>NC_000077.6:39481620-40766620 GCF_000001635.26 Mus musculus
ATTTTCTATATTCTTTCCTCTGTTGAGGGACATCTGGGTTCTTTCCAGCTTCTGACTATTATAAATAAGACTGCTATGAACATAGTGGAGCATGTGTCCTTATTACCAGTTGGAACATCTTCTGGATATATGCCCAGGAGAGGTATTGCTGGATACTCCGGTAGTACTATGTCCAATTTTCTGAGGAATCACCAGACTGATTTCCAGAGTGGTTGTACAAACTTGGCATCCCACCAACAATGGAGGAGTGTTCCTCTTTCTCCACATCCTTGCCAGCATCTGCTGTCACCTGAATTTTTTATCTTAGCCATTCTAACTGGTGTGAGGTGGAATCTCAGGGTTGTTTTGATTTGCATTTCCCTGATAATTAAGGGTGCTGAACATTTTTTCAGGTGCTTCTCTGCCATTCAGTATTCCTCAGATGAGAATTCTTTGTTTAGCTCTGAGCCCCATTTTTAATGGGGATATTTGTTTTTCTGGAGTTCTTTATATATATTGGATATTAGTCCCCTATCTGATTTAGGATTGGTAAAGATCCTTTCCCAATCTGTTGGTGGCCTTTTTGTCTTATTGACAGTGTCTTTTGCCTTACAGAAGCTTTGCAATTTTATGAGGTCTGATTTGTTGATTCTCCATCTTAAAGCACAAGACATTGCTGTTCTATTCAGGAAGTTTTCCCCTGTGCCCACATCTTCAAGGCTTTCCCCCATTTTCTCCTCTATAAGTTTCAGTGTCTCTGGTTTTATGTGGAGTTCCTTAATCCACTTAGATTTGACCTTTGTACAAGGAGATAGGAATGGATCAATTCCCATTCTTCTGCATGATAACCGCCAGTTGTGCCAGCACCATTTGTTGAAACTGCTGTCTTTTTTCCACTGGATGGTTTTAGCTCCCTTGTCAAAGATCAAGTCACCATAGGTATGTGGGTTCATTTCTGGGTCTTCAATTCTATTCCAATGGTCTACTTGTCTGTCACAATACCAGTACCATGCAGTTTTTATCATAATTGCTTGGTAGTACAGCTTAAGGTCAGGCATGGTGATTCCAACAGAGGTTATTTTATCATTGAGAAGAGTTTTTGTTATCCTAGATTTTTTGTTATTCGAGATGAATTTGCAAAATGCCTTTTCTAATACCCAAGATACAAGTTACAAAACACATGAAACTCAAGATGAACAAAGACCAAAGTGTGGTTACTTTGCCCCTTCTTAGAATTGGGAACAAAACACCCATGGAAGGAGTTACAGAGACAAAGTTTGGAGCTGAGAGAAAAGGATGGACCATCTAGAGACTGCCGCACCAGGGAATCCATCCCATAATCAGCCTCCAAAGGCAGACACCATTGCATACACAAGCTAGATTTTGCTGAAAGAACCCTGATATAAATGTTTCATGTGAGGCTATGCCAGCAAACACAGAAGTGGATGCTCACAATCAACTATTGGATGGAACACAGGGCCCCAAGGAGCTAAAGGGGTCTGCAACCCTATAGGAGGAACAACAATATGAACTAACCTGTACCTCCCCCCGCGCCCCCCCCCCCGAGCTTGTGTCTCTAGCTGCATATGTAGCAGAAGATGGCCTATTTGGCCATCATTGGGAAGAAAGGTCCCTTGGTCTTGCAAACTTTATCTGCCTCAGTACAGGGGAACACCAGGGCCAAGAAGTGGGAGTGGGTGGGTAGGGGAGTGGGGAGGCCTATGGGGGAATTTTGGGATAGCATTTGAAATGTAAATGAAGAAAATACCTAAATACCTAATTTAAAAAAGAAAGAAAGAAAGAAAAGAAACAACAGAAAGATACCATGGAAACTGAATACTCTACTTAATGAACAAATGAGTCAGGCAGAAATAAAGAAATTAAAGACTTTAATCAGTTGAAATTAATACACACCATACCCAAACATCATATGGAGTACAATGAAAGCAGTGGGAAGAGCCAAGTTCATATCACTAAGTGTTTATTTAATAAAAATAAGGAGTGATCTCATAACAACACAAATAAAGTCACCAGAACCAAAACAAGTAAGCACACCCAAGAAGAGTAAATTGAAAGAAATAATTAAACTGGGGGCTGAAATCAATTAAAATAGAAATGTAGAAAACAAAACACAGGATCAAGGAAAGAGTTGGTTCATTGGAAAAATCAACAAGAGAGACAAAGCCTTATCTAAACTATGAAAAAGACAGAGACTAAGATACCCAGACAGAGATACATCAGTTTGGATGGAGAGATAGATAGATAGATAGATAGATAGATAGATAGATAGATAGATAGATAGATAGATAAAAAGAGAGAGACAGACAGACTATCCAAATTAGAAAAACAGACAGGAAATGAGGGATTTAACAACTGACACCAAGAGGTCCAAAGAGTCATCAAGAATATCATTAAATATTCTCTACTAAACTAGAAAATCTAAAAGAAATTGATGCTTTTCTCTTTAAAAAAAGTATTTATTTATTTATTTGTTTATTTATTTATTTATCTTTCCCTTAGAACAATTTGGTGGTGAATTTCATAAAATTCCTATTAATTAATTAATTAATTAATTAATTTACTTACTTAGTTACTTATTTAATATATGGAAGTACACTCTGACTGTCTTCAAAAATTCCAGAAGAGGACATCAGATCTCATTATGGATGGTTGAGCCACCATGTGGTTGCTGGAATTTGAACCCAGGACCTTCAGGAGAGCAGTCAGTTCTCTTAAACTTTGAGCCATCCACCCAGCCCGATGCTTTTCTCAAAAGCTACAACTTACAAATGTTATATATAAAGATAAGATTAAAAAAAAAACTTAAATACCTGTAATGCCTAGTGAAGTAGAACTAATTAAAAATCTACCAACCAAAATAGTCCAGAGCCAGATGGTTTTAGTTCAGAATTCTAATAGATGTTCAAAGAAGAACAATACTGCTCAAATTAGTTCATAAAAATAGAAAGAGAAGAAATATATCACAATTTATTTTATGAGACCATAGCTACCCCAATGCCTAAGCCATAGAAAGACTCAAGAAATAAAGAGACTTATAGATCAATTTCCTTTATGAATATAGTTTTAAAAATCACTCAATAAAACCTTGCAAATCAATCTACCCTTCATAAAAACAAAAAATAGTTCACCATAATTAAGGAGGTTTCATCCCAAAGATGCAAGGATGATTCAACTCACAGAAGTCACTAAATATAACCTACCATAAAACAAAGTAAAAGGAAAAATTATCATCCCATTAAATGCAAAATAAAAAAAGTCTTTAATAAAATCCACTAACCCGTCATGATAAAAGTCTTAGAGAGAGAGATTGGTGATACAAGGGACATACCAAACACAAAGCATTTCTATTTAAATCTATAATAAGACAGGGCTGTCCATCCTCTTCATATATATTACAGATGGTACTTGAAGATTCAACTATAGCAGTAAGACATCTTTAAAAAGATCAAGAGGATAAAAACTGGAAAGGAAAAAGCCAAAGTATGATTATTTCTTGATGATATTATAGTATGCATAAATTACCCCAAAATTTCCATTAGGGAATTTCTATAGCCGAATACTCTTTCAGTAAAGTTTCTGGATGCAAGAATAACTAAAAAATCAGGGACACTCTTATATATAAATGATAAATGAACTTAGAAAGAAATCAGGAAAATAACATCTTTCACAATAGCCACAAATTATACATAATATATTGGGGTAACTTTATCCAAGCAAATAAAAGTTTTATATGATTAAAAACTTCGAATTTTTGAAGGAAGAAATTGAAAATAAGATATCAGAAGACAGAAACATATCCCATGTTCATGGATTGGTAGCAGTGACATAACAAAATGGCCACCTTCCTACCAAAGAAAGCTATAGATCAATGAAATTTCCACCAAATTTCCAACACAATAATTTAAAGTCCTTGACAAAAAAAACCTCTCAACTTTATATGGAATAACAAAAAGGAAAATAATAAACAAAGATACTGTAACAATAAAACAACTTCCTAGAGGAATCACCATTGCTAATTTTTTTAATTAGGTATTTATTTCATTTACATTTCCAATGCTATCCCAAAAGTCCCCTACACCCTCCCACACCAGATCCCCCACACACCCACTCCCACCTTTTGGCCCTGGCGTTCCCCTGTACTGAGGCATATAAAGTGTGCACAACCAATGGGCCTCTCTTTCCACTGATGGCCAACCAGGCCATCTTCTGATACATATACAGCTAGAGACACGAACTCTGGGGGGTTACTGGTTAGTTCATATAGTTGTTCCACCTATAGCATTGCAGATACCCCCCTCCCCCTCAGCTCCCTGGATACTTCCTCCAGCTCCTCCATGGGGAACCCTGTGATCCATCCAATAGTTGACTGTGAGCATCCACTTCTCTGTTTGCTAGACCTGGGCATAATCTCACAAGAGACAGCTATATCGGTGTCCTTTCAAGGAAGTCTTGCTAGTGTATGTAATGGTGTCAGCGTTTGGAGGCTGATTATGGGATGGATCTCAAGGTATGGCAGTCCCTAGATGGTCCATCCTTTCGCCTCAGTTCCAAACTGTCTCTGTAGCTCCTTCCATGGGTGCCTTGCTCCCAACTCCAAAAAGGGGCAAAGTATCCACTCTTGGTCTTCCTTCTTTGCTAGCTTCAAGTGTTTCCCAAATTGTATCTTATATCTTGGGTATTCTAAGTTTCTGGGGTAATATCCACTTATCAGTGAGGACATACGATTTGAGTTCTTAGTGATTGAGTTACCTCACTCAGGATCATGCCCTCCAGGTCCATCCATTCGCCTAGGAATTTCATAAATTCAATCTTTTTAATAGCTGAGTAGTACCCCATTGTGTAAATGTACCACAATTTCGGTATCCATTCCTCTGTTGAGGGGCATCTGGGTTCTTTCCAGCTTCTGGCTATTATAAATAAGACTGCTATGAACATAGTGGAGCATGTGTCCTCCTTACCCATTGGAATATCTTCTGGATATATGCCCAGGACAGGTATTACAGGATCCTCCGGTAGTACTATGTCCAATTTTCTAAGGAACCACCAGACTGATTTCCAGAGTGTTTGTACAAGCTTACAATCCCACCAACAATGGAGGAGTGTTCCTCTTTCTCCACATCCTTGCCAGAATCTGCTGTAACCTGAATTTTTTATCTTAGCCATTTTGAATGGTGTGAGGTGGAATCTCAGGGTTGTTTTGATTTGCATTTCCCTGATGATTAAGGATTCTGAACATTTTTTCAGGTGCTTCTCAGCCATTCAGTATTCCTCAGGAGAGAATTCTTTGTTTAGCTCTGAGCCTCATTTTTTAATGGGATTATTTGATTTTGTGGAGTCCAAATTCTTGAGTTCTTTATATATATAGGATATTAGTCCCCTATCTGATTTAGGATTGTTAAAGATCCTTCCCCAATCTGTTGGTGGCCTTTTTGTCTTATTGACAGTGTCTTTTGCCTTACAGAAGCTTTGCAATTTTATGAGGTCCAATTTGTTAATTCTCGATCTGACAGCACAAGACATTGCTGTTCTATTCAGGAATTTTTCCCTTGTGCCCATATCTTCGAGGCTTTTCCCCATTTTCTCCTCTGTAAGTTTCAGTGTCTCTGGTTTTATGTGGAGTTCCTTAATCCACTTAGATTTGACCTTTGTACAAGGAGATAGCAATGGATCAATTTGCATTCTTCTGTATGATAACCACCAGTTGTGCCAGCACCATTTGTTGAAAATGCTGTCTTTTTTCTACTGGATAATTTTAGCTCCCTTGTCAAAGATCAAGTCACCATAGGTTTGTGGGTGGATTTCTGGTTCTTCAATTCTATTACATTGGTCTACTTCTCTGTCGTTATTCCAGTACCATGCAGTTTTTATCACAATTGCTCTGTAGTACAGCTTTAGGTCAGGCATGGAGATTCAATCCGAGGTTCTTTAATCCTTGAGGGGCAACTGGGTTTTTTCCAGCTTCTGGCTATTATAAATAAGGCTGCTATGAACATAGTGGAGCATGTGTCCTTCTTAGGATAGTTTTTGCTATCCTAGGTTTTTTGTTATTCTAGATGAATTTGGAGATTGCCCTTTCCAATTCGTTGAAGAATTGATTTGGATTTTTGATGAGGATTGCATTGAATCTGTAGATTGCTTTTGGCAAGATAGCCATTTTTACTATATTGATCCTGCCAATCCATGAGCATGGGACATCTTTCCAACTTCTGAGATCTTTAATTTCTTTCTTCAGAGACTTGAAGTTCTTATCACACAGATATTTCACTTCTTTATTTAGAGTCAAGCCAAGGTATTTTATAGTATTTGTGACTATTGAGAAGGCTGTTGTTTCCCTAATTTCTTTCTCAGCCTGTTTATCCTTTGTGTAGAGAAAGGCCATTCACTTGTTTGAGTTAATTTTATATCCAGATACTTTATTGAACCTGTTTATCATGTTTAGGAATTCTCTGGTGGAAATTTTAGGGTCACTTATATATAGTATATCATATCATCTGCAAAAAGTGATGTTTTTGACTTCTTCCATTCCAATTTGTATCCCCTTAATCTCCTTTTGTTGCCAAATTTCTCTGGCTAGGACTTCAAGTACAATGTTGAATATGTAGGGAGAAATTGGGCAGCCTTGTCTAACCCCTGATTTTAGTGTGATTGCTTCCAACTTCTCACCATTTACTTTGATGTTGGCTACTGGTTTGCTGTAGATTGCTTTTATCAGGTTTAGGTATGGGCCTTGAATTCCTAATCTTTCCAAGTCTTTTATCATGAATGGGTGTTGGATTTTGTCAAATGCTTTCTCCACATCTAAGGAGATGATCATGTGGTTTTTGTCTTTGAGTTTGTTTATATACAGGATTACTTTGATGGATTTCTGTATATTGAATCATCCCTGCATCCTTGGGATGAAACCTACTTGGTCAAGATGGATGATTGTTTTGATGTGTTCTTGGATTCGGGTAGTGAGAATTTTATTGAGTATTTTTGCATCGATATTCATAATGGAAATTGGTATGAATTTCTCTATCTTTGTTGGGTCTTTCTGTGGTTTAGGTATCAGAGTAATTGTGGAGTCATAGAATGAGTTGGGAAGAGTACATTCTGCTTCTATTTTGTGCAATAGTTTGTGAAGAACTGGAATTAGATCTTCTTTGAAGGTCTGGTAGAACTCTGCACTAAACCCATCTGGTCCTAGGTTTTTTTTTGGTTGGGAGACTATTCGTGACTGCTTCTATTTCTTTAGGGGATATAAGACTGTTTGGATCATTAACCTGATCCTGATTTAACTTTGGTACCTGGTATCTGTCTAGAAATTTGTCCATTTCATCCAGGTTGTCCAGGTTTGTTGAGTATAGCCTTTTATAGAAGGATCTGATGGTGTTTTGGATTTCTTCAGGATCGGATATGTCTCCCTTTTCATTTCTGGTTTTGTTAATTAGGATGCTGTCCCTGTGCCCTTTAGTGAGTCTGACTAATGGTTTATCTATCTTGTTGATTTTCTCAAAGAACCAGCTCCTTGTTTAGTTGATTCTTTGAACAGTTCTTGTTTCCACTTGGTTGATTTCGCCCCTGAGTTTGATTATTTCCTGCTGTCTACTTCTCTTGGGTGAATTTGCTTCCTTTCATTCTAGAGCTTTTAGGTGTGTTATCAAGCTGCTAGTGTGTGCTCTCTCTAGTTTCTTTTTGGAGGCACCCAGAGCTATGAGTTTTCCTCTTAGAAAAGCTTTCTTTGTGTCCCATAAGTTTGGGTATGTTGTGGCTTCATTTTCATTAAACTCTAAAAAGTCCTTAATTTCTTTCTTTATTCCTTCCTTGACCAAGGTATCATTGAGAAGAGTGTTTTTCAGTTTGCACGTGAATGTTGGCTATTATTTATGTTGTTATTGAAGATCAGTGTTGTCCATGGTGATCTGATAGAATGCATGGGACAATTTCAATTTTTTTTTATCTGTTGAGACCTGTTTTCTGACCAATTATATGGTCAATTTTGGAGAAGGTACCATAAGGTGCTGAGAAGAAGGTATATCCTTTTGTTTTAGGATAAAGTGTTCTGTAGATATCTGTTAGATCCATTTGTTTAATAGCTTTTGTTAGTTTCACTGTGTCTCTGTTTAGTTTCTGTTTCCCTGATCTGTCCATTGATGAATGTGGTGTATTGAAGTCTCCCACTATTATTGTGTGAGATGCAATGTGTGCTTTGATCTTTACTAAAGTTTCTTTAATGAATGTGGCTTCCCTTGTATTTGGAACATAGATATTCAGAATTGAGAGTTCCTCTTGGAAGATTTTACCTTCGATGAGTATGAAGTGCCCCTCCTTGTCTTTTTTGATGACTTTGGGTTGGAAGACGATTTTATTAGATATTAGAATGGCTACTCCAGCTTGTTTCTTAAGACCGTTTGCTTGGAAAATTGTTTTCCAGCCTTTCATTCTGAGGTAGTGTCTGTCTTTTCCCCGAGATGCGTTTCCTGTAAGCAGAGGAATGTTGAGTCCTGTTTGTTTAGCCAGTCTGTTAGTCTATGTATTTTTATTGGGGAGTTGAGCCCATATATATTAAGAGATATTATAGAAAAGTAATTGTTGCTTCCTATTATTTTTGATGTTAAAGTTGGCATTCTGTACTTGTGGCTGTCTTTTTTTAGATTTGTTGAAGGATTACTTTCTTGCTTTTTCTAGGACTTGGTTTCCTTCTTGTATTTTTTTGTTTGTTTGTTTGTTTGTTTTTGTTTTTTTTTTCTGTTATTATCCTTTGAAGGGCTGGATTCGTGGAAAGATAATGTGTGAACTTGGTTTTGTCGTGGAATACTTTGTTTTCTCCATCTATGGTAATTGAAAGTTTGGCTGGGTATAGTAGCCTGGGCTGGAATTTGTGTTCTCTTAGTGTCTGTATAACATCTGTCCAGGATCTTCTGGCTTTCATAGTCTCTGGTGAAAAATCTGGTGTAATTCTTATAGGCCTGCCTTTATATGTTACTTGACCTTTTTCTCTTACTGCTTTTAATATTCTATCTTTATTTAGTACATTTGTTGTTCTGACTATTATGTGTCGAGAGGAATGTCTTTTCTGGTCCAGTCTACTTGGAGTTCTGTAGGCTTCTTGTCTGTTCATGGCCATCTCTTTCTTTAGGTTTAGGAAGTTTTCTTCTATAATTTTGTTGAAGACATTTGCTGGCCCTTTAAGTTGAAAATCTTCATTCTCATCTACTTCTATTATCCGTAGGTTTGGTCTTCTCATTGTGTCCTGGATTTCCTGGATGTTTTGAGTTAGGATCTTTTTGCATTTTGCATTTTCTTTGATTGTTGTGCCGATGTTCTATATGGAATCTTCTGCACCTGAGATTCTCTCTTCCATCTCTTGTATTCTGTTGCCGATGCTTGCATCTATGGTTCCAGATTTCTTTCCTAGGTTTTCAATCTCCAGCGTTGCCTCACTTTGGGTTTTCTTTATTGTGTCCACTTCCCTTTTTAGGTCTAGTATGGTTGTGTTCATTTCCATCACCTGTTTGGATGTGGTTTTCTCTTTTTCTGTAAGGACTTGTAACTCTTTGGCAGTGTTCTCCTGTATGTCTTTAAGTGAGTTATTAAAGTCCTTCTTGATGTCCTCTACCAACATCATGAGATATGCCTTTAAATCCGGATCTAGCTTTTCAGGTGTGTTGGGATACCCAGGACTGGCTGAGGTGGGAGTGCTGGGTTCTGATGATGGTGAGTGGTCTTGGTTTCTGTTAGTAAGATTCTTATGTCTGCCTTTCACCATCTGGTAATCTCTGGAGTCATGTTATAATTGTCTCTGGTTTGAGCTTGTTCCTTTCATGATTCTTTTAGCCTCTACCAGCAGACCTGGGAGATTAGCTCTCTCCTGAGTTTCAGTGGTTAGAGCACTCTCTGCAGGCAAGCTCTCTTCTTGCATATAAGGTGCACAGATATTTGTCGATCAGATTTGCCTCCTGGCAGAAGATGAAGGCCTGAAACAGGGCCTGTCCCAGAAGCTGTTAGCTTCTGTCGTCCACACTCTCATCTGTACAGACTAGTCTTGGCAGGATCCGGAGACCAACCCCATTGCTAATTTTAAGTCCTATAACAGAGCTATAGTACTAAAAATCTGCATGTCATTGGCATAAAAATAGACAGGATGATCAATGAAATAGAATTGAAAACCCAAACATAAATTCTCATACCTTTCGACACCTGAGTTTTAACAAGGAAATCAAAATTGTACAAAAAGAAAGCATCTTCAACAAATGGTGCTGGTCTTACTGGATTTCTGCATATAGAAAAATGCAAATAGATCCATATTTATCACTCTGACGAAAACTGAATTTCAAGTGAATCAAAGACCTCAATGTACACCATACAAACAATTTGATAGAAGTCAAAATAGGAAATATTCTTGAGGGTGTTGGCACAGGTGACTATTTCATAAACAAATCCATCAGCACAGGCAAAGATGTCCAATTAATAAATGGGACCTCATGAAACTGAAAAGCTTCTATAAAAGGTGAGGGAGTTTGGGTGATACCGTGGAAACCTAGTAAAGTGGAAATTTCTTGGAATCTACTGAGATGATCCTAATCAGGATTCCTGGTAATGGCACATCTTAACAGGACATCTTTTGTTGCTAGGCAAAGCTTCCAGCACTGAGACTAGAGAGCATTCAATTGAATTGCTGAACAAGGGTTCAAATGGAAATCCCCCCTCCAAAAAAAACCAGGCTGTTCCTAAGACAAAGGTCTGCAAACTGACAGCAGGATCCCATTGCCAAAGACAATACTCCACAGCTCATTTAACTTGGAAAAGCTGAGTTGGTGCCTATTTGGAGTCCTCACTCCTATGTTCTAGTCTCTTTATTATGAGAAGGTTCTCTGCAGGCTGCCAAAACGGAAGCATAGATACCAACCCAGCCACAGAACTTCTGACCTATCATCTGTCCTGCCTACAAAATAGATTGTGTGGAAGTATGTGACCAATGTCTGATTGGATAGAATGACCACTACATAAGAAGCAATCTCTTTACAAAATTCCATGAAATGCTGTTTGTATATCCAGTAACCTGAGACTAGATGTCCCAGGTCTAGGGTAAACCAAACTCCTGGTCATAATAAAATCAATTAAATAATTCCTAATGATATTCTGTTATATACATCTGTACCTTATACAGTCATCATCCAAGAGATCTTCTCAGGCAGCAATAAAAAGAGATGCAGAAAGCCACAGACAGACATTACACTAGAGTCTAAATTAGAGGTCTCCACTAAATCCTTCCCCCTCAGAGCACAGAAATCCCTCAGAAGAGGAGGCAAAATGATTTTAAGAGCCAGAGAAGATGAAGAACATCAGAAAAAAAAGCCATCTGACTCAACCAAGCCAGGGATATATGAACTCACCGCAACTGAAGTAACAAATATAGACTTTATATGAGTGTGTACCAGGTTCTCAGCATATATATCATAGCTATTAGCCTAGTACATAAATGGGGCTCCTGATTGAGAACAAATGGGTATCTTATTTTTGTGCTTGTATCTGTGAGTCTTTTCCTCCAATTAAATCTTTGTGTCCAATTTTGACATAAGTTTTTATGTCATCTTATTATATTTAATTTTGTCATGTTTGGTTTTTAATCTCTCAGAAACCTGTTCTTTACTAATGAGGATCAGAAAGGAAGAAGATCCAGAGAGAATGGATGGTGAGGAAGAAACTGGAAAAAATAGAAGGAGAAACTATAACTAGAATATATTTTATGGTAAAAGATTCTATTGTCAATAAAGTGAAAAGGAAGAAAATGGGCTTTATATTAAGTTAACTTATGATGGTATATGTTTCTCTGGTCCTATTTATATTATTTTATTTTATACTTATTGTGATTTAATTTAAAAGAACAGTGTAAAAGCTGAATATAATTTTATCTTGTCACTTGATCACACTGCATCTCAGAAAAATCATTTAATCCTAATCTCTCTGAAAAAAATCATTTTTATCTATAAGAAAATGCCCATTTTTAAATGTTGCATCCCATTACATTTTTTCTCTATTTTCAATATTACTATTATTACAAGTCAATGTGAATATATTACCCCACATCACTGTTATCTATGAAGACAACCTTCTTTCAAACAAACAAAACCAAATTTATCCCCTTTTGATCCAACTCGATGCCTGTTCTCATTCCATCACTGCACTATATATTTTATTCGAGTCTTTTCCTTCTCTCTCCATCCTTTCTTTCATGTGCTCAGATACCTCGTCATCTAAAGTTGTCTCAGTTCTTTCGTAATACCAATTTCCCCATAATATGTGAACTACATAGTTCTACATACTGTCACTAGTCTAGAATATGTTTTTCTCATAGGGAAATAGAAAGGAACACTGAGTAGGACCCTTTCTAGGTTTAATACATTCTTGTAATCCTTCCTCTGTATGCTGCTAGTCAATTTGTCAAATGTTACATTAACTTCCAGTTTGTATATATCTAAGAGCACAATTTATTGCTTTTTCTCATGTATGTGCAAGTCTACACAAAGAAACTGTAGTATTTAATGTCTGATTCAAATAGCTATATCATCAGACAAGTACAACGCATGACTTATCACAATCCTTAACATAAAGTGATGAGATAGGAACTCTTAAGGATTTTATAAATCAGTATGCAGTAAATTTTACTCTCTCCATTGAAAATAATCTCCTCTTATAAACATGTAGGTCATTGTTCTCTAAATATAAATAAAACAATTTAGTTGAAATTGTATCTGTATTTAAAAAGAATGTCATGGAGAAATGAACACAGCATTAAGGATTTTGGAATATAAATCAAGTTTTCTGTAAATTAACATTGGGTTTGTGCTGTTGTTTGTACAATCACTATTTTTAAATCACCAGGAATATAACAGACTATAGTTGACATCAAAATATTTAGAAATAAAGTAATCTCTCAATCATTGCTTTTAAGTTGATAAGATTTACCTGTGCATAGCAATATTTTCATATATATACATATATAAACATATATATGTTTATTTTGTATACATGTGAATATACACATATAAGTACACATGTTATAGATTATAAATATGTTATAAATGTATACATTATATGTGTAATTACATATGCATACATATTTAATTACATATACATATTAAAATGTAATTAGGGTTATATTTGGCTCTGATAACAAGAAGGATAGACTCCCCCACTTCCTTCAGGGTTTTTCTTTCTTCCTTGTGACTTGCTTTCCACAAGTTCTCATCCTGTCTTCATGTCTTTCTCTCCTTATCTACCTGCTTCTCATCCCCCTTTGTCTACATAGCTGCCCAACAAAATTTATCATATGCAGAGAGAAGGGTTTTCTCTATGTTGCAGTTTGACATTGTTCCCTGGCAAAGTCCTCCTTTTCTTTAATTCTTGAAGGTGAAATTAACAACTGGTATGAAAACATCTCTTAAAACTTTGATGTGATCGGAGGACAGTTTTCATTGGCAAAACTGTTGGAGTTCTCTTTTATTATGTGATTTTTCTCCATAAATATCTGTTTTTTTTTTTAGTTAATGAATTAATGAGCTGCTCCTTGAAATATTATAATTAACTACCATTTGACTGATAGAAAAAGCAAATTCTCTGATGGGGAAATGAGAAGCTTGTAGGAATTCTAATGTCTTATGCAGAGCATAACTGAGGCAAATATTACTACCCTGCACGCTTTGCCTTGTTAGAGAAAACTGTTTTCAGGCCCATCAATCTCCGTCTATTTATTTAGAAATTACTGAGTTATTAGAGCTGCTGTCTGGTCTCTGGTGTTTAATTTTCACCCGGCATCACATTCAGAAATCCTGGCTGCTGACGAAGTGCTGTGTGGTTCCATTTCTGCATCTTCCATTCCTAGAAAATGAATCTTGCTGTGAAAAATGAAGATTAATGGGCTTCATAATGACTCTCCCCTGCTAAAGGCAATCTGAATAAAGAGGAGTAGAAGTGACTCTCTCTCTCTCCCTCTGTGTGTGTGTGTGTGTGTGTGTGTGTGTGTGTGTGTGTGTGTGTGTATACAGAGAGAGAGAGAGAGAGAGAGAGAGAGAGAGAGAGAGAGAGAGAGAGAGCTTTAAAGGGTAAAAACAAAAACAAAAAAGACTATGGATTATTTTGGATAATGTAAACCATCTGAATATAACTATTTTTCAAAAATCTATAGAGAATCACACTATGACACAACAATTATTTAGAAAACAACCATTATACTTTTATAACATGTAGGTTATTTACAGATGCATAAACATATATATCCATACATAATAGTAGAGACTTGAATAGATATTTCTCCACCAGTATCCATAGCACCTTTATTCAAAGTTACCAAACAGTGTAAACAAAGCAGGTTTCCATCAACATATGCATGTATTTAAAATGCAAACAAACAAACACACACACACACACACACACACACACACACACACACAGAAATACATGCACACATGCAAATGTCCTCTTTCATTGACTCTCTCCAGAATTGACAATTTTGTCATTTTACTCTTAGACAAATTACATAGACTGCCAATACACCTTGAAACAAGGCTATGACAATTTCATCATGGAGAAGAAAGCAGTGGTCTGTATTCTACAGGAGAGTCACTATTCATACACAAGATTATGCGTAGTTTATGCTTGGGTAAATTGTGGGCTTCAAGCTGTATTTAATTCATTTTATGAAGAAAATATAATTACCCTATTTCTTTTGCAAATATATTAAACAGCATGCTCTAGAATGTTCTGGTAGCATATTTTTACTGAGATGGTCACATTAACTAAACTACAGTGATGCCATACTTTTTGTAAGAATGGAAAGGTATATTTTAGAATTCACCAAGATTTTTGCTTAATAATCTCTAAGTATTCTCATTAAGTTCACATAAGTCAGAGTGCTTAAGGGAATTGTGATAGTTCTTGATATTTTGTTTTTGTTTTAGAAGTTTATATATATATATAATATATATAAATATAATATATGTGTGTGTGTGTGTGTGTGTGTGTATACAATTGAAATTCAGATATGTATAGGCATGTACAATTACTATACTGAGAAAGTCATTTTACTTTAATGAGTATAGTCTTCATGAATATTAAATATGATTGACACTAAATATCTCTGCAGAATTTGTTGCATTAAGCAGTCTATTTCTAATCACTATTCTCCTGAAAGCCCTAAGTATGTCCACTTCTTGAATGACTGTGAGCCAGTTGCCAAAATCCAATATCCTTTTCTCCTTCAGGTTTCTAGAAATTGTTACACACTGTTGCTCTTTGTTTAATGGTGTGACATCTTGAGATGAGCTTAGCTCTGGCTATGCTGAAGGTGGTCACTGATCCAGAATCTCTGCATTCTTGTAATTCCCTCCATACACTTTTTCTCTTCAATTTACTTTAACAGTGTCCAAAATGTTCTAGTGATTTTCTTTGGCAGAAGTCTTATAAATATTAACATGCTCAGTGGTAGGCAAGAAACACTTTTAAGGGTTTGGCTTTCGAGCTGAACGGCAACTTGAGAAACTGCACTCTCATTTGATCATAGTAGGCTTTTAGAGCTGATTGTTCACAACATGTAGAACATTCAAAAATAAACACAGCATTTCTTAAGTGCATTGGATGTGGCAGACATGGGACTGGAATTTTAAAAGCCCATCCAGTATTGTATAAAAGATAATTTTAGGGCACACATAACAATGACCTTATGCCAAAAATGGGATCAAGTAAAGAGGTGAGTATTTTTCCAGTGCTATTTCAATATTTACTAAATCAAAATGAAATGCCCATTTGATGGTGATCTGTCTTTAATATACCTCTGGTTGTTGGAGCGTTTCAATTTTAACAGAGTGGAAGAACATTAGATATCCCTGATGATAAGGTTTAGCAAGGTTTTAATAACACCTTTTCTGGGGCACATACTTTTACTATGTTATGTTCAACAATAGAAATGATCACATCTACAGTTTTAAGAAATAGGCGCCTATATAATTAAATGTAGCAGATCTTCTTGGCTCATACCTCAGCCTAGGGTGGAGCCGTTGTACCAAACTGCCTCCCACATCCAGAGAAAGCTTGACTCCCAGGAGGTCCATCAGAAGAAGGCTCAAAGAAAGGACAGAAACCAGTTGTAAATAGCAAGGCCAGTTAATAAAACCTGAGGTAGCCAGATGGTGAGAGGCAAGTATAAGAACACAAGCAATAGAAACCACTGATGCTTGGCACCATGAGAACCTATTTCTCCCACCATAGCAAGCTATGGATATCCTAATGCTCCTGAAAAGCTAGACTCTGACCTAAAATCCCATCTCATAAATATGATAAAAGATCTTTAGGATGACATAAATAACTCCCTTAAAGACACACAGGAGAGCACAGATAAACAGGTAGAAGCTCTTAAAGAGAAAACACATAAATTCCATAAAGAAATACAGAAAAACACAATCAAACAGGTGAAGGAATTAAAGAAAACCATCCAGGATCTAAAAATGGAAATATAAACAATAAAGAAATCACAAAAACAAAGATGCATGGTGATGGAAAACCTAAAAAGGAGTTCAGGAGTTACAGATGCAAGAATCTCCAACAGAGATTCTTTTTTTTTTTTTTTTTACATGACGTAGAAAAGAGAATTTCAGGCATAGAAGATACCATAGAATATATCAGCACAACAGTTAAAGACAAGACAAAGTGCAAAAGGCTCCTAACCCAAAACATCAATCAAATTCAGGACACAATAAAAAGAACAAAACTTAGAAAATAGAAATAGAAGAGAGAGGAGATTCCCAATGAAAAGGGCCAGGAAATATCTTCAACAAAATCATAGAAGAAAACTTTCCTAACCTAAAGAAAGAGATGGTCACAAAAGTACAAGAAGCCCACAGAACACCAAATAGATTCAACCAGAAAAGAAATTCCTCCCATTGTATAATAATCAAAACTCTAAATGTATAGAACAAAGAAAGAACATTAAAAGTTGTAGGCAAAAAAGGCAAAGTAACATATAAAGGCAGACCTATCAGAATTGCATCAGACTTCTCAACAGAGACACAAAAAGTGACAAGATCTTGAACAGATATCATGCAGACACTAAGAGAACAAAAAGACTAGCCCAGGATACTACACCCAGAAAACCTCTCAATCACTAATGATGGAGAAACCAAGATTTTCCATGACAGAACTAAATTTAAACAATATCCATCAACAGGGCACTACAGAGGATAATACAAGGAAAATTTCAACAAAGAGGGAAACTACACCCAGGAAAACCCAAGAAATTAATCTTCTCACAACCAACCCAACAGAAGAGAACCACACAAACATAATACCACCATTAGCAACAGGAACTAACAAACATTTGGTCTTTCAACCAGAATTTCTAATGTAAATTGGAGAAGGATGCTTCATACTCATCAAATGAAAAACCCACCAAGATGAACTCTAAATTCTGAACATCTATGTCCCAAATGCAAGGACAACCACATTTGTAAGAGAAACATTACTAAAGCTCAACACACACACACGCGCGCGCGCACACACACACACACACACACACACACATTAATAGTGGAAGATAGCTAAGAAACTTCCAAACACTGCTCCTAACTTTCAAGGAAAGATGGAATAGAAGATGTAAAGGGAAGCATAGATGAGAAGCATAATTGTAAACTACATAGGGAATCTTGTCTGCATTTTATGCTTTAGTAATCTTTACATGTTCTTTTAACTTAGCAAATATATTAAAATTAGGCTTGTATCTTATTTCAGCACTACAAGCTTAAATAGCAAAAGACCAAGTGAATAGGTATTTGTAAATAATCCTGCATTTTAAAACTTCTTTAAAAAATCTATTGGGTAAAGAGGTTTTTCATTTATAAATGTTATAAATTTATTAACTATTGTTAATTGCATACTATTTAAATAGTTAAACAATCTTTACTAAAACATATTCAAAGTATATATAAATATATATTGATAGTCATATAAGAACAAGAAATGCAAACATTTGCAGGTTGTCAGAAATGAAATCCTCATGTTTGGAAATACTGAGAGCTTCATTAAAACCCTTTAGTGAGATATCTTTCTATAATAAATACTTATTTGTATTATACCTTAAAATGGAGTAACAACCCCAATCAATCAATATATTGCATTTTTCTCTTACTTATTCACCATAGTAAAACATGTCTCACACACATTATTTATGCCCATATAATCTATATATGGATTATATAATGTGTTAAAATATATTTGGAAAATACATGTCAAGTTTTCCTAATTCATAATTTCTTCATGTTCAGTTTGACAAAAGGTGTACACCTGATGACATCAGCCTTCTGTACACAAGAGCCCATTCCATTCTGACAATGTAATCTCTTATTGTTTCTTTACACTAAAATATAATGTGTATCCCCCATTACTTGTAAGCACTGAAATTAATTATATCATCCGATGGTACAGAAAGGCATTTGTTCTTCTCTTTTTAAATTTTATTTTATTAGATATTTTCTTCATTTACACTTTAAATGCTATTTCCAATGCCTCCTATACCCTCGCCATGCCCTACTCCCCAACCCACCCACTCCTGCTTCCTGGCCCTGGCATTCCCCTGTACTGGGGCATATGATCTTCACAATACCAAGGGCCTCTCCTCCCATTGATGGCCAAACTCGGCCATCCTGCAACATGTGCAACTAGAGACACAGTTCTGGAGGGTACTGGTTAGTTCATATTGTTGTTCCTCCTATAGTGTTACAGACCCCTTTAGCTCCTTGGGTACATTCTTTAGCTCCTTCATTAGGGGTTCTGTGTTCCATCCAATAGATGACTGTGAGACTCACAAGAGAGAACTATATCAGGGTCCTGTCTGCAAATGTTGAGCGAGGTAACCCAATCACAAAAGAACACACATGATATGCACTCACTGATAAGCAAATATTAGCCCAGAAACTTAGATTATCCAAGATACAATTTGCAAAACACAAGAAACTCAAGAACAAGGAAGACCTAAGTGTCTTCTTAGAATGGGGAACAAAATACCCATGGAAGGAGTTACAAAGGAACTCACACAATATGTACTCACTGATAAGTGGATATTAGCCCAAAACTTAGGATATCCAAGATATAAGATACAATTTGCTAAACACATGAAACTCAAGAAGAATGAAGACCAAAGTGTGGACACTTTGCCATAGAATTGGGAACAAAACACCCATGGAAGGAGTTACAGAGACAAAGTTTGGAGCTGTGACAAAAGGATGGACCATCTAGAGACTGCCATATCCAGGGATCCACCCCATAATCAGCATCCAAACGCTGACACCATTGCACACACTAGCAAGATTTTGCTGAAAGGACCCAGATAGAGCTGTCTCTTGTGAGACTATGCCAGGGCCTAGCAAACACAGAAGTGGGTGCTCACAGTCAGCTATTGGATGGACCACAGGGCCCCCAATGGAGGAGCTAGAGAAAGTATCCAAGGAGCTAAAGAGATCTGCAACCCTGTAGGTGCAACAACATTATGAACTAACCAGTACCCCGGAGCTCTTGACTCTAGCTGCATATGTATCAAAAGATGGCCTAGTTGGCCATCACTGGAAAGGGAGGCCCATTGGACTTGCAAACTTTATATGCCCCAGTACAGGGGAATGCCAGGGCCAAAAAAATGGGAATGGGTGAGTAGGGAAGTGGGGGGGGAGGGTATGGGGGACTTTTAGGATAGCATTGGAAATGTAATTGAGAAAAATACATAATAAAAAATATTAAAAATTTAAAAAAAGTAGTTACAAAGACAAAGTTTGGAGCTGAGAAGGAAGGAAGGAACATTCAGAGACTGCCCTACCCAGGGATCCATCCCACATACAACCACCAAACCCAGAGTCTATTGCATATGCCAGAAAGATTCCACTGGGCAGTGATTGCACGTGCCTTTAATTACAGCACTTGGGAGGCAGAGTCAGGCAGATTTCTAAGTTTGAGGCCAGCCTTTGTCTACAGAGTGAGTTCTAGGACAGTCAGGGCTATACAGAAAAACCCTTTCTCAAAAAATGGAAAAAAAAATCAGATTCACTCATTTTATTTAATTTTATTTCATATATCCAAAAGAGAAAAGCCACTGGATCTTTTATGCAAAATACACTAATCACTATTCCCAGGACAATATGTTAAGTTAAATGCGTTTTATATTCTGATCCATATTCTAAATTTTCCAAACTGGTTTTGTAGCTTACAAATTGTGTTACTGTGGAAGAGACATCTTGATGAAGATGAAGGCAGGGAGATGTATATAATCTTGAATTGCAAATGAGGGAATTGAGAAAACTTTATTTTAGTTCTGATTGTTTCTGCCTGCTTCATCATAGATCAGATATTTCCTGATAGTGACATTTCAGATGTAATTGGATATTTTCTCCAATCATTATTTTTAAGCATATTATATTGCTAAGAAAAATAGTAATTTATAGATACCACAAAGGAATAAACACACACAGACACACACACAGAGACACACACAGATGCACACACACACACACACACACATATATATATATACATATATATACACATATACATACATATATGCATGTATGTACATATATGCTTAAAACCTATAACTTACTGATTAAATGATCATGTTCATATTCCTACTTTAATTATTGTATATGTAAGACTATATATATATATATATATATATATATATATATATATATATATATATATATACACATATGAAAAAGTTAGCATAGCTTTGACTTTATAAGAGTATTATACATTCATCCTGTTTCCAACTTTCCTAGTACAATGAAGTATAATTCAGTTCTTAATTGAATACACTTTTAAGACTACACTTACGAAAGACAAAACTTGCAAAAACCAAACAAACTAAAAACACTTCAGAGTAACTCTAGTAGATCAAAGTTAATGGAGAGAGGGAAAAATCACGGTAAAAATATATCACAAAAAATCTAATATTTTAATGCAAAGTCTGGAGAGAAGTTAACTGAATGGCAGAAAAGCAACAAGTTTCTACATTAACCTTGAACTGTTAAGAACCCAGAGTGCCAGATTTGTGCCATATGTTAGAGCTCCTGACAGTGTTATGTGTCTTTTCCACAACACCATCTGTGCTATTCTACCTGAACAGGGACAGTGACTGGAAATGGAGACAAATAATGAAGTTGCAACATGTTAGTTTTCCTCAACTCACCCAGCTGAAAATAAATCATTCCCATCAATCTGAAAAGAACACAAATGCTTGAGAGTGCAGAGTTATGGTATCTCTGACTTCTTTATCTGTTTACATCGCACATGTGTGAAAACTCGGACTTCCAATCTAAACCAAAGAATAAACTATTGTCATAAAAACTATGTGTGAGGTTTTATCTTCATTTACTTTGTTGTAACTCTTGCTGGTATGATTAGCAGGGCCTGTGTTCATGGCAAACTGGCAAAGCTGGAAGTAGAGTTGTAAGAACTGATCTCACTGGCTCCAGAGTTGACAGTCACATTTATAACTTTATTACTGATTCTATTGCTTGTCTATTAAATATAGGCTTTATCCTTGATTTTTTTGATTCTCACATTTTTATAAGGTAGACCATACTACCCTTGTTTGCAGAGTTGGTTTAAGCATGCAGTGTACCTGAAGAATGCCATAATATTGTCAAAGCATATGAAGAACCTAATTTTCAAGTTCTTGAGGTAACCTGCAATGTTTGCAATGCTATCTTTTCTTTGTGAGCATCCCCATATCTGACATATTTGGCTAATGAATGAATGGTTAAATGAATAGTTAAAATTGCACATATTTTTGTACATGGACTAAACCACCAACCAAATAGTATATTGTGGGGGTAAGTGGGAATGGCTCCAGCTGGATATGTAGCAAAGGACTGCCTTATCTGGTATCACTGGGAGGGGAGCCTCTTAGTCCTGTGGAGGCTTTGTGACCCAGGTTAGGGCAATGCTAGGTTGCTGAGGCAGGATTGGGTGGGCAGGTTGAAGAGCACCCTCTTAGAGGCAGGGGGAGAGAGGAGGGGATGGGGACTTGTGGACGGGAAACTGGGAAGGGGGATAACATTTGAAATGTAAATAAAATAACCAATAAAAAATGAAAAAAATTACACATATTCCTATGGAATAAAACTAACACTGTTTTTCAAATAGTTCAATGTGTTATAGTTTGCTATGATGCTATTGTCATAATGAGTACAAGCAAGGGAAAAATCAGCACATTTGGAGTTAGTGTTCATAATTCTATTAAAATTTAGTGTAAGAGAGTGTGTGTGTGTCTGAAATCGTGTGTGTGTCTGAAATCGTGTGTGTGTGTGTGTGTGTGTGTGTGTGTGTGTGTGTGTGTGTGCTTGAGCTCATGTGTGAGTGAAGTGTGCATGCTACAGCATGTGTGGAAGACAGAGTACAAGTAATAAGAGTTGGTTCTCTTATTCTGTCTAGAGATTCCAGAGATCAAACTCAGAGCACTGGGCTTGGTTACAATCTCTTTATACACTGATCAATATTTCTGTGGCAGTAAAGTTTCACAGTAATGTTTGCAAACTCCAAATGAAGAAAAAAGATAAATATTAGCTCAAGGAAGAAATCAAAAATCCATCATGGAATACATACAGGAAGACACTTGGGCATGTACAAAGTGGGGAGGGAAAAGGTAGAAAGAAGGGAAGGAGGAGAGGTAGACACAGGAGTATGCAATTGAATATGATAAAATGAAGGAAGGAAAGTGGTTACTAATATTATCAGTTTAAGCCTTGTCATACATTCACTGAGGAGGATGAATCAACAAACTGGTGCCATATTTCATTTTGACACATTTTGGAGGGAAATTACAGAACCTTTTATTTTCACTGATCTGGTTATTTGCTTCAATTTTGGACTTACCGCAAGTAAGAGCGTTCATCATTAAGAAGCGGTAAGCATGTAAGTTTTGGTTCTGCTTATTTAAAACTTAAGGCCAATGGGGCTAAAAGTATCAGATCTGTCCACCACACACTTCTTTAAGGGTGTGTATTGTACTAGTAGAGCTGACAGTCAAACCAAACCTTGTTTTGGAGGACTGCATTCCCAAATTACGTTGGAGGCTAATGAAGGAGGTTCACAGTTCAAGCAAGGCCTGCCTTGACAATAATCGGGTGAAATTACAGACAATGTGACCCACAATATGGTTGTAGGAATCAAACACAGATTCTCTGTGAAAGCAAACACTGTTCTTAGTTGCTCGGCCAACTCTTTTCTTTCCTACTACCCCTTCCCTCCAAAATCCTTTCTTTATTATACACTGAATTTTGTCTTCAACTGGTCAGAATCTTTACTTGGAAAATTAGATTATTTTCAGGCCATGACCATATTTCTTTGTATCCTGGAACACTACTCTCATTCTCTCTTAGTTTATTGCTCTTAATTGTATTTTAATTAACTAATTAAATAATTAATTTGTTTACATCCCAAATGCTGCTCTCAGTCCCAGTTCCTCCTTCACAGAATTCCTCCCACATACCATCTGAGAGGATGGGTCGCCCTGGGTATCTACCCTCCCTGGCACAAGTCTCTGGCAGATTAGTCACATCCTCTCCCACTGAGGAGAGACATGGCATCCATGAAGACTGAGCTACCTGTGTGCTACATTTGTGCTGGGAGTGGGGTGCTAGATTCAGCCCATGTATGTTCTTTAGTTGGTGGCTCAGATTCCGAGAGCTTCCAAGGATCCAGGTTTCTTGACTGTTGGCCTTCCTGTGGGATTTTCATCTACTTCTGGTCATTTAATCACCCCCCTCAACTCTTCCATAAGTATCCCCCACCCAGTGTCTAATGTTTGGCTATGGGTATCTGCGTCCGATCCAGTTTGCTACTGGGTAGAGCTCCTCAGAGGACAGTTATTCTAGGCTCCTGTCTACCAGCATGATAGAGCATCATTAATATCAGGGATTGTTGCTTGCCCATGGGATGCATTTGAGTTGGGCCAGTTATTGTTTGGCCTTTCCTTTGGTCATTGTTCCATCCCTGCCTTTCTTTTAGACAGGACAAATTTTCAGTTGAATTTTTTTGTGGGTGTGTTGATTTCTCTATTCTTCCACTGGGGGTTCTGCCTGGTTACAGGAGGTGGTCTCCTCAGGTTCCTTGTCTTGATTGTTAGGCATCTCAGTTAATGTTACCTGCATTGACTCCTGGGAACCTCCCATATCCCAGGTCACTGGGACTTGCTAAAGATCTTCCCCTCCACCCCATCTCAGGTAGCTGCAGATATCTATTCATTCTCCTGGCCCATTGGGCTGCTCTGCTGCCTCTACCACACGTGATCCACCTCTCCATTCCCCTTCCTCTCCACTTTCCCCCTACCTCCCTCCTTCCCTCTATCTCCTATATATGATTCTGGCTACTCTTACAACCACAAACTTATACTATCCTCTTTCAACTGGTTTCCAAGTAGCTAAGACATTATTGTTTTTACGACTTGACTTTCTTAGATGACTGCAACTGTTTATACCTCCTTTTAGGAGAATCTGGAGACTATGGATGATGAAGATAGGTGATACTGAGTGCCTCCAAGGGTTTCACTTGCCAAAGTTCATTAATACATTTAGAACTGAAATTAAAATCTCAGTCTAATATACACTGCATGATATACGTGAAAAGAGAATAAATAATAGCTATAGGTATGTTATCTAACTGGACTATGATTAAGAATTTAATATGAAATTTACATTCTATCCTGGTTAGCATTCAGGGAGTAATGGTTTTTCAGTACACCAATTTTATTGATACGATGATTTCATTATTAGAAAATCCCCTTCATTCCAGAGAGAAAATATTACTTCCATCACTCTACCTAAGATTTGTAGGGAAAAATAAACATTTTGATCCTTTAGAAACAAATATATGACCTACATAAAGAGTCAAAACTGGAGCACTGATCATAAAATAAGCAAAGAATTCTACCAAGAAAGGTAGATTGTTGGCTCCTTTAACTTATAGACAATAACCCCAGAAGGCAGGAAGTCACAAGTAGTTTTTTTCTGACTTAAAACTATAAAGTCAACAGTAATCTTCAAAGCTTTTAAAGGAAATGTTACAAGCTGTTTCAGAATTAACATACTTAATTCTCCTAAATTCACTGTGTATTACCATCTTTATGAAGCCATTCATTGTGATCCACACAGAGCCCAGGTATGGCAAGCACATTTCCAAGCTCATATATAAATCAAGAACCTATCCATCAATCACTATTTTGACTAAAGGTATATGTCACATGTGTACATACACATTAAAGGCTCAATGAGAATTTTTACATTAGGTACTCATTAAGTATTAACAAATGAACATGCTTATAAGAAATCATTTTCTCGGGCAGCCTTTTATGTACTGCGTTTATTTAAGCTTAGTTAAATTTTCCCTCCCCTTGACTGAGAATCCCACTGACTCTTACAGGAAAACAGTATTATATTGTGCAGCTATATGTACTTGATATAATTTCTATCCTTGTAAAAAAGTTATTGCATATCTGAAATTGCTACTTTTCCTCTCCAATATTACTGTCATTTTATGGCATACTATATAATTAAATTTACTGTAACACACAGGTATTTTCAAAAATTACCACTTCCTACATATGGCTTATTTTTATTCTATATGATAAATTAACAGAGGGAAAAGCATAATTTTAAATCTCCATTATTTTAGTGAGTTTATTTTGTCTGGAATTTTATTATGAGCCATAGATTAAGGCGTGTAGCATGTATGCGTTATACTAATCTAAATATTAGAGTTGTTTTAGAAAAGCATGTAGTTTAAGTAGAAGTTTTAGAAAAATTTTACCAGGATAAAAAAAAAAAATCATAAGGAAAGTCATAGTAAAATATCAGGTAAACATGATAATGTCTGCAGATATTTAGATGCAAACTAGCATTATTATGGAAAACTAGCAAAAATATCTTGCAAGGCTCTAGGGAATAAGGAGCAAAACTAATCACATTTGGGACTAGAGTGATGTCATAGCTTTGGAATGTGACTTTGAGGAGACCTCTGGTTCTTAAATTCCTTCCTATTTACATATGTTTTAGATCATCTTTCTTTTCTTTTTCTTTTCATTAAGCAATGAACATTGTTGAAATTTAAAGTTTGGCTGGCCCAATGCAGAACAATGGATTCTTCACTGGCATTGTGCAAATATTAGACATGGTGGCCGCATCTGGACATTGTGCATCTCTATTGTGTGGCTTTAACGTTCTACAGTTGCATGATACCCACCAAAGATAATGACAAGTCTTGCCAATCTCATTTTAAGGTGATGGAACTGTACTTGATTTGTACAAGACGCAAGTAGTAATTACTACTAAGTAGAATAATGAAAAGTAGATTCTTGGCATTTATTCGGGGGAAAAATAACAACTTTCATTGCTTTTCATTGCTTTCGTGTGTGTGTGTGTGTGTGTGTGTGTGTGTGTGTGTGTGTGTGTTATATTTCTATTCTTTCAAATTGCTGCCTATTTCATGTGCTGGATCTTTTAATCTAAGTTTGACATCTTCTGTGAGTCCCCCATGAGTTTCTGGAGGGGGAGAGTGACTACACTATTTCTCTAGAAGTTTTATTCACCACTTATGTGGTTATCTTTTAAATATTCACTGAACTAGAAACTATGTGAGTTTTGCTTGAAAAAGGTATGCATCTTTCTTATACGAATGAATGAATTAAGATAAACTCATGATAAATATGCTTTCTAAGAAATTAGAAAAGTTATGTAGAGCTTTGTATGTCCATGGGCCTGAATAAATTGATAAAATCTATCATAAAGCTCCAAGTGTGACTTTATAAATAAGTAATTGATATAAATAGGTAAATTTGTATGAATAATTTTTTCAACAGATTAAAGTAAATGAATTACATGAAGTTTACGCTATTTATCAATATGCATATATATGCACAAGCATTTATCAACATGAATATATTTTTAAATAAAATAACTACAACTACTAAAATATAATATGAAATCAGGCTATGATACAACTAAAATTTTTAATTAATGTATTGGAACATCAAACAACATAAAAATTTCATCTTCTTTATGATTACAATGCATATGACTACACAAAAACTAACATGAAAATATAAATTAGATATGCATATTGGTAGGTATGTTTGTTTTACAGAATATTAAATTAATAAAGCACAAATATGTATTATAATTTAATCCTGGAGTTAAAGGATATTATAGCACTTGCCTCTTAAGTAACTGAGTCTATTTACTTTGTTAACACATTAAAAGATGAAAAGAAAAACCTTAGCATCTTCATACTGTATGTACACAAAACTCATATTAATATTGCATGGTCATTTGGAGTTTTTTAATCAAATTTATATTAAACTACATGTGTATGTCTGAGCGTGGATATGAGTACATGAAGACAGTTGCCCATTGAGATCAGAATAAGATGTCTTATCATGATGTTGGGTTATTTGATGACATGAGTACCAGGAAACAAACGAGTTTTGTTCAAGAACAATCTATAAGCTCATTAATTTAAAGTAAAGAATGGTTATGTATTAAGTATTTTTAATGTATTGACCATTATATATCAGGAATATAACACAATACACATAATAATTAGATTGTGAGAATTTCTTTTAAATCAATGTGAATATGAAAAGCATTTTCTATTTTCTGTACTCATTCCTGAATATTTCTTAATAATTATCTGGAATTACATTTGTATGTCTGCTTGCAAATAATAAAACAGAGGTGTAGATGCCCACTAAGGTCAGAAGTGGATGTCACATACTCCGAAGTTGGTGTTAAAAGTAGTTCAAAATTACTGTTTAAGGCCTTTCTTGTGTGGGCCAGAACAAGTCAGTCAAAGCAAAGGCAGAGAAGAGTAAAAGACATCAAGGACTTCAAAGATTTGACAACTGGAAGTGGTGTTGCATGAACAGTCCTGGGAATAAGATAAGCTTGCAGTGGGCCTAGCAAACACAGAAGTGGATGCTCACAGTCAGCTATTGAATGGACCACAGGGCCCCCAATGGAGGAACTAGAGAAAGCACCCAAGGAACTAAAGGGAACTGCAACCCTATAGGTGGAACAACAATATGAACTAAGCAGTACCCCGGAGCTCTTGTCTCTAGCTGCATATGTATCAAAAGATGGCCTAGTCAGCCATCACTGCAAAGAGAGGCCCATTGGACTTTAAAACATTATATGCCCCAGTACAGGGGAACGCCAGGGCCAAAAGGGGGGAGTGGGTGGGTAGGGGAGTGGTTGTGGGTGAGTATGGGGGACTTTTGGTATAGCATTGGAAATGTAAATGAGCTAAATACCTAATAAAAATGGAAAAAAAAGTAAAAAAAAAAAAAGAAAAAAAAGAAAAAAGAAAGAAAGACTCTACTGTACAATGCAGAAATCTCTCAGCACATGTTCTGAAATGGACCCCCAAGCCCCAACTAACAGGTTCTTTTGCATCTATTGTCTTCACAATGAATATTGTCATCCTATACCCCAGCATGCACACACACACACACACACACACACACACACACACACATCTTTCCTTTTCTCTTTTCTCCTATACTTTCTTTTATAAGCTCATCTACCAAAGAACTCTTGGTGGTCAGGCTTCAGAATCACTTCATCTCATACATAAATAATAGATAGATAGATAGATAGATAGATAGATAGATAGATAGATAGATAGACACAGACAGACAGACAGACAGACAGACAGACAGACAGATAGATAGATAGATAGATGCATAGATAGACAGATAGATGCATAGATAGATAGATAGATAGATAGATAGATAGATAGATAGATAGATAGATAGATAGATAGATTGATTGATAGATGCAGAGAGAGAGAGAGAGAGAGAGAGAGAGAGAGAGAGAGAGAGAGAGAGAGAGAGAGATCTTGGCATGGTATAGGTCATTTGACCCCTCTGTATACCATGTCTGTATACCATGCATTGTTATGCCTCCTATGTTCCTAACTTCACTGCTTAAGAATACTACTCTGAAATACTTCCCCATCTTAATTTAGTGCTAAGTCTTAGTTACACCAATGTCCTAATGAGTTTCCATATTAAGTCTGGCATTACTTTTCACATTAACCTATACAACCTTGAATTGAGTAAACTAAGAATATCAGCAATGGACTGGCCATGGAACATTCCCTCTTGCTCTGGCTTGCACAAACCAAGTAGATTTCAAGCTACCATTTAACTGTACTATTCTTGAGGGCTTTTCTCTGGGATCTGTGAGTAATGAGCAGTGTTGTTTTGCAACTCAGTTTTAATGGTGAGCCTACTATAATAAATCTACAATAGACAACCTACAAAACAAATTATATCACTTCCAAATATTTCTTTCTATAAAGTTTTAAGTCCCTTTTGTTACTTTCCATTCATCAAACAAATAATGTCTAATATCTCTGATATTCTATATATGACTTCCCTACTAACTATAGTCTGATTAAATATCTATATGTTGCTGTCAGGGTCAATATATATTATACTTCTTTAGACAAGCCTGATTTTTTCTAATAGCTTTGGAAATTTCTTCTACTCAGGAAAATAAAACACCATTTTTATTCTGATCTCTCATTTTAATTTCTTTAAATTGGTGAAAATAATAGATTTTACATCATTAAATGTATGTCTACCTCTCACAAAACATACCTGGTGTGTGATTTATAGTAGGAAAGATCCTGCTACTTCTCAAGGTGTCAAACTGAAACATACAGGTGATGATATATATGATTATAGTTCATGTTAAATTCAACTACTGGTATCAGTGAGTAAAATTATCAGCTGCTTAAGACTTATCACCTACAATTAAATGTAGGTCAAATTATCACATTTACCAGCACATTATCAGCTCATTGGCAACATTGTAATGAGCTTTACCACAACATCCCATTTCATATGGTGCTAATATAATATGAAAATTCATTCTTCATTCAAACGTATCCTAACTACTTCGCCTTTCACCTCTGTATTCCTCAGCTTTCCCTCAATCACACCCATCATGGTATCAAAGTTTTCATTAAGGCATTGAGTTGAACTAGAATACTAGAAATGTGCATACAAACAACATAGGCCAGCTTTTCCTTCCGAAATTCTGTTCTTTCTTCAGTTTTCTGATAAAAATGTAGTAAGTGTGATATCTCTCTGACATACACTCTCTCTGCCTCTCTTGTTCACCATCCTGTCATTTACCATGGGAATTTTAATTAGAATATACCCATTTGAACAACCCTCTTTAATCACTGCAGCCAATGATAAATCCATTTAATAATACTTGATCTTCTAGAACTAACCCACATTTTCTCATTCACTGGTTTTTATAACCTACCCTTATTTCCTTTAATGTATGCCTAACCTCCTCTTATTTATTGTTTACTTCTCATTGGGAATTGAAAACTGCTGAGCATAAATCATAATTTTCAGATCACAGTTTATATTTCCCATGGTAGCAAACGTTTTCCTCTGCACGTGTTCAATAGAGGACTCAGTAATTTCTGTATACTTTCAGATATTAAATCTTAAGTGATACAGAATGATTAATTTTATGTTGTTTTGTTTTATTTTGGTTTGGTTTAAGCAGATAGCTGATGATTATCTGCTGAAAAATTTGGGAATGAAGACACAGCAAAAAATAAAATCACAATAATATGGCTTTAGAACTCTGGGTAGCACAATATTAGGAAAAACACAATAAAAATGAGGTGTTTGAAAAGGTAAGTTCAATTTTGCTATTTCCTAGACAATTTAAACCCATCAATGACTCAGTCCAATTGATTCTTTGTGGAATCAATTATGATATATGATGTAAACAATAAGTTGTACTTGTAGTTTATAGTGATGATGGAAGATATCCATGGAATATCTTTATTTGACTTTGCTGAATGAACATAATGCTCTTTATAACTGATTATTCTATGATATTGATGGAACTTTTTTGTTGTTTTTCGTTTTGTTTTGTTTTGTTTTGTTTTTTTTGAGACAGGGTTTCTCTGTGTAGCTCTGTCTGTCATGGAACTCACTTTGTAGACCAGGATGGCCTCGAACTCAGAAATCTGCCTGCCTCTGCCTCCCAAGTGCTAGGATTACAGGTGTGAGCCACCACTGCATGGCAATATTGATGGAACTTAATGTGTTGTTTAATTCATTTAAGGAATTATTTCGTTGTTGCATAGATGTTCTCTCACTTGCTTCTTAATTTTTTAAAGAAATATAATTGGGGGCTAAAGGGATAACTCAGTAGATAATACCTTTGCAACACAAGTGTGTGGCCAAAAATTTATTTCCCAAGACCAAACATTAATGCCTAGTTAGCATGGTGGCCGATACAATAAATCCCAACTAAAGCAATAGTCAATCTGAGCTCTGGGATTAGCAATATAGACTGCCTCATCTATAAAGTGGAACACAATTGAAGAAGATACCTGATCTCCACATGAGGCCTCCACACACGTGAACATACATGTGCACACATGTGCAAATGTGCATATTTACTTGATCACACACATATATACATAAAAAGAAAGAAACACAATTATGCATAACTAATCAAGTTGTGGCATATTTATGAGCCTACAAAGGAGAAGCTATCTTGTTTTAGTTACAAATGATTTTACAAAAATAATTTTTTTCTTTCAGCAAGCAAGTACTACCATATGCTGTGGTTGTTTTGGTCTCCAAAACCAGACAATTCAAGTTTAATAAGAGCATACAAGTTATCCATCAAGATGTGAATCAAAACAGTCGCTCTTGTTAGAATAGTAATTATCAAAATGAGAAAAAAAAGTATATTATTTATTCAGCACCTGATGCATATTTATTGTTTCATGGGGTGAGGGTATAGAGAAAGGAAAAAAAATGTGGTGAATGCACTTTTTATGGGTATGGGAGTTATTACATTTATTTATTTCAGTGTGTGTGCAAGCACACACACATGCATATGTGTGTAGGAGACTACCCTGGTCAGTTCATAATTTGCAGGAATCACTTTCTACTTGAACTGTATTTGTTGCAGAGGTCTTACACTATCAGACTTAGCAGCAAGAACATTTATGTACTATGCCATCTCACCAGCCCAAGAATAAGAACTAGTACAGTCATTGTAGAAATCAATCTGAATATTTCTCAAAATACTAAGACCAGGGTAGTCAAATAACTCATCTGCCACCCCTGGGTATATTTTCAAAGAGTTTATTTACTATGTCCCTCCTTGCATCACCCATTTTATGGTCCAGAGCTGATAAACCCATAAACAAAACCTGATACATATACACAATGAAACCATGGTTTGCTATATAGGAAAAAAATGATTTCCTGTCATTTTCTACTATCTGAGTGGAACTGAGGGCCAGTATGTAACTGTAATAAATTATGAATAGAAAGACGATACTTCATATTTTCATTAATATGGGTAAATTAAGCCTGCTTGTTTCATAGAGGTTGATAGTTGAAAAATGATTTTCAGAAATCAAGGTTAGTAGAAGAATGGGAAATTTAGGAAACAATCAGCAATGAGTTATAGTTAGTTAAGAGAAAATTAATCTGGTGTTCCATGCTACAGTGATGACCATGTGTTCTGATACCCTGTATATTACAGACAAGCCATAAGAAAGGGGTCCTTGTGTTTTTAGTACAAATTAAGGTTATGTTTGAATAGGTAGTTAAGCTGATTTAGTTTGTGTAATAACACATTTTATAAAAAAATCGGAAAGAAAAATCTATGTATTATCATTCTTTAAGTTTCAAAAGTCAGATAAAAAATGAAGACTTCTGAGCCACATGAGCTGAATAAACATGCATATGAACAAATAAAGTATAATCGCTTACTTGACCCAAGCTTAGTATCCAGAGGCATGCTTTTCATGGTTGATTATGTCTGTGCACTACACAAATTATTAGCTAACACATATTGACAATTTATGGCTTACAAAATGAGGTACAAAGTATTTAAATGGATTATCCCATTCAACTATTATAATAGCATGTGAATTAGAAACTTCATTAAGCTGTATATTATATAGCATATTTAGATTGTTTACTATCATATGCTTTTTGAGTCTTAAAATATTTTAAGCTAAAAAAGTACAATTACAGAGTTAGTCTTTGTCCATTGTTTGTTTCTCTGTGTGTTGATCTATATAAAATTTATATTTAAAAGATTTGCTAATCTTTTTAAATTAGAAATATCATCATAAACAAACTCTTAAGTAATTGATTGTTTTTAAAAGACTGCTTCCTTTTTGTGAGTAATTTGAGAACCTTTAAGTGGCTGTCATCTCTGTAATGATCCCAAAACATGGATATTGTTCTCACTCATCTTTTTCTATGAAGCTTGTCTGTAGGTCACTAAGCTATTCAAATCAATACGCACACTCAGCAGCAAGGTTCTCATGGTCAGGACTGCCATGTACATTCAAGGCAATGTAGGAAAGTTTCAAATGGACATGAGTTACAAAATCATAATCTATGTGGTACTAATCCTACTGTTTGGGTGCGTTATTTCAAATGAAATTGTATCTTTACAATTTGTCTTGTTTGTGCATGGATGTCTGTGTTTTTAGGTTTTGTTTTACATTTTTTGCAAATGTAGAAAAATATATTGTTTCCTAAACATTTTATCATTTTTATATAAGGCAAACTCAAAAGAAATGGAGTTTGTTTGTTTTGTTTTGTTTTGTTTTTGAAAATAGCCTAAATATCATTATAAGGTTTTTACTGAATTTGCTGAAGGAGGACATATGAAATTTGGCAAAGTCCCTTTATCAATTAATTTAGAATTTACTATTTTTAAGTTTAACAAAATAAAATGCCAACACAAGGTTCTTTTTCTGATTGAACAGATGGGCACATCCTTGCCTGTATAATAGGAGATTTTGGATTTTTATTTCATTAAGAGTGTTTTATATTTTCTGAAAAATTCTTGATAAAAAATCATATTTAAAAAACTGACCCTGTCGCCTTTCTTACATATTTTAAGCAAATATCAAAAGGAGAACAATACATTCATAAAGCCTCATTTTCTTTCACAGCAAATTTAATTGTGTGACTATGTGAAATAACTTTTGATCTTGTGGGTTTGCCTAATGTGTGAAACTTGGTGAGATCTCCCACTGCTAATTATTCCCCTTCTTTGTCACCAAAGGTGCTGGAGTGGATGTCAGCATCCTAATGAGGCCTAGACCAGAAATGTGACTTCTCTTCATGTTAGGAAATTGCTCAGTGAGCTATGGAGTTTGCTGAAGTTTTACCATGCCCCTTAGGGCTCCAACTCAGATAATGATATGCAGGCATGTTGTTGACACTTGATTCTTGGTTACCATAGAATTATATAAAGAAATAGTACATTGCAAAAAAGTGGCCAACTAAAAAATCAGAATTTTGTTATTTGAATTGTGTAGAATATCACCTTTGAAATATACCTGTTTGTCATCAAATATGGATATTCTGGAATGTCTCCTGGCTTTATTGGTTCATGAAAATCAACAACAGAGAAACACCAGAAGCTAATAAGTTATGGGTTGTTTATTTGTAAAGTGATTATTAGGTAAGAAACCTTCTTTCATTCCTCTGCAATGTAAGGATCTAAAGATACATGTCCCAAAAAGATGAAAAAATTATTAGCAGAATTGTAATATACACAATCAGGATTACAGATTGTCTTCTATGGCTTAGACTCTGCATCTAATAAACAGCCATCTCTGTAAATGGCTGGACAAAATTTCAGTAAAATCCTCTGTGAATTACCCACCCTTTTAGTTGGCCTTTCCAATCACCAAACTTATGGAGAAAACTCATCACCACAATGACTAGAGAGATTGAGAAAGCAGAGACTAAATGCAGGAAGAATAGACAAATCACTTTTTTTAGACTTAGTGCGAAAGAACAGCCTGCTTGGAAGAAAAGCAAACAGCTGGATTGTATTGGAGCATCATGTTTAAGATGTAACTCAACATAAGATGAATCAAAAGGGCTAGAATTGCCAGATCAGTTTATTATTCTTCTCATGCTTTAAAAAATGTAAATGTATTCAGTGAAATATAATCATGTATCTAAATCCTCACTTCCTCCTCCAACATATGCACCAACATCACCCCCCTCAACTTGATGCCTTCCCTTTTTGTAGATAAGCCACTAAGTCAATGCATTACTGCTGCTGGTGTGTGTGCATAGCTATCAGGCCATCCACTGTAGCATGACATCCTACCCCACCAGCTACCGGATTTTTTTTAATGTACAAGAACATATTCAATTTAATGTCACATGACAAAAAACTTTTTAAACTATTCATTTTATGAAGTACATATGGTTAAAATATTTTGCTCTTCAAAGTATATATATTCTTTTAAAAATATTCATTATTCAGTATAGGATTAGGGGACTTTTCTACTATGTAACATTGGTCTTTTGAAAACTAGTATAGAAAACTAGGGGAAGAACAAAACTTTAAATGATGCAATGATGGTCATTGTAAACTAATTCTTGAATGAAATTAATAAATGCATTTTTGGACTTTTGCCATCAAGTGAATGCTTGGGTTTTTCATTGTTATTAATACTGTGGACTTCCTACAACAGGTGCTATTTTTATCCCCTTAGGCTGTCCATTAGCCAAATGAAGGGCCATCTGGAAAGGGAGTCTGTTCTTTGAAAAATGTGATGGAGCTGATGGCTTTTTAACTGCTAGTCATCTGCAATTGCTAGTAAACACTGGAAATCAGTGTTGATCCCTCAGAATCAAGAAGTTAGTCAAGTACTTAAACAGGAAGCAATGGAGACACCTTTCAATGAGATATGCACAATCAATTCATATTTTTAAAAAGAGCTGCCTTTGTTTCCAATTCTAAAGTATATAATACAACAAGAAAACAATAGAATACTTAGTCTATTCTTGGTGCCTGCAGCTGAGTTGTACAAGCAATTTTGCAAGATATACTATAGAAAATTTTAAACATACAACATATTAAATTTTAATGAGGGAAAGGTATGTTCATAGGGACACAATTTATTGTAATTTTTTTTCCAATTGCTGTTTTATAAGACTGTTGTTGAGACGCAGAAAGAAATGGTTTTGGTGGGGGACCCTAGCAGTGCATTGGGAGTATTTTTTATAATCAGAAATTAATGGGTCTCTAATAGCACTACTCTGAAACCTGAAAGACCATTTTCAGTAAGTAACTTTAGTTTTCTGAGGAAGATTTTTGTGTCTCAGAGTGTATGGGTAACCTGACCAAATATATGGTTTTTAAGTAATTGAAATATGATGTCTTAAAGGAGATTGCAGATAGCTTGGGCCCACCAAATATCTCATTGATTCCTAATATAAAGTCCTAAAACATGGTGTGTGTGTGTGTGTGTGTGTGTGTGTGTGTATAATTAAGAAACAAATATTGTACACATATGTACATGTTTTCATATCTTTAACTACATGGTTAATGCAAGCTATGTGTTTGATCTTATTATAACACATTTCAAAACTTAATTAAAATACCATTGCTACCATGCTGAGGTGGGAAATGTGTTTTTCCTCTGGAAGAACATTTGTATTTAAAAGTCAAAAAGATGACCTAACAGAACTTTGGTTAAAATACCTGTCCTGCAATATCATTACACAAATGCTATGTTTTATTACTTATTGTTATGCACTACAACTACCTGAACATTAATGTAGATGTAAAAAATAATAATTAGGGAGAGAGGTACTGAAAAGCACTGGTAAATATTCAGTGCAGCGTTGACAAGAATGAGGACCAAATTTAGAATCAGTGGTACTTGATGGTTTATAGAATCAATACATAACACTTCAAAGTATATCACAGGGATGTCTTCTAAATGCTTCCTAATGCATGTAGACAAAAAACAAACAAACAAAAAAATCAAAACCAAAAACAACTTCATTCTTCTCTCCAGAGTTTGTGGGATCTGTCCTTTTTTCCTATCTCTATCTCTCCTATCGGGGTATTCTTTTTTAAGGCATTTTTTATTAGATAACTTCTCCATTTACATTTCAAATGCTATCCTCAAAGTCCCCTATACCATCTCAGGCCCTGCTCCCCAACCCACCCACTCCCACTTCCTGGCCCTGGCATTCCCCTGCTACTGGGTTTATTCTTCTTTCTACCTTTGAGTCCTTCAGTGTCCCTAAAAGAATCTTCATGAATCAAACTCCTCCACCCGGGATATGCCTGCTTTATCCAGTTACCTTACTGAGTGCAGGAAATGCATCAACCTGCATCTACAGAAAGCTTTCCTAGTTTTCCAAAGAACTTCACTGTGTCCTCAAAGTAAGCGTTCAGGCAGGAATTCTTTAAAGAGTTTCACACAGACACAATTGAACATTTTTGTGGGCAATGAAATGATTTGATTATATTTTCTTCAAGCTCAGACTGCAATATCTCTGAGGACAAGACTCATCAACTGTCAGCATACTCTTACCAACTAGTAATTTAACTGTATCCTCAAATCTTCCAGCTTGTGGCCATTACTGATGTTATTGTTTTCATCTTAGTGATCACAGATGAAAATTAGAGAATATTAATTCTATCTGGTCACAAAGTAGAGACTCATTGCTCTTGAACTTTGATTTTAAGACTCTGTACACAATGGTCTATTATTCCTCATGCTTATTTTTCTGAAACTCCCACTCACTCAATTTAATTTCTTCTTTCAAATAAAGATGTCTCTATACTAGTTCACATTTACATGTCAAGTGCCCCTCTCTAATAAATATTATATCCTTTATTGCTTAAAAATGAAAACATGTGACTATAACTCATACAAAATAACAGAACCTTTGTACATTTCCTTACTTCTTTGGGTATAATCTCTGCAAACATATATTCAGATAGTACAGAAATTACTGCCTCACATTAAAACATAGTTTTATCAGTATACAAATAATTTACTTAAAACTTGACTTTAAGCATTCATGTCAGTAATTGTCAGTCTGAAAAGTAACTACCTGTAATTTGGCCATGTTTTTGCAGCATGATAAACATTATTTTCCTAGTATCTTAACTTTTATTTTATGTCTCCCACTGTCTGGATAGATGACAAAACTAGACACGTTATACCAGGGAGCTCAGAGAGCAGTCTTATTGATGTTAAAGCTCTTTAAGAAGTTCAGAAAAATGAAAGTAATGGGCTTTGTCATGCCACCAGAAACAAAGTGGTTTTAGTTCTTAAAGAACAGCTTAGTACAACATGGCAAGCAGTACAATCAAATTATTTTGTCTGCTTGTCTAACATGAAGGCAACAGTATCAACTGACATCCTGCAGTGCTGAGATAAGGCTCTGAAGAAAGGCCTGGGAAAGCTGTGTTTATCTTGCCGGAGACAATGATTGGATAATTTGGACATTTCATATTTAATAAAAACTATTTAAATCAGAAAGCATCAGACCTGCACTGATGGGGCTTACATTTATATATTGCACCCTCTGTCTGACTCAAAAACAAAAAGCGATTGAATCCTTTTCACTTTTAAGATTTACTCTTTAAAAGGAAGGGAGCATATAAAATGCTTCGAATTACTTTTAAATTAAACCATAGAACTGACATGGAGAAGCAGAACCTCCTAACATACACTACAATGAGACCGAGAACATCTAGTTAGCATAACACTTGGCTGGGTTTTGTTTTGTTTTGTTCCATTGTAGGTTTGATCTGCATTGCAATAAAGATATTGAAAATGATTTCTGGTCCTCCCTGACATCACAAATCATAACTTGCATAGAGCCATAGGTGTAATCAAAGATCTATTTTTGCAGTGATTCATATAAGCAGAAGCCCATACAAAAAATGCTAGATGTTTTATAATCAGTGCTCAAACATTTTTCATTCACCTCCTATTTTCTTAAAGTTGTGGAAAGGAGGGAAAGATGGGATCAAGTACAAAAAAGAACAAGGTTAGAAAACAAGGCAAGCTCACTTTTTAAAGTTGAAAAATTTACATTCTACATATACTCAATTTTCATGTGAACTGTATTTCATAAAGTAATCATAGAAATGGCTTTTTCCCAGCAAAGGGCTTTTTGAATCTTCAAATCAAAATGTAAAATGCACAACTTTGAACTCCTATGCTGAATAAATCACAATAATTAAGACTTCATTTTTCAAGAAATCACAGTATACAGGTGACTAGGAATCAAGGAAAATGGCTTTAGTTGTACTAATAACGTAGATTGATTTATTTTCCTCTGGTGTAGTTACACATAGGGCTGGGGCATGATTCTGACTAGCCAAGACCTAATCAATGCATAAGGATAAAGATTACCTCTATTTAAAAGAGTACTTCATGTTTCTTAATAATTAGGTTTAATTTTATTAGTTTTCCTTGACATACCATTCAAAGGTAATGCATTACCGTAACTACGGCAAGGTCAGGTGAGACACTATATACATGCCAGACAATTCTGAAGTCTTTGATAGAATCCTATGTTGATCGAGGTTTTTTCCTCTATACATTTTTCAAGTCCATTTCGTTTATTTTGATCAGTGTATATGTTCTATTGTGAAGGAACATATCAGTGTAAGAGACTGGATGAAATTAAAAACCGCAGTTCTTTACAAATACCACAGAAAGCATACATGAACAGAAACACACTTATAATAGGAAAATAAACACATTCATAATACCTACCAGCTTACAGTGAAGTAACAGGATGGAAAAGTATAAGGTTTGTGGTGAGTTAAAAACCACCAGTGGCACGTTCTCCTCAAAGGCTTCCGCTGCAAATACATGTTTGATAGTCAAGGAAAAGGTCTGTGTAACCTCGTTATCATTGTTTCTAGAATTTTCACTTATAACTGAAAATTTTACAGAGATAGTGGTAGAATTCATTGTCCCATGGTATTTGTGACCTTTCCCTGGTCCTTCATTACTGGAAAGATTTATTCACAGTATCATTTTCTAAAGAACTATTTCATGGGGAATTCCATGAAGGTTATAAATATGGGTTTAAAGAAGATGCCGTGGTCAAAATACTAGTGGTATATATGGGATGGTTTAAAGTACTAATTTAAGGCTAATGAAATCATTCTCAAAAATTGTATTATGACTCAAAGAAGAAGAGACAGAGCATTAAGTTTGTTACTTAATGTAATCCTGAAAGTGTGCTACAGATGCAGGAGAACTAGGAAAGCATGCAAGGGCTGCTGACACAGGATTCATCTACAGTAACCATGGATCTTCCTTAGAAAAAACACTAATTTCTCTTAGCATCTTATAATATTTTAATAAGAGTCTGAACTTTGTGAAAAAAGAAAAAAAACCTTACATGAGAGAAAACACACCTATTGGCACATCAGTTATTCTCCGGATGTCTATGTCTACTGTCATATTTAGGTAAAGCTGACCCACTAAGAACAATGCTACCCTGCTTCAATTCTGCTCTTATGGGGCCAACATTTTAGCTATGCATACATTTGTGGGCAGCACCCCTAGTTGGTAGTTGGTTATTGGGGGACATATGTTTTCTTCTGGATGTATTTTGATTTTGGTCTTCTTTAACATTTGGTGCAAAACTATTTGGCAAGAAAATATTCTTGATGGCTTCATAGGTTATTTTGTTGTTGTTTGTTTTCTGCTGATCAAATACTGTTAACTATTTTCTTTTATTGAAAACAATTTTTTTCACACATATTATATCATAATTTTGGTTTCCCCACCCTGTCCTCCTCCCAGTTCCTCTCCACCTATTCTCCAGCTTTCTGTCTATTGGAAAACAAACAGGCTTCGAAGGAATTATAATAAAATAATGAGATAATGTAAATGCATCTGAATAGAAAAAACAAAAAGAAGGAAAAGAGTCCAAGAGAAGCAGAAAAAATAGAGACCCGCCTATTTGCATACTCAGGAAGTCTGTAAAAACTCTAAACTGCAAGCTGTGATATTTTCATGAAGAACTTGTAGTGTAAAGGAGAGAAAAGAGAGAAGGAAGGAAAGAAGGAATGAAGGAATGAAGGAAGGGAGGGAGGGAGAGAGGGAGGGAGGGAGGGAGGGAGGGAGGGAGGAAAGGAAGGAAGGAAGGAAGGAAGGAAGGAAGGAAGGAAGGATGGAAGGAAGGGAAAGGACCATATTTTATATATATATTACATATATAATAGAAATAAAAAGTAAAAGATATTATTAAAAAAAAAAAAGAAAACCAGAAAAGAAAAAGAAGAGCCCTATGTGATGCTGTGAGACAAAGATCATCCAAAGATGCCCTAAGTTTGTTTTCTGCTCATCATCTATCTAATGCTGGGTATGGTGCCTATTATTAAGAGTGTTTTTTCTTTTATTATGATTATTTTTCTCTTTTCTTTTCTTTTCTTTTCTTTTCTTTTCTTTTCTTTTCTTTTCTTTTCTTTCCTTTCCTTTCCTTTCCTTTCCTTTCCTTTCCTTTCCTTTCCTTTCCTTTTCTTTTCTTTTCTTTTCTTTTCTTTTCTTTTCTTTTCTTTTCTTTTCTTTTCTTTTCTTTTCTTTTCTTTGTTATACTCCAGAGGTCTAGTGGGATGGAGGAGGTGAAGACATCCACGTGGCAACAAGGAGGCAGGAAGGAGGTATGGAATGTGAAACAGTTGGAGGGTAGACCGGCAGGCAAATAAAATCTGGAGCGTCTCAATTCTTTCTCTTACACATCTTTGTAATTTCTCTGTCTCCCTCTCCCTCTTATTTCATATGTGGTATATTGAATTGCATACATCTCCCATTAAATCATTTATTTGAATCCTTGTTGCCTGGGTGGTAGCATTGAATGGGGACAAAAGGAACTTTTAGGATGTGGAGTCTTGATGGATGAAGTATGTCCCAAGAGGTGTCCCTTAAGGGATTGGCATAAATTTCTGAAATGAAAGTTTTATCACTAATGCTGTTTTTAATCACTAATGCTGTTGAATTTATGTTGTTGTAAAGGGAAAATGAAATAGAAAACAACGACCTCACTTTCAGTGGAGCTCTGAACATCATCATTAAATTATCCCCACTGTCTGCTGCCTCTCTGTGCTTCCTGTGTTCTGTTGGCTACATCACTTAGCTTCCTGCTCTGACTCCCGGCTGCCATGCCTCCCTGACTATTATGACTCCTCCCTTCTACCTTCAGACTAGCAAAAATAAATTCCTCGGTCATAGGATTTCATCACAGCAACAAAAGGCAATGAACACACCAGCTAACTAACCCACAAGTAGTGAAATGTCTTTGAGTGTTCATTATCTTCTATTGATCCAGAGGAACTGATAACTAAGTCGTGCATTTCCTTGCACTTTTCCCTTAAGATTTCAGAAAACCTAGTGTTTTATGAAAAATTTTCTTTGCCTCATTTTTGTAACTCTGGGAAATTCTTAACTTATTTTTCTTTGAAAGCCATTTCTGCACTTGCTTCCTCCCTATCCATTCCTTCTTATGTTACCCTTAAAGAAGACAATTTGATCTCACAGCTACAATTTCCCGTAACCAAACAATACAAAAGCATGACATTTGGTTTTGTTTATCATCAGTTCACCACACACACTGGTGAGGATCAAATGCTTTAAAGTAATGATGCCAAAATGTGTAATGCTTTATAAAACATTTATTCAATAACTATTATTCCCTCATAGTTCTTATACATGTAGTATCTCGTAGAACTAATCATATAAATACTTAGTGCTAACAAAAACATACTAAGAAATAACTACATGAAAACATGGGCTGGCTGTGTTCCTTAATTTATTGTTTTCCTAGATGCCACCACACTTCAGTTCTACATATTTAGAATTATCAACTTATCTTGCATATATGATATACCATATTAGAACTCATAATAATATCATTTTGTTTAATATAGAATGATCAATATTTTCTACATTTGACCCCTAAGACTAATTCTCTCTAATGGTTAAATAGTGTTCCAAGAAATAGCTATAAAATAATTTGTATAATCATTTCTGTCTGGCTCTTAAAATTTGTTCTCAATTTCAAAACTGTAAGGTCCTGACATTATAAAAGCCATTCTGCCAATGAACTACCACCCCAGCCCACTGTTTTAAAATGTACATTGCATATTTTTATCCAACAGCTTTATAAATACCAAGTTCTTTTATCATCATCTTTCCTGTTCATTGTCATCAACTCATATTTAATTTCATTTAAAAAACAAAAGTTCTTTCCTGTCCATTTATCCCACTCACAGGGTCTTATTGAAAACAATAGTTGTTCCTTTCACTTAGCATACAAAGTGTGTGTTCCCAAGAAACTATGCTTGTAATTAATTTCAGTTTCTATACACCTTAAACAAAAGATTTACAGAAACATGATTATATAGTAAGTTTTATATTCTAATCTCTCTGCTTCCCATATTTCTTTCTAGGACTGCATGTTAATTGGAAGTTGGCATGTGTAAAAAGATGCTAAGTAAGACATTTTTATGCTACCACACTTTAAAGGTTAAATTTATCATCTGGCATACTCATCCCATGATTTAACCAGCTTTTCTTTCATGAATAGGTTGATGAGACATTTTTTGGCAGAGAAATTCAAAACACAAACATAGTGGTTTTTTTCTTGTCTCATCTCATACTTAAAACCTTAAAAGACATAGTCACTGGGTTTTCTCAACATGTCCTAAACATAATTTTTTCTAATGTTAGTGAAATTTATACCTGTTGTAAAAGATAGAGGTAAAAAATACATAAAACTAAAAAAAATCCTCCCACCCCTTCAATGGATTGCTGATAAGCCTTCACTAGTTAAATTGTAGCTTCCAGAGCATGACCAACTGTCTCCTGCTTTCTGTCAGGAATCTTTGCTATTACTAATTTTCTGCCAGCTAGATGGCGACCTTGGGGCTGACTAATTAGCTGTTGGTTTATGTATTTTTGCAGCGTTAATTGCAAAAGCCCTCACTGTTACTTCGTGGCTAGATTAACCTTGTTAGTGTGCGGAATTAGAACTGGAGAGGCCTCGTTATACCATCTCTTCTGACATTTGGGAAGGGTTTTAACTCAGTGACTGGAACATAACGCTTTCACTGCCTTTGGATGATCTTAGTAGTCGTCCTCATAGCAGCAAGCATTGGGCTGATATTTAATGATCTCTTCTTGATACATGCTGATTTGATTTTATCTATTCCTTATTTTATCTATCCCCTTTGTTTTCCACTATATTTTTTCCATAGAGCTGATAAAACTTTCTAACAAGTATAAAAATTTGAAGCCAGAATTAAGTCACCTCATAATCAGACTTAAAATGCAAATAAATGTAAATTGAGAAGAACATACTCCAAACAGAATAAGCCATATCATATCAGTTTTAATTTCTTAATAATTAAATATCTTCAAAATACTATTGGCTATCTACAAACAAAATATTATCTACTTATTTTTAGATTCCTCTTTTTTGTGATACACATGTTTACTGGATAAAATTATACTACCAAAATAACTTCAAATTATTAAGCTTATAAATGAATTGCAAAAAGAAAGGCTTGAGTAATTTCTTTATCAACTTCTGGGATTTATAGAACTCATTATCCTTAAGGGTAGTACTGAAAAAATATTTCTAGAAAAGTTAAATATCTATTTGCTTACAATAGATAATTAAGAAAATAACTCTGTTCTATCCAGAATATAAACCAATGTACCAGAAGTCATATTCCATAAGATTATATACTTAGACATTTTGTGATTGATATTATACAAGCTCTTAAGATCAAAAAAAAAAAATGTTGCTTAAGGGTCTAATTGAAAGGATGCCAAACTTCTCAGGTCAAAATTGACATTTAAGATTTTTAATGATTTTTTTCACTCACTATATACATGTTGGTTGATCAAGGTTTTTTTCTTTCTAGACTTAAAAGGAAATTCAAGATTGATCTCGGGGTTTGTTTTCCAGGCCTCACATCGCTTCCTCTCACTTTGATTTCTGTCCCTAACCTGACTAGCAACACATGAAAGTTACATGAGACCTCTGTGTAGTTGAATAGAGATGCTGTGCCCATATTTTATGAGAGAAGCAAGATGCCCAGAAAGAGAATTGCTTAAGGTATGGCTGTCATCACTTTTATCAATGCAGCTTAAAACTTAACATCATATCATGTAATGTTAGCCCACATTTGTATTTGCCATTCATTTGTATATATGGGGAGTTGGGTATAGAATCATGTAGCAGGTGTTTGTAAAATCATGATAATCAAGTTCACTCATGACTGTCATTGGTGAGGGTAACTTTGCGTTCGAAAACTGTTTCCCATGCCTTTCCGTTGAATAGAAACCAATGATGTTGTGATATTCTTGGTTTGTTTATTTTTCAGTTTTCCTTCTGAACATGACTGAGAATGGAAACTTGTTTCATCTCATCAACCTTGGCAGTCATGCTACAATGTGATTGCTCCCTTCCTCCCAACTAAGGATCTTCAAACAGACCCTTGGGCATTTTTAATGCTCTGTATCTATCAGTCCCTGGTCTAGTCAAGGATTGACTCTATGACGAATGGTTGTAAAGGTAAACAGACAAGGGCAATGTCGTTTCTTTCTGTCAGGTTGATCAGCTGAACCCAGAGGACTACTTTGGTTTATCATAAATATTCAGTTTTCTTAAATCTGCATAATTTCTGGATAAGTACAAATTATTAATGCATGATGTATTTATTTCCATTTATTCTCCAAGCATGTATTAACCCTAACAATCTACAAGGAACAATACTAGGTGTCAAAAATATTTTTAAAAATAAAATAATTCAGCTGTCATTTATATCTTAAATGAACAGAGGTTACCTTCTATGATTTTGTAAAAATGCTTCCTCTTAGTGATAGTAGTGTTGTAAGGACTTCCTCACTTCTTTTGAAACCTCTTTTTTTATATTTATTCAATATTTGAGGAGACTATTTGAAAGAATGATATACAATTAATTGGCCCATATGTTACAGAGAAAAACATACTTATTATTCAACATAATTAAAATTGCCTTTTCTGTTTTTTTGAGACTGCTCACATCATTCAAATTAACATTTAGACATTGGAATTCTAGGTTTACAAAATTATGTCCTTACTCTAATAAAAGACAATTTTCCTCTATAAAGCTTTGCACATCAAAATTACTATCACAACGTTTAGGATTATTTTTACTCCTTCTATTATTGACCTTGGATAAAAAAAAACATTGTTCCTGTCATTTAAATGGATAAACAGAAGAAGTTGATAACACCCAGAAAAATCTGTAACTTGAAGAAAAGCCCTCGTTACTAATTTAGTCAGTGATAGTCTCTCTCTCTCTCTCTCTCTCTCTCTCTCTCTCTCTCTCTCTCTCTCTGTGTGTGTGTGTGTGTGTGTGTGTGCATATTGAGGAACATGTACATTTGAAGGTGTACATACATGTGGATGCACAGGTGTGTGAAGTCCAGAGGTCAGATGTGGGTGCTTATATCACTTTCCTTATTCTCTGAAACAGCTTCTTTCACTGAACATGAATGTCACTGATTTAATAGAATGCAATGGCTTGCCATTCATTCAGGGATACACATATCTCTGTATGTCCTGTCCAAACATTATAAGTGTACATTACTGCATCCAGGGTTTATGTGATGCTCTTTGTCTCAGTTCAGGTCCATATGCTCATAAGGCAGATGCTGTACTCACTGAGCCTGCTTTTCATACTGGGATTTTGGGATATTTTCAATTGGCTTAATTCCAATATGGTTTTACACTATTTCTGCAAAGGCCATTTCCATAAAGCTAATTGGTTCCTAGAGATCAAACCTAATATCACCAATGCCTTCTATTAAATGTTTTAATATGGAGTTAGTTAATACAAGAAAAATGAAACCTCCAAGCCAGTCACAGACCCTTTAGTCTGTAATGGTGTTCTACTTGCAAGATATGCTAGGGCAATGGTGGCACAAGACTTGGGAGAATACCAACCAATAACTGATTTGACTTAATATCTGCTGCACAAGATGGATCCCACACCATACACTGCTTAGGTGACCAAGAACATAAGATAGGATTACCTAGGGACCTAGGGTAAAGCCAAATACTACTGACATTGAAAAAAAAAAAAGAATCTTAAAATAAGAATCTTAGTGATAGAATGACTCCTAATGGGATTCTGCTATTATAGTCATAGATCAGTGCTTTATTCAGGCATCATCAGAAAAACTACCTTTTGCAACAAATGAAAACTTACAGCCAGACATTATGAAGAGAGTGAGAGACTTTAAAACATTCATCCCTAAATTGAAGGTTTTCATCAAATCTTTCTAGTGGGGGTTCAGGGAAGTCTAAAGAAAATGAAGCAGAAAGAGGGGATGGGAGATACCAAGAAAAGAAAGCCCTCCAAATCAATGTGATCAAGCCTATATGAATTCAGAGAGACTGGGGCAGCATGCAAACAACCTCTGTGTGTATGATCTAGCTCCTCGGTGTATGTATTATGGCTTTTAGTTCAGTGTCTTTGTGGGGTTCCTGAGTGTGTGAATGAGTGAGTCTCTGGTTTTTATGTCTTCTTTTGGGCTCTTTTTCTTCTGTTAGCTTGTCTTGCCCATCACTGATATGATAGTTTTTGTCTTACTTTATTATTTATTTTGTTATGCTTTATTATTGTTGTTCATTAGACACCTGTTCTTTGTTAATGAGAGACAGAAAATGAGTAGATTCCCCAGAGAATGGAGGTAGGAAGGAACAGGGGGTAGATGGAAGAGAAACCATCATCAGGTTGTACTATGTAAGAAAGGAATGTATTGTCTACAAAAAGAAATTAAAAATTTCAACAACAGAAGCTGCTATTTTAACTTAGTCTTCAACATTCTTTAAGAAGAAAACTAGGCACTATTTTATGTTCATCTATTACAAATTGCAGGTTACTTAGCAATGATCATTCATGATGTATTACAATATTTTAATATTCAAAACATTTTAACAACTTGCTAATCCTGAGCTGTTTTGCTTCACTGTATGTATAATCATTTCATAGCAAAGGTCTCCTCACATCAGTAAAGACTTGTTTACAGACTGTCTGTCTTCCAGACTATGCCTATCATCAAAACTCCCCTCTTATCTTACTAAAGATGGTTCACTCTATATATTAGAATCATTGGGTCTGTATAAGTAGTGAAAAGAAAAGCCTGGAAATATACAAATTTCATGTGTAATCAATTATTCAGCAGTCTATCTTCTCTTGCAACTTCTAGAAAATCCAGATCAAATGGCACACAATTGTACATTGTATTAGCAGGAAAGTGCACCCTTATGAGGAGCACAGGAAGCTAAAGACTATCAGAGGTGTGCATTTCGTAACAGGTAACCCATACTAGATTACATTTCCAGGTACAATAGTATATTGAAATCAGCAGTATGACATTTACTTATTACATCTATACTGCCATCAAATTTGCAGTATCTGGTTTCTGAAGCTTGGGAATATTCTTGGCAATCTTTCAAATAATTACACTTCAGATTCTCTGACGACTGTGGACACAGGTCAGTGGTAGCTCCAGCTTGATTTGCTAGGATAAGTCATCACTGAATTAGCATCCAAACGCTGACACCATTGCATACACTAGCAAGATTTTATTGAAAGGACCCAGATGTAGCTGTCTCTTGTGAGACTATGCCGGGGCCTAGCAAACACAGAAGTGGATGCTCACAGTCAGCTAATGGATGGATCATAGGGCTCCCAATGGAGGAGCTAGAGAAAGTAGCCAAGGAGCTAAAGGGATCTGCAACCCTATAGGTGGAACAACATTATGAACTAACCAGTACCCTGGAGCTCTTGACTCTAGCTGCATATATATCAAGAGATGGCCTAGTCGGCCATCACTGGGAAGAGAGGCCCATTGGACTTGCAAACTTTATATGCCCCAGTACAGGGGAACACCAGGGCCAAAAAGGGGGAGTGGGTGGGCAGGGGAGTGGGGGTGGGTGGATATGGGGGACTTTTGGTATAGCATTGGAAATGTAAATGAGTTAAATACCTAATAAAAAATGGAAAAAAAAAACTACATAGGGGAAGGATTTATTTAGCTTATAATTTGAGACAACCTTCCAACACTAGGACGACATGAAGGCAAGATTTTAAGCATACATGCATAGTCAATAACAAAAAGCATAAGGGAATCCTTGCTGGCTTGTTCATTCCTAAATAGTTGTCTTATATCCTAAGTGATTCAAGAACCCTTGCTAAAATGAGACCCAAGTTTTCCAACATAAGTTAACAATCCAGAAAACTCTGCGCAGATATTTCCCCAGACCAAACATAGGAAAAAATTACTCCATTCAAGCTCTCTTCTGAGTAGGTTCAAACTTGTGGCAAATTGACATTTAAAATTAACCATCACAGACACCGAGGATTTCTCTAAACTGTACTATACCCTATGTTAGATCTCTAACACAGTAAAGGAATATGTAAAAAGTGATCTTATGATTAGTTAATTAGTTTAACAAAAAAAAACCCTCATTTTCAATTAAGTTGGTAGAATAATAACAAGGAAGAGTTGTTGAATTAGTATGTTGTTGCAGTAAAGGAAAAGTTAGAAGTTCTTTCCTATTTCTCAAAGCACCTCTTGCCTGCCTTTTTTCTTCAGACGTCCGTGTCTTCTGAAAATTAGCATCATCATTTCTCACGGCTGTATCCTAATTGGGTGCTTCTTTCCACTCTGTACACCTCTCTAGTGTGTCAGTCTCTCCTGTGTCTTTAATTTACATCTATGTGAATTTCCTATAAGCTCCTTAAAGTTTTGTTTGATTATAATAATTATATCACAAGTCCAAAATTTCCAAAACTGAACTTCATTGATTCCAAAGATTTAGGAAGATATTTAATAAACAAAATAGCATCGTCCTTTTGGAATCCTGTTTTCCGTATGCCGTCCCCTTCTTATTTTCAGAATATTCTTAAATCTCATGCATTTCCTGATTCTTGTAACAAGATGGATTTGAAAGAAACTCTCACTGTCCTGGAAATCTTCCATAAAGATAGAGAAAACCTTTGATAAATCAGATGATCACAATAAAGATAAAAGATTGAGAATCTATGTTAAAGTAGATTAAACTGTGTACACAAAGCTTCATCAAGGGCTGAGGAGATAGCCCACTCAGTAAAGCATTTGTTGAGCAATGCTAGTAGCCAGAATATGGATTCACAGAACCCACATAAAACACATATCTATAAACTCTGCTTGTATGAGGTGGTAGAGAAGAGGGGGATCTCTAAATCTAGAAGCACAAAGCCTTTTGTTCAGTAATGGGCAAATAATTCTGCATCAAAATTAGGCAGAAGGTAAGGATAAGCATTCAAGGTAGTTCTTGGAACACCATGGGTGCATTCATTTATAAATATACCTAGGATCATATAAACAAATGTATACTGCACATACATAACACACACACACACACACATTTGCAAAAAGGAAAGCTCATTTTAGACCTGAACATTCCCACTACTGTCATAAGAGACTGAGGAATATTTGTTGAATAATTGAGAGTAGATGAGTGGAAAAATGGAGATTGAGATGAGAGTCAATGAGAAGATAGTAAAACTTTAATTTAAACCTTAATTTAAATGCGATATTTATTTTTAAAATATAGTGAAGTGACATTCGGCTTTCTCTTTTGTTTTATTTTATTTTGATTTATCATATTTCCAGAACTCTTAAATGCTTAAAGTATAAGCCAAGTTACCCACTTCTTTGAGAAGCAGGATGCCTTGGAAGTAGACAATTTTGTCTAAACAGTAGTGAACATGTCATAAGAAGATAAACTTAGCACTTTCCCCTTTCTGCGATATATTTAATGATGCTATTAGAAAAGATTCCAGGCTGCCAGAAATATAAGTGCACTAGAGATGTGACTGGTTAGTGTAGTGGTTAGGAATGACATCTTCAGTAAAGGAATGTGATTTTAAGGATTCTGCATTTGAGATAAACTAGTTGCTCTAGGTGTGGTGATAGATAGTAGACACGCAGTGCAGCACTGGCTCTGAGACTTCGAGATATCTTCAACATCATCCTAGACCATTTAGATACTATAATGGCATGGATTTCTGAACACTGAAGACTACATAGAGTAACTGACAGATACAGTGTCAGTGATGGCCTGCTAGTCTCTGTGTGGCACTTCTTGCAGTATCCTAGGTTATTTTTTTTTTGGGGGGGGGGTCAAGAGATCTCTTTGTTAACTCTTTTAAAAGGGCTCTACTACCATTCATAAGGAATTTGTCATAATTATCCAATAAACATCAACAATCTGCTAACACCTTATTGAACTTTGGGATTTCAACATGAGAATTTTTATTTTTTACTTTTTAGTTTTTTGAGACAACATCTCATGTGTAGCAAAGCCTACATTGACTACATGAACTCTTGTCTCAACTTTCTGAATTCTGAGAGTGCAGACCTAGAATATACAAATTTGCTTTAGACACTAATATTTGTATGCCAGCAAGTATGAAGCATTCTTAAGTGAAAATTACTTGAAATGATTGTTCTTTGACCAGGAATTCAACAGTAATTATTGATTATATTCATTAGTAAACATAACTTTTTACAAGTAAAACACATGAAAATATTTACATAATGTGACAATATATCCCATAATCACTCAATTCTATTATAAGACATTTTCTTTTTAGTAAGAAAATATAGTCATTTTACATAAAACATCATCTAAGAAAAAAGAAAATACATGTTAAAATTATACATTTTTAAATTGGTGGGGTAAGAAAATAAAGGTTAGTTTGCTGCTTATAGAATAGACAGACTTTAGAGTAGCCTTATTAGATGATTAGGCATCAGTGAGATGTATAATAATAATAATATTTGAGTTGATATATCATGCCATGCTGTTGAAATACTAGCCGAGACTTATTGGTAGTTGATGGCTGGGTAGGGAAGGAATGTTGCTCTACTTCAGTATTGGGGCCCAATATAGGTTGTCCATTCCCCAGTAGATGTTACCATATACCAACAAAGATATACCTTGGGTTAACTAAAAGGGGCAGGTTAGAAATAAGAATAAAAGAGGGAAGGCTAAAAGGAAGACAAGGACGATAAAGAAGTCAAGAAGTTGGGAGGTTGGTATGGAAGCTTATATCTAGGAGGGAAGTAGTTGGAGGAGGTGGTAAGTGAAGAACAGGAGTTTACATGATAAAAATAACCTGTATCTAAGTATGAAATTGCCAAGCGATAATTATTGTTTAAAGATTTACCCTATACAATGGATATTGACATAATGGAGGAACAGTAGTCAAATAGAAAAAGATTAAATAGAAAAGTGTTGTATTTGGTTTTGTTTTATTTTGAGATACAATTTCATTCTGTAGTCCTGGCTAGCTGAACTCTGTGTGAATACCATTGCCATTAAGTTTAAAAGATATACCTGCTTCAATTTGGAGTCCTAGAATGAAAGGCATGCCCTACCACATTCAGTTATAATATTGTTAAATATTATAATTTCATTTCTACCTACTTATTAACTGTAAAATTTACGAATCTACACTTTTTTGCAATCAGTTTTGGATCACCCATAGACAACCCCCAACCCCTACCTTTCAGAAGACTAAGTAGGCTGCCTATAGACATTCTCAGCTTTTTCTCTTCCCTCAGGAACAATCTCCATGGTCTGCAAGAGAGCACTAGCTGAAAGTCCCCCAGATGCACTGTCCACTAAAACCAGGGATGAGACAAGACTGTTCACTCTTTCTTTATCTAGATCTTGAAGTTCTACCTAGAACAATAAGACAACAAAAGGAAGTCAAAGGGATAAAATTAGAAAGCAGAAATCAAAGTATCATTATTTGCAGATGATTTAATAGTATACATAAGTGACATCAAAATTCTACCAAAGAACTCCTACAACTGATAAACAGCTTCATCAAAGTGACTGGATACCAAAAGGAAGAAGAAGATGGAGAAGGAGAAGGAAGAGAAGAAGGAGAAGGAGAAGGAGAAGGGGAAGGGGAAGGGGAAGGAGGAGGAGGAGAAGGAGAAGGAGAAGGAGAAGGAGAAGGAGAAGGAGAAGGAGAAGGAGAAGGAGAAGGAGAAGGAGAAGGAGAAGGAGAAGGAGAAGGAGAAGGAGAAGGAGAAGGAGAAGAAGAAGAAGAAGAAGAAGAAGAAGAAGAAGAAGAAGAAGAAGAAGAAGAAGAAGAAGAAGAAGAAGAAGAAGAAGAAGAAGAAGAAGAAGAGAAGAAAGTCAGTACCCCTCCTATCTGCAAAACATAGACTGAGAAAGAAATCAGTGAAACAACACCCTTCACAGTAGGCACAGAAAATATAAAAGGTCATGGTGTAACTTAAACCAAGCAATTGAAAGTTCTGTGTGACAAGAACTTCAAGTCTTTGAAGAAAGAAATTGGAGAAGCTATTATAAGACAGAAATATCCCAACCTAATGGATTGGTAGAATTAACATAGTTAAAGAAACCATCTTACCAAAAACAATGTACAGATTCAACACCATCCCAATCAAAAATCCAACACATTTCTTTAAAGACCTTGAAAAAACAGCACTCAGCTTCATATGGGAAAAAAAAGTGCAGAAAGCTAAAACATTCCAAAAAATAAAAAGAAGCCCAAAGGCATGATTTCAAGCTCTACACTACTATAGACCAGTATAATAAAAGCTGCATGATGTTGGTATCACAGACAGGTTGCACAGTGCAATCAAATTGAAGATGCCGAAGTAAAATCTACATACCTATGGACAGTTGATTTTTGACAAGGAGCCAAAATTATTCAAAATTATACATCATCAACAAATGGTGCTGGCCAAACTAGATGTTTGCATGTACAATAATGCAAATCAGTCTGTATATATTAGCCTGCACAAGACTCAAGTCCAAGTGAATCAAACACCTCAACATAAAGCCAGGTGCACTGAACCTGGTAGAAGAGAAAGTTGGAAAGCCTTGAAGCACTGGCTCAGGAGACAACTTCCTGGACAGAACGCCAATAGTACAGGCACTAACATGTACAATTAATTAACTAACGGGCCTCATGAAACTGAAATTTTTCTGTAAGGCAAATGACACTGTCAATAAGACAAAATGACAGCCTACAGAACGGGAAAAGATCTTCACCACCCCTAAATACAATATTTAGTATCCAAAATCTAATATCCAAAATATATAAAGAACTTAAATTAAACAACAACACAGTAGTCCATTTTAAAATGGGGTACAGAGATAAATGAAGCATGCTCAACAGAGGAATCTCAAATGGCAGAGAAACACTTGAAGAAATATTCAACATCTTATCTATTAGGGAAATACAAATCAGAGTGACTGAGATTCTATTGTACACCTGTCAGAATGACTACAATCAAAACCACAAGATACAGCTCATGCAGGCAAGGATATGGAACAATGGAAACACACCTCCATTGCTGGTGGGAGTGTAAACTTGTATAACCACTTTGGGAATCGATATGGGATTTTTCAGAAAATTAGGAATAGACCTAGCTCAAGAGCCAGATATACCCAAAGGATGTTCCATGGGACCACAAGAGCACTTATCCAAATATGTTCATTCTGGCTTTATTTGTAATAGCCAAAAACTGTAAAAAAAAAAAAAAAAAATGTTCTCAACAGAAGAATGGATAAAGATAGTGTTACATTTAAGCAATAGAGCCTTACTCAGCTGTGACAGAATTGATGGAAGTAGAAAAAAATCATCCTGAGTGAGGTCACTCAAACCCAGGAAGAGAAGCATAGTAAGTATTTACTCACTTATTAATGTATATTAGCTATAAAGTTAAAAATAGTCATGTTATAATACACACACCCAGAGAAGCTATAAACAATGAGGAATTATGGGGGGGAGGGAGACATTAATGTCTCTGGGAAAGAGAAATAGAATAATAGATATCATGGGTGGAAAGGAGGGCTCTGTTTAGGGAGAAGATGGAGGGAGAGAATACTTCAAAAGACAACTGGAATTGGAGAGACATCTTGAGGACTAGCTAAAAGCCTAGTGCAATAGAAATTCCCAACAATATACACGGGTGACCATAGATAAGACTCCTGGCAGTGGGATTTTGGAGTTTGAACTGGCCATCTCCTGCAACAGGGCAAAACTTCCTTCCAGTGGAGGGATTGCGACTCCAAGCCAGCCACAAAATCATTGACTTTCAATTTGTCTTGCTTTTAAGATGTGCTGGGGTAATATTGTCACAGAAATTGTGACCAGTCCCGCCTGAGACCCATGCCATGAGTGGGAGCCCACCCCTGACACTGCCTGGAGGCCAGGACTCTGGCTGAAAAGCCCAAAAACCTAGGATAGAACCAAACATGACTGCCAAGGAAAAAAAATCAGTGAAATGATTCCTAATGATATTCTGCTATACTCATAGATGACTGCATAGCCCAGTTGTCATCAGGGCAGCTTCATCCAGGAACAAAAGAAAACACACATAGTGATCCACAGACAAACATTAGGCAGAATGCAAGGAATCCTGTGGAGGAAGTGGAAGAAGGATTATAGGAACCAGCAGAGTCAAGGATACCACAAGAAAACCTACAGAATCAAATAAACTGTGCTCATAGGTGCCCACAGAGACTGAACCTACAACCAGGGAGTCTGCATGGGTCTGACCTAGGCCCTCTGCATTATGTTACTATTGTGTAGCTTGGTTTTCTTGTGGCAAGCAGGGGCTGTCTCTGACCCTTTTGCTGGGCTTTGAGACCCTTTTCTTTAATATATGAAAGGATGCCTACTCTTACTGTGACTTGATAAGCCATGTTTGATTGATATTGGTGGGAGGTCTGGCCCTTTCTGAAGAGAAATGATGAGGAGTGGAGGGTTGATAAGGGGGTAGAAGCAAGGTGAAAGGAGAGAGGTACATGGAAGAGAGGGGGAGGGGAAAACTACAATCAGGATATAAAATAATAATAATAAAAACGTTTTAAAAAGAAAATACAGAAGTGGATACTCACAGCCATCCATTGGACAGAGAGCAAGGTCCCCAATGAAGGAGCTAGAGAAAGTACCCAAGGAGCTGAAAGGGTTTGAAGCCCCATAGGAGGAACAACAATATGAACTAACCAGTACCTCCAGAGCTCCTTGGAACTAAACCACCAAAGAAAACACATGGTGGAACTTGTGGCTCTAGATGCATAAGTAGTAGAAGATGTCCTTGTAGGTCATCATGGGAGGAGAGGCCCTAGGTCCTGTGAAGGTTCTATGCCCCAGTATAGGGGAATGCCAGGACCAAGAATGGGAGTGCGTGGGTTGGAGAGCAGGGGGAGGAGGAGGTACATAGGGGATTTTTCAGAGGGGAAACTAGGAAAGAGGATAACATTTGAAATGTAAATAAAGAAAATATTTAATAAAAAATTAAAAAATAAACCAGAAAAAAAGAAGAAAATTACAGTAACAACAACAACAAAATAATATCTGATGAGGAACTGAAGAGATAGCTTTTGATAGTTTTAATGAAGAACAAGATGGTTTCCCAGCATCCACATCGTGGCTTACATTCATTTGTAACTACAGTTCCAAGGAAACAGACATTCAGGAAAATACACAAAGAGACATTCAGGAAAACACACACACACACACACACACACACACACACACACATGAGAGAGAGAGAGAGAGAGAGAGAGAGAGATGCACTCACGTGGGTGTGCGTACACGCATGTGTATTTTTAAATCCAATGCTAATTGCGTAAAAAGATTAATGGAAGCTAGTTTATAAGCTAATGAGATGCTGCTTTGGTGATGGGTTTCTTCTGAACCACTGTGATCTCATCGTTTCATTCCTATTAATGCATTTGGCTGGATGATTGCAAATTGTCCATTTCTTTTTCTATTACTGAGCTCTTCCAACAGAGTTTTCAAACATGTTTATCAATTTATCATATGTATTATATACAATAAATATACACATTATATAAACATGGTTACATATACTTTTATTCACTACATTTTATATTGTTAATATTATTCTATTAAGTGTTATATGTTAATATTATCTATTCAGTATATTTTAGACAGGGGGAAAGGGCAGAAATTACCAATTAGGTGTTTGTCATATGTGCATGTTTTGTTTTCAAATGGCAAAAACATTCCTGATATTTCTATAGTATAAACAACCCCTTTACTTGATCTCTAAAGCCCTTTCTCTGAATTTAATTGACTGATTTAACTTTGATTTTTATACACCAAAAGGTGTTTTTCTTTTTTTAGAAAGAATGCCATCTTACATTGCAAATAAGTTAAAAGAATGTTTTTAAAGATCTGGTGTATTTCTAATTTTTCTTGTGTTACATTAATTATGGAAAATGATGTTTTGAAATAATTTCTAAAGAAGGTCAAATCCACACTTTACTTATTTAGTTTGTGTCCCTTTGTATAATCAAAAAAATGATGCTATAGACATTAAATTCTTAATGTAGTAAATCATCAAGAAAGAAATTAATGTATAAGTGTTCTCTTTACCATGGAAAAGGAGCTGTTCAAGATGTCCTAGATGAGAAACTGGAGTGCTTTCTAGGTGGGGAAGAAGGTACTCCCTCGGTGTATCTGAGTTGGGAGTCCAACGTCAATTTTGGGCAGCTCGCACACACCTGAACACCCTCCTACAGGGGATCCTATACATCTGCAGCCATTTCACTTATTTGCACATACCCACACCCTAGCACACACACATACTTGCACACACACACACACACACACACACACACACACACACACGTTAAAAAAAAAGAAATCATTAAAAAAAATCCTACCTGAGAGCAGAAGAACTTCTTCTTTACTGTAACACTATCATCATGGGTTTAGAAGATTAAATTGATTCTTTAAAAACTAATTTGAAATGGCAAAATTTATCTCACTTTAATCTCTGCCTCTTCCTGTCCTTCAGCATGACAGATTGAGGTACCCATTCTCAAAGGGCATTTATGTTCTATCATGTAACTCTGGTCCTCTAGGAATTCCAGGAAAAACTTATGCATCGTGATCGCTAGGCAAATTCTATGAGTTTATCTTTTACATATATACAACTTAAAAGACTCTATTTTTCTCCTCTCCATAAAAACATTGTCATCTCACCAGTTTATTAATGAATATATATATATATATATATATATATATGAAAATGTTTGTTTTAAATGGTTTTAATCAAAATTAAATTTAGGTATCATTCAGATGTTAGAACTAAAACCTGAAATTACTTTATTTGTTTTTAAATAATGATAGAAAAACTTTAATGGAAGAAGCAATCAGATGGTCCTGATATGAATAAGTAAAAGATATTTGACAGATCTGTAGGAACTCTCTCTAAACTTAACTAGTGCTCTGACAAAACAACAATTTTTATAGGGCAATAGAAGATAATGAGCCGGGCGTGGTAGCGCATGCCTTTATTCCCAGCACTCAGGTGGCAGAAACAGGTGGATTTCTGAGTTCAAAGCCAGCCTGGTCTATAAAGTGCTTTCCAGGACAGCTAGAGCTTTACAGAGAAACCCTGTCTCGAAAAAAAAAAGAAAAAAGAAAAAAGAAAATAATGATATTAACAGAACTCAGAATTACTTAAGTATCCACACAGAAGCCAAAACCAGACCTTATCACAGAGATATGGTCTCTGAACATAGTAATAACTGTATCATATTGTTTGAATGCATGAGTCTATATAAATGATATTTTATCAAGAATACAGAATATTATTAAAACTTTGTAAGTTAAAATTTAGAACACTGAAGGATTTATTTTTTATTTTTTAACATTTCTTATATTTTATTTGGGTTTGTGTGCATGGGGAAGTGAGTGAGTGTGCATGTGTGTGCCTATGTGTGTGTGAGAGAGGAGGGGAGAGGGGAGGTTGAGTAGCTATGTATGATCGCCCATGGAAGCCAGAAGGATTTGCACCCTCTGCAGCTAGAGTGACAAACAGTTTTGAGCTGTCCAATGTAGGTACTGGGAATAGAACTCCAATCCTCTGCAAAAACAGCAAGTGCTTTTAACCTCTAAGCAATCTCTCCAGGTATGATTGAATTTTTTTATTTTGTTTTTTTAATCAGGTATTTATTTCATTTACATTTCCAATGCTATCCCAAAAGTCCCCCACCCGCTCCCCCACCCACTCCTCCACCCACCCACTCCCACTTCTTGGCCCTGGCATTCCCCTGTATTGAGGCAGATAAAGTTTGCATGACAAATGGGCCTCTCTTTCCACTGATGGCCAACTAGGCCATCTTCTGATACATATGCAGCTAGAGACAAGAGCTCTGGGGGGTACTGGGTAGTTCATATTGTTGTTCCACCTATAGGGTTGCAGGTCCCTTTAGCTCCTTGGGTACTTTCTATAGCTCCTCCATTGGGGGCCCTGTGATCCATCCAATAGCTGACTGTGAGCATCCACTTATGTGTTTGCTAGGCCCCGGCATAATCTCACAAGAGACAGCTATATCTAGGTCCTTTCAGGAAAACCTTGCTGGTGTATGCAATGGTGTCTGCGTTTGGCAGCTGATTATGGGATGGATCCCCGGATATGGCAGTCTCTAGATGGTCCATCCTTTTGTCTCAGCTCCAAACTGTCTCTGTAACTCTGTAACTCCTTCCATGTTTTGTTCCCATTTCTAAGAAGGGGCAAAGTGTCCACACTTTGGTCTTCGTTCTTCTTGAGTTTCATGTGTTTAGCAAATTGTATCTTATATTTTGGGTATTCTAAGTTTCTGGGCTAAATATCCACTTATCTTTGAGTACATATTGTGTGAGTTCTTTTGTGATTGGGTTGCCTCACTCAGGATGATGCCCTCCAGGTCCATCCATTTGCCTAGGAATTTCATAAATTCATTCTTTTTAATAGCTGAGTAGTACTCCATTGTGTAAATGTATCACATTTTCTGTATCCATTCCTCTGTTCACGGGCATCAGGGTTCTTTCCAGCTTATGGCTATTATAAATAAGGCTACTATGAACATAGTGGAGCATGTGTCCTTCTTACTGGTTGGAACATCTCCTGGATATATGCCCAGGAGAGGTATTGCTGGATCCTCCAGTAGTACTATGTCCAAATTTCTGAGGAACCGCCAGACTGATTTCCAGAGTGGTTGTACAATCTTGCAATCCCGCCAACAATGGAGGTGTGTTGCTCTTTCTCCACATCCTCGCCAGCATCTGCTGTCACCTGAATTTTTGATCATAGCCATTCTGACTGGTGTGAAGTGGAATCTCAGGGTTGTTTTGATTTGCATTTCCCTGATGATTAAGGATGCTGAACATTTTTTCAGGTGCTTCTCAGCCATTTGCTATTCCTCAGGTGAGAATTCTTTGTTTAGCTCTGTGCCCCATTTTTTTAAAAAGATTTATTTATTGATTATTTGTAAGTACACTGTAGCTGTCTTCAGACACTCCAGAAGAGGGAGTCAGATCTCGTTACGGATGGTTGTGAACCACCATGTGGTTGCTGGGATTTGAACTCCGGACCTTCGGAAGAGCAGTTGGGTGCTCTTACCCACTGAGCCATCTCACCAGCCCCCTGTGCCCCATTTTTAATGGGGCTCGAATTTTAAGGCACTTATTTGTATTGCCTTATGCCTTACATTTCAAACACATACCTTGTAGATTGGTTGACAAGCGGTCTTGGACTCTAGTCAGTTCACTAGCTTAGAATTCAGTAGAACCTGAGTAGAAGAACTTCGGGATCAATCCTGCAATCTCAATTTCTGCATCTTTTACGTTATCACAACCATAATACATATTATCTATCTAGTGTTTAAGTAAAGGTTAAAATGATACCATGTGTTAAGCTATTTACATATGCCTATTGTCATAAATTTAGGAGGAGAGTTGTAAGATAAAGAATTGTTTCACAAAATATTTCTCATTTCTGAATATAAATTTATGACAGCAAAGAAAAGAACTCCCTTACTCCCCTTACTCTTCTCTCCTCTCCTCCTCATCCTCTCTCCTCATTCTGTCCTCTCCTCATCTTCTCACTCTTTTACTCTCTCACCCTCTTACTCTCTTTCTTACTCTTTAGCCTGTCTTCTCTCTCTCTCTCTCTCTCTCTCTCTCTCTTTCCCCTGCCTTTCTACAATAAAGCTCTAAAAACATAAAAAAGAAAAAAGAAATTGATATTTTTATAAACACACATACATATCTACATAGAGAGATAGATATAGAGAGAGCCAAATGTAGAAAGTAAATATTGTCCTTTTAACATTTTGTAGCGGTACATAATAAAAATAATATCATATTGCAAGCACAATATACAAATTTCTTTTGCAGTGTATACCCAGTAGTCAAACTCTATTAGATAAAAGCTTGCAAATACTATATCAAGTGGAAGATGTTATGTATGTTAACACTGAGAGATAAATATCTTCTCATCATGCCACAAGGATATATTGAGTTTTATTCATGAGATGATTGTGTGTGATATCTTTTATTTTGTACACAGACCTCTGTCTTCATATTTATTTTCTAAGTACTATAATATTGTCTTTGAGAATATGGGCTTCTTTTTCTTAAATGATTTCATATGCTTTTACTGTGTTATTTTTCTTTCCTGTTTTTTTTTTTTTTAGAATTCACTTGCATTCTAATCATTTTGGTCTATCCTATGAATTCACCCTGAGATTCTTTTCTTAAAAGCCCTGATAGAGGTGTCTACCCTTGACTTTTCCATTTGATTAATGGAAAATAATCACTTTCTCGCTCTTTCTCATGTGGGTTGGTTAATTAACTGATTCAGGCAGCACAAGTAATTTCTACAGTAGTGTACTTATTGTTTTAAGAATTATGTGAAAATTAGTCTCTTACTACATGATTAGATTTTTAGATCTAGTAATGAACAAAAATAGTCTTTCTGTGCCATCTTTTAATGTGTTTTTAATCACCAGCTAAATAACAAAGAATTGTCTTTTAAAATAATTAAGACTACATATCGAGTCTCCATAGGATGTCAACAATAAAGGGGTTAATGAAGCATCCAGTCATCATGGAAACAATCAGAAAATGTCTCGCTTTAAACAACCCAGAGCGATTTCCACCATCTAAATGCATCTGTGCTGGAATAATTTCCATAGAATCAGAACATTTTTCATCCTGTGGAGATTACAAGACGAAAAGGAGTGGGGGGTGGGCTTGCAAATGATGGCAACCTCCTATGTAAGGGAAGCCAAATATTTAAATGAAAAAATCTGTCAGAAAAGCCAAGCTATTACAGTTTCATAAACCATGCTAAACATGGTGGCATGACCTTGGTCATGGCACCATTTACAACCATGAAAGAATGTTACAGTGAGGGATTTCAATTTGACCATTGTACACAGCATCTAGCATATTAATAAACTTACATTATGAGTTAAAACAACATACAGCCCCTCCTTTACAAATGAGAATCAATTTCGGGCTAAATCCAACTAACAATCCATTGAGAATGTTAACTGCTCCCTCACAGATATAAAATGTACCTTAAAACTCATGAAATTCACAGTGATCTAAAAGTTCCAAGACTAGATACCCCCCAAAATAAAATAAAATAAAGGAATGATAAGCCATAGACAGCTATGAATGATTCATTTTAAATACTCGTATATTCTCTTCAGCTATAAACTGTAGAAACAAAGTACAGAAGTTGTGGACATAGGCAACTGATGGCAGGGATACTCTAAAAGCATGTGGCATTGTGAGGTTGCATTACCATACAAACATAAGGGATTGTTCTCAAGCAAACGCAAGATGCACATGGAAGCTATGCTGATGACATTTGTAAAAAGAGAAGTACCAGACACTCTAAAAAAATTGCTGAGAGTAAAGTGCAATAATACATAAACTTGTAGCATAGAACTTTAATAGCAAATAACATGTTTTGTGCATGATCATGACTGTCCTATGTGACTGCTAGAGCAGTAGGCTGCGAATGACACAGACTCATCACAAACATGAGTCACAGGGTGCGTTCCATTTAAACTTTACTCACTAGGTGACAGAAACTCTTCAGAATTACTATAATTTCTTACTACCATCACATAGGCAATATACTACTGCCTGAAACATCATTTTGCAGCTCACAACTCTGCTTGGAAACTGAGTTCAAGTCTTTTCTAGCTATATTGTTAAGTATATTATTAGACCAAATGTCGTGAGATATTAGGTATGGAAAGATCAGAAATCACAACACATTCATTTGCCTCTTTCCCCTAATACTTTTAGGAACATACATTTATATAATATTAAGTTAATAAATGACTAATTTAAACAATTACTCTCTCAGATCTCCTATTTCCCATCACTTAAATGTAAATAATAATATTATATGTTATTGTGAGAATTTATAGGCATATATTTATATCATAGAGCATTGGACCACAAAATAAATGTCCATTAAATTGTAAGTAAAACCCTATTAAGTCTTAAACAAAGCCCAGACTGACGAATATAATAAAACAAATAAAATCAAATTTCTTTGTGTTTATTACCATCAAGCAAATAGCCTTGGGCCATATTATCTTCAAATACAAAATTATATTTTTGCCTAGACTTTCATTTAGATAAAGAAATAAGATCAAATAACCTGTTACCATTCTATCAATGTCACACAATACTTAAAATAACTAACTTGGTAAAAGGATTACAGTTTCAAAAGGTCCCAGTCAAGATCACACTTGCTTTGTTGTTTTCTGCCTGTGATGATGTAGCATACCCTGGAAACCTCTAACCTCGGGAAAGGAGAAAAAGAGCATGTGTGGTCTCACAATCCCCTTTATCATCTGGCTCCAATGTCCTAAGTTCCCACAGAAGACCTCATTTATTGAAGAGTCAATAACTACTCATAGTGCCATTCCATCAAACCTTTAACACATGGGTGTTGGGGACATTCAAGAACCTTATCAGGAAATTATGTTCAACTATGTGCTTTTTGTGTCTTTTTCTTGGGGGAAATGGTTATACTTTTACAAACTTTAGACCTTTAATGATTTCTAAAAGACTTTGCCATAATCTTTATTGAACTGAAAATTAACTTTGGCTCTGGTCTCATTTAAGTTCTTGGTCTTTGAATAACGGTTATCACAATTTCCACTTATTATCAAGAGGGGTCTGGAGTACAATTAACCATGGTGACCGAAGCCATCCCTATTTTGTGTCACTATAATCAACATGGAAAACCAATTTGCAGAACCAAATGATAGTTTTCCCTTGTAAGAGAGTAGTTTTGGCTGAGTATACTGTGTGAATATTCTACTTCATGGATATAGTGCCAGTCAGCCTGCATTTATACTGGGAATGGAATCCAGATTGCTCACAAAGGTTGTTTCCATAGAGCCAAGAGTGAAAAGAAGAGGGGCTGTTGCCTGGTAAATTGTTAAAGAAACAGAGCAATTGTTACAAAACTACAGCTAACAATAACAAAAAGGTAAAATATATATGGCCAAGGAATGTGGTTTCATTTTGAAGTAAGTCCAAATTTAGTGCTTTCTTTGTGGTATCATCTTTAAGCGTTGAGAATACTCAACACTCGTGGGATCACTGGCATTTGTAGAATGGCCTAAATTGATTATTTACAAAGCAGCACTGGGGAACAAGAAATTCTTGCATGAATTTACTGTTTCTCATATCCCACAAACAGTAGCCTGGATCACAAAAGAATTCAGGGAAATATAGTTTATCATCTGATTTTTCAGATTCATAGTTTCCTACCTTTTAATCTTTTGAAAATCAAGATATAGAATGAGCACCTCATAGCTTTCTTACATTACCTATCTTAGAATGGTAAACCACTCATTCACAAGTTTGTCCTTTGTGATTTAATTTCCCTTTGGCAAATACATTTTAGAAATATAAAATAAGAATTGTCAAAATAATCAAATAATAAATTTCAATGTGCACTTCATCCTAATGTCTTACACCATTCTACTGCCTGGGATATGAATGATCCTTTGCCCACTACACTCACATCATCTACATAGCCAGACTGCCAGTCAGTTAACTGCTGTCTCAGTTATCAGATAAACTGATATTTATAGCAGTGCTTGTGGGGAAGTTACTCGAGTCACTTAATGAAGACTGCAGATGTCAGGAGCTGGTGTGACAGGAACTATGAATGAAGGGATGACAGATTAGCTCTGGTACCTAATGCAGCAATGCAGACTCAGAGGAGAAAGCAGGGTTCACGTTGGGCTTGTTGCTTATTTGTCTCTTCAGGCATGCACTAGAGCCATGGATTGTACCTCTTGTGGATAAAGAAAAATATAATGCATTGCAAAATAGAAGGAATAAGGTATACTGAGATTTTATAGTTATATAATATATTACCAATGTTGTTACATATATTATAGTGGTATACCATATAAAAATATACCGAGAATACAATATAAAATATATGCAATATATACATGCAATATGTATAATTGTGTATTATATATAAAAGATATGATTTTATATGCAAAGGAGTACTGCTTTCAGTAGTATTAAAGATCTGTACAACATAATAACATCATTTCATAGAAATTGAATTAAAGATTTGACAATGGTTGTATGATTTTATATTTTTCATCATTGCATACATACATATACTAGCATTGCTATTGCAGTTTTTCACAGAAGAAAAGCCAGTCTGCAATATGTGCAGAATTTAATTATTTAGCTTTCAGGTCATTATGATTACATACTTTATTTCAATAGGTGAATCATCATTTTATTAAATTTTCTAAAGCTCACTATGAATGTAAAATAAAATTATTAATAATAAAGCAAGTTATAAAATAAAAGCTTAAAACACAGCTTCAGACACTCATGTTTCATAAGGCTTAAGAAGAATTAAAATAATTATTGGGAATGGAATTTAGGATTAAAATATTACTTCTTTATGCTCAATTATTTTTTATTAAACCACTTTACTCATTTATAAATGCCCTTACCCATCATTCTCATCATGTTTTCAGAGCTTTATTTTATTTCTGTATATCTGGTATCACAATATTTTTTCAGTGTGCTTCAGTTAAGCAGACACAAAAATAATTTGTCTACTAACTCGGTAGTTTGGACAGTAATAATATCTAAAGATAATTCAGTACACTAGAAAATGTCAGTGCTAAATAATAACTGATAGGGTATTAACAGGTATTTTACTAAAAGCTGTTTTCTATTCAGGGAGAATTTAGGAATTGCAACAAAATGAATTGAATCATATATAAAATTTCCTAGCTAAGAGTTTTATAGCACGACTATAATCCTAGCACTTAGGACATATGAAGTAATATAATCACAAGTTCAAGGCCTGCCTGACCTACAGATTGAGACCCTGTCTCAAATTTCTCTACTCAGGAAAACACAATTTCATTAATAATGGCTGTCATACTGAACTTGGAGACTTGTTGTCACCTATGGTTCTCGATGTTTTTCAATGTGTCCTTATCTCAAGGCATATTATTTCTTCAAGTTCTGTGATATGTAAATAGATATACTATCATATTTTTTTACAAAAAGAGATTTAAAGAAGTACTTTTCCAAGCCCCCATCCCTAGATAATGAATTGCAGGCAATTTATGACCTGTGAGAGAGGGAGAATCACTCTCCTCCATGGGCAATACCCCTCATGATTATCCAATTCATAGTCATCAGGCACAAACACATATTTACAAACAACAATAAATAGACTCAGGAGGTTATCGCTACAGATGTAGACATAGAGGTAGATGATCACATTCATAGATATAGACATAGAGAATAAAATTGAGAGGAAGTGAGGAGGACACTGGATGAACTGGTCGGAGAAAGAGGAACAGACATTATTGAAATACGGTATTCTTGTATGAAGTCCTCAAACATGATTTACCTATAAAAAGAAATTCTCTCCTGGAAGTGAAAGCAAATATTTAAAACTCAGGTACTTTCAAAGATATGTGTTGATTTTTATTGTCACTTTGTAAATCTTCTCAGGAAAATTGTTCACACTTTCCACCTTAATACTTATTACTGAACACTGTGCATTTGCTAAATTGTTTCAAGCCTAGCACAATATTAGGGTTTGAAGAAAATTTGTCTTTAGGAAACTTCTAAAATCTAAAATTATTACCTACAATGTATCTTGATGTCCCTGAAACTAAAGTACCTATTTGGGAATGCATGGAGGAGAAAGGTCAAAGACAAAAGCTTTAATGATTGCCTTTCCTCAGATGTTGGATTCCGACATTGGAAACTGTCATCCAGTTTCTCTGACCATAAAACCATGTAAACAAACTATCCACCTGGAATGACTCCCTGAACACTGGATTAGCACTGTGCTGAACACATTGTAACCAGACCAACTGAAGATTCACCCCATGAGCAAGCACCAATCCCTGATACTATTAATGATAATTAGTTATGGTTGCAGAGAGGACCCTAGACTGACTGTCCTCTGAGAGGCTCCACCCAGCAGGTCACTGAAACAGATGAAAGACCCACAGCCAATCCTTGTGGGAAGGATTGAAGGCTGTGAAGTGGATAGGAAGTCCACAGAAAGACCAACAGAATCAACTAACCTGGACTCCTGGGACCTCTCAGAGACTGAGCCACAAGCCAGAGAGAATACACAGGCTAAACTGAAGCCCTCAACACATGTGTAGTAGACTTACAGCTCAGTCTTAATATGGGTCACCTAACTACAGCAAGGAGTGTCCCTAAAGCTGTTGGCTGACTGTGGAATGCATTCCCCAGAAGAGCTGTCTTGTCGAGCTTCACTAGGAGAGGATGCACCCAACTCTGCAGAGACTTGATGCACCAGAGTGGTGTATCCAGGAGGAAAGGAGGAGGGAGTGCAGGGGAAATGACTCCATGAGGGGAGAACATGAGGGTTGAAACTTTTGGGGATGTAAATTAACTAATTAATTTAGGATTAATTAATTAATTAATTAATTAATTAAACACACATACACACAAACAAATATAGCCATCATCTTTATTCTGTTCATATGTTCCAATGCAACTAGACCCTTGCTCTCCAAGATGATGCTAATTATCTTGCTTGGTCTGTGTGCTGCTGCAGATTCTGATGATGGTAAAGCTAGTGATTGAAAAAGTCATGTGTTAAAGCACTCTGGTGTACTATTGTACACAAATCTATTCATTGGTCCTATTAATTGCATTATCTTTTCCTTCTTCTGCTTTTATTTGCTACTTAAATAGCAAAAAGTAAATAGAAGAAAGATCTATAGCTACCCAACATTCTTTAATTAACTGATAGAATTGAAATCACCATCAAATATCTGTTTTTCTAGACTGGTTCTTTTATAATAGATAAACCATGACATCAGATACTAGTAGGACTTTTAATATTATAACAACCAATCCCCTCAAATACATGTTGATTTTTAGTCTTGATCTTCATCCCTTCTGTATTGTATATAAGCTTTGTATTTGATGGCAATATTTATATGAAAAGTCAAGTTATCAAAATAAAATTTTAAAATGTGTATACTATTTGAAAAGTAGCTACTTCCTTCGAACACAATAATAAGATAAGTAGGCCACAGCCCTATGAGAATCCTTGCTTTTGAAAAGAGCAAGATAGCAAGTCTTGGATGCAACTAGTTACCACATATTGTATGTCTGAAGCACTTGTCTTCCTTTAACAATATGGCTCATGAGTATTCCAGGGGCTTCAAATGTGGAGCCAAAAGCATGTACTGAAGGATTGTCCTTTCGTGCCTTTGATGTACAAAGCAAATCAGCCTGAAATCATCAGAGAATTGCCTTGACAGGGGTTGGACAAATCTCAGTGTGATCAAAGCATTCGAGGCCAATGACATTTGAAAGGAAATTAAAGCTTTCCCCTCTGAGACTTAGCCATCTTCCAAACAGAATAAATGCAAGAACACTAAGATGGATGGGGATGTTAAGTACTTCTTGCATCTCTACAGCAGTAATGAGAGTGTTTCATTCAGCAAAGCGGTCTGCACCATAACTGTATGCATATGATGGGGATAGCCAAGCCAAAATAAATAAATACACTCTATTTTTATTCCACATAATTTGTTCAAAAATGAGATTTTTTTCACAAAAAAACCCCACTGTTTAACTTGCATGCTGTTATAGATAAGGGATTATCATGTAAACAAAAGGCATGAATTATTAAAAATTTGATTATTTTATATGTCATCATGTAAAAAAAGTTGATAATTAATATAAATCTCTAACAAGATCTCCTTTAATGAAAATTAGGTCTCAACATGTTATAATGATATAAATAATGCTCACTGCTCAACGCTTAGCTGAGACAATTACTGAAGGACTAAATACATCATAATCTCTAACATAATCAAAAGTTAAAAGGACAGATTATAAATTCAGGGCTGCTATATATTTTCACTAGGGCCTCTTCAAGTATTGTGTAATATTGTAACAACCACTCATTCTGGGGGAAAACTAAAAACTGAAATATTCCCAGCATAGAATTGCTTGTTATTGTATAAAAGTTAACTGTTACAAGTAGCATACTTTAAGTGAACTTTTATGATTCACAAAGAATTGTAAAATAGAATACGCTTGGTCTAACCTGCTTTTCAAATGACCGTTTGTTACAACAAATATATGAGGCTTCATTTTGGTTAGATGTAGTTACTATTTGATCTCAAGGAAACCGGAACATGCATGTATGCTAGTATGTGAGTGCTGTGTAGTTGATAAACATTATTCCATATTTTCTATGAAAGTTGTGGGCATTCTAAATCTAAAGTAAAGAGTACATAGCTGAATCCCAAGAAATTATATTATGGTAGGAAAGGTGGACCCAAAATCCAAGAATGACATTTTATAGAGTAGAGAGTCTATATAACTGGCTTTGTTATATATTTTCTTCTACCTTTATTTAGTTTAGTTTTTGTTGTTGTTGTTGTTGTTGCTGTTGCTGTTGTTCTGCTTGGGCTGGAAGTCTCTGTATGTACCAGGATGTCCTTAAAATAAGAAAGAGACTCTCTTGCCAATTTTTTCTGAGTACGGGGACTAAGGTGTATGCCAACAAAGCCAGTTCTCATAATGTACATGTAATAAAATGAAAGAAAGCAAGACAAAATCAGTAACAAGTACCAAAAATATGTAAAAGTCACTCATGTGATCAGCACTGCTGTATTAAACAGAATAGATTATGAAACACACACACACATGCACACAGGTACCTGACATCCTGTACAGAAAACCACATAGATTAGGCATGCCCATTGTACACATACATAATTAAAAAATAACAATAACATTTTACTATTCATATCTTAAGCTTCTAAAAATTATGTTCTTGATTTTTCATGTGAAATGTTTGCTGTTTAAGTCTCATAAATGATCAGTTTCCTGTAAATACATAACTTTTTATTATTGATATTTTTAATTTTTTAGGGTTGATAAATTTTATTGTTTTACTTTTTGCTTTTAACTGTGGACATAATATATTAATTAATTTAGTACTTGATAAAGCATAAATACCAGAAAATCAAGCAAGTATAATATATAGTTTTATATATATATAGAATATATGACATATATATGTATTCTATATAACATATATAATAGAAAGATTATAGCTACTGCCTAAACCACTAAATATAATAACTCCAGAAATTGGTTAAAATGTTGAAATTAAATTCAGAGCAAAAAAAGTGTTGTTGGTTTATTATTTATCTTTCAAGTATTTAAATATATATTTTCAAAGTGGTACATGAACCTAAAGACCTATAAAAGACCTTCATGAAGGTCTTAATTTAATATGTCTATCAAATTCCATCACCTATTTAGAAAAAATTATCATAGAGCTAAAAATTACAATGTTATGTTGTAGTACATGCTTCTTTAATTATACATCATAGGAGCTCATAATTTGAGCATATCAAGAAATGAAAATATCATAAATAACAGAGAAAACATTACTGCTTGAGGCAAACTCTGGAGCTCATGACTTTTAGTTAAAATTCAAGGAAATGAGTTGATTTCTCACAAATATCCGCTAATTAGATTATTGTTTATCCATTTGAGGTATATATATATATATATATTTTCTACATTCCATGGCTTAGGTAGATCTTAAAACTCCATATAAGATGTGATTTTCATAGTTCAAGATTTATAAATCATAGTCAAAATATATATATATACCTAAATATATTTAAGAATATATATATATATTACTGTAAATATATTATAATTACTATTATTTTATGTAATGTTATTACATAATATATTTACTTTTAATAATAATATAAATGTACTATCTTATGTACAGTATACTATTAAATATAATTTTTATCCAATTTGAGATAGTAGCTGCCTTTTCTTGTAGATCGACATTCTTGTTTTTAAACATTTTTAATCTACTTTGACTTCTGACTGTTGAGTATAGTTGTTTTGAGTATAGATGTTTTACATTTCATCTTAGTCTGCTTCCGTGTAACAAAATGCCACATGAGTAGTTGGAATTAAACATCTGTATTCCATATCATTTGTCAGTAAATGAACAGTTTACATCACTTAACACATGTAATCTGAACTAATTATAATTTCACTCTTTAGTTACTTCTGTAATTTGTTATGGTAAAATCCCAGAAAATCCTAAGCTTCAAAATTCCCAAAGGAAGGCACTATAAAACTGATATGCATTGGTTCAGCTATTCCCACATACCACAGAAAGAAAATGTTGAAACCCTGAAGCAGTGTGGAGCACCAACAATGGGTGTCAACCCTGTTGCTTTCCTGTTTTGTTTTCATTAGCTTGTAGAAGGGTTCTAACATTATTGAGTTCTCCTATTATTAATTTTATCATCTATTAAGAACCTGAACTGCAATACTAGTCAAACTATATTTGATATAATACATTCTTCCTATAAGAAAATATACATCCTCACAGTCAATACTACCACTACAGACCTTTGACTATGATTTATAAATCTTGAACTATGAAAATCACATCTTATATGGAGTTTTAAGATCTACCTAAGCCATGGAATGTAGAAAAAAAGCATATATAGCATGTTTATGTGCACATATGTGTAATCAATTTAATGGATAGACAAACCATTCTAAGTATAAAACTTAGCAACTTTTGAATTCTTTTTCTCTCTTTACTGGAGAAGCTTAATCATTTGATGTTTAAATAACGCACTTCAGGCTTTTCATTGGGATACAGGAATTGCTATCGTACTAGCCTTGTGTTTGGAGATCATGTTAGGTAAAGCAAGGATAACTTGAGCTTAGCTAGTACCCTAGCAAAATCTACCAACTGAGATGATCTAAGTGACTAATAGGCAAGTAGGATAGACCCAGTGGATGTAGTAGACAAATACTGATAACCAGATGGAACTTAATAGGACAGTATAACATTTCATCACGCTGCTTCATAGTGTATGCAGTTTAATACTTACAGACTGCTTATTTCTGAAATACTCTTTTTTATTTTTATTTAATTATTTTATTTATTTACATTCCATCTGTTGGCCCCACCCAGTCCCCACTTCCACAGTTCCTCTTCCTGCTCCTTCTTCCCCTTGCCTCCAGGAGGGTGCTCCCCACCCTCCCAGTCACCCCCTTTCCTTGGGGCTTCAAGTCTCTCAAGGATTAGGCACATTTTCTCCCACTGAGGCCAGACCAGACAGTCCTCTGCTGTATATGTGCCGTCCGGGACCTCAGACCAGCCCACTTATGCTGCCTAGTTGGTGGCTCAGACTCTGGATGCTCCCAGGGATCAGTGTTAGTTGAAACTGCTTGTCTTCCTATGGGGTCACCCTCCCCTTCAGCTCCTTCAATCCTATCCCTAATTCCTCTATAGGGGTCCCCGACTTCAGTCCAATGGTTGAGTGTAAGTATCTACATCTGTCTCAGTCATCTGCTGTTAAGGCCACTCAGGGGACAGTCATGTCTGTAAGGATATTATAGCATCAGTAATTGTGTTAGGTCTTGGTGTCAATCCCCTGCTGCCATGAGATAGATCCCAAGTTGAGCCGGTCACTGAGCAACTTTTCATTCAGACTTTTCTCCATTTTTGTCCCTGCAGTTCATTTAAACAGGAACAATTCTCTGTCGGAAATTTTGACTATGCTTTTTGGAGACCTATCTATATACTGGAAGGGGACTCTTCTTGTTCCCTCTCCCCACTGTTGGGCATTTTGAATAAGGTCACCCCGATGAATCCCAGGTCTCTGGGATTTTCTAGAGGGTTCCCCCACCTCCCACCCCCAAATGCTGCATACTTCCATTTGTTCTCCTGGCCCTCTGGGTTTCTTTCCTGCTAATATCTGATCCTGTTACCCTTTCCCTCTCTCCCTTCTACTTAGTACCCTCCCTCCCTCTGCTATGTAATCTTGTCAAACTATAGTAGAACTTCCATAGTTAGCTTTTATAGCTGTGAACAAGTGTTCTTTGCACAGGCACAATTTTCTGATATCGATTGCCAATGCAGCTGAGGAAATATGAATAGAGAGATCTCTTTAAATCTGAAGTGAACTGATGTAAAGGAATGATGCTGCATTAATGCAGGTGGCTGCTGTGCCACAAGAGGCACGGTAAGGCAAGAAACAAATCTGAAACTCTAGGAAAAGGACAACTGAAGGAGTAGCTGAATGTTACATAGTATACCATCTATAGCTCTTACTGTATGGGAAAGACCCCTAAGCTTATAGTGGTTAATGGAAAGATGTACTGGGAAGAAAAGTTACACTGTGCTCTTTAAATTAATATTTCTAATTTTAAAACAAGATTTAATATTTTTTTACTTATCTACGTTATATGAGTACACTTCACTAGCCTGATTTCTTGATTACAAATTTATCATTTCCAAGTCTTGGCTCATAGGAACCTTGGTTATAATATAATTTTCATTCATCAGAGAAGTGTAACTATGAAAGAAAAGGAAAGCCTACTTAAAGATTTTTGCAAATACTGTGTGTATGTGTGTGTGTGTGTGTGAGAGAGAGAGAGAGAGAGAGAGAGTGAGAGAGAGAGACAGACAGACAGACAGAGAGAGAGAAAGAGAGAGAGAGAGAGAGAGAGAGAGTTCACAAGTGGGGAAGTCAGAAAACATTTGGGAAGTAATTGTCTCCTTCTGCCTTAGTTAAGGCATGGTCTCTCCTGTAGCTTCTGCCTCTGGTACAGACTCCAGGCCAGAGGTAATAAAACAGTGTGACCAAGACTACTTATTTCCAACGTTCCATCTCTTCCTCCTATCTCATCATAGGAGAAGTGTATTATATGTGTGTACCTCTATATACAGCTTCCTAAATGGTATCTGGGGGTTGAACACAGTTCCTTTGGTTTGCATGACAACACTTTTACACATTGAGCCATCTCCATAGCTCTGAACAATTCTCATTCTAAGAATAGTGGTAAAAAATAATTCTATACTTATAAGTGATTGACAGACTCATATGTGCATGAGTGATGGGGCAGATTATCTATAATCCACATATTTAAGTCTTTCAGAGATTTTGGAGTATTCTTTAAAGTTTTATTTTTATTTTTATCTATCTGTATATTTTTGTGTCTGAATATGTGTATCTATATATTCGTATATCTATATATTCAATATATATTCATATATTCATTATATATATTCATATATATTCATATCTATATATTCAATATATATTATTATTATTCTTTCATAATCCTCATCAATTATATAATTCTTTTATTTGTTAAAATATACATTATCCTACCATAAATTTATTTTACCAAAGAAATGGGCATGCTATTTTAAAGATTACCAATGGGTCCATATCTAGAGGCTTATTTAAAATAGTTTGTTTTAGTTATATAGCTGGGTTTTAGCTAAAGCATCATTGAAATGACATCTACAAGAAGCCTAGATGATTGTCATTACTAGAAATGCGGGAGTTTCCGAGGGCCTATCTGATAGGGAATCACAAAGTATAGATTAAATTAGGGATGTTCAACCTTGAGACAAATGAAAATTCTATGACTGAGTTATTCTTCTGTACTCCAGGTAACAATTGCTTCTTTGATATATACTTTTAAAATATGAAAAGGTACCTCATGTAGTCACATTTTATTTAATTTTTTAAGATGAATATTTTTCTGACATGTGAAATTAATTTTGTTTTTCCCTTGTGGTAAATCAGCTATATTCAGATGTCTAGAATCCCTCGGTCAGCATCAAACCACATTATTGGTTCTTAGTTGTTCTTACCTCATGTATTGAATGTGCCTCTGCTTTTTACCCACCTGAATATTATGAAATCATAATTTTGTGTTATTACTAGCCACTGAAGAAAAAGCAATAAATTAGGCAAAATCTAGCCATAAATAGTTTATCAATATGTAGATAGTATATGTAATTTCATAGATTGTGTTACCATGGGAAAATCTATTTTGAAAATGAAGGTCATTTGGAATCAGACAAGGAAGATTAGTTTGCCCTAGTGAAATGGAACTTCAGACTTCTCTAATTTGAATGTGATGCATTTAAGAAAATAGTCATATTTTCCTAACTATCCTAATTCAATGCCCTTACTTTTATATTATGTAAATTGCACATGGCTGCAGTCATTATCAGTAGCCATTTAAATCTGAGTGGCCACTTACTGAATCTTCTGCACTTAAAACAGTTCTTCAAATACTAATGTTTCCTTCCACATTCAAAAAGAATTATCCTTTTCAACAAGTTTTCCACTTCCTATCTGCTTCTTGTTTATATATATACATATATGAGAGAGATGGAGTCATATAGCTATTATCTCTATTCCATTATTGAGGGTGGCAATCTTTGGTGAGGTTAACTGGAATTTGGGGGTCACATAAGGAACTGCAAGAAGGCAGTATAATAACACTGTCCTCCAAATGACAGCCTACGAATTATATGAAGTCAGTGTAAATTGAACAGAACATCCTTAACCTGACAGAATGTTAGTGAAAACACACTGATCTGCCTCTCAAATATACCAAGATTCAGACCTTCACCAGGCAACATTTGCATCACTCTCCAAAGTATATCAAGGATGCATTGTTTCAAAATCCACATCATCTCCTTGATTCATGTTCTTAATATCTTAACAGGCTCAAACTTAGTATTGTTTCTCACATTCCTCTATTTCAAGAATGGGTTTATATGTAAATTATTTTTTTCAGAAAAATCATTTAATAAAAGTGAAGAAGTGTCTCAGTGTGACCAAGTGTATAACCTGGACACTCACTATCCATTCTGCCTATTAGATTCCTGAATGAATGGAAACTCCCTGATGACAGAGATTGCCATGTGCTACCACCATGTAGAGTGAAGTACATTGCACATAATAGATGCATCTGAAATATTGATTAAATTGAAGTTAACACAGAGATAAGCATCTTAATTTAAATCATTGATACCTTGCCCCCAGCTAAATTGAACTCCTTAAGAGTCCACCAGATGTTGAACTAGTCAGCATAAGATACAGGCTACATATTAAATTAAGTTGGAAGTGCGTGCATTCAATATTTTTAAAATATCTTACATTAAGCACAGGTCACATGACATTATCAGAGATAGTTTTCAACTTATGGTCACAGAAGGACAGCATATTAATACACACTCTGTTCATATTATTTCCTAGAGTGTTTAGGTGAAACTCCCAACACACAGAAGTTTTGGCTATAAAGAAGTAAAGGCAGCTTTTAGTTTTAAACTTAATTGATGCTCTAAGGCCAAAGAAGCCCTTCAGCAATAAGGGTCCTTAGCTAGATAAACCACTGTGTCACAGAAAGCCCCCAAACTGTACTCTTTCTGATCTTTCTTCAGACCAGCCAGCTGCTGCCTGGCAGCTCACGAAGACAGTGCTTAAAAGGACTTGCAAGTTTGACAAAAAAACGTTGGAGAAATTGATTGGTATTTAGAGTTTAGTGGTCTCCTATGGGTATTCTGGGTTTCTGTGACTGATTTTGATGAAGTGCTTTTATTTGTCTCTCTACCCAGAGACTGCAGATGAATTTGCAACAGAGCAGCATGCCTCCTGTTTAGCTTTGTCAGGCACCACTTAGACATGTTATAATTTATTTTCCAGGAAAAATATTTCTCATGAGGGCTTCTGGCTAACACAGTTATAAAGCAGCTGGCTACCATTCAGTCTGTTGTCTGCTGCCAGCTGGGCTTCTGTGGATACGGAGCAAAGAAACAGAACTGGGGAGAAAGTGGTAGAAGATTGGGAGGCAGTGACCGAAATGATTTTGCAGGTTAGAATCTCCCCCTCTCTAGCTGTTTCCAGTGGTTCCCAAGTCCACAAACCTCCCATTAGGTCTGTCAGGGAATGCTCTTATTTCTTTATGTGCTTGTGGATGCACATCTGAAGCATTCATAAATAGGCATTGACTTGTAGCAGTCACTTTTCAGACTCAAAGAAGTCCCTGAAAAGTCATCATATCGCACAGCTATTTGTGGGATTTGCTGCTGTTGTAGTTTTCTGCAAAGGGGGCCTCGGAATGACCAGTGCACTTATTTTAAATGAACCGGTTTGGAAAACTCAACACTGAACTTGGGCACTTACCAGCACAATGCTCACATTAGAAAGGAACAGAGAAAAGAAGAGTATCTAATATTAGAATTTCCTATTATGTGCTTGCTTGGTGACTAGAGAACAAATCTGCCAAAGATTGAGCACATGTGTCTTTCTATGTAACTGATGTGCATCACTTGTCATCAGCAATCCAAGACATTATCAGAGATAACACAGAATTTGCATGTACCAAAAAAGAAATACAAATTTCTGACAAAAGAAAGTCATTCATTTATCACATCAAACCTTGTTTGGGATTGAAATAAATCTTAATACATACTTGTGTGTGTGTATGTTTGTGTGTGTGTGTGAGTGTGTGTGAGTGTGTGTGTGAGTGTGTGTGTGTGTGTGAGAGAGAGAGAGAGAGAGAGACAGAGACAGAGAGAGAGGGAGAGGGAGAAGGAGGAGAAGGAGGAGAAGGAGGAGAAGGAGAAGAAGAAGAAGGAAGAAGAAGAAGAAGAAGAAGAAGAAGAAGAAGAAGAAGAAGAAGAAGAAGAAGAAGAAGAAAAGAGGAAGAGGAGGAGAAGGAGAGGGGAAGAGGAGAAGGACAGAGGGAAAGGAAGGGAGGGGGAAGAAGAAATGGAGAGGGAGGGAAGGAGAGAGACAGAGTAGGGGAGAGAAGGGAGAGAGGGAGGGTCAAAGAGGGAGGGAAATAGAGAAAGACAGAAAGAGATAGTTTTAAATAATTGTGTTAGGGAATTCTTAAAGCTCTTTATCTTTTGTCTAACTATTGTGTATCATTCAACTCATAATCATTGATACCTTGGTTTTCTACAGAAAACACTGTATTACAGCTTTTTGTGATGCTAAATATTTCATGAAAAAATACAGAAATATTGAGCTCAGCCAAGGTGTTCCAAAGGTGTTGATACCCACTAGAAAATACAGATGTTTCTGTTGCCTGTTTTTTTTTTTTTTTTTTATCTGACGGTGTCCACTGAAAACCCTCAGAAAAGAACTTGGTATCATAATGTTTGTCTGTATGACTCTCAAATAGTTTAATAGACTAATACTTCAACAGTGATGGGATGTGCTTGTCTAGTCCTTCCCTCCAGGAACAGCCAGCAAGTTCCTTGTATTCACCAGCATTTAAAATTACACTCTGATTCCATGCTGTCAAAAAAAAAAAAAATTGACCTGGAATTTCAACCTGTAAAAATGTGGGGACAAAACATCTTGCATTAAAAAAAAAAAGAAAGAAAACTAAAATAAATAAAGCAAACAAAATGAACAACAAAAGAGAACATTGTTCCTTCATCTCAAGGCAAAAAAAATGTCACTGGAATAAGACAGAAATCTAAAAATGTGTGAGAGTCAGAATACTGAGAAGTCTTCAGGGGAACGGTCTTCCATAGTAATGTCTGTATAAACATGATCTCAACAATGTCAATAGATAGACTCACACAGAAGGGAGCAACTGACACTGTACCCCCACCCCTAGGTGACTGTTGAGAGAGGAAGAGTTAACCTCTTCCAGATATGATCTGCCCTTTAAGTATTGTCCAAGACAAAGTGATCACCCCCGAAACCATATAAACAAACACATGAACAAATATTAATCTAGATAATACAAAACTTTAGGAAAAGGGATATTTTCAGGAAGCCAGCCAGGGACTGGGATATAGTCAGGGGAATACTTTTATAGAAATATACTGCCGTTGGTTCTGTGGAGGCAGCCATTTAGATATGTCAATGGCTATTGGACAGTATCATCACATGGGCAGGTGAATCAAACCAAATTAATAGAGTCAGGATTCATCTCACTCTGCATTCCTTACTATGAGCAACAACATGGTAAGACAGCCTATACTATATCCATATGTTTTTACTTGCTTCATGAATAATACACTTTAAATTACCCAAACTAAATTCTTCATTCATTAAGTTGCTTTTGTGGGGATTTTACCACAGCAACAAAAAAAAAAACTATCTTGTACATAAACTAAATCCAAATTTGAGTCACTGTATCATAGGCTCTTCCTAAAATATTCAAGAGAATAAAACAGTCAACCCACATAAAGAAAGCCCTAATATCTGAGTGTGGTATAATACTGTTTTACCCATTAATAAATTGAAATGCATTTAAAATGAAGTTATTTGCCTAATTATTAAAAATATTAATTTATTGGTTGTTATTTTAGCCAAAGATGCCATATTAAATTGTCTATCATGGATACCTTAATATATATGTTATTAACATATGAGGCTATTAAATGTAGCAAAAAGATTTTCAGCTTAAGAACTGCATAGGTAGATCTGGGATCACACAACTATGAAGGACATGCTAAGAGAAAATACATCAGTTTAGTAACCATCATATTGCTTAAGAGTCTGTGAGGAGAATATGGAAAAACTATCAAAGGGATTGTATAGAGGATTTAGTTAAATATCTAAATATTGAGAGACTGGTGTTTTCATTTTTCTCTTTAGAATCTTTTCAGTGAGATTTCCAACAACCATATGGATATGTGGATGGATAGCTCAATCACAGAAGCTTGGGTTTAAAACAAAAATGAACACGATGGTGCACACACATCCTAGAACTTAGAAGACTGAAGAAGATGGATAAAGAAGATTGGAAACTCAATGTCAAGATGATCTACCTCACAAGATGGCATCTCAGACAACATGTCTTAGAAAAGACAGAAGGATAGAGAGAAGGAAAGAGGAAGGAGAAGGAAAGGGAGAGAGGAAGGAAGGGAGGGAGAGAGGGAAGGAGGGGAAGGAGGGAAGAAATATGAGAGTTGGGAGGGAGATAGAGGGAAGGAGCATGAAAGGGGAGGAAGGAAGGAAGGAAGAAAGAGTCAAGGATTTAAAAGTATCAAATCAACCAAAACAACTGATATCAAAACAAAAAGAGTGTCCTAGGAACGTGCGACACACCCAAAATGATTAGACTATTTACCCTTCATGCCTGTGCTAGGGAGCCTTAAAATACTTTTATCCAACTATTGCTCATATACATGAAGATTTTGTTAGAGAGCAATGGTGAATATTCACAGGATATTTTTCCAATTTTAATGCCTATATTCTATTCAAAGTGTGAAAATTGCTACATTTTTTCTTTATAAAATTTGCCTTGTGATAAAAACAATGTATTTATTCCAGTTTCTAGCATATCAAATACTTATATCTTTTTTTCCCAAATATGAAGTTACTTAGAGAAGGCAGAAGGATATTAAAATGATGACTTCATCGAATTCACAGGCAAATGGATGGAACTAGAAAATATCATCCTGAGTGAGATAACCCAGTCACAAAAGAACACACATGGTATGTACTGAGAAGTGGATATTAGAAAAAAAAACTCAGAATACCCATGATACAAATCAGAGACCATATGAAACCCAAGAAGAAGGAAGACCACACCAAAGCATGGATGCTACAGTCCTACTCAGAAGGGGGAAGAAAATCTCAGGAGGTAGAGGAAGAGAGCAATCTGGGAGGGAGAGAGGAGGGGAAGGGAAAGGGAGTCTGGTTCAGATATGGGTGGAGATGGGGGAGAAGTACAGAGGGTCAGAAATTTGAAAGGAGGTTTGAGGCAGTGGCAGAGGGGGATCTGTAGGTAGTCCACTAGAAAGTTCCAAATGCCAGGGACCCAAGAGATTCCCAAGACCTAAGAGAGAGAAAATTAACTAAAATACCCAACAAAGGTGAGACAGAACCTATAGAGACTGTATACAGTGGATAGGCACAGCTCCCAGTTAAGGGCTGGGGCCATATGCCCATACCCACAAACCCACCTCAAAAATAATAATCCAGAATTCCTTCTATCAAAAGGAAATGCAGGGACAAAGAGTGGAATAAAGTCTGAAGGAAAGGTCATCCAGAGACTGCTCCACCTAGAGATGGATCCCATCTGAAGACACCAAACCCAGACACTATTGTGGATGCCAAGAAGTTCTTGTTGACAGGAGTCAGGATAGCTGTCTCCTCAGAGGCTCTGTCAGAGCCTGAGCAATACAGATGTGGATACATGAATCCATATATTGGACTGAGTACAGGAACTTCAATGGAGGATTTGGGGGAAGGAATGAAGGAGCTGAAGGTGTTTGCAACCCTATAGGAAGAATGACAATATCAACCAACCAGATCTTCCAGAGATCCCAGGGACTAAACCACCAACCATAGAGTACACATGGGGGGACCCAGGGCTCCAGATGGGTATGTAGCAGAGAATTGCCTTATCTGGCATCAATGGGAGGGAACCCCCTTGATCTGTGGAGGCTTGATGAGCCAGCATGGGAGAATGCTAGGGTACTGAGGAGGGAGTAGGTGGGTGGGTGGGGGAGCACCCTCATCGAGACAGGGGTAGGAGATAGGGGTTTTGTGGAGGGAGAAATGTGAATGGGGGTAACATTTGAAATGTAAATAAATAAGTTTTTTAAAAAAAGTCAAAGTACTTTTATATGCTCCAGAAATCTGCTCACAGAGACTCTAAGACTCCCAGGGTGCTGAAATCACACTATACTCAAAGCACTGATTGATGGTATATTTACAAAGAACTTACTGCCTTTTTTTTCTCCTTGCTCTTCTGGGTACTCCAGGACAACCTGAAGCAACATGGTAAGTAAAAGGTTGAAAATATTTGAGAAATGGCAGAGAAGGTACTTGTGCACCCTCCTCAAATTCTTTCTATAATTACTGCAAGCACATCCTAATCCATTCTGGACCACTGGGACTAAACTGGTCCCAACAGCACATGAATAACTTTTTAAATTAATGAGAAATCAACACTATAAAACAAGGTTCTAGACAACAGTTTAAATGAGAATACTGATGAAAATCATGGAAATTGCTGTGAAAGTTTGAAGGGCCTGAATCTGAATGTCTGGGTCTGGTCCGAAAAGTAAGAAGAAAAAGAGAAGAGTTTTGTATGGAGTGTTTTACAATCCTAACAAAAATACAATGTTAAGCTTGTTTTATTTTATTTTGTATCAATAATATTTACATGAAACCTTGGAACATTTGAAGTAGGGTCAAATTTCTGCACAGACTCATGTTTGAATGAATATATCACTCAATGCATTTACTTAATTAAGTAATAATTTGTTGAATGGCATTAAGTAGGGGAATATGGAATAAATGTGTGTTCCTACTATTCCAGAAGCAAAGGCAGGTAAAATGCAAATTTGAGGAATCCTGGTCTACATATAGAGAGACTGTCTCAAAATAAGGCTCAAGGAAGAGGGGATATTACCAAAAAGGGAGTAGAAAGAATGTAATTGACAATGGACCAGGGAGTTTGTTATGAGACTGTGTCTTCTGCTAATGTCATGACCACAAAAGCCAGGGCTGCTAACAGTCAAGCAAGGGAAATGTCTCATGGAGTATCTCCTGATGACTTTTCAAGGTGGGTTGCCTTTGTCTTCAGTTGTATACACAACCGTGAGTCAAGAGGCTCTAATGAATAACTCCAAATATGTTCACACACAGTCCTGGTAAAATGTAAAGAGTCACAAAACAAACAAGTGACATCAATGAAAGAAAGAAATTTTTATGGAAGAGGGAGATTGGCTTGAATGTGATCCTCCCTGAATGTGTCTTTCGTGGGCTAGAGCCCAGATTATATAAGCCTACTGGGTTACAAGAAGTGAACCAGGATTCATTCACTTGTTCCCTGTTTGCCCTTGGCTGTGGCCTTTTTGGTTTAAGCTCCTGCCTCTGTGACTTCCCTGCAAGAATGGACTCCAACTTTGAGCTGTAAGCCAAATACACCCTTTCTGTCTTAAGTTGAAAAAAGAGAAGTGCTTGGCAGGGATGGAAGAGATCAGAGTCAGTCAGAGCATGAGTTTAATCAGCATCCACCGTATATGTTTATGACATTGTCCATGCACATAATTGATAAACATTTTCGAGTGACCTGGACTCAGGGTACCCTTGGAAGAAGGATGACGCTGTTGTTTGCTAACACCATACTCGTCCAGAACATGTTGTAAGTAAACGGGATGAGGTGATTATAAAGGAACTGGTGTAACCTTGGACTTCTGAGAAAAGTATTTTACCAGGACAGTACATGCACTGATTTGAAGATCAAACCAATAGCTATGAAGGGCAAATAAGCTCTCCATTGTTCAATTCCTGTCTCTCAGGTGGCAGCATCTCTCAGCACTGCTTCAATCTACTCTCAAATGAGAATTATTCTACTCTGCTGCCTCCATGAATACTACTTCCCCTGGAAGATTAAATTCCCATGCCATTTCCTCTATGAAACACATTTCTTCAGATTAGGTTGGAAGCCTGTACTAGGAACTGTCCTGAGTACATGGATCCAACTTTAGTTCAAAGACGTATATCTAACAATTTCATGAATTTGCTTACTTTTAAAGAGGAAGTAGTGAGAATATATACATTTTAAATCGTGAGCATGCAATAATCTGTAATGTATATAAATTGACTGACTGCTTTGATCTAATCAAATGCCAGCTATGTATATCTTATTAGTATTATACATCATGACTGTAAAATGAGCTTACATGGTTTTTGCAACATTGTGCACACTTGATACTAAAGATGGGTTTATCTTTTGCCCCCCACTCAGTTTTTCTGTAAGGTGTTAAAAAGCAACCATTAGAAAATCAGAAAGAAAGCTTCAAAGATATAATTTTTACATGAGCAATCTATGGTTTGATTACCATAGATTACACTAAAAAATGTATCTATTGAGTCATCATAGTGAAATAAATTTTGACTTAATAAACAAAATCAATGTTGAGCCAGCCAGGGAGGTGATACAGTGGGTAAATATGATCACTACGAAGCCTGACAATCCAAGTTAAACCCCTGGAACGCACAAAGTGAAAGAATACAGGCTCCTCCTGTAACTTGGACTCAACTTAAACATAAACCTGCATACATAGACACATAAATAAATAAGTAAGCAAATAAAGGATGTGTAATTTAAAATATTAAAACAAGTGTCCACAGGTTCTTCAGAACAAGATGTAGAACTCTCAGCACCTCCTACACCATGCCTGCCTAGATGCTGCCATGGTCCTGCCTTGATGATAATGGACTTTTTTCTTTCTCTGCATTGACAGGTCTTGGTCTCCTTTGAACTACAAGATAGAGCGCCTATGACACAGTGTGCTTTACAAGGGTACATGAGCAAAGCCCATCGTCTACTCTGTGAGAGCACATTCTGGTATTGTTAATAAGAAGTTGACTACCTAGAGGCTGCCCAAGACACATGAGGCTCAACATGAAAATAGTCAATCGTCCAATCTGTGCCACAAGATCTTCAGCTGGCAATTCAAAAGCCTTCGTGTCATTAAAGCTCCCAATCATTTGAATCTTCCTGCTGAGCACAATTCCAGTTGAGATATGTCATTCTTGCTATAGATTTCTACACGTTTACCTGACATAATTCATTATATTAGAAAAAAAAAAAGATTGTTAAAAACAAATAAGGATTCTGTCTCAATTAGGGTTTTCCTGCTAAGAACAGACACCATGACCAAGGCAACTCTGAGAAGGATAACATTTAATAGGGGCTGGTTTACAGGTTCAGAGGTTCACTCCGTTATCATCAAGGGGAGCATCCAGGCAGGCATGGTGCAGGAAGAGCTGAGAGGTCTATATCTTGTACTGAAGGTAAACAGGAGAAAACTGACATTGAGGCAGCAAGTACGAGCATCTTAAAGCCCTGGTGCACAGTACCTACTCCGGGGCTGCACTTACTCCAACAAGGTTTCACCTCCTAAAAGGGCCACTCTCTGGGCCAAGCATATACAAACCATCAGAGCTTCAAAGTGGCTCCAGCAAGGCACAACTGGAATGCATACTCCCTACATGAATTTGGCAATGAAATGCAGTCCAGTCTGGGATTCTCATACAGACCTGTGACAGAAAGCTATTACTATCCCATGTCTTGAAGTTGATTTGTTTATACTGTCAATCCTGAATTTAAAAGTCACAGAGTAGGTGTTTTCTTGGTGTTTTGTGATTTGTCAAAAGTTATCCATCACTGCATCTTCTTCCTTCTTTTTTTTTTTTTTTTTTTTTTTTTTTTTTTGGTTTTTCGAGACAGGGCTTCTCAGTGTAGCCCTGGCTGTCATGGAACTCACTTTGTAGACCAGGCTGGCCTTGAACTCAGAAATCCACCTGCCTCTGCCTCCCTAGTGCTTGGATTAAAGGTGTGCGCCACCACACCTGACACCATCAATGCTTTTTTATTAAATGGAGAAAAAGTTGAAAAGGGTACATAACAAATTACTCAAGACAGACCGACAATTCAACCTGAGCCTCTTTTTCCAAATTTCTCCCTCATTTTCCAAATGAACATCTTTTTCTCTTAAACTTTGACTACTCTTCTACTCTTTGCTAAGATATGTATTAATTCTTATCTGGGTTTTCTGACTCTGTCCTCTTGTCACTTAACTATAGACAAATTCTCTCTCTCTCTCTCTCTTTCTGTCTCTCTCTCTCTCTTTGTCTGTCTCTGTCTCTCTGTGTGTGGGTGTGTTTGTATGTGTGTGTATGTGTGTGTTTATGTGTGTGTACATAAAAATAAAAAATAAAAAATTCCCAGCTTCCCAAGAGTTGCCTTTATTTTGTTCTTATTATTTTTTTATATAATACATAATACATGCCAACCACAGTTTTCCCTCCCTCCATTCCTCCTTGTGACTCTATGCATCACTGTTGGACATTTCTTATAAAATTCCTTGCCCCCTCACCTGCTACATAGAGAGGACAATGCCAAAAGACAAAAGATTATCCAGTTTTTCTTTTCATTTATTTTTTTTCTTTTAAAAAAAATCAGTGTCTCACTACACATCCTTGGCTATCCTAGAACACTCTGTATAGACCAAGATGCTCTTAGACTTATAGCGATCAACCTACCTCTGTCTCAAGAACCTGAAGAATAAAGGCACATGCACCATATTGATTAGAATCTGACCTTTAAAGTCATGACATCTAAAAGTAACATGCTTGCAAAAATATGAAGAAGCCTGTATATTATGTGTGGACTTGTTCCTTCATATAGAAGTTTACAAAATAAGTTATAAGCTTTATTAAAATATTGCTACTCTTTCATTTTGGCATTTGATCAGAAAGAATTAATTAATTTATTTCACTATTTTGTCTGATTTCTCTGTTCTACCTGTCTATACAAGCAGATGGTATCTCTCCTGCTTTTGTTACAACTTATGGACCACAAAGATGAAGTTCTTATGTTCTTAATTCAAAAGCTCCTAGTCCTTGATCACAGTAAAGGAGACATAGGTTAGTTCACCCCACATACACAATTACTGTGAATGAAAAGATGATTGATGAAGGTATAGAAGAGAACAACCTGAATAAAATGATTTTATAGGAGGTGGTGATCCAGGAAATATTTCCTCTTTGAAATGATGCAGAAAATATACATTATATACATCCAAGGCAGGAGGTAGAGAATAACCCTGGGCACAAAAAGTCGAACTTGGTGCTAGAGTTAGATATAGAATTCGATTGAAGACTAGTGATGTGAGTTTGAAGTCCAGAAGATCTGAGTTTTATAACTGCAAGATGTTATGTGTAACTACCACCATGGTGGAACACACACATTACATTAAGGAGTAAAGCATTTTGTTGTCGATGAGGACAAATTCGAACACTGATTAGATCTTCCTATTAACTTTTGGAAGATAAATTTTTATTGCTTCATACATTTGTAAGGACTTCCTGTCTTACTTTCCTGTCACCTTTTCATTTGGCCATCATGTTTAGCTGGAGCTACGCACTGAGTTTGGGTGGGAAGTTATCAACATTAGCAAGGACAACTTATCTATGTCCACACCACACCACTGAATACAGTGACACTTCTTCCCAAACAAGCATTAAATGTTATTAGTACCACTAGGTAGAGTGCTTTGTGCTCCTTAAAATACTCCCCTGGGAAGTATGAGGCTTGCATTATGTTGGTTTTATATACTTTTTATTTAGGGTACACACACACACACACACACACACACACACACACACACACACACACAGAGTCACTGCAAGCTTATGTAGAACATCGTATCACACTAGACTATTTCTCCACTGGGTATGTTTTAATCTTTAGCATAAGAAGATTCTGATAGCCTCAAATTTCTCTCTATCCTAATAGAGTGTTAATCTTGTGTTAATCACAAGACCATGAAAGAATAAATTTATGTTTGCTCTTGTTTATGTAACTGGGGGAAGAAATTAGTTAAATAGTAGCAGGAAGTACTAGAAATGTTATTGCACTTAGACTTTGTATGTGACAAACAATGCAAACTTTAGAAACTAAAACCCAACTCACTCATTTCTTTTGATGCTGTTAGTTTGACTGGGAGCTCTATATGCTTCATTTGAGATTCCAAACTTGGCTGGACTCAGTGGGTACTCAGTGTGGCTGACTGATCCGTGGAGCCTCACTCAGGGCTATCATTCAGGCTTTAGATATCCTCCTCCTGACTGCTCCTGAATTCTTGCTTCTTTACAGGGAAGTTTCAGGGCTGCCTTCCAGCAAGATCTTTTCATGCCTAACACAATGTTAAACAACATCACAACAGTAGAGTGTGATCACTGCAAACCCTATTTCCTTCTTCAAGCTTCTTTCACACCTCTCCATCCAGACTCCCCTTCCCAATTTCATATATTTTTACTTCTTTTATTTTTTTCAAGATTATAATATAGTTACTCATTTGCTCCTTCCTTTTCCTCCCTCCAATCCTTCCCTTATATAATTCATTGTTTTCTTTAAATTCAGGGCATCTTTTCTCATTAATTGTTGTTACAAGCATATGTGTATGTATCTACATACTCATAAATATATTAGTACATTTGCTTTATGCTTTTGATAATGCATTAAGTGTATTTAATACTAGCCATATGGGCATGAATAGAATATCCCCTGATGCACTGATGCACTGAAAACATACTATTGATCATAACCCTCAAATAAGAATGATTCTCCATCCCACAGCAGATATCAATTGCCAGTTGCTCATTAGCTATGTGTGGGGCCTGGAGATCATCTCCTCTATCTATGAAGGAATATTGATTGGCTTCATCTTCTGCAGGTATCATGCGGGTAAACCAAAGTTGACATGGGCTCATGAGAAAAGTAGCCATGGCATGTTCAGAAAACAGAAGTTCACAGCCCTCCTCCCCATAAGCAGGAAGAGGGTAGAATACTGGGGGAGTTAAAGACTTTACTTCTTCACAAATGGACAGTAAGTCCCAATGGGACACTGGCATGGGATGAGCTCTATTTTGCAATCCAGAGCATAGGTACCATTGGTGTCAGGGCTCACCGCTTTACTATCTAAAGACAGGATTAAAACTTCCCAACTCAAAAACTTTCAGTAGCATACTATAGCATAAGATAGCTGTCCTCTCTGATTTATCCATCAGAACAGAGTGCACAACTGCATGTATATACAGACTTATGCTTATTGAAACAACTCAAGGGAATCTTCTGAATTGAGGAAAAACATTTACATTGGAACAAATTACATTTTACTGAAAACCTAATTGTTACACTGAGAGCTGTACACTGTTGTAATTGCATACTCCTAATTACACACGCTGCATTATTTAAAAAAGAATGGCATTGTTTATTTGTGATATTCTCTGCTTATTTACACTTGCATATTTGAGCAAGAAACAAGGAGTTATTTCTACCATGTGGGAGGGATTGTTATCTGTTCACAAACACAAAATTAATTCAGGAGAGGGAAACTGCCTCTCAGACAGGAAGAGAGAAATTTCTCCTGAGGCAAGACATTCTACAATGGCTTCTAAATTTCTGTATAATTAACAAAGCACTTACCATCTGCAATGATTGACCTGTCAGAGCTGTTCCTCTGAGATAATTTTGGTGACATTAAAAAAATTGAATATCCAAAAGCCACATTTGACTTAAATGAGTTAGCCCATTCTTGTAAATAGAAGTAATACTCAAGACAGAATGTTCAATGAAACACTGCTTAACATGGGTCACCTTCACTATATTAAGTCCCCTTTGGCACTTGTCTGAGTCTCTCCGTGTCTACTGTAATGGTAACCCTGTTCTTTTTGTCTCCTGATTTTGATTTTCTAAATGCCACTCGAACCTCAGAGCTGGTGGCCCAGTCAAGCCTCTTACTTAAGCATATAGTTAAGAGAATAATTCTTGCTGAATTATAATCATATTCCCTGATTGATGTGTGGGTGAGGGAGGGGGAAAAGAAGAGAGGAGTTCAGAAATTCATTTTCAAAACTCAAATGAAAAAGTTTCATTCTCTCTCCCTCCCATTTCCCATTCTTGGCCGACAATGAATATGCATAAGGTGCAAATGAGTGTATCACAAAAGAAGGTGTTTTAATTTTTTTTTAAACTTTTCCTACCACAGAATCAAAGGAGTATCTAATGAGTACTTTGAATGCCCTTATTCTTTGTATCTTAAAAATTACTAGCCCAGTTGTTCTTTGATGTGGTTTTCAAAAAGAAAAACAGCAAAACATACACCATACCTGGCTAGGGGTTGTTCTCTTTAGCCAGGACTGGTCCTTTTAAACTTATGTAGATATTCTTTGCAATGATGCAAAGACAGCTTCTCCTTCCCTTTTATTTGTTTTACTGATGCTAAGGCACAGGACTTGTAAGAAAGTAGACTGACTTCCACAGTGGCTCAGACCATCTGTATCGTATAGCTTCTATTTCAGTGACCTATTGGAAAGAGTCCCTTCCTACATGGCTCACTAAAATTGTTCCTTTACTATAATAGATGAAAGAAAGAAGAGTCTAATATTTCATCCTATTTCAGAGGAGATTTCCCCCACAGACCAGTAATAAAGTATCCCTACAAGTCCAGTCTCTGCTCATAGCTGAGAAACTTCTAAGTATGTAAGCTTATGACTGATCTTTTCTGTTTGATGTATTTGAAGTTCATTACTCAAGTAATAAGAACTAAAACATATAAGAGTTAGGCTCACATATGTCTAAAGAGTCTTACAGCGACTTTGTATGTGCATTCCCGGGATTAAAGTAAAGTGTCAATATACCGTGTGATAAATGAAAAGGGATCATTTTCAATCAGGTAGCCTCAGGGTTATAAATCTCTACCATTAACAGATCTTTCTTATTTTCATTGGCTTGGGTTTCTTTTTCTAGAACGATGAAGCCGGGAGTCACTCTTATTTCTTATAGATTAAAAAAAGAATCCATCAAAGATCTTATATATACCAAAAGTTAAAAACACATCTAGCAAGATAGCCAGGCTTACTTTCTGGAGAATAATTTGATTTTTTGACCTTTGCATGATATGATAAATTTTCCTACCAAGTAATATCATTAAATAAAGAGTCACTTCCAATTAAATAAAATAATAATCTATACTAATACTGCACATTGTTGAGGCTTAGAGAACATTGTTAATATTATATATTATATATTCTCAAAAGTAGAAGGTAAATTAAATAAATAAATGTCACCTGGCTTAGTATGCTGAAATACTAATATATTATTGAAACATTTCATTCTGTAGTTCTTCTATCAATTTATGTCACTGTTTTACTTGAATGGGCATCATATTGATCCTACAGAATATTGAATACTTTCACTGAAAGTGATCTAGAAAAGGGGAATGTGTAAAAAAAATTGAGTTCCAAATTAAGACATAAGAAAATTGAAGGCATGTGTGTTACTTTCCTTGTGACACCCAGACTAAGATAAAGAGGCCAACTCTGAAGCTACCCTCATCCTTCATGCACACTTACACACTTGCCAAGGACTGGAAGAGAAGAGTAGGCCAAAACAAAGCGTTTGCTTGATCCTTACTCTGGGCTCTTTGGCTGCTTCTGGGAAGGTTTGGAGACCCAGTCCAGACCCTGCCCCATCTTTTGTACCCTGAAAGGCTACTTCCCAGCTCACATTTCTACAAATACAGATGTGTCTCTGAAAGGAAAGAGGTTTATCAGCCTGAAAGTAAAGATCATTTGAAGTAGAAATTTATGGTCTCTTTGGAGACTGAGTTAAGTCATTATGATGTACTGTTGGGGGCAGACAGGTGAAAGAATGTTTTGCTGAAACAGATGCAGGTGAGAAGATAATTGTCTAAATCAGATACATGAGAGGACACATGGTGTTGGAATGTGACCACAGACGGTGGGAAAAGGCACGTGCTTAGGTTCACTTTTCACCGCAGACGGTGGGAAAAGGCACGTGCTTAGGTTCACTTTTCACCGCAGACGGTGGGAAAAGGCACGTGCTTAGGTTCACTTTTCACCGCTTTGCTTGTCTCTGCTGATGATGCTCAGGCACTGGCTGGCATAATGCCATATGGCTAATCTTCACTTGTGACTTCATAGAGAGAAACTTGCCAAAGATCTTCTCTGCCACTTCCATGGACTTGCACTGAGCTGCTGGGGCCTCACATCTTATTCTGGATTGAGCTGCCACTGTTGATTCATGTGTGGTGTCTGCCAGATTGACTCTACTGAAACTGCCGATTTGTGTTTGGTTGTTTGCTAGTAGATTGAACTGCTGATATCCTGACAGTGAAGATTGGAATTGCCCCCAACAACTATTTCTAAACAGGACCACTTCCCCCATATCCCTTCTTTTCCACTATTTCTAGTGGATGGTAGGCTAAAAGGGAGGTTAAAGCATTTAAGAATCCTTATTAAAGTAGGTTTTTAAAAAATCAAAGGCTACAGTGGTTAGTGGAGCTTGTATAAAAATTTCTTTAAAAGTCCAAATGAAATTCCCTGGAAGAAAATATAGCAGGCAACTCACTTCTGAAAGTTATCCTAGGATGTTATAAAAGAGTTCTTTACAATATCTATAGACAAGTCAAAAGAGAGAGAAAAATACCAAACACAAACAAGGCTGTCTTGACCTCACTGCCTATTAAGATGGAACCCACAGACTTACCATACATGGAGACTGCCAATTCTGCTATTAATGTTATTAATTTAAATTTCATGCTAACAGTTGTGATTAAAAATATATAGAATCAAGCATTGTCTCTGCTCATTAATTCTACTTCCCAGTGGCTAGCTCCCTGCCCATCTTTCATGCTCACAGCTTGCCAGGTGAATGAGGACAGAGTTAACAACGTTTTATAAGGTGGATCATTATCGTTCTTTCCAATTAATACTTTAAGGGCATATGGGGTGAACAGTGGCATGCCGAGTCCCTTAAGAAGCATGGTAGAAATTAATTAAAGTCCTTAAAGGGATGTTAGCCATAAAGAGAAAGAAACTACTTAAGGAAGGAATTACAGGGTAAATAAATAATTTTAAAGACATTTGTTCCTCTGAGTTGGTTGTCACAGTTTCACTGGAGGAGGTAGAAGGAAGACAGTACAAGAGCTAAAATGTGGAGGGAGGGGGAGATAAACAAGACTTGAAAAAGAAGTTCTAGCAATCACTATTCATACAAAAACTTGGAGGTAGGAGATGTCAGTTAAGATACTTTTTGTAATAAAGTTCCAGCAATACAACTAAAGTGGGCTTAGAGGAAACTAAAGGGAACTGAGGGGATGACATAAACATGGAAGTTAGCAGTCTCATCTATAGCTTGAGCTAGAACATTCAGCAATGGCTTTGGTTTGACTTCTACTTTGTTTTCTGGTTAATGTTTCTTGTTGTTCCCTCATTCCAGGACAGCAAAGCTTCCTTACATTTCCATCCACCTACTTTCTGAGATCTCACAGCAAGAATAAGCATTGCAGGAGAGAAACAAGGCTCGTTTCACATACTGCCTTCCTTCCCCACGATCCAGCCATTGGATTATAAATTCTTGTACCAGGTGACCTACAAATTGGCTGCTGTGGCTACTGAATTGTGATTCCTGCATGCTCATCTCCAAATGGAATGCTATGTCTTGCAAATAGGTAGAATTTATATCATCCAAATTATATCAGTCAGGGATGAAAAAACGGTAATTCCCTGGAACGCCAGGGCCAAAAAGGGGGAGTGGGTGGGTAGGGGATGGGGGTGGGGTGGGTATGGGGGACTTTTGGGATAGCATTGGAAATGTAAATGAGGAAAATACCTAATTAAAAAAATAAAATAAAGAAAATCCAAAAGAAAAAAAAAAACTGGGGCAGGTAGGTGTGTGTGTGTGTGTGTGTGTGTGTGTGTGTGTGTGTGTGTGTGTTTGTGTGTGTGTTTGTGCGTGTAAAATGAACATTTATAAAGAAATAAAACTCCAAATAGGAGGAATAGCTCTTGTGTATTTTTATACTGTAGGGTGCCAATAGCTAACAATATTATAGTTCCTCTTTCAAAACAACTGGAAAAGAGAATTGTGAATATTGTCATTAAAAAGAATTTTTTAAAAGCTTGAAATTATATGCATGCTTGGAGGATTATTGGACTATTGCATAGTTACTTTGCAGTAATACCCACATTGGCCACTTAAGAACAAACTACAACAAAAACAACAAAATAATAGAGAAACAGGAAGAGGAGTAAACAAGTTTTGGTGATGGAAATCTAATTCTATGTTAAAGTCTGACTAATTAGATGCACTGTGATTGTGGAGTTGGTGTGTTTCAGATCTTGAGACAAATTATCTTGGACTATCTATTATTAACATCCTTTGTATTAGTCAGTTTTCCAGAGGAATAGATCCCTTGCCCCAAAGTGGACCACCTTGCCTGGTCTCAGCGGGAAAGGATTCTGGGCTTAGTCCTGCAGGAACTTGGGGGCAAGGAGGTTAAGAGGAAAAGTAATACCCAGAGGGGGGCTTCCCCATCTCAAAAGAGAAGATGGTGGAATGGGGAGAGGGCTTCCAAGAGAGGGTACTGGGAGAAGAAGGATTGATATTGGGTTGTATAGAGAATAAATATTTTTTTAAAAAAGAACTTATGGGATTTAATTAGATAGATGATGATAGGTAGGTAGATAGATGATAGACAGACAGACAGACAGACAGACAGACAGACAAAATGGATTTATTGGAGTGGTTTATATTTTGTGGTACAGCTAGTTCAACAATGGCTATGGCTATCTACCAATAGGAAGTTCAAGATTCCAATTAGTTGTTCATTCCATGAGGCAGGATGTCTCAACTGATCTTCAGTATATGCCAGAATCTTGAAGAAGTAGGCTCTAATGCCAGTGAAGGAATGAATTTGACAGTTAGAGTGAGGAAAAACAAGAAAAAAGATCAATGGAAAAGATAGAGGAAGGACTGAAGGAGATGAAGGGGTTTGCCACCCCATAGGAAGAACAACAATAGCAACCAAAAGTGTGGAACAAACTAAGCATGGTATTTGATCGCCTCAAAAGATTTAGAAAAAAAAGTGGGCCTTCGGATTTCAAATGATTCAATCAAGAAAAAATTCTTCATAGGCATACCCAGCCTCATGGGTTTTGGTTAATTCCCGACATAGTCAAGTTGACAAGAGAAAATAGTCATCACACCTTTCAAGGTCATTCATCACTTGATTCTGAGTTTGACCTAAAGTTTTTGTAAAAATCTACCAGCAATGTACTAACCAACAACTGGCTTCCACTAATTCAGAGATTAGAATTCTCCCAAAGATCACCTGAGACTACAGATAAGAGTCTACATTTTAATTTGATGTGACTATCTAATGTTTCCATCAGACTTGAGAAGTACACAGGTGTGTGGGTTTCTCTCATTCTGGAACTGTACAAACTTCATGAAAGTATTGTGCAGTGGTTTGAATATGTTTGTCCAATGGGAAGTGCTATTATTAGGAGGTATGGCTTGATTGGAGCAACCATATCATTGTGGGGATGAACTTTGAGGTTCTATGCTCAGGGTCTGCACAGTGTAGTAGAGACTTCCACTGCTTAGAGAATACAGTCTCTTCTTGGGTGCCTTCAAAGTAAGGTGTAGAACTCTTGTCTCCTCCAGCACCATGTCTACCTGCATGCTGCTAAGCTTCCAAGCACAAGAACTATACCTCTGAAACTGTAAGCCACTCCCAGTTAACTGTTGTCTTTTATATTGGACTGAGCACAAGGTCCCCAATGGAAAAGTTAGAGGAAGGACTGAAGGAGCTGAACGGGTTTATCACCCCATAGGAAGAACAACAATAGCAACCAACCATATCCCCCAGAGCTCCCAGGGACTAAAGCACCAACCAAAGAATGCACAAAGAGTCACCCATAGCTCCAGCTACATATGTAGCAGAGGATGGCCTTTGTGGGCATCAATGGCAGGAGAGGCCCTTAGTCCTGTGAAGGCTCAATGCCCCAGTGTGGGGAATGCCAGGGCAGGGAGGTGGGAGTGGATGGATGGGTGGGTGGGGGAACACCCTTGTAGAAGCAGGGGGAGGAGGTGGGATAGGGGGGTTTATGAGGGGAAACAGGGAAAGAGGATAACATTTGAAATGTAAATAAAGAATATATCCAATAAAAGTAAATAAATAAATAAATAAATAAATAAATAAATAAATAAATAAATAGGGAAAAAAAAGTTGTCTTGATCATGGTATCCCTTCACAGAAAGGGAAATCCTAATTAAAATATACTGCCATGATCATCTACAGTATCCAAGGTGATCAGAATCTATGTTCTCAGTTCACTCTCCCTCATATTTGGTTTGAAAATTAATGATGCATTTTTCTCTTTGAAATGGGAGTTATGTATTATTGTTTGTAAATAGCTTTACAGTGGAGAGAATGAGCTCTTTCATTTGTCTTTGACTTTACTTAAGAAGCCCCCAATTCCCACTGTAGAATAGGTTTTCTCAGACCACAGCAGTAATAGGGCATAATAAACACCTGAAGAAGGATCAGGAAATAAGTCACTTTAGGATATAAAGAGGTCTGCTTCTGGCAGTGGAAGTAGAAAAGCAAAGTTTCTGAAAAAAATGTGTAGATTACCTGCCTTATCTCATTTAATCTCACAGTGATCCTATGAACTAAGGTTTTCAATTTTTCTTTTTGTAACTCAGAAGATAAAGACTGAGACCTGTTTTTTGTTGTTTGTTTGTTTTTTTATTTTTTTGTTTTTTTTTTTAAGGCTTTCAAACATCTTCTTGTTAATAGGGCCTTTGTTAATCTGAACCTTTTTCCATATGTCTATGGGATCTAATTTATAGACATCACCAAACCCAGCATTCCATTACTCTCTGTGTGTGAAGCTGAGAGATTCTAATGCCCCCACCCCGCCCTGCCGTGCCCTGCCCTGCCCTGCCCTGCCCTGTCCCCAAACTGTACAGTAACAAGGAGGAGGCAAGAGATGAGATGGTTTTGAGCAAATAAACTATGGATGGTTGATGGAGAATGTAGAAATTTACGAAGACATTTAGGAGGTTTGCTTAAGGGATGATTCTTCCTACCTTTCATTCATCAGTAAAATATCTGTATGTTTTCAACACAGTGTGGGGTTGCATTTGAATTAAGGTTGTTTAAAGTGGGGCTTCCAATGAAGCTGAAAAAAAAGAGGGATTCTAGTAGGGAGGGAATCACATGGTCTGCTTAAAATAATAGATTAGTAGTATATAGTAATTTAAAAATTAACCTCAACAATTGTATTCAGCAAAATTTATTTTAAAAGTTTAATTATGAATACCTGTTATGTGACACTACTGCTGCCTTAATAAATATCTGGGACAAACAGGAAGGGGAATTTAGAACCAGGAATGGGGGTACACACCTTTAATCTCAGCATTCTGGGGGCAGAGGCAGATATGACCCTGTGAATCCAAGGCCAGTCTGGCCGACATAAAGAGTTATAGATAATCCATGGCTATCCTCTGAGACTCTGTCTAAAAAGAAAAGGCTAAATAAATAGATAGATAGATAGATAGATAGATAGATAGATAGATAGATAGATAGGTAGGTAGGTAGGTAGGTAGGTAGGTAGATAGATAGATAGATAGATAGATAGATAGATAGATAGATAGATAGATAGATAAAACAAAAATTTAAGTAACATTTAAATGTTATAACAATTGTTCAGCTCCAACTTTTAAAAAAAGAAAAAGAAAAAGAAAAAGAAAAAGAAAAAGAAAAAGAAAAAGAAAAAGAAAAAGAAAAATGCATGTCATCTGGAAACTTTAGTCCAGAACAAAGAAGTTATTCTATTCTTCCTCTCTCCAGATGACTGACTTCATTCCTACTCTTTATAAGATGACTCTCCCACCCATATTCTCTTCCACCCACAACCATATATTGTTTGAACAATCCTAGACTTGTTCTGTGGTAATATATAGAGTCAATAACAAAAGCTAACTGTAGTTACCATGGCTGAGTGCACTTAGCACGGCAGTATTTAATATGTAGTAAGTATTCAAAGACAGAACTGACTCATTACAGTGCAAGAAATATTTTCCCTTATAACATCCAAATAACAGTCAAAAATTATTTCAAATGTTAGAGGTAAAATTTGAACCAATCCAGGTTCTCTGTGTTCTGTATCACTCCTACTCTTTTTTCTGAAATCATTGTCTTCCCTTAACTCTGAATGGCTTATCTCATATTTCATTAAAGTTTTATGGCATTTTCCTCTCACTTTATGGGATTTTTTAAATATATAATAAGAGTTGTAAAAGGAAGCTAGTGAAATATATACTTAAATTCATACTGTTTATAAAATACAAAATAAAGAATGATCTACAAATAGTTTGTACAATACAATGCCAAGTCTCAGATAACCCTACACAAAGAGAGAATGCAGTTTTGTCTCCTGCTCAGATGAGTGATGAATCAGGCACAGTCCCACTATTACACAAATAATAAATTATTGTTCAATCAACATTAAATGTGTTACATAAATCATGTTAAGTTTAAAGGCGTTGGATAAAGGTGACTCGATTTTTCAACTCTACTGAAAAATCTACTGTGTAGCCAATACATAATGCTTTCATATATTTTAGTTGGCTTTTGTTTTAAAGCATGAATCAGGACCCTGATATTTAAGACAACAGTGAAATTTTTTCTTGTTTAATATTTATAAAGTAGAACACATTGCACATCAACTTCTGGCTACACTTAGGTCAACTATTCAAAAAGTGCCTGGCAAATACTGAGGTGGATGCTCACAGCCAGTCATTGGACAGAGCACAGGGTCCCCGATGAAAGAGCTAAAGCAGGGATCCAAGTAGTTGAAGGGGTTTGCAGCCCATAGGAAGAACAACAATATGAACTAACCAGTACTCCCAGAGCTTCCTAGAACTAAACCACCAACCAAAGAGCACACATGGAGGGACTCATGACTCCAGATGCATGTGCAGCAGAGGATGGCATAGTTGGTCATCAATAGGAGAAGAGGCCTTCAGTTCGCTGAAGGTTATATGCCCCAATTTAGGGGAATACCAGGGCCAGGAAGTGGGAGTGGGTGGATTAATGATCAGGGGGATTGAGGAGAGGATAGGGGATGTTCAGAGGGGAAATCAGGAAAGGAAATAACATTCAAAATGTAAATTAAGAAAATATCTAATAAAAAACGTGTCCTAGACACACTGAGTACAACAGATGTGTTCAAATGAGAGTCAAGTGACCTCATAGTAGATCTAGAGAAGTAATTCTTAGAGTTAGCAATCTTGATGTTTTCTTTTTCTTTTTCTTTTTCTTTTTCTCTTTCTCTTTCGTTTTCTTTTTCTTTTTTTCTCTTTCTTTTTCTTTTTCTTTCTTTTTTTTTTAACACCATGTCACATCATTAGACTACGAAGTGGAAATGTGTAACCATTTATCAATTTCTGTACATAGATCATAAAGAGTTGGAAGCAGTTGAATAACAGAAAGAGAAAATAAGCAACAACAAATGAGGAAAATTTAAAAACATAAATAAAGCCTGTCACTATCATCAAAAACATCATCTGAAAACATGTCATCTGCATTTGCAGCGGTAGCTCTTATCCCATGCCCCCTTTCATTGCCACCTATTTTTAATGATAAGTCCCAAAAGATCGAGTTTCCATTGATTTTATATCCTGGAATTAGGGCAAGGAAATGTTATATTTTCTGGTAATGACTAGTGATATTACTTTTTAAAATTCTATATTCAGAGAATATTTTTTTAATTTTATTTTTCTTTAAGAGACAGACTGAAATAGAGACAGAGAGAGTGTATATGTACATGCATGCAGGCCAATGGAATTCAAAAGAGGGGATAAAACTCCTAGGTTTCATAGTTGTGAGTTGTCTACTGTAGGTTCAGGGAACTGAACTCTGGTCCTCTGAAAGAGCAACTAGTGTTCTTTTAACCACTGAGCCACTTCTCCAGTCTATAAATATATTTTCATATCTTCTTCTACAACAGTTACCAAAATGATTGAAGTATTTTTAAAGTATTTCCTACAATTTATGAATCTCAGACTTTAATATACCCTTAACATTGCTTTGCTGCAGTATAACTTACCCACCATTTTAAAATTTGATTTACCTAAAGGATATTACACATATGACATAATTTTATATGAACATGTGCTTTCCTCAAGATTTTTCAATTTTCTGTTGCTTAGCAAAATAAAACAACCTAATGTTGTAGTAGCTTGACAGTATTAAATGAAAAGAGATTTCTAAAATAAAACACTATATTTTCTTCTTATTTGTAATTCACTTTCATTGAATTCCATGATAAACATGTTATATGAGTAGCTGTCCCTATATCAACAGAAATAACTGAATATCAACTTAATCTCACTCAGTAATATAAACAAGGCTCTTTACAAACCGTAGGTTAATGCAACATCTTCCCACACTGCTTGGCTTTCTCTTATAATCTTCTATTTGCAAATGAGCTCATTAATCTAGATCTGGATCAGAAAATCTCTTGGTTAAAAAAAATTAACGTTTGAAATCTATAAAAGCAGTTGAATTTGAATCTTTCCTAATTGTCTGTTTTTCTAAGATATTTTTCAGACACTGCATAAAATTATTCTTCTCTACTTTGTAGTAGAGAGAGTCCTGGGCATCCAGTGAGGATGAAAGAGAATATTTACCACTCTTATTTTGAAAGGTGTACATGTGAGTCTTCTTTCACCTTAAATAACAGTCTTCTCCAAAATGGTTAGGAGGGGAAATGCAGAACACTATCAGACCAGAGCTTGATGCTAGCTGATACCTGTCATATAGTAATGCTAACAGTTACAGCAGGAATTAGCAAAAGGATTAAACAAAACAAGCCAACGTCAGCTGAGAAATTTTACAAAACAAATACCAAATAATCCTTGGCATTCCCATCTGTGCAAAAGATTGAAGCAAAAAGAAGAGGAAAAAAACAAAACAAAACAAAACAGTAGATACATACGTGGTAGGTAACTCTAGCCACCATTCATTTAAAAGATCAGAAGTTGTGAGGCTGGACTTGACATAGTGGCTCTCTTATAATCTCAGTCTCAGTTTTTAGGAAGCAGAGTCGGGTTAATCTGGAGTTTGAGGCCAGCTTGACACACACAGAGAATTCCATCTCAACAATCAAACAAACAAAGTCTGGTGATCTGCTGAGCCAAATAGTGTTCACACAGCAAGAACACAATCCTGGGGGAAGATTGGAAGTTGTAAAGCCCTGATTTTCCTGCTAAGTAGCAATCTGTCTTGTGGTAATGCCTATCAATCTTTCCTTGGGTGACACAGTCCACATCTGACTTTAATCCTTATGGCAGACAGTAAACTGATACCACAGACTGATTGAAGGTAGAAGGAAGTCCATGGTCAATCAGTGTGGATCATAGGGCTTCCTGAGAAAGCCAGAGAAATAGACTCTTGATCCCCCTTTTGTAGGTGATGGAACATCAGCTGGCATTTTAGATCCTGTCTTACCTTTTAAAAAAGGTCACACAAATGGTTATTTCTCAGAATTACATGTCCAGATCTATCATTTAAAGTTGTGAAGGTTTATTTTCATTAAATCATGAAAAGGATACAATTATGAAAATAATACTGTTGCATGAGAAATCTTACTTATTGCCTCACATGCCTTCTATTACTTAATGCAAATTATGTCTCTACTAGCTTTGCATTGCTGTATGTAAAATAACAAAGGGTAATAAAGTAAATCCTGTTTTCTTGTTTTAAATTTTCATATAATCCAGGCAGCCCATGGAACTCATTATAAAGCTGAAGATACTTGAGGTTCCAATCCTCTCACCCTTATAGCCTTGGGAGATTATAGAAAGGCGATACCACCACATTGGTTTTAGGTGGTACTGGGGAACACAATTTTGGACTCCGTGTATACTCATAAAAACTCTAATAACTGAGCCACAGTACCAACCATCCATACTGCTTTATTTTTTTTTAAATTTATTTTCAAAAGAGTGAAATGCATACGTTTATACAATCACTTTTATTAGTCTAAAATTTGATAGAGCAAATGGTGTTTCATTTTAAGAGTGATATTTAACATTTCTAAAATGACCATTAAATTAACCCATGGACTTTACAGTTTTAAACTAGATAAACTGTTTATTTCTTTAAAAAATATTATGTTTCAAATAAAAACAAATCAAATCCAGTTCACTAACTTCAGTACCAATGCCCTTCTCCTCTTAGTAGGTTGGCTATATGTGAGTATTGTCCTCTTTTCTATTTTAACAACTGGAAAATGTGTAAAAACACCTCGGTTCAAAGACAACTGACTACATGCAAATAGCCCAAGGTATTTTTATAGTATTTAAAATTTTACACATGGTGAAACCATGCAAGTTACCTAACACTTACAAGGAGAATGAATAGAAATAACTAGACACATGTTAGGATCAGATGCAAGGTTTTAAGGATAAAGTGAAATTGAGAGGGAAGTTTCCTGAAAGGAAGTTCATGTTTGTGTTCTTCATTTGGAAGCAAGATAATAATATAAAGGGAATTTTGATTCACAGCGATAGTCATAAGTTGGTACCTGCAGTATCATGCACCAATATTGCTGGGCTATCTTTCTTTTGGGCCTACAGGTTGATGTTGAAAAGAAATATAATTAGTGTTCTAATATGCTAACTTTTAAAAATTAAAATCTCAAGACGTATAAGATGCCATATGGGCTTATTTCTACAATATGGAAGTAGCTGGACTGCCTTCACTTTCTTAGTGTGCAGAAAAGAATAGAGCTAAACCAGTATTTCCCAAATAATGTAACAAGCACATGGTCTAGAAGATGTGACTCAGAGTCAGCTCCGTTGATGAGACAAGCACACAGGGGACCAGCCACTGTAACAACTGGGCTCAAAATTCTGAAATCTCTGGTAAATTCATCTTACTCCTCTGTCTCAACTTTACTAGCACACAAAACACCCTTTGTCCACTAATAGTCAAAGCCTTTTACTGAAAGTCAACAGAAAAGAAATGCTGACAGTGTTATAGTGTGAACATGTTCACACATGAAGAGACTAGGCAACTTTATATGGCAGGTGAGGCTATCATTGTTTGTATAAAAGTGGGAACCAGAATGCTGACAATGGTTACTGGATGGTGTTTTCTAAATCCAATGTAATTTTTAAAAAAAAGTTTAATTCTTAAAGGATTAAATTAGAATGATTAAATTAGCAATAAAGGCCACACATATCGGTAAAAAAAAAGATTCATAAAAAGTTATAAAATATAGGCAAACGAAATAGGATTATGATACACACACTGATTTCTTACTCATAGTGTATAGGATGTCTTTTTGGAATCTTCCTGAAGCAACTGAATCCCTTTCTTTGCCACACAGGGCCCTGATGATTCTCTGTTGTGTTCATCATAAGAAGCACTGACATTTTTACTACATGATAGGAATTCAGCTAACTTTGTGGATTTTAAAATCAATATTTTAAAATTTCTAATGTATTTAAAAAAATACAAATGTTGAGACCACTGGATGGCACCATTACAGGAAAGATGGTCATAAAGAACTAACCACAGGTCATGCCTAGCCAAACTCCAGAACTGGAAACAGGATTGCAGGGAGAAGAGAAGGGTCCGTTCTCTATCCTTGTGGAGTCAAAGTGCCTCAGACAAGCAGTTATTCCAGTGAGTTGGAGAAAAATATATACTCTCTCAGAGTTTTGACTAGTTTAGTTAAACCTAAAAAGGGAGAAACCTGCAAGACTGAGCTGTTCCCACCAGCTGTGGTGGTTTCAATGAGAGGCTCAGGCACTGGAATAATTGTTTCTGAGTTGGTGGTACTATTTACAGATGTTATGGGATCATGCACGAGGAGCTGCATCAAGGGCAGGGGGCGGCGTTCTAAGAGCTTAAGACCCATTGGGCTTCCAGTTCACTCCATTCTTCATTTTCCATTGAAGTTGTGATCTCTCTCTCTCTCTCTTTCCTCTTCTCTCTCTCTCTCTCTCTCTCTCTCTCTCTCTCTCTCTCTCTCTCTCTCTTTCCTCTTCTCTCTCTCTCTCTCTCTCTCCCTCCCTCCCTCCCTCCATCTCTCTCTCATGCCTGATTCTGGTTTCCACCCTTCCCCATTCAATGTATTCATCCTCAAGTTAACTCCTTCTCTCATAAGTTGCTCTTCATCGTGATGTTTTAACATAGCATCAGGAAAGTAACCAACATACTAGTTGAAAATGAACCTCTGTCAAGATGAGTCATGGGAAGATCAGATGAGCTAGGAGAGAGCTGGACAAGCAGTCACATGAGAAGCCAGTGGACTCAGGATGCTCTCTTCATGCTCCAAAGCTATGACTGACAGAAGGTTCATCTGTGTAGGCATCCAGCTTTATATCAACTGATGCTCCACGATAGTAAAAATGAAATCAATCTCTAATGAAGGAAATGGCTTACATATGGAAATATATACATGCACACTCTCACTAGAACACTCTTTTGCAAAAAAAGTTGCCTAAAATGGTCACAGTAGCTCTATCCCAGAATAATGGATGACCACAGGAGTATATAGAGTATAAAATTATAGTTTACAGCTGTCTTATCCTCTTCTACAATTCACAGAGAACAAAGGAAGTAAGTAGTGTTTGCATGTTCCAGCTGGAATGAATGAATGTACATATAACATCTGGGCATTCTTTGTGGGCAAAGACCCCTCATAGTACTAAGTTACATCCCTGGCCATGTATACTTTTAGGTGCACTACACAAGGCCTGATGCTGGGTATTTGTCTCCTTGAGATAGCACCCAAGTGTCATTATTGGTCAGTGTGGTTTGTAGTCCCTTTTATTGACTAGCAGACACTGTGATTCTTCAACTTTAGCTTGAGCCTCCTGGTGGTGCTTGCCTCAGTGCTAGGGTATCAGAGAAGTTTAGCACACTTGTATCTTTGTAAGAATTGTAATGTTCACATTTAACTACAACTGAAAGGGCATGCCATATATTACACTGTCATGGATGATGAGCTATCCCAGAAATGTTGTTTTACACAAACTTTGATAGCGGCAGCCCCAGGGGTTACTAATTTATTCATGTAGGTACACAGATTCTAAAAATGATGACAGTGCAGTACTTCATTTAAAGGACACAAGGAAGAAGAAGAAGAAGAAGAAGAAGAAGAAGAAGAAGAAGAAGAAGAAGAAGAAGAAGAAGAAGAAGAAGAAGAAGAAGAAGAAGGAGGAGGAGGAGGAGGAGGAGGAGGAGGAGGAGGAGGAGGAGGAGGAGGAGGAGGAGGAGGAGGAGGAGAAGGAGGAAAGAAAAAAAGGGCTGATAAATACTTACTTGTCAATTGGAGAGCCTACCTATTATTATTTCATTTTGTTGAGACAATCTAGGTGGCCAAGGTTGACCTTGAACTCCTATCTCCACTTCCTACATACTGATATTAACAGGCATGTACCTAACACTGAGCTCAGCTTTGAAAATGAAATGTTATATCTATGATTTCCTTTGTAGTTTCATTCTGACATCAGATTATATTATATACAATCTTGTTGAATATAATAACATTTATTAGATCCATGTCTCAAGAACTTCATTGAATATTCACACAAGAACTATTGTTGGAAAATGTAAAGAAAACAAAATGAATATGAAGCAGAATGTTGACAGCTAAAATAATATTTTTGTGAGACTATATTTTGTAACGGATCTTACAAGATTAATCTAGAAGGCAAGACAAGCCTTACTCAGTCGCAAGATTCTACCAAACTCATGTTTGCTTGAATTTTTACACTATGCCAAATTTGTTGGGGTAATCTTTTTTTAACATTGTGTAAAGGTGCAGTTCTGTATTTTCAATTGTTAATTCTGTACTGGCAACACCTAAATGCTGGCTGGACATTGGTATTGTTATTTCTGTGGCCCATCATAGGCCTTATGTTTATAAATGTGTGTCCTTCCACAGCTGTTCAGATGCTTGAAGGTCAGGCAGCCCTCTGTGCCCAGAGGAAATCTAGAATTATATCACAATCTAGGTTCTCTCACTGCTGATTGGTTGTAATAAAGTACTGAGGGCCAAAAGCTCGGGCAGGAAGAAGGGATGTTCTTCCAGAGAGAGAGAGAGAGAGAGAGAGAGACAGACAGACAGACAGAGAGACAGAGAGACAGAGAGAGAGAGACAGAGACAGAGACAGAGAGAGACAGAGACAGAGAGAGAGAGACATAGAGAGAGACTTAGAGAGACAGAAAGACAGAAAGACAGAAAGACAGAGACAGAGAGAAATCTAGGGAGAAGAAAGCAGGGGCAGGAGAATTGAAGGCAGACACAAAAAGAGACAGACACCAGCTAAAACAGAGAAAATTCCACAAGAGCTAGCCACATGGTGAGGCATAGACTAGAATAATCTAAGTTTAAACGGTAGCCAGGAGGATGTCCCAGCAAAAGGCCTAATCTTTAATCTATAATAGAAGTCTTGTGTCATTATTTATACCTCAGGTGGGTCCATGAAAGTGCCACAATAAGATTAATGGCTCCTAGATACTTAAACAGCAAAGGAACATGTGTTGTGTTGTCTTCACATAGCTTCGTGTCCAGTGACAAAGGGCACATAGAAGAAGAAGATTGGAAACATCACACAACAGCTTCTGGGAGGCCTTAAAACTGCTTAGCCTGGCTCCACATGTCCCTGCCAACATGGGAACACAACATAGCCTTGTGCTTACCTTTTTGTCTTTTTCCTTTCCTTTCCTTTCCTTTCCTTTCCTTTCCTTTCCTTTCCTTTCCTTTCCTTTCCTTTCCTTTCCTTTCCTTTCCTTTCCTTTCCTTTCCTTTCCTTTCCTTTTCTTTTTTTCTTTTTTCTTTTCTTTTCTTCCCTTTTCTTTTTTTCTTTCTATTTTTCTTTTTTTTTTATTTTTTTGCCATAGATTCTAGATCTTGCCTCACCTGGCTTTTAAAGTCATATTTTACACTCCAAGTACCTTCTAGAACATATATCAATACATTTATTAAATTTAGGTATGTAAAAAACTCTCTCCTTCAAGATATTTAAAAGTTTAGCAGAGGTCATGAATTAGTCTGAGAAGAATGTTATGTGCTGGATAGCTCTGTACAGGCTTTCTCTAAAGTTCTTTAAGAAAATGTTTTATGGCTTAGTTAGATGGCTTAGCTCATAATGACCTTTGCAACTACACGTTACCATGTGTAAAACAAACATGAGTTTGCTCTTGAGAACCTACATGGGAAAGAGAGAACCACCAACCACAGCCTGTCTGCTAAGTTCCCTTAAACTTGCCACAGGGTGCACATGGCCATATAAATGCACATGAAATATATTAAACACGCTTAGTTCAATTTTATTTTATTTTTTTTAATTCTTGATGAAAACGTGAAAATGACCAGTTGGTACTGTGGCATGTTCATGTTTATGGCGTGTTTATTTGGCAAAAACAAAGAAGTTGGTAGTCTCACACACACACACACACACACACACACACACACACACACACACACACACACACACAGGAGGTGGGGAAGAGAGAGAAAGAGAGAAGCTGAAAGAGGGGAGAAGGGAGGGGGAAAGAGCTTGCTCTCTGGGTGGTTTTCAGAAGCTCTTGGCGACACACTTGCTTCCACGTGCCTTCCTTTTGTTTCCGGTTTACCTCTACTACTGTGCGTGTGCAAGGTTAGTATGAGGGGTTCGTACAAGCGGAAGCTGCATTTTCAAAGAAAGATGAAGATGCTTTTGGGATCTCTCACTGAGTGGTTGAAATGATCTTAAAGAAAGGCAGAATCATTCTAGAACCGCCTGAGTGTGAAAGACGTGATTAACAGGAGAATCATAAAAAAATCAATTTTCAGATTGCCCCTGCTTTGCTAAATTGCAGAGAGAAGCGAGATGGAGAATTAAGCAAAGAGAGGGGGGTATTAAAAGGAAGTCAAAGAAGGGCTGAACTGAAAGGAAACGCAGAAAAGGATTTTGCCAGAGGCGGCTGACACTGCCTGAGAACAGCAGGGGTCGCTAAGGTACTGCAGTTGTCAAGTCTCAGCGTCTGCACTTTCAGATTTATGGTTCTAGCAAAGAGGACATGTTAGTGATTCTTACTTTTGTAATAAACAACCTAGCTACAGACACTGCAATGAGATTTAATGATCTGTTTCTTTTACTGAAGCCAGGCCCGCGATCAGCACATCTTGGCTTTGGCCAGACTTGGTCTGTATCACATAGTAGTTTGAATGAATTTACCCTCTGGCTAGTTAGTTGTTTTTCCCCACAAATATAGGGGTTTGGATGTTGAAAGAAACCACCCTTATCTTTGGTTAATTGAGAGTAAAAGTTTGAGACACAGATAGGAGATTTTTGCCCCAAAGATCAAGTACAAAGCAAAGGAGAGTTTTATAAACAACGAGATATATGGTTTTAGTCATATACAAAAGATGTTTTGATTTTTCTTTTTAATGTATAAACTGCTTACCTGGAAAAGAGGTGAATGAAAGCTGTCAAAATATGGAAATATGCACCCACAAATTCTGTCTTTCTAACTCTGCAAAGAGCTAATTTCTTACACGTTGACTTCCTGCCCTTTCCTGTGCTCTTACTTACAATACATACGCTCGTTTAGGCACAGTAAACCCAACTATTCTCTCCTATGTCTATCATCATGACCTAAAAGGTCCTGAACACCAAGAAAGCTGTCCATCTTCCTTTAAAGGTCTTAAAATATTGCCCCCTGAGGCAGCTTTTGAAAAGATCCCAGAGCTGGGAGCCTGTGGGTCATCACATCTACCATCTACAAAGCATGCCTCTTGTGACTTCTGTCTAAGGGCACTGAATTGGCACGGTGGTGTTTTTATGCTGGGGCAGGGGGCTTAAAACAACAAGGAATTCTTTTCTCCAAGATCTGGAGGCTAGGCTAGACTTCCAAAGTCAAGTTATAACTAGAGTAGGGTCTCTGAAAGCATTGCGGAGAGAGCCATTCTTTCTGACTCACACAGATGAGGCATTCAACCCATTCACGAGGCAGATGACGCTGACGCTTGGCTGCTGGGATTTCTTACTTTGATAACAACAGTCTCTGGATTTAGGGATCTTCTCATCTTGTTTATCCCATCTTCTCAGTCCTTAACTATTAAATCTGCGAAAGTAATGTTTTTCAATGAAGGTCACAATCTGAAGTTTACCAGTAAACATGAATTATTTACTCACTATAAGCATTATCGAGATAAATAAGATTAATTTTAGATTTTTAAGAGAGTGGCAGCTTAGTAAATTGTAATTATCTTGATGAGAAAGTGAGTACTTGGAAAAACAACCGTGCTTCCAGCAAGAGTTTACTTATTCTTGACCAAAGCAGTTAAAACAGAACTGGAAGCAGTAGCTGGCCAAGTGACAGACTTGACAGCCAAGGATCAGATTCTAAGTACATTGTTACCTGTAAAATTCAAATTTTATCTGAGAATGGCATTTTTGAAAATTTGTACATAACATAATTCCTTATTTTCTCGGACTCTGTTTCACTGCTTTCAATCAAACAGCCTGGGATATTTGAAATTACCAGGGGTGGGGGAACAAAGGGAAGACCAGTGATACCACAAATGTTAACTTGTTCACGTCTTTTTTTAACAACACAGCCTCTCATAACAAAAATTAACACATATTTGAAGGGAATACAACAGTTACCAACTTATTACTTTGTATAACAATCCTAACAGGAGCTGGCTTAATTCTACTTCTTTCTAAAACAACTCATTGATACGTTTTATAAACACAAGGATGTGTTTTGTAGAGCATGGTATGATGCAGTGGGAGGGGGTACCACAGTAGGCCCCATGTTGAGGTATCACCCACACTGAGGAGCCAGCCATAGGGAGGTCTAGTATAAACTAGAGTTTATTTGGGGCCATAGGAAGGGGAGTAGAGAAGGGAGTAGGGGCACAGGAAGAGAGAGAGAGAGACAGAGACAGAGACAGAGAGACAGAGAGAGACAGAGAGACAATGACAGAGACAGAGACAGAGAAACAGAAGCCAGCCAGGTCAGGGAGGGTGAAGAGGATAGAGGGAGAGAAACAGAGGTAGAGAAAGGGGTTGGAGAGGGAAAAGAGGAGAGCAAAGAGATGCCAAGCAGTCCCTTTTCGAGCAAGTCAGTCCTATCTGTAGGTAACTGTAGGGTGGAGCCTAGAAGGAATGCTAACACTCATGGTCACAGATTTTCTTAAAAAGGAAAAGTTTTATGTTTATTTTCCACATTGTCAAACATTGAGGTCACTGAGTACTTTATTAGACAAATATGTGTTGAGCTATAACTTTTAGCACAGTGCTCAGACCGTGTTGTAAAGGACAAGACAGTGTAGAGGTTCCTCCATCTTGTGTTCTTGCTGAGGCCATCTTATGTTTAACTAGAACCAGATCTCCTTGATGGAGAGAATCCCACAGACAATCAGAAAATGCTATTTTAGAAACCCAAAGTCAAGATGCCTCAGCTAACTTACCACCACTTCTGCTAAATTCCTGGTTATGAAAACCCCCCTAGAGCTAACTGCTTTTTTTCACTTTGATTAAACCACATGCTTTTATGAAGCCCAACCTTAACTCCTGGTAGATGCTAATGACCCTGCCAGGACATGGTTTTATGCCTTCACAAACCCTGTGCTTTGGACATTTTGGCCTATACCTGGGTCCCCAAATACATGAATACAGTCCCAGCCAATTGGCATAAAGGGTTTTAATTGGCTGTAAACCTTGTGGGGGTTAGTCATCTCTGGTAGGCTCCCCACAACAGTAACATTTTGACTCTTTAATTTTCTTCAGCAAACACAGACTGGGCAGGACTGGCCACTGCATGTCAACACAATGTGGAATACTGGCACTGCTCTCCTGTAGTCCTGTAGGGTCAAGAAAACAGATTCTGTTGAAAGCAGGGCCCAGAGAAACAGCTTAGCAGATGATGAAGTGTTTGTGTCATAAGTATAGGAACTGAAGCCCAGATCACCCAGAAAAGCTGGAAAAGCTATGCAGGTGTGGCAATGGCCATCTGTCATCATAGCCACTTGGAGGCAGACACTGGGGAATCCCTGGGACAGGAGAGCTGGTGGGACCAGCAGAAACTGGCAAGGGTTTTTGTTTGTTTGTACCTGTTTTGGTTTTTTGATTTTTTTTTTTTTTTGCTTTGGGGTGTTTTTGGTTTTGTTGTTGTTGTTATTGTTGTTTTTGCTTGGCTTTTGTTTTTGTTTTGTTTTGATTGTTTGCTAGGTTTTTTTTTTTTTCCAATGTGTTTGTTTGGGCTTTTGGTTTGGTTTGTTGTTGTTTGTTGTTGCTGCTGTTTTAGGATTTTGGGCTATTGTTCAAGGACAGATATCAAGAAAACTGTCCAGCATCAATCTTGGTCTTCCATATAAACACATTAGAGAACCTACACACCCACTTGTAAACAATAATCTGCATGCACACTGTTAGCATTTTATCTCTGCTCCACTCCACAGTTACCTGGTAATAGCCAGGTGTGCCTGACTCACAGTATAAGGAGCTGCTCACCCTCTCTTTTCTCTCTTGCCTTCTTGCTCCTTCTCTGTCCTCTTTCTCCTGGTCCTGCTCTCTCCCCATCTCCCTCTCCCCCCTCTCCATGTGTTCATGGTCTGCCTGTACTCCTCTACTCTCTCTCTCTCTCTCTCTCTCTCTCTCTGCCTTTCTCTGTCTCTACTCCCTCAACCCTCCCCATGCCCTGAATAAACTCTAGTCTATGATATGGAATAGTGTGGCTGATTCCTCAGGGGAAAAGGATGCCTCAACATGGGCCCTCGGAGGCACCCCTTTCCCCCACACCTTACCGCACTTCCACCAAACATACTCCTTCTCTCTTTATCTTTTTTATAAAACACAACACACACAATCCTTTACATGTGCCAAAGTATCACAGAAGTATAGACTTGTAGACATTACAGGAAATGTTACCAGAGAATCAAAAGTATTCTAGGAGCCAAATGAGTCTAGAGACAACATATGTTTTCTTTGAAAAAAAAAAAAAAAAACCTGAAAATCGGAAGACTGATAGGGAAACAGAGGATAAAGGAATCATGGTATGTGCGGAGGGAACAGAAGTGAAGGAGATGGCTTGAGGAATAAAGCATTTGCTGCAGAAGCTTAAGGATCCAAATGCAAATTTCCAGCATCCACATAAAACCAGGCTGTTGTGGTAGCACATTCTAATCCCAGCACTCACATGGCCTAGGCAGCATAACTCATTGACAAGCACTGGATTCAGAGAGAGACTTTGGCTCAATAAATAAATGATGGTATTTAAATTTAAATAAGTTGTCAATCACTGACCTCTACTTCTAATGTACACACACACACAAACACACACAAAGACACATGAACACGTGCACACACATAAATGCATATACACATGAATGCACACATACACACACACACACAAACACACACATGTTCACATGCTCTTGCACACATACAGCCATAGTCATTCAAGCAAACGTATACACACTCATCACAGGCTACACAGATAATCACACAGAAAGGTAGAGGGAACAGAACTATGAAAGCAGTGTGGTAAAGGAGAACCTATGATAGGTGGGGGAATGTTTTGCTTTAAATGTGAAGTGGTTTCTCAATCTAGTGTGTTCAACTCCTGACTGCTGGATTATTACGGAATTTTGTGAAGCTCCAAGTAACTTGGGAACATGGGCCTCACTCTCATCAAGTGGATGTGGATCAGTGAGGACTAACTTTTAGGGGCTGTGCTTTGTCCTTCTTTCCCCATACCTCTCCTTCCCCTGAATAGCCCTTGTCACATGTTCCTAGAATAGCTGGAACCAAGGATTGAGAGCTAAAGTCTCTAAAAACTCTGAATGAAAGCAAATCCTTTCTCTGAAAATGATCTATCATGCATTTTGTTCACGGAATCCTAAAAGTAATACACAAGGATTTTTAAGACCATGGCTAAAGCTGGAGGAACGATGAGAGTGATGGAGTGTAAGTGGGGAGTTGGGGGTAAGCAGGAGAGGGATGGGTATAGATTAGATGACCAGGAGACCTGCAGGTGAGGCTAATGAGCTGGTAATTGTTAACCTAAAAGGGGTGAGATGGTGCAAAGACATGTAAGCAATAAGATGCTCCATTCTGAAATAGAAAGTTCATTTGTTTTGTGTAACTGAGTTGAAGCAGGGCAGTCAGAGATGGAAGCAGTTCAGGAGTCTGCCCAGAGCAGATGTGTGTGGGGAGGGTAAGTTCCACCACTGGACATGAGCAAAGCAGGAGAGAGCTGATCCATGAGGCTTCAAGATCTGTGCTTAATCCAAATGAATGCATGAGATTGGTATTTCCTGTTGATCGTGAAGTGCTTTGAGACTTCCTAAAGGAAGATATCCCACATGCAGTTGAAAAGTTTACCTGAGGTCTAGAGAAGTCTAGGTTAAAGTTATTAATATTATTAAGATATCAATATCTATGTAGTGGGGGAAAGAGATTCATGTAAAGAGATACCAGTATGAGAGACATTTTAAATAAGTATTGTACATATATGTGTTTTAATGTCATTATTTAAAAATATGCAAGCAATTTTACCTTAATTTTCGGCATCAGGACCTCCCAAACCTATGATATCACATAGGCGGCAGCATGACCTGCGACCTGCAGACTGGTTGCCAAGGCAACAGTCACCATATTCCCAAAATCCACTTGGCTCACCTCCCACCTTTACCTGTATTACATCATTTTTAATATAAATAAGGAGAAAGCACCCCCCTCTCTCCCCCACCTCTTTCTCTTTCTGCGGGCACCGTCTCTCTCCCTGGATAAAACCTCTTCCACATGGAACTGTCTTGGCCTAGTGTGCTGTTGAGATGTAACCTGCCATTCTAACACATCATTATGAGCTATTAAAACTGAATGAGATCAAATCTTGAAATAATTTTTAAATAAGTTACAAAGCAGACAGAAACTCCACCTTAAGTATTTGATTTTCCTAACATAAATGAATAATGACTTTATTTACCTCTAGTCAATATATTCTACTTCTATGCATTCAGTCCCTCTGCCAAGCACCATGCTAGGGAACAACTGGAAAATGGTGAATGAAAGAGCTCCTACTAGCGTCCAGCACCTTTAGTTCAATTCCACCAGTAGAAGACTAGCTAAGATGAGAGACATGTTGCAGGGTATATATAAATGTGTCACTGTTCTTCACAGCATGAAGGAGGCTCTGTGTATTAAATCTGCCAGAAGGGAATGGGGCAGCCATATACAGTGGGTAACATTGATTCCTAAAAGCCAAATGGTTGAGTCCATATGCATGGAGTCAGGGGGGACACTGAGAGCATCAAAGATGAGCCTCCTGGGCATGGTGCCCTGAGCAAATAAACAGACACGACCAGAGTATGAAGAAAACCCCACCTTTACAACTGTGCAGCTGCTAAATTCTATATGTCTAAAGGTAGTCTTGCTTCGAGGGAACAAGGGAATTTCTGGAAAATTTGTAACTGAGAGGCACACATAACATGAAAATGAAAAGGAAAACACCTTTAAGATGACTCAATATTCTTGGACGACTTATAGTTTGGCATACAGAAGGAAATGTATTCCTTCGAATGAAGAATTTGTTTTAAACATTGACATCCCACCTCAGTGGTGTCATATTCATATGTTGCTGAATGTTTCCACTAGGATGATTATTTCTTTCATTGTTTGAGGCAGCATCTCTGTGATTTTGTTGATTCGTCCTTTTCAATGGTGTGGTTTGTTCTCCGAGTGAGGTTTTGTCTCACTGTGAAGAGGACCAGCTTGAGGTGGGATATTTTAATCTGGTATGAGCCTGTACTTCCCTGGATATGAGCAACTAAGGATACCGATGATCCAAGTGATATGTTCCCATTCCTAAACGTTATCCATGCTCAACACCAGCCTGTTGGGCTGATGTGGACTGTAGTGGGAGCTAAGGGCTTAGCCTGCGAGATATCTAGTTATATCATTTGAAATCCACTATGTGGAAATTAGTTCTTTCTTGTCCTGATCAATATTGCTAAAACCAGATTTCCAAGCCTATTACATTCTTCTCCCAAGCAGAGAGAGATCAGCCATCTCTGCTTGTTAGGTGTACCTAAGGCCATTAGCATTGATAATTAAATAACCGTGATATTTGTGAGAAACGATAAGACAAACACACTTGAAGGAAATGAACAGTTGCAAGAAGAAAATATATGTATGTATAAACTAGCCGGGTTCCACGGCTGATTTTTCCCTTTCCTTAAAATTAAATGAATTCTTCATTCGCTATTATAAACTAAATATTTCCTTTGAGTCCAATTAGCATTGCTGAAAGAAGAAGCAAATCAAGCCGCTGTTCAGCATGCATCAATGTAATGGAAAATCAGGTCCTTTATTCCAGCTTTAATAACAGCAGCTTGATTAGAAGCGAAGAAAAGACTGTGGCTAGAGAAGGGGGAAAGGAGAAGGACTGCCAAATTAGTTCTAGGAGAATTCTCAACCTGTCTGCTCCCCGGCTCACTATTCAAATGCTAATTGAGCCTTTTGGTAAACAGAATGGGTAATCATGAAAGACAAAAACAGACACAGAAAACAAATGAAATATCACACCTTATCCAAAACAGCATGGCATTTTTCTGATAAGCTTCTGAAGCCTAAAAATTTTTAAGTCTTTGGCTCCTTTTTTTTTCCCCTCGACCAATTATAATTAATATAATAAAATAAATATTACATAATCAAATAAAAAATGACAAAGAACTGCTTTGTTTCAACAATGAAATCAGTCATGTTATAATTAGATAAGAGGATTTATATTCACAGCTATAAACATGAAAGTAGACCATGAGGCTGGATAAAGGCAAGTTTTTAATTCTTAAAAATTAATTACATGGCATTATTCTTATCAGTACACAGAATGCATTAATTATACAATTAATAAAATGATGAAAGGGATTTTTTTTTTTGGCAATTGTAATGCACATGGGGACATTTGGTTTTATACCCAGGATTGTCCTTCAGGCACTTCTATAATCTTCTTACTAGGCAATGTCAAGACCCTAAACCAGTTAGTAGGCATACTGCATGGAGTGGGTCTTTATGTCGGTGCTTAGACTCATTTCGGAAAGGTTGTGGATTTCCATGTAATTGGGATCTAAGGTGTAATAGGTTTAATTTAAGGTCCTCCTTGAAAGAACAGCAGGAAAAGGCATTGTCAGCAATGTGAACTAGATGGGAGAAGTGGGGACTCACTCCTTCGCAATGGGCTTCTCTAAAGATAAAAACCTCTTGATCACTAAAACAGCAGTTGCTCTGAGCATGCCCGTCACCAGTGTAGGATGGATGGAGTCTTGGGCATGCACCCACTTTATTCTTAACCACACTTTAAAGTTATAAACAATGTTCAAAAAGAGGAAAATGTGGGAGAAAAGGAAAGCTTGCTATCAGGAACAGAGCCACAGGCCATATCCATTTTTTTTTTTTTAAGCAACCACAAGGGACTGTCCTGATTCTCTTGCTGGCTTCCAGTTGTGTTTTATCGATGAGTACCAGGAGTAATGAGTTATTGGCAGAGGCAGAGACATCTGGCTTTGTTATATACAAATTGTTGGTGTTAGGTATGACAGGACAGGAGCCACAACGGTGTTGGCTCACTAGCTAAAAACAAACACTCCAACGGTTCACGTGGAAAGACACTGTAGTGAGCATGCTCATTATGAATGCAGGTATGGTCTCTGTGTGAATCAAACTCGGATGCTGACAACTGTACAACAAAGTAGCAGCCACATCTCAACTTAAGTGACAACGACAAGACAATTTGAATTGTTTTATGACAAAAAAGGGAAAGCTACTAAAATAGAAAGTGGGAGACCCTACCAGCAGGGGTGCCAAAACAGCACTATGTTGCTGGAGACCTTACCAGCAAGGGTACTGAAGCAGCTCTCTGTTGCTTTTGCTCATGCTTACCTGTCCAGTCTTCATGGTTCCTTTCAATAATTAGAATAGTGTGAGATGAAAATACCTATGGGCTCCTATAGCTTTAAACGCAATTGCATGTGCCAGGACTCTTACGTATACTGAAAATATGGAGTGCACCGTTTTCCTTCTCTTCCCTCTCAGCATCCCTGACATTGTGTGAACACACACACACACACACACACACACACACACACACACTCGTACCCCACCCCACTAGAATATTCTGTGCCTTTTTTCTCTAGCCTGTCATCTTCCTTTCTGTTTTTCTGTCCCTAGGCATATCAACATTTCAAGGTTAATGACAAAGCACCTTGGAAAGTGGTGTTTGTTTAGCTTAGGGTAATGTTTTAAATGCCTTTCTATGTGTGGCAATCTCATTGCTTCTAAAACAAAACCCATCTGCAATCTGAACCTGAATTCCATATTAACACCTAGCACACATTTCTTCAGGGTTTTTTTTTTTTTTTTTGTCATCCTGTCCTGGTTGAAAAATTATCTGTGAAACAGGAGCTGGCAAACACTAGAATCAGTCTGATAGGTTCAAGCTTTGAAAATCACATTTTGCCAGCCTTATTATCAAATTGATGTACTGTGGCACCCTGTCTTTTCTGAGTTCCCCGAATCCCTGGCAGACAGGCGAGAGGAACTGGCTGTTGAGCCACAGCTTGTTTATGATTCTTTTGGGATTTTAAGTTTGGATTTTCTACATATTTATTCATGATAGGATTTTCAATTCTCACCAGAGTAGTTTAACTTTTCCTAAATATTGACTCCCCTTGTTAGTAGGCTTTCATTTGTTATAAAATATCATTCATTTACCATTTATATGTCTTGTAATTAATTGAAAGGGAAAAGGTATTCAAGTTGACACTAGGGCACATAGTAGGTCTGCAATATCTCATTCCAAGGAGAGGTGAATGTGAATGACCTGTGATTGATTGTAGCTTCTGAGTTGGAGTAATATTTGTGTTGCTTTCCTGCTTGAACATGATAATCCAAGGATCAAACCACCACATACTTTTCTCTAACTGAAAGGATGAAAGGAGGAATGGCGAGAGGAAGCAAGGGACAGAAAAAGCAAGGGAGGGAGAAAGAAAGAGAGAAAGAAAGAGAGAAAGAAAAAAGGAGAGAGAGAGAAAGAGGAAGGAAGGAAGGAAGGAAAGAAGGAAGAAAGAAAGAAAGGAAGAAAGAAAGAAAGAAAGAAAGAAAGAAGGAAGGAAGGAAGGAAGGAAGGAAAGAAAGAAAGAAAGAAAGAAAGAAAGAAAGAAAGAAAGAAAGAAAGAAAGAAAGAAAGAAAGAAAGGAGAAAACTGAATCTCATTTAATATAGGAGTACTACAGCCCTAGTCACTGGGTAGCTATGTGTAGTAAAATTTCCTACCAGCCCTTATAAAAAATGAGAAATAAATATATCTTAAATGGATTGAACCACTGTGATTTGATGACTGATTTTATATGAATCAGAACACACTGATGAACAGTCCATCAATAGCCAACCTTACATTATAAAATCTACTGGTCTCAAAAATCTATAATACTGTAAAAACAGTCTAATTCTTCAGGAAGGCAGAGTAGGTCAGAAAGGGGATAGATTTTACAGGTACTAAAATATATACTAACAGTTTCTTATCTAAATTATCATATGTCTTCTTCACAGCAAGAAAAAAGTTAAAACCAGTTTTCTGATACAAGACAACCTCTGAATCTTATGTTTAATATTTAACTTAAATGATTCATTTGTTCCAAAAACATGAATTTTTTGGAAAACAAAAGAAACATCTACTGTCATTCCATGCAACCACTTAGCACTGCTGTCTTTGCTGTTCTGAACTCAGCATCTGAAGCCATTGCTATGCAGTCATGTGTATTCAAAAGGATGATTAGGAGCAAGAAGGGCCAACCTATGTTTTCAGTGATAGGAGAAACTGCTTGTTCTCACAATTATGCTTATTTAATATCACTATTAAAAAACAAACTGTGTTCCTTCTTTCACACGACATGTTTTGAGAAATAGATGTGTCTATTGTATTTGTGTACGTTAAGATGGTACTGTGTAAACATTGAGTGGTTAGTCTTTCTGAAAATTGTGAATGCTGCATTACTGCAGCATCTAATTGTGAAAATAAGCTTTGCTTTGGCCTACCTTGACTCTGACTTGGTTTCCATATGTGCCCATATATTTGCATATGTAAATGTACATGTGTATAAAAGACACAGATGTTTACCCTTGCTTCCAGAAACTTTTCAAGAGAATATAAATTTTCAAACAATGAAACTTGAAAGAAATGATTCCCCATTTATTGGAATCTTTGTCATTGCTCTAATGTTAGATATGGGACCCCCCCCCCCGAAAGAAGCAATTGCAGAAAATCACTTATATCTCGACTACAGGGTACATTCACAAACAATGAGGGACAGGAGTAGAATATGGACAAGATTGATCTGAGACTCTGTCTAGAAAAGAGAAGAGTCTTTTTTTTTTTCTACTCAGAACAAATAGAAAGCGTAATACCATGAGATGGAATATTGGTATAGGAGGATTTGAATATAAAACATTTCATCCATATTTTGGATGCAATCTAAATTAAGCTTCATTATGTTTGTGTTTAATCCATGGATAGTGTGTAATTTATCTGAGGTCCATTGAGACTTTTTCCCCTTTGGATCAAGAGTTTATAAATCTCTATTGAATCCATTTCTTCAGCTTATACATTGCCTATAAAACTACTTCCACTTATTATGTTTTGCCAGTGTGTGATGACAGGCTTTGTCCATGTGCCAAGGAGCCTGAAAACAAACAAACAAACAAACAAACAAACAAACCTCTGAAAAAAATGAAGTAAAGCCCAGATGATTCTCATGACAGTGAACTTCCCTGTGTGATACTATAACACACACATCACTACCACAATAATCACCACCACCATCACCACCACCATCATCACCTCCATAGCCACAGCCACTACTACAACAACCACCACCACAACAACAACCACAACTATCACCACCAACAACAACACCATCATCAACACCAATACCACAATCACTACCACCACTACCTCAATCAGCACAACCACAACTACTACCACCACTGCCACTGGCGGCACCACCACCACCACCACCACCACCACCACCACCATTATTGTGTTTGTCCATCAGATAGATTGTTCATCAAGGATAAAATCTAATGTTGACTGTAGACACCGAGTAATTATGTCAATGGAGACTCATGAATGCTACCTTGGCGGGAAATATTGACAATGGCAGAAGCTAAGAAGGAGGGGGAGTAGGACATACATAGAAAAATATTTTCTTCTTAAATCACTGTGCATCTTAAGGGCTCTAAAAATAGTCCTTTAAATTGTATATACAATATATGTAAGAAAGACATATATGAGTCCGTAGAGAAAACAAAAATATTCATGTATATATCTTTGCATCCTGTTCCCTTCTGTACTGGCTAGTTTTGTGTCAACTTGACACAGCTGGAGTTATCACAGAGAAAGGAGCTTCAGTTGGGGAAATGCCTCCATGAGATCCAACTGTAAGGCATTTTCTCAATTAGTGATCAAGGGGGAAAGGCCCCTTGTGGGTGGGACCATCTCTGGGCTGGTAGTCTTGGGTTCTATAAGAGAGTAGGCTGAGCAAGCCAGGTGAAGTAAGCTAGTAAGGAACATCTCTCCATGGCTTCTGCATCAGCTCCTGCTTCCTGACCTGCCTGAGTTCCAGTCCTGACTTCCTTCAGTGATGAACAGCAGTGTGGAAGCGTAAGCTGAATAAATCCTTTCCTCCCCATCTTGCTTCTTCGTCATGATTTTTGTGCAGGAATAGAAACCCTGACTAAGACACCTTCCTTTCAAAACTCCTGAGACTATTCTTTGTCATCTAACTGATCCTCCATCCTATGCAACTTGAAAGTGTTCTGAATTCACTATTGGCTTCGGGATACCTGGAAAAACTCTGGCCCCTTCTTACACAAAACTGGAGTAATCTAGAATGATCTGGAAAAGACTCTTCTTTCTATATCAAACTTTCCTGTCTATTCCACCACAAATTTGCTTGGTCCTGATAGCACTGGATGCTAGACCTTGGTAGTAAATTCATGTCCCTTGTATATGTACCAATGGGTAAATTTCCTAAGTGTTTATTTCATAAGCTACATCTAGGTGTTTCCTTAAGTTTTTAAACAATTTACCCCTTCTTACCTGGCAAATCTATGCTACAGACACTATATAACTTATGCTATTGTTTTTTAGATAATAAAAATGAAGCACAGAGAGATTAAGTAACTTGTTTTTGGTCACACAGTTGGCGTAGTGCAACCTGGATTTTAATTTAGGAAATCTAACATTTAGTATCTCGCTTATCATCACTATCCCACATGGTCTCTTCTATGTGTTTTTGTTAGCTTTCAGCTGACAGTCCAGTAGTCTCAATTACACACATCCTAACCTCTTAACCTTTTCTTAACAAAATGCTGATCTTTGCCCCTCAATTAATGTTCCATTCTCATTTATGAGGTCCATAGCCAACTATAATCCTTTACTCAACTGCTGAATCTTTTCAATGTGTCCTTAAATATTAGTAGCCTTGCTGAGTTTTCAGCCAATCTAGTCCTGCTCTTGTGGGGCACTGATGCTTAACCTCTTAGAATGAGCCATTCTTGGCCCTGGAGTCCTCTTAGAGAGTCTTTGGGTTAAGCATTCCTATGTAACCTTTCTATTAAATTTTCTGGCTCATGCCCAAGGTCTATCAACTGCTGTGACCAGGTGGCTCTAATCAGTGTCCCTGCCCCTAGCCTCCACTTTTCATCCGACCTACTTGAGTTGTTGGCTTTTCTCATCAGAATTTATTCCCAAGCATGGTATTGCTTTCCTTCATCTCTGACCTTTTAATAAGCAACATCTTTCAGCTATGGATTCAAATGATGTTTAAGTTTGGATACATGGTTACTTTATTTAATTTTCTGTCACCATTTTCATGTCACTTGTAGTTCCTTGCTCTCTCTCTCTCTCTCTCTCTCTCTCTCTCTCTCTCTCTCTCTCTCTCTCTCGCCCTCTCCCTCTAATTTTTGTGGGTCCTATATTTATATTGGTTTTATGTTTATTTTTGCTTGTATATTTGTGGTATGACTGAAGTTTAATGTAATAACTAAGATTTTGGAAATTTGTGCACTTCTGTCTGGTGTCTTAATTTCTGATTTCTGTTAAATCATGAAATTTTAATAAACACCAAATGAACTGCCAACCTGATTTAAGATGGTTAAGAGATAACTTAGAGTACAATTTAGAATCCAGAACATCTAGAAAATTAGTTAAACTCCTCACGATAGTAAGTCTATATTACAGTATAAAATATAAAAATACATTTTGTTTATTTGCTTTGGATTTATTCATTATAACCAACAATGATTGTAACACACATTTAATCTCAGAATAGACTACTAAACCCTCAGGGCAAGTTAGCTATTACTAAAAACTGAAGCTTTATTTGACAAGTATAAAAATCATAGCAAATTCAAAGGGAAATGCTTTTCAAAGCTTTGGAAGTACTTTATGAACTATTAATGTTGTTATGTAGGTGTTAGGACTACTGACAGATGGGCCACAAACAAAACAGTAAATAAACAAACCTCATCTTCTTGGGTTCTCTTATTTCTTCTTTATATTTTTACACCTCTTAGACAATCTTGTTGATACTTAATTACCCAATTCCTATTGCTTTCCTAGCACATATGGGTCTTATCTGGGTCTCTGTAAACTTCTTCTAGACATTGCCCTTCACTGTATCCCTAGAAGACACTGAACCAACATAAAATATAGATAGTAGCTTTATAGGTTTTTTTTTAATCTAAAGTTTTAGTTAGTGTTCCTATTTGTCTTTATGTCCTTGGTAAGTTAGTTTCTAAGACATTTTCATATCTATAGTACAAATAATTACAATATCTACTGGGCAGGATTATTGGGTGGGTGAGTTAAGTACCCAAAGCTGCTGAGCATATAGTAAGTGCTCCAATGTAAACTACTCTGTCTGGTATGTGATCTTTTATCCCTGGTCATCTACAAATTGGCATCAGGAATTGTTATTCAAATGGCTTCCCTGGTGTTTAATAAAATAACCTGCTTTATATGTTCAGGATGGTCATTTGGATAACACATTATTTTATGGAAATATATTTCTTCAATTTTCCAAAAAATGTTATCCAACAAACAATTTGGGTTCTAAAATTAATCAAGCAGGCTACTTAAGTGACAGGATTTCATTTCTCTTTTTGACGTCATGGAGGAAGGAAAGGCATGAAGTAGAATAATTTCTAACCAGTAAGATTATAAGTTAAGGAGAAAGCATGAATCATGGGAAAATATTGACAGAGTGAGCACTATAGAAGTTGACAAAAAGCAAAAACATAACCACTGCAGAAAAGAGAGAAGAAACTCAGAGTAAAGAATAGGATATATAGTACCGTGGGAGTTAAGTGAAGGTATGAGAAAACGGAGAGGTCAGTTATCTCTACCATCCTCTTTGGTCCATCACACTAGTCCAACATGTTAGCCCAACATGTCATTTACTTTCTAGATCCAGAACCATGTCCTCCATTTGTGACTATTATTTTGCACCCATGCACTATGGCGAAGCCAATGCCCTCCATTCTTGTATTAAGCACAGTCTACCTAGTAAAGGTGATATAAGGCATGGTTTTCAACACTTTCAAATTGGTCTTTCTGTTCACCTGCCTTTTCCTCTTGATCCTAATTTCTGACATTTCCTTCTCACTAAGATACTATGAAATTGTTCCATTTTAGCAGATCACAGTTTGTGAGGAAAACAGGTTTTAGACCTGTCCTTAGTCCCATCATTCACAGCAAGTGAAAGTTTTACACCAAAATTGTCAGTTTGGATAAACACTCAAGAACGACCTATCTTCCAGGGCTGCTTAAAAATGGAAACTGTGTCAACCTGTGGGAAAACATTTCATTTAAAACTTGGAGATATTGATAATCACCTTCAACACTACATAAACTTCAGGTCTGATCTAAGTTTCAGGTTGTTAGGTGGAAGGTGTTTAACACAATGATGCTTCTGACACAAATCTTCACTTAGCTCTCAGCAGACTCATGCTCTGAAGGGCCAAATAGATCGCCCTTTCCTATTAAGTGGATGACGCTTCCTAATATGAATGACAGACAACCACAGACAAGACAGCCATTTCCTGCTATTCCAATAAACTTGAGAGATTCAATCTGTAGGAAAGGAATACGTGTTTTATACTCTTAAGTCTACAAATCTATTTTTCCAAATGATTCTGAAGCTTTCCCAAAGCAGATTTAAAAAAATGAGAAGTTTGAATGTTGAGAACTAATTTAGTTTATTATATATGAGCCATTTATAAAATGAGATGTTAAAGAGAAGTTTCAGACTCCTTGGTAGAATATTTCCCTAACGTGTACAGGCCTTGGATTCAGTACTTGGCACTGTTAAAAATATACAAACTAAAGAAACTCTACCAACTAGCTTCTTCTCTGATTATAGGTCATCAAACTACCTATACTCATTTACTAAATGTCACACTTACAAATGTGATTATATTTATTTATAGGCAGATAGCTATAATTTCTTTGAGGATTCCCTTTTTTTCCCAAAATTTTAGTTATCATAGTTATCAAGAATTTTGCCATATTTTAAAATATAAAAATTTTATTTATGCACACCATCACACTTTTAAATTCATTTTAGAAATATTAAAAATCGATAAACTATTAAACCAAAGTTTTCTGTTTAAAATGGGACAGGGAAGCAGATAATGGGCTAATTTCACATACTCTGAAGAAAGGTATTTTCTTTGAATTCCTTCTCGTATCCTTAACAGCTGTGGCATCTGGACAATGTACCTAACATCTCTGAGTCTTTATTGTTGTTTAGAAGATAGGGAATTAATAAGACTGTCAGTGAGAACATATTTTAGGCACACTGCATTGATGAATCACTGCCTTAGTTTCACCTCTCTGACCAATAACCTGACAATAACAAAGATTAGTAGAAGAGAGTTTTTAGTTTGTGTTGTTTGTTTTGTTTGTTTGTTTGTTTGTTTGTTTGTTTGTTTGTTTTTCTTGTGTTCTGAGCATCACAAGTCTGTCATGCTGGGAAAGGCACAACCATGGGAATGAGGTGTGGCTGGTTTCATGAAGTCTACAGTCAGGGAATAGAGAAGGGAAAATTCCAGGACCATTATGTTTTTTTGTTTATTCCTTTTCCATGTGGTCTGGACTCACAGCCACCTGCAAAGCAGATCTTCTCTACCCCTCTAAACCTATCTGAAAATGCCTTGACAGATAAACAAAGATGTTTATCTTTTGGGTGATTCTAACTCCAGCCAAGTTGACGATGAACATTAAACCCTGTAATTTCAATCAAGCTTTTGAAAGAGCACATCACAGAAGTGTTTAAAAACTAAGGGACTTCAGTGAATTTAATACAAACAATACTACAATATAGATGTCAGCAATGACTTACTATGTCCTTCTCCTTTGGGTCTCAAGATCCAAGGAAAAAAACTATGTAACCGTGTTTATTCTGTTTATGGCTGGATAGCGAGACATGATATTTTCCATCAAACACTGCCAGGCCCATGACTCTGCATGTGTCTCTCTGATTGACAGTACAGACTATTGAGCTGAAAGGGATTCTGAAAAGTGTTTAAAATAAAAGAAAGATCAAGAAACATGTCAACTATTGATTTCTTTAAAAGAATAACTCAGACTCATTAAAAGTTAATAAATCTAAACCGTCTAGACTACTTAAGTGCTGAAAATTGCAGCTTAAATAATGAATTACTATAATAAATATAAATCCTTAAAGTAATAAATATCATGTAAATAAGTATTTTTTGTTAAATAAAATGAAATCTAAAGTTATACAGAAATAAAACACATATGTTTACATATACTTGTTTGTATATATATATCTATATATATAGATATATATATAGATATATATATGTATACACACACACACACACACACACACACACACACACATATATATATATATATATATATATATATATATATATATATATATATATATGGTTATTTAAAGAACATTTTAAAATTTATATATCTATGCCCCATTTGAGATATACTAAAAGAATCATACTTGTTGTTCATACCATAAGTAATTCTGTTGATTATGAGAATAACTTGATAATAACTATCCTCACTGACATAATACTGGCTATCCATGTTCACTCATTCCTATATATCTCTATATATGAAAGTCTTATGATACAATGCTCTATTTATTATTATTAAAAGTTTGCTTCCTATACTAAATTGTATTGCTGCAATGAGAGCTTTTAGAAAATGTTTGGTTGAAAAGTTTTCACAAAAGCATTAGTAAATACATCAACTGTAGCCTCTACTCTTTCTAACACATAAACACACACACACACACACACACACACACGCACGCGCGTGTATATATATATATATATAATATGTATCAGTTAGATATCTCTATATAATGTATAAATATAATATATATATCAGCTAGATATATATGTCAGTTAAATGAATATATATATAGTATATATATAATAGAGGTATAGATTATATCAGTTACATATATAATAGGAATTGGTCTATGTCATTTATTAAAGCCACCAAGGTAAGTTGCTCCATGCTTACACCTGCCAGATTCTTCAATTCACATATTGAATACTACTTACATGTTGGGTTCTCTTAAATTTTGGTCTTGATATTTGATGATATTTCGTCTAAAACTGTATGTTTACACTCTAACGTAGTTTATTTCTATGCTTTATTGATTCTTTGTGAATTTCACATCATTCACCAAAACCTCATTCATCTCCCTGTCCCTACATGTCTGCCCTTTGAAACATCCCTGCCAAAAGAAAACAAGAAATAAAAGTAATATTAAAAATAATAAAAATTTAAAAATAAAAACAAAACAAAACAACAACAACAACCATCTAATCAGAAACCTGTGGTGTATCATGGTGTATCACAGAGTACACCCTTTTATCCCAACAGCTTTACTTACAAATGTTTATCGCAGTAAGTCATTGGTCTGGGTCAAGGACTCTGGCTTCTCCTACACTACTAATACTGGTTCCGTACCAGGATTTCTCTCTGGTACCCTGTTGTTGCCCTGTGCCATACAGTTCCTACGATTGTGGATCTGCAGGATTGGCCCATTCATGTATTCCAGCAGTTCATAGATGGGGTGGATGTAGGGCTGTGCCAATTTATGGCCTTATATCTGGGCCTGGGTAGAAGTCGAGTTGGTCAACCTACCAGCTGTCTTGTACCTGCACTATTTTCCCTATCATATATTTGCTCATCATTGTGGTGGCAGGTCTCTAAAGTGAGTACTTGGTTATCTTTCTTCAGGCCACTGTGGGCCAGAAGGCCAAGTTCTAAAGTATTCTCAAATACTTTTAGGGATGGTCACGCATTTAGGCATAAAGACAAAGATGGTTGAGTAAAGAGAAAAGGTTATATACACCTGCAACAAGCAAGTTAAGTGGGCTTTCCACTTGCTTTCAATGAGAATTATGTCAATGCTTCCTAATTACTGGAAAGGTTTAGATATAATGAGCTTATATTATCATATTCCCACATTCAGTACTAACAACTCTAAGACCCTCCACAATCCAATAGATACTATCAAACCCAATATGTACAATGATTATCCAATATATGTGTACATACATTAAATCTTAATGTATACATTGGATGCATTAAGAGATTAACAGCCAACACATAATAAAAATAGAATCAGTATAACAATATGTCATGATAAAATTAGACGGTCTAATTGCTTTAATTCCAGAATGTTCATTTGATATTTTCAGACTATAACTAGGAACAACTTTAGAGGTGAAGAGATATTAAAACTTGGATGCTTAGTATATTCCACAGTCTGTTTTTAAGTTACTTTGTGTTGCTATGATAAGATACCTGACAAAATGTGATTTAGGAAAGAAAGGTTTCTTTTAACTTAAAGTTACATAAAACTTTGTCACAGAGAGGAAGGCATGGCAACTTGCAGGGAAAGAATAGTGACAAGAGCAGAGAGCTGGCTGATCACATTTCCATCCACACTTACCAGAAAGAGACCAGGACATGTAGCCAACATACAAAAAAATCGAAGCCCACCCCTAGTGACATATTTCCTGTAGCCAGCCACCACCAATTAAGGAAAAAGTCAGCACCTGTCAGGGATATTTCTCATTTAAATCAGAGCAGCTTTCTTTAGTTTACCAGAAAAAAATCATGGAATTTTCCTTCTTGGCCAGCTGAAAGAATATTGTTTTTTACTGTAGTAAATACATCAAATGTAGCCTGTACTCTTTCTAACACATAAACACACACATATACATACATATATATGTACATATATTAATATATAATATATATGTATCAGTTAGAAATCTCTAATATATAAATATATAATATATATCAGTTAGATATATATGCCAGTTCGATAAATATATATAGTGTATGTATATATATGTATATATATATATTCTATAGTAATATAGAATATATCAGTTACATATATAATAGGAATTGCTCTACGTCATTTATTAAAGTCACCATGGCAAGTTGCTCCATGCTTACATCTGCCAGCTTCTATACTGTGGAAAGAAGTCAGACACAGGTCTTACATGCATCTCAAGACACCTGAAGAATATGCGCCATGTGTTTGTCATCTTTTCAGAAAAGCATGTCTGAAGAGCCCTTTAATGAGCTTCCTAGAGAAAATCTGAAGGAACTGTAATGCAGCTAATCATTTCCTACCTTCCTACTGAACCTCTTATTAATTAACATGTTAATGCTGTGTTTGATTTCTTAAATTTAGTTTGAGAGACAGTAAAACAGCTATTTTCAAATTAAATTAAATTGAGTTGTGAGAAGATTTTCAACCAATATAGGGCTTTTTGTACTTTAATTCCAGTACTCATTAAGGTAAAAAAAAAATCAATGAGCTTGAAATGGAAGTGTTGATATTATTGTAGGCTAAATCTGCTCTTGAGTAAGTTTTCCTCTCCATGACAATGTTTTACCATGTATGTGACATTAGAAAATGCAAATTTTGGTGCTTAAAGAGAGAGAAAATTTTCCTCAGTTACCATAAACGTCTCTTGAGTACCTGTTTGGGGAATTAACATAGTCATAAACTGTAAAAATTAAGGATTTTTTTCCAAGTACAGTAGACAGCCTTCCTGTTAAAAGGCTGCAATAATCCTTTTGTTTTCTATGGTGTATTGCTCTCAGTTCATTGTGTAGATTCCAAGTATAATTAATTATGCTTTATCTTCCTTTAAGGATTTTTTAGTTTAGGAAAAGAGATTTGTTTAGCTTCTGCCCTCATGGAATCCAATGCAAAATGTTCTCTGTGACAGCCCTTAACAATGGAGCTGTTTGGAAGGATGGACCAGATGGTGACTACTCACCCTTCTTCAATAAAGAGCTGTTTACAAACATTTTAAAGTATTGATTTGGTTTTCTACATCTTTGCTTGCTTGTCTTGCTGAATCATTCCATAATAAAAATGCAAGATATCTTCTCTGACTGATCATTACGATTATAGTAGATGAATATATATTGTGTAGCAGTATGGGTTGACACGAGAACTCCAAACATTGAGGGATTGAGTATGTGCCTGCCAAAGGTTTTTCTAGACTTTCTTTTGCTCTTGGATGAAGCAAGTACAGCTACCGGGCTAAAGCCAGCAGCGGCAGGTGCTAAGCTGTGGGCAATTCCGAGTCGGCTGAGCAGAAAGGGCTGTGAAACTGCATTCTAACAGGTTCCTAGCAGAGACTGACCCTACTTTGATTTCAAAGTCAGTAATAAACCAAATATGTGACACATTCACTTTAATAATTACAAGTTGCAGGGTTTCTCCTAAAATTTTTATATTCATGAAGAGTCACGCTGACAGAATCAAACTTATATACTACAAACTGATCAGGTCTAATCTCCTCCTACCCTCTTAAAACACCAGAGATGCCTATGAGCAAAGATAACTGACAATTTGTATTGCCTTTTCATACTACTCATAATTGTGAATTTAAAAATGCCTACCATTTTTGTCCTAATTTATTTATTATTTAAACTAAGCATGAGGGGAGGGGCCTTCTTCCTGGCACTGTTTGATGATTTTCTTTTTATGTTATTTAGATAACAACTCTTCAAATATTTCTCTCTTTGAGAATCTTATGAAAATGAACATTGACAGATGGACTCTAGGGAAGGAGGAACACCGAACCTGATTTCTCCTTGAGATAATAGTCAACACTAATTAATTCTCAAACAAATGATACTCTGTGGCATTCTTAAAGAAGTGACGAATGGAATATTAGATACCACCTTTTCCCACCAACTCGTTATTGTCTCCTCATAGGGTATTTGAATATCTTATAACTGAATCCTTGGTTCATGCTAAGCATCCTTTCATTTTAAGCCTATACACACACACACACACACACACACACACACACACACACACACACACACACACACACACATATATGCACACACACTATTTTAACAGAAAGAAATGTTAAAACATTAGATACGGGGCCTGAGGATTTACATTAACCGACACATTTATGAAGGTATTTGCTTTGCAAAGTCTCAGTTAAGGAACAAAGTCCTTCCAGTAGCAGATGTTAGATCACTTGCCTAGAGAAGTATTCTTCAAAGCTTACATAAAGACAAATCCCCTTGCTACCTTCTAGAACCTTGGAATTAACCTTTGTGGCGATACTTATAACACTTTATGAACATTTTTTCCTTACTGATTGATTCCCATGTCACTGTAGCAAGTGCCCTTTTTGCTGTTCTTGGCTACTTCTGTATTAATTGGCATCCTGTTTAGTGTTTAGCACAAAAATGACACCAAGGGTCTGACAAGAGAAATGGCGGGGAACTGTTCTCACGTTTATATACACATGATGGGCTTCGAAGGTGTTAAATCAAAGATGATGTGCTCCTGCATCCATAGCTGCCTGTTTTAAAATTAGTTATGACATTCTTGCTTGCTGCACTCCACTAGGCCCAGGAATTATTTTCAGTGCACACAGCCTCTGCCAGTTGTCAAGATGGTGTACAAGATAGAATCTAATTGCCATTCTTACAATGAACCCCATTCACTTTGGCCTTTGCTTTGTTCACTCGATATTCTCGAAGATTTTGCTTCTCCCTTTGTTCGCGCTGTTTCACTTATCTGAAATAGCTACTCTCCTCCAAACACACTCCATTTGTTGAAAACCTATTAATTCCTTAAGTCCTATCTGGAGCACCATCTTTTCTGTGAAGCCTTTTGAAATCCCCTTAATTAGATGAAATCTCTGACGACTCTAACCTTACTCCACCTTACAACACAGTAATTCATATGCTTGCTTTTAACTTCTTGCTGAAGTGCACCTCCTGAAAGACAGGAAAAACTTAACCAACTTTATACCCTAACTTCAGTTACTAACAGAATACACATTGATTTCTTACTATGGACCAACTCCTTAGATAAGTAAAGAAGATAAACATAGTGAAATTATTTTATCTCACTTCCAAGGGGAGCACTCTCTTCTGGATATAAACAATCATTTTCAAACACATGGATAGAATGAAGAGAGACATGGCCATCTCTGCCTGGTCTTATATGGTCAGTCAAGATGTTGCTGTGGTTAGAGGCATGTAGATAAGACACTTAAAAGAACAGAAGATTTTTCAGGGCACTGAGGATATCCAGTCTCTTTCATTTAAAGAGTTCATTTGAATGGCTCCTAACACTAATGACAAAACTGAATCTGAAAAAGTAACCTCTCTTCTCTTCTCTCTCTCTCTTTTTTTTTTTTTTTTTTTGCAGGTGTCTGTTCCAGGAAGTGTTCATGGATTCCACAGCATTTCTCCCACCAACTGCCTATTGGAAAGGTCAGTATGATTCATTTAAAGTCCATACATTTCTTATCCTGGCCAGTGAACTCTGAACTTCATTGCTTGCCCTGCAAGCAATTATGTAGTCATAATGCTATTTCCATTAGTAAGTGGAGTAGTAATACCCAAGAAACAGGTATTTGGATACTATTCATGTAGATTGTTTTCTATCATCATATACATTTCACAGACCTAGAAAATTACTCAGAACTTAAACTAAGATTTTTCTATATATAAATAGGTAGTGCTAAAAATAGAGACAAGTCAGTTAAGAGGTGTGTCACAACTCCAGGCCATCTCCTACTCTTAATTTAAAAACTACCATTAAGTCATGCTTCTAAAATACTCCGTGGTGTAGAAAGCCTAAAAACTCAGCTTGATAGACTTGAAATTTCAGAACATTCTGATAATGATCAGGGAAATGTACATACCAGCCAGTCAAAAGGATACTGACAAGTCTCGAAAGAGCAGGAGGAAGTTTTTATTGACTAGAAAACATTTTGTAGACTAAACGGAAATAGGGCTTTTCATGTAAATATGAGGTTGTTACCATATCTTTTAGCTAAGAAGATCTTGTATTGTCAGCTGCTGTAGACTTATACAAGGACTTTGCAGAAACAGTAGTAATAGCCAGTGACTGAGCTGTTACTTCACCCTTAAGGATTTGGAGTGTGGAGAGCCATGCCGTGAGCACGACATTATAAGATGGCGCTGGCTTCCACTGCGCCTAACTAGTAAACAAGCCTTATGCGCAAGTGCTTCAAGAGTGAACTCACGCCTAGTCACTGGCCATCTCGGGGCGTAGTAATGGGGTGATGGGCAAGCAACAAATCAGGAGCTGTCACGCCACATCAGGTGCTGAAACGTCACGCTGCGGGCTATATAAGCAGTGTCATTTTCTGGGTTTGGGGTCTTCCTGAGAGGTGAGCAATAAAGCTTTTGCCGCAGAAGATTCCAGTTATCCCGAGTGTGTTCTTGCCGGCGGGGACAAAAGCTCGGGATATTGGAGTACATTTTGGAAAGCTTGGATTGGACTCTAGGCCTTTGAGTCTGAACCTGCAGCCTATAGATCATACTTTTGTCAGTGTAAACCGTGCCTGGATTTATGTATGCCATTTTGAAAGAAAGATAACCCAACAACTGTCTTCCAACAAAAACTGTTAGACAATTATATGTGAGCTAACACAATAAGATAAACATTCTTTATACCTTTCACATGTGGCCTGTCCCAAATTCCTTCCTATGTCCCTGTTGATTACCCACACACTTTTGTTTTACCAAGGAAGATAAGTGGTTTGTTTTTCTTCCTCTGGATATGATGCATTGGTTCTTCCAATGATTTTCTTAGATGAGAAAGCATGGATCTAGTACCAATGGGTACTACCAAAATATGTCTGAAGTTTTCTAGCATTTCCTTTGAAGTAGGCAAAATGACATTGTTTCGTGCTGCTGCTTCTGCAAATGAAGCAGGAAGAAGAAAAAAACTGTCCTCTTTTTATAAGCACAGACTTATAAGGAGGAGACAGCACAAACAGATGGGAAACATGCCAAGGTCAAACTGCAAATGGAAGCTGCCTGTAGCTTCTTAGGACATTACTTCTTTTGGTAGAAGTATCCTTAAAGTCTGTCTATGCCATAATTTCATATACAAACTCCAAGTCCTTCATTTTTCTTCTCCTCTGAGGTTTGGTGGGTTCTGCAATCAAATTCTTCCTAGGCTATGAGCATCTATGGTCTTCTTTGCCGGCCATGTTCCCTCTTCATTTAAGATTCTATGTCATCTATCTTTGATCGAGGTCCCTTTTCTTTATTCTCTAGAGTGTTTCTTCCCAGCATTCTCCCCATTTTACTCTTTGAGATTTTGGACTTTCTCTTCTTTGTAACTTTTTTTTTTCCATTTTTTATTAGGTATTTAACTCATTTACATTTCCAATGCTATACCAAAAGTCCCCCATATCCACCCACCCCCACTCCCCTGCCCACCCACTCCCCCTTTTTGGCCCTGGAATTCCCCTGTACTGGGGCATATAAAGTTTGCAAGTCCAATGGGCTCTTTGTAACTTTTTATTGGGGGCTTTTCTCTCCCTCTCTATCTGCAGGGGCCATGCTCATGCTGATTTTTTCATGTCATTTTCCTTTCCATTTCCAATCATATGTTCTTTTCTTTCTGTTCCCCATTTTTCTAGATTCCATCATACCATTCGTCCTTAGGAACTACTGCAAGGAATTTTGCTCTCTAGTATTTCTATTGTCATTCATTTTTCTATGATAAAGGTAAAGGCTGACATACTCATTAACGATTTTATTTATTTCCTCAGTATTTTTAAATGCTTTGCATAATACCTTACTCATTCCCAATGTACTATATGTGTAACTTAACAAAATTAATCACCCCATTTTGATATAATTGTATCAAAGACCAAACTTTACTGTAAAATGAACTCACAACATAAGATAGGAAATTAGACTCACTCTTGTAATAACAAGCACATCAATGGTAACATCGTTTCTCAATACTATTCCTTATAAAATGGGCTAATTCTCAGACATTTCCAACCTATAAGCTTTCACCTGTAAGAAAAGCTCCTAAAACTTACTAAATCTCATTTTAAAAATCAAACTCTGCTTTCTCTCTGATTCATGATCCATCTCAAGAACAGATAAACTCTGCCGATGATTCGGTTGTCACTATCAGATAACCTGTGTAAAACCTGGAAAATAGACTGATGATTTTTACAGCATGGGTCATATCCTTTTATGTTGCAATGAATTTAGTGCTGTCTCCCCCCTCCCAACCACCCCCCCCCAGTTTGATGAAGGATCTGAGGGTAACAGAGTTTACAAAGCAGAAGGCTCATACAAGGAGAACTGGCAATGTAATGCATCAAAGCAACACAAGATGTCACCTTTACATAGGACAGCGTCTCCGGAGTCAAGCAAAGGCTGCATGGTGCAGAACAGGGCATACACAAGAAGCATCCAAGATTCATAAATATTGCTTCAGAATCAGCAGTAGCGAAGAATTTGGATTTGGTTAACAGTATTCATTGCTGTATCTTTAAACAATGTCTGTACCTATGTAAACTTATGTAAGGTTTTCTCCTCACAATATATTACACGCCTCTACTGAGCTTTTTCACTCCATTGAAAACACTTTGAGTGGCAGAGAACCTCATAAATAGATTTTTTCCCTGTATTATTCTTCCCCACTGTTCCCCCTCCCTTATTTAGGTGATTTCTGACATTTAACTTGAGGGTTGACATGTAATATTTTAGATTTTATGTTCCTCCTGTCCTTAGGGATTTTCTAACCAACATTTCACATAGCTGCAATGGCTATTCCTGGTTGTCAACTTGACTATATCTGGAATGAACTACAATCCAGAATTGGAAGGCACACCTGTGATCTAGTTCTTGAGTCAAGAACACAAGTTCTTGACCTGGATCTTGGCATGGAAAACTTGAGGCATTGTGGCCATGTTAAGCTTAGGCTCGTGCAAGGTAGTATATGCCTTTAATCCCCAGAGACTGAGGCAATGAGATCTCTGAATCCAAGGTCAGCCTGGGACAAAGCTAGTCCCACATTTAGGCTTGGTACACACCTTTAATCTCAGCAACACCTTCTCCTGGAGGCCTACATAAGAACATTGGAGGAAGGAAGATTCTCTCTTCTTCACCTGCTTGAACTTACTTACCAGGACATCTTTTGAAACCTATTTCTACAGAAGACCAGCTGAAACAACTAGCCTTGTGGGACTGAGTCACTACTAGATTCTTGGACTTCCGGTTCACAGCTGACCATTGTTGGGTTGTTGGACTACAGACTATAAGTCATCTCAATAAATTCCCTCAAAATAGACATTCCATAAATTCTGTGACTCTAGAGGAACTCAAGTCAAGTCTGTAGCAAGGGTGGATCTAGAGGAGCAGAAGTATAAGGATGAACCTTTTAAGGAACTGGAGTTGGCTTAATAATTTGCCAGTGCCTTCTAATTCACCAGTACCTTCCAACTACTGGAAAAACTCCAGATACTCTCTCTCCTGGGAGCTCAGAAAATATTGAAGGTGTGTGGTAGAAACTATATTTCAAACTTAAAGAAGCTAATATGTTTGATTATCTCCAATTGTAACTGGCAATGAATTAGGTAACCTGATGTACACAAGTTTTTACACTTTGGGTGAAAACTAGGAAAATGCTCTTAGTATCTCTAGACAAATTGGTGAAGGAAAGAAATGAACTGTATGATAAATTGAATGACTCCAGATGCAAATAAACAATCAGTTGAAGCAGGGGCACTAATTGGCAAAGAATGGGATCCTATAACTTGGAATGGGAATTTGTGGGAGGACCTTGTAGAAGCTGAGAACTTTGAATCTTCAGATTTTCAAGGGTTTACATCACCTGAGAAAGTAATGCCCTCAGCCCTACTCCTTGAAACAATGCCTCTTTCATATGAGAAAATTAATCCCTCAGAGTCGGGTAAACCAGCAGTGACTTTCTCTGAAGAAAATGCCAGACAAGACAATACTGATGTTCCTAGATTCTTGGACTTCCCATTCATAGCTGACCATTGTTGGGTTAGTTGGACTACAGTCTATAAGTCATTCCAATAAATTCCCTCAATACAGACACTCTATTAGCTCTGTTACTCTAGAGAACCCTGACTAAGACAATAGCCAAGCTCAGTGAGGTCATTTTGATTTGTGTTCATCTGTTTTCTAAGATCAACTTGAGCATAGAGTATGAGTTTCTACTCACTGCTATAACAAATAACCAGGGCAGCTTAAAACAACATTATTTTCCACAAGTAAAAGAAGAGAAAGGGCCCTGCTGGCTTTCATGAGGCTAAGACTGAGAAGTGGAAGGGTAGCTTACTGTCTGGCCTTCCTGATAAGAATTCATTTCCTAGCTTCTGAGAGCTCCTGCTACTGAAAGTCATCCCCATTCTCTGGTGCTGGGCTTCTCGTCTGTCTTCATAGCCAACATTGTTAGAATAAGTTTTCATGTGGTAACGTTTTCCTGTGTTTCTTAGATTTCTCTCCCTCTGTTTCAGGGACTCTTAGGGTTACATTGGGTTGAGTGATATACTTTGAATAGTCTCCTAACCTTGAAGTTAGCTGGTTAAAACATCAATTTCATCAGCAACCTTAGTTCTCCTTTGCTTCTTAAGCTAACATGCTTAATAGGGATCAGAACATGCACACTGGTAGGGAGGCTGGGATTATTCCGCCTATCATATAGTGTCCCAATGCATTCCAATTGTGTAACAAACAGAATCCTATTGTAGGAAAGAAGCTAATTGGTTTTTGGTAGAAAACTGTCATCTCTGCCACACCAAGGAGAGAATCTGGGTTTAAGAATTCTGATGGTCATTCTTCTGATGTAAGCTAAGCCTGCTTCCCATCAATCTTGAACATGTATCTCTAAGTGATGCTGTAGTGTTCCAGCTATTCTTTAGCTGCTCAATGAGACGTCCCTCTATGATGCTTTTCTTCGCAATGCCATTGCATTAAATATACACATCAGTTCTTGGATGCGCCATCATTTCAGAAGTGTGACAATACGAGTAACCAAGAACAACACCTCATAAGACTTATGATGTAACATTGACTACTAATGCTTATAAACTGTTGGTACACATGGACTTTACAGGGAAGCCTACAAGTATGTATCAAAGCCTTTAAGTGTAGTCCTCAATATATATTTTAAATGATGTGACTTAAATTCTACTAGTTGTTTCCTCTATAAATTAAATAGATACATGTGATATGTAATGCTTTAGGGCATTTACTTTATTCTCAGAGTATGTATTAGCAATTCATAGAATATGGTGGAGGATTTTTTTTCAAGCTTTATGTATGCAAAATTGTAATACCTACAAGTGTGACTTCACAGTGATTGGCTTGAATAGGGCCTTTCTCAATCAATTTGTTAATAGTTTCACTATAAGCAATTAATAAATGATCCAGCTACTAGAAACCTCAAATTTTTGATCTATACAACTATAATTGGGAAAAGATCACCAAGCTATTGCATGGATTATGCATGTTAACTGTTCATTTGACAGATGGTACAGGTCCTCAGTGATGAAGATAATGTTACTCTTCAAAAACAGACAACATTTTCACAGTCAAACACTTTACAGAAATGGATGAGCCAGACTCGCCATATTAAAATGGATTGTATTATGCCACTGTATTAAAACTAAAACATGACACATTTTTGTACATGGGTAAGATAAAAATGTATGTATATGAAAATACAGAAAGTACTGTAATGCAGAGAGCAGCTTTATGGTATACTCTTTGGTCTAACAACATTGAAAATCTTGTAGAGGCTTTGAGGTCCATTTGGTATGGAGGCAGACACTGAGCATCTTTAGATGAGAGCAGTCAAAGCAGAGACTGTGTGCCATCTGGGCAATGGCTTGGCTTGGAGAGCATCTGTGAATCATTGCCAAGCTAGGATTATTATAAAAAACAAAAGCAGACAAGAAGAATATTTCCTATTCCTTTCTCTTTCATGGGCACACACTTACATTTACATAGAGCAATAACTAGCATTAGAGTAGATCTATGCTCGATGTGCATTCAGTAGAACCCACCAGTTTTCCAAACCAGTTTCATACTTCTGCTAAACCCAGTTCAATGTTTTTTTAGATTGGCCTTAGATTTCATCATTCAGAATTATCTTTTTTAGATAAAATACATACATACATACATACATACATACATACATACATACATACATACAAAGACTTATTGCATGATATGGATCCATATTGCTTCCATCTTGTTAAAAATGACTGGAATTGAGTGTCTACTAACTGTTTTAGTTCCACAGATCCCCCTTAGACATCCCTGCTATACCTTCTCAGCTTATTTATTTAGGAGCTATGGATGTCTATGCCTATATGTAAGTTTGCATCCTATCACCATAATCCACAGAGACTTGGCCACTGTGAATATCTGCATTTGCATGAGAACCTGAGCTTCCATATGAAGCATGGATGCTTAGAATACTTTGTCATTCATGGTGGTTTGGGTTAAAATTACTTTAGAGATAATTCTGTTTTTCCTCTTAATAGCCTCTGCCTTCTCATGGAAGCAGAGGGTGGTGACATGCTCAGCTGCAGAGCTGATGTTCGCAAGAAATGTTCTAATGGCAGGGAATGGGGAACAGAAGCAACGGTGAGGCCAGCTTAGAATATGCCACCAGCATAATCCTCTCTCACTTACTTATTTCAAACCCAGTGATATGAAATATTGCTTCCCTGCCAAAGGTTCTTATCTCTTTCAAGGTGTTTCAAGTCCCTGAGGACAAAACCAAGCAGATGGAACCTTTCAGGCTGCAAGCATAGGAGAGTTGGCTAGAAGGATGTTCTCTGTCCTTGACATGCAGAATCTGTCAGTTTCAATTCTCTGGCTTGTTTACTGTTCCACTACACCAGAACTGGGGCTTGTTTGTAGCTGCATTGACTAAGTTGTCATTGATTTTTTTTTTAAAGATAGGAAATAGAACTTTCAGATTTCCCACATGAATTAAAATAAGTCAGATATTAACACCAGGTTGCAGCCGTTAGCTTCATAATAACAAAAGAGGCTCAAAAAGAACATGTAAAATCTTCATGTCAATATGTACACTCAGGCATTAATTTTATAATTTAATTTAAATACACATATTGATATGTTTGTATTACAAAGCTTGGGTAGTTCATTTACTTTTATAAATGTGTACATGTATTCAAAATATTATGCTCTACCCACTAGCAGAATTCAATGTTACTTTTAAAAATATTTTATTTTGTAATTTTATTTATTTTACCTGAATGTATATCTGTGTACCACATGTGTGCATGGTACTCACAGGGACTAGAGGAGTGTACTGAATCCCCTGGGACTAGAGTTATCATTGGTTGTGAGCCACCATATGAGTGTTAGGAATCAGACCCCTGTCCTCTGTAAGAGGAACAAATGCTCTTAACCACTGAGCCATCTCTCCAGGACCCAGAGTGTTATTTTTAACAGTTAGATACATTGAGCCTCATATTCTGCAAAATATCTATACAACAGTATGCAAAACAATTTTAGCAGAATCCTTAAACTGAGTATGTATCTTACCATATAATTAACTGGATCCTTTTTTTTTTTTTTTTTTTTTTGGAAAGTGGACTACCCTAAAATCGTATGATGGGCACCTGTCTTCTACCTCCATGGCTCCCTTCTTTATCATATACTAAGTTTGTGTCTTTCCACATCTCATCCATGATACACAGACAACAAGATGGATATTTGAGCAAAAGAAGGTCTCCATGGGTCAAAAGCTTTGTCCTATTTGATACTGCTTTCAGGCTCATTCCTGAAACCCCAGATCAAAAGAACAGATGAGTTTTAGTTCTCTATAAAGAACTATGCCAAACTCAAAAGTTACACCACAGCTACTGTAGAATATGATCTATTCCTGATTTAAAGTTGAATGCCAATGGCTTATACTTTAAGGCCAAGAATCAACAAATGGGACCTCATAAAATTACAAAGCTTTTACAAGGCAAAGGACACTGTCAATAGGACAAAAAGACAAGGAAACAGATTAGAAAAAATATCTTTCCCAATCCTACATCTGATAGAGGGCTACTATCAAATATATTCAAAGAACTCAAGAAGTTATACGCCAGAGAACCAAATAACCCTATCAAAAGGGGGGGGGGGAAGAGAGCTAAACAGAGAATTCTCAACTAAGGAAACTTGAATGGGTGAGAAACACCTAAACAAAATGTTCAACATTCTTAGTCATCAGGGAAATGCATATCAAAATTATCCTGAGATTCCATCTCACACCAGTCAGGATGGCTAAGTTAAAAAACCAAGGTGACAGCAGATGCTGGCGAGGATGTGGAGAAAGAGGAGCACTCCTCCATTGTTGGTGGAATTGCAAACTGGTACAGCCACTCTGGAAATCAGTCAACTAATACTACCTGAGGATCCAGCTATACCACTCCTAGGCATTCCAGAAGATGCCCCAACATATAACAAGAACACAAGTTTCACTATGTTCATATCAGTTTTATTTATAATAGTCAGAAGCTGGAAACAACCCAGATGTCCCTCAACAGAGGAATGGATACAGAAAATGTGGTATATTTACACAATGGAGTACTACTCAGTTATTAAAAACATTAACTTCACGAAATTCACAGGCAAATGAATGGCTTCAGAAAATATCATCCTGAGTGAGGTAACTCAGTCACAAAAGAACAGACATGGTATTTGCTCACAAGTAAGTGGATATTAGGCAAAGAGCTTGGAATACCCACGATACAACTCACAGACTACATGAAGCTCAGGAGGAAGGAAGATCAAAGTGTGAATGCTTCAGTCCTACTTATAAGGGGGAACAATATAATCAAGGAAAGTAGAGGGTAGGAGAGATTTGAAAATATGCGGGGGAGAAGGGGAGATGGGCAGAATCAGGTATGGGAGGAGATGGAGGAAATGTACAGAGGGTCAGGAAATTGAACAGAGGTATGTAGCAATGGGGGAATGTGAAACCAGGGATAGCAACCATAAAGTCGCAGATGCCAGGAAAGCAAGAGCCTCCCAGGACCCCACAGGGATGATATTAGCTGAAATACCCCAAACGAGGAGGAAGAAACTGTCAAGACCATATCCAGAGGTTAGGCATGGCCCCCCAGTAGAGGGATGGGGCCACCCATCTCCAAAATTTTAAAACTGAATTGTTTAAGTCTAAAGGAAATGCAGGGACAAAGAGTGGAGCAGGACTGAAAGAAAGGCCATCCAGAAACTGTCCCATCTGGGATTCCTCCCACATGCAGACACCAAACCCCGACATTATTGCTCATGTCAAGAAAGGGATCTGCAACCCTATAGGTAGAACAACATTATGAACTAACCAGTACCCCGGAGCTCTTGACTCTAGCTGCATATGTATCAAAAGATGACCTAGTCGGCCATCACTGGAAAGAGAGGCCCATTGGACACGCAAACTTTGTATGCCCCAGTACAGGGGAACGCCAGGGCCAAAAAGGGGGAGTGGGTGGGTAGGGGAGTAGGGGTGGGTGGGTATGGGGGATCTTTGGTATAGCATTGGAAATGTAAATGAGCTAAATACCTAATAAAAAATGGAACACCCCCCCCCCAAAAAAAAGAAGTGTTTACTGACAGGAGCCTGATACAGTTGTGTCCTGAGAGGCTTTGCCAGATCCTGACCAATACAGATGTGGATGCTCACAGCCAGCCTTGGGACTGAGCACAGGGACCCCAATGGAGGAGTTAGGGAAAGGACTGTAGGAGCTGAAGGAGCCTTATCTGGCATCAATGGGAGAGGAGGCTCTTGGTCTGGTGAAGGCTTGATGGCCCAGTGTAGAGGAATGGTAGGGCAGTGAGGCAGGTGTGGGTGGGTAGGTGGGAAGTACGCTCATAGAAGCAAGGTAATGGGGGATGGGATAGGGGGCTTGCAAAGGGGAAAGTAGGAAAGGGGATAACATTTGACATGTAAAAATAAAATATCCAATTTTTAAAAAGATAAAAATAAAAACAAAGTTGATTAACAATTGAGGTTAGACCACATCTGTTTTCAGATGAATATAAATATTACCCATAACTATTTTCAGATGGCAATGACAGAATGGCTTAGAAAGAAATTATTGTTTAGAAAACCAGAAATATTTACTCATTGTTCTGGTACAGAGACAGCATACATCAACAAATGGTCAGATAATTTTAGGTGTATTATGGAAGGTATTCTATTCACTTGCATTCCTTTTTTATATTGTATTTCAATCTATAATAATCTGACTTAGAAGCTGTCTTTTCTATATATGGAGACTTTCTCCCCTGTTAAACTTCATTAAAAAAAAAAAGAAAAGAAAAGAAAAGAAAAGAAAAGAAAAGAAAAGAAAAGAAAAAAGGAAATCATGGTCTAGAAGTGCATTGTGTGATGGGGAATTTGCCTGTGGTTTTACATGAATCATACACATTAACTCTAACAAGGCCACTGCGAGACCACTGGCCATACCCCACTCTCTGTGTTCTCATTGAGGCTTATGAAGTTTATGTATCTTCCTAAACGTCATCCAGACTTGCAGCTTAGCTATGCTTGATTGCAAACTTGAAGCCTACAAACTGAATGCTATTTTTATACATAACATATATTTATTTTTATTTTTTATTTATTATTTTTGGAGATGAGTGATGCCCCCTGGGCCCTGGGGTTTATTTTTTGGGGGGGGGAATATTTTCTTTGATTACATTTCAAATGTTTTCCCCTTTCCAGGTCTCCCCTTCAGAACCCCCCTATCCAATTCCCCCTCCCCCTGCCTCTATGAGGGTATTTCCACACCCCCCCCCCATACCTTCCCTTCCTGTCAACTGGCCAGACTCCCAGGAGCTCCCCAGGACTGGAACACAACCATAGAGTACACATGGAGGGACCCACGGCTCAGGCTGCATATGTGGCAAACTGAATGCTAATACATATCACATATGACCTAAGCACATAAAAGCTCTATCAGAGAACATACATATCTTCTTTTTTTTTCTGGGATATTTTATTTATTTACATTTCCAATGTTATCCGCTTTCCCAGTTTTCCCTCTGGAAATCCCCTACCTTGTCCCACCTCCCCCTGCTTCTATCAGGGTGCTCTTCTACCCACGTACCCACTCATTCCTGCTTCCCCACCCTGGAGTTCCACATACATGTTTACTTACTCCTCTCATAAAGTAAAAACTAGAATGCATGCATAAATGAAAATAAGTCAAAAGCACTGATTTCTTCATTTGTCAAACAAATCCTGAAGCCCCACCTGCTGGGAGATGCCATTATGGCTAAGAGCAAAGAATGGCTGAAAGACACTATTTATAACTTTACCAACTACTGATATGAGAGAGAAAGAAAAGAAAAAAAATGTAATGACAACTCAAAGTGAGGACATGTCTAATGCAAATATCTGGCAGGCACAAGGAAGATTGGATGGAGACTGTAAACTCATTTGGAAACAAATCTGCACCTACAAGTAGCAATGTAGACACTTGAAGAAATGTAAAAAGTTTTCTATATAATTCCTGAATCCACAAGCTTTTGATCCAGCTAGGGACTGCAGTACAGGGCATGTAAACCATGCACTAACAGTACATGACACTGTATTATTAAGTGCTAAATTGTGTGGAACAGCATAAAAGTGTAACAGACATTGAGACTAGAAGGGAATGGACAGTGTAGGAAAGTCTTTGAAAAGGTTGCAAGCAAGTTGAAAGGTTAAGCAAAGCAGCACCTGGAAGAGAGAGAAGAGTGGAGAGACCAAGCATTTTTTATTTCTGGTTAGTGCCTGAAGTAATATGCCAAAGTTCTTACTACTAAAGAGAATGAGACCAATAAAAGCAAACTGCTAAGAGTAATAAGAAGCTCGTACTTGTGCCTTGGATCAAAGATGTAGATAGGCTTGCTAAGTTTGCTGGTACACACCTATAGTCCCAGAAGTGTGCAGATAGAGGCAGGAAGAAATGCATTCCATGTTAGTCTGAGCTTCATAGGAAGACTTTGCCTCAAAACAAAGGAGCTCACAAAGAGGATATAGACTCATATAGTCAATACCCAGGTAGTTTTGTGAAAGGACTGGGAAAAAAAAAAGAATTCAGTGAAACCATTCATTAGTGGTCTGGGAAGAGAAATCATACAATCACAGTAGCGCTGTCAACAGCTGATCATTCTCAGTGTTGGCCCTATAAAATTATGATGTACTGAGAATTCCAGTGGCATCCATGTTTACCCCGTGGCCCCTGCATGAATTGTTTGTGATGAGGTTGGTGTGAGCAAACCTACTATAAATCTAAAGAATATAGTTGTATCAGGTGCATGATACTTGATAGTGTTAACTATTTCAGATTTATGTATTTTCTGTTTTTATCATTATTTCAGGGCATACTCCTGCTTATTAAGATATTATTCTATAAAAAACAGTATAGCAAATAAAGAGATACTAACTTCCAATATTTCCTGTCAAACTATCTCAATGTTGAATCAAAACTACATCCAGAGGTGAAACTGAAGCCTTCATGGTGGCTCAAGTTTGCTCTTATGAATTCACATGAGGATGAAATCAACTAATGACACAAATTTCAGAGTGCATTCTCTTCCTTAAATAGAGCATTACTGTAAAACAGAACCTAAGGTTTGAAAGAAAAAAGTTGGGAGAAGGCCACATCTATTTTAGTAAATGACTCATTACTCCAACATAATTGGAAACTTTCATGGAATTTACACCATATTGAAATCAAGAGCCTGAAGTACTATAAAAATGAGCTTGTATATTTAGGTAAATTACTCCAATTTGTTATTTAATAAAATCAGCCACTCTTGCCATGGAGCTGACATAGTGAAAATAAAAAACCCTATGGTTCATCAACACCTCCATAGCTTCCAGTCTAATGGTAACAGTTAGATTATAAATGAAATTACCATATAAATAACTGCATCGTTAATGACTGGGTAAGAACTCCAAGTCAAAATCATATGACTAATAGAGGATATAATAAAGAAGGCTGCAACATGCTTGGAGGAGGCCAGGTGAGGGTAATCTCATGCAATAATGCTGGAAACAAAGGTAAAATACAATGTGAAGAAGAGGAGTAAAGTATTTTTAAAAAAGGAGAATAGAATAGTCAAGACTTGAATATAAACTTTATTTAAAGTGTATAAATATATTTCAAATAGTTATAAATTTCAATTTTCTAATGCTGAAGTAAAATTTCATTTAAAATAGAGAACATAGTGGATTTCTTTGTTATTCTATTGCAAATTAGGGCATTTGAAATAAGTAGGTAGACCTTGGTGTGAACTTGGCGGACGAGCCCACAGTGCCCAGAGGACTCTCCACACCCCAGGTGTCCTAGCACACCCAGGATCTTAGGTTCACTAGTGACTGGAATGCAACATCTGTCCCAACACAACTGGGAGTGCCTGGGGCCAGCAGGAGCAGGGACACAGGAGCCCTGCCTGACCAACAAACAGCTCAGGTTCCTTCTGGTCTGCACTGGTCTACCTTGGTTTTGAACACATTGTGGCCAGCCCCATTGTCCCCAGAAGAGGTACCACTTCCAGGCACTCTGACACACCCAGGACCTTACGATTCCAGGATCCCAGGATCCAGGAGCTTGGTCACACCAGGACCTCAGGGTCTCAGAGAAATCTTGACTGCCAAGAAATTGACACACCCAGAATCTCAGGTTCACAGGATCCCAGAATCACGGGATCACAGAGAAAGCTGAACTTTGAGGAGTTCTGACTCAACCAGGATTAAAGGAAGGACAGGCTCCAATCAGATCTATTGAGGGCAGCAAGCACTTGAGATAATCAGATGGCAGGAGGCAAGCATAAGAACAGAAGCATCAGAAATCAAGGTTACTTGGCATCATCAGAACCAAACTCTCCCACCATAGCAAGTCCTGGATACACCATCAAATCAGAAAAACAAGATATGGATCTAAAGTCACTTCTCATGATAATGATAGAGGACTATAAGAAGGAAAAAAATAACTCCCTTAAAGAAATACAGGAGAACACATCCAAACAGGTGAAAGAATTGAACAAAACCATGCAGGATCTAAAAATGGAAGTATAAACAATAAAGAAATCACAAAGGGAGACCACTCTGGAAATAGAAAACTTAGGAAAGAAGTCAGGAGCCATTGATGCAATCATAACCAACAGAATACAAGAGATAGAACAGAGAATCTCAGCTGCAGAAGATACCATAGAAAACATTGACACAACAATCAAAGAAAAATATGAAATGCAAAAAGATCCTAACCAAAAACCTCCAGGAAATCCAGGACACAAAAAGAAGACCAAACCTAAGGATAATAGGTATATATGAGAAGGAAGATTTCCAACTTAAAAGGCCAGTAAATATCTTCAACAAAATTATAGAAGAAAACTTCTCCAATAAAGAAAGAGCTGCCTATGAACATATAAGAAGCCTACAGAACTCCAAATAGTTTGGACTAGAAAAGAAATTCCTCTTGTCACATAACAATCAAAACAACAAATGTACAAAACAAAAAAAGAATATTAAAAGCAGTAAGGGAAAAAGGTCAAGTAACATATAAAGGCAGCCCTATCAGAAGTACACCTGACTTCTCCCCATAGACTATGAAAGCCAGAAGATCCTGGGCAGATATCATACAGACCCTAGGAGACCACAAATGCCAGCCGAGACTACTACATCTAATAACACTCTTTATTACCATAGATGGAGAAACCAAGGTATTCCTTGACAAAACCAAATTTACACAATATCTTTCCATAAACTCAGCCCTTCAAGAAGTAGTAAAGGGAAAACTCCAACACAAAGAGGGAAACTAAGCTCAAGAAAAAGCAAGAAAGTAATCTTTCAACAAACCTAAAGAAGACAGCCACACAAACAGAATTCCAACTCTAACAACAAAAATAACAGGAAGCAACAACAAAAATAACAGGAAGCAACAACAAATTTTCCTTAATAACTCTTAATACCAATAGATTTAATTGCCCAATAAAAAGATATAGACTAACAGACTGGTAACGAAAATAGGACCCAACTTTTTGCTGCATACAGGAAACCCACCTCAGGGACAAAGAAAGATACTACCTTAGAGTAAAAAGCTGGAAAACAATTTTCCAAGCAAATGGTCACAAGAAGCAAATTGGAGTAGCCATTCTAATATAGAATGAAATAGATTTTCAACCTTAAGATCTCAAAAAAGGCAAGGAGGGACACTTCTTACACATCAAATGTAAAATTTACCAAGATGAACTCTCAATTCTGAGCATAATGCAAGGGCATCCACATTCAGTAAAGAAACTTTGCTAAGTCTCAAAGCATACATTACATCTCACACAATAATAGTGGAAGACTTCAAGTAGCTGAATATAAAAATAACTCAAACAAATCAATGACCTTTCTCCACACAAAGGATAAACAGGCTGAGAAAGAAATTAGCGGAATAACCTTCAAAATAGTCACAAATAATATAAAATACTTGGTGTGACTCTAACTAAGGAAGTGAAAGATCTGTATGATAAGAACTTCAATTCTATGAAGAAAGAATTTGAAGAAGATCTCAGAAAATGTAAAGATCTCCCATACTCAAGGATTGGCTGGATTAATATAGTAAAAATGGCTATCTTGCCAGAATCATTCTACAGATTCAATGTAATCCCCAATAAAAGTCCAACTCAATTCTTCACAAAGTTAGAAAGGGAAATTTGCAAATTCATCTGGAATAACAAAAATTCTAGGATAGCAAAAACTCTTCTTAACAATAAAAGAACTTCTGGTAGAATCACCATCCCCGACCTCAAGCTGTACTAAAGAGCAATTGTGACAAAAACTGCATGGTACTGGTACTGTGACAGACAGGTAGATCAATGAAACAGAATTAAGACCCAGAAATGGTCCCACACACCTATGGTCACTTGATCTTTGACAAAGGAGCTAAAACCATCCAGTGGAAAGAAGACAGCATTTTCAAGAAATGGTGCTGGCTCAACTGACTGTTAGAATGTAGAAGAATGACAATTGATCCATTCTTATCTCCTTGTACAAAGCTCAAGTCTAACTGGATCAAAGAACTCCATATAAAACCAGAGACACTGAAACTTATAGAGGAGAAAGTGGGAAAGAACCTTGAAGATCTGGGCACAGGGAAAAGTTCCCTGAACAGAACACCATTGGCTTGTGCTGTAAGATCAAGAATCAACAAATGGACCTCATAAAATACAAAGCTTTGCTGGGCATGGTGATGCAAGCCTTTTATCCCAGCACTCGGGAGGCAGAGGCAGGGGGATATCAGAGTTCGAGGCCAGCCTGGTCTACAAAGTGAGTTCCAGGATAGCCAGGGCTATACAGAGAAACCCTGTCTCAAAAAAACAAAAAAAACTAAACAAAACAAACAAACAAACAAAAAAACAAAAAACAAAAAACAAAAAAAAAACAAAACAAACAAACAAACAAAAAAAAAAAACAAAAAAAAAATTGCAAATCTTCTGTAAGGTAAAGGACACTCTCAATAAGACCAGAAGGCAACCATCAGTTTGGGAAAGATCTTTACTAATCCCTAATCTGATAGGTGTCGAATATCCAATATATATAAAGAACTCAAGAAGTTGGACTCCAGAAAAAACAAACAACCCTGTTAAAAAATGGGGTACAGAGCTAAACAAACAATTCTCAACTGAGAAATACCAAATGGCTGAGAAGCACCTAAAAATGTTCAAAATCCTTAATCATCACAGAAATGGAAATCAAAAAAACCTTGATGTTCTACCTCACACCAGTCACAATGGCTAAGATCAAAAATTCAGGTGACAGCAGATGCTGGTGACAATGTGGAGAGAGGAATACTACTCCATTTTTGGTGGAAATGCAAGGTTGGACAACCACTCTGGAAATCAGTCAAGTGATTCCTCTGAAAATTGGACATAGTACTACAGGAAGATCCAGCAATACCACTCCTGGACATATACCTAGAAGATGCTCTAACATGTAATAAGAACACATACTCCTCTATGATCTTAGCAGCCTTATTTATAATAGCCAGAAGCTGGAAAGAACTCAGATGTCCCTCAACAGAGGAATGGATACAGAAAATGTGGTACATTTACACAACAGAGTACTGCACAGCTGTTAAAAACAATGAATTTATGAAATTCTTAGACAAATGAATCTGGACAATATCATTCTAAGTGAGGTAACCTAATCACAAAAGAACACACATGATATGCACTCACTGATAAGTGGATATTAGCCCAGAAGCTCAGAATCCTTTTTAGAATGGGGAACAAAATACCCTTGGAAGGAGTTACAGAGTCTTAGTGTAGAGCAGAGACTGAAGGAATGACCATCCAGAGACTGCCCCACTTGGGGATCCATCTAATAAACAACCACCAAATCCAGACACTATGGCAGATGCCAACAAGAGCTTGCTGACAGGAGCCTGATATATCTGTCTCATGAGGGGCTCTGCCAGTGCCTGGCAAATACAGAAGTGGATGCTCACAGACATCCACTGGACAGAGCACAACATCCCCAATGAAGGAGCTAGAGAAAGTACCCAAGGAGCTGTAGTGATTTTAAGCTCCATACAAGGAACACCAATATGAACTAACCAGTACCTACAGAACTCTTTGGAACTAAACCGCCAAATGAAAAAAAACACATCGTGGAATTTGTGGCTCTAGCTGTATTTGTAGCAGAAGATGGCCTAGTTGGTCATCAATGGGAGGAGAGGCCCCAGGTCCTATGAAGGATCTATGCCCCAGCATAGGTGAATCCCAGGACCAGGAATGGGAGTGGTAGCGTTGTGGAGCAGGGGCAGGAGGGAGGTGATAGAGATTTTTCAGAGGGGAAACTAACAAAGGGGATATCATTTGAAATGTAAATAAAGAAAATATCTAATAAAAAAGTACTTAATTGGAGAAAATATTAGGACATGAAAGGAAAAGAAAGGAATTCATATCAATATTTTTAGATTATCTGTCTCCTTGATGATCACAATAGTAATAAAAACTATTTATTTCTATCAATATATAAAAAAGAAATAAGTAGGCAACATAATTTAGAAATGTTAGCCCATTTTATTGTGTTTTTCCGTGCCGGAAAACATTATTTCTTTTATTTGGAGACAGAGAAGGGAGCATAAAATCTATGTAATGAGATACAGTGGAACCAATCTTAAAATAGAACACTATGTAGTGGTTTTCCTAAATTCTACTCTCTGGCAAAGAAGAGTCATGAATGGTAATATCCTGTGGTTAATTTTGAATACATCAATATACAAACTCACCAGACCAAAAGTATACAATGATGAAGCAATATAATAAAGGTTGTGGAGATAACAGATCTTTTGATTTGAATTAGCAGCCTGCCGACATGAGAGAATTTGTGATTTGTGCTGTCACCGTAGATATAAGCCCACAGCTCACGAGGTCATAGTCCCTAAGCAGTAACCTACTATTGCTGAATTGATATAGGTTCATGTTGCTAAACTACTTTCTAAATACGTGTATTGATACCCATATATTAGGGTTGCTTTTTACTGGGACCAGAAACATTATCTTCTGTAGGCTGCACTTAATGCAGAGATTCATAGCTAGTTATTCTCCAAGAATAAGTGGCTACTTAGTGCTCAGATTGAAGTAGGACATATATACCAATCATCCAAAACTAAGTGACTATCAGGGAAGAGAGGTTGGAAAGAATATAAGTTCTGGAGGATGAAGGAGGTCTGAAATGCTATCTTCTTGACATTACGTGGCTATTGCACTTATGAGCTCAAAGCAGCTATGGTTACCTGAACAAGACCTGAAATTGATCAAATCCTTGGGATTAATTAATATACCACTGGGCAGAAGTAATTGGGCTCAGTTGGTTACTAATAACAGGAGAGATTATGAAGGTACGAGTGGGTTGTGTTGGGGTATATGGGAATCTGAAGGTGGAGCAGGGTGAATATAGTAAAGACACATTGTATATATGTATGAGATTATGAAAGATATATGGAAAATAGAAATAAAATAGCTATTTCTTTTCTTTTTCTTTTTCTTTTTCTTTTTCTTTTCCTTTTTGTTTTTTTGCTTTTTTGTTTTTTGGTTTTTTGAGACAGGGTTTCTCTTTATAGTCCTGGTTGTCATGGAACTCACTTTGTAGACCAGGCTGGCCTCTAACTCAGAAATCTGCCTGCCTCTGTCTCCCAAGTGCTGAGATTAAAGGCATGTGCCATCACTGCCTGGCAAAATATATATTTCAATATGGATTGATATGGCTCTTAAGTAAAATCTTCTCATTCCTTCTATCTTCTTAAGTTTTCATCTTTGTTGTTTTGGTCATATGTGGCTGTGATTAAAAAAATCAATTTTGGGACTGGAGAGATTGCTCAGTGGTTAAGAGCACCAGTCGACTGCTCTTCCAGAGGTTCTAAGTTCAATTCCCAGCAACCACATGGTGGCTCACAACCATCCTTAATGAGATCTGATACCCTCTTCTGCTGTGTTTGAAGATAGCTACAGTGTACGCGTATAATAATAAATCATTAAAAATATCAATTTCAATGATCATAATAGCAGTTGCAATTACTTTTTTGTTTCAGAATCTGTTTTTCCTGCTTGCTTTACACTTACAAGGTCAAACTTTTAAAATCTACCTTGGTTCAAAACAGTTTTGTCAACTTTGAAAGTAAAGATTTACTGGATACAAAAAACATTATTACAAGCAACCTTATGAGAATATCACAACATTTATAGCATAGTTCATTGTTAGAAAATTGGCACATACAGTTTCTTACACATATCCTATGAAAATCCCTATCATATACACAAAAGGAGTTAAGAATGAGCTTAAGTAAGAAAGACTGTGGATGACTTCACGATCAAAATAACCACTTCATGTGGAACTGGATTGGATGGACAGAGACACAAGGCCTTATATGAGCAGCCATGATTTGAGGCCAGATTTTTAGAGTTTACAGTTTCTTATTTTTCTCCCTGGTATTATTTTACCTTTGTGATTAGATTTACTAAAAAAATATTCGTAGGAAGAGTATGTTGTTATTAGCTTTGCGTGACTTTTACTTTAAATATGAACTAGTAGCGAGGGATGGAAAACTAATCCATCAATAAGGGATTTGGTAACTACAACAACACAGTCATAGTCAGTTCTCTCTTAATATGTATGTGCTCTGTTTTCTGTTGTTTTCATGAGAGCATTTCTACCAAGGAACATTAACATTTCACTCCAATTGCCAGGCAATTATGTAGTTTGCTTGTCTTTATGTGTGGTTTAAAGTAACCAAACATTTTCTGATTAGATATAAGGCTTTCTCCACAAGTTGCAACACATATTCAGAACGTTTACTAGGCCAAGAATGTGTAGCTAGTCACACATCCAAAGAGCAAACTTATTAGCATTGCTCTGCTATATGGATATAGTATTAAACCTATGCATGATGACTCATTATTCCCAGAGACTAAGAAATCCTTTTAACCCTCATCAGAGAAGCCTCTACATGCAGTAAATGATCAACTTAAAGACTCACAATTGACAAAGGTGCAAGAGAACAAGATACTGCAGATGCCCAACCCTACGTAATATATTTATACTGCATTCCCTTCTCCAAAGCTTCAGGGATCATTTTGAAAAGGGCTCACAAAAAGTTAAGAGCAAGAAGTGGTGGGTGGCAACAAGGAAATAGTGCCTCTTGAACAAAGGAAGACAGCTTCACATATGAACTCAGAGGGAGTGACATCAGGAACATGACCTGTACAAGCCTAAACCACTCCAAATCCCAGCACGGATATGAAGTTCTGACTTAGCCGAGAAGCTAATGGCAATTCTTAGCTCCCAGCAAAGGAGAATCCAGTTTTCTCTGAAAGGATAGCCCTTGATAAGTCAGCCAGTCATGCTCCTGGAGAAACCCACGTTCCCAAGATCATTGGACCAGTCAAATTGACCATTTGATGGTAAAGAAAAAGACAGAGTTGGGTGGAAAGACAAGAGGCAAGGATCTGAGACTAGTTTAGGAAAGAGAGGGTGATTATGATCAAAATATTTACAGAATTTTGAACAAAGTAGTAAAAAAAACCAGAAAGACATATGACTTAGTCTGGATTCCAATAAATATTAGTTTACATGAGACAATGGTGATCTCACACAACTTGAGTTATGTACATAGAAAAGTGTGAAGATAATGCTTTAAAAAAAAAAACTACTTTTCAATCTTTCACCATCTTATAAAGAGAGCTACTTGCATGTGCTCTAGTTTCCTGGAGTGCAATTAAGGGATACTGAGAACTAAGTTGATTTAGGAAAGTAAATTAAAGCCACTAAATGTGTGCTTAATTGATAAGTTAAAGCATCGGGGAATGGCAAAGTGAATTGAGTAAGGAATGAGGAATTTTTGTGCATTTAGCTTAATTTTGAATTTGGTTTGGAATTTGTGAAAGAACACTTGGGTATCATAGTTTTAGTACACAATGAAAGAAGTGATAATACTAGAAAATACAATACTTTGTCAAAGTCCTTTTTGAATATATTATAATGATATTGGTGAGAGATAACTACTTTCCAGTTAGAGTCTCTCTATGAGACTTGCATAGCCTAGAACTTACTATGTGGATCAGGCCTCAAATTCATAGAGAAATTCCTGCCTCTGTCTCCCAAATGCTAGAATTAATATATGATTGTTTTTAATCTGAAAAACACCTTAATAATATAATCTGAAATATTTGTTCTTTCTTGTTTGTGATGTATTATAAAATGGTCTTTTGTGTGCTATTGTCTGCATATTAAACTGCTACCTCCTATACAGAAGAGAGACTGATACAAAGCAAATGAAATTTGTAAGGCTCAGGAAATTCACAATAATCAGGAAGTTCAATAATTCAGGAGTCCTCTCTCCATTTTATATAGGCAGTAATCAATTGCTGGGCAGAGTATAGAAACTGTAACAAAGCTGCCTCCAATTTGTGTAAGAAATTCCAGTAATACAACGTTTTGAGCTATCACTCATGGTTGAGTGGAACTTTTTACGGCTACAGTTCCCTAAATGTCACCAACACTTATGCAAGTAACTTACATATTTGTGAGTAACCCCTGGAAAACTAGTGATTCAGAGGGTTGATTTTGGTACAATTGTTCCCATGGTCACCAGTGCTTTACCAGGTGTAAACTGTTGTTTTCAAGCCTCCACCCACCCCCCCAAGAAAAATCATGTAACAAAAACATTGGATAATAACTTCTTTTTCTTTATTAGATATTTTCTTCATTTACATTTCAAATGCTATCCAGAAAGCCCCCTATACCCTCCCACCACCCTGCTCACTCCCAACCCACTCACTCCTGCTTCTTGGCCCTGGCATTCCCCCCTGTACTGGGGCATATGATCTTCGCAAGACCAAGGGCCTCTCCTCCCATTGATGGCTGACTAGACCTTCTTCTGCTACAAATGCAACTAGAGACACAGCTCTGGGGGGTGGGGGTTACTGGTTAGTTCATATTGTTGTTCTTCCTATAGGGTTGCAGACCCCTTTAGTTCCTTGGGTACTTTCTCAAGCTCCTAACTTCTATAATGATCATGAATACCATCCTTCAATACTTTTGAGTATATAAGACGAGTTCATGCATTTAGGATGAAGGAGAATAATAGATAATTGCATAAAAATTCAACCATCAGTTATAGTTATGCCAGAAAGAAAAAACAGCGATGATCAAACTTCAGTTGTTTACACCAACAAATGATTGTTATACCAATACAAGTTTGATCTACACCTACAAACAGTATATGATTAGGACTTAGATTTTTGGTGTGATGTTGATTATAGTGAATGTTTTAGGTTTGCACTTTATCCCAATTAGGACAAAACTCTTCATGACAGAGAATTGAGCTTAAGATATGTTTTGATTTTCCCCACTTTTTACCTGTGATTCAGTTAATTGCTTCCTGAAGTTGACCATTATCATCTTCATAGTTGTCTAATGGCAATTTTTTTTGAGACATGGTTTCTCTGTATAGCTCTGGCTGTCCTGGCACTCACTCTGTAGACCTGGCTGGCCTTGAACTCAGAAATCCACCTGCCTCTGCCTCCCAAGTGCTGGGATTAAATGTGTGTGCCACCACTGCCTGGCAATAATTCTTAAAACTATTCAATAGCAAATGTTCATTAGACATAAAGGACTATTTCAATGAATCATGATAAAGAAATAATGATTTCTTTAATCTTCTCAATAGCCTTATATTATTTTAATATAATCAGCATGATATAATATCATAAATAAGAAATGTAAATATAAGAGAATGTTTTAAATGAGATAGGAATTTGTAGAGGTAAAATTTGAGCCATGATTACCCTGATTACCAAACTAAAATTAACCATTGATTTGAAGTGTTACTCGCAGGAAGACCCTATTGCTGTACAAATCTAGTAATTTCATTATAGAACCTTGTAGCTGATCCATTCATTTATTTTATCTAAAATGCATGCTATTCATCTTTAATAGGACATTCATGTTAGTACCAACAACCTCTTAGAGATGAGATAATAACTTAATAAACAATACATGGAGATAGTTTAATACTCCAATTTCAATTATGCATGACCCAGAGTAAATGTGCATTTAAAAAGTGATTTCCAGAGCTAGACAATAAGGTCTAGGGGTAGAGAGCTTTGTTGTGCATATAAAATTTCCAGAATTTCATTTCTGAGACAGGAAAATAGGATTTTATTAATCTTTTTTTTTAATTTTATGATTATTTGAGAAAGAGGCAAATTGATTGTATGCTTTACTGTGCATTTATGGAGGTTGGGAGACGTAGTCATGCAGTCATTGGCTGTCTGTCTCCTTCCATCTCTATGTGTTGTCCCGGAATTTTACTCAATTCATGATGTTTGTGTGACAGTACATTACTCACTGAGCCATCTAGCCAGCCTGCACAATTTTACTTACATTCATGTATATTCATGTAAAGGACTGGGTATCTTTGATTCATTGAGTCAGTTAAATGTAGTATATTCATACGTGTTATTTAACACTTGATTTCTTTTAAAAAATGTATTGATCAGGCTTTGACATTCACCATTTTTAAGTGTAGAAATGGCATATAAATTCCAAGTGTGCAGCTTGCATTTGGAAAAAGAAATAAATTGCTGATTCCTTTGTTTTCCATGTTTACACCAGTGTGGTTAAGGTTACAATTGAATTCTAAGAGTTTGACTATATTTACAGCATTTGCTAACTATGCTTTGTTTCTATGATTCTGTGATGTAGAACATTATCTTTTTTTAAAATAACCAAATCTATTTGTCATGTAATTTTGAACAGACTTTTGTCCTGTTTAGTGTCTTACAGTGTAATAGGCATGGAACCCTCACACTGTCTCTGCTCTCTCCATATCTCCGTATCTCCGTATCTCCGTATCTGCAGGAGCTCCCTGTGTTGGTTTAATGATCTCCTGAGGGCATGCTTTGTGTGGTATTCCAAATGTCTCAAAGAGAACCGAACCCACACCCGGTTCCCCATGAGATTTTTGTTAAGTTACTGAAGAGAATTGGAGAATCTCTAAGTCTGAGAGCTAACTAGAATGCATCATGGCATCGGTGACTAGCTTTCTATTGATTAAAATGTTTTCTTGACATTTGTTTTGCATTTATTACAGTGGTTCTCAACCTTCCTAGTGCCACAACCCATTAATGGAGTTCCTCGTGTTGTGGTGACCCCCAACCATAAAATTATTTTGTTCCTAGTTCATAACTGCAATTTTTTTTAGTGTGATGAATCATAAACATCTGATATGCAGGATAGCTGATGTGATTCCCAAAGGAGTCACCACCTACAGGTTGATGCTTCAGCATAGGGCACATGTCATGTGCTACCTGTGGACGTCAGAGGACAACTGTGAGAGTCAGTTTGCTCCTTCCACCATACAGAGACTGAAGTCAAGTCATCAGGTTTGGTGCAAGCATTTTTAACTAGTGAGAGATTTTACTCTTCCTAAAATGAACTTTTTACATGTATTTTGGCTTCAATCCCTAGGTAATCTAAGGAAATTTTGAAAAATTCAAAGAAATACAGAATATAATAACCAATTCATATCAACTCTACTCTGTTTTATTCATTGTTAAAAATTAAGTGCTCCATAGGTATTTCAAATCACACTAATTTGTTTCTTTGCTTCTTAAGACGTGTGTGTGTGTGTCTGTATGTGTGTGTGTGTGTGTGTGTGTGTGTGTGTGTGTGTGTGTGTGTGTGTGTGTGTTTATTACACAATATTGAACTGGATGCCATATTTTATATATCACTTTATATTCTACTTGTTAATTTCCATCCTTTCAGTTCATCTTAAATTGAGGCTCTGCCTTGTTAATACACATTGATAGGTTCACATTAATTTTAGGGTGATATTCTATGATTTGAATGTACTACCTCTGTCTTTTTATTTTCTTGGTGATAGAAACAGAGTAACAGTGAAAAACACATAGTATGTACATGTCTGTGTGTACTCATCCCATAAGGGATTCCATTTCTACAGGGAAAACTTCAGGATATATTTCAAAAGTAGACTATTTATATTTTTGACTATATTTATGTCAGACTCTCCTTTTGCTTACAATCTGTACATTCAAAAAATCCCAAAGTGATGTAGAGTTGACACCTAGCCTTAACCTCTTTTCCTCATCTCCCAGATGCCACTGAGGTCCAGGTTTCTCTTCTTTACAGTACACAACTACATAGCTGCTCTTCTGTGCCCATCCTTTCTCTTCCAGACTGTCTTTTACATACTAAATCTGGCGATCATGCCTTTCAATGTTCTGTTGTACATCTTACAAGAGCCCCAAACTTGGTCAGCATAAGAGACAAATTTCTAACTTACAAGGTGTAGATGTTCTCAGAACTCTTATTTCTCCTTCCTTCCTTTCTTCCCTCCCATTCTCTGTCCCCACTCTCTGTCTCTCTCTCCTCTCTTCTCTGTCTTTCTCTCTCTGTCTCTCTTTCTTTGTGTCTGTCTCTGTCCCTCTCTCTGTCTTTCTGTCTCTCTCCCCACTCTCTCTTTGGGATTGTCTCTTCTTTCTGATTCTGTCTCTGTGTCTCTCTTCCAATAAGTGGGTCACATGTAACCCACACTGGTCTCATTCTTGCTGTGCAGCTGAGGCTGATAATCCATTGGATTCTCCTGACTCAACTCTGAAGAATCGTGTCATAGATAAAACTCCAGCAAACCCAGCTAATTGACTTGCTTTTTATTTTATTTTATTTTTTTTTATTTTCACCACTGTAGACAACAAATTCCCTTACCACCAACTCATGAATCACTTCAGGAGGCATGCTCAGGATCATCGGCTCTTATGGTGCCTGTTAACACAGGTTTGGTTTCCCTTGGGAACCTCAGCCCCAGAAGGCAGGCATCTACTGTTTTCCCTCTGTCTTCCCATCAGAACTGCTGAGCTGCAAGCTTGGTTTCCTTAGATTAGCAGATGCCTCATGAGAGAAGTGATTACACGCTCCTGTGATCTGTTTCTTCTACAGGGTCCCCAGCCTCTTCTATTTTATAGTTTTATTGCCAACAATCTTTTAGTCTGGGCCTCTTAAGGTCTTATTTAGTGTGTGTGTGTGTGTGTGTGTGTGTGTGTGTGTGTGTGTGTGTGTGCTGTACCTTCTTAAGTCCATGGGTCATTTTGTCCTTGGGAACTAAACTTGCTTTTTAGGTGAGGAAAACTGCATAAGCAATTTCTTTATCATTAAAGCAACATAATATAATGGCAATATTTTTAAAACCTATAAAGTCTATGATGTCCAGAAAATCAGAACATTTTTTCAATGTGTTGGAAGCCAGGGAGGAATTCTGCTTTAACTGAACACAATATCCAATTCAGATACCCTGCTTCCTAAATTATTATTTTGTTAGTTATGTTTTTAGTGCTACCTAAGTCCTCAAGAACTTGAGATCTATGAAAATGCTATGTGACAATGGCATTATTTGTACATGGTTTGAATAAATGCATATTCTGCAGGGAAAAGTCCTATTACTTGAGCAACTGAATTGGTTGGCTGGGTCATCATGTCATGAGCTTTCACTTCAGAAAACTCTGAAAATACATCAAAGACCAACCAGATGACTATGAAATATATCATCTACCTTGGCAGGTATTTTTCTAGATTTTATTTACTTAAGATATAGTAAAAATTAAAAACCTAACCAAATTGTCACACTGTAAATATGTTTTCAGGAACATGAGAAAACCCCAGTTATGGTTTTGCTAGACTTCCAATGCTAATATCTAATAAAATATTACCTGGTAACTTGATATATTTTTTCTGGATTCTTTTGTACATGTTTATATATGCCTTCTGTATCACTGAGTTAATTTTACTCATATTTTACTTTATATTTCCTTGTTTTTCACCTTAAGGGAAAGGGTGAGAAGGTTAATTTTAATTGTCAATGTGATATACTCAAGAAACTTCTGAGAAAAGAATCTCGATGAAGACTTGTCTAGGTCAAGTTGGCCTATAAGCATATCTGTGGGGGATTGCTTTGATTATTTTAATTGATGTGAGAAAATAGGCCACTGTGGGCAGCACCATACCCTTGGCTTTGGGTCCTAGACTATAACTGTATAATGGTAAACAAAGAAAGCTGACCAGAAGCCTGCAGCAATCTTTTTCTCTGCTCTTGAACCTGTGGATATTATCAGCTGCTTCAAATTCATGTTGTCTTGACATACTGGCAATGATGGAGTACAACTTGGAATTGAGATTTAATATAAGCCCTAAGCTAATTTTTTTCAGGGCATTTTATAGTAACTGAAGGAAAGTAAGACATGTAGAAAATGCACAAATGTAGTTTTTTGTTGTTGTTGTTGGTTTTGTTTTTGTTTTTGTTTTGTTTTGTTTTGCTTTTTTGTTTTTACAAATCATGAATAGAACAGCAATATATTTTTATTGTACAATTAGAAGAAGACATATGTAGGCATTAAGAAAAAATAACACCCACTCACTGATAGAATTACAATTTCAAAACAGCTTTCCTACTTTTTTATGATAAAATTGTTTTATTTTCTTCTCAGAAATATTTATTATGAAAAATGCAGACGTAATCTATTTTTCAATTAGTAGCATATAAGCTCTATTTATATACACTCCTGTGAGCTTATCCTTTTTGTACTGTTATAAAATGAACGAAATGAATAATACCTCATGGCTGTACTCCTTACTAAAGGTCTCTATTGTTAAGGTTTTAAGGTTTCTACAACGACTTAGCAGTACACATTCATTTAGCTGAAAAATCTACTAATATCTTAAAATGGAGGTATTTGTACTAGTCTTCCTGTGTGCAGTGATCATAGTAAGTCTTTTCCTTGATAAAGTCATTCCTAGTGTCCTAATTCAAGAAATGATTAAAAGTCATAATTTGGGACCACATTACTCAATACTATAGCCAAAAGTCATCTGTGGTTAGGGGACATTTGCAATGGTGTTAATACCAACTGCGAACTATTGTAAGATTAAAATACACACTGTGCTTCAATGACTTAGCAGGATAAAATATCTCGTTAATACTGTTACATTGATTTTATGTTGAAGTTAAGACATTTTGATACATTGGCCAAGAAAATACATTATAAAAATCCATTTAATCTGTTTTTCTTCCCTTTTGCAATGTAGCTTCTAGAAAATTGAAAGGTGCATTTGTGAACCCTGTTATATTAGTGTTGGGATCTACAGGTAGAATTTTCATTCACATCAGTTTTATATATATATATATATATATATATATGTATATATATATATATATATATATATATATATATGTTTTGTTTTTCAGAAATAAAAATTAAAAGTGAGGGGAAAAAAAAAAGAAGGATTGCAGCTTACAGACTCTTCTGTGGCCATCCAGGCCACTATTCCAAGTTCCCCAAAAGAGCCCTCTTTTATGTAATTAGAACAGTGTGACCTCAAGGTCATGTCTTAATGCAACTCCATTTGTTAGTACATTTCAACTTGTGATGATGAGAGATAACATTCAGAACACAGAATGCCCCTCTGGCCCCCATTTATGTTGTTTTTGCTAAGAAAATAAGTCCATTAACTCCCACTATTCCTTCAACTACTTGTCCCAACATCACCCTCGAATTCTCTAAGTACCATTTATAATGGTGAGACGCTCAAGGTTGGTTTTAATTGAGATAAATTTCTATTCCAATCAATCTCCATATAAAACATTGATTGGGCACCACTACTGTTCTCACAACACTCTTCATCCTTCATGTCACGGCAAGGCTGAGAACTTGGGTCTGGAGAAACCACTCCACAATTACAAGCGAGCTTTCTTGCAGAGGTTGCATTCCCAGCACTTTTACAGGACCCGAGAATCCAGTGCTTGCTTTCATCTAGCCTCCATGAATACTGATCTGTCTGTCTGTCTGTAGACATAGATATATATCACATATACTTTATAATAAAAAATAAAATCTTCATTTTGTTTCTTACTTTTTAAATCTTTAACACCATTAAATTGTTTTTCTGTCAAACATCCAGTTATCATTTAAGTTTTCTTCCACAAAACATTAGAATTGAATCACAGTCTAAGGGATGGCCTTCTTGCAGCTTCCCATTAGCATGTCTTTTATTGTGTTTTGACTGCCATCAAAATGATCCTTATTGCCTATAGTTCTACCAACGTTCTGAGCATGACTATAGCTAAGAAGAATAAGCTGTAGTGACCACAGCTTCTTGCTGGTTCCTTGTAAAATTCCCCTTAACATTCCATTGGGGTGCTGAAGCTCTTTCCTCTAAGTACACCTTCTAACATTTTAAGCTTCTTCTACCTATTTAGGACTTTATTACAACAAATACTATGATCTACCTTACTAGCAATGTTATCTTAATTTGATTGAACACCTAAAACAAAGTACAAGAGTATTTACAGGTATTTATAAATAAAATTAATGGATTGCTTACTGTCAGAGTGAACGAGTTCAGTATATTTGGTATCTGGCAAAGACCAGGTCATCATAGATAGCACCACTTTGCAAGGTATTTATGTGGATATATATATATATATATTCCCTTTGTCCCTTTGTAAGGACTAATCACCCTTAAAGACGCTACCTCTTAATATTGTGACACACACAAAAAAATAATTTCATTTGTTGAACTCTCAGGATTAAGCATTCAGATCAAGCAAAGGTATTTAAGAAGGTAGCAGTAGACTTATTTCTGAATCAAATAATTATTTTAGAGTTGTTTTCATATGCATTATAATATAGTTTATAGTTTTTCTTAATATTAAATTTCAATGCATATGTAGAAATTCCTTTAAGATCATAATATTCAATAAATTTGGGTTGCTTTCACATGTCTACATTATTCATAATAGCTTAAAGTTTTGCAGTGTACAAGCAGCAGGTCCTATTTAACACTAGAAGATCTGTTCATCTAAATTTTGAGCACTAACTTGTTAAATGACCCTTTTTAAGTTGACTATTTTCCAAGACTCTTAAGCTGTAAAAGTAATGGTTGATCTAGGACAGTGAATACTGGGGTTATATTTTAAGTTGTTTTCTAGTACAAATTCTTCAAGAAAGTCAACTAGTAATATAAATTGTAGACCCAGACGAAAGCTTAGGTAGCAGTCAAGTATCCTCATCCATAGATGCTCCTGGGGAATTTTCAAGGATTACAAATGATTGCATTCTGTGAATGTTTTTGTACTGAGCTTATCTGGGTGGCAGAGCAAGCTCTCAGCATCAAATGAAAACTGAGTGATAAATGAAACATATGCCATTCATCATTCCTAACAGCAAAATGTCTTTGAATGCAGTTTATCACTTTTAAATATGACATCTCTGACTATTTTAAATCTTGTCATTAAAAATATCAAGGAAAGCCTGCATCCTTTAGTTGCCCATCTCATTCTCCCTTACCTAGGACTTATTTCAGATATACATTATCATCCCCAATGAATAAACCACTTATCCTTTCCTGTGTGTGTTTGTGTGTGTGTGCGTGTGTGTGTGTAGGGGGGTTACATTCTGTATGTGTTGCTGCATAGCACATGTCTGAAGTACATATGATTCTCCTGTTTCTGATTAGGTATCACTATAGGAACAAGAATATAGAAGCATGATGCCATGCATGGCTTTTTATATTGATTCTGGAAGATTCAAATTGTGGTCTTCACATCAAGGAACAAATACTATATCCACTAAGTCATCTCATCAACACCCCCAAAAGTAACTTTGATGTAGGAAACTATGGACAGTTATAGTACATATTCAGCCTAAGTCTATTGGACCCATTTTAGTTATGACTCCAGTGCAACTAAATAATAAAGTGAATCATAATATCATTACTATATATGAACTAGCCCTATTAACTTTCTACTTCCTCCTAACTCTTCTTACTTTATAAATGAATTTTAAATAAAACAAAGTAATTGATGACATACTAGACAGGCAACAATATCTTTAGCATCATCGGACTTAGTTCACTTTGATCATATTTAAAAATGATTATTACATTCAGATGTTTACTATGTAAGATATACCATTCTTTCATAAGTTTTAGTGCCTCTTTTGGCCAGATAAATGTGGTAATGAAGAAATAATATCAATCTTTTCAGGAACAGGGTCGTTCTTTCTATCCTATGTTGACTTCGATTACCTGACAACTTTGAGTATTGGCATTAATGTATCACCATGCACAGTTTTACAGCAAGCTTTTATGAATATCTAACAATAGTTTTTGACTTAAGGATGATGGGCATAAGCCATGCTTACTGACATAAGTAGAAACATCCTTTAAATGCCCCTGTGAAAGGCCAACCCAGGTATAATGTGTGATTCAAAGCTCCAACTTAGACAATAGCCTTCATTATGTAGAGTTGGCCTTTGGAATGATGCTGTTGTTACTTCTCAAGGAGTTGAACCAGTTTGTGTTCATGTGGTAGTTTGAATGCTTTGCCAAAGGGAATGAAACTATCAGCAGGTTTGGCCTTAGTGTTGAAGGTGTGGCCTTGTTGGAGGAAGTGTGTCACTGCAAAGCTGGGCTTTGAGGCCTCTTATGTTCAGGTTCTGACCAGTGAAAATGATATCCTTCTCCTGGCTGTTCAGAATTGAGTCTTCTCCTGCTTGCCTTCCAATTAAGATGCAGAACTCTTGGCCCATCCAGCAATCTGCCTGTAGGCTGCTGTACTTCCCACCATGATGATAATAGCCCGAACCTCTGAAATTGTAAGCTAGGCTCAATGAAATGCTTTCCTTTAAAATATTTGCACTTATCAAAGTGTCTCTTCCCTAACTAAACTGAGCATCTGTTGAGAAAGACATTTTCTAGCTTGCAAGTTCAGAACATACATCACATCTTACCTATAAAAAGGTACTTTTTGTTGTGCATACCAAAATGCCTTAAGATACTTGGAGTTATTTCATAAGATAATGAATAAATCAATTACATTATTGAAAGATGACATCCATGTTTACTTCTGTGCTAGGGATAGCTCATGAACATCTTGTTCAGATTCTCACTATCCTAACAAAAATAAATTGGCCAAACTTAAAAGGTTGTCAATACATTGGTATAAAAAAAAAAAAAGAATCAAACTTGACTCTCTTTATTATTTCCAATAATCTACAAAGATGGGAGATAAAAGGTAAATAAATTCATTCTTAAGGCTATTATTAGAGAAAATTAAATAACTTGCACTCAACAAGAATATAGAGAAACAAGACAGTAGCATACCAGAAGATATGAAACCCTCCATCTCTGTTAAAATTGATAGCTAGCGAGTGCCATGCAATGGCTTGATGGTGCCTGAACTCTCTTATTAACTCTGACCCATATAAGTCAAATATCTGCTTTGTATGTAATGATCTATCACAGTCACTTACAAGAACAATAATTGACAAGACTACATCCCTATCTTCCTAATGTTAACAAAGGAATATAGCACTAATAAACTTGGGTTCTACTTCCAAAATAATGCCATTGCATAGTATATGAGGGAATTAGAAGACTTCTGGCACAACTCTGATGCAAGGTCCTCATAAGAAGGTTGAGAAATATCTACATAATGCAATAATGTTTAACTAACAGATAAAATATTCTTTTCTTTAGGAAACAACAGGTAAGATTTAAATCGCCAAGTATCCAGAAGGCAGAATCCACCACAGGAGAAGGTAGAAGGGGAACAGGAGGCTCCTTTTCCTAAACATTTCTCTCTTCCAACTTTGCAGTAGCATTTGAGAACCTAGCCCAGACTATAACATAACTTTCTGATTAAGGATTTTCTGAGAGATCTAGAGGAATGGTGAAATAGTTAAAATACATTGTTCTAGGCCTTTGTTTATTTAAGTCGAATCCCTTGGGGAAACAGCAGGTGCAAAAATAACACTGTATCTTAAAAGAATATAACAAGATTCACTTGGGATAAATATTCTTCTTGTACTACAAATTTGTTAGAGCCTCTTCCTCAAGGACATAAAGTTAAAGAGATAAAAATTCTGTACATAATTTATTAACATAAGTGCTTTTATATATGACCTAAAAGGGCATAACTCCATTATTTTCTATCACTGAAAAATATTAGTAGAAAAAAGAAGCAAAGCAAACAAAAAACATGTTGTCACACTTCATTTGTTGCTTCTTCATAATAACCACTTATTTGGAACCACATTTTCTAAAGTGGGGCTCCCACTGCACACACGCTTGTGTCATGTTTTTCTTTTATTAAATTTATAACAATTGCACATTCTTCTCATTTTGCTTGTTGGTGATACTTCAGTTTTGTCATTACAGATTAATAATTAGCATGCAGCCCCCATTGGCCATAAGTGCATTGCTTCTGTTTCTCTAGAAAAAAAACTTTTTGAAGCATGTGGTAACATTGACAGAAAGAGAGGGAGAGAGAGGCAAAGAGAGGGGTAGAGAAAGAGACAGAGAGAGGGGGAGAGAGGGAGGGAGGGAGGGAGGGAAGGAGAGAGAGAGAGAGAGAGAGAGAGAGAGAGAGAGAGAGAGAGAGAGAGAGAGAGAGAGAGAGAGAGAGCTGCATCCATTTGGTGCATTACTTTCTTGAAAGGATGAAGTTGTAAGCATACCTGGGTAGTAAGCTGAAGTTCTGAGCAGGTGACTGTGGGTGACTTGCTATAATTTCTTCATTCATATTTAAGTAATAATTGAGTTAGCAGCCTCAGTTATGGTATGAAGGAGGTTAAGTGGCCGAGAAATAACTTAATGTGTTTTTAAAAGTAAAATGATGAAGAATTCCCCACAGGTTGTTTTGGAGGGAGAAGGAAGTCATCAAAGAGAAGATAAATCTGAATGAATGGCACAAAGGGCCCTTTGTTTGGGATTCTCAGTGAGATTTTGTTCACATTATATGGGATTACATGAAGGGATGTCTAGCATATATCCATCTTCGGTAGTACATTTATTTGGCTTATATATTTTTTTTCCAAAAGAAAAATACTCAATATACTATAACTGAAGTGAAATTATTCTGCATCATTACCATGCTAAATTGTTGATTGGGTCAGATTACTGTTTTAATTTATAGAGCTGAGTGCAAAACAAAAGTACTATGGAGCTTGTTCAAATTAAGAGTTTCAAAATTCTGACAACAAGCACTTCAACTAAGTATAAGGGGCATGGTAATATTAGGAGAAGTTCCTTGGAAGTTTCTAGTTGATATATGGATAATTCCTGTGACTGTGTATGTGGTCTTGCTCCGCAAAGGTAGCTTCAGGCTCTGTCTTTAAGCTGCTAAGCAAGCAGGGAAAGATATCTCAGACAGAGCAGAAGGTATCTTGATTCTAACCCAGATTCCACACAAACCTGGGACAGATGATTCATCTTGATGCCTGAGTCTCATCCATACAGCAACAACTGGAACGTAAGGTAACACCCTGAGTTGTGTAATCTTACAGCATGGAAGCATGTTTTGCTAACCCTAGCACCAGAATTCATTGAGTAGGAACAAACCAGAAAAGAATTTACATGGCAGTATGAGGTTGTTGAGAAAAAATATCTGAAAGGAAATGTGCTTTGGCCATTAGACCTATCTCTCATTCCAAATGTTTCCTGTTGCCCATTACAATTAGCAATAGCCAGCGAGAGTTATGACTGAGACTGACAATCAATACACACAAAACACCAATACTACCTCAGTGTTAATAAAACATCAATTATATCAAGGCTATAAATGGATTATGAGTCTTTACATGGAGAGAAAATAATTAAAGCACCATATACATATATATATACACACACACATATATATATGTATGTGTGTGTATCTGTGTGTATATATATATGTGTGTGTATATACGTATATGCATAATATAAAGCATATATATGCTTTTTAAGATGCAGTCTTATTTTCAATTTATTAATGAGTTTTACATGTATCTTAATTTTGCACACATATTTTAGAACAGGTCAGGGAACTTGTGATCCTATTAAAAGTCATTGTGCTCATTAATTTCTTCACTTATAGAAAAATAATGTTTATGTTTACATTCCTCATATATTTCCCACGTGTAACGCAAACTGCACTGACTTTTTTGAAGATGGTAATTATTCCTCCTTTCACTCTGTGAATATCTGTCTCACACTTTTTGTGGATCTGGCACTGTTTTAATCATTTGAGATTTAAAAGAATAAAAACAAATCATTAAGAAGAACAGTACATGCTTCTAGCCACTGAGAAATCCCCTCCTGTGAAATAATTAAGTAAAAAAAAAAAAAAAAATCCCTATCCCAATGGAGCTTCCAATCTACTCTGGAGTGTCTTGATAAAAGAAAATGAACAGAGAAACTATAAACTATTTGATAATGAAAACCAATGTGGGTAAATGTATTTTAAAAGGAAGGAGTTAGAATTTAGGAAATTGTTATTTTTAAGTAATACGTGATCAAAAGTTACATGATTTAGATTTCTTACCTTGGCATTTTAATAGGAAGCACAATTCAGTTGCAATATGACCGAGATTGAATGCAACCATGACTGTTTATTTATTCAGGGATTCATGTCTACTCTGAATCTCTCACAGTGCTGGGATTTTTAAATGTACAACAGTACTAACAGATCATAGTTTCATATTACACAATATGCATTCATCTGGTTTAGGAATGGAGGACAATATATACAAAGGCATCAGACAAAGCATATTTTCATGTGCTACTTGTAGTATTCAGACACAGGTGTAAATTGTACTTGGAAAGATGGACAGGATCTATAGGGCTCATCTATTCTTAATGTTAGAGACAGAGATGTTCTCTGCATATATATGTCTGACTCACCTAATAAACACCGAGGGCCTTCTGGGGTTTCTTATCTTTGATAGCTAGAACCCCATCTGGGACACAGAGACATGTAAGATAATCAATAAAGAATTATAGGATAAAGGTGTGACTCAATCCTTCCATCTTCTGTTCATGGAGTAGAGAGAACCTTTATAGGGGGGTTGTTTTTATTTTTCAGCATATTGTAATTATTTTTGAAAATCTTGTCATATGTATAAGAATCTGTTCATATACTGACAATGTGTGTCTACATTTTCCCAGATTACTGGGGATATTTTACAATTCTTCTTTAATAAAAGGAACTTTTTCTATAAGGTTTTACTGGAGACTTTATTGTTGAAATATGAAATATCTGTCGAAATATGGTCCAATGAATATATCATAGAGGGACAGACCTATAATTTCACCTAGGAGGAAAATAGTTTCTGGGAGGAACCTGAAGTGGTTCTGTTTAGTGCTGATTATGTAAGGGGCAATAAACAGTAATGGCTCTAACACCCACAGCTCAATGTTGCAGTTCAGAACAAATTCCATTTTGTTTAAATAGCTTGTTATCAGAACTGTTTTCAGTTCTCTATGTTGAACTCCCACATTTAGTTACTATGATCTAATTATTTGCACCAAAACTGGCAGAATTAAGTCAGGCAAAAATTATTGTTTTTGCACCACACAACTTCAAGTTCTGATTAAAATTAAGCCAAGCTAATAAGATATGGTAGCCAAAACAGTTGACATTCTCATAACTATATATTCTTCTAAAAAAAAAAAAGTCCCCAGGTATTTGAAAAATACTGCTTTCATATTAGGGATATCATTGACTTTTCCTAAAATGGTAGGTCAAACTGTTTGGTAGGTGAACAATATAACCTTGGAATTATGTAGATGAATCATGGCTATTAATATTCCCTTCAGTAGTTTTTTAGTCTTACTTGATAAAATACATATTTTATAGTGATAGCTTATTCATTAGTATTATTTGCATGATTAAATAGTGAATTAGGATGAATAGAGCAGGTAGCACTTTCTTGAAAGCAAAAACAAAATAACCATACAACAAAAATTGTTTTTTAAACTAATAATGCTTAGATTTACTATTCTCTGCAATTCAACAGTGAATTTGAGTTAGTAATCTGGGGTGGATGCCCCTGCAATCAGTTCCTTTTCTTGTTTATCTGCTTTGTCTGAACCATTTCTGGCTACTGCATGCCATGGCATAGATCTTTACTATCTTTTGAGGCCAAGGCATGGTTTCCAGCAAACTGCTATTGAGAACCAGCAGAATCATTATTAAGTTCTATCTAGTGGGAGGTCCTTGCATCTCTAGACATAAGCTCTTGTAGGGAAGTATGGGTTGTGGGACCATTTTCTGTTACTTTTCAGATCTTTCCCCCTTAGGCGTGTATGAATTGAGTATACTCCTGCTATATCAGACTATCTTATTGCAGGTCTGAAAGCAATTAAGCCAATCAACCACAGACTAAAAACTCCTAAACTATGAAACAAAAGGCAGATTTTTAAAATAAATATATTGCATTAGTTATTTGTTATAGTAATGAAAACTTTACTAAGACACTGTTCTGTAATTTCATCTGTGGCGATATAACCATAAATAAAAATTTTAAAGTACTTGCTTTATTAGGGTTATATAATGCAACAGGTAAATGAATGCAAATAAAATTACAAATATTAACACGTATCATAAAGAGAAACAGGATGTGGGAAAGAAACAGCCGAATTACTCTAAGAAGAATGGTTGAGAATAATAGCAACACCACAAAGATTATATTTTCAGAGAAGAAAAGGCTTTAAAAAATGCTTATTGACCTGATTATATATACACACACACACACACACACACACACATATATGAGAGGGGGGATGAGAGAGATGAGAGAGAGGGGGGAGAGGTCTTTTGGGAGAACAAGCAGCAAAATTCCTAGACCAGAAAATAACTTATTAAGTTATGAAATCAAACTGTGACGAGAACCTTTTATTCTAGGAAGAAAGAGAAACTATTGAAGAGAGAAAAAGGCAGGTGTGCATTATACAAGGGCAGGTAGGCTGTGGTAAGGAGTTTGGGATTTGTTCCAACTAAAGCAAGATTACTACTAAGTAGGATAATGGAAGGGCTGTGTTTATCGACTAAGAAACACCAGTTCAGCAGCTGTAGGCAGGATGTGCTCTGGTTCTTACATTACTAATGATGAGATTTCTCATGTGCCTGTGTCATGCACATATCTTAATAGTTCTCAGGGAAGAGACAGAGTTCTTTAGTATAGTTGTACTCAAAAGCCATTGAGTACATGAAAGGAAAGAATCTATTTCAGGATTAACTCTGGACTAATTTAGCACTTAAAATTTTTACAACATTTTCTTCTTCTTTTTTTATTAAGTATTTTCATTACATTTCCAATGCTATCCCAAAAGTCCCCCATACCCTCCCCCCCACTCCCCTACCCACCCACTCCCACTTCTTGGCCCTGGCGTTCCCCTGTATTGGGGTATATAAAATTTGCAATACCAAGGGGCCTCTCCTCCCAATGATGGCCGACTAGGCCATCTTCTGTTACATATGCAGCTAGAGACACAAGCTCTGGGGAGTACTGGTTAGTTCATATTGTTGTTCCACCTGTAGGGTTGCAGACCCCTTCAGCTCCTTAGGTACTTTCTCTAGCTCCTCCATTGGGGGCCCTCTGATCCATCCAATAGCTGACTGTGAGCATCCACTTCTGTGTTTGCTAGGCCCCAGCATAAGCTCACAAGAGACAGTTATATCTGGGTCTTTTTATTTAAAGTCCTAGCCAGAGCAATTCAACAACAAAAGGAGATCAAGGGGATACAAATTGGAAAGGAAGAAGTTAAAATATCACTTTTTGCAGATGATATGATAGTATATATATATGACCCTAAAAATTCCACCAGAGAACTCCTAAACCTGATAAACAGCTTCAGTGAAATAGCTGGATAAAAAATTAACTCAAACAAGTCAATGGCCTTTCTCTACACAAAAGATAAACAGGCTGAGAAAGAAATTAGGGAAACAACACCCTTCACAATAGTCACAAATAATATAAAATGCCTTGGTGTGACTCTAAGGAAGTGAAAGATCTGTATAATAAGAACAACTTTTTAATATAGTCTTTACCTCAGGTCTTGGGAAGGTAAGTTTAAGAGGGGTGTGATTTGACTGAATGTAATTTCTGTATTTTGAAAAAGAGTATTTCATACTCCTATATGTACTCCCCTATGAATAATGTTCACATTTGTCAGGGAAAGGTCATTTATTTATAGTTTCCCAAAAGGGTTTCATGGTGCAATAACAATAGCTAACATATGATGGACACATTTCAGAGGATTAGTCACTAATCTGTTTGAAATATTTGCCTACCTTAAGTTGCAGAGTTGATAATTGATAATGTGGGGTTCAAATGTAGGTAGTTTCCTTTTGAATCAGTGTGTACCAGTGTCTAATTTAGTAACACACCATCTCATATTCTTTTATATAGTTAAAGTAAAACACTGCTGAGGAAGCCTTTCCACTAGTCATCCTCAGACACAGATACAGCACCTGTTCACCTGCAATATACAGCACAGATGCATCTTATACAACAAATATGTGTTCCACTGGAGGATGTATGCTGGCCATTTTAGAGTCAGCAAGCCAATACAACTACCAAGGACATAAATACACTACCTGACAGCATAATTAATCCGCCGTTACACAATCAATGTGGAATAGTAATGTTTCTTGGGAAATGGAACATAGTAGACTGAGCCCGAATTTTCCCTGAGCACAGATGTTGAGCCTTCATTCAATGAATCCTCCCTGGAGGGGACTGTAACAAATACATGGAGCCGCTCAAGGACAGCAAGGGTTGTAAATCGTAGGCTATAAAAGTAATAATATAAATATTGTGCCAACATTTATAATTTATTTGTTGGACTCACAAGTGAGAAATAGGGGTTAGCTGGCAGGTCTAATTTGAACTAGTGTTGGCAAATCCATGCTGCATACTAAATCATGGCTTCCTGTATTTCATTTAGTTTCATAACACATAATAAAGCTCAAACAAAGAATCTCCTTTGAGCAGATAGAGTTATGGACCCAGACTTCTGTAATGTGATATTGCAAGATTATTGTTTTTTTGTAAAAATATAAATTCATATTGCTCCTCAATTTGCAATTGGTAAATTGAAGCACACAGAACACTGGAGGAAAACATGAAATCAAAAGATATTTTAACATATGCAGATAGTATTGTCTGTTGTTGTTTGTTTGTTTGTTTTGTTTTTGTTTCCCTGAAACATACTGAGAAGCCACAATCATCAAGTGCAGAAAGGCATGTGCACTATTCGTATTTCCATTCTTAATTATCTGAGACAAATCAACTTAAAAGGACAAATGGTTCATTTGGACTCACAATATTGGAATCTTGGGCTTCCAATGTGTGGCCTCCTTTCTTTGACCTCACAGGAAGCAGCACATCATGACTAAGACATGGCACAGAGTAAAATAATTATGTCTAGGAGAAAGCAAGAACTTGTTAGTGTTCTATGTATTCTACAGTTCCTCAAGGATGACATACATAGAAGTATTTGAGTACTACCTTGTCTGAGTTATGAGCTTTAGCAAATTGGCCATGGCAGCAAAATTACAAAGTGGAAAAGTTATGACATCTACACAGAGAACTATAAGATTTGGGGTGTGTGTGTGTGTGTGTGTGTGTGTGTGTGTGTGTGTGTGTGCAAAGCAATAATGGTCAAAGAAAAAACCAAGAGGATATCAAATTGAGAATTGAGAAGGGCCTAAAGGTCTTGCAGGGAGAGTGCATGGGAGCAACTGGAGGGGGAAAAAGTGGGAAAGGGATGGAATTCTACTTAATATAAAACATACTTTAAACAAGATTTTATGTGTGTCTCAGCGCAAATATAGCATAGTGAACAGATAAGGGATGGGTTCAGCTGATGCAAAAATAAATAAAAGCAAATAGCCACTGGTAAGGAACAAGTCTTTCTGAAATATCACCCCTGAAATATATAGTTCAGTATTAGGGAGTTTGCCTTTCCTTTGCCTAGCACATACAGACCCTGGATATGCTCTCATAAAAGAAACACACACACACACACACACACACACACACACACACACACACACACACACACTTTCAGTATTGGGGAAGAAATTCAGTAAGTTTGAATACTATATAGAAGATTATCAAGACAGTATTTTCTCCCTATGCTATCAATAGAAAATCCTGTAATGCTTCAGCAAAACCTGGCTTGGTTCCTTAGCTGTCATTTAGAAAATACAATTATGACTTCTAGAGATCAAACTAACAGCTGGCAGCCCAGCCACCTTGTTTGATAACCTAATAAGAAAACTTTCAAGGATGCTACTCTAGAGATGACAGGCTAGGGTTTAAAGGTGGAAGGAAGAGACCCACGTGGAACAAATATCACTATCCCTCTGTTTTGGTGGAACTATGTCAGGATAACTTAGGGACTCACTTGAAACTAAAGTGATGGCACATGTGGAGTCAGGGAGACACAGCCACATGTTTGTTGTGTCCAGTTTGAAGATATTCCTGGATTTCTCTGATTCTTATTGCCAACATGAATGCCTAAGGCTTGACAACTCTCCTAGTTATTTTTCTGTCACTGTGATAAATCACTATGACCAAGAGCTTGGGGAGCAAGTTAACTTGGGGGAGGTTAGTACTGGTATTGGTATTATTTACTTAAACTTCCATGTTATAACCATCAGAGAAAGAAATCAGGGCAGGAAATCAAATGTGAAGGTAGGAACCATGGCTAAACACTGGTGCTATTTCATTCTCCATCCCATTCTAGTTTTCTGTTGTTGTTGTTTGTTTGTTTGTTTGTTTGTTTATAGCTCAGGACAACAAGTCTAAGGATCATAGAGCTTACAGTGGATTGGACCCTCCCATATTAATTAGCAATCAAGATAATGACCAGCAGAGATGCGCACAGCCCTATGTGATCTGGGTAATCCCTCAAAGAGTGTTATTCTTCACATTTTATGTCAAGTGGGACAATTATATTTTATCAGGATATTCTGATGTAATTATAGGTCAATTATTATAGTAGAATAAATTAAGTTTACTAAATGCTGAAAGAATCTCTTTCAAGTTGAGGACCCCAAGTTTTTCTTATAGAGTTAATATACCAGACATCTTTCAGTAATCACACACCAGCTTTCTAGTTGGGAAAAAACAAATGTGCTCAAGTATTCCCATAGTACATCCTCTCATAATAAAAACTAGTTCCAATAAACATAGCACATTCTTTGTCATATATTTTGAAGTTAAAAACAATTTCCTAAATTGTTGGGACTTACAAACACACACACACACACAGAGAGAGAGAGAGAGAGAGAGAGAGAGAGAGAGAGAGAGGGAGAGAGAGAGAGAGAGAGAGAGAGAGAGAGAGAGAGAGAGAGAGAAACACCACACAAACATTTGTGAAAGTCTTCCATCTACAAATGACTATAATTTCAACTTTAGAACATATATTTTGTGAATATTTGTCTCAAGATCAGTACAGCCTCTGAGCAAATAAACTTGCTGGCAAATTAATAAAAGAAATTTAGAGAAGGTTACAAAAGTTTAAACATCAGTTTGTCTGTGTTTATCCAACTCTGCAATCTCTCTTGTGGATATATTAGATTTGTTTGCATTTTTTAAATCTCATTATAAGTTTCTGAAAACAGGAAATTGCTTCTGCTATGAGAGATCAGCATGCTCTTGACTCCAGCATTCAACAATGGCTTATCTGTGGCAAGTGACAATGGATGTGGAAAGATAGGAGAGTGATTTGGGTTCCCTAACAGGCTTCACACAAAGGAAAGTTACTCAGCAGTAAAGAGCAAAGTAATTACACATTCTTACAATTAATGGTGCTTATCCATTTCCCTAAAGAGGCATAACCCTTGGGTTTCATGCCTACTTTGTTTGAGGGAGGAAAGGAATTGATGAGGTCTCAGAACATCAAAATTAATATATTTAACTTAGTGAAAATTATACCATAACCCATGGATATAAACACTGAAAGAATAAAACAAAACGAAACAGAAATGCTAGGACAACTAAGCAAAAATCACAAAACCAAACCACTTTAAAATTTGGCTGAAATATAAGCTAAATCTTGTGAAACTGAAAATAGTTTCAGAAACCAAAGCCAAAAATATATCATTTTATGCCATCGATTTGATATCAGCAGGCAATCAAACAGATAAAGTCTCACTAAGCAGCTGCACTAAGACTTCTTCCAGGAGAGACCCACAGTGGGGGCAGACTACATGAGGTCACTTCTGTTCCCATCTTGTTCCCTAGATTACTATTCATATTCACCTTTCCCATCCTTTCTGGCAAGTTAATTCATTTCCAGGATTTCATGCTAAAAGCCAAACTTCCCTTTAAGACTCTCTACCACGTTCTTCCTGAGAAAGCCCCAGGCAGTCTGAACGATGTATGTTACATTCTACGAAAGCATGTGCTGCCCTTCCAATAAGGTTAGGGATTATTCCATTTTTAGTTTAATGTCTGTCACAGTTCCATCAAGCATAATTATATTGATATCCCTTGTCTAATAATCATCAAAGAAGCAACAACTTCAATGATGATTACAGTACAGCACATAGGCTTCAGAAGCACTTTTCCAAGAGGTCTAACCACTGCCTTAAATATCACCTGTGCTTCCATAGCTATTTGGTTAAAATATGAAATTTCCAAAAGTCCAATAATTTCTTACTGTTGTGATTATTCCACCTTCGTGCAAAAGTAGTCTTGAAAAACTCTATGTTTTATCCTTAAGTTATTCGGTCTCTAAGATTCTTCTGTGACTTCTTCCACCATCAAAATATAATATCAAGCCAATAGAATAAGCAGAGCACGATTTGATGAATCACATCTCACTTTAAGCTGCCACTCCCCCAGATTTCACCTGTCAACGTGTGAGAAGATGTGCAGCTTTTCAACTTATAATTATACTCTAATACTTCAATGTACTCATCATGACCTAAGCCTAAAAACAAATCTAAATATTCTCAGTTTTCTTCTACCACATATGGCAAAGCAATAAGGTCTATTCATCAAGACAAATTATGTTCTCACCAGCAAGACAAATCTTCATAACGCAAGGCAGCAAAATGAAATAAAGACAGTGAGAGATTTGACAGCCACAGATTAAGCTCAGAGTAAAGCCTTACTCTGGGTTCTTACTTTGCCACATAGCACACATGCACACGCACACTCTAATTTTACATAAATTTCCAAATCCTACTTTTTAACACTACTCAAAGTAGAAGAAGAAATTCCTGAATACAGTGTTTTAAAATTTTATTACAGGTAGAAAATAATGGGGAAATTTAAATAACATTTTAATGATGCATGTATCTTTTATTCTAAAATTCTTCTCTGATATTATTTTGTTAAATTTCTAAGCACTTCTTGAAAGACTTAATTCTCTTCTTAATTCTCTTGTCTGTAACATCAAGTGTAAATGAGTCTTTATTTGTATATATCTCTGAAATTTTCCAATTTTTCTTGGTAATTTATGGAAAAGCATTCAGAATATCACACATACAAATAATTTTTTTTAAAAATTAAAGATATCAACAATCTATGACAATACTTTTCCAACACTAGAATAATACAGGCAGATTACTTTCAAGGGTGAACAGACTATTTAGATAAATCAAATTTTAGCCTATAATAAATTTCTTCCTATATCACTACCAATGCTTTTCTTCTTCTCTTCTTCTTCTTCTTCTTCTTCTTCTTCTTCTTCTTCTTCTTCTTCTTCTTCTTCTTCTTCTTCTGCTGCTGCTGCTGCTGCTGCTGCCTCTTCTTCTTCTTCTTCTTCTTCTTCTTCTTCTTCTTCTTCTTCTTCTTCTTCTTCTTCTTCTTCTTCTTCTTCTTCTGCTGCTGCTGCTGCTGCTGCTGCTGCTGCTGCCTCTTCTTCTTCTTCTTCTTCTTCTTCTTCTTCTTCTTCTTCTTCTTCTTCTTCTTCTTCTTCTTCTTCTTCTGCTGCTGCTGCTGCTGCTGCTGCTGCTGCTGCTGCCTCTTCTTCTTCTTCTTCTTCTTCTTCTTCTTCTTCTTCTTCTTCTACTACTACTACTACTACTACTACTACTACTATTACTACTACTACTACTTTTAATAGTAAAATTGTGCTCTTTAAATACAGTGTAGTGAAATTAGAATGTAATAATAGAAAGACATTTGTAAGCCCCCATATATTTGATAATTCTGTAATACCTTCCAAATAGCTTATGCTTAAAATATATCAAAATTAAAATTGGATAATATTTTTGAAAAGAATAAAAATGAAGTGATAGCATGACAGAATATGTTGATACAAGACAATAAGTTTATGGAGGGCAATGGGCATCATTCCATCATCATATTAGAACAGATTAAAAAGCTCAACCAATAGACATCAACAAGGAAAGAACTTAATACAAGGCCAGAAATTTAGCCTGCGTGAAAGAGACAACCAAATTTAGTAAATTATAAGACTCAAAGAGAAAAGACCAGAAGCATCTGACAGAAATAGATGAAGCAAAGCAACCATGTGGGCAAGTGAGTGAAACCAAATGGTGCCGGGAAAGATGACAAAATGAGCAAATAGCTCAACTTATAGAAAAGACCATAAGGTGGAGATTGTATTACAGAAAGAAACAGAGAGCTGAATCGTGTAGCTCCTTCGCAGTCAACCAGGTAGTAACTATGAGAGGCCAAACCTCCTCCATCTTGGAACTGGCCTCCATCTTAAGGGGAAGAAAAGTCTGAGAACTTGACCTGCAGTTAAACCCAAATACCAGAAAGGACCTCATGACTTGTCCTTGGCCATAGCTACTTCCGAGCTACTTCCTAGCCACAGTCCAAGGTTAATCTGACTGTTTCAGATGTGCTTTCAGAACACTTATAGTTTTATGCAACCTTGCTTCAGAGCACTCACCTCTCGACTTAAAATAATCAGTCATTTAAATGCTTGCCAGAATAGACAAAACCTCACTTGCTTCGTTTTCTATAAAATCTTGTCCCAGTGAGAATTCAGGGCTGCTTCACCAAACCTTCCTGTGGGCCAGGAGTGAGTAGGCCCAAACTGGAGTTTGTGATAAAGAGACTCTAATGTGATTACATCGGAGTCAGATCCTTGGTGGTCTTTTGGGGCTCATGAACGCTTCCTTGCACAACCATACAATTTTATGTCAATAAAGTCAACAACTTCAGATTTAAAATGTTACATTCTTTCTAGTACATATTTCAGTCATGAAATTATAACCATGACTTAAACGCTTTTCAAACAAATATGGCAGTAATACTTAGTCACAGATTCTCTTGTTCCTGGCCTACATGTCTTCAAGTGAAAAATAAAAATGAATCTCAAAAAATCTTTACAGACCATTGTTCTTTTAAGCTATCAAAGAAATGCAGTCATCCTGGTTGCCCAGCATCTGATCAATGGATAATTAAAATGTGGTATATATTAAAGTGGAAATTTCTTGTTTCTTTGGAGACCCAGTTAGGTAATAATGATGATTTGCTGTAGCAGACAGGTGGATGTTTTGCTAAAGCAGACAGGTAAAATGATGTTTGTTTGAAGCAGACACAGGTGAAAGGATGCTTTGCTATAGCAAACACATGAACAGGTACATATAACTATGACCCACTGAGTGGGAGCTGGAATGTTGCTTTGCTTTGCTTTGCTTTGCTTTGCTTTGCTTTGCTTTGCTTTGCTTTGCTTTGCTTTGCTTTGCTTTGCTTTGCTTTGCCTTGCTTTGCCTTGCTTTGCCTTGCTTTGCCTTGCTTTGCCTTGCTTTGCCTTGCTTTGCCTTGCTTTGCCTTGCTTTGCCTTGCTTTGCCTTGCTTTGCCTTGCTTTGCCTTGCTTTGCCTTGCTTTGCCTTGCTTTGCCTTGCTTTTGCCTTTGCCCTTGCCTTTGCCCTTGCCTTTGCCCTTGCCTTTGCCTTGCCTTTGTCTTGCCTCACCTCGCCTCACTGGTCTTTGATGAGCATACACAGGTGTTGATTCACCTTACATGGCATTAATGAGCTTTTCTTGTGTTACTTCATGTGAAGAAACTTGCCAAAGAACTTTCTGTGAAATTCTTGCAGCTTTTCTGTCAAGTGGACTAGACTACAACTGCTGATTCATGTTTGGTGTTTGTAGTAGACTAGACTAACAACAATGAAGATGGGAATTGGCCCCAAAGAATTATTTCTAAAGAAGTCCACTTACCCTATATCCTAATAACCTTTCTTTTCTACTACTACTGGTGGTTTGTGAGCTAGAGGGGAAATTAAAACCTTATTAAGTATGTTGTGAAAAATATATACCTAAAACATATACACTGGGATCTTATTTGGCTATAAATTATCAGATATTCAGGAAAACAAATGACACTGGAAAATGTTATAGGAAGAGATATCCCAGGATCAGAATGAACAAAGTATGTCCTCTGTCATGTGTGAATTCTACTCTAGAGTTAAGTGTGTCTGTCTATCCAGCTGGGAGTTAATTTGTGTAAAGTCTAGAAAACCAGGAAGTGGTCTGTGAGATGCCTTACACAACAAGGATGAGGAAGACAATAGAACAAGTCAGGAGGGGGGTGGATCGTGGGCATGAAAGGGTATAGCAGAAAAAAACACAGGATGGCACTTGACAGTTAGCCAAAGTTAATTATGTATGAAAATGTCATACAGAAGTGGGTTATTGTCAACTCATCTAAATGATAAAGAAAAAAAATACTAAAAAACTTGAAAGCAGAAAACCTCAACTGGACAAAATGCAAATATGAATGAACCATGAGAAGCCCAGCCCCAGTGGATACACATATATTACAGTCCGTTATTCTCCAGCTCAGGAAATATCAAGAAAGCTTGAGTGAGCCAGAATACCAGGAAGTTTGCTGTAAAATGTTTTTTTCCTAGAAATGGCTGCATAAACAAGGCTGGACCAATGGTGATATCAATAGACATATTAATGCGGGAAAAGAGAGATTCCAAAGGGCCCCAACCCGACAAAGAACTACAAGCAACTAACAAATGACTTCTGGGAGCAGAGAGTTTACCTCTCTCAGGGATGAGTCACTTGTAGGTTATCTAATGTCAAGTGGTTATCTCTGAAACCTCATATTTTCAATCAACAAAACCTGACTCTGTGTAATATATGTATGTGTGTGTATATATGTGTGTGTGTGTGTGTGTGTGTGTGTGTATGTGTGTGTGTGTATACATATATATGTATATATACATATAAATATGTGTGTAAAATAATAATCAAAATAATAATTAAAGTATAAAGGCCACTAATGCAAAAGTGGAAAGAAAACGTGGGAACAGTTAAAAGAAGGGGATCTGTAAGTGGGAGGGAGAAAAAGAAAGGGGAAAACTTGTATCTTTTTATTTCAATTAAAATATGTTTTTCAAAATGGCATTCATTTTTAGTTCATTCTAAACTTCAGGGTCAACCTGACAGAGTAATGTAGATGTCATCATAACTTGAATGAGCAATTCAAACATACTGTAAGAAGTTAATTTACTTAAGGAGACAGAGACAATGTGAGAAAACACTCTGACTATACCACCTTCCCTTAGCATGGAACTGAAGTCATATAAGAAGCCACCCAGAAAAGATAAAAGAACAATCCACTAGCACATACAGAACATCAAAAGTATGTGTTAACTCTGTAAGCCAAGAACAAAAGAGTGCATATGTTTGATGCTACTTAGGTATGTCATTTTAAGAGCTGTAACTTGTAACTGTTGTGAAAGTGATTGCTAGGGAAGGGAATGGGAATAAACAATGACTGTTAAAATTTACATGAAGATAGGAGACCAGACTAAACTCTCACAATAGCATCAACAGACACACAAACCAAAATGGAGTTCTTTGTGCTAAGATTACATAATCATACTAGAAATTTGAATAAGAAAATTAAGGTCTACCTAAACATTTTTTTCTGAAATCAAAAGATCTCCATTTACTTGAACCAATATAATTAGAAAGTATATTCTGCTTTAATTTTTAAGGGAAAAAGTTCCATAAAGAGTGACTTGCCATTAATTAATGAGTTCTACTACTTCTATTGTTTTCTTTCATCATTTTCAACTTCATGATTTATAAAATTATTGTGTGTCATTGGCCACTGAAGACAACAACAGTTGTCTTCTGACCTCTGCAAGCATGCTAGGTTTTATAAATTCCTACATACACATGTGTGCACGCATGTACACATGCATACATACACACACACACACACACACCACAAAATAAATAAATGCAGATAGGCTTATAGATAAATTTGTAGTGATTTTGCCTTTATAGCAACAAGTCTGTGGAAGACCACTAGAACCTACCTGAGGAAATAACCATACTTTGTTAAGAATTACATTACTATAGATACATTTTTAAAATGTATGATATTATAGCCTTAAACCTTATAAAGCATTATTATGTTATGGATCAAAATATTACTTCAAGTGTTAGACATTTTCTATAAATAGTTAGTTGAATTCATTTATTATATAACAAATACTATGGACAAATGCCAACATTTGTAAGGGAGGACATAGCCAATGATTTTATTTTATTTATTTTAGACAATTTGTATCTAAAATATTATATGTGTGTATGTGTATGTGTGAGTGTGTATGTGTGTGTGCTTGTTACAGATGAGAAACTATTTAGGCTCTTATATTAGTGAAAGCAATTTTAAATTTACTACAAATATTTAATGGGTAGAGATCAAAAAATTATGCTAAACTCTAGTATTCAGGAGATTTGGGTGACAGAATTTGTCAAATGTTGCCTAGATCTACTACTTTTTATCGTGGAAACTTCCATTTGGCAGATAAACCTATAAGATATTCTCTTACATGGACTGTGTATGTGGTGTGAAATGGGAAAGTCTGAAATAAGACTCCGTTTCATATTGTTTCTGATGAGGTCATATGTATTCCCCAGACTGTGGTGAAATACTTTATTGGTTGCAACAGTGAATTGCAATAGATCCTAACTTATCTTTCTTCTGACCTTAAGTATAAATGAAAAACAATAAATTTATTTCAAGGTCTCACTGAAAATAAACAAGGCCAACTGGAATAGAGGTTTGCAGCCTTCCTGATTCACATATAGAACCAAGCCAAAGAAGAAAAGAAAGCAATTAGAATTTTTCTCCCTGTTTTTAAGTTACATTTATTAGTAGTGGGTATTGTGGTTTATTTAATGTTTTGTTTGGGGTTCTGAGAAATAAAAATAGAGGGAACACCATTCAGAATAAAGGTCAAGGCATTACCATGAATGAAAGTGGTGAACAAAGGGAAAAGCCAGTTTAAACACACTAATATTTTACATATTAGGGAATTATCCCTTCACTGAACCACCTCAGTATCTCTGATTTCAGGTGTCATCTGAACGGAAAACTGCGTGTAGCTCAACTAAGTTTATTTTTTAAAGGATCATGGAATAAGTTCTAATTTCTACATTCTTAAAGTTATAAATAGAAAATTTCAAGCTCGGAATAAGGCATGTGTCAACAGAGATCAAATAAGTGACAGAGAAATAAAGCTACAAAATTAAGCTGAAGAGGGGCACGCTGTAGATAAATGAAAGTGTTGGCCCACAAAGACTGATGGGCAGTGGATTGTCATGCTTGTTTAAAGACCAACCTTGAGAATTTCTCTCTAGCCTTCTCTCAATAAAATCTGATTCCCCAAATGCACTGCACTTGGGGAGAGTGCTGCATCTCATCAGTGTGTAGTGACTCAGTAGGTCCTTGGAGGAAAGCCTGGAGACAGGACCATTACAAATCTTACTACACACTGGCACTCTAGTTTAAAACCACAGAGTGATAAAACACAGTTAAAATGACTGATAAAATAAAACAACCTAAATTCTAATTGCTATAATCAGCAAAGTAAACATGGGGCAGCCAAGCAAGAAAGCAGAACCATTTGTCTTCCTATCATCCTATCATCAATGGTTCTGGTCCACGCAAAACACACACACACACACACACACACACACACACACACACACACACACACACACCATTTGAACAGCGCATAGCAAGTGCAGTCCATGCCCTTCTGGAATTACATGAGGACATAGCCTTGTTGTAATAGGATCTATTTATCTGCAGAAAAGGGATGAAAATAATAGCAGTGGTCTCAAGGGGTTTTGTTGTTGTTTTTGTGGTTGTTTTTAGCCTATTCTTGTTTACTTACAACTTTTCCTTATCTGACTAGTTTGCATCTCAAGAAAACTGAGTCTTTCAAATCTTTGTAGTACGACATATACAAGAAGCAAACCTCACAAATTTTTGTCAGTCCACATCTTTTATTCAGCCAGCTTTTCTGAGACTTGGCAACAGATTGCTAAACTTCCCACCACTCACTTTCTTTGACCAGAGGGGTCCATTACCTCTGGCATAATAATGTAACCTCCATGATTTGCTTTGGAAGATGGTCTTCTTTAATTCTTGATGGCATTGCACATATAGACACATTGTCATATTATTTCATTCGTTTGGTCATATGTTAGTATAGACACATCATCATATTATTTCATTCATCTAGTCATGTGTTAATATATTAAGAACAAGTTTTATTTTGAGGTCTTGTCCTTATACCCCTCCAAATTGATAAGTTTTATAGAAAGTATACAATAAATAAAAATATTAAAAGTATGAAATGATGGTAAATATTAGTCCTTCTGTCTCTTCCATTCACTGTTCCTCCCTCCACCATAGTATAGTAGCATCAATGTGTTATATAGATGTGACCTTCCTCCTATCTGTTGCTCCTATAGCTTTTTCTTCTCTACTTGTATTTCACATACCTCCAGATAAATCCTAAAAAATTCTGCCTAATGCTCTCATGAATAACATCCTGCCAGAGGTACCACTTTTATGGCAATTCAAGGTTAATGAAAATGTGGCTTCACATTTCCCAAATTTTCTCACAGTCCTCCAAGTGTAGGTCATGTCAGTGGTAATCCTCAATTGTATCTTTTTTCTCTTTACATAATGACATTTTCTGGAGAAAGGGGCCAATGTAGGCACTACCACAGCTACTTGATCACATGACATTTAGAGCCAAATTTCTACAACACTATCACTTATTTGGATATTTCTACTCACAGTGTTCTGTCTGACGTTAAATTTCCCAGTAGGTAAGTAGGCATGCAGTACAGAGAAGGGAGGATAGCTACATACACACAGAAAGGATAAATCATAACATTCAGACTTTTATACACATGCCTCCAAAACTGTGATCACACGTTACTGGAAAGAATGGAATCTATCTCTGCGGGGAAACTTGCCATTGTCTCAACTCATAGGAGATAACCCACTTATCTGGCTCAGACAACCCCTCAGTCAGGTGGCACCACCACCTTAAGCCATGATAAAGATATAGGAGGACTAATTAGCCCTGTGCTAAGAGAATGTACAGCTCCTTCCCAGAATCCCCCTTGCCTCATGTAGTATTTAGTATAGTTATAGTCATGCTGCATTGGTGTGTTTTTCTGAATAATTAATAAATTCTCTTGGTCTTTTTCCTGTCTCTGTCTAAAGCATACTTTCCCTAACACTCTGGGCTTCATTCTTTCTCCCAAATTTTGGTCCATGCCTGTGGCTGTTTGACCACCACGGGACTGATCTCCATTCTGGTCTTCCACTTGTCCATCTGTTTCTTACAAGCAGCAGTCAAAATTTCCAGTTTACCTGACCTGAGATTTTTCTCTTTTACATTCCAATAAAATTATCATCAAGCTCCCATGGATATGTTCTTAAATTTTTTTCATAACAAAACTAAAAACCCCAAGAGAGGGCATCTTTTTCCTCATAACATATAGCAACTTCACCAGGATGCCCCCCAAATTTTCAGTAAAATTTGGAAATATTGATCTAGCCTTTTTTCTGACAGTTCACCCATCAAAAGAATGAGAATGTCCTCAAAGGTATTCCTGGCTACTCATCTGAGTTGATTTGTAAAGTTTACATGAATCAAGGAAGAGGTAAAATTTCAGCTCTTGCCTTGTTAATTTTTCTTTTCTTTTCTTTTCTTTTGTTTTGTTTTGTTTTTAATTTTTGCCTTGTTAATTTTAAAACCAGAACCTCTGCAATGGCTGGGCATCTAACTGTAAACTCAGGAATTTCCCAGCATCATTCCAAGGTTCCCAACAAAAGCTCATTCATTCAGTACTTTACCTCTCCAGCTCCTTCCTGGACTGCTTTCTTAGCCTGTCAAAGGTGATACACTAAAGCTACATCTTGCATTCTTCCTGCCTGTTTGGGTTCTAAGTGAACTTTGGACTCTGCGGATGAAACATATGATGAAACAAGAATTCAAAACTGAATCTTGAGAAGGAAGTTGAAAGTTTTACTAGTGTAAAGTGGAACAGAGATGGAGCTCTGTGACTAGGTTTTTTTTTCCTTCCTTCCTTCCTTCCTTCCTTCCTTCCTTCCTTCCTTCCTTCCTTCCTCCCTCCCTCCCTCCCTCCCTCCCTCCCTTCCTTCCTTTTCTCTTTCCTTCCTTCCCTTTTCTTTCTTTCCTTCCTTCCTTTCTTCTTCTTTTCCTTCCTTTCTTCCTTCTTTCCTTCCTTCCTTTATTTCTTACTGAAAATAGATTTTCTCTCATACAATACATCCAGACCATACTCCCTTCTATCCTCCCTTCACTCCTCAAAGAAAACTCCCACTCAGACCCCTCTCTCCCAGACCTGCTCCCCCTCTTTTTCCTCTTCAGAAAAAAAAAAAAGCAGGCCTCCAAGAGAAGACAAACAAACAGAACAAAACAATATACAATAAGAAAAAGGCAAAAAAAAAAAAAAAGCCCGCATACTGAGACTGGATAAAGCAAACAATGGAAAGAAAGGAGTTCCAAAGAGCAGGCAGAAGAGTGACAAGATATACTCTCTCCTGTTGTTAGGATTTCCACCAAAACACCATGCTGTCAGCCATAGCATATATTTAGAGGACATGATAGGAACCCATTCAGAATCCATAGTTGCCTCTTCAGTCTTTGTGAGTCCATGTGAGTCCTACTTAATTGGTTCAGAGGGCATTGCTCTCCTGGTATGCTCTAACCCCTCTAACTCCTACCACCATGCTTCCTCTGCTTCCTCCATTGGATTCTCCAGTCACTGTGAGAAGACTTGATGGAGAACTATGCTTTAGACTCTCTTTTCACATAGTGTTTGGCTGGTTATGGATCTCTTCTCTTGCTCCCCTCTGCTGCACGAGGAAGCCTCTATACTTGTTGGCATTTTTAAATTCAAGGTAGAGCCAACAGCTGTCTTAGTAGGACAGTTCCAAAATGTAATGCTAAGTACCATTCTTAGAAACTGAGTCTGTGTTCTATCTTTTCATGTCTCAGGTAATTTGTAAATTACATAATAAATGTAATAAATTTTTTCTCATGAAACTAGCTAAAGAGGCTCTTTTCCAACATTGTCCTTTGGACAAAATTTATCTGTAGTTAAAGGAGTATAGAGAGAAAAAGCTGAAAACAAAGCAATGCCTTTCTTATTTGCTGCATCCAGCATGGCCTGCATCAAGAAGCTTATCCATTCTGCTTGGTTATTTAATTACCTCATTAACTATGCCAGCCGACCAACTTTTCTTGCTACTTTTAAATTAATTTTCATTTTGTTTCTATCATTTTGACTATCAGGTTGATACTGATAAAAATTCCCCATCTAATTATTCAAGTAAAACTATATATGTGTGTGTGTGTGTGTGTGTGTGTGTGTGTGTGTGTATGCATGTTTGTGTATTTGTTTGTGTATGTGCATGTATGTGCATATATATGCATATATATATATATTCAAATGGGTTTGGTTTTTTTTTATACTCTGATGTCCAGAACAAAATATTTTATTTAAATCTCATTCCCAGTATCATATAATCATGCATTTTGTGTATTAGGATATTGTTTGATTGCTTGAGAGTGTTCCCATTTTAAGTATTTGCTTTTAAACTGTTAGCTCTTAAAGAAAATGCAATTTTACAAATGTCAATTCCATTCAACTATATCCAAAGAATATTTTGATAAGCACATTGATTACCACCCTAGGAAAGAGGGTAATGATGAAAGTTGAAATATATTTCTCACGAACCACAGAGGTTTTCTCTCATTGATGAGAAATATTAGCCAAAAAAGAGGCACAGAGAGTCTAAAGGACTTCAAAGGATACTGAATATTGGAAGATTCAGCTACTGGATCAAGTACTGACCGGTGAGAGAGTCTGCTGTCTTCCCACTCTTATATCCTGGCAGGGAACACAGATGTTCCTATGACAGCAACATCTGGGGGATAAAGACATGTTCACATTGAGGGATGTAGAGGAACACTTTGAAATCTTGACCTCATTCAGACAGCCTGAGATTGTCATGAAGCAAAAGTAATTTAATCAGAAAGTAGATAATAAATAAGTACATAACTGATAAATAAAAAATTACTTACATGAGTCCCAACCACTGGACTGTCAACTAAAGGGTAAATAGAATTGTTTGCAAGAAAAATGTTCTCTCTCTCTCTCTCTCTCTCTCTCTCTCTCTGTGTGTGTGTGTGTGTGTGTGTGTATGTATGTGAGCACATATGTGTGTATGCATGTGTGTGTATTTGTGTATGTGCATGTATATGCATTTGTGTATATGTGTGTGTGCACGTGTGTATTCATTTGTGTGTTTATGGGGTTTGTTTTGTTTGTTTGTTTTTTGTATGTCAGTGTGCCTATATGCGGTTAATTTTACTTTGGTTATAAGTCTTAATCTTAAAATGCTCATCAAATGAGAAATATTTCTCCAGCTTAAATTTAGCACTGGAAAATTAACAGAAGTAAGTGATTGTTTATCTTCTCCAGCATAGAACCACAACATTTATAGTTTCATACAGCAAAAGATGCCTCTCAGTTGGTGAGTCTCTGTCTAGAACAAATCAAATTTATCATGTCCATTTTGTATTTTGTTTGTCTTGTTCTGTTACTGATGTGATGGTTTTGAAATCTCTGTGACCCTATATCTAAGTCATAAATTTCTAAGAAAGAATGAAATATGACCCATCTTTCCACACTCTATTTTGTCCTTTTATTTCTTTTTCTTCTGGAAAAAAATCTGTGAAGACTTTATGATGTGAGTGACATCATCACAATGTTTAGTGATTGTGAGTCAGGATTTAGTTTACTGTCAGACAAGGGTACCAATTTAAAAAATGTTCCAATAGGCTTGCTCATTTTAAAATCTCTTTCGTTAGTATAAAAACATTCACACAATTTGTATTCAATCAATGATACAATTAAGTCTATAGAAGACTTCTTTTGAAACAATTGTTTTGGAAACAACCTTAAACAAAAAAAAAAGTGAAAAACAAAATTCTTAGCCATATATATATGGCTAAGAATATAAGCATATATATAATGCTTCTCTGTTGCTGTGATATTGCAAAGATTAAAACTTGTTGCAAAGAAGTGGGTTTATTTGGCTTAGAACTTACAATTTATAATCAAGAGAAGCCAAAGGGGAACAAGTCAGGAACTGAGGCATAGAAGATAGAGGAGCACTGTTTATACTGGCTTCTATCTATTGCTTGCTTGGCTTACTTTATTATATAAACTAGGAGGCCTGTCTTCCCAGGGACAATACTACCTGTGGTATCCTGGAATGCCCTATATCAATAATTAATCAAGAAAATGCATACACAGATATGTCACAGTCCAATTTAAGGGTAACAATTCTTCAGTTGAGGTTCCCTCTTCCTGGGTGAATTAAGTTTTGTCATGGTGACAAACAAAGTGAACCCCTTATTAACTTGACCCACAGACACATCCCAATTAAACCTAATGTTTCTTTCTTGTTTATATCTAAGATCTCATGTTACTATCATAATTTAAAAGTCTCACAGTCATTGAAAAACTATTCTAATACTTTGAATATTAAATATCTTTTTAAAGCGACACATTTTTCCCTTGTGGTCTCCTGTAGGTTCAGAAATAAGCAATACAAACTGTTACTCTGAAAGGAAAAACCAGGCTATAAAAAAAAATTCACTAAAGCAAAACTAAGGTTTAGCAGAGTAACTATAAATTTCTCAATGTCTGACATCTTAGACTTCCTCATGATGCTCTTAGATCCAAAGGGCTTGGAAAGTACCATTTATCTCTCTCTGCCACACTCAGAGCTGGTTTTGCATGCCCAGCCTAGGTCTACTCCACCTTTGTTCCTGTCCTTGATGGGCATTCAATGGTTGATTCTATCATATACAACATGTTGTGGTCCTGTCTGCAACAGAAGCTATACCTTCAGCAAGAGTTTGTGGTCTCTATGCAGGGATGTGAACCTGGCCACATAGTACCAAACAACAGTTTCCTTCCCTGACCCATTCAGTTCTGGGGTTTCCACTGTAACTGGGCTGTACCTCACCCAAGAGACTCTCCTGGCTCCCACAGTTCCATACCTTGGCTTCTCTCCTTATCCTGTTTAGTCCTGCAGCTTCAATGCCATGAAAACCAGTGTTATGTGAGAGATCCTTACACAGTTCTTTGTTCAAATGCTATTTTAAAGTGCAGCCTTGGTCTGAGATAGATTGTATGGCATGTGGGACTGCTCTATCGGACAGCAAACCTGGTAAGGTTGAAGGATCTCAAACACTGGGCATCTCAGAGATTCGATGGTGAGTGGAGCCATTCCCTACCTGTCTTAGTACCTGTGCTGGAACACATAACCATAGCACCCCACTGAGGGCCATGGGTATTCAGTCACATTGAATAACACCTGGAGTTCTTCCCTGTGCTAATGAAATATCTATATGGCCACGAATCTTCAGCCAATGACTTTCCCTTCCTAGGTATTCCTTCACACAAGAAGTAAATAATTCCGTGTTTACTCCAAATAAATTACATGCATTTATATCCACCATCAAATAAACCATTATGAATAACCAAGGATTGTCTCGGAGAATTGTTTCATTAACGATTGCCTTGGTGAAAGCCTTTAACTAAAGAGCCACTCCTGAGACTCCCAAGGCAGGCTTTCACCCCTCTATTTCCTCCAATATTCTGGCACTCACTCCCAATCAGACCAAATTCCTATCATTGTGGGCTTAGCCTGTTTCTCTCTACCTACTACAGATGCTGTCTTAGTGAGGGTTTCTATTCCTGCACAAAATGTCATGACCAAGAAGCAAGTTGGAGAGTAATGCAAGGGTTTCACTTTAGTAGTTCTGGTGTCTTATTAATCACAGCTGATTCTTCAGCCTCAGCTAACCAGAACAACAGAATCTTCACAGTCAAAACAGTAAGGACCCTGATAAGAGTCTTTAATCTTCCTTCTGAAATTTTATAATCTGAGCCTCCTTTTTTTGCACTGTTCTCAACATTATCTCCCAAGCTCCTATAGAACATTCCACAGAGCTCTTAACATACCAATGGCTCTTCTAGCTCAAAACTCCAAAGTCCTTCCACAGTCTCCCAAACACATGGTCAGGCCATCACAGGAATACCCCACTTTTGGTACTAGTTTTGTTAGTCAGGGTTTCTATTCCTGCTCAAAACATCATAACCAATAAGCAAATTGTGGAGGAAAGAATTTATTCAGCTTACATTTCCACATTGCTGTTTATCACCAAAGGAGGTCAGAACTGGAACTCACATTGGGCAGGAACCTGGAGGCAGAAGCTGATGCAGAGGTCTTGGAGGGGTGTTACATACTGGCTAGCTTCCCTTGGCTTGCTCAGCTTGGTTTCTTATAGAACCCAAGACTACCAGCACAGAGATGATACCACCTACAATGCTTTGGTTCCTCCCTCCTTCATCACTAATTGAGAAAATGCCTTATAGCTCTCATGGAGGCTTTTCCTCAAGGCGGGGCTCTTTTCTCTGTGATAACTCCAGCTTGTATTAAGTTGACACAAAAGCAGCCATTACAGATGCCCTGAGGGAAAATGTAGACTTCAGACCCCCTGTTCTTGATTCCCTCTCTCTGCAGTATACCAGTGGCACCCAAGTACCCAGAGAGGAGACCAGGAACTACTGAGGACACTGGAATTTGCCTTGGCTCTCCCTAGTGGTGCTGCCATAACCCACTCCCAGCAGAGAGGCAGTTAGCTCTAGGATACTGGATGACAGCTTCTGTGTATTGACTCTGAGGAAATACTCCCCAGGAGGTTGTGCCTCAAGTTTTCAGCAGCTGTCCCAGGAAAGCACAAAAATTTTCACTTGTACATATTCTTCAAATATACAAGAACATCACTTATAGAGTTCTTGCTTTCCTCTGAAGTGTTACATCAGCCACCATTCCCTACAGTTCTTTCAGCATTGTCTTCCAAGTTCCCGTTACATCATAGTAAGCCCCGAGTACTAAATGGTTTTTCCAGCCCAAAGTTCTAAAACCCCTCACCTTCCTCCACATGCTTAAGGCATAGAAGCCGCAGAATCTCGTTCATAATAGAAACACCAACTCTCTTCCTTGCTAAAATGGAACACTGACCAAAAACAAAATTGAAAAGGAAAGAGGTTTTGTTTTATGGCTATATTCCACCATCAAGGGAAGCCAAACCAGGAACTCAAGGCAGAAACCTGGAGGCAAAAACTGAAGCAGACGCTGCTACCTGCTTGCTCCCAGTCTCCCGTTCATCTGTTCTGCCATTGTGATATAACCCAGGAGCACCTGCCCAGGTATGGCACCACAAACAGTGGATTGGGACCTTGCATATCATTCATTAATAAAGAAAACGCCTCACAGAATGCCCACAGGTCAATCAGATGTAGGCAATTTAACATTTGCAGCCCTTCTCCCCAAGTGGTTTTAGTTTGCATCCAGTTCACAGGAAATAATGAGCTCACAATACTATCACCAAGTCTCTTGCAAGGTTAATGCATATGGAAAAAGTTACACCTCCCCAAAATTTATTATATTTTAATTGATGCATTTATTTTTGTTTATAATTTTGGGATACAGTGTATCGTTTCCGTTTCCATGTGAGTGCACTGGGTATTGGTTAAATCAAGGTAACCAGTGTCACTATAGTTTCATACATTTATTATTTCTTTGGGTTAACTTCATGCAAACTCCTTTCTTTCAGCAAGTATAACATTTATGACATCATAAAGCTAGCGGTATCTCCTAGTGATGTCAAAGAGTGTCATAACTGCTTTCTCTAATCATCCAGCATCCTTAACCCTGTTGCTCAGCCTTACTTGCTCTCCCCTTACCTGCTCGTTTCCTCTGGTGAGGAATCTCCTAATTCTAGATTGCCCTTTTCAAATACTACGCATACATGAGATCACTCAGCAGTTTTCCTTTCCATTTGGTATGGATTTGTCATAATGTCTTCAGGTCTGTTGGTGCAAATGAAAGTGGGATTTTATCATTTTCGTAGGTGAATAGTACCACAGCATCTCTGTTGCACGGCTTCCTTATCTGTTCTGCTGATAGACGTTGAATTCATGCCTTAGCTATTGAGAATTCTCCTACAATAAAGCCAAGAATAAAGGAGTTTCTTCAACATTCTAATACCTTTTAATTTTGACTATAGTCAGCATTGGGAATTGTTAGATCACATGGTAGTTCTGGTTTTTATTATTTTGTGAACCCTCATAATATTTTATATAATATATTTAAGATATATTTTTAAAAATATGAATGATGTACAGGTGAATGGATACTGACTCAAATCATCAAAGATGTATTAGTCTTAAAATCTGAATAAGATAGTTCATTCCAGTTAGCTCTCTGCAAAGACATAAATAGGTCAAATAGGAAAAGAGATACTTAAGTACTCTTTCTCTCTCTTTCTCTTCCAGTGGTATGTGTGTGTGTATGTATGTATTACTGTATGCGCCACCATATGTATGTGAAGATCAATATACAAATTGAAAGAGTTAGTTCTCTTCAACCGTATCGGCTCTGAGAATCACACAGTTCAGGAGGCTTGGCAGCAAGCATGATCTTTCACGCTTTGAGCGTCCTTGCTGGTCCTGATCTGCCAGTTTGACATATATATTGTAATTAATACTTGAGGAAATTGGTCTGACCACTTTTGAGGTCAGTTTTCTGTGTACTAATGTGCAGTTTTCACTCAAAGTTCCGTGTTTATGTGGGAAAATAATGTAATATGGATGAAACTAAATGGCTTTTCTAACTGAAGTTAGAAATAATAATAAAACTGTTGGTTAACATATGAAGTGTTTATTACCTGTCTGTTTTAAGAAAGTCTTTTAAAAACCACTTTCATCTAACAATTGTGAATTTGTTGTTATTATTTTTGTTTATTCCTTGAGACAGGATTACATATGGCCCATGTGTATAGCTAAGACTGTACTTGAAATCTCGATATTTTTATCTTTGCTTCTGGAGCTGAGATGAAAGGCTTTTACTCCATGCCTAGCTCTGGTAATTGAAAAGAGAAGTGTAGTATTACAAAGTGAAACTGTGTCTTGGAACTTCAATATTATGAGTTATAAAGTCCACTCGAATGACTTGCTTAAAGATAGTACTATGGAAATGAAGCATACATGATTTTTTTAAAAAATCACTTAATATTAGAAAAAATCACTCTAATTAATTAATCTTTATTTTTAATTAATTAATTTATTTATTTTTAGATATTTTCTTTATATACATTTCAAATGTTATCCTGAAAGTTCTCTATACCCTCCCTCTGCCCTGCTCCCCTGCCCACCCACTCACACTTCTTGGCCCTGGCATTCCCCTGTACTGGGGCATATAAAGTTTGCAATACCAAGGGGTCTCTCTTCCCAGTGATGGCTGACTAGGCCATCTTCTGCTACATATGCAGCTAGAGATATGAGCTCTGGGGGTACTGGTTAGTTCATATTGTTGTTCAATATTATAATACTAGAAATCAACCTATCAAAACATATGTTGTAAAATATACTTTAAAAAGAGGGTCTCTAGGTTACCAGAATTGTCTTGAATCCATGAGCTTAAATGCATCAACTTAAAGTGGACGGTTAGAACTAGGATTGTCCGCTGAGGTAAGTTGAGTATTTACAGTATTTAGTATTTAGTATTTACAGGTATTTTCACTGATCATTTGGCATTTCTTCAATATTTAACAAATTCCATAAAAAACAATTCTTGAGATATACAATATCACATATATAGTTGATAAAATTCATTTATTTAAATATTTTATTGGATATTTTATTTATTTACATTTCAATATTATAAATTTAGTCTTTTCCCCATAGCGAAGAAAACATACTCTGAAGAAAAAAAAAAAACTCCAATGCATTCTGAGCTAGCTTCAATTTTACTGAGTTCTTGAAACAGCATATCCAACCATTACTTTGAAAGGTGGAGGATAAACGTACAAAGAGAGACAGGGTCTCATCCCTAGAACCTTCCTGGCTTTCTGATACTGCCTCTTTCCCTCCTCCCATCATCAGGAGACATCATGTTTCATAGTCATCCTGAGAATAGGCACACCAAACAAATACCAATTTAGCTTTCATCTCTGTGCCTTCATGATGAGAGTGAGCAATAATACCCTGGCTGTGCTCTGTGAAAAATAGTAACCTCACTCTTTTCCACTCCACTCAATATTTGTCTGAATGTAAATCATTGCATTTTAAAATAGTCCTAGAGCCAGGAGTGGTGGTGCACACCTTTAATCCCAGCGCTCAGGAGGCAGAGGCAGGTGGATTTCTGAGTTTGAGGCCAGCCTGGTCTACAAAGTGAGTTCAAGGACAGCCAGGGCTACACAGAGAAACCCTGTCTTGAAAAAACCAAAATAAATAAATAAATAAATAAATAAATAAATAAATAAATAAATAAAAAATAAAAAATAAAATAATCCTGCCTGGTTATACCAAATGGGTCACAAAACAAAATCAAAGGAACTGCACATGGTCCACAAACACAGATTTGGGCACATATGCACTTAAAATAGAAATACATAAATGTATTAACAAAAGCTTCAATAATAAGCAAAAGAAAATTCAACAAAATAAATAAACAGGAAAAAACAAAAAACAAGTTTCAGTCTTAAAAGAAACAACAAAACAGTTGGATCACAGGAGTGATAACCACTTATTCCTGCAGGCATGGCAGGGTTTAGATGTTCAGATGCTGTCTAAAGCTCACTTCTGGTTTGTTTGTTTGTTTTATTTTGTTTGTTTTGTTTGTTTTGTTTTTGTTTGTTTGTTTTTGTATTTTTATTGTCAGACACGCTCTATCACCCATGTTTTCTGCTCTGGACCAGTCTGCCCAATATAGGATAATACTTTGGTTCTTGTGGCATACATTTATGCATTGGAGTCAAGGGCATTAGCTGAATTCAAGTTGCTGAAATAGTAGTCACCATATGCAAATCCCACTTGAACCAAAACAGGGTCAAGGATCCTCAGCTTTTAGATGCTCATTCCAAAGAGGAAATGTTTGGCTGAGCATTTGTCTTCTGTAAAGAACTATATAAATATTTTGGTTCCTTGCTGCAGGACCAAAGGTCATGGATTCACCACACACTTGGAAATAAACTGATTAAAAAGATAAAATTTAATGAGTATTTAATTGCTAATAGAAATTATGCTATCCTCTCTTCTTGTGGATAATTTTTATCAAAGTCTGTATAAAATAGTCATTATTCTTGTAGTCATTTAATCGCAGGGAAACGAAGACTTAAGTAAATAGCCTTTCAATGGATAGCAAGTAGTGGAGAGGTGGAGTCAGTGTTTTGTTAATGGTGAAACCTGAGTCCCCTTTGATAAATGGATTCAAGAAGAGACTCAAATAAGCATTCAAGGACTGTGTGTGTGTGTGTGTGTGTGTGTGTGTGTGTGTGTGTGTGTGTGTGTGTGTGTGTTTAAGGAAAAGACTTGGTGCAAGCAAGCTGTAGTTCCTTTGTAGATGCCCAGAGAAGAATGCAGATGAGAAAGGAAATTTCAGGCCCTGTTAGGCTAGCATGGGGCCAGATGCCTGGCACACAAGCAATAACATTGTAGGGAGGAGGCTTTGGAGAAAATGTTTTGTGTGTAGGGGAAGGCATGGAATGTTAAGAAAAGTAAACTTAGCAAAGAGGTAGTGAGAAGGCTAGAAATCAGACTTTTCTGATTTCAGAAACATGGGCAGTCATAGTCTTCATGTGACTGTGGCCCAGTACTAAGGGCAAGGATTCTGTGAAGGGAAAATTCAATGCCCCATTAAAGAATGAATTATTCAGTCTGTTTCTAGCATGGCTTAAGGGGAACCCACCTTCCTGGGGTGGTCTCTCAACCAAAGAAATTGAACTAGCCCAGTTTGAATGTTAGATCTAGACCTAATAGTTTAAGTCAAAGAAGGCAAACTAGAAGATGCAAATAAAGCAGACCCATCTTCAGGCTCTACCCTAGACAAGGTTCAGAGGGCTGAAGGGTTAGTTCCCTAGGAAAGGCCTGCTTTCCTTCCCTATTGATATGCCTATTGCCTTAAGGATATTATTGGTGCCAAAAAAGTAGCTTCAGAGGGAGAACTATGGTAATGGGAGGATAGATGATTGCAATGCAAATACACAACACAGGTCCCCAGAGCAATGGTTTTCCATCTTCTCAAGCAGTCCCGAAGAAAGGACACCTTCAATACACAGAGGAACTGAGGTGTGTTTAAACTTTGTTCTCCAAGGAAGTTTCTGATAAGGACTTAATTTTCTGTAGGTCTCCCTTAAAGGAGAAAGTGGGCTGGCCTGAGGCTTTGGATAATCTACATCTCAATGATTATGTCCTCTAAATGACAAAAAGTTACTTTGCATTTCTAACTCCCTCTCTGAGGAACAATTGTCCTCACCTTTACTCTCTGAGCCTCAAGGAAAGTTTCTAGATGGGCCAATAAGACCTCTTCCAAGCCTTCTGCACTCATTTTCTCCTGAATAACTTTAAGAATCGGTATGTGAGCTTCTGAAACACAGCTACCAATTTCAATGTAAATTTTCTCCCCTTTTATTAAAAATAGCTTTACCTCCCTTGATGGAAGCTATGCCCTACCCTGCTTTAGTAACCAAGAACATGAGACTAGATAGCCCAGAGTCCTAGGGGAAAAGCAAATACTATCGTTCTCCTAAAAGATCCTCGAAAATGACTCCTAATGGCATTCTGCTTTACCCAGTTCATAGTGCCTCACTCAGCCAGCATCAGAGAAGCAAATGGGAACAAATACAACTGGAACAAATACAGGCAGCCAGATAATATACACAGAGTGAGAGACCTGGAACACTCAGCCCTATACTGTATGTCTCCATTAAATCCCTCCCATCAGGGCTCTGGGAACTTTAGATAAGAGGATGCAGAATGGGTGTAAGAGCCAGAGTAGATAGAGGACACTAAGAGAAACAGGCATTTTAAACCCAGAAGATCTATACTCATAGAAACTCTCAGACACTGAGGTAGCATGCTTGGAAGGTGCATGGGTCTACACCAGGTGGGATCCTAGGGCTGAAAGAAGACAGTGACATAGTGTCTCTATTTCTCAGACAAAAGCTATCTCCTCTTGATAACCAAGTCAACATTTAGTTTTCTGCAAAGAAGTCTCAGTGAAAAAAAGAAACTATTTTTGAGGGTAGGCTGCAAGTCCTGCAATAATTGGTCAGAGAAAATGAACTCAGGAGCTTTCTTGTCTTATAATGTTATGTCGGAGCTTTCGTTTGTCTGTTTGTTTAGTTTTATATTAATTTTTATTTCTTTTTATTTATATTTTTTCTCTATGTTTACCCTATAGGTCTTTTGTGAATCTATTATGGCTTCCAGTTTAGTGTTTTTATGGGATTTCCAAGTGTGTGAGCAAATGAGTCTTTTTGCCTATATCTGTTTCTTCTATATTTCTTGGGCAATTTTCTTTCTGTTTGTTTTGCTCTATTCTGATTTATTATTTTGTGTTTTAACCTATTAGTGAGAAGGCTAGGCTGACACCATGACAGGCTTCAAATTGGCATTTTGGGAGATTAGGGCTAAATCTCTCTTCCCCAAAACTGGGCAAGTCTAGGAAAGTCTAGGACTCAGAAGCTGCCTTGCCACCAGGCTTAAGGCAAGCAAGGACAATGGGTCGGCAACAGTTTCCAGACTTTTTGAGCAACAGTTTTCAGCTCCCAGTCCCAACAATGGTTCTGGAATGTCAGTAAAGATAGAGCCAAGATGAAGAGTCACCTACTCCTCTCCAGAGTTCCCCTAATATGCTTTAAATCAGGCCTGCTAGTTCACTTTGGGGTGTCTCCATCTTTGTAGATGGTAGACCCCAGCATGATGGACTTCTACAGAATAAAACCCTCTTTGTGCTTACACACTATTGAGTCTGGGATATCATTTTTTAGTAAATCATGGACCCTACATTATGTTATAGGTTATTATCATCTCTTAGAAACCTATTTATTTTCTTTCTTCTCCTTTTTTTAATCATAATACTTTTAATTACTTTTATTTTATGTGCATTGGTGTTTTGCCTGCATGTATGTCTCCGAGAGTGTCAAACCTTGTAGTTACAGACAGTTGAGAGATGACATGTGGGTGGAGGGATTTGAACTCAGGTCCATCTGAAAGAGCAGTCAGTACCGTTAACAGCTGAGACAACTCTGTAGCCCCAGCTATTTGTTTTCTAATAAGAGAGAGAGAGAGAGAGAGAGAGAGAGAGAGAGAGAGACAGAGAGACAGAGAGAGACAGAGAGAGAGAGACAGAGACAGAGACAGAGAGAGGGAGAGGGAGAGGGAGAGAGAGAGAGAGAGAGAGAGAGAGAGAATAGATCCAGATGAGAAGGGAGGTGCAGACAAATTGGGGAGAAGAGATGGAATAGAAACTGTAATAAGAATAAATTACATGAAAAAAATGAAAAATAAAGCAACAGCAACACAAAATAAAGCCAAGTAAGAACATGAGTAAAGCAAAGATCAGCTATCTATAAGATAGCTTTTTCTTTTCTCCTTTCATAGCAAGTCATTAGTCAGTGGCTTGCTTTTTCTGTGTGAGTTATTATCTACTAGAATGTGTGTTGCCAGACCCCAAAGACCTTAGCCAAAGTTATTGTAAACTCCCCAAAATCATTTAAATGTAAAAACTGGCTGTTGCTACCCTTCGAACTTTGCTTACGTGAACAATAAGTTTCCCATTCAATGCAAGAATCATAAATATTATTTGTTCATTGTTTGTGGAAGATACTAAAGAGCAGGATATATCTGGTTGTGCATATTTCTACAGTTGTAATTTTGACTGCTAACGGTATTAATGAGGTTTGTTTGATAACATCAAAGACATTGCCTAGGAAAAGTAAAATGTCAAAATCCTGCTTGGGTAGCACACAACAGAAGCTGCAACATGCAATCAAGACAGGAGACTAAGTGTTAGAGTCTCTTCTCTTTTTCTCTTTCTGAGTCTCTTGATTTCATTTGCATAACTAGCTCTTGATGAAGCGATTCCTAAGTTTTCAAGATATTATCATAGTGGCATTGATCAGTCTGTGTAAATCAGAACCCAGTAATTAAAATGCACATGGAGAGGTAGATGCAGATGGTAAAATTTGCAGCTTCACAAATTCAGTATCATTTTAAAAGTCCAGGGTTAGCAGCTGAAAGGACAGGTGACAGATGAGAGAGGAGAGCTGAGTCACCAGATGATGCTCGGATTCCAGTATAGCAAAGCTGTCTTCTTTCTCTATGAAGCTTCTACTCTGATAATTGAACTCACAGCATCTAACAGCATTTTCCTTGTGTTGACTTTCAGTGATATTTACCTTAGCTATCTATTTTTAAAAAGCATAATAATTCAAACTGTAAGTACAGATATATCTACTTAAGTAGTATTATGAATTTCAGGATGGAAAAACAATAGAAAGGATGTACAGGGAGATTTCAGAGTGAATTTTGTGTAACAATGCAATACTGTGTACTGACCAAAATAACTCATACTTTGTCCCATTCAGTCAATATTCATACCCTTTGCTGTGATATCTCTGGAATTTTATTGTATTCTTATCTTGCACATATTCCTCTGGCTTCTATAACTCACACTACAATATCATTCTACTTACACGCAGAATTAAAACTTCTAGGAGCTTGTGAGAGTTTTTGTTTTTTGGGATTTTGTTTGTTTGTTTTATTTTTTAAATTGATATGTAGCAGTATGTTGAGTAAGTCCAGTTTCAGGACTTGGATATGGATATTATTGACCTGCTATTTATAAAATAGGACAATGATGTAGTTGTCTAATTTTTAAGGTCTATATTTTTGTCCTTTCACTAATAACCATTTGACCATATGAAAGAACTTCATCCTCCCCCCCATGGAAGATTTATGTAGCAAAAACACTTATTAACACACTCTGCATAGAATATTTACTCCTATTTTTGACAGCTTTTTGTTTAAATAAATACCACTTTCTGTCTACCATATATCTACCATGATATGCTACTTGTCACAATATTGTTATTGTTAGTAGATACAGTTTTTATACATTTTACTTAGAAAAAAAAGAGCCTGGGGTTTACCAAGTAAGTAAAAAGGAGTTACCTCCCACCTACCACAGGTAAATGGCATGCACAGAGGTGTGCATTTAGTTACACACAAAATGTCAACTCTTTTAAATTGTTCAATAAATATTTGTTACACACATTTTAGCTACAAAAGTAACGTGATACACAGTAACATGGAAGCAGGGATGACCACTACCCTGGAATAATTCCATGTCTTTATAGGAGAGGTGACCAAATCTGTTAAGTGAAATTCTGGGACAGAGGGAACAAATAATGAGGGCACATGTTGTTTAAGGGTCTAGAGAAGGCTCTGTTGCACAAAGAAACTGTAGCTGTAACAATAGACCAGGTATGACAACTGAGTAGAAAACTAGCAGGCACTGAATGCAGGCTTTAGGAAGTGCCTGGAGTACAGGAATTTCTTTTCTTTCTTTTTTCTTTTTTTATTTCATGTTTTCTTTTTCTTTCTTTCTCTCCTTTTCTTTCTTTCTTCCTTTCTCTCTTTCTTTCTTCCTTTCTCTTTCGTTCTTTCTTTCTTTCTTTCTTTCTTTCTTTCTTCCTTTCTCTTTCTTTCTTTCTTTCTTTCTTTCTTTCTTTCTTTCTTTCTCTCTTCCTTTCTTTCTTTCTTTTTCTTGATTCTCATCTCTAGCTTTCTTGACTTCCTTTTTTGGATATTTTCTTTATTTACATTCCAAATGTTATCCCCTTTCCAGATTTCACCTCCAGAACCCTCTTATCCCATCCTCCCTCCCCCTGCTTCTAAAAGGGTGTTCCCCCATCCACCCACCCACCCACCCACCCATTCTTGCCTTCATTTCCTGGCATTCCCCTACACTAGGGCATCAAATCTTCACAGGACCAAGGGCCTCTTCTCCCATTGATGCCCGATAAGGCTGACATCTGAGTACAGAGCTTTCTAGTTGGCAAAGGTCAGCACACAGCCAACAACTAGTACACTGACTAACTCTGAGCACTCAGCAAGGCGTTGACTAGCCAGAAGATACAAATACTATTTTCTAATCATTTCTTAAAGACTCAGTACTATTCTATTTTAAGATTTCGTGTGTGTGTGTGTGTGTGTGTGTGTGTGTGTGTGTGTGTGTGGTCTACAAGTACACCTTTGCACCATGGAACCATGGGCATACAGTACCTGCAGCAGCCAGAAGAGGGTGTTGGATTCTCTAGGGTTAAAGATGGTTGTTTGCATCCATGAAACAGAACCCAGGTTCTCTGCAAGAGGAGCATGCATTCTTAACTATTGGACCAGCTCTGTAGCTCCTCTCAGGGTATTGGGTTTGCCATAATTTAGAAATTCTAGGATGAGCATCTTTATGGTGACCACAACAGCTACTAAAAGTGATGTGTGCATATTTGTTTGTTGTTGATTTGCAACCTTGAATATTAGTACTATCACTACAGAAGCAAAAAAAAAAAAAATTAAGTAATCTGTTTTACTTAATTACTTCATCAAAACTATACTGATTGTGTATTCCACTTACTTGCAAGTTAATTTTAAGCCTCTCCCACTGCAGACTTTATGGGTGTTTGAAGAGCTGATTCTTTACATTTGTACTTATCAATGTTCTTACCAATGCTAATTATAATTTTTCTACAGAGAGAATGGACCATTCTTTCAATGCATTTGTGAAATTCATATATAAAGCAAACACTAGACTTTTAATGAAAATCTTTCAGTGTTTAATGAAATATATTTTGCTTATATTCAAGTGTACTCACACTTCTTATAAAATCAAATCACTCTGATCATATCTGCCACTTTTTTTTTTAACCATGCTTTTGAATTTTTCAGGCATCATGGTTTGGACAAGATTCAGTCTTTATGTTCTCTACCTAAAGTGTCCTGTTTCTTGGAGGCCTGCTCTTTTCTGAAGAATGAGAGTGGGTCTGGGGGAAAGCTATGTGGGGTAGAGCTGGAAGGAATGGAGGAGGAGAAACCATATTGCATTAGAATGGTAGTATAGTATAGTGTATTGTTACTGTAGTGTATTGTATTAGAAAGGAATCTATTTTTTTAAAATAAAAAAAAACACTGTTTAAGGCTTATATAAATCACTGCCATCACCTTTCTGGATTTATTGTCACCCTTGCTTATTAATCTGTCACACTGAACTTCACCTGCCTTCATGCCTGATACTCCCCACTTTCCTCTGGGCCACTGTTTTTCTCTTCTCTCTTGATTTCAGTGTCAAACCTCCTAGGACTTACTCTGTGGCCTCCTGGGGTTGCACACATTGATCTAAGCCTCTACTCCACTGATTCTGTGCTTGCAGCACATGGTTACCTTTCATAGGGTTCACGTCCAAGTCCTTCTGTTTGCTCATGTGAAATTCTAATAAACCAATTACAATGGTATTGTCCAAAATTAAATCCTTACCATTGGTTGATTGCACAGAGCTGCTCAACATAACTTTCCCAATTCCACTAAATGCCAACTTAATCTTTTTCAGTTATTGAACACAAACATCCTAGAGTTTTACTTGAAATTCCCATTTTTCACATATCAAATCCAATATTAGGAAGCCTACTTGGGATTAATTTGAAAATACATCCTGTGACCCAGTAAAAAGTGGAAGTAAAAGAATACATATTTCACAGAAGGTGAATCTTTTAATAGCCCTTCAATTGATGGAAAGATGTTCAATTTCATTCATAAGAAGATAAATGAAAACTAAAAATACCCTGATACACTATTCCTCATACATAATGTTGGAAAAAGTTCAAAAACTTAACAGTACAGTCTATTGAAAGCCTGTAGAAAAACCAGGATGTTTATATATTTAATTTTAGTGTTGCAATATTTTATAGTGAACGTGGAAAGGAACTTTGCAATATTGATCAGATACACTGCATGGAGACATCTTCTCTTTTGTACAATAATATTACACTAAGGAGCATACATATTCATATATATGCATAAGTAAACACATAAACTTATTAAGAAATTATAACTAAAATATTTAATATTTTCTGACCCTATTTTATTTATAAGATCATAATATTCAGTTTATAATGTGTCTCTGTGGGTATGTTTCTGTGTGAAAGAAAGAGAGACAGAGAGGCGGCTCTGGATGGTTTAAATATATGTGTGCATGTGTCTTCTCACATACAAAAGTATGCAGGTAATTGCAGCAGACGAATATTGAAAACATATCAAATGTTAATCTATTAAAGATTGGTTGGCAAAATTATAGCATGCCTACTTATGAAGTATCATATAGTTATGAGAGGAAAGTTACAACATATTTTATATGTGTATTACTTTTATGAACATATTTTGGGAAGCAATGACAAAGCAAATGAACAAAGGTTGAAAGTACATGGGTTTCATTTGGATATTATTTATTTGATCGTTTCTTTTTGAGACTGTGTCTTATTATGTAACCATGGATTTACAGAGATCCACCTACCTCTGCTTTCTAAGTGATGTCATTAAAGGCATGCACCATCATGCCAGGGTATTTTTTTTTAAAGATAGATTAATAAATTGCAAAAGAAAGTACAGGGAGGGATGGAGAGATGGCTCAGTGGTTAAGAGCACTGACTGCTCTTCCAGAGATCCTGAGTTCAATTTCCAGCAACCACATGGTGGCTCACAACCATCTGCAATGGGGTCTGATGCCCTCTTCTGGTGTGTCTGAAGAGAGCAATGGTGAATATAATAAATAAACAAATAAATAAATATCTTTAAATTTTCTTTTAAAAAGAAAGAAAGTACACGGAAATATTAGGAAGATCAACTTAAAAAGTTTGTATATAACAAGATCAGCAAACAAAGTTCTATAGGATCAATAAAGTCTGCTTCAAAGGTTATATACGGTTTGCTATGCATAGCCACATATATTTATTTATATAGTGTATATACATTGTTCATTGCTACTTTATTATTATTATACCAGACTGAACTGGTTGTCATAGAGACCATGATTTCTGCAGGCTGAAGAATTTATTCTATGGGCTTTTACAAATCCTGTCACCCTTTAATCTGTCAACTCAGAGGAATGTGTTTGCTGGTGGTGGGTACATTATTTATACAGAAATTGTAGCAAGGATACTGTACAGGATCTTCAATGTTCTACACAATGCCTTTTCAGCAAATGCACCCCACAAACTACTTGAATTTGTTAGTCTTTCACATCTCAGATGATTTGTGTAACTGAAAACTAAGAATATCTTTAATTGCATTTAGTCTTTAATCTGCAGACTTTCCTCTTGTCAATAAACAAAAGAATATAACTATAACTATATATAACTATATATAACTATATATATAACTATATATATATATATATACATATATATATATATATATATACTATTTCTAACATATACAATACTTAGATGCTCCAAAACTTAATCAGAGTATTGCATAGGTTATATGCGAACTTTTTTCTACTTTAACATGAGTGACAAGCATCTATAGATTTTGGTATCTGAGAGAGGTCCTGGCACCAAACTACTGATGATGTTGAGGAATAAATGGGCCTCCCTACCACCATTTCTTCTCCTACTCAGTCCACTCTACACACAGGGGTCTTCTTGGTCTTTCTCAAACATGCAGCTTCTGTCCCACCACTAGACTTTACACTCTGTTCTTTGTGCCACTCATGTTGCAATTTTTGGCTTTGTTGGTTTATTTGTCTGTTCTATTGAGTAAATAACTCTGAGTCTTGCACACATTAGTTAAGTGTCCTACCACTTAGATATACCCCTAGCATCTTCATCACTTTTTAATTCAAATATGATTAGTTTAATGGTTATTGCCTTGATTAATATAGTTACTTTACACATGGTTCAATTTCCTACTGACTGAACAGCTCTTCTTGCTCTTCTGTGATGTTAGTTGTTAGGACTCTATACATGTGTCTTTTTAAAGATTTTTGTATCTATTATCTATTATCATGACATGCTGCCAACATCTGGTGCATTCTTATAATTTGTCATTATAGATTTGTGTGTGTGTGTGTGTGTGTGTGTGTGTATACGTGTGCACGTGCAAATGTGTCTGAGATGCTTATTCACATATGTGCACATGCATATGGAGACCAGAAGTCAGGGTCAAATGTCTATCTCGTTTGTTCTCCACCTTACTGTTTTTCAAGGGAAAGTCTTGTATTGAACTTTCAGTAAGCATGAGAAAACCTCCTGTTTCTGCCTCTGCAATACTAGGATCACAGGCACATGCCCTGCACCAAGCTTTTTCTTGTATGATGGAGTTCTGAATTCAGATCCACATGACTATGTAGCATCGTTTCTAACTTCTCAGGACTATTTTTATTCTGTGTCCTCATCAGACAGTTATCTTTATTAATGCAATTTGTTGAAATGTATTTATTGATATAGTGCAAATCTATAATAGCTTTTGTAACTGACATACAGTAGTCTTCTCTAAAAATAAAAAAGTTTAATAGATTGAAGAGAATATAGTAGTGGATATATGTTACTCCATGCTGAATCTTCTTTTTCTACCTTGTATGAAATAGTGGCCTTTCCTTTGCAATTGAGACTATCAGGGTAGTGACTCTAAAATGTATTTTATTCCAGAAAGCAGATGGACACAGAACAAATCATTGCTAAGGAGTACTTAAATATGCCATACTTCGTTATAGCAATAACACTTAAGGAAACAATTGTATTTCATTAAGAAGACATCTGTCACAAAATAATAAAAAATATATTTTATAAGGGATAATGAATAATGTTGTACTGAACAATTTCATGGTCTTCAAAGAACTAAAAGAAATAAAAGATTGATATAAATATTCTTTGGACTGAGAATATACTATGTTTTATGTGATATTTGATATGAAATGTGAAAAAAATCATTTTCTTCTATAAAAGGGGTGCTCAATATATTTATAGAATGATCTATATTCCACCATATTTTACAATTCTAGGCTATTGCATTTTGGAAGATATTTGGCATTCATTAAGCAAACCGAAATCTAAATTTCAGAACTGAAAAGCTCTTGTGGACAGGGATTCCACTGGAGTGATGTGCAACAAGCTCCCTGAAAGAAGCTGACAGAGAAGATTCTCAATATTTAAACTACATTTCAAGTGCCACTGAGGGTTGGAAGTGATAGGCACTGGATAGTGACTGAAAACCAGAAACAAACATCTGTGTGACCAGAAAGCATAACAGTGAATCTCAGAGGAGGGCTCTCTTCATAAACTACGACAGAGGCCATTTAAATTAACATGCAGTATAAATGATTTAAACAACATTGAAGTCAGAAACAAATGTATAAGAATGGGGGTGTTTATGATGTCTTGTTATTTTTTTAGCCTTCTTCGTATTTTCTTTTTGTGTATAGTGTGTCTATACACATATTTGTAAGTGTGTGTGCACATGTGTCCACACAAAGAGGGATCTGGTAGAGACTGTGTGTCTTTATTACTCCCTCTCTCTACCTTACTGCTTTGAGGCAGAGTTTCTCCCTGAAAGGGAAGGTTGATGACTCTGCTACACTGGCTGCTCAGAAAGGATCCAGGATCCTCTTGTTTTCTCCCATCTAGCACTGGGATTATAGCATTACAGGCACACACCATTACACCTAGGCTTTGTTGTTGTTGCTTGTTGTTGTTGCTTTTGGTTTTTAGTGAGGGCTGGGGATCTGAACTCACGCCCTCATGCTTTCACTGAAAGCACTTTCCTGACTCAGAATCTCCCCAGCCTTACCTTCTGCTTCTGAGTCACTGCATATAAAAGGATTCACTGGACATTGACAAGGTGATGTAGCAACTGGGAAGGAGGAAATCATTTGAAGTATAAATAAATGAAATAACCAATAAAAATAAATAAAATTGTCTAAATAAAAAACAGATACAATAAAAAAAAGAAGTGCAACATAGAAAGAATCCACCTACACTCGATTTATGCTGTGTATGAATTCAGAAAAGTTTGATTAGATATTTATTTCATTCTTCTAGGGTGACCAGATATGAATTTCAGTTTCTAAGGCAGAGCTAAGTTTGTATGGGAGTGAAGTTTTTCAATTGGTTTTGGTTGATTTAAAAAATAATATATAATACTGAAGCCTGAACCACAATTAATTTATGTTCAAATAACAATGTATAAGCAAATCTATGTAACTAAACTAGCACACATAAAATGAACACATGAAGGACCTCTTCCTGGTTAACCATGTCATGTATACAATGTGTAGGAAATATTGTTTACAGTTATCTTAACTGTACAGGATTCCACAAAGTGACCAAAATTGTTGAAAATATAAGTAAAATACAAAACAAAATGTATTTTAAAATATAAGATAAAACATGATTTAAATTATATTTACCATATTTAATTTTATTTCCTAGTAGAGAAGTGACTTTTTAAAAAGGATATTTTGTGTGTGTGTGTGTGTGTGTGTGTGTGTGTGTGTGTGTAATTTAATGTGTGCGAGTGTTTTGTCTGCAGGTATGCATATGCACTGTGTGCATGATGCCTGGTGCTTACAGAGGCAGGAAGAGAGCACTGGATGATGCAAACATGGAGTTACACATGACAGTGAGCTACCATGTAGATCCTAGAAGCAAACATATGTCCTGAGGAAAAGAAGAAAGTGCCCTTAACTGCTGAGCCTTCTTGCTAGGCTCAGAAACAAACTTATTTATAATGTTGAGTTTGTTTCTTCAAACTCCAAGCTGAAGGTTCTTCTCATCCAAAAAACTGAGTATTTTTACTTATAAAAATTTTAAAGTGTGTGTTTCCATATATGCAATGTTTCTCAATTTCTGCATTTCCTTCCCTTTCAATCATTTGGTTTCAGCCAGGAGGTGGTGGCGCATGCCTTTCATCCCAGCACTTGGGAGGCAGAGACAGGTGGATTTCTGAGTTCGAGGCCAGCCTGGTCTACAAAGTGAGTTCCAGAACAGCCAGGGCTATACAGAGAAACCCTGTCTCAAATAAATAAATAAATAAACAAACCAACCAATCATTTGGTTTCTGGTGAGGCTGTAGATGTGTTTAGATAACTACTTCAACTACACAGCTTACATCAGTATCACATTAAGTATTTGAGCACTGAAGATAAATAACAAGTATTTGTGTTTTAATTTTACAAAGCAAATAATCATTTAAAGTTATTACATAACAAAATTTGCTGTTCAGATAATTATGTTTAGAAAACCCCAGCATTTCTTACTGTTACAGAAGTTTCTGAAATTTTGTAAACAGAGTACAGTGCTGAGGCAGGAGAAGAGCCATGCACAGACCGTAGGACATCATCCCAGGATACGCCCAGCCATTACTGAAGACACAGAGAAGGTCAAGAGAGAACTAGAAGCTCAAGCTGCCTTAACAGAGTGACCCAGGCTGTGTGGCCAATTGACGCTTTTTATATTGGAAATTTTCTGTATTTATATTACAGATGTTATCCCCTTTCCAGGTTTCCCCTCTGGAAATCCCCTAGCCCATCCTCTTGTCCTGCTTCTCTGAGGGTGCCTTTCAGAGGCAGTTTCCCCAGGGGTAAGATATCAGCAGCCTTCATTTCCACTAAATCCTCTCTCCCCAGCTTGTACAGGGCTTCTCTCTTCCCTGCTTCGGGTCATTCCTGTATGCACTCTAATTTCCTGGTCTTATAAGGACACCAATTGGGTTGTATTAGAGTCCATTCAACCAGTCTCTCTTGTATTTAATTACCTCTTTCTTTAAAACCTATCTCCAGATATGGCCACATTGTGCGGCAAAAGACCTCAGAGTTCCAATGTATGAATTTTAAAGAAACACGATTCTTCTCATAATAGCCTTCTTTAAAATTGTAGTAAGCCATAAAATGTCACATATCTTAATAATTTACCGCAGATGAAACTGGCGATTCCTTCCCTATTCCTCCTTACTGTTCCTGCCCTTTAAAAAATATGACTTTGCTTGGAAAGATGAACTGGTAAAATCTATTCGATCTAAGTCCTTTAAATAACTTGAAAGAACCTTTGGAGCACACTCATGAATCATGTTCTTAGTTTTACTTATGTCAAAATCCATTTGGGGACACTTTTTTTTCCTGAAAATGGTTAATGATCCATGTACTATCTGACAGTTGAAAATTACTTCGATATCTAGTCCACATTTGTGGCCACATTTCAGGGGGACATTTTAATTCTACTGTGGAAACTTGAAATCTTGACATGCTATTAAAAAAGGAAGAGCAGAAAAGATGTCAAACCATAGCAAGACTCTGTATGGTTTAAACTGAGTTTCAGCTTTTCTAGCTTTAGTGGTTTTACCTTTTCTGTATTGCATATGTAGCTCTTTTACCAAATACTATTTTTCTAGTTTTCATTCAAGGCCTTCCTATATTCCTTGGAGAAATTATTTAGAATACATTGAGAGATTACCAGGGAGACATTAGGCTGCAATTTTTTTTCAGGGATTCTTCCATATTTTTTCTTTATTTTATTTTACATATGTTTTTCAGTTATGAACTTAGTTCTCATAACATAACCTTGCCTAAGAAATACTCTATTCCTGTGATACACTTGTAAACCAATATACATTTAAACAATTAGAAGTCTGTTAAATCTTAATTTTTTATTTTATTTTATTTTAATCAGGTATTTTTGTCATTTACATTTCCAATGCTACCCCAAAAGTCCTCCACCCACCACCACCACTCCCCTACCTACCCACTCCCACTTCTTGGCCCTGGTGTTGCCCTGTACTGAGGCATATAAAGTTTGCAAGACCAATTGGCCTCTCTTTCCACTGATGGCCGACTAGGCAATCTTCTGATACATATTATATTAGATTCTACCATAGTTCAGTAAGATCTCAAAGAAATTAAAATTAGACACCAAGCCACTAAAAGACCACTCATGTGGACTGGAGAGATGGTCCATCTGTTAAGAACATTGAGACCTTTCAGAGGTCATGAGTTTAATTCCCAGAAACCACATGGTGATTCACAACCATTTGTCATGTGCATCCTATGTTGTCTTCTGCTGTGTCTGAAGACAGTGACAGCATACCCACATATATGAAATAAATATGGCCAGAGAAAGTGAGGCCAGAGCAAGCAGGGCTAGAAAAATGAAAAGATCACTCATGTAGCAGGGCACTTAGAAACATCTATAGGTTGATAATAGTTGGATATGTGTAAATTTAGTGATGGCCTCTCTTGGGATTTGCAGCTTGGACAGTTGTTAGTGGATAAGAACCAGGGACTACTTTATGCAATTTAGACTGAAATGACAGATACCTCACACAGCTTTTTCTCCACACCATATGAACTGGTAGACAATTTTGAAAATATTAGTAAATAGCATCTTTTAATACCTAACTTTATGAGGTATATTCTGGTTTTGCTTTTGACAATTTATGGTTATACCATGCCTATAGGGTGACAATAATTAACAGAACCCAGTTATGAGTATGCTGCTTTGAATGTAGATGGACATAGAGAAGCAAAATAATAACAAATCTGGAAAGGAGACGTTGTAGATATGTAAGCTTGCTGATTTTTAGTAGTAACCTTGGAATCTGGGCCTCACAGTACCTCTAGAGGTACTAAAATAGCTGAAGTGGACTCTGAAGGATTTGAGGGCACATGCTGCCTCTCTTCTAAGTTTGCTCTAACATCTAACCCTCCAATGGCACACTGCATCCAGAACTCTAATTCTACCATGGTGTATCTGAAAGACCTTAATTTTCCCTTAACAAGTCCCTTCCCTACCCTGCAAGAGAGAGCTAATGATTGTATACTCATGGTGATTATGTGGGCACTACTGAAAGAAATAAATGAGATTACACGTGGAACAGCAAGATGAATAACTTGGTGTGACTCTAACTAAGCAAGTGAAAGATATGTATGATAAGAACTTCAAGTCTCTGAAGAAAGAAGTGGGACCTCATAAAATTGCAAAGATACTTTAAGGCAAGGGACACTGTCAATAACACAAAAAGGCAACCAACAGATTGTGAAAAGATCTTTACCAATCCTAAATCCAATAGAGAGCTAATATCAAATATATACAAAGAACTTAAGAAGTTAGACTCCAGAAAACAAATAACCCTATTAAAAATGTGGTACAGAGCTAAACAAAGAATTCTTAATTGAGGAATACCAAGTGGCTGAGAAGTACCTAAAAAAATGTTCAACATCCTTAATCATCAGGGAAATGCCAATCAAAACAACCCTGAGATTCCACCTCACACCAGTCAGAATGGCTAAGATCAAAAATTCAGGTGACAGCAGATGCTGGTGAGGATGTGGAGAAAGAGGAACACTCCTCCATTGCTGGTGGGTTTGCAAGCTGGTACAACCACTCTGGAAATCAGTTTGGCAGTTCCTCAGAAAATTGGACATAGTTCTACCTGAAGACCTGGCAATATCATTCTTGGGCATATACCCAGAAGATGCTCCAACTTGTCATAAGGATACATGCACCACTATATTCATAGTAGCCTTATTTATAATAGCAAGAAGCTAGAAAGAACCCAGATCTCCCTGAACAGAGGAATGGATACAGAAAATGTGATACATTTGCACAATGGCGTACTATGCAGCTATTAAAAACAATGAATTCATGAAATTCTTAGATAAATGGATGGATCTGGAGGATATCACCCTAGGCAAGGTAACCCTATCACAAAAGAACATACCTGATATGCACTCACTGAAAAGTGGATATTAGGCCAGAAGCTCAGAACACTCAAGATACAATTTGCAAAACACATGAAACTCAAGAAGGAAGACCAAAGTGTAGATACTTTGATCCTTCTTAGCAGAGGGAACAAAATAACCATGGAAGGAGTTACAGAGACAAAGTTCGGAGCAGAGACTGAAGAAATGACAGTCTAGAGACTGCCCCACCTGGGGATCCATCCCATAATCAACCACCAAACCCAGACACTATTGCTGATGCCAAAAAGAGCTTGCTAACAGGATATAGTGTCTATTAAGAGGCTCTGCCTGTGCTTGAAAATACAGAAGTGGATGCTTGTAGCTACCCATTGCACAGAGCACAGGTCCCCAATGAAGGAGCTAGAGAAAGTACCCAAGGAACTGAAAGGGTTTGCAGCCCCCTAGGAGGAACAACAATATGAACTAACCAGTAACCCTGAGCTCCCTGGGACTAAACCACCAATCAAAGAAAACACATGGTGGAACTCATGGCTCCAGGTGCATATGTAACAGAGGATGGCCTAGTCAGTCATCAATGGGAGGAGAGCCCCCTGGTCCTGTGAAGTTTCTGTGCCCCAGTATAGGGTAATGCCAGGGCCAGGAAGCAGGAGTGGGTGGGTTGGCAAGCAGGGGGAAGTGGGAGGGGAGAGGCAATTTTCGGAGAGGAAACTAGGAAAGGAGATAACACTTGAAATGTAAATAAAGTAAGTATCTAATAAAACATTCCAAAAAAAAAAAAAAAAAAAAAAAAAAAAAAGAAGGGTTGCATCCTAGAAACTCAGTGGGAAAAGATGACATAATAGCTTCCAAGACAGTGGTTGTTACTAGGAGCTGATAAATCTCAAGTTCAAATGGTCTCTTGCTGGGGCAGTGGTTGTGCATGCCTTTAATCCCAGCATTTGGGAAGCAGAAGCAGGCAGATTTCTGAGTTCTAGGCCAGCCTGGTCTACAGAGTGAGTTTCAGGACAGCTAGGGCTACACAGAGAATCCCTGTCTCAAAAAAAAAAAAAAAAAAAAAAAAAAAAAAAAAAAAAACAGAAAAAAAACTCAAACAGTTTTTTTCTACTTCCTTACTGAATGACTGAAGACAAAGGTTATTATCTCACATGTGAACATATCTATGGATTATATTTTCAATCAGAATGAAAAACTATCAAAGCAGAAATAAGAAAACATAAGTTGACTTGGATTTGTAAGACTGTTTATTATTATCGTCCTTGTATCCTAGTAATCCTTTCTGCATTATCTCTGAGGAATAATGACACAACCCTTTCTTTAATCCTAGAACTTCTGTGCTTTCCTCCATTGACCAGGGATTCCTACCTCATCAGGAAAATGCAGGTATGAGAGTATGTTCAAAGTGCCTATCTGGTTGCCTGGCTAATATTACTATTCTACCTAGTAAAGACAGATACATACTATTTTATTCCTTCTAAGAAAATAATGTGCTTAATCCCTTAGCAATAGAACATGTTATGTTATTTTGGGAGGGGGAGATTATTATTTTTGAGAAAATGTGGTTGGGTTTTAAGAGAAGTAGATGATTTCTCTAGGTGCTGTGCTAATTACATTTCAGGAGGCAGTAGGGCTGACACCCCAAACTTGTGGACAATGCCCCCTTTCTCATCCCTGAACTTTTCACAGCTCATATCCTGTGCTTGAAACTTAGATTGCTTGAGATTCTGGAAGAAAGCACACTATACCATTTCCCTACAGAATTTACATTAAATTTCAACTTACCTCCCTACAGTACTGGAATATTGTAAGCAAACACAAAGCTGCTCTGTTTCTATACTTACATTGTCATTCGAAATCCCCCTGGTGATCCTATGTCTTATCTGGGCAGTGTGCCACAATTTAGTAGAGAAACGCAACTACTGAGTGTTTAAAGCAACATTTTTGTCATTCCCACAGGGTGTTATTTCTCAATCCTTTCTTTCTAGTTAGCCATCCAAGGAGCTTTGATCCCAGTTACCAGCTGTTTCAGTGTAATAGAAACATCATAGGGATGCTGTATATTTAACTGTGGTTGTGTGAATGTTCATGTATCTCCAATCACGGAAAGAAGAAAGTAGGTTGCTCTCCTTACCACCAGTACCACCACCAAACACTGAGCATCAGGGATCATATTCCCAGAAAAGAATCTGTTCCCCAGAGGAATACTAAAATTGTGATGTTTGTTATCTGGGGATGGGGGCTAAGGAGAGGTAAGGGATAGAATAAGCCTTAATCTCTTAATGTGATCAGATAGACTTCCACTTGGGATGCCAATTGGCAAGGATAAACTCAAAAAAAAAAAAATCCTGCACTCAGGCAATTTTAAAATTAAAATGTAATTGTTACCAAGAGATTGCTTTGCTTCTTTCTATATGAAACTGGTGGTCTCAAACCTACAGACATTCCACTTCAACTACTGGAATACAGAAAATATAGATACCACCATGCTATGATTGTGCTATAATTTTTTTCTTAGTCTAGGTTAACTGCACATCTTGAAATCAAAAAATAATGACTAGCAAAGCAAATTTAAAGAAATATTTTGTAAGTAAATCATCTTAAATGAGATTCAATTTTAAATTTAATGCCCTACGCTAATGCAATAAATGCTTTTAAAAATTGGAGCATTTGGTCATGAAACAAAAGATTAGAACATTACATGTAAGTTAAAATGTCCTTCGATATTGTTGTCTATTTTGATATTATTAAACCTTTTGAGATGGAGCCTTGTATTAGATAATGTACTTACATTATTTTTTATTTTATAAATGTATGAAAATTTATATAAATATCCATCTTATAATACAGGGATCATTTATTGTTTAAACTGCTAGGTGTTTTTTTCGTTGTTTTGTTTTGCTTATCTGTGGAAGGAATTAGCAGAAGTTTTTGTTATTGTTGTTTTGTTTGTTTGTTAGTTTGTTTGTTTTTTCAGTCCTTTGTCTTTTTCAGAAACTTTCATACTTGTGGGGTTAAGCTTACCAACCAGCTGTGTCAATTCCTAGTAGCTGACTGACATTGTAAGCTGACATCTATATTCTGGCTTTCTGTAAACCGTGGTCATATTTGGATAGTCTTCACTTAACACATGCCTTTAGTCTTCATGATGTTGCAGACAGGATTCTGCGTCTCTGTCAAGCATCCATCCTAAAGCCAATGGATTTTTTCTAGGCCCCAAATGAAAAGTGACAGGAAAACATTAAATGGCTCCCAAATAGGACAGAATTATGAAGCCAGAGCCCAGATGTGAACAAGACTGGTAACAACAGAGAATGCACTACAGTTCATTTTTCATGTGACATACAATTTCAATCTTTTATTAAGAAATGCATGAGAACTGGAGAGATGGCTCAATATGTAGGAGAGCTTGCTATGCAAGCACGGAGACCTGAGTTCATATTTCCAGCTCTAGGCTTTCAAAATCAAACAAAATAAAGAAAAAAATTAGAAAAGTCTAGCATCATGCATACATAAGTCTATAACCCTAGGTCTTGTTCAGGGCAGAGAAGGACTGCTGTGTCTTACTGACTGCCAACCTTGTTCTGGGTTTTGTGAAGACTCTCCCTCAGTGAATGAAACAGAGAGTGACAGAGCATGGGAGAACGCCTGACACCTTTGCCTGGCCGCTAACTGCATACATGGTCCTCCCTTGCACACATATGTACACAGATGTCACAAACACACATGACACAGAGCTAGAGAAACAGCAAATGCCACTACTCAAAGAACAGAGATCAAGAGAAAATGATATAAAAGACATCTCATGGTTTTCCTTTCGCCTGTTGGTTTTCCAATGTGAAAATCTAAGACATCAGTTATTGGGCATTTTATTTCTCTTGAGCCTTTGTCACTTTTTTTTGTCTTAGCTTATGTTGCAACCATGTGTAGCTCTCTGATCAGATCTAGTGAGTTATAACTGTCATGGTTCCAAAACATATCAAGTAGAATTGTTGCCTTGAATACATGGAGATTCATGTATCAATCCACAAAGCTCTGGGAAGTAAGTCATGAAGATAAAATAAAAGTTTTGAGTAAACCCTAATGAAAACAGTCCTTGAGCTAATCTACATTTAAAAATTGGCATCAACAAGCTCATTTATATAGGTCGGAAACAACTAAAACATTAGAAGAAACTCCTGGTAAGAGCAGGGAAAGAGGAAACCACATACTAATATAAATATGCAATATACCTTAACTTCAATTTCAAAGAGGCATACACATGTGCCTCTTGTTTCTATCAAAGATACATTTGTATTTCCATGAACTGAGATTTATTTTATCACCTTACTAATGGCAAGCACTATGTGTAAAAACTTTTAGATACACTTTGCAATGCTTCAGCTCTATGGTGGATTGTAATGAATGTTCCACATAACACTTAATTGAAACATATATATTAATAGTAAAATGCATAAATCACAAATGCAGAAAAAAAGAACATGGAATCACAAATGTGACACACTATGCATTAAAATAGATACATCAACTATTAAAATAAATGTATCTCTTACTGAGAAATAGATCAAAATCAAATCTAGTAGTTGACTTATGAAATCACACATCGACCATTGAATCATTACTTATTGAATACTGAATAAGATACATCATCCGTCAAATGAAATGCTATCTCTAGGAAATCAACCCTCCCATCTGATTCAAAACTGCCTACCACTTAATCAGAAAACTACCTAATAAATCAAAGCAATATTGCATCAAAGAATTGCATTTAAAATAAATAGAGTCAGTTACCATGTAGCATATTTCACAGTAAAGGTATCATTTATTAAAAGAAATATATGCCTAATTCATTCAAATATGCTCTTAGGATATAGAAAAAAATTCAATACATTTTTATTGATCTTGAATAACACTTCTAAACAAATAATTACCCAACAAAAAGGAAATGTGTGAAATATTTACAATAAATCTCTCTTTCTAAATAGCTCTAACACATTAACTGGAGTTTACTTATGCCTTAGTTTTAAATTTCTTTCTTTTAAACATTTTTCACATTAATTTTTACTCAGTTATTTTATCTGTATTTGTATTTTTATGTGACATTTGTGTGTTACAGCCTGGTGTTTTGATACATGTGTATAGTGTAGTGGTCAAACCCAAATAGTTAAAAAATATATGACAAAAACCATTGAGTATACGTTAGTGGTGAGAACATTTAAAATTCTGTCCCTTAGATACCTGAAAAAATAAGTAATTATCATTAATAAGTTTCACTCAGTTGTGAAACAGAACAACTGAATTCTTCCTATTGTTTTTTTAAATTTTTATTTGCTATTTTCTTTACATTTCAAATGTTATCCCCTTTCTTCATTTCCCCTCTGAGAACCCCCCTATCTCATCCCCCATCCCCCTGCTCACTAACCCATCCACTCCTGCTTCCCTGTCCTGGGATTTCCCTACACTGGGGCATCAAGCTTTCACAAGATCAAGGGCCTCTCCTCTCAAGGCCATCCTCTGCTACATATGCATCTGGAGACTTGGGTCCCTCCATGTGTACCCTTTGGTTGGTGGTTTAGTCCCTGGGAGCTCTGGGGTTACTGGTTGCTTCCTATTGTTGTTCTTCCAATGGGGCTGCAGACCTTCCTCTTGCTGAATGGTAGTTTTATGCCCATAAGCTAACCTCTTCTGTCTCTGGTAACAACTTTTCTGCTCACTAGTGCTAGTGAAAACGCATATCCCACATATAAGTGAAGTCATGGGGCCGTTGTATTTCCATGCCTGCATTATTTCACTTAACTGAATGCCATACAGTTCCATCGATGTCATTGAAAAATCATAGTATCTTCCTTTGAGTAACTGCAAAGAATTCCATAGTGAATTTGTACCACATTCAACACCCATTCATGCACAGATGGAAAACTTGTTAGCTACTGTGAACAGTGCTGCAATCCACATAGAAGGTGGACAACTTTCTGAAAAGCCGATGCTCCTTCCTTAGGGAAGTACCCATGATAAGACTGTTGAGTCACACGGTTGAACCATATTCCTCCATATGGTTTTACTCAGAAATAACACCAATATCTACACCAAAGTGGACACAGCTTCCATCTTCCTCATACTTTTGTCAACCATTTCAATTCTTTTGTCCCTTTAATGGTCATGCTCACTGGATAAAGATATGAAATGAATTATTTGTTTTTATTGTTTTGCTACAGTATAATTATTAGTGGAAAAAATATTGGGAGGCTGGAGACTCCAGTCATCGTTCCCTCTTCTCATTCTCTCTCGTTTCCATAAACACACAAAGGTACCTTTAATATATCCTGCTATTTTATAACACTTTTCTTAATCAATTATGACTAGGACAGAGTATTCAAAGCCTAAAGAGTGTGTAATTGAAAACAGAGCAAGACCATCTCTGTTATTTTGAGTTTCCTTAGAGGCACAGAATGAATGTATATTCATATTAGAAATCATTTATATTTGCTTAGACCTACATAGCCCCTTCAAACTAATTCATTATCAGTTTTAAAACTTAGAAACCATTCTGATAAGGACAGATACTTTATTAAAAAAAACTCTATGCAACATTTTTATCTAAATTGTTTTAACTAATTTTTTTTTTTTTTTACATCTTCAGGTGAAAATTGGAAGCACAAGCAATTATTTGATTTTGTCTAAGAAAGGGGCATATTTAATCAATGAACTATCTTATATATACTTCTGTAAGGTAAAAGAGCTAATATTGACAAAATAATAGATTAATTTTTAATAAAAGTGAGTGTCACATTATTCTTCAGCTGGTAACTTGAAACAATTCTGTGAAGAAGGAATGTCCTTTGAAGTATTGACTCAATTAGATGGAAAGTTTACATGTCTGTAGGGTATTTCACTAATTTTCAGTTGGTATACAATGGCTCAGCCTGTAACTGTTGCTGTCACTCTTAGGTAGGTCGGTCTGGGATATGTAAGAAAAGTAGCTAAGAAATCCAGGGAAAGCAAGCCATTAAGTAGAATTCATTCATGGTTTTTGCTTCAGCTCCTGACTTCAGTTTCCTGCCTTGATTTCCTGATCGAAAATCCTTCAGTAAGGAGCAATTTGCAAATTTGTCTGGAATAACAAAAAACCTAGGATAGCAAAAAGTCTTCTCAAGGATAAAAGAACTTCTGGCGGAATCACCATGCCAGACCTAAAGCTTTACTACAGAGCAATTGTGATAAAAACTGCATGGTACTGGTATAGAGACAGACAAGTAGACCAATGGAATAGAATTGAAGATCCAGAAATGAACCCACACACCTATGGTCACTTGATCTTCGACAAGGGAGCTAAAACCATCCAGTGGAAGAAAGACAGCATTTTCAACAATTGGTGCTGGCACAACTGGTTGTTATCGTGTAGAAGAATGCGAATCGATCCATACTTATCTCCTTGTACTAAGGTCAAATCTAAGTGGATCAAGGAACTTCACATAAAACCAGAGACACTGAAACTTATAGAGGAGAAAGTGGGGAAAAGCCTTGAAGATATGGGCACAGGGGAAAAATTCCTGAACAGAACAGCAATGGCTTGTGCTGTAAGATCGAGAATCGACAAATGGGACCTAATGAAACTCCAAAGTTTCTGCAAGGCAAAAGACACCGTCAATAAGACAAAAAGACCACCAACAGATTGGGAAAGGATCTTTACCTATCCTAAATCAGATAGGGGACTAATATCCAACATATATAAAGAACTCAAGAAGGTGGACTTCAGAAAATCAAATAACCCCATTAAAAAATGGGGCTCAGAACTGAACAAAGAATTCTCACCTGAGGAATACCGAATGGCAGAGAAGCACTTGAAAAAATGTTCAACATCCTTAATCATCAGGGAAATGCAAATCAAAACAACCCTGAGATTCCACCTCACACCAGTCAGAATGGCTAAGATCAAAAATTCAGGTGACAGCAGATGCTGGCGAGGATGTGGAGAAAGAGGAACACTCCTCCATTGTTGGTGGGAGTGCAGGCTTGTACAACCACTCTGGAAATCAGTCTGGCGGTTCCTCAGAAAACTGGACATAGTACTACCGGAGGATCCAGCAATACCTCTCCTGGGCATATATCCAGAAGATGCCCCAACAGGTAAGAAGGACACATGCTCCACTATGTTCATAGGAGCCTTATTTATAATAGCCAGAAGCTGGAAAGAACCTAGATGCCCCTCAACAGAGGAATGGATACAGAAAATGTGGTACATCTACACAATGGAGTACTACTCAGCTATTAAAAAGAATGAATTTATGAAATTCCTAGCCAAATGGATGGACCTGGAGGGCATCATCCTGAGTGAGGTAACACATTCACAAAGAAACTCACACAATATGTATTCACTGATAAGTGGATATTAGCCCCAAACCTAGGATACCCAAGATATAAGATATAATTTGCTAAACACATGAAACTCAAGGAGAATGAAGACTGAAGTGTGGACACTATGCCCCTCCTTAGATTTGGGAACAAAACACCCATGGAAGGAGTTACAGAGACGGAGTTTGGAGCTGAGATGAAAGGATGGACCATGTAGAGACTGCCATAGCCAGGGATCCACCCCATAATCAGCATCCAAACGCTGACACCATTGCATACACTAGCAAGATTTTATTGAAAGGACGCAGATGTAGCTGTCTCTTGTGAGACTATGCCGGGGCCCAGCAAACACAGAAGTGGATGCTCACAGTCAGCTAATGGATGGATCATAGGGCTCCCAATGGAGGAGCTAGAGAAAGTAGCCAAGGAGCTAAAGGGATCTGCAACCCTATAGGTGGAACAACATTATGAGCTAACCAGTACCCCGGAGCTCTTGACTCTAGCTGCATATATATCAAAAGATGGCCTAGTCGGCCATCACTGGAAAGAGAGGCCCATTGGACTTGCAAACTTTATATGCCCCAGTACAGGGGAATACCAGGGCCAAAAAGGGGGAGTGAGTGGGCAGGGGAGTGGGGGTGGGTGGATATGGGGGACTTTTGGTATAGCATTGGAAATGTAAATGAGTTAAATACCTAATAAAAAATGGAAAAAAAAAAAAAAAAAGAAAATCCTTCAGTAATGGGCTGTTACCTGGAAGATATGGCCAAAGAAACCATTTCTTCTCCCAAGCTGCCTTTTTAAATTTTTCATTATAGGAACAGAAAGCACACTAGAGCAGTAGGTTTCGTAATTGACAGAGGTAATGCCAGAATATGGATTTATTCATTTGTTACTATGGTGGGAATAGTTGAAATAATTGATAGCATTAAACATGTATCCACTTGAACCACCAACCAGAGGGTATGTAGGGGCTGGACCTAGGTCCTCTATATGTTTGTAGCAGATGTACACCATTGTCTTCATGTGGTTCTCCTAAAAATTGGACTTGGGCTGTCTCTGACTTTGTTGTCTGCCATTGGATCCCGTTCCCCTACCTGGACTGTCTGGCCAGGCCTCAGTGGAAAAGGATGATGCTCATTTTTTTTTTATTAGATATTTTCTTCATTTACATTTCAAATGCTATCCCAAATACCCCTATACCCTTCCCCTGCCCTGCTCCACAACCCACCCACTCCCACTTCGTGGCCCTGGCATTTCCCTGTACTGGGGCATATAATCTTTGCAACACTAAGGACCTCTCCTCCCTTTGATAGCCTACTAGGCCATCCTCTGCTACATATTCAACTAGAGAAATAAGCTTTGGGGGAAACTGATTAATTCATATTGTTCCACCTATAGGGTTGCAGACCCCTTTAGCTCCTTGGGTACTTTCTCTAGCTCCTTCATTGGGGGTCCTGTGTTCCATCTAATAGATGAATGTGAGCATCCACTTTTATATTTGCCAGGCACTGGCATAGCCTCACAAGAGAGAGCTATATCAGGGTCCTGTCAACAAAATCTTGCTGGCATATACAGTAGTGTCTGGGTTTGGTGGTTGCTTATGGAATGGATGCCCAGGTGGGGCAGTCTCTGGATGGTCCTTCCTTTTGTCTCAGCTCCAAACTTTGTCTCTATAACTCCTTCCATGGGTATTTTGTTCCCCATTCTAAGAAGGAATGAAGTATCCACACTTTGGTCTTCCTTCTTCTTGAGTTTCATGTGTTTTGCAAATTGTATCTTGGGTATTCTAAGTTTCTGGGCTAATATCCATTTATCAGTGAGTGCATATCATTTGAGTTCTTTTTTGATTGGGTTACCTCACTCAGTATAATATCCTCCAGAGCCATCGATTTGCCTAAGAATTTTATAAATTCATTGTTTTTAAAAGCTGAGTAGTACTCAATTGTGTAAATGTACCACATTTTAAAAGACACTGTCAATAAGACAAAAAGGCCATCAACAGATTGGGAAAGGATCTTTACCAATCTTAAATCCAATAGGGGACTAATATCCAATATATACAAATAACTCAAGAGATGGACTCCAGAAAATCAAATAACCCTATTTAAAAAATGTGGTACTGAGCTAAGCAATAAATTCTCAACTGAGGAATACAGAATGGCTGAGAAGCACCTGAAAAAATGTTCAAGATCCTTAATCATCAGGGAAATGCAAATGAAAACAACCCTAAGATTCCACCTCATACCAGTCAGAATGGCTAAGATAAAAAATTCAGGTGACAGCAGATGCTAGCGAGGATGTGGAGAAAGATGAACACTCCTCCATTGCTTGTGGGGTTGCAAGGTGTTACAACCACTCTGGAAATCAGTCTGGCAGTTCCTCAGAAAATTGGACATAGTACTACTGGAAGATCCAGCAATACCTCTCCTGGGCATATACCCAGAAGATGTTCCAACATGTATTAAGGACACATGCTCCACTATGTTCATAACAGCCTTATTTATAATAGCCAGAAGCTGGAAAGAACCCAGATGCCCTTCAACAGAGGAATGGATACAGAAAATGTGGTACATTTACACAGTAGAGGATGCTGCTCTTAATCCTGCTGTGACTTGATGTCCCATGGCAGGGTGGTAGCCAAGGGGAGTCTTCCCCTTCTGTAAGGAGAAGGGTAGGTGATAATGGGGGGACTTGTGAGGGTGGGGAGCTGTGATTGGGAGGTAAAGTCAATAAATAAATTAGTGAAAATAAAATAAAATAAAATAAATTAAAATAAAATAAAATCCTAATAGAATTGTGGCAATGACTCCTCTAGAGAAACTAGAATTAGTGTTTTTGTTTTTGTTTTTGTTTTTTTTATGTTTTTCTCCAGTAGTGAAAAGATCAAGTTGAGCACCGTCTGGAACTCCTTCATGGTACCTGCCTCTTCTAAGAAATCAAGATTCCATTCACATGCAGAATCTTTGCAGTTTTGAAGGTTAGTTACCCCGTAGCATCTCATAGCTCTCTCAAGCTATGCTTGTTTTTCTACTACTTGACTCGTGTAAGTCTGAGATTATAGAACATGAAGTAAATATTTATGAATCATTACCGGGTGCTCTGCTGTGTTATGAAACTATGGGTATGAGTGAGTTTCAAACTTATTTTCTGTCATCAGTACTTTATTTTGTCGTTCTCTAGGTATTAAAATACTCACAGGCAGTGTGGAGAATAAGCAGACACGTAAAATAGCAATTGTTCAGTGCACATAGTAAATGCATGTCATAAACAGACCATGGACATGTGAAGTTGATAAAGGGAGCAAAGATACACAAAGGAAGGACATCTGTATGACTAAAAAGAAGTAAATTTAAGAATAAATTATTTGGGGGTGGGGAGTACAAGTTAGCCAGGTAATTAAAAAAAATAACTATTTAGGAATACATGAGGGATAATTGTTACAAGCCTAATGTGTGGTAAGATTTGGAGAAGGGTTTTCAGATAGCAGTCTGAGTTAACTGTTGGAGTAACCTTATACTCTGTAGTCATTCGCTGGACCTCATTCCCATAGGAATGCTCTCTCCAGGAAAGTACTTACTCAACTTTGAGTTTGAAACTCCCTGGCCCAGATAAAGCTTGAAAATGGTTTGTAAATCATTATTGTAAGTTAGTCAATAAGACCAGGCCTCCCTTATTTATAAAATACAGCTCTAACCTGTTTATTACTGATCAGCAGTTTCTCATTATTGTACTGTCTCTGTCGATAGAAGTATTGATTAATTGTAATTGCAGTTTTACACAGCGTAGATTGATTAAAATGTAAAATAACAAGAATTGGAATGTCAAAAGGAACAACTCCATAAAATATCTGAAGCCACACTAACCAAATGAAGGTGGGCAGTACAGGCTACCTCAGCCAGTGATAGCAAGACAGGTCAGTCAGCTGATTTCATCTTAATAAATAAAGTAAACTCTCAAATTGGTGTTGATCTCCTTAATAAACACATTTTCACCTTCTGCTTTATGTAGAATAAGTGACTTGGAAAGTGTTCTAGTTTGCTTTTTATTGCTGTGATAAGCACCAAACCTGAACCCACCTTAAGGAAGGAGGTTTACCTCATCATATAAAGCTTAGATTCAGGGGAGCCAAGGCAAGGACTCCAGAAGGAATCTAGAGGCAGGCACCTGAGACAGGAACTGGTCCAGAGGTCATGGATGTGGGCTTCTTACTGGTTTCCTGAGGGCTACCTACCCAGTCACTCTATACAGTAGACGGGGCCTAATTGTGCCAATTATTAATCAAGAAAATGCCCTACAGATATGCTCAAAGGACAATCTGTTGGAGGAATTGTTTCAGTTTAGGTTTCTTCTTCTCAGGTGACCCTGGCTTTTGTCACATGGACAAAAACCTCACTAGCTTACAAAATAGCACCTTTAAATCTTCCTATTGACTAACACTAGGCTAATTTTGTGATTCTCATTTTGACCAGATTATAAGACATCAAGATAGAAGAATAGAAGTACACACACACACACACACACACACACACACACACACACACACATCCATTCAATTTCAGAATGTTTTTCTATACAAAATTTTTGATTTTCTAATAACAATTATTCATAAATTATTTAAAGGGTGGTGTAGTGTGCCACTGAATGACTTTCTGTGTGCCTCAAAATATATGTGTACGCTGCTAGTGTCTTTTAATGTTCTTTCTGTTCTATATTCAATAGATATCGTATGTGCAAGCATGGTGGTTGGTGTATTTTTTTTCTCCCAAAGCATTTGTTTGAATTTAGTCTCCAGTGCAGCAGTTGGAGGTAGGGATCAAGCAGAGAGGATTGGACTGTGGGACTGTGAGCTCACAACTGGATCAATGCAGTTTTTATGTAAGTGGATTTCTTATCCTGCAAGTACCACCCTTATAAAAGGACAAGTTGATTTTCTTTTCGTTTTTTTTTTTTTTTCATTTTTTTTCCAAATGCTTTTCTCTAAATCCACAGCAAGAAGTCTCAGAAAAATAGAACTCTTAGAAGCTATGTTTGTGCTCAATGTTATCAATTCCTAACTTGAACTCATGAGGTAACTAAAATCAGAGAAAAACCTGACATCTTTGCCTTCATTTTTGACCATCTATCCCCATTACCTTGGTGGAAGGGACAGAGATAAGTGTTCTCTTTCAACTTACAATCTTCTGGGCTTCCCAGAATAGACAGTCTTCTGCCCCTTACATGAGAAAACTGTCTTTGGAGACATGGCTGTACCATAGAGCAGAAATGACCATCCTGTAAGAACCAGACTGATACCCTTAAGGGATGGTAGACATAAGAACTTCTTTGTCCCAGTTAATAGAATCAGAGCTAAAATGTTGAACAGCCTGGCCACCATACCTTGACTACTTCTGTCCTTTTGCCATAATCGGTTACATGTTTAAGCTCATATTAGCATTCCGAAGATGAACTGAACATCTCTGACTCCCTTGATTTCTTACTCTTCCCAATATGGACACATTGTATAAACTTTTTTCTGCTTTCATCAATAGTTTTATCTTCTTTAATTTATTCACTGGGGACAAGTGACTGAGTCTATGCTGTTGAGGCTGTTGTAGTCTGTGGTTTTGTTACCCCCAAAACAACTTCGATTACAACTTTTATGAATTGAATCAGAAGAAAGAGACTTAAAACAAAACCAAACCTGCAGTCTCTTTTAAAATGTTGACCTTGAAAAAGAGAACGCCAACACAGTTGTTGGAATCACTTTAATCCCAGAGGCTTGTTTCTACAGGTTTTTTTTTTGTTTTGTTTTGTTTTGTTTGTTTTTTTGTTTTTTTGTTTGTTTGCTTGCTTGGTTTTACTTTTAATTATGTGTATGCATGTAACAGTGTGTGTGTGTGTGTGTGTGTGTGTGTGTGTGTGTGTGTGGTGTGTTTGTGCATTGGCACACACTGGAAGGCACAGCAGAGGGCCAGAAGGGAACGTACCTCCATTTGGTTGTCAGCTGCCCAATATGTGGGAATAAACTTAGATCCTCTGAAAGACTAGTGTGAGCTGTGAACACAGAACTGGTTTTGGTTTGTTTGTTTGTTTGTTTGTTTTTTGTTTTTGTTGTTGTTGTTTGTTTGTTTGTTTGATATTTCTACTTTGGTCTCAATTGCCTTCTATCAACATCCAGTGACCAAACAGAAAGATACTTTGGACTTTTTTGTCCTGAAGTCTGACCCGTGGGAAGTTTTCCCAGTTAAGGCATAATGATCTGCACATTTCCCTTTCCATATGAGTTTGGAGAAGCTTTTGAGTCGAATATCCTCATTTATATCCATAAGATTCCAAATGAGAGAGAACAGATTACTCCTACAAGCTCTCCTTTGGTCTATACACACACACACAGAGGTGGGGGAGAGGTGGGAGGTTGGTTGGGGGGCAAAATATGTATAATTGTTTTTCATGAAGAATGAGTCTACTGTGGTTACTATTGTGTTCCCTAAATATTAATGATATTTGAAGTTTTGATTTTTTAATGTTATAAATCTATTATCTTACAGATCCAAGGAATTTAAATTTTGCTGCAGAAATAGAAGCTAACATATAAAGTTTATTTATGTAAATATGATACTAATTGTTTCTGGTTCCTTGTGTATTAAATGTATTTATGTCCCTAAAGAGAATAAGCCTTCTGGAATAGACAACTCAGAACACTTTAGCAAGGTACTATCCTCCATATTAAAAGTGTGGGTGGTGCTAACATTTCAACACCTGTGTTCATGGGCTCCTCACTGTATTGTGATAATAATCTTTAAGTAAAGATAATTAGACATGGCTACAGGCCATGTATTCCAAGCATAATTAATGGTATTTTATTCATCATCTTTGAGTATTTCTATAAACTAGTATATCCTATTTGACCAAATTAGGAAGGTGATATATATATATATATATATATATATATATATATATATATATATACACATAACCTAGCCCTGACAGATGTTATTATTCTCTAAATTAAAACAAATTTAGATATATTTATGAGAAGAAAGTTAATGTGATTAGTTTGTTCTAGGACACCATGTTTTTGTTGGAATGTTTGCCCGAAAATATAATACACAATGAAATTACTTCGTCATTTGCAATGCTCTTGATAGCTATCCTTACTGTAAATGTATAAGCACGACTATTCAAAGTCATTCATAATCTGAAGTGTTGATACTTTCATACAACTTTAGCAATCAAACTTGTGAAATATGAATCTCATAATTTTCTAATGCAGTTATTAAAATATTTGCTTTTATTGGTAGCATTTTTCACTTTTCATATGAAACTTCGCCACTATTCTTTCTTATCATTCTATAGAAATATTGCTTCTAAAGCTCTCAGTCACTTTCGAGATGAAGATTTTTTACCTTTACAACATAGAATTAACAGCTAATGAAACACAGGCTGCATGTGGTAGATGGGCTTTAATTCTGGTACCCAGGGAGCAGAGGCATGTAGGCTGGTAGAACTCTAGGAGTTCCAAACCAGCTTAATCTACATGGTGAGTTCAAGGCTCCATTCAAGGCTGCCAGAGTTACACAGTGGGATCAGGTTTCAAAAAAAAAAAAAAACAGAAAGGAAAAAAAGAGAGAGAAAAAGAATCTAGGCAAGTTCAACATAGGGATGCTCCTACAAAGTCTTAGCTGATTAAATTTGACAAAAATGGAAGGGTGGGTGTTAATAGGTACTGACGTGTTGCATGTGTCATTCTTCTTCCTAGGTAGAATCAGAACAGACAAAGTGAGACAGATTCCACCCGAGTGATGGGAGGCAACTGAGGACAAACCAAAGGATGATTCGTTTCAGACAAAATGGTTCATATCCAAGAGCGCAAGTGATCAGAGTTGAAATGAAGTCACATGTGATGATGGTTCATGCATAAAATCCCTAGTTGTGCTTTGGTTGGTGGTTTAATCTCAGGGAGCTCTTGGGGATACTGGTTAGTTCATATTGTTGTTCCTCCTAGGGGGCTGCAAACCCCTTCAGCTTCTTAGGCACTTTCTCTAGCTCCTTCATTGGGGATCCTATGCTCAGTCCAATGGATGGCTGTGAGCATCCAACTCTGTATTTGTGAGGCACTGGAATGCCAGGGCCAGAAAGCTGGAGTGGGTGGGTTGATGAGCAGGGGGAGGGGTGAGGGAATGGGGGAGGATGTTTTACGGAGGGTAAACCAGGAATGGGGATAACATTTGAAATGTAAATGAAGAAAATATTGAATAAAAAAATCCCTAGATGCAGAAAAATCCCTAGAATCATGAGTTTTCTTTGAACCCTGTCTCAAAGCCAGTGAGAAAAATGGAGTTACATGTGCCAGTTCTACCAAAACTCAAGCCAGGCAGCTAAAGACAAGTGGGTCCTAGGCATGGCTGCTTGACACTGAATTCCTATGCTAGAACTCATTCATTGATACTATGGATCTATTTGACAGGAAAGAGAGCATCCAGTGGATTTGTCATTACTTTTCTGGTGTTGAATTCTTCTTATATTCTGTTTTATAGTGGTGGCTTCTACTTTCACAGGAAGGCATCTGAGTCTTTTCTCATATAAGCTTCTATGGCCATAGCCTGTCCTTTTCTTGTGAACTAATTTATCACTGGATCAGGAAACCTACAGAGTCCGATTGACTGACACCCTAATTTTCTCAAGATTGAAGGATAAAGTACAGGGGGAAATGAAACAGCTGCTTACAAGCTTCTTTTTAAACGCACCAGCTCCTCACTTGACCCCACATGGTAACGAGCAGTAGATGAGAGCATGACATGCTGGCCTTCATCTTGTATCTGCCTGTCTCCTTTACTTTAGATAAAGGCACACTGGAAAGCCCTTGTCCTAAGTCGACTGTCACCTGGGATTCCTGGAAGAGCAAAGCCGTACAGGCCAGAAAAATTTTGTCACATCCATCAAGGCAAGACTATATCTTGGAACATAAGTGATGCTCCTGCAGGGGCCAGAAAAGTCAATAGCAGTATAGATTATTTCAGAATTCTTTGTATAACTTTGTATAACCAGATCTCAGACAAGTTTCAACCAGACCACACCCTGAGGAGAGGTGTTTAATAGTGTTTACAATTTGCACTAGTTTTTGCTCTACGTATTGGTAAAGCTCAGTTATTTATTTTTGCTTCCATTTAAAATTTGTCTTGTCCTGTAACCCTGTGTGTTTTTATCCTAAAAGAAAGTAAGTAACTCTCCAAAGTTGCTACAAAGTGTGGTATACCTCTTTAGATAGAATTTGATTTATTCTAAATATCTGGTATTCATCCTTTTACTCTTTTGCAGGTATTCTTTTCATGCATTTACAAATGCACAGTTTTCATTTTCCTTCAGTTTACTTACAGAGAGAAAGGGGAATCCTATCTTACTTAATAAATTGTGGATAACTTCTATGAAACATAGATTGAATAAAAGAGTTTCAAGAAGTGGACAGATGAGAGAGAGAGAGAGAGAGAGGGAGGGAGAGAGAGAGAGAGAGAGAGAGAGAGAGAGAGAGAGAAACACTATTTTGAGACACAGTGACACTCATGAAGTCCAAAGTTCCTTTTTTCATGGAATAACCATAGAGAGACATGGGGAAGGTGCTGGCATAGTAGTATCCACATGGAGTAAGCACAGCAGTGAATATTTCATCACAGATAACAGCAATACCAAATTTTATAACAGATTTACATTCTCTCTATCTCCTGACCTATGGATTTGATTGACTGGATATTATTTTCCACATCTTATTTTAAATAAATCAACAAATTCTGACATGGGTGCTCTGATCACATCCAATGACCTTCTAGGTCTATGTGATCCAGTTGGATTGCAGTATGATATAGTTGGTATAAAGACATGCCCCTTACTAAGCACCCTTAATCCCAATGCAGTGTAAGTAAGGTTGGGTTGTAGAAGGAAGCATCTATGTTTGAAAGTGACTTCTAATCGAGGGAGACAAAGTGAGAAAGAGAGAAAGATTTGTCAGAACGAGTCAGAGATAGGACACAACTAACTCTCCTGGGAAGAGAAAAGGGAGGCAACTTGAGAGAGTGGCATAGGGGAATAGAGGTAGAGGAGACAGTTTTAATGAGACAGTTTACATAGAGAGGATTCAGGTGAAGATAGAATGAGCCAGAGAATGAGAAGGACTTGAAGATTAGAACAGATTGTCAGAGTTGGTTTGAGTCCGAACAAAGTAATTCAGTGAGAAACCAGATGGAATCAATCAGCTTAGAGAGGAGTTTAAGCCAGAATGGCTGAGTTGAATCAGTCACCCAGAGTTCAAAAGGAACTAGAACAGGTGACCTTCTTCAGCTGTAAGCCTCTGAGACAAGAATTATATTTGAGGAAATAAAATTGACTTTTGCATGTGGCCTGCAGATCAAGATGTAGACCTCCCCCAGCTCCTTTCCAACAATCTGGCTTCCTGCCATGATGATAATGGACTAAACCTTTGAAACTAAGCTAGTTCTAATTAAGTGTTTCCTTTATCAGAATTGTTAGGTCATAGAAACCCAAACTAAGGCAATCCTCAAGAGAGGTAAGAAACATGTATCTTGAGCATGTTAGATATGTGCGGAAGCAACTTCATCTTCTTGATGACCTTTTTCGTGTCACAAGCTCAACACTATAAGGCGGTGCACAGAGTGGCTTCAAAAGAACACAATGAAGGTAAACAACTTGTGTAAAGCAAACCTAATAGTCCAGACCCTATCATCTGATCAAGAAATAGCATCTCTTTTCTTCCTATATACAAAACAAATAGGGGAGGGATTGAGTTTTTGCAACTGTGACTCTTTGGTCATACAATAGGCCTTTTCCTTTTTGTACAAACCGGATACCATACATTGGCTTTTGGGTGAGCCAAAAAATACTCTCTAGATATTTTGGACACTCTTGGTAGTTCTTAGAGTTATTGATATAGATAACTACTATTTCTGTCTGAAATGTAATGAGATCCTCCCACAAGAGTTGGAAGATTTGAAGCAAGTAAATATTATACAAGAATACCTGTTTTATTGCTACACACAATGGGTCTCCATTAAAACATCCCCAACCTAGCTGAAGGACTTTGTTACCAGAGGTACCCTTTATTTTTTATTAGATATTTTCTTCATTTACATTTCAAATGCTATTCCCTTTCCTAGTTTCCTCTCTGAAAGTCCCCTATCCCCTCCCCCCTCCAGACCCTGCTCCCCAACCCACCCACTCCAGTTTCCTGGCCCTGGCATTCCACTATTCTGGGGCATATACTCTTTACAAGACCAAGGGCCTCTCCTCCCACAGAGTTACCCTTTAAAGTTGTTTCTTTCTTAACATGAAAACTTATTCTACTCTAGTTCCTCTGTAGAAATCATACTTGTTGCTCCCTTTTTCTCTCATTTTTTTCCGTTTGTAAAATTCATGAGCGCTGCTTTTTCATTTAATCAAACCACAATTTGAAGAAAAAACTACATCTTCAATCAAAAACCTAGAATTCCATAAGAAGAGGAGAATTGGAAAATACATAGGAATCCCAGTTGGCAACAAATTTATGTGATTTACAAGGAGCCTCTTAGGTCTACATTTAAATGTAGCCATGTGCCCCTAAAGTCATCTGGCAGACTTGGAGAATTTCCAGATAATCAAAATGTCACAGAGTTAGTACTTTTAATTTTTATTTCATCTCCTGCAAGTGTGAACTCTGATTGTAATTATAGCTTCATCTGCTCTTGGATGATTTTGTTGTATCAAAGAGTACTCTATCCATTGTGCTGATGGAGAGTAAGAAAACTGTGAGGCAGAGAACAATGAATGCTGTGTTGTGTGAAGCAGAAAACACCTTTAAACTCTAGACTATAAAATGTGTTTCCCAAAGTCATAATTAACAAATATTTAACTCCTCAAGTTCCTCTGTACCAGAATCATGTGTTTTCTCTGCACAAATGTTGACTGGGAAGAAAGAAATCTAGAACAATAGCAATAACAAAAATGCCTCAGTGGGGGGGATAAAAAACAAATTCACAGGTAGCAGATATCTAATTCAAAAGGAGTGATCTTTTTAGGTAACTACTGTTTAACAGAAAAAGGGAATCTGAAATATTACCCTCCCTGGTCTTATTTGAATGTGTATACTCAACATCCACTATTCCCCTTGCATCTCCGGCCAGGTTCCTTGGGAATATTGCTTAGGGTTAGATGATATATTGCTCCCATTTCATTAGAAACCTTATATAAAATTAATAATCATATAGATATTTGACACTGAAAAGATCACTTAACCTTGATGCTACAAGTTACCCCTTTGAAAAATTAAAAGTGATATCTGTCCTGCTATAATGTATAGTTACTATGATGTAGAAATCATCTTAGTATGACATGGAAATCATCAGTGTAAACATCATATCATATGATCTTTCATGAATTCAAAGGAGGATGTAAGTCAATTCTATCACCTTCACATTTACACAATAAATTATTTTATTGTTTTCAAAACAAAGCCACCTTTTTCTCAAGTGTACAGTGAAGACAAACACAAGTAAAAGACAAAGATCCCATGAGAAAGGGTACATTAAAGATTCTCAGGGGTGACAGTGGAAAGGCACATACAGACATGCAGGCAAAAGTCTAATTCACAGAAAAATGTAAGTAAGTCTAAAAATCAACAAAAATCAAAACACTCCCTGGGTTATATTGACTTAAAGTAGCAATCCATTTAAAAACAAAAGCATAAAAATATAGCAAAACAAAACAAAACAAAAAAAAAACTCCAAACCACTGTTTCACTCTGGTGTTACGCTGTGTGCTTTGACTTTCCTGAGAACGTACATGCAGGTTTGTTTGCGTCTAAACCTTTAACTGATGCAATGCTCTATTTGTTCCCAGTGCTTTGAACAGAGTCTAGAACATGAACAGAGAAGGTGATGAGCATAATGGTGGTGTTCTCTCACAGTATCACCTAATGCAATTGCAGATGTTATGTGTAACCACAGAAGAGAATTAAAAACAGGTTTCCAGAGTGGAAGCAGTTCTCCCCAAGGAAGACCATACCAATTGGTTATCCAATACCAAATGGTCAGCACTGAGTACAAGTAACACTATCCAGATCAATCAGGTTATATTTAAGGATATATATTGGGCTGGAGAGATGGCTCAGCGGGTAAGAGTACTGACTGCTCCTCCAGAGGTCCTGAGTTCAAATCCCAGCAACCACATGGTGGCTCACAATCATCCGTAATGAGATCTGATGCCCTCTTCTGGGATGTCTGAAGACAGCTACAGTGTACTTACATATAATTAATAAATAAAAATCTTTAAAAAAAAGAATATATATGCATGTATAGGTATAGGTACACATAACAAGAAATCATTGGAAAAAAGAGGTCATGAATTTGAATGACAGCAAGGGGGTGTATATGGGAGAGTTTGGACAGAGGAAAGAGAAGGGGGAAATGATGTAATTATAACATCAAAAAATGAAACAAAAACTAAAAAAAAATAAAAGGAAATACCTTGTTTTCCTTTATGTGGTAATTATTTCAATTATTTGAATTACTACAGAACAATTTCTAAATTTATTTGGCTTTCCTAATCAATAACATAGTACACTCCAATATAGAATACCTATGATAAATATGTAGTCAATTAAAAGGTATTCAAAATAATCAGGCATTTGCAGGTATGTTTAAAATGCCCTCTAAGTGTTGACTAAGTTATTTTTTAACCACCTTTCTGTAGTGATACATCACAGATCTATTTCCTAGTGGAGCATGCGGGTTGACACACATCCCAATGATAGTTTCTGCTGACAGTCAGAATCGGTCACTGTAACATCCATGTTCTATGATAAGATACAGCAGGAGAGGTAAGAAAAGAAAGCAGTGTCAGAATGCAAGACTTATACATCTTAGTTCTGAAGGAAAATAGCAGGCTAAAAAGTATGTGAAAATGTGAAACACTTTTTTTTAAAACCAAGAAACATTATATGGAATAGACCAATAAGCAGAGAAATTAGAGGAGGAGTGGGGAGAGGAGAAGGAGGGGGAGGAGGAGGAGGAGGAGGGAAAGAGGAGGAGAGAAGGAAGGAAGAGGAAGAGGAGGAGGAATCTAAGAGCTACCTTGCAGAATAACCTGAGGTCTAAGCAGTTTTATAGCTCAGTTCTTTTGAGCTTTCAAAAGTAATAATGACTTTTTTTTTATATGTTAGTCCTCTGGAGCATTCAAAGCAAAAATAAAAATCCTAGTCTATTTTGTAACCTGAAACCAGTACTGATAAGAAAATCCAAGAAAGCACCAAATCTGAATGTCAAGAAGTGTAGTATTATTGAACAGCTTAGTAAAATACACAGAAAAAATGTGCCTCCTACTCATGATGATCATCTTCAGTAGATTTGGGATTGACTAAGAGACATGGCTCAAGCAGGTTTATGAGGATATCTGTAAGAAGCCAACTCAAAGATGGCGCTGGGTTCCAGGTGTGCTGTTGTCATAAACAACATCAGCGCAGGTGTAAGCCCGAATCTGGCGCCAACCCCTCCCGAGTGGGTGCATGCTAATTGGGTGTCGGTAAACTGACCAATCCCAGGAGGACATGAGGCCTTTCCCTGTGCTGGAGTGCTTATAAGCAGACCTCCCTGGGTGCCCAGGGTCCCTGTAGCAGCATTGAGGCATTCCTTCAATAAAGTCTGTTGCGAAGAATCTGATCTTGTTGTGTCTTCCTTGCCGACTGAGGTAGGTGCAACAGATATCTCTTGGAAGGATTAAGTAAATGGAGGCAGGCCCTCCTGCTTAGTGTGCAGCCCCTTCCAGGGGCAATCCAGATAGAGAGGGGTTTAAAGAGACAGCAGGGCCTGCTTGCCTCTGTCCCCTGCTGATGACTGTATTTACTTCATAGCTATGAGAGCCTCCAAACTTTTGCTGAGATTGCAACACAGCTTCTTTCTCTTCCTAATGTGAATTAAGAGGAACAGCTCTCTAGGAATCCTCCACTCCTCTGGCATCAAATCATTTCCACTGAGGCATCCAACCTCTTGGATTGGGCAGCTACCGGTATCCTAGCCTCTGCAGCACGCAGACAACCATTGTTGGGCAATGTAGTCTGTGACATGTAAAGTGTTCCATTAAGTACTTTATATGTAAATACACATTTTCTGTATTCAATTCTTCTAGAGAACTGTAACTAAAACACCATCTAATTTGGGTTGAAGAATAATTTATAAAACCCTTTATTTAAAAGTGATTACTAAGGTATATATTTAATATATAAATAAAATATAGATTTGTATAAATATGTGGATGTATATACATATATATCCTAAGTAAAATAATTAGTTTTTAATCAAAAGTATATTCAACACTACAGTGAGAGATTGAAAACAATTTCATTGCTGTTAAGGAATAAACAGAAATTCTTTCCTTCAGATTAGTTTTTTGATTATTTGTATGTTTCTTTTGCAGTGTGGATGCTTAGTCCTTATTAGAAGTTAGAATCAGAGTGAAAATCCTTCACTTTTTGAAATATGGGAAGCAAGTAAGACCTCACACTTACTAAAAAGAAACACCTGACAAACTCAGCAAGATGCTGCATATGAAAAATATTATGAAGCAATTCATTTTCTTCTTAAATACCAGAAGCATAACAGAATAAAAAGCAAAATTATTAGTTAAAAATATTTGCATAAGATGCTTACATCCTTTGAATACATTACATTAGAAGGGAGCCAAATCTCTTGTAGTAACTAAAAAGATATACCAAAGAATATAAAAGCAAAGTTAATAAACTAGAAAACAGGCACATTCATATCCATGGTTATTCGCATGTGGTATTGTCAGGATTTCAACCCATAAAACTTGCATTTGATGTAATGTCAATAAAATACACTTTTCTTACTTTCTATTTTCAAATAAACTTAATATTCATTATTACATGTTCAAAATGCCTTTGAAAATATTACTGGATTCTTACACAGTACTTCTATTGATTATTCCAGTTGATATTTCAGGGAAAAAATGTACTAGAAGTAAGTCTGGGATACAATAATCAATATTCTCTTTATACATGTCTCTGGGCATGTACAATAGGCACACAGTCAGCCAGCCAGCCAGACAGATAGATGTTGGATGAATAGGTAAATGGATAGATAGATGAATGGCTGCTAGATAGATAGACATATAGATAGACAGATAGATAGATAGATAGATAGATAGATAGATAGATATACAGAGATGTTAGGTAGATGGGGAAAGATGGATAGATGTATGAGTTAATTATAGACAGATAACTGTAGATTTATATTAACAAATAGTAATGTAGACAAATGTATGGAGTAAAATTCAGCATTATGGTTTTAAGTTCCAGGAAAATTAAAAACTATTAATTAACTAATTGATTCCATCAAGCAAGATTTGTTTAACATGAAATTTGTAGCTTCTCTAAGCTAAGATTTAGAGGCCAAAAGATGTCACTGTGAAATCCCATTGAGTGCTGCATAAATGAACTAGTGTGAGATGAAAAGTATGTAACAAAGATTTGTACCTGCAATTCTATAGCCTACTGCCTCAGCTCAAAAGGAATTGAGAAGCAATACAACTTTGCAGTTCTGATCAATGCCTTGGACTGTTAGCAAGTGTGCTTTACTCCATCCTTCCTCCTTTCACAGTTAGCCACATTGTGACACATTAGAGTCACGTGGTTTAGAGGAAAAGAACCAAACCAAATGAAAAGTAGTAACATTGCAACTGGGGTTTGGGGCAGTCGAATCAACATTGTTTTTTTTTTTTTTTAAACCACATCACACTATTCTGGCATCTGAATTCAGACCCAAAATAACAGGACCATCTTTCTCTAGGAAATATAGACAGGTGAGCATAATTTTATACCTGGGCTGTCAGCTCCTAGCTGGCACTTATGTGAAAGCCTAAAAGTGTTTCGCTTAAGGGATTCCAAACATCCTGCCTTTTAATGCAAGTTTTCAGGAGACTGAGGAGAAACCACTTTTTCTATTTGCCAGGAGAGCAAGTTAATTTTGAGAGAAAAGTTTAATTAAGATTAAACAAACTCGGAGTGTTTGTTAGCCTAAAGGCATAATGCTCCAGAAGCAAGCTAGTCGCAGGGTAATTGCCACCATGAACAACATTTTCATGTGCACAAGCTTACTACTGTATATCTTAAATTAACTTCACAAGTCTTCATCTCCACCAGGGATGCACAGAATAACTAAGAAACTGTGGGATTTCCAAACACCTACTAGGCTTTTTCTGTGCGTATTTACATTTTCTTTTTTAATGGGAAAAATGCTTAGGTTAAGAAAATGAATTAGTAAGACATACAAAATTGGCTGTGTTAAAATACAACTTTAGAAGTGAAATTCTTCCTCTTTTATCTTGAAAAATGAACATCCGTAATTAAAAGTGAGAGTGTCAACATAAACAGGGATGGGAGAAATGCAAATTGACAGAAAGAGCAAAAATAGATCCTGGAATCCTAAGTGTTTGTACATCATCCGTTTATTGAAAACGGGAGACGCAAGCTCTCCTCAGCGAGAGGCTTCTATTAATAGGAGACATTTAGGAGATTTAGGTTATATCTTTGCAAAAGGGAAACCAGACAGTAATTTTCTGCTTAGATTGTAATTCTATGAATTAAATGGAACTCGTTAGATAGCAGGAGGGGGTGTGGGTTAAATTTTGTATTATAGCCTCACAACATGATGACCAGAGAATGAGCCTCATCTCAGGAATTCTAAATATTCCAAGTGTTTCTTCACTTGAAATGGTGATAATATAGTTAGTTAGCGTCTTAATTGAGTGGAAACATCAGATGACTTGGGTGAGGTTAGTCTGTCAGCACAACTGATTGCATCAGCTCATTTCCAGTGAATTTAGATATTAGGGGAAAAATTCATGCCAATAATCAGCTCTAAGAGCAGAAGTTAAAAGGAGGTTAATCGTAGGAAAGATATCTACAAAATGGAAATTTTTGTCTGAGTAGATTGGTAAACAAGAAATGTGTGCATTTCTGAGAATTGGTTAAGTACAATGATTGAAACTCAGAGGGGGACATGTTTTATGGAGGGCAAGCTTTGCTCCTTGTGACTTATCACACAACAAATACTTGAAGAAGTGTCAAATCCACACTCTCTGCTAACAGAGTCAGAAAACACTTCAGAAATGACAAAGTAGGTGTATAAGTATCTATTATATTTTTCTAAGAAAATTAGCTGCTTGGTAATGTAACTTCAGTAAGTGGGTAGACAAGTTAAAAAAATCTATTATCTGATCTCTCTCTCTCCATATATATATACATATACATATATATATACATATATGTATATACATATGCACATTCATTATTAATTACATGTTTTATAGACATGGGAATAGCATATTTGAACATTATAGAATTGTTATATTTTTTAGTATGAATGACATTTTCTTACTTTGAATGACAAATAAAATTTTTTTAGTATGAGTGACAAATAATTTTTGAGGGAGATATCTTAAATTCAGGGGAAATCTCACCTTAACTCTTTTTTTTTGAATATTGCTTTCTTTTATTTTTTTTCCTTTTTTATTGGCTATTTAATTTGTTTACATTTCAAATGTTATCCTCCTTCCCAGTTTTTCCTCCATTAACTCCCCATCCTATCCCCCTTCCCCCTGCTTTTATCAGGGTGCTCCCTCACCCATCCACCCACCCACCTAGCTTCACCACCTTAGCATTCCCCTAGATTAGGGCATCCCCTCCCATTGATACCAGATAAGCCAATCCTCTGCTGCATATGCAGATGGAGTCATGGGTCCCTCCATGTGTACTTTTTGGTGGGTGGTTTTGTCCCTGGGAGATCTAGGGGGTCTAGTTGGTTGAATTTGTTTTGGGGTTGCAAATCCCTTCAGCTCCTTCAGTCCTTCCCCTAACTCCTCCATTGGGGATCCTGTGCTCAGTCAGATGGTTGGCTGTGAGCATTCACATCTGTGTTGGTCAGGCTCTGGCAAAGCCTCTCAGGTGAGAGCTATACTATGCTCCTGTCAGCAAGATCTTCTTGGCATCAGCAAAAGTATCTGGTTTTGGTGTCTGCAGATGGGATGGATCCCCAGGTGGGGCAGTCTCTGGATGGCCTATCCTTCAGTCTCTGCTCCACTCTTTGTCCCTGCATTTCCTTTTGACAGGAGCAATTCTGGGTTAATATTTTTGAGAACGGTGGATGGCCCTATCCCTCAACGGGGAGCTGTGCCTAACCACTGGATATGGTCTCTACAGGTTCTACAAGTTTTGTGTGAAGTACATGACATTTTTAACTAATGGCACAGTGCCCCACCACTCCAGGTAGAACAAGATCATGTTGCCTCCTGTTCTATTTTAAATCTATGACTTCTATGCATTATCTAGTTAACCTATAGGAAAATAATTAAACTGCAGACTCTGTTTTTATTTCTGAATAGTTATCAATTAAATATGGATTAGAGACTTGTCAGAAAATGGCTGACATTTGTTTTTTATACTTATTTTACTCAAAGTAATGATCCTTAATTCTGTCCATTTTCTTAAACATCTCATGATTTCTTTCTTTTTCCAGTAAACTATTACTATACTATGTGGTTTTTGTTTTGTTTTGTTTTTGTTTTTGTTTTGTATAATTATCTCTAGAAGAACATCTAGGATAATTCTATTTTCATGTTGTTGTGAATAATGTAATAAACACAATGTAAAGTCCTTTGAATATACATATCAGGAGTGGTGTCCTTGGGTCATATCCCATGTATTTTTAGTTTTCCATAGTACCTACGTACATTCTCACCAGCATTCCTGTATGCCCATGTTCTCATCAGCATTAACAATGGTGTCTTTTTTTTTCATGGTGACTACCATTATTACTGAAGAGTGATGGAATCTTGAACAGTCTCAAATTTTATTTCATGAGAGATATGAATGTTAAATATATAAATGTTTTAAGTAAATAGGTACATTGCTTGTGAGAAAGATCTCAGCAGTTTTACTCCAAAAGGCACCTAAACTTTAAGCAAACAACCATTCTGACATGATGAATGCAGGACAATATTAATGAAAATTAGTTTGATAAACTACAAAATGGTTTTGGTAATCCAATTCCACAGAAATACCAAATATACTAATTAATTCATAAATGAGATATATAATTTTCATTATTTGTACACCACCAAGACTTAACATCAATACCATATAGAATATGAAAAGTAGGCTTAAAATTTGAGTAATTTTCCAGTGTTAAAATGTAGCTGTCAAGTGGAAATCTGTTCCTGTATTTCAGCAGGGTATTTAGTTCATTTACTTATAAAAAACTATCCTGCCATATTCAGACTATGTCTTTTTGTATTACTGAGATAAGTGAATCCTTTTCAAAGGCATTACTGAGCCCTACTAGGTTTCAAATGGGACAGATACATATTGTTTGTTTGTTTGGTTGGTTTGTTTTGTTTTTAGCGAAAAAAAGCAATATTAATTCATTTCAGCTCTACAATGACACATGTGAAGTATCCAGTTAGTGGCATGCCTTGAGAACTTAATGTCAGGGCAGTCTCTATGCTAGATGTTTTGCATGTATTATTTCATTCAAATACCTCAGAAGCCATGGGCTTTGGGTACCATTGGTTAATGGGGGATAAAAACAGTGCTTCAAATCGGGAGGTTGCATTATTTCATAAACAGCTGTCAAAGTTCAGAGATTCAAAGTTCTTAATAACATTGCTGGTTTTCATATGTTAGTGGGGGAGACTAGTTTTCTCCTTTTCTCACAGAGTGTTTAGTCTAAGCTAAAAATGAATGCAACAACACAGTTGATGATATTCAAGGTAAGTTGAAATAATTGTTTTCAAATGAAGCGTATATACTCTGAGACAAAATAAATGCCAGAATAACATACCAACATTAAAGCCCATCCAAACAAATTGCTTGCTAGTTTCATACACATCACTTCCCTAACTGCCTGGCTGATTCCTGTTTCTCCTTTCTTCATGGAGTTTTGCTGATACAGAAATAATGTGTAGGCATTTTTGGTTAATGAATATATCTTCTTTAAAATAAGACAAATTGTTATTTTTCATACTGTATGCTGCCCAAAGAAACCATTTCATTTTAAAACAGGAACCATTTAATTCTACATTATATTGATCAAGCTTAGCCCAGTATAGTTTCAACATTAAAAAACAAAAAAACTATAGAGTCTTTCCATCATGCATAACATATTATCAAACACAGACAAGGAGTCTTAGCATAATGAGAGTGTTTTGCAAATGAGAAATTATAGATAATTGCTGTTTGTTCTTGTTTTCATAGAATGAAGTGTAATTATTATTAACAAGAGGCTTGTTTCAATAATTATTTCTAGTTATCCCAGGGCACAAATGTATTGAAGCAGAAACAATGCATTTCCATTCAGAGTGGGTTTTTTTTTCCCCTAGATTATCTCTTATCTCTGCCAGGGCTTATGCATGAATGCTTGTTCTCAGCATGTGCTGGTCTGGCACTATGCAAGCAGGGATGTGTTTGCTGACTTGACTATCCCTCCATTCCTTTCTACTGTCTTGCTATACATAGCAATTTTATAAGCCTGAATGTTATTGGAACTTTAGATTACAAATCACTAAGGATTCACATAGTGTAAAGTGACAACTTCTGTGTGTGACTTTCTACATGTAGAAATCTGTTCTGCTTTGAAGTAGTAATGGCATCTAGTAAATATAAGAGAATATAACTATCGCTTATATACCAAGAACAGTGAGTATGGTCAAGCGAGTTGCTAAATAGTTAATACCTTATACCTTAACTCATCCTTAGATTTCTATCACTGCAGCAACTGAGAACACAATAAGGAGTTGCTGGGATCCCATAATAAACTTCTTATCCTGTGTTGATCACTATGCATCATCTTAATCAATCCTCTGGAACTCTTACTTTTAGTGTTCTTTTCCTACAAAGAATCCCAGTACGGTTATAGTCTCAACTATGGACCCACAGTGCAAGCACCACTTGGAGGCCTTTTATCTTAGAGCTTTTGCATTTGTGTTCCCACTCCAAGTTTCTGCCTTCATATGCAGAAATGGGACCCTAAGAAGTGGCCCTTAATGGTGACCTTTGCTGCCTAGCATATAAATACCTGTCTATATTATTTACTAATTTTTTAATGGTATACATTCTATTAATCACAATAAATTGTTGTTCCTTTAAGAGTAGGTATAAACAGTTCCATCAACTGGATATAGTTACAATTATCACTGTTACTATTAGTTCTAAGGATTGTACTTGGTGGCTCATATACAGTAAACAGAACTACCATTAAGCTCTCTCATTAGTTCCCAAGTATGTGTTATCATCTCTGCTGGCCATACATAGCAATGTAGGACTGTTATGTTATAAGCCTGAATGTTATTGGAACTTTAGATTACAAATCACTAAGGATTAACATAGTGTAAAGTGACTTTACAAGTCTTTACATTGACTTGACACAGGAAGTAGAGTTTTCTGAAAGGAGAGAACCGCAGTTGAAAAAAAAATGCCTCTATAAGATCCAGCTGCAAGCCATTTTCATAATTAGTGATTGAAGGGAGAGGGCTCAGCCAAGTGAGGGTGGTACTGTCTCTGTGCTGGTAATTCTGGGTTCTATAAGAAAGCCACCTGAGTAAGCCATAGGGAGAAAGTAAGCAGCACTCCTCCGTGGCCTCTCCATCAGCTCCTGCCTCCCACATCGCATCCTGCCCTGTGTTTGTTTCCTATCCTGACTTCCTTGGATGATGATGAATAGTGCTGAGGAAGTTTAAGCCAAAAATGGAAAGTGAAACACAGAACAACCTAGATGGCAGGAAGCGGTGGTGCTGGGACTTTAACATAACAAGCTATCAAAAGGATATAATACAGTTTATGAATTTTTCTATACCTGGAGTTAAATATAACAAACTATTGCCTTTATGTTTTTCATAAATACTTGTTTATGAAAATGACATTCAAAGCAAGGACTCAGGAAAAAGTGTTAAGTGGACAAATGTATGAAGTGTGGCACAAATAATCTGAAAAGTGACTAGAGGAATGGAATCCAGCCAGACACGTGGGAGATTGCCTTTCTTATGAATATAGATTGGATATAGAGAATTATCCCTAAATGTCCCGAGCTAATGTCTCGCCAGCAAAACACACTCAGACAACCGGATTCTTCTACAGCAGAGCTTTATTGCTTCAACAGGAGGAAGACCCCGAACCCGGAAAATGGTGCTGCTTATATACCCCTCTGTGTGGCGTGTCAGCATCTGATTGGTTGCTTGCCCATCACCCCATTACTACGCCCTGGGATGGGCAGTGACTTGGCACGAATTTACTCTTGCACCTGTGCACATTACTTGTTTACCAGTTAGGCACTACTGAAGCCAGCACCATCTTGTAATGGCGATTGGTCACGGCTCTCCACACCTAAATCATCCCTAAATTTAGGGAGTTGTTGGATTCCTATGATGCTAGGTACCTGTAATAGACAGGATAGAAAGCCACTGTTCTAGCCACACCAAGAGGCATCCTGATCTGAATTAAATAAGGATAATATTTGTATCAGTAAAACAATGACCCTCCCAGAGAAAGTGAACTATAAGGCAAGGGCCTTATACAAAGAGTTTTTAAAGTCTCAGGTATACCATATTTTCAATGAGAAAATTGTTTATTGCTTATCACCATAGAATGAGCAGTTCCAGATTGGCATGGGACAAACACTGTAACCTAATGTTTGGACTGGTTTGGTTTTCTGATTTTGATTTTTGATTTTTAGGGGTTATTTTGGTTTTGGTTTTTGCTTTTCTTTTGTTTCACGTTTTTGTTTGTGGGTGTTGTTCAAAAAAGAAAAGCTTTTACACACAGAGAAACTACAGAAAAGTTCATTTGTCTAGTATCTACCATATTAATGGAATTTAAGAAATTTTAATATATGTTCTGATGTATTTTTTAAAATGTCATAAAACGCACATTTTATCTCATACCATTATACAGTGATTACATTCAGTTATAACTCTTAAGAAAAATCCCATTTTTTATTTATTTTTATTTTCTTATATTTTTATTTATTTATTTATTTATTTATTTTTTACCAATTACATATGTAGTGCCAAGGTCTTTTACCCTGACATGGAGAACGAGAAACGGGTGCGATCCACATGCAATGCTTTCCCTGCTGAGTTGGAAGGGCTGCAGGCCTGTCAGTTGTGAAGGAATGGGACTCTTACAAGACCAGAGTGGCTGTCAAACCCTTGGCTTTAGTGGACATAGGCATGCAAAACCCTTAATGCCTTGCAGTAAGAACCAAAGCAAAAGAAAATAGTGCTAGATAGAAGCCTAGTATTTTGTAATATTGAACAAAAGACTTCAACAGTCCTTTTGTTAAAATGAGCATCAATCCACACTTCATCGTCTCCAACATCAGTCTTCTTGGTGAGCCCACCATGGGCACTCTGGCTGGAAATCTTCTGTTTCTGTGACGCTTCTTAAACTGGCCAAGCAAACTGCAGGTCTTAAACTCTAAGAAGTGGGGCCATGTCAACCTGGGAAATGGCACATTTGAATAAGTGCTAAGACTTGGACTTGTTTTCTGTGTGTCTTTCCCCACTCCAGGTGTTGAAAAATGAAGTAAAACAACACAAAGGAAAGGAGAATGTGGCTATGGCTAAGGAGGCTTCCACATGTCATTTAACTCCAGTAAAGTCAAGTCCAACACCCGGTGCATACTAAGATTTTCTTCTTTGGCATGAGCCAAAGTGACTTCTTTTTTTAAATTTTTATTTATTTTCATTTTTATTATATATTTTCTTCATTTACATTTCAAATGCTATCCCAAAAGTCCCCTATACCCTCCCCCACCCTGCTCCCTAACCTATCCACTCCCACTTCCTGGCATTCCCCTGTACTGGGGCATATAATCTTCGCAAGACCAAGGGCCTCTCCTCCCATGGATGCCCTACTAGGCCATCCTCTGCTACATATGCAACTAGAGACACAAGCTCTGGGGTGGTATTGGTTAGTTCATATTGTTGTTCCTTGATTTCTACATCATCAATGCTTTTCTTCAATTTAGTTACTGATCTCTGCCAACTCTGCCCGAGTCTCAGCATCCTTCAGCTTGTCAGAAAGAACCTCGAATTCCTCCTCTTTGTCTTCATTCTGAAAGTACTTATACTTTGCAGAAATTAATGCATTCAAGGTTTGGCAGCTGTTGACCTTGGCCTTCAGAGAGCTCAGCCTGCTCTTCAGGACATTCTTGATCTCTATCGATAATGACCACTATTGATAATGACCAACTTACGGACCACCTTTTCATAATTGCATCTAGTGAAGGTCAGTACAATAGAGTTTTATTGTAAAACATTAAAACAGAATGCTTAGGAAACATATTGACTAATTTGAGGACTGGGTGACTATCTCAGGCTACAGAAGAGGCATTAATTGAAGCTACATCATCAAGCTACATTTTAAATGACCCTGATAAAAGTATAAGACATCTACAAAGGTGCTTATTTTGTTTCTATACTTACAGAATGAAAATGGAAGTGTTCTCCGTTAGCTCTATTTTGCCTTTGATTATAAGCATTGACGAGTGACACACTGCTCTCTGCTAAAAAGCTCTCCTGTTCACAGTGCCCATGTGCTGAAATATGCTTTTACACAAACATGTATTTTGTGTGCTCATTCTTTCTTGTAATCACATCAATTAATTATGCATTAAGTTTGTGTATCTTAATGACTTATTTAAACTCATTATATAAGTATAATTACATTACAAAAATGTGAGGCACAGAGCTAAAAGAAAAGCTAGGGGGAAATCTGCTGCAAATAGATATTCATGGATAAAATTAGCAACGCAGAGAAAATTTCAGTGAAGATGAGGCTTCTGGCTGGGGTTCTGCCAAATATTTCCAGCAGAGCTCCTTGACTGTTCTTTTTAACACTGTGAAAAGTTGATTTCAAATGTTGATCAGACCTAAAAATAAATAGAAGCAAATACTCTCGCCAAAATTAAAATGATCTTATTAGAACTTTTCCCTCCCTATGCCACCCTCTCAGAATATTTAGAACACAGTAATCCACAGATGCATGTGTATGGGGGCAAGCCACCCTCCTCTAAGACACCCACAAGCTCACACCCTTCTCAGTACTAGCACTCATACTAGGCAAGCAGCTGACTTGCCCTAGGAAAGCTGAAAGAGAAAGAATGTCCTCCCAGGGTGGCCTTGGTTATTCATGTCTCTTAACCACAAGAAAGAATGAAGGTTGTTTCCACACTGCTATCAACAGGCAACAGCAAAAAGGCCAGCATGCACCAGGCACTGTCTAAAATGCAACACATGTAAATCTCATTTAACCTTTAGCAGACATACACAGGGAAAATGCTACTGGGACTTCACAGATGAGAAGAGAGAGGTGCGGATCTGCTGAGGCTGCTTAACTAGAAAATATCAGGTCAGGTGTCCTTGTGCTGAAGTCAGCTCTCTTGACCATTGCATTGCAGAGATAAAGGTGAAAAGGTTCGAGTCACTTCTCCTGATGCACTTTCCTTTGTAATGGAATAAAGAGCAGTCCCCGCTGTGACCCTAGAGCAGATGGGGGCCATTGGGAAAGGCCAGGTTAAGTGGCAGATGGGAAACAAAGTCACCCAGGTGCTTATGTTTATTTAGCCTCTTTAATTATTAAAGAGCAAAAAAAAATATAGTATTTAATGTGAACAATAGCTTAAACAAGCACTATCGAGCTAGAAATCTCTAAACATATACCCAGGAACCTAATTGGGTGAAAACTTCTAAGCCCTTTGTGTATCAAACAAACAAACAAAAAATCAGAAAGCTTCATTGAAAATGAAGTCATGACGATGATTCATTTTGAGTTTGAGTTTCTCCAAGGCAGGGATCTAAAGAGGACTTAACAGCTGAATTATCTCATGGTGAACCTATTAAAGATTCATAGTTCCTGGAGTTTTCATTGGGTGTGATTGATCCCCATTAGTGTCTTTGTGGGTAGCAGAGTGGTCTAAGTGGTTCTCCCTCATTTTGATTAAAGACTGCCCATGCTCATTGAGCATGATCATGCAGGCAATATGAAATATTGTTTTCTGAAACAATGTTGGTAATGATAGATGTCAGACTTTCAGAGGAAGTATGTGGAGAGGTCCTATCTCTAAGAAAACAATACAAAACCAAAAAATACCTGTCAGTTTAAATCATTTTTAAAGAAGTCTTACTTTCTGTTGCTTAACACACATAGTATTAGCAAATATATTCCATTCTTTCTTGTGTTTGTGTTTATTAGTAAGAACTTCATAGCAAAGTTGTACACACTCCTAAATAAATCCAGAATCTTAGTAAGCTTCTAAGTAAGTAAAGACTTGGCTTAACCCCCAACATAGGGAAAATAGAAGGGAATAGCCCCAGTAATTATGAGGATAAAACCTGTACAAGTTTTTCTGAGTATATTTTGAAAAATATTCAAAATATGTGTGTGTATATATATATATTCGATATATATCCTGCTTTAGTTTTCTTATAGTAATATATTAATATTTGGTTTATTTGAATTAACAATCATACAAGATCAAGCTGGGCGTGGTGGCACACTTCTTTAATCCCAGCACTCAGGAGGCAGAGGCAGGCGGATTTCTGAGTTTGAGGCCAGCCTGGTCTACAACGTGAGTTCCAGAACAGCCAGGGTTATAAAAAGAAACCCTGTCTCAAACAAACAAACAAACAAACAAACAAGCAAACAAAAAGAAAAAAAGAATCATACAAGATCAATTTGTAGATGAGGACCTGAATTATTTACTAATGTGTAGATTATTAACCTTTCTTTGCAAATTTGAGTTATATTAAAGAGAGTGTTTGTACTGTATAGCTTCTTATAATTTAGATATTTCTTTTTCTTTGTTTCATTCTTTGTTTCTTTCTTTTTTAAATGATCTCACTATAAGCTTCTTGAAAGCCTGATTGAAACTTGCTGTGTAGACCAGGTTGGACCACTTCTCTGCCTCCTGGATTCTGGGAATAAATTTACACATCTCCACGCCCAGACCATTCTAGATCTCTTGATACATTCTACTTTTTAGATTACTGACTCTATTTTCCTGCATCTGTGGTGACATTCAGTACAGAGGACAGATGAGAGTTCCTGGTTTTGGTTTGATTATGCAGAATAAAGGACATTTTTTTTCCTTCTACATAAACTCATTTATGTATATCTCCATTAAGAAAATGTGTAATGCAAGTTATGTATTTTTCTTTCTAATTTTAGCTTCTGTTGCTTGTCATGGCCAGGACAAATGATTCCATTTTAGATTATAAGACAACGACATCGCAATGATGTCATTTCTTCATTAGCAATCATCTTAACTTATTTCTATATCAAGAGAAATACTTATTCCTTAAGAATTTTTTGGCTACTCTGTGACATCAAATGCATCAAATATAATAAAAAAATACTGAATTCCTTCTTCCCTTTTATTTGTCACTTTTGAAAATAATGAGTTATACAAGGATGTAGTAGGGCTTTTGTTTGTTTTTATATTTGCTCCTCTTACTAATTTGTAACTTGAGACACTTTGCAGCTATTACCTTCCTGGTGTTAAATGTTGAAGACTGAGCACCGTAGGCTTTCCCAGTTGACTCCTCAGCTATTTGGAAGAGGTCCTAAGAGACTAACAGTACTTCCTGGTGTTCTGGCATGAAATGTTCCTGGCCAGATTTGATGTTTCCTCCTCTAGACTGGATGCAAGCATTCTCCAGGGAGTTCTGATTCTTTTAAATAGGAAATGGCACTTGAGGCCAGTGGTAAGGCATTCAGCTGTTCTCAAAGCACATTAGAGGAGACAGAATAAATGTTTTCAGCAGCCTTATCCAAGCAAGTATAATTTCAGATCAATCAAATGTTTCTTATCCTTTCTTTGAATTTGTTCCTTAAATGTATTTGGTATATTTCCTGCTTTGGCAAGCTATTCATCATTTATGTAGTATAAACAACTAACTTGTTGAGGAAATGTTAAAAAAATACATTTCTGATTTAAAACTCAGTCAGTGTCCAAAGAACATCTGATCTTTTATCTATAGTTTTACAATGCAGTTCCAGAGATGCTCCTTTGAGTGACTAAGAATTGCCTTAGTTATTTTATTCACCGGCCTGGATTTATTTAATTTAGGACTTGGGAAAATAAGCATTGCAAACTCTTTCCTGTTTGCAGGTATTCTCCATTTTCATATCTTTCATATACGTTCAGAAACCATGCAGAGCTAAGGGTAAAAGACAAAAGATACTGAGTGTCATAGGCCGGACCACAGGTAACAAAGCGCAAGTTACTTTTTATATTTATCATTGTTGTTAATATATATGTTTACCTATAATTCAGAGGGGCTTTTTTGCATTTTACTTTTTCTATATCACCTTAAATATTCTTTGTTTCCCTTCTGCTATGGCTTATAAGTGATTCACAAAAGCCTATGTTCTACTGAACAATATGAAGATTTCTCTTCTGTTGCTATTAAGTAGCTTGACCTGGGCTGGCATCTACCTTCAAGATACCTATGAGATCTTGACTGTAATTTTACTGTTGGAGGACAGGCAAAGCCACCAAACTTGAGAGACCAAGATGGTCTAAGGACAGGAATTGTTCTTCAGGCAGCCTGTCCTGTTTTCATTGCCTATGTACTTCCCAGATGAGTGTTGGTGGGATAGGGAACACACACAAAGCAAAGAAACTTACCTGTTGCCACATAATAATAAAGCCAGTGGACTTGATGAGCAACAGCATCTTAAAGGTGACCAGAAGCAAATACATTGTCTTTAACAATGACAATGACACACAGCTACTTTTACAAGACAAACAAATATGAACAGAAGACTGAAGAGAGAAATCTTTAAATTACTGAAAGTGGTTGCCAAAGTGTGGAACTGTTCTTTGGGTAAGAAGAGGAAACCAAGACAGTTCTACAAAAGGAAAGGAAAGGTATGGAGACACAGCACAATATCTAAGAGCGTTAGCATGAGGTTCTGAGTTCAAATCTGAGTATCTACCTTAAACCTGGCCATGGTCGTGCATGTGCCTTTACCTTTATCCACGCGTGAGATTGAGACAGATGGCTGCCAGCCTAATTTATGCTTCAGCTCAAGGAAATAAGGTGGAAAAACATTTGAAGTCTTGTATGTACTGTTATTCACAACTGGGCATACAGGTGCATATAAATACATAGAAAGAAAGAAAGAAAGAAAGAAAGAAAGAAAGAAAGAAAGAAAGAAAGAAAGAAAGAAAGAAAGAAAGAAAGAAAGAGAGAAAGAGAGAAAGAAAGAGAGAGAAAAGGAAAGAAAGAAAGTGACAGAGGGAAGGAAGGAAGGAAGGAAGGAAGGAAGGAAGGAAGGAAGGAAGGAAGGAAGAAGGAAGAAAATAGGAAGAAATGGTGAGAGGATAAAAATTTTTCAAATATAAACCTACATTTAAAAAAATTTATAAAATGTTTTTTTAGTTGAAGAAAAGAAAATAATGACTGATACAAGAAAGGAAGCAGGAATAGAAAACACAAAACTACACATAAAAAAAAGAAAGTAAAACAATGATCATACACATCAATAATAATGCTCTCTTTCTTCCATAAATCATACAAAGGATTAAAACATTAATATACAGACAAGAACAAAAAGCCTAGAGTCAGCGAAGTGAACATAAATAATCAAGGATATTAGCACAACCAGGGGATTGATCTAGCAGAAAATAATAAAAAGGGGTAATAAAACCAGAAGGCATTAGACAACCTGAAATGTTCTTGGTGAGTGTTAACCAGCATCTAAGTGAGAAATAAAGCAATTTATTAGTATCTGCTGGATGTGATGTTTTTTTCCATAAAAGTACCAATATTTCCCAAAGTGATGACATGTTGTCCAATCAGGAAAACTCAGCCCGTGTCACAGGAATGAAGTCAACTTTGATATCACATCCGAACACCAGAACTGGGCTTACCAGCAGCTAAGAGTGTTTTCTCAATTATCTGCCAATAAACAAAGCTGCAAAGCAGCTTGCTGCTCAGGTTAAGGACTGACAACGGAGCTGGTAAAATATTCTAACTGTATAGTTTCCAAGAAAGCGAGGCAAAATACTTAAAGAAATATGGCAGATGTCTCTTAATAATGGTGTGCCAATGACACCCAAAGAAATAACAAATAGTTTTCAATGTAGCTAGTTACACTCCTGTCATGTAGGCTAAAGCGACAGTTGATGGAGCACTCCACAGTTCAGCTGCTTCATTTAGTGCTGTATAAATGCAGTTTGTGTTAGATTTAATTGAGGCAACTACTACCCATGGAAGGTGATCTCAGTGTCCTAGAGCTACAAACCCTTTGAATCCGCGGAAAAAGGCAGCGGTTGCCAAAGTCAAATGAGTTCCTGTACATGCCTTGATCGACAAGTCGCTCATCTTATGCTTACCGTGAACCGGGAGTGAGAACAATTAGCATGGTGGATGCTACTTTAAGGGAAAAATGTTTTCTTCACACAGCAGATGCAGGAACATAAGGCCAGCAGTGGGTACCGATGCTAAACTGTCGCTGAATTACACGAAAACAACAGGCTCTCGCAAAATAACTAGTGTTTTCAAACTTGCAAGATTGGCTATGAGTCCTTTGCCAGCCTCCTTTAGAACGACATGATGTCCATTTACACTAATTTGTTTTGTCATACATTTATATTAGATGATAATTTATGGATCGAGCAGGAAATCTAATGTTGGTGTGACTCAAAGCTCATAGGAAGACCACGAAGTCAGTTTTTAATCCTTCTGTTTTTTTTTCAGAGGTTGGCTTAGTTCATCCTTTTTGAATTCCAGTACCTTCCATGACACTGAGTTATTGTATAATATTCTTGCCGAACATGACAGCAATCCTCTGCATTTCCGTGATTCACTTTAGAAGGTTAATTTACATTTAAGAATAGCTGAATCTCTACGTTTTCAAATAAAAAAATACATAATCATAACGTCTCTCATAAGCTAAGCAGAGGATTCTTAAATACTATTTCTGAACGCTTTACAACTTGTCTTCGAGTCACAGCTTATGCTAGGTTACAGTGTCTAGGTGAAACCTATAGTCAAAATTGTTCTTGAAATGTCCCTAAAGAGTCTATAAAATGTACAAAAGTTGTATATCTAGATCTCTTTCCTATTCTTAAATGCTGCAGGATTTGCAAAGATCAGAAGCAAGCTAAATTAAAACTATGTGAAAAGGGTCAATGGCTGAGTGTTTATGTTTCCCTCATTTTTAAAAATGTTTGCCTGGTATGAAAACATGCCTATGTTCCTAATAGTTGAGAGTTTGATTCAAGAGACCAACGAGTTTAAGGCCAACCCTGTTAGGAATTCTAAGATTTTGTGTGTGTGTGTGTGTGTGTGTGTGTGTGCAAATAAACAGAAACTGTTTATTTAAAAAATGATAACAATCAAATAATTAAAAACTAGAACACTGAGTTGGAGAAGTGTTTTAGCAGTAAAACCGTCTCTCCCAGCAGAGGACCTGAGTCCAGACCCATGTCAGGGTCTGAGATGCTTGCGACCGTTTACATTCAAGTTCCAGTGCTATCTGATAGTTCTTGCCTCCAAGAGTTTCTGTGGTACTGTGCACATACCCACATATAAGTAAATATAATAAAAATAAAACTTTAACAAAATAGAGTCCAGGTCCCTTCTCCCAAATTCCTAGAGATAAATGACGGGGATTACTGATGAATTCTGGTTGAAATAAACTTGTTGTGCTGGTATGAATTGTTCACATCTTTTCATAAATTATTACTAAATAGTAAATATGTAGTTTAAACAAATAAGTTGCCTGAATATTTTAATTAAATGAGGCATAAAGCAATTCGAGTGTTCAACATTTTAAAATCAAAATATCTGTTCTAAATATTTTTAATGAATCAAAATATGAATTTCTAATGATGAGTACAAATATTTTCATATTCTTTTTTTATCCAGTTGGATTTAAATGAAATGTCACACTCATCACAGTTGCGAACATCCGCCATAGGTTTTATTAGCAGTTCCTTCTTTGCTTTCTGTTTCTTTTACTGTCTTTTTTCAACATAATTTTTCTGGCTGTGTCATATTGATTATTTCCTCTCCCCGATGCTTTCTGTCTCCTGTACTCTTGCATATCAAACTTTATCGACACCCTTTCCTTTGTCTCTTGATCTCTACCTTCAGTCTTCCTTTTCCCAAACTGATTACCTACAGAATTAAAGACATCCTCCCAAGATTTCAATTTCTTTCACTCAGGAAGGTGGGTTGTCTCCATTTTCTGAGCTGAAATGGTTTCCTTTCAAGTTCTACATGTACAACTTTTAAACTCTGGGCTAAAATGACTACTTCTTGGTAAAATAACTATTTGTTTTAGTTTATCCCCAAACAATTCTGTATTTTAAGATGTTCTCATTGAAATGAGGAAGAACAAAGCAAAAAAGAAGAGAAGGAAGATCAGAAGGGAAGAAAAAGAGAAAGAAAACTAGAAAACTTTGTCCCGGGAAGCTGGTAATGGGGTACTCTTCCCGAATCAGACCCCTCCCTCCATTTCTTTATTCTTCATTCCTCCCCTCTTTTATTGAGTTCCTGCATTTACTGTATACTTTATTGAACTCCATCTACTTTCTTCCAAATGCTGTCAGTAATTCTATATAAAAGTTATTAGGCTGGGCAGTGGTGGTGCATGCCTTTAATCCCAGCACTTGGGAGGCAGAGCCAGGTGGACTTCTTAGTTCCAGGACAGCCAGGGTTACACACAGAAACTCTGTCTCGGAAAAAAAAAAAAAGTTATTAGTGCCTCCCCCAGGATAAATGCAAAAATCACAATTCAGTGTAAGTGAAAGAAATAAAAGCTCAAATGGAAAGATTCCACCCCAGTATTACAAAATTGTCAAGTGATCCACATGCTACATTTCAGTCTCTTTCAATAAATAGACTGATGGCTTTTGACCATGTTGCTATTTTGTTGACAACAAACTGTGAGTCTGTCATTATTATAAGCAACTCAATGTTCCTTGGTTTGCTTAGAGTATCTTTTGTGATTGTGAAATTTGAACGTGACCTTTCAGAAAAGAGTTTTATGTTTCTAGAGAGTCAACAACTTGATTTTTGCTAAGCGCCATGGCTCTAGAAACACCACTCATTTTATATATACATATTAGTCAATCTTTGACCAACTGGGCCTGCTGTTGCCAAAAAGGAAGAGACATCATAAAAGAAACCCCAAACCCAAAACTTGTGGGTTTTCATTTTATCTCTTCTGTTCCCAATACCCAAATAATTTCCCCAAAGTCACATTCTATAGAGGATGTGAAATTGTGAATTGGCATAGTTGAGTTGGTAGCACCATTATTATAAACACTCTATCATGCTGAAACACTGCCCTCTGCCCAGCTGTTACCCCTTGTCTCTGGCAGCTTAAGAAGTGCCAGGAGACATGACTGCACACTGAGAGAGCTGCTTTGCCAGTATCACTTGCAGCTGTGGCAATATTCAGCCCTTATCATTAACTTCAAGGCACTCAGTTCAGTCCATAAGGGATGTAGCTGCAGCTAATTGTTGATGTATCATCACTTTGGACTTCTACATGATAGCATTTTCATCAAAATGTTTTCCAACATGAGCTGTTATAATTAGGTATGTGTATCAAGTCTCTTACAATGAAATCAGTCAAAACATTAAAAACTCAAACTTTAGATGTTTGCCACTATCTATAAGGATGGAAATCTCTTCTAAACCTCATATGGGTATTCCGGAAATTTCAATAGAATTACATAAAAGAAAGAGGGATGTATCAAAGTAAATTAGAAATTCTATTGTGAACTGGGAAAATTTAGTTTTAAAAGGATATTAAAAAGCCACCAGCAAAGTGGCCAGAGGGTAATTGCTCATTTTTAGCACAATGTGATGTCATGAGTTCAAGAAACCCAATTTTGATTAGGAGAAACTAACTCCACAAAGCTGTCCTCTGACTTCTACATGTTCACTCATACACATCATACACACACACACACACACACACACACACACAAACACACACCCCACACCACCATTTTGCCCACCACTCCCACACTCTAATGTTTAAAGGTACTTTTACTAGAATGGACAACAGACCAAAGCAAATTGCAAGTGCCGGGGCACATGTCCAGTGTCTATGGCATTCTTTTATGTGACATGCCCTCTAAAGAGGATGAACAGCCTTCCCTATTATCCTGTCAGTAGCCACCCACATATTGTTTCTTTGGTGTTGGTTCTGCTCAGAACCAGCAGATATTTTTACCACATATCACACATTCCTGCCATCTTTAATTTTGTGAAGTATTTATTACACCTTCATTGTCCATTCAAGTGTCCTTCTCAAGAATACACTTGTAAGGTCTCTGGCCCTAAAAGCTCACGTTCCAGTTTGCTTTCCTTCCTTTAAAATCCTGATGGCTTTGTGACCCCCATAAGTTTTGCACTACCTAACTCTGAAAACCAGCTGTAGACTAAAGACATCAAGGTCTTCCACCTTAAAAAAGACTATGATAGACTTCTGAGTATTTGGATAGATGAAGAATGGGAAATACTCCTTTATGAGAGTCTTTGCAAACACGAGGCACCACAGCTCTTATCTCAAGTTAAAATAATTATTAAAAACACCTTTTTTTTTTTCTGAAGAATGACCATCCAGAGACTGCCCCACCTGGGGATCTATGTCATATACAATCACCAAACCCAGACACTGTTGTAAAGGCCAACAAGAACATGCTGACAGAAGCCTGATATAGCTGTTCCTTGAGAGTTTCTGCCAGTGCCTGACAAATACAAAAGTGGATGCTCATAGCCATCCTTTGGACAAAGTACCGGGTCCCCAATGAATGAGCCCAAGGAGCTGAAGGGGCTTGCAGCCCCATAGGAGGAATGACAATATGAACTAACCAGTACTCCCAGAGCCTCCAGGACTAAACCACCAGCAAAAGAAAACACATGGTGGGACTCATGTCTTTAGCTGCATATGTAGCAGAAGATGTCCTAGTTGGTCATCAGTGGGAGAAGAGACCCTTGGTCCTGTGAAGGTTATATGCCCCAGTATAGGGGAATGCCAGGACCAGGAAGATAAACTACAAGCCCTAAAAAATGGTTTCTGCCCTATGTTTGCTCCAAATTCTATAAGTTTGGCTAAAACCAGACAGTGATAACTATGCCATAACCTGAAAGATCTGCTGCCATACAATTCCCTCTGCTTGATCAATTAGTCTGTCATTTATCAATTCAATCTTACTCAAAGTCCCAGGATACAGAGAAAACGTATCACAGTTCTCAATACCTTTAGTTTACTCTATAAAATATTTCTTATTTTCCCCTGAAATCTCTTGAATGACAGCCATCTTTACTCTACAGGCATTCTGCTCTTCAGAATTCCTACTAGCACTGGCCAGTATGCTTGGCTTGCAGTACTCAAGGCTTTCTCTAGTCCATATCTATATTTTTTTCTAGATGATTTTCTAAATTATTCCATTGCTTCCAAAGATGTGATAAACACCTGGTCACATGTAATCTCAGTAGTGATTTCTCTTCTATGGTTCTAATTTTTCTGTTATATTTTCTGTTAATGTGACAAAATAGCTTAAGAAAACTACCATAAAGTAAGAAAGATTTACATTTGGCTTATTTTAGTTAATGGTCAGTTTTTTTCTGTTATTTATTGAACTGTAAAGAGCCAGTGGACCATAGTGGTAGAGGTGAAGGGCAAAGCTATTTTTATTATAGCAATAAAGAAAGGAAAGAGATGGAAAATGGGATTCTGGGGGGCCGGGGGGAGAGTCCTAAATGACTTACATTGTGCAGCAAATAAAAACATTGTTAAGTTTCTGGAATCTACCAAAATAGTTCCAACAGTTGAGGACCAAGGTTTTAATTTGGGAAGATACTTTATATCCAAACTTTAGCAGATATTAAACACTTTTTGATCCACACCTAAAGGATCTGTGCTTAAACACACACACACACACACACACACACATGCATGCATGCACAGAGTTATATACACAGACACACAGACACACACACACATACACACAATTAGAGCAAAGAAAAAAAGAACAAACTTTTAGTTCAACCTCTAAACCAAGAAAGGTAGAATGTAGACCAGAACCACCCTTCACAGCCAAATCTGTTCTTTCAGGTATCCATCTGATTTGCAATAAGCTTTGTCTGAAACTCAGCATCTAGACGTCCTCTGTTTTGTGGCATCAATACCACATATCTAATTTATTTTTGCTTCTTCCCATTTATCTCCATATCTTATTACTCCATAGTCAGGCAGATATCTTCACTAAATGCCTCTTCACATCCACTATCTTAGCCCAGGCACCTGATTTCTCTCAGTCTTCAACAAAGCCTATGAAATCTTCCTGCATATCTTTCAAAGGTGCATCTACATTGGTCCTGATAACAGCATCAACAAATGCAGGGAATGTGCTAGGAATAGAGTTCTTGAACACCATACTATACCCACTAAGGCAGAAACTCCAGGGCATAAAGTTCAGCTGTCTGATGCTTTACAAATATCAAGATGGTGCTGATGCGGACTGAAGTTTTTAGATCACTGATGCAGAGATAACATTGAAAATCACATGATATTTCACAAATTGTTTGGTGAAATTATTTAGTGATTCAAACAGATTCCATGATGATACCACGGAGTAAAATTCTACTACCTATCTTTTTTCCTCTAGAGCTACATCATTTATTCAACATTCATTCCTATCTTCTACATATGAATTCTGAAACTTTGAAATGCTGTACTAACCAGTCCAAGTTTTAACCAAGGAACAAATGACATAAATATCCATTCTTCTTTCTTCTAAACCAAAGAGGCCAATTGCTTAATTGTTTACTGATTTGTATATTATATTATGTAACATATAGCCCAGACTGTCCTCAAATTTTCTCTATGGAGCTAAGGGTAACCTTGAACTTCTGAATGTCCTGCCTTTGCCTCCTACATGCTAGGCTCATAGGAGACCACCATCAAATGCTAGGAACTGAGTCCAGGAATTGCTCATGCTAGGCAAGCATTCCTCCAATGGAGCCTTACCACAGCACTATTCTTAAATTTATATATCATGATCTTAGGCATTTCACTTAATTTCTCTGAACTCAAAATCTTCCTCTTATGTAAAATATAGACAATGCTATATTGCAACCATGTTACACAATTTTATTGCTACCATTAATATGAAATTATAAGTACAGAGGACAGAACATAGTGAGTAGAAGATGGTGTTATCTATGAATCGTTTTCATGTATCACAGAGTCCTCCCTGCTTAAAAAGAACACATGTATCACCCAAGCATCATAAAACCACGTATTGATCTCAGGAACATATTGAGAAGGAGCATTATCACCCTGAAATCTATCCAGAGGCACTGACAAATACAAACAGAATGACTGAAATCAAACAAAGGCCCTGGTTATTTTAACCAGAAACACTCATCACTGCAGGATATGCACCAGTACATCTAACTTCTAAATGCTACACACTAGAAGCAGATAGGAACACAGAATTTGCATAATAAATGGAAGTTATATGAAGATAGATTATTTTTATCCCACTCAGTATAAGGAAGAGTCTGTGAATGGTTGGAACTATGAAGAAAAATTCCAGAAGTGGTGTTTTCTATGACTACCAACATGGCTGGATATTGGATGAGGAACCCTCTTAACTGAAAGATTTGACTATACTGATTGATGTGAGTTTGATTTGCTTGACTTGTTACTTGTTATCTAAATAATGAGAAAATAATAAAAATACCACTCTCTTCCTCACCAACACTACCAGAGGAAATTGCAAAAATATTATTTTAAACTCCTCCCATCCTGTGCTGAGCATATGTTTCTGATCCCCCATTAACTCCAGAAACCTATTAATACTATATGCACCTACCTTATTTTGTTAATGCATTTATCTACCTGTACCCATACTCTAAAGCAAGAAAAGAAAAAGTTAGTTTTCAAAGAGACAGAATTCTTATACATTTAATATTGTCTTATGGATTTTTTTTTATAAAGCAGAATAATTTTAAGAGGAAAAGTGAATAGAGTCTAGATAAAGAACACAAGACAAAAATCCAGCATATTGTGGGAGAACTTCTTGGGCTGAATGTAGCTGTCTAAAATCATTAAAATAAAAATAGTTACGAATAAAGCTTAGTAGGAAAGCAGTATGAGGTCAGAGAACCACCAGTGAGACATTGAGATCTCCCTATCTTCAACACTGACTTTGCAGAATAGACTCGTCCTGTTCTAGAGGGATCCATGACCATAATTTCATACATTCTCATGCTCACTCAAGATTAGTGGCCATATTAAGACAACAATTAGAGCCCTTTATTTACTGAGTGCTTTGTATGGACATGAAATTACCAATTAAAACAAAAATTAAAACGATTAACTTTTTCTACTCACTTGTATTTTCATCTTTCTTTATGTATAGTTATCATAGGTAAGAAATTAAGAGTATTTTATTTCTCTTTTAATTCCTACTGTGTCCTTTGATTGTTTGTTTTTAACTTGGGGTGTGTGCTGTTTTCTGCTTTTGGTGTACAGGGTAGCTTTGTGAATTGTTCCGGTTTCTTCAATACAGATTTGAGGTGAGTGAATATTTGGAGAAACCGTGATAATTTAAATACATTTTGACTGATGGGAGGCGAGTGTACAATTTGCTTTGATGACAGATTGCCAAAGCTGAATGATGCAGAAAAATTCAGTTCCATGAATCATTCTGACTGTGAAAAACTGGGCAGGAAGTCAAGAAGATATAATAGATTAATAGACTAATCTGTCATTACTGAAGTTATGAGTTCAAATCTTGATGCCCCACAGTAGGTAAATTGAGATAACAATAAGTCTTTTGTACATTGAAGGATGTATAACAATAGAGAAAAGGTGACTATTAATAAAAACATACTCCTGGGAAATTTCTCAAGCTTAGAGAGAGGAAAAGTTTCTCTTCCTGGTTTCTCGTTATCAGCCAATTCACAGCACACACCATGAATCCTATTCTAATCAATGTGCTGTAGCTATAGGATAATCGTATACTAAAGAATGGGATGTAAAAAAATGAAAAGAGAAGGCAAATATCTAATACTCCAAATACTTTATAAAATGTTTTAATACTGAATCTTTATGTAATATGTATTTCAAATAAAACTGCAAAAAGCATATTTTCTGCGCAGTGTGTATATTTTCTGTGACTCAATATTTCAAATGATTTGCTCATTAAAATGCATTAGATCTAACCATCTGCGGTCACCTATGGGTAACCATTAGAATCATCAGTTTGGCAGTTTCACATGGACACACTTGACATATTTGTTCATGCAAAGTTAAGAGGCTAGGGCTGCAGATCATTGTAGATCATGCACTTTCATTTTATAGCCTCTGGTTTCATATTTAATACCAAACCCACAAATAAGAGGAAATCTCTATTATCATTGTATTCCTCTTAAATATATTCCCCCATTGACTCTCCTCCACAGTACCTCATGAAAATTTAGATTTCAAGAGTTTACATAAATTTCCCAAATCGTAGTTAAAGATTAGCATCACTGGTCTTAAGCATTGGACACTTTGATTCCCTTAGTGAGGTCACTATGCATGATTATAAAGATGGTTCACTATACAAGAAAACACACCCCCAACACACACACACACACACACACACACACACACACACAGAGAGAGAGAGAACAGAATCACACTAAAGTCTTAGCTTTCTTCTATGTTCTACCAAACAATATGTGACTCAGCTCACACAGCCATCCCACATATACATTGTAAGAGTTACAGTGATGCTTACTACACTGAAAACTGAAGACTATCCCTGCCCCCTACCCCACCCTTCAAGCAGAGCCCAACTTCTCATCTGTCTTCAATAATAAATGACTCAAAGTGACACTGTCTGACTTCTGAGGTTGTGTCATCAAAGGAAGTATGACTTCACCCTGTTGCTTCCCTTTCATACAGAGCCATTGAGGTCCTGAACTAGTGTGGTTTTTATATTTATATACCAAGGCAGAATATGATTTCTTTGATACATATCATCTTTTGTCAGGGAGAATGGTGGGGGTGTTGCAAAATATTTAAGAAAACTATTTTCAAAATAAAATAAAATCTCAAGTAAAATAAAATGTAAATAGCTGCAAAGTATATGAAACATCAAGCATTTTAGATAAATTCTAAATGAAATTATTCAAGTATTTTATTCTGTGTATCAGAATTTCTAGCCATCTACATCCTTGACTTATTTTAAACTCTAGGTCCTATGACAAGTGATTAGTGTTATGGATGTTTTAGATCTAGGAAAATACTTGAGATCAACATTTTTATTCTAATTCAGAAATAAAATAGTTCCAATTCTTGTTGTATAACTAAGTTAGAGGATTTTCCTTCCGATTGGACAGAGCATTACCATTTTTTTGTTTAAAGAATGGTTTGTGCATTTCTTTCACTCTTTTAAATTTAAAATCATTTAAACATTACTTCTCTTCTCTTTCATCAAACCAGATTAAACTGGATGCTAATATAATTTTTGTTTGAGATGATCCAGAGCCACCCACATCCATCCTCTGGTTAAATGACATGCAAATCAGATTAATTTGTTTGTGTTACAGACTTTTAGATAAGACTGTTGCTTCTGGGGCTTTAACAGTAAAATATCCTGGCTCTAATGTTTACTTTTTTTTCCTTTGTCTTACCCTGGTAGTGTATCTCTACAGGAATGCTGCTTGCCAGCTGAGTATTTTAAAGCAATGATCTACTCAGGGAGTCAGGAACTTCAACAGAACCAACAGAAGAATTTAAAGGTTAGATGTCTTTACATTATTACAACAGATTAGCTCTTTGGGAATACTTTAAAAAGGCCATACAAAAAAACCAAAACTCTTGTTGATTCTTTTATCATTTGGTAAAAATATTTTTTTTTCAGTATATGTTCATGCTTGTAAAAATTGAAACATGGTTTTGATTTAAAGCGATAGATCACAAATCTCAGTACAATTTTTTTTTAAGTTTTGAGATGTTTTCAACATTTTTGTTTGTATTAGCCATAGTACCTCTAGATGGGCATTTTTTCAAATTGTTGTTCAGTTAAATATACATGCTGTATGTGCCTGCAGTGTTCATTTAGTCAGTTAAGCCCAGCGCCCAGTGAAACAATCTTCCCATGATTATACGATTATACTTTAGTATCTGATTATGTACGTTTATTTATGTATATGTAATGATTGGTTGAAATTTTCATCATGGTCAGATCCAGACTTATATGGAAATGGGGCTCCAGGCCTGGCTATAGGAGATTATCTTAACTAAGTGAGATGGTAAAAGCCACCATGCTTTATGTGGAACCATTTCCTAGGCAGCAAGTCCTGAACTGTGTAAGAGTGGAGAAAGCAAGTGCATAGAACATCATCATGCATGTATTAGTCTGTCTTTCTCTTATCTTGACTGTGAACATACTGTGACCAGTTCTTTTAAGGAGATGATGTGACGCCCCCTACTATGACCTATGACAGACTGACTATATCCTAGAAAAATTATCTGAAAAACAAAACCAAACCAAACACACACACACACACACACACACACACACACACACACACACACACACACACACACCCCTCCTCCCTTGAGTTACTTTTATCAGGATATTTTATGACCGCAACAGGAGGAGAACCTAAGACAATATATATCAAATGTATATACATATATATGTGTTAGTAAAGTAAGTGTCCATAGCAATTCTTTCTTATTTAATTGAAAATAGATTCTTCTCTCATACAATACACACTAAGCACAATTTCTCCTCTCTCCACTCTCCCTATGTCCCCCCACCTTCCCTATTCCCCAGACACACTCCCCATCCTTTTCATCGTTAGAAAGGAGCAGGCTTCCAAGAAACAGCAGCCAAACAGAACAAAACAAAGTTCAATAAGACAAAGCAAAACACCTCATACTAAACCTGGACCAGGCAACTCAATAGAAGCAAGAGTCTGAAGAGCAGGTAAAATAGCCAGAGATATACTCATTCCCACTGGGAAAGAGTCCTGCATGCATGCTCTACTGCTGAAATGGTGGGGTGCCACAAAACTTGTAGGAATTGTCAACCAATATTTGTTTTAAATTGAGACCCATATCACAAAAGGCCCATGCCCTACATTGACTGAATGGCCAGGACCTGGAGACTGGATAGTCTGGAGACCTAGGGTAGAACCAAACATGACTAGGAATAAGTAAGCCAAAAATAAAAACAAAAATACATAGCATTTTTTACGAAGCAGGGTGCTACATGCTTGCTTATTACATCAATAGTCCTAGAGGGTATAGGCTACTATTACCATCCCAAAGATGAGCAAACTGAGAAGCAGAGAGGTTAAAAAAATTCTCCCAACTTAAATGGAATTGCATACATGATCAGATTCCCAGGCACTCACACTTTTAGCCACATGAGATTGTTCTAAGACTCCCATTATAACTGCTGTAATCATGACCCTCTGGATATTGTTTGTGTTTGGTGTGTTTTACTTGCTTCAGTGCGCAGATTATGCAGTTTAATACACTTTTTATGACAGATTTGTTTTGACGCATCATAACTGCCTGAAAGAATGGACATCTGCTTGCTAATGCGTTTCATAATTGCTTTTAAAATAGGGCTTGTATATTAAAGAAAACAATAATCTAGGTCCCTCAAAAAATCTTTTTAAGGAAAAAAATATTTCTAAAGAATAAACGTGAAACTTTATATTCTAGGTCAGATGTTTTATTAAAGTCACAAATAAAACAGACTATTTCTTTATTTCCTAAATGTATCTATATAGAATAAACAGGCACATTTGATGCTTGACTTATGTAGGCCTTCTCTGTCAGTCCTGAATGAACACAGTACTGTTAAGTTACATTCCCTGCAGATGCCCATTTGGTACCTAATCTGTGCTTAAGATCAATTGTTCAAATTACAGCCAAACATCCTATGGTTTTGAGCTTACTTCATTAATGCCATGGCCTGCTACAACCTTACTCAGGGTCAAATAATCTCTGTGGTCCTTTAGCTTTAGATATAATGGGAAACTCCTTTGTCTAGTCAGATAATGCCCTCAATCTAGCAGGCTACCAATCAGCCTGCATGTTACACTCATATGAGTGGGCCTCTCCCTCTTTTACCCTCACAACTGCCAAGCCCTGACAACCAGCTCTCTCTTCCTATCTGTCCCATGCCCTCTGCTTTCTGGCACAATCCCTGCCTTAAAAGAGAAAACCTGTCAGATCACTTTAGCATTTTACTTTAGTATTTTATTTTCACTCGAATACTTTAGTATTTTATTTGGCTCGAATGGATGAACTTCCTTGGCTCTATTGATTTCTGCTTCTATTGATTTCTCTATGACAAGTATTTATTGCCTATTTACCTCCTTAACTTGCTGCAGTTTGTGTTCCTGCCTTTCTAGTTGGCAGAAACTGCCCTTTGCAAAGTCACCTGAGACTTTCTAATAATTGAGTCCACTGGTTTTCCTAAGGTCCTTCCTCCCATATTGTTCTTTAACTTTTCTAAACCACCTAACAGTCCTGACTAACATTTATTATGCTTCTTCCATACAGAATTGCAAGCTTTTGTTTCTGAGTCTTACAGAGCGCTCTGCTGTGAGTGCCCTTATCAGTGATCTCTTGTAGATGGAGGGTTACCAACAAACAGATGAACCCCTTCATGTAGCTTCACCCGAAATACAGGAAGCTTCTACCTCATCCTACATTTTCTGCTCTATTACACTGCTCTGGGTTTATCTGTTTGTTTAGCTTCCTTTAGATCGTCACTCTTTGTCCTGTGCTGTAAGTTTTCCCTCCAAGTATTTTTATCAGTGCAACATGACTTCCTATATTGCAATGAGTGAATCTAAATATGAAAGACTCTACTTTGTCTGTGTATTATTGTATGTACTAATCTCACAAAGCTCTAAGAATGGCATTCTCCCTGACATTTAAAGCATGAGATGACCAATGGGTTGAAAAGCAATAAGTCGATTTCTTTGACCCACTCCGTTTAAATGAAGGGTAAATTATATGATGAGGCAAAGGTGAGGAGCTTTGGAAATATCTAGGTCATCAGCACGTGTGTAGAAGAGCAGAGGTTTTCACGGTGTACACATTCAGAGGTGTGGGTTTGTAAGAGGAGGCTGAAGGGAAGCAGTATCATATCTGTCACTTGGTGAATTTATCTTTCCTATTTCTTATTTACCAACAGAGGGAACTAAACAACTCCATTATTACTATTACCAGAGATTAAGAGGGGAGGAAGTACGTGTTCCTAGGAAACAACATGTACGTGATAAGAAATAATTAAGTGTTAAAATCAAGGAAAAACATAGAAGAGAAGAAGTGTGGTGTTGATGAAACCAAGGAAACAAACACAGATGAGAAGCCAAGCATGGGGACAGGAGTCTGGTCACTATTATGGCAGAGCTAGAAGATGAGGTAATAGACTCGAAGGATTTATAGGGTTGGCCATGCTGTCAGATTTTATGACTTTACCAAAGAGAAAATAAGTGCCAGGAAAAGAAAATAGAGAGAGATTAGATAATTGCAATCAGAGATCTTGTTTCTTAAGCATGTCACCCATCAATGTTTGCACTTTTGTATCTCTTGGTTGTCATTAGAAATCTGCTTTGCATTGAGGAGTCTTATCTCTTCTTTTATCCTTTCTAAGTGGCTGGTAGAGGAAATGTCCATTTAAAATATGAAGGCAACAGTGTGTCCAGCTTACCTGCCTGTAGCCTATATTAAGCTTTTCTTTCTCATAACTTATTAGTGGCTTTTCAAAAATATTACATGCAAATTCCCCTTAGCAAGCTTAAAAGAAGGCCATGGGGTATACAGGAAAACAAAAAATAACAGCAACAGCAACAACAAGAAGCCAACCTACCAAACAAACTAACCCCACCAGTTAGAAACTCTTTGTGACACTGTTCCCAGTCTGTCAAATATCCAAGATTCTACTCAGCTGACATAGTGTAGTGTAGACCCTTGAGACTATATCTGAAAAAATATTTGCATATACATTAAGGATACAAATGAAAAATGTCTAATATTCAATAAGAGGAATCTGAAAAAAAAAACCTGACAAAAGTGTATATTGAAAGTTCATTTGAGTCAAATCTTCCTCCTGGGAAGTCTATCCAGAGTTATATTACAAGTACAAAATAAACAGCAAAATGGTTTACTTATAATGTATTCATTGTAGTATTATTATCAATGACAAAAGACACAAATGATGACAACAATTTGTATGAAAGGAACTCAGTAAATTAATTTTAGTCTCTTTGTATCCACAAATGAAGGTACTAACACACTTTAAAAACAAATTTAACTCTCTTTCTCTCTCTCTCTCTCTCTCTCTATATATATATATATATATATATGTATATATATATATATATATATATATATTCCATTTACACGTGGAATAATTTTAAATATGCTATTAGGTTAAATAGCATGCTATTTTTATAAAAGACAAACAGATGATGCAATTACATGTGCGCACATATGTATTTTCTTCATTTCAGAAAATTTTCTAGGCTAATAGCTAAGAACTTTTTGCAAAGGTTGTTTATGTGTAGTACAGAACATTTAAAAGTGCATAGAAAGATGTCTCAACTTCATCTTTGCCTAATATATGGAAACAATGTTCCTTAGGGGGTGAAAAAAATGGCTGAACTCAGGCTAGGGCAAAATTACAGAAGATGAGCCTGGAAAATCTTGAGAGGCATAAAAGCAAAAACATTTCAAAGACTAAGAAGGTTATGTTAAAAGTGCACAGATAGCAGCTGGAAAATGGCTTTCGATGGGACAATTTAAGCATTAAAAGACTGACTGCAATTGAAGGAAACATACTGAATGTATAAAAATCTACAAGTTCATGATGCTCTAAAAAAGACAGAGGCAGATAGGGAGGGAGTAATTTTAGGTTGCAAACAATCTTATCAAAACACTAATCCACTGATCTGCATTTGGACGTAGCCAATGCATCATCCTCTTTTCCTTCTGAAGGGAATGGAGGACAATTAAAGGAAACAGCACAATTTTTTTCTAGATGGTTTGCGTGAATTTGGCAAAGGAGTAAACTAACTCTGGATGATGGAGGAAAGACATCCTCTAGCAATCTGTGCTAACAATTGTAGAAGAAGCAAGAGAGAAAAATGGCTGTTTTCAACCACTAATGAAGGGTTAGACCAATAACCAAATGAAGTATTAGTTCCACAAGATGGGTGGCAACTTATCAATAAAAGGATCAGGCAGCAGCTGCTTGAACCATCAATGTTTGCATCACTAAGTGTGAGACCACTACACAGGTATGCTTTCTGAGGAGAAAACGCTTCTAAGTATGTAGCAATGCAAAGCTACACAAGAAGTTGGTGGTCAGTGAGAGCAGGAGAGAACAATGTTGATAGATATTGAATGTGCAAATACGTCTATAGCTATATATTAAAGAACCTCATTGGTTTTTCTATAGAAATCTTTCAGAATTAAAAATGTCAAATGTAAGTTCCTGTTTGGAATCTCACTTCTTTCAGATCTGACATGTTTCAAATCCAAGAGAAAGTACTCGGGTTTTTAAGGAGGTTTCCCAGGGTGAGGTCTTTTAATCTACTTGCTTCCTAGAACTAATTCTTCTATGTTCATCTATATTAGAGTACAAAAGGCTCCCAGGGGCTGAGTTGTAGCAGGTTTAATTTTGTTTTATTCCAGGTTTCTCACAGGTCATCACTGACTGTTCATTTTGAAAATGGTTATATTGCACAAAGAAAACTCCCCCCCCCCCCCAGACAAGCATAGTAGGCTAGGTTGGTATTTCAGAATGAATATCCATGTACAGCAAAGTGAATCTTATTCAATGGATCTTCAACTTTCTTCCCTGCAGTTAAAAATTTTCATTGAGATATTTAAACCCCTTCTGACTAGCTTTTATCTACCTATTCAACCTTCCCAAAAAACCCAGCTACAGCAGAACATATAAAGAACAGTCCAGAGGACCCAGTCCTTTTGCCTCTATCTTCATACTTGATCATTCTTCTGAAAGAAATGATCAGGCCCTAATTAAGCTGAATCTGAAACTCAATCTAACTGGCAATTCTTAGAACATGTCTCCAGGCACGGTGTGTCTCGGTTTAGTCCCTTTCTCCATCTCCGGGGATGGAATTACTCAGGCTGTCTTTGGATCATCTCCACTTGCCTTTTGTCCCAATCAGACTATATTCACTTTGATGACACTATCTGAACCCTGTTCCATGATCTCAAAATTTGGTAGACTAGCTCAAAGCAAGTATTTTCATACTGTGAAAGAAGAAGTAGGATAATGGAAAGAATGTGGGAAAAAGTACAAGATATTTTAAATTTATCAGAGGAAAATCAGAAAGAAAATGTCATTTAAAATCCAGAAGACACAAAGCTGGATATTTGTTTAATTCCAGAAATGTAGATGCAGGAGCATGGCCCTCCTTATGGAAACGATAAAAGTTAACACAAATGGGATGCCAAGGTTTATAAACAGAAACTTGGCACTATCTCTTATATTACCAAATTTATCACATAAGGTAGGTCAAAAAGTCATTAGCAGTGACATATCACAAGTACCTTTATTTCTAGGGGAACAGAGCAGAGAAGAGAACCATATAAGATTTCTCTCATGTAGCAACTGAGTAGTAAGAGTTTATTAACTTAACTTAATTCAATTTTCTTTTTTTCTTTGTTTTTATTAGATATTTTCTTCATTTACATTTAAAATGCTATCCTGAAAGTCCCCTATACCTCCCCCCACCCGGCCCTGCTCCCCTACCCACCCACTCCCACTTCTTAGCCCTGGCATTCCCCTGTACTGGAACATATAAAGTTTGCAATACCAAGGGGCCTCTCTTCCCAATGATGGACGACTAGGCCATCCACAGCTACATATGCAGCTAGAGACATGAGCTCTGAGGGTACAGGTTAGTTCATATTCTTGTTCCACCTATAGGGTTGTAGACCCCTTCATCTCCTTGGGTACTTTCTCTAGCTCCTCCATTGGGGGCCCTGTGTTCCATCCAATAGGTGACTTTGAGCATCCACTTCCGTATTTGCTAGTTCAGTGTTTTTCTAGTGGAATTCTAGGACACACCCCCTATATTCTGGTCTCGTCACATCTCTGTTCCAGAAATCACATACCTTATTGTATGGGAGTCTGGAGAAGCCACTTTGCTGCAATACAGATGTGCCCCTTATTTATATGTGGAGGGTTGTTTTAAATAAAAACCAAGAATGTATATTTTCTGTGTTCTCTCTCTCTCATCTCTGTCTCTCTCTCTCTCATCTCTGTCTCTCTGTCTCCCTTTCTCTCTCTGTCTCTGTCTCTGTCTCTCTGTCTCTCTGTCTCTCTCTCTCTCTCTCACACACACACACACACACACTTACACAGTGCTTTATGCTAACTAATTTTTCAGCTACCCACAGAGCAATTAAATTAATTAAATAGTATCCCCAAGGCATAGTACCTTTCCTTCATTCCAGTGACCATGTCTTGATGGGTCCCTATTATCTTTCAAGAAAATTGCAAAATAGTCCAACCTCAGGAATTGCCCATTCTATCTCTTTTCCTGCTCCTACTCCTGTGACAGTTGTCATTTTCTGCCTTATGGTTACCAACAAGCTTTCAGTTTCCAGAGTGACACTGAAATACTCAGGCACTCTGGATTCTTGATTCCTCTTTTACAGAGTGGGCTGTGTACACTGGTTCCAAATGTGAACAGCAAACAAACAATTATCCCCCATGCTCTGCACTGTGACTTCTCTTATAACTCAAGTAAAAAGTAGTCTGACAATGTCTCCTAGCCCCTGCACTCTGGCTTACTCCACAGACTCCATGGCATGTGATCCCCTTGTACTAGGATGCTTCCAGTCTGGCTGATGATCCCTAATTGGAAGAATGCATCTCCCTGCCAGCAATTAAACAGGCAAAGTTAAGTTAGGTGCATCCCCCACTCCCACTTGGGTCATTCTATTACATTTTGTATAGTGACCTGAAGAGCCTAGCAAAGCTCTAAGAAATAATATTCTCTGCTTGAGACGTGTGCAAAATAACGTTTGCAATTGAAATAAAACTCCTTTTTTTTCTAGGGTTAGTCTGGATCGCAATTTCTAGATGATATGTTGCAGACATTTGGTTTGCAAGGACTGTCAATTGTTCTATATCTTATTTTGACTTCCCATGACTTGAATATGTATATGTTGTTGGTCAGGAATGCCAATCAGTTATTTTTGTTCAGTGTGTTAACTTTAGCTTGGAGCAAATTTTTAGAAAGCTAGTTGAAGAGCTTGGCAGAACTGAGTGGGACAAGTCAAAGAACCTGTTTTCACTTTCAAGGATAGAACCTAGTGTCTGTATCTTACTGCTCATTCCAAAACCACTCTATGGAAGCAATTGCACAAAAGCAGCTGCTTCCCAATACTATAAAGGTGGAAAGTTGATATTATGAATTCTCAGGTAATTCAGGTAAGCCTCCCCAACATCTGTTTTTGTTTCCTGTTTATGACTTTTTTTTCCTTTTTTTTTTCTTTTCTTTCTTTTTTTTTTCTTTTTTTCTTATTTTAGTGAAACCTTTGTTTTACTGGAACAATTTATGGTGGTTAGCTAAAGCTGAAAGCTAGTGGTAATTAAGAGGAGGCCAGCATCACTGAAGTGCAATCTGGGAAGTGTTTTCTCAGAGTCAGCACACAGAATAGTTGTTCCAGAAGAGGCCAACTTTGTATCTCATGGTGGCATCTAAACTTTGTAGTGTAAGAGTCAGCCCAATGGTACTCTGGCTTTGAAGCCATGAAGTGGTCATGTGGAAAAACGGGGTTTTCTCACTGCGTAGACATGCTGGAGTCCCTAAAGAAAGCCACTGGTGAACAAATCTAAATGCATATATTCTAGACACCTTTGCATTTCAGGCTCTAAATGTCACTAGCTCAGTAGGTTTCAGAACTTAGTTATACATAAAGAAAGGCAGTGCTCAGAAAATCCAAGTGAGTGTGGTAGACTGCCTTGCAAAACTTGAATTCAAGTCCAATAGATTTGAAGGTAGTTTCTTGGTTTTCAGCTCCCATACAAAGGGTGGCTGACAGCTTCTCCACCTTTATAATGAGCAGGGGAAATGTTCTCTTCAACAGGTAAGAAAGGTCCTTGAGGTGCTAAGATTGAGGCTTACAACTTAAATAAAACTCATCTGCTTAAAGTTTCAAGTTATATTTTGGGTCTGGCATTTATAGCAGCCTTTCCATTAACTCTATATGTTTGTTACACTAGCAAAATAAAAGGGGATTTCTGTTGTTTGGTCATGTCTCTTGAATGATTCCTAGTGTAGAAAACACCATATCATCCACAAAATAGAATACAAGACACTGAAGAACTGTGCCTTGAACCATAGTTCCGGATTTAACCACGGTTTGATATTGCTTTTTAGGATTACTAACTCTGACCTCTGACAATGTTAAGCCTCTCTCAGGACTAAATTAAAATTTCCAATTTTCTGTGAAGCATTTTTCCATTCATTCTACCCCACCACTCACCATTGATAAATATGAAATAATGCTTCCATTCAAATGGAATAGCACACTACTTGTGTTTGGAGCACTGATTTTATTCAGGTATCATCCTAGATCCTTGTGAGGCTGTGCAATGCTCAGATACTTGGGTTTTCAGGATATAACTTTGTCATTATACCTCATCCAAACAACTATTCATATATAGAGATCATATCACACACTATGGTGTCAATAACATTGGTTAAAGTATATCAAAATCATTCAAAATCAGTGTGTTCTAAAGTGAAATGCATATCAATGTGATGCCATCATAGCTTCAACTTAAAAATATTAATCACTGAGGGTCAGCATAGGGTTGGTTCAGAGTAACTCTTCTGTGGCTACTCAGATTCAGTTATATTCTTAGCCAACATCTTATTACGTCCAAATGCTGTTTCTCTGGTGCTGCATCTACAGATTTGTTCCCATTACACCACTATGTTTCCAATGTCAACATAAGGCAGTAGTTATGACTCTGCATCTGCTTGGATTCAGATGTTTCCCATCAGTTGCTACCTCCACAAGCATCTTGTATAAGTCACTCCGTCCTTCTTTGCTCCAACTACAAATCCTTATGACAGCAGCAACACTCCATGATAAATACAGGCCAACAAAAGCACAAGAAGTGAGATATGTATGCTACTACTCACAACTATTTATCAAATGTTGTTTTCTGGTCAATGGGGATGACTTAAGCAATGTCATCCATAAAATTTGAAGGCTTTCAAAGTCTCTGCATTGATACTCATCATACACTGAGTAGTGAGCTATCGTTGTGAGTACCATTACCAATAATAGTTCTATTCTCATCAAACGTATATAAGCTGAAGCTCATCAACACCCATGTCCTCACGAGCAGAGGTTAAGGGGTGTCTGGGAAATTCCTTCCAAATGTCCAGGAAGTCATCTTTTCATAGGCGCATTTTAGTGTTAACAGCTTGTAGAGGTCGGCTGCCACTCTCTGGACATGAGGAAAGTACAAACAGTACTTAGAAAGTCAATTGCCTGTGGCTTGAACAAAAGAAAAAGCATATGAGTAAGAAAATGAGAGTCGATGAATTCTAAAAGAGACATTCATTTTTCAACTACGTTTCTGGAAGGTTTCTGAGTCCCAAGAATGAAGTTCACACTTAATTCAGAGAGCTTGGGAATATAGGTTGAAGAGTTGTTTTTAAATTGAATGGATACAGAACATTGCAAAAGAGAACCTAGTTAAAAACAAACAAACTGTCAATCAGGGCCATAGAATCCATGTATATCCTTCCCTAGTGCCAATTCTGTCTTTTCAACAAGGGACATGTTTTCCATGTTTGTGTAAGCATTTTATTTATTGTAATGGCAACCAATGAATCAATTGATTGGTCAACTGAGACCACTGGCTACTTGTATTGCAGTATTTGCCAGCCGGGGGTCAGTATCAGACCTAAAAGAGAACTAAATCAGGAGTTTACTTTTGACTTGACAGTAGTGTGGGATGAACTTCAGACCTAACTGCCAGGTCACAGATGGTGGTGATGGGAAACAGAGTACAAACGGGAAACCCTTTCAGATTCGGTGCCTCATGGGATGACCACAGGTTGTCCAGAACTCTCCGAAGCTGCTTCTCAGCTGAGGGCCACTTATTGTGTTTTTCCAATTGGCAAATAAAAAGGTCAGAAAAGGATGGGATCAGCTTAAACTTCACAGCAGCAAGGCTGAAATGGAAGCTTTGTGTCTGCCTTTATTATTATCTCAGTGGTTGAAAACACCCCTCTGTGCTCACCTGCCCTAGGAAGGATAAGAGGAATAATGGGGTCTTTAATTTCAGATCATGCTTCAAGTCTGCCCAGCTGTGATTCTTTTTCCTGATTGGGGGTTGGGATATTATTTGATGATTGCTGGCATCACTTAACCAATGTAGCACTATAGTTTTGATGCTAAGGTAGACATTCATCCATGTTCCTTTTTTTTTCCCTCCATGCATGTACAGGCTTATTCTACCATCTTGCTTTATATAATTTACATAACCAACAAAACATTGAAAAATTACTGGTGTTCAATTCACTGTAGCATTTGTCAACTTGTTGTTACGGTTTTTTTGAGTCTTTTTAGTGACCCTTTCATTGAAATAGCCTTTCAACAACTGCTCATGAAGTTTTTTTGGGATGCTGTAAGGAAAGCATCTTGAGACATTCTATTTCCTCTTGTGTTAAGATTGTAAAGTGGAGAAGAAACCTGTTTGAGCAGAGACAGCCTTTCTTAGACTTGAGGACACACCTAGGGACAACCTGATTGCCCATCTCATGGTCATGTTTAAGAATGCACTATCACCTCCAGTATAACTTAGCTGAACATGTGAGAAAGCCACAGTTTATTTAACATCTTATTTATCATTCTGTTAGCATAAGCATTTGCTATTACCAGAAATCAGGGAGACAAATCAGGGGATAGGAGGGGGTGGGTTTAGGAGAAAACTTATATCGTTTGCTTCATCTGTAATACAAAGTTCAGGGGAAAAGTTTATTTTTCTGCATTTAATTACTTCTTTACATACATTTATAGTAATTAGTCATCAGATGCAGTAGCTAAAGCAATTACTGTATGTCATTTCAGAGAATTACAGTATAAAACATACAGTAAACACTCAATAATCCATGACAGGCTACTTAAAAAGTAATAAGGAAATTTAATTTAAAGTGTGGGAGCTGAAATGCACGGCATGCTTCTGAATGAGATGCCCACAGTTACAAAAGAGAGAATCAGGCTTTCAGAATCTACCTCTGTTAATTCACAACTCTTCAGAGAATGGTCACTCTCTGGGCCCCTTAAAAATTAGCATTAACATTGCATGGTCTCTTAGAAAATGGAACTCTCTTTTTTTCTTTTTCCCCTCTTCTTCTTTCCACTCACCTTTCCTTCCCGTTCTCTCAGACACACCTATATACATCCACGATGTGCCCCAAAGCACATAGTGAGAACTGAAGTACCTTTAAAGTTATTGGCTCAAGAGCACCAAAAAAATTTAGTTTGAAATATGTCAATAGGGAATTTCTTGACTTGTGTTTTGGAGTTCTTTTTAGAATACAATGCATAAGGAAATGAGAATATATTGGAATAGAGTTCAAATCTTAGCTTATCTATTATGGAATTTGTCATTGCCACAGTTGTAGTAGTTAGGGGTTTTATGCCTACAACAAAACAGCATAACTACAAAGTGAGTTAGGGACTTACTTGAATCACACTTTCAGATCATAGTCTGTCATTAGAGGAAGGCAGTACAGGAACTCAAGCACAGCTGGACCACGGAGGCAGTAGCTGAAGCTGAGGCCATAGATAGGTGCTTCTTATTCACTCGCTTCCTCTGGTTTGCTCAGCCTGTTTTCCTCTAGAATCTGCACAACCAGCCCAGGGATGACTCCACCCACAATAGGGGTAGGCCCTTCACCCATTGATTCCTAATTGAGAAAATGCTGTATACCTGGATTTCATGGAGATATTTCTTCAACTGAGCCTCCTTCCTCTCTAATGCTTCTAGCTGGTGTCAAGTGGGTATACAAAGCCAGCTAGTACAGTAGTTGTCCATAAAGCAGAGCCATAAATATCGATTGGCTTATAAAGTATTGGTATAATTTGATCAAAATGTCTGGGGCAGAAGATATTGAGTGAATGACTACTGTGTTGTTTCCTCCATTTATCTGTCTAAATAGAATCAATAAGTTTGGGGCACTTGCTCTTTCTTGTTCAGTTGTACAAGATTTTAGAGAAATGCCATCAGAGTGGCCTAGTAATAAACATTTGTCCCTCATTCACTAAAGAAAACTCAAGGCACCATGACCCAATAGAAGCTAACAACTGAAGGTGATCTCCTAGCTCACCATGCTTGCTCCTTTATGATTTCCTAACCTTCTGTGACGTCTTACACAATTGTCCAGGATTCCAGACTCCTCTGCTCTGCTCTGCCTCTCACTATCTTAATCTGTACCATCCTCCTCTGATGCTGTGTGATGAGAAGGATGCTATGAGAAGGAAAGAAGATTTGTCTAATTTTAGAATGGTGACTAACACCCTGGAAACATGAATTCACAAAACCCTAGACTGTGTCTGTACAACATCTGGCAAGTGTCCTGATTTCTCTGAGGACAGTATTATTGATTTTGAAGTGACATTAGTGACCACCTAGAGGAACTGCTAGCAGTATGAAGTAACATATTTGGTATCATGGTCATGTTCAGTAGCATAGTTTCCTGCTTTAGAAACTTAAGGAACACTGTTTATCCATTCATTATGTGATTTCCTGTCAGTCCTTGTGCCATCTCCTGCCATTTCTCTAGGGGCCCAACATCTTGAAACTAAAGGTAAGTTTGTTTTGTTTCAATTTGATACTATGCATGGGTTTTCCAGGCAAGTCTCTCCCAAAGTATGCCCAACTGACCAGTGACTACAGGAATCATTTGACCAAAAGAGTTTCATGCTGAGATTCATTGGTAAAGGCTACTCTCTCCGCCTCTCACTGCTTGCCTAGTCATTCACACTGAAGACTCCAAAGAGATCAAGAATGGAGAAGTTAAATTAAAAATATGCACACTTTATTTTCAGTGTGGACAAGCCTCTCTCCCCTCAATCTTAATTGCATTGTCGCTAAAGTATACATACAGGAATATGATTTCTGCGTATACAACCTTTGCTCTTTGTAATCCCTCAACTTTCAGAAGAATAGAACCAAAGAATAGAGAAGAAAGTATTCATAAGACACAGTTTACAGGATACATTTAAGTAACTCCTAATTAATTAATACCTAAGTAAAGTATTAATCATGACACTAGTTATTGTACACAGAAGTTTCCGTAGTCACTTTAGATGGCTGCTAGTGCCATTTTAGATTGTCAAAACTGCATCTCAGAGTAGTTAGAAGACACACTAGTGCCCCACAGCCACTAATGGTGTCCCTGTCTGCTTCTTTCCCGAGGGAGTCTTCTGTTAGGTTCTTCAGTTAAAATAGATAAGACAGATTTACACTTCAAGTAATAATTACCAATACAAACCCTCAAAAGTACTTTTTAAAGAGGAAAAAAAAAACAAACAGCAGAAGGAAGCTTTGAAGGTAATGTTTAAAGCTTAAACATTAAGTTCTACTTTCATGTGGCAAATCTTTTTTTTTTTTAAAAAAAAATGATATCCTTACTAGTCTGTGGAGATTGGAGGGAAGTGAACCGATTTAAGGCCTTCTGATGATCTATGAAAAGATCTCTCCACAGATAAACCTCAGCCACTTGAAAAAGCCAGACCATATCTGTTGCAGAAGTGCTATCTTTTCAACAGAGGAAGGCAACCTCACCAAATCATCGGGGGATGAGCCTGGCACAGGGCATGCATGGCACTGGTCATTACTTTCTTTGATTCTTGATCTACAGTCATGGAGAACAACCCTTGTACCCATCCCTTTTCCAAGAAATCTTGTTTCACAAGGTTTCCAGGTCCGTTTACTCAAAAACCAGTGCAATTGTTTAGAAATTATTAGACTAAAAATAGGAATTAGATTGCACTGACAGGCAATCCCTGCTGTCTCCCCGGAACAACCCAGGCCTTGGCACCCTCCAAGCAACTTCCGGGACTTGATTCTTTCTTGCACACACATTCACTGAAACGAACTTTCCAAATATTCCTTCAGTGCAGACCTTCAAAATCCAATTCTCATTTTGAGAACTTTTTTTCTTAAAAACAAACAAACAAACAACCCATCGGGATTCCATCAGGATCCTTCTCCTCTGCAGGTGTGAGCATTCTATCCCATCATCCCTGAGCCTGTTCTCTCTGCCAGGGCAAATGAGCCCAGGGTCCTTTGGTTTCCTGCGCACTTGGTCTGTCACTGTGCCACCAGCTTCTTTTGTTGTTCATTTTATCTCATGTTTTCATGGCTGGTGACTCTTTTTCACTTTTGAAGTCACACAAGCGAACCAATCCTTTCATTTGCATATTTCCTAAATGTATAAAAGATGTTTAAATTCTAAAATCAAATCACTTGGATTTATTTGGAAAGCAGCTTTAGACATAAAGAAGCAGACTTCTTTAAAACGTAGGGGAAAAGAGCATTATGATTCAAAAAAAGGAGAAGTAAAAAAAGAAAGGGGAAAATAAGCTTATTTCTGCTACTTTCAATACAATCCTTCCTCAACAGGTGCAGGTGCGTGCTTCCACGTGGAGGAGCGGGGGCGAGGGGGCAGGATACCAAGAAAAGTATATTCCTTCAAGAAAGATTTAGAAGTACATTTTAAGCTTGCTGAGGTCTTCTGGTGAATTATGATTGCAATAAACCTGGAAAATAATGTTACAGAATGCTTATAAAAAGCTTTATTTTATGCTAAAGAGCTTAGCTGATTCTTAGTTAGATTAAACGGTGCCTCTGTCTCTGTCAGTTGAACAGTTCATTGTTTTCTTTTGGTTGAACATGATAGGGTTCGGCAGACCTGATTGTTAGCTCCATTTTTCCTCCTCCAGGTAGGTGCCCTATCCGGTGGCATCGGGAAAGCGGGACACACTGGCGATTTGGCTTTATTTGAGAACTGAAACGATTTAGGGGACAATGGCAGGATTCTCCAGGCAGCGTTTGGTAGTAGTGGCTTTTAAGTTGTAAGTAAATCTCGTGTCCTTTAAATCATTATCTTTTTCAACACTTATTAAATTGTGTAGAGGGATCCAGCTTGTTTCATTTCCGAGTTTAACTCTCTAATGGGCTTTGACATTTTTTTACATTACAAAACAATTCAGATAGTCCCCATAAGCTGCTATCATTAGGTTTTGGTGAGCCATCCTTTCGGAGCTTGAGGGCCGCTAACTGTCTAAGTTGACCCAAATGCTGGAAATAAACAATTGAATATGACATAATAGCAGCATATATATATATATTAGTAAGGCTTTAACTACATGTGATTTAGCCTGCACAAATCAAATGCAGTCAAGAAGCGTTCTGGAATGAATGCTATGAGGCTTTGGGTGTTCTGCCTTTTTTTTTTTTTTTTTTTAATAGTCTTCTATTTCTTTGCTTGGGTGGATGAATATCTAATTCAATACAATGTGTAATATGCTATGCAGTTCCTCTGATCTGTCACTGTTTTCTTCATCCAAAGTCACATGATTGAGAGAGAAACTTACCTGCACCATCAGCACCTGATAATTTCCTACAAAAGAACTAGACACACTTCAATAAAGGGAAGCTACTGGGTGTTTTTCAGATAAAAGTCAATGCAGGTATCAAAGGATTTTTTTAAATATCACCTAAACAGTACATAGATGAAATATCTTCACCTACCTTATTCCTTATTATATTCTTGAATACTGCTAATGAGATAATCAAATTATTTAATAAAATGATAAAGAGAAACACTAAGAGAAATTGTAATTTCAACAGTATCGTTATCAATTGGTACATAAAACTTCATATTTATAGCATGCCAAGTGAAAATTTGAATATTTACACCATGTCAAGTGAAATTTTGTCATGTTCAAAATAGGGAGTACATCTGTCTTTTCAAACATTTTTATATTTGTAGAGAAAACATCCATTACTCCTCTTATTATAAATATTTATTTTGTTTCTGTGTGTGTGTGTGTGTGTGTGTGTGTGTGTGTGTGTGCCTGCTTGTCTACATACATACCATATATGTGGGCACATGCCACAGAATATGTCAGATCTCCTGTAATTGGAGTTGCAGACAGTTACAACCTGCAATGTGGGTTCTGAAAAATATTTCTTGGCTCTCAAAAAAAGCACCAAGTACTTTAGGCTGCAGAACCAACTTTCTAGCCCTTTCCTTGTTTTAAAAGAAGTAGGGCAGCACCCTGACATTCTTAACTTTAGCCACTGCTTTGTAAATAAAGACTAGGATTCCTCTTCTCTGTAAGTTAGTACCCAATGAAAAACAAATCCCTATTTCATTCTAACCCCTACTACTTTATCTAACCTTTTAAAAAATACTATTGCATTACTATGTGCCAGGAGCTATAAATTGAAGTGGTTTTTTTTTTTTTTTTTTTTTTTTTTTTTTTTTTTTAGTGATATAAAATTTATAGTCTTTCCTATTTCTTCCCAAACTTACATTGGGAAAAATCATAGATGAGAAATTGTAAACTTCTATTCAACTTCATAATTGATGATGCAACAACATAATTGATGTTGGTACACACGTGTAAGCACTTCAAATAAATAAAGCCTCCATAGGAATGAAAATATAACTACAGCCAACAAAGCTTCCATGATCAAGGCTAAGAAATCATGCCATATAGGAACAGTTACATAAGTTCTCATAAAATTGATATTCAGAACATATGGTTTGCCAACAGGAAAATAGCAGCAAAGTTTATAGTTCTAACTTATGGCCTAATAAACACATAGACTCTCCTCTTTGTTTCCTATAGTCCACAGAGCTCCATTTGCATCAATAAAGGAAATGCATCACTACCCAAGATATCTACTCAATGCATATTGGTTTTCTTTAAACATACTAGGTTTTAGCCACTAAACACAAATGTCCATTTCATTTGAAGAAAACAATAATCATCCACTGTTTATATTTAGGTTACTCTGAAGACAGAAAGAATATACAAAGCATATGTTGGGGTGAAAAGAAAAATATGTCCAAATATTCTACTATAGGAAATATCTACTTCACATGACTCACATATGTATTAAAATGCTGGCACAAATTTAAACACACTATCATAAGAGAGACCTGAGTAGCCATTCTTCCCTGATTTAGACCACAAATCAAGAATTACAAAGAACTGAACTTGGAAGGATACACTTTAAAATATATTACTACACTAAAGCAAAATTTAGTTTTTGCATATGAGGCATTAAATGCCCGTCCACATTAAGTTTCATATTAAAATGATAAAAGCAATATGTTATCTAGAGATATTTTATGCTTTCTTTAAAGCAAGTATGTTTCTGTAGCTTTTAACCAAAAATGGATATATATTCTAGCAATTATAAGGATTATATTCTAATCATTATTCCATAATTATTCTCTCTCTAAGTAAATCAGAGCTCTCATTATAAGCATGAAAAATCCTTACATTCAATATTGTGGAATATTTATGTAAAATAGTACTCTTAACACTTATCAGCGAACCTATAATGTTGTGTAAAGCTTACACTGCAGTTTTCAAGAGCATATTATCCACTTTGGCCTTTCATTTCCTGTTCAATATATATAATGCCTGATGAGAGCAAAATCTGAACTACAGAATCTGTGAATCTCTACCAGCAATTAGTGGGATCCTATTATCTCTATTCAAAAAAAAAAAAAAAAAAAAAAAGGAAAAAATGCTTAGGTCCTATTCTGTGCAATCACTTTTCTCAGAAAACTCCTTGGCTTTCTGGATGATTACACACACACACACACACACACACACACACACACACACACACATCTCTCACAAAGGACTGTGCTATGGGGACTTAAGTATATTTGATGTTTTATTTTTTTCACAAGAGATGATTCATGCAATTAAGTTTTTCTTTAATATGCTCTAAGAAGAAACAGAAGGACAAGCAGTAATAAACATTTTGAAATTATTTTATTAGAGAATTTCCCATTCCACTACTTCAAAGTTTTTAAGGTCCACTTTACACATACCTCCATTATGAAAATAAGAATTTTATATGCATATTCCTTACATGTGTAATTTTTGGCTTGTAGAATATTGTTGTAGAGCAAATGAAATGCCACTCTCATTCTCTACATGTGTATATTTTTGTTCACAGGTATGTGCAACACATGCACATGTGCTCTTGTGTCACCATGCATACATTTAAATATTTTAGGATGTATTTACATATAATAAATATAAATATTGGAACAATTCTGACTTTTTTCTGCCTCTACCTGAAGTGACATGAGTATATCTTAGTGATATAAAGAAGTTATAAAATAGAAAGAATGGCCATATTATAGTACGTATCAGGTTACTCCTGACCTATGTAGGAACAATCCAAGATTCTTGGATTTACAATTGTTTGCAAATATCCAAACTTTTAGGCCATCACTAGTGTATAAATATTATTGGATAAAGTGGTTGTTGGATCAGAAAACTCAACAATAATATGATGTCCTCAGTTCCTGTATAACTACTATTTGCCCACATTCTTTTCTATTGTTTTCTTTTTTTCTTTGCTTGTTTTTCGAGACAGGATTTCTCTGTGTAGCCCTGGCTGTCCTGAAACTCACTCTGTAGACCAGGCTGCCCTTGAACTCAGAAATCAGCCTGCTTCTGCCTCCAGAGTGCTGAGATTAAAGGTGTGCGCCACCACGCCCGGCTTCTATTGTTTTCTTAACATAAAATCCATAGATTCACATTTTATATAAAGTTTACTTATAAAATGCATGGGTTTTATAAGGTTTATTGTTTTAGCAGTTACTTGTAAGAAAAAAAAAATCAAACACGGCCTGTATTAATTTCATTGAAAGCAATTTGTTTTATGTAAATTTTGGGAAAAGACCCAGTTCAAATTATATCTACTCAAATAAAAAGCTGTTTAAGTGCAAGGGGTGAAATTATAATTTCCCAGATCTCAAGAAAGTTGCGTAGTCTGGCTTTTGTGGATTTATATTCGAACCTGTGGTGCTAAGTTAACAGTTTAGCTTTGGGATGAATATATAAAAACCTATAAGATAAGAATTTCAACTGTTCTGAGGATCATATTAGAAATGAATTGGGTCTTAGAGTGTGATTACAATATTAAGTCCCAAACCACCGCATTATTGAAAATTGTTAGAAAGGATTGTCAATTTGCTCTGTGTGATCTGAGCCAAACTTTGATAGGAGACAGAACAAAGTCTGCATTGTCCATTCTGATGGAAGGTAAACTTACTGACAGGGATATTTACCAGAGTCAAATTGTCAATACCAGAAACTGTGGTTGGTGTGTATCATGGCACTCAGAAAAGACATACACCTATAGCATATGTGTGTACATATGGTCTTAAAGGCACTAAAGCCCTTAAGGTCAGCAGCTTAGTAATTGTGCAATGTATTTTTTTGCAGTATATTCAGGCAATTTATTTTTCCCAGATGTGAGGATTGTTTTCAACCAAATAAGCCTATTTGTTTGAAAATAAGCTTGTTAAATGTTCTTGGTCTTGAGAGCCTGCTTTTTTTTTTCATAGAAATTCATTATCTACAAAGTATGGCTAGCCCTTCAACTGTCCTTCAAAATCCTTACCTCTGACACTTTCACATATAATACACTGCCAAAACAGAAATTATATCTGTACTGAAACACTCAAACAAGGAAAGAAATTTTAATTTAACTTCTAAACATTTGATGGAAAACTTCTACTTACTCCATGCAATATAGATTATAAAAACACATATGGTCAATTTGTGTTCTTCAAATAGATTTAATTTCAACTTGGAGAGTAAGCCAGGAGAGGCATCTTAGATTTTGAAGAATTGTTGAAACAAGTGGGAAGAGAGGGATGATTCTTTCAACCTCCAAACACAATGTAACTATGCTTATTTCTAAGAAAGAAACAGGTGTCATTCAGTTACTACACATGGTTTAACAGGGTAATTAGGAGGGACCCATGACTCCAATTGCATATGTAGCAGAATATGTTCTTTTCTGGCATCAGTGGAAGGGGGAGGCCCTTGGTCCTGTGAAGGCTCAATGGCCCAGTGTAAGGGACTGCTAGGGCAGTGAGGCAGGAGTTGGTGGGTGGGTGAGTGTGTGTTTGTATGTATTGTATGGGAATGTATATGTGTGTGCATGTGAGTGTTTGTATATGTGTGTGCATGCACACATGTGTGTGTGTGTCTATTTGTGTGTGTGTGCATGTATATGTGGGTATATACATGTGTGTGTGAGAATATCTGTGTATGAGTGTGTCTCTGTGTGTGTGTGTCTATGTATATGCATATGTTTGTGTGTATTTTCATGATTTTAGCCTACAAATAAACACAGAGCAAATTCATGATTTAGAATTAAAATAGATTTCTTCTTTGTTACCTATTAGCAAGTATGTAATTGTGACCATTGCGATGAAGAATCTTGGCTGCTTCAAATATCTTTCATTGGAATATTAGTCAAAATTAGTTAGAAGAGGTTATTTTATCCATTAATTTGGGCTTTAAAAATTAAAAGGAGAATATGACCATAGTATGCGAGAGAATGAAGATTAAACTCAGCTCTAGGACTATCATACAGTTCACTGGGAAGGTTACTTGCTACCAAGGCTGATGGCCTGAGCTTGAAAATTTCCTCATCATAAAAGAAGAGAACTTCCCTACAAGTTGTCCTATTATATCCACATGCACATGGCACACACATGGCTATACACACATACACACACACACATACACACAATAAATTTATACTTACATTTGTGTGTGTGTGTGTGTGTGTGTGTGTGTAAAACAAAGGCAACAAAACAACCCCTTAAGATAATATTCTTTTTTTCCTCACATCCTTTCCAGCAATTTCTTAGTGTTTCTTGTTGCTTATGAACTAATTAAGCTGTTTCATATTCTAAAATTTTGACACACATTCCTTCTGTGCTATAAAGTTTCCACTCTTTCATCTTTAACAACTCAATGATATGAAAAAGATTAGAGTTCTGTGTTTCTAAATTTGTTACAAATGAAACAATTGAGATATGTTAGGTTGAATACAAACTAATTTAAGGTAAATTATGATTGCTCCTAAAGGCATAGATGTTATAGTTTCCATTCGTAGCTTGTAGCTTGGCAATGTTAGGAAACAGTGTAACTTTCAAGAGGTGAGGCCCTCTGGAAAGTTTATAAGTCAATGGATATAGAATTTTTGAGATAGGTCTCTTCCTTGTTTTGTTTTTTTTTTCCTTTTCACTTCTGGGCTAAAATGTGAACAGCTTCCTTACCACATGTTAGCAATATGATGTGCTGCTTTGCTTACACATAGAAAAGCCAAACCAATTCTAGACCAATAATTCTGAATCCACGAGGCTAGCCAAACCTTTTCTGGTTAGGAAGTTTAGCTCAGATATATTGGTACATTAATAAAAAATTAGCAGAGTATGCTATTGGTCTTTGTATCCTTTTGAGACATTTCTGCTCTTAAAGGGGCTATAATCTACAAGAGAGCTTGCTACAGAGAAGAAATAACCACATGGATAGGATTGATTGCTGACTGAGAAAGCACAGTGGATTGAAGCTTATCCAGGATGCCTGACAGTGCTAACAGGACTCAGTCCCTCTTCTGACTGATCCCTGCTCAACCTCTTCTGTTTCTCATTCTCTACAGTATAAATTCTCATAGTTAAATGGGGACCAGTCTATATCTCCTGGAGCAATTTCCTTTGGGATGCAACAACACATACAAGATATAGGAAATCTAACATCACAGAAATTTTACTTCTTAGTTCAAGCAATCCCACCAGTGAATCAACTATAAACCCAACTCACTAGCCCATGCTTGAGACAATTTATGTGGAGAAGGGGATCTAATAAGCTGATTGTTGTGGCCCTGTGTTATTTCTCTGTGTTATTTATTCAGGGCATAGGCAGAAACACCTTGTCTGAATCACATGAGTCATCAGAGAGCCAAGCAAGTCCTTAAATGAACTTCAAGGCTATGTTTTAACAAAACAAGGAATGCCTTGAAGAGGCAGGGCTGTTGCTATCTGGAATAGTCAGGTTCCTTCTAGTCCAGAATCAGTAGAAGCCTTTGTCATCCAGATCCTTTCTTCCTATCTGTGGCTGTTTTGTAATTTCATCCAATTTGGTAGGAAAGAAGAAAGTGCCAACAAAGTTAGACAAAGAATAATGGTTGAGTAAAAAAAAAAAAAAAAAAAAAAAAAAAAAGATAACTTCTGTCTCTAATGAATTCAAAACCTAATTAATAAAATATGTGGTTGTACATATTTAATATATGTATACATCTTCAAAAATATTGGGGGTTTAGAAATTTACCACAGTGATCATGAAATGGTTGAAGTCTAATTTCTGCTCCATTCGCTGGCAGCATACTACATTTGAAAACTCTGCAAAATAAGTAATTAAGGGATAAGTGACGACATATTCAGAGAAAAACTAGTATCACATTACTAAGCCCTTGGAATGTGTTAATGGCATGCTTGCTGTACACTACTAAAGCATTTCTATACGCTCTACCATGTGATCAATGTTCTATAGAGCACATCTGTGAACATCTGCTGAATCTGCAGGATGCACACTAACTACACCCAGCCTTATATTTATGTCAGAATCAGTGAATACTCAGACAGCAGATATTTTGATCCTTTTCCTTAGGAGAACCGTTTTACAATTTCTTTCAAAACTTTGAGCAGAGTTGAGATGAAGCGCAATGCGAATCTCTAGGTTCAATTTCAAGTATCACAAAGGGAAAAAAATGACGTCCCCAGGAAGAGAAAATAAAAAGGTATGTTTACTTTTTAAAGTCGTCATGAGGAAGCTGCAATGGTCTTCTAATAAGTGCCCAGTGACAAATGATTTAGGCTTTAAAGAAAATAAATCTTCATAGAAACAAACCTATTTGATGCAACCAGGTCTATGTCTTAAAAACAACAACAAATCAATAACAACAACAACAAAAAAAACAATCCTGAACTAATCAAAGCATACATGCCTTGTATATAAAAAATAGCAGCAACAAAAACAAAGAAACAAAAAAAACTGAGTCTCGCTTTAGAGGAAGCTTGATGAGGGCCTCAAACCATAACAAGTTTTCTTCTCTATCTCAATTCTTAAACGCTCTTCTATCTTACTTTTAATTCCATTTTGGTGGCATTCTCAGGGTCTGATATCAACAAAAAGGGAAGAGTTCCCTTCTTCCAATGGAAGTAAGATTTTCATGGTGCTTCCATTAGCTCTCTCACACATCTGTCCCTGAGGTGATGACTGTGTGTTGTCTTAGACAGGTCAGTGTCACATGCTCAGACGTGAGCTGATTAAAGTATAATATGCACTGCATTTCAGCACATTAACTTCAAATCATTAAAGGGCTGCTGTTCTAAACACACACACACACACACACACACACACACACACACACACACACACACACACACAGAGAGAGAGAAAGAGAGAGAGAGAGAGAGAGAGAGAAAATATTTGTGTCAAAACAAGAGAGAATGTATATTCGAGAACTATAAAGGACCAAAGAGCAGAAATCCAGAGAATTCACTTTCTAGAAATCAGGGTCCTGCACATGACATTGTTGGTATACAACTCAAGCTCTGAAAAAAGGTACAAAACAGTGAGAGGCTGAGCTTTGCCTTCAGAAGGCTATAACTAGAACCAAAATTACAGGATAATTGAACATACAAAGAAGATAAGGGAAAATGATATTTCATACACAGATATCTGCCATCTCTCTGGCCTTAGCCCAATCAGAGCTGAGGCATACTTAGTAACAGTTCATAATCTAATACTTTGTTCTACCTGTTAAAGTTTGTGTAAATCTGAACAAATTGCGATTTTTTTTCACAGCTTCAAGTTAGTGTATCTTGAAATAATTCATAGGGTTACTTGAAAACTACATATAGATTAGCATTCCAAAAACTACTGCCAAGGCTTTGTCCAGATCATACAGGTCAGGGTGAATCCAGACTTTCAATTAGCAGGAGCAATGTAGCATGCTCTCTGTAGAGAAGTCAGAGCTGACATAAGAACGGGCTGTGAAAAACCAAGCAAATTTTGTATTTATCCTATGTAAGCATGAATAGCTTGCAGAAGCTGTTGAGGTAAATGTTGATATACTGACTGTGACTATTTAGGAATGCTTTTTGGCACTGAGAAGTTCATTAGATAATGAATATAAAGATGCCAAGTGAAGTTTGGTTCAGGACCTGCGTGATCAATGTTATGCAGTGCTCATTGAAGAATAAAGCCCATGCCTGTAGTCTCAGTCTTGGGGGTGTAGAAGTAAAGAAAGAAAAAGTTCAAGGGCCCTCTTAACTATAAAGCAGAAGCCAGCTTGCATGCATTAGACTCTGTCTCAAAAATTAAAAGAACAAAAATGACTATCATAAAAATAACCCTTGTATGGAAGAGACTAGAATGTGTATTTTATTTTTCAATTCTCAATATTCTATATAATTTAGAGAACAATACTGGGTTATCTCATGTAAAAATTACGAAGCATAAATATCTTTCTTGGCAACTTAGCAAAGAATTGGATAAACTTTACCTTTTGTTACCGACAACTAGTGTGTCCAAAGTATCATTGACAGGAGAGGGAATAGCGTTGAAAGAGAAAGAGTATTAGGAATTCTTACAAACAGTCATTCCATTTTCTCTCTTTCAGAAGTGAAAGTAATAATAAAATGGAAAGTTAATATTGAAAAGTGTTTTGAGAAGTTGAAGATGAAGTGAATAGATGTGACATAGGAACTCACCTTTGATACTAAAACCCTGTTAATTCATTGATTGTATTTACTTAATTTTTCACACTGCATTGATATTATTTATTCATGTTATTCTATATTCAGAAACTAATATTAACTAGCTTGGTAAGTTCTCAGCTACACCCATAGCATATCCTCTGCCTCACCTCTCTTCTCTCTCTTTCTCTCTCTCTCTCTCTCTCTCTCTCTGTGTGTGTGTGTGTGTGTGTGTGTTTCCTGTGCACAGTTACTTGAAATGTGATGGTTACAGGTTCTCATGATTACATTTCTTAAAAAAAAAAAAAAAAAGACTAAAAAGGCAGCCCAGACAAATATCCAACTTAGCTTTACCTGATTTATTTTCAACAAATCCTAAATCTTTTCCTGGAAGTAAATATGCAAACCATATGCTGACCAATGGAAATGTGCACACTGTAGCTTGATAAGGAGATGTGGTTGACAGGAATCATGAATCTTATTTTAGTGATTAGGTGTCTGAGAGAGATGCACACAAGAGATGAAGTGGATTGCCTAAGGTCAAAAGCTACTGCTGTCTCTGAGTAAAGTTTCATAACTCTTCCTTTTGTTCCTACAATCACTTAATCCATTTTGAGGTTAGAAGCTGTGGTGTAAGATTCTTTATGTCCTCTCATACATCCCGAGGCAGTATAAAATTCTGACAAGTAAAGGGACTGTTCGAAGTGATAGCTTTCTTTTTTGGACAGGAAACTAGAAGAAGTACTGTTTAGTCCATTTCACAATCATACAGGCAGGAACTACAACAAATGCAGTCCAATGTCTAGGGTTTTTTTTTTTATGTAACTATGTAAAAATCTCATGCCCTCAGGTAATTCATATGACAGGGCATCATCATAGTTTGTATGCTCTATTAGGGGATTCCCCGCACAAGTTAATATCTCAATCAGAATCTAACTACTTAGAGCAAACCTTCTATGTAGCTTTGCTGTGCCGTTATTCCTTTTGAGGTGAACTGCAGCTGATAGATGTTTTAAGTTAAGTTTAGGGCAATCAATCTAGTTTTCTTGTTTTAACACACTATAGCTTGCAGCCAAAGAGCAAGGCTGTCCTGGCTAAGGATGATAATTGTGTCACTACAGGTTTGCAATCCTCTGCATCTTGCAAAGCACTTTAATATAATTTATCTTATTTGGGCCCCACAACCGCATGAATTGCTTGTATGCTTTTCCGATTTTAAAACTAGAGGGTTGGATTCTTGGAGGTTAATTATCTTGCCCAAAGGCCTCCTAAGTTGTTATTATTACTTACTATGGGGAGAACAAGTACTTAATCAAATCCAAAAGACCATCGACATCAGAACTACCATCATTTTATACTTCACTAAGGAAAAATATACACTATACACAGGAGATATTAACATTATGGAGCATTCCAATTTCCATGCCAGGTTAAAAAAATGTTTCAAAATATATCTGAGAAATGCAGTATAGTGAGTGATTATGTACTTCCTGTCAAAATTCCTTTTTCTTGAACAGCAGACTTGTAATCTTTGTAGACCTCTTTCACCCATGCAAGGTATTCATGGAATTCCATTGAAATATGGCACCTGCCATTCTCAAACTTCTCATCTCAATGATCATGATGCCCATACAAGCACGGCTAACTTCGTATTTCATTTTACTGCATGGGTACGGTGACTGTGCATGTGTGTGTGCTGTTTCTGTTGTTGTTGTTTTTGTTGTGTGTGTTGTGTGAGTGTATTTGTCGTATGTGTTGCATATGCAATACGTGTGTATGTGTTTATGAGAGAGAGAGAGACAGAGACAGAGAAACAGAGACAGAGAGAGGGAGACAGAGAGAGGGAGACAGAGAGAGATAGGAGCTCTCACTTAAAATTACAACTTGATGCCTCTTCAAACTTACTTTCTTCTCTTTTAGTCATTCACCTTTTATTGTTATTTTTTTTTATGTTACTTTCAATGTGTTTAAAAGGAAATTCACTTTGTCTCTCAGTAACAAGGGTAGTAATCCAGTAACCAATTTCCTTTATAACTACTATATTACAAATGAAACATTGTTTCCACATGTTGTCTGTTTGGAACTTAATAGATAACACTTCAAACACTCCACCCAAGTTGTAACTACAACAAGACTGTTCTGGAAAACAGACTGTAAGCATTTATTTGAACAAGGGAGTCACTGTGGGTCTCAACTTTGACCAGAGTAGAATGTTAAGACAGTTTTTGTGTGTCTAATATGTGAGAATCTTATCTAGGTAAATCAATCCTCCAAACTGCTCTTTTAAAGTCTCAATTAAATAGTAAGAAATCTATTATAACTACCAGGCTTGATTTGTCATTCATGTGTATTTATAGCCACGCAGGTCATGGAAAAGTCATCCTCTCTCACATATACCCTCAATTTCATTAAACTATTTTTCTTTTGTCACTTAGCACTTTATTTAATTGTTCTTTATATGTCACTTAAAAAAAAAAAACATGTTTCATAATCGCTGAATACATGGCTGTCTCAGTCACCTCTGTATCCCCATCACCTCGAACAATGCCTGACATTTAAGAGGCACTCAAAATTCTAATGCACCTTTCATTAAAACTTCTAGCATGAGAAGGAATTATTGTGATGAATGGATAGCAAAAGGGAAAACAACACATTTATCACTCTCACGTCTCTAATGCATTGTGAAACTTCATTTCTGTGTCAGTAGTCAATATCAGCACAATGCATGCCACCAGATGTCTTTGAAATGCAGTATCTAAAGTCTCAAATTTTGAAGTAAATGAGATATTTTTCTTCTTTCTGTGAACTTATCCTTACCAATTATAGCATCCAAGACATGATGAGTATTTTAACATTTGTAATATATCCTTCTACATCTATGATTGTCACAATATCATGATACCTGTTCATCACATTACTTTTACTTTCAATTTTAATGCTTCGTTTTAAGTTTATTAAAATGTAAAGTTTGATATAATATACATTTGTGTTTAGCTGGATACTTTTCCTCCTAGTTATTAATTTTACTGGTATCATCAGCGTTCAACAAATTAAGGATTGCTAAATAGAGTTACACCAAAATTAATAAGCCTGAATATCTTGGTCCTGATGTTTAATTCATTGCTTTTATTAGTATGTTTCCAAGTAGAAGATTTAATTTATACATATTAAACTCTACCACACAGAACCTTGCTCAGAAAATCTTTCATTAACTCTGTTCCCTAGTAATGGATTTTTTCTTTTTTTACCAATTTATCACTCATATCATATTCAGATGTTTTCACTTAGACATTCACTTGAGAAATAATGTCATATACCAAGCCCCAACCCACCAAATCAACCAACCAAACAAAATATTGGTAAATAATATAAAACAAATATTCTTAACCTTTAAAAATCTTTTCTAAAAAGAAATCCATTTAATACCCTTAAATATTCATTTCCTAGTAAGTGCTTATGCATTTAGGGGATTGTAATGTAGATTTTTCTTTTCATCCTGACTATATGCTTGATGTAGCTATTTTTACGCAAGAAAGCAATATTTGCTTTGCATGGAGTGGAGGCATTATCTGTGGAAACAGATTTCTCTTGCAGGATTCTTCAATGAAGCTGTACCTATCTATTGAAACCCGTCCCTTCCAATCTACTTTTCTTTAAGTTTTTACCTAGAATGGAAGAAAAAGCCTAACACTTGTCTGTGCACCTGTTTACACTGCTTCCTGCTCTCCCAATGTACGTTCTATGTCGTTTGAAAGTTGCACAGGGCATGCATGCCAGGTATAAACAGGCTACAGAGGTGTATCATATAAGGAAATGTATATAAAGGCAAGCAAGGCCAGGCAGATTGATATTGCTAATGAGTACCATGATATTTTATTAATGAATTGGCCATTGATTAAAACCCTACATTAGAAGTCTCCTTGATTCATTTCCCAAAGTTATGTTTAGCCTGTGTATTGCTGGTGGGGAATACCTAATGAGCCCGAAGCTATGTTCTCAGCAGGGGGAAACTCAGTCCCAGTTTTGACAGGGAGCACTCATATAACCTTGGGAAGATTTCTTTGGAGATAAAACAAGTCTCTACTGGTTAGTCATTCTGCATATTCATAACCACAGACATATTCTTACAGTTCAAGCAAGAGAAATCCAAGTAGCACATCTGTTTTTGCAAGCATTTGTATGTACATTTTATGCCTTTTTTGTGGTAACCTTCAAACTTTCACCCACTTTTCTTTTTAACATTCTCTTCCCACTTCACTATATATTATATGATCTTATAGGACATCTAAGATCAAGTTAGTGACTGCCAAACTGAATTGCAAGTGTTGTTATAAAGTCATATGCTAAACATGAGGTTGAGTTTTAAAATACTATTATCGAGAGAGGAGTTCAAATATTAATAGACTGGTACACCCTGCATGTATTCTCCCTTCACTTGTGGCAAGGATCACATAATAACTTCGTTCTATTTATCCTTCCGAACTTGCCTCAAAGAACATCAGTAAATATTGATTGAACAAAATGAATGAAAAAAATAGCAAAATTATAAATTGAAACTTTTAAAAATAGATTTGCTGGGCCTTAGCCCTGTATAGTGATAATTATCTCAATCCAATACAGAATTTATTGAGTATGCAGCTCACCAAATTTTGTCCTCCTAGATATACATAATCATGGCCCTCCCTATGTTGAAATTATAAGAAGAATTACTGTTTCGAAACCACAAAAGCAACGTGACAATACCAAACTGCAGTGATAGTCTGAATTGCTTCTGGAGAGAAAGACCTGTTATTTTAAAATGAAGGGGTTTTGAGTGGTAATCTTCAGCAATGTTTTAAGATGTGTATATTAGCAGGATACTTGCAGTATACAGACCATAAGGCCCCTATCATTCCCTTGGACCATATTATTGAGTCAACTTGTAAACTGCACAAAATCATGGGATATTAACAAATAAAAACTTAGGAGCTATTAAAGAATTAAAATATTCTGTGAAAGGAATATACCTAAAATTATATTTTGAATACCCAAAGAGAAAACCAGAGGTAGCATATGTTACATTTTATAAAATTTTACAGTTACAAGAATAATGTCATTCTGATTGGAATACTTACTATATGTAAGTATTGGTGACTTCCCTTCACCTAGGTTGCCAGAAACTTAGTGAATAAAATTAGATCATTACCCTTCGTACTTGAAACTGAAAGCATTGCAAGATGACAGGTTTTGCAACATTGATTATATTGTAGTGTATATATGCTTTTACACAATCTATTTTCATGAATATTACTTCATATTATTCAATGATACTAGTGTATATTTAATTGCTATTAAATATAAAATTTTAGCTTTGGCCACAAATTTTTTTTATTAGAGAAAATACTTTATGAACATTCTTAAATATCACCTTAATTAAAGAATAATAATTTTTTCTTTTGTTAATACTCTACAATAAATTGGATTTCCTGTAGTTCTATGTGATAATTTCCATGACAATAAAATCAAAGGGAGAGAGAATGTAAGACTCAGCCCACTTAAAGAACTTATAGTTGAACAGGTATTTTAAGTTCAAGTAGAACAATGCAAAGCTCAAGTTGTTAGGATTTCATGTACTATTGCCTACTTAGAAGCACTGCAAGGTAACCGGTAGTGTTTAGACTATGTTGATGTTGTGACAACTATACAGACATTTTCTTTTTTGTGCTTAATCGTTAATCCTTTTTCTAGAGGTTTTCTAAGTTTAAAACTATGTCATGCCAAGTCACCTTCTCCTTGATATCAAGATGACCATGTCTCTTAATTTCCAGCATGGCTGTGGACTTGCTAATTGCTAAAGAAGTAAATGATACATTGGTTTAAAGATACAACTTGAGACTTAGTGCCATAGGTTACAGATTCAAGAAAAAAAATATATTCAGGTTCAGCAAGATGCCTCAGCATATGCTTGCCTCCAAGACAAGCAAACCCAGATTTGATCTCTGCAATCCATGTAGTGGAAGAGAACCAACTCTGTGAGCTGTCCTCAGACCTCCACATATGCAGTGTGGATACATGCCTTTACACATATTCATTCTCTCTCTCTCTCTCTCTCTCTCTCTCTCTCTCTCTCTCTCTCTCTCTCTCTCTCCCTCTCTCTCTCTCCTCTTCTCTCTCTCTTTCTCTCTCTTTCTGTCTGTGTGTTTCTGTCTCTCTCTCTCTGTCTTTCTGTCTGTGTGTTTCTGTCTCTGTCTCTCTCTCTCTCTCTGTCTCTCTCTCTCTCTCTCTCACACACACACACACACATACACATACACACATAAACTCACACCCCAAACAAAGAGAAGTAAAAAATAACATAAGAAAATATTTAAAATATGGATAGTTTTATTCAAGTAATAATGCATTACATAAGTACAAAATTTGACTTCTATATAGTTGATAGAACAAAAAAGAATTATTGGATATAAAGTTGCACAAACAAATTTTAGTATCTGTTACCTTGGGAAAATAATGTATTTAATTGATTTGTTCCACAAGTTCTCAATTTTTAAAATATATTTCCATACACTATATTCTAACCATGGTTTCCCTATCTCATTTCTTCCCAGGTTCTTCTCACCTCCCTTCATATGCAACTTTGGGCCTTCCTTCTCTATCTCTTTAGAAAACAAACAGGAATTAAAAAAATGCTATAAATACAACATGCACACAAATGCCCATACACACATGGACATACATAAACACACACATGCACACACACACACACACACACACACACACACACACACACACCACATAATGACACATATAAAAAACAAAAGAACAGTATGATTTTTAAAACACCCCCAAATAAAGCAATAGGAAATAAAAGTCAATGAAAACACCACCGAGTTGTCTTTCTGTGGGTCATCTTCTGCTGAACATGTGGCCTGCCCTTAACTGTGGTTTATATACCCAGTGAGACTCTAATTTTGAGGAAAACTGATAATTCGTTTGAAACAGAAGTCACTTGGAGATGCTTCTTGGTTATAGAGGGGTTTGTCCTCCTGTCTCCCTCTCAGCACCAGGACCCCCTGGCTTAAACACACTCAGGTCCTGGGAAACCTGACCCAGCTTCTCATTTTAATAACATTTATTCCATGCTCTCCAGAATACACAGAAAAATGAAAATAAAATGCTACTCTTGAAATTGCAAATGAAATTGTAGCTAGTTTTCTTCTGAAATAAGACTTTAATAAGAATTGAATATTAAACATTATCACTAATCAGAAGAAGCCAAGCATGCTTAAGGAAAGGAAAAAAAAAACAGCAGCTGATCTTATTGCTGATAAAATTAGAGTTGAGAAATCTAATTCTTTTTGCGATAATGAAAGATAGTCTATCAAAGCAGGAGCTGTCAAAAACCTAAAGATGGTGCAAATTGATGCGTGTTTGAATTAAAACCTATTTATTTTAGCAGTTCAAATTTAGGAACACACCTTTAGTTAGTTAGCATTTTTATTTTTCTATAGATCTACCCTATCCTATTAAATGGCAACTCCCTGTACCAGAACGTAACCACGCACACTATGCCAGACTCCCTGATCCACTATATAAGTGATGAGCTGTATTCTTTAAACTCAGATATCGCTGTGAACAATCCTGCCTTTCCTGACAAAGACAAAAGGTTAGATCAGATGCAGAGCACCATGGGTGCATTATCTTGTCAGCTGGCTGGAATACATTAATACCGAAAAGAAGTCTTCAGTTAAAATTTTAAGGTTGGTTGAAGGAAAATCTTTAGACCTGCTGTTTATACTACTCTCTCCACGTGGAAAAAATAAAAATAATAAATCTCAGTGACTGTGCTGTAGCATTCTGGGAAAAAATCCAATTTAATTGGGAAAAAACACTGCTAACTTGGGGGTTAGAAACTAGGGCTTTCAAACAAGTATAAACCATTATAACGCAAGTTTGTGATTAATAAGCAATGAATTCTCCCTTGACAGATACACACTGCTAGTTATTTATTGAAATTTCTTAGTTTATGGTCTACATGCCACTGTCCTCACTTGTGAAGAGGGATTGTGAAACTCTCCTTGTTTACATCCGTGTTCATTTTACTCTTAACAAGAAAATAACAATGAGGCTGGGACTCTTTCTGCTTGAGCTGCCATAGTGAGCAGTATTGGACAATTGCCTCCATTTTTCTATTGTATCGGTGTTTAGCCAGAAAGAGCCAGAATAATTAATACAGACTGACACTATGCTGTCATTTGAAAGAAAGGAAAAAAGTCAGCATGTAAAGATATGTCAGAGATGTATCTGCTTACAGTAGATTTACTTAAGATTTTCTAAATGAAAATCCAGGGTAGAATGTTAAGCTAAAGCATTAGGTCTTAGCTGATGCAGAAGTCTGTTATGATGGACAGGCTCAAAGACTTACTCGGATTTTAAATGAGTCTACTTGTGCGATAGACAGAAGATTTCCTCTTATAATACTATTTAGATGCAAGTATTGAATATTGAAATCCACAAACCATTGGTTGTATCTAACATTAGAGGCAGCTGTTTATTTCAACATTAACTGCTAAGCACAACTGTATGATGTGATTCAGTAATGAGTAACAGGTGTTGTTACAGTGTGTGTGTGTGTGTGTGTGTGTGTGTGTGTGTGTGTGTGTGTGTGTACGGATATTCACATGAAGATGTGCATGCACATGTGCCTGTGTACTTTGGCATGAGAAAGGTGGCTGGAGAAGCCTGGCTGAAAAAGCCACCATTTATACCTCTCAAAGAGTCAGCCAGACTGTGTACACCACACACAGGAAGATTATAAGGTTTATAAAGTGACTGGGACAGAAAACATGTATGACAATCTTGAAGGACCAAGGTAAACATTTAGAACTTTACTTATGTTTTAATTTAGCCACTTTTTAATATGCTATGGGCCCACTTGTTTATGCAGAAGAAACTTTAGCTTTCTGTGGATTTTAATGTCCATAGTACTACAGGATCTGTTGTCTAAGCCACAGCTCTGAAACACAGGGTAGTATTTCAAGGCAGTGGTTCTTGAAGGTCAAATGAAAAGGATACCTGTGGAAAGATCTGATTGCAGAATTTTGCTTTCAGAAAAACACTGTGAAAACCTCTAAATAACTTATAAAGTGAAAAACACAGGGCCTAGAGTTGAAGTCTACTGGGAGTCTGTCACCCAAACTGCTGTGTAATGAGCTATTCCTTTTGTTTTTATTAATTCCTGATAAGGACATGTAATCCTTTCTGTCTTCTTCATCTCATTCATTATCAAAGTGTCAAAATACATAAATCAATAAGTGTAATCATAAATAAAAATAAATATCAGCATAAACATAGCGTGGCCTGAATATTTTATTACAAAGAGATAATGTTTTCTCAAATTTTCGGGAAGCTAGGATATCCAAGATCAAGTTACAATAGACATGGGGAGTAGTAAGGGACCGTTTCTTGATTGACAGATATCACCTTATAACCTTAAATGGCAAATAGAGTTAGTTGGTACTGTTTGTTCTACTTACAGTGTACTTAACTCATTTGGAACTAATGGGTACTACTAATATTGAGCATTCACTAAGAACTACTCAGCTTATGAAGAAGTGACACGTGTCACTGTCACAACAGGACTTAACATTTCAGAATGGGGGAGAGAGAGAGAGAGAGAGAGAGAGAGAGAGAGAGAGAGAGAGAGAGAATGACACACAGAGAGAATCACACACACACACACACACACACACACAGAATACAGAGATAAAATACATAACCCTGAGTACTTGTACTTTATGACCAATTATCTATAGCTATGTATTACCTCATAAGATCATAAAGATAACAAGATATTATTGTTTATTGCTAAAGAGTGCTCAAGGAGATATAGTTCCTGTGATTCATTTAGCCAGTATCAACATGATAGGGATTTGTCAGTAGTTTCTTTTAAAACAGAGGTACATTTCCTCCCTTAAATGAAATAGACTCTGCGTTGGCTCATTTCAGTGAATGACTATGACAGTAGAAATGAACATCTTCAGTGTTTGTCAGTTTTGAGATGGGAATCATCTATTCCAACAGTAGTAAGTCTGACTTACAATAGGGTAACTGCATTGATATCTACAGCCAACGACTTTTGTGTATTTAAGTACATTATTGAGATCTCTCAGGAAGAACCTCAATTGAGCATATAAATTGTTCTGGAAAACTGTACAATTAAAAAAATGCTCATAGTAGCTTTGTTAAGCACAGGCTGTTCAATTACTGGCTGCTGCCCTGAGATGATTTTAGGGTTGGGTTACTGGGGGAGAAACTAAACTAACTGGAGTCTTATCATGTCTTATTCTGAATCAGTCAGCTACTGATTGACAGACCAGTTGAACAGAGATATACAAGGAAGATAAAGTTTACCATTCATGATTGAAGAAGATCAACAGAAACAACCAACCAATATAAAATGTAGTGGGATGAAAACAAAGTTCACTATGTTGGGGACAATTAGCAAGAGCAAGAGTGAATCATACAACACTCTCATACCTGTATATTAACTAATCATAATTTCATTCAGATAAGCCATTCTTCTTTTATTCCTATTTCTATTTGATCCTAAAGCCTTTAAATTATTTAGGGAACGCATAATAAGTATGTATTTCTTTTGTTTTAAATGTGTTCTAAACCCGGGAAGATGGCTTAGCAGGTAACTTAACTGAGCAAGTGTGCAAACCTCAGTTCAGATTTCAGCACCCATATAATAAACTGAGCATATCAACATGTAAGTTTTGATACTGCTGTGGGGTTAGCACTGCAAAGATGAGTGGGTCTCAGGGGATCAATGGCCAACAAATCTAGTGAATTTGTTATCTCCAGGTGAAATGACACACACAGTCTTTAAAAAAAAAGTGAAGCATACAGCAATGGAGGTGGACACCACTCAGATCTTTAATACACAGAAACACACACTCATTTTTAAAGTACATCAACCTCAAAATAAATGCTTTGTTTTAGCTTCTTTCACAATAAATCTCATTAATTTCAGTACTGTTCCTAAACCTATTCCTCTACACCATCATAACATTTCATTAGGGCCAATGGAGCAATCACAACTAAAGAAAAAAATCCAGCAATTTCACCAACTATGTGAGAAACCCTATAGTAAATTATTTAAGGTTTTTCATTAATAAAAATGAGGAATACATGTCTAAAAAAATGACAATCTATTACCAAGTTTTTGAATAATTGAATTTAACACAGTGGTGAGATTTAGCTGGGAGGAGATGCCTGAGAGAAAGCCTGGAGCCTGAGAGAAATATTTTACTCTGAAATTTATTTACAGTGAAATCCTCACAGAGCTCTGAATCCAGAAAGCACCACGGAGGGACTCTGGAGACCTACACAAATGAACACGAGGCATGAAGCATTTGAAATATCACCCATAGCATCCTTCCAGAAAGTTGTACAAAGCCATTGAAGGTATTCTCTTAGAAAAGTGTAAAGGCTTCTACATGTCGCATGCATAAAAGTCTATGACATTTTAAAACAGTACCTTAGGTCCATCCATTTACAGAACCCAGATCAGCCATCTGCTCCTGATAAAGATGCCTCTAGGGAAGAGCAATTCCATCTCATGTCCTTTTATCAAATCCAGTTTGAACAGCACATGTCAAGCAGGATGCACTGCTGATTCTGGAGTCAAAAAACCCCACCAGTCATGCAAACCAACTTTAAATGAAAGGAAATTGCCCCCTGTTTTTTATATGAGTTTGCTCTTACTTGAGACTTCTGTTTGATGACCCTTAGATTTTATAAAGACATGTTTTATTCTTTGACTCATAGGTTTTTACTTAATTCCTAAAGTAGAGTCAGAAGCAAATGATGGATATTTCTCTAAGATATATGATATGAAATAATGGCAAAGTGATAGTCTTCAAGAAAGAAAAAAAGAGTGTGCTTCCAATAATGAAAAAGAAGGTATTTCAGTTTTTGGATACTTGCCAAAGACCAAGGTAATGTTAATTTTGGGTTAATTAATAATTTTAAGACATCATATTCTAAACAAGATGCATGTTTCTTTGTATGTTTTCATTCACATGCATAAGCATGTGATTCTTAGATGCAGAGTGGGTGGGAACACACCTTAGTGCTTCATTTATGATTGGCATGATCAGCTAATTACTCCATTCTATTGAACATTGAGAACTATTACAAGTATGTATCTCTCTCTCTCTCTCTCTCTCTCTCTCTCTCTCTCTCTCTCTCTCTGTGTGTGTGTGTGTGTGTGTGTGTGTGTGTGTGTGTGTGTGTGTGTGTGTTCCAGAGCACAGTAAGCACTTGGCATACATTGTTTCCTTCTCATACCAAATTATAAGGGCAACACAATTAGTATACCATTTACAAAGAAATAACTATGACCTATTGATTGTGCAACATAGCTTGTAAAAAGGTGCCAACCAGAAGTCTAAACTCATTTTCCAAAAGAACTTTTTAAAAGGGAGCTTTCTTAAAATGAACAAATAATAAACAACTGTTAGTTTGTATCAGGCTCGAGTTAGAGACAAAGGATACTTTTTAAACCCTTCTTTATAGTTGTGACATAATGTGCTACAAACACACATATCTCTAAAGTCCAAGCAGGAAATGATGTCCAGGGCACCTAGCATTCTGAAACTTCATACAACATCAGTGTATAGATGTATTTTGGGTATTCACATTAACACAGTGTATAGACCCATCTCTTTGTGACTGTCAACCATTGTCTCAATGTTTAATAACTTCAGGCTGTGTGCTCATTGTGAGTTAACTAAAAATCACTGAGGTAAATTACTCTATGACAACAGACTGCTGGTAGTATTTAGCACTGCATATAGAAGGTGCATAAATATTTTTTCCTAACACTACGAATGAAAATTTGTACAAAATATTGATTGGGACTTGTGGGATTGACGTTGGTAAGATGACTAAGGAACCCCTTTTAGAAGGAAATGTGGTGGTATTAATTTATACAATAGTTTCCTGAAAAGCAGTTTGAAAACTCACACCTCTCCCAGACCCATCATCTTTCATATTGATTTACATTTTCCACTCAGAGCTTTTAGCCCTTATTTTGAATTGATCTTCAGTTTGCTCAATCTTCCTTTAATTGAACTACTCTGCTACTTCATCTTCTTATTCTCAAGCCTTCCCTCCTCTCAAGTAGCTGGAGAACAAGCAACAACACAGAAAAAGAATTCCACTACTACTATGATGTGTCTTTGTGTGTGCATGTACATGTCTCTGTGTGTAGTCTAACAGGAAACAAATGATGGCTCTGTTATCGAGATAGGCAGACAGTGTTACCACTGTTTACGTAAGCTTTTCAAGACAGGGAGCAATGAACTTCTCGCCACAAAGAAGTAGTATTTGGAGAAAAGTATATTAAATAAGAATCACGTTACTGTTGGGTGGTTTTACATTGTAGACATTGTAAATCACCTTTGCTCTTTAATGATGAATCTGATTTCACTGAAAATTTTACACCATTTTTATTGTTGTTAATTTCTCTTGTACATGGGAAGTGATTTTATACTCACAGGAAATAAAATTTTAGCTCCTTAAAATAATAGAAAGCATGACTATGGAGTTAGGTGGATCTTGATATTTACACAAGGTCAGCGGTCACTATATTTCTGTTTGAGAAAATATTTAAACCTCTTGCTTTTAATATTAATGCATAAAATTGATGGCAACAATAACTCATTCATTTTAAGAAATGAAATATAGCAATATAATGAACAACTTAACGTTAATTCCTGATACAGGTAGGTGTTTATAGATTAATAAATACTTAAAATTTAAAAATGCCAAAACTACTGATACATTTCTTGGCATGTGTGATTCGTGTCTAAGTAAGCTACCTTTCAGGGGATGAAAAGATTAACTTAAATAATTTAATGACTAGATTTTAAATGCATTTTTTTTAGAACTACTGGAATGTAGCCCAATAAAATCAAACTATGGAATATTGATGATTCAAAAAACTTGATAGGCTCATGGATTCCCATTGTCAGCGCAAGCTCTGCATCTGACACCAGCATCATTACAATTTATGATGTGTGTGGGATCTAGATTACAAAGTTATGTGTGGAATAGTCTTTAAAATATCCACTTTCAAGCAATCATGAGAAGTGACTCATGACAAAAGGCAGTATGTGACAGAGAGTAATTGTAAAACCAAGTTTGTTGATTGCTGAGGATATTGGGCAAAAAGTTCTGATCTTCAGAGCAAATTTAATGACACTGAACTTGTTTCTCTTGCAGTTATCATATGCTATGCATGACATATTTCTAGTGGGTGTAGTATATAGTATAATCCCCACAAAGTCTTGTAATTGTGCATTCTAGATAGCAAAGTAAGAGAGCTCTTTATCCATCAAATCTTATTCGGATTAATTGGTACATCCAATTAATGACTATACTTTCTCTGTTCTGAGGTTTATTCTTCTAATATAAACTCACAGATAGTTGATGCTGCCCGTCCTCCTGTACTCTGACCTACAATTAATTTGGTAGCTTTATGTGAAGATGTTTTTTAAAGGCCAGGAATGTGGGTGTGCAATACTATAATTTAGTTCCTCTAAGGTGAGCTGTGTATAGAACCGGAAGAGAAAGATCCAAGTGCACTCATAGAAATTAGAGTCCCACCTATAGGGTTGCAGATCCCTTTAGCTCCTTGGGTACTTTCTCTAGCTCCTCCATTGGGAACCCTGTGATCCATCCATTAGCTGACTGTGAGCATCCACTTCTGTGTTTGCTAGGCCCCGGCATAGTCTCACAAGAGACAGCTACATCTGGGTCCTTTCGATAAAATCTTGCTAGTGTATGCAATAGTACAGGGGAACGCCAGGGCCAAAAAGGGGGAGTGGGTGGGTAGGGGAGTGGGGGTGGGTGGGTATGGGGGACTTTTGGTATAGCATTGGAAATGTAAATGAGCTAAATACTTAATAAAAAATGGAAATAAAAAGAAATTAGAGTCCCAGTTCCTCACAATCTGTCAGTCATATTTCATTAGTGCCCTAATTAAACTGTATATAATATATATGTATAAACCAAGTTTTGAGATACTAACATATTATATTCATTTTCTAAACAGCTAAACACAAAAATTATTAAATCTAAGAAACATAAGACTCTATAGCTCCAATAATTCAAGCTCGCCAGGAAAAGACAGCTTTTCAAAGAATAAAAAAAAAAAATAACATACACAACAATATTGCTATTTAAATATTTTCCATTATCCATCAGATTTTAATTATGATTCAAACACCAATAAAGCACATGGCCTGCAAAAGTAAATGACTCTCTTCTACTCAGTCTGCTTTCTATCTTCTCACTCTGATTATTCCTAATAACAAAAACTTCCAAGCAAGACAAAATGAAACACAAATGGATAGTGAAAATATGATGATATTTTCCCATTTATAGTTACAAAGCTATTTCTACCATATCCATGTAGGGTGATTCCCTTCAGTGGGTGAATATTCTAATTGACAATAGTTCACAAAATTAATTTTCAGCAATGGAAGCCCTTCAATTAGAAAAAAACTGCCTAGCTTTTAGAACAATGTCAATATTCACTTATTTGTATGGTAGGAATCACTATTAGAGGCAGAAAAAAATGAATTTTAACTATTTCTGAGTATAACATTTTTAAAGTGCTTATGTGAAAGAGACTTTTTACTTGTTGATACTAGGAATTTTATAGAGAACTGATGAGTTCTTTAATAGAGGGATTGTAATTTGTATTATCGTTCCTATAAAAACACAAGACCAATTTTCTAAATTAGTGGAATGACACATGAGTTGCTGAATAAGGTGTACTTAAAAGGAGCCTTAGCATTGAAGCTAGCAGGGGACCAAGCTACAGAACTCTCTGAAAACCACAATCATTAAGGAAACCTCAAAGGAGCATTGAGTAAGTTATTCCACATTGGGTAAGTAAGGACACAGGATGTAGAATTTGCAACTTGATTCTTTTAAATGGCAAGTGTATAGGAGCTGCAAAGATGAATCTGTCCAGAAAATCTTTACCTTAAGAGTACAGAGACCTGATTTGTGACTTCTAACCTCAGGTAAGGGAATCTAGGCATGGGGCACTTAATCCTAGTGGAAGGAAAGCAGAGAGAGAGATGGCCACCTGGGGTCACTGGCAAGCTGGCCTGGCTTACTTGGTAAGTTCTAGCCTAGGGAGAAACTCTAAAATATAAAACTAAAACATAAAGTGAAATCTGAGGTACACAGTACTTAGCAATGACACCCAGCTTAGTCTTCAGATCTATATTTGTGCCTGTACATCTTGTCCTGTATACCCAACACATACACACGCACACACACGAGCACACACACATACATCTAGAATTGAAAGTGTTTGCAGTGGAACTTGATCTCTGTGCACTATATAAGTTTGCATAGTCTAAAAACATGTTAATGGAACTTAGTATTAATTTAATCAAACTAGAGATACAGAAACTTTCACTTTCTACCCAAATTATGGTTCTCCAAAGTGGGCGTGAAATTATATTTTATAATTAGGTTACTTTGTGCTTTTATTGGCAAATAGGAATTTTTTTCATGATCAATTTTTTCCATCTGATGGTTTCAAGACTATTAATGATGAAATTCACTATATTTATGTACTGGGTCAGGTTTTCATGTAGTGATAAGTTGACCTCAAACTCCTGTATAAGTGAGACTATCATTACATTATGATATTTCCACCTTCAAAACTCAAATAAAGTAATTACAAGTAGGTGCCCACAACATAGGTTTCTACTTTTTGTATATAGTCATTTATCACATAAATCTTTAGTTTTGAATTAGACTTAGATTTCTATAAATGCTGTGATTCTAGTACAGAGAAATCCCATACACCCAACATACAATTCCCTCTATTAAACCTTATGTTTTTGTGGTTTGTTTGTTAAAATTCATGAGCCATTAGGCATAAATACCATTAACTATGTCAACACTTAGCTAATCCATAACTTCCTTGTAACCTACCCATCTGTTTTCTCTCCTAGGATTGCACTTAGAGAACATTTCATCTACCAATCATCTCACGTTAGCCAAGTATTAAAACTTCTCAAACTTTCTTATTTTTGAGGATCTTAATGGTTTTAAGAAATATTAGCCAGATGTCTTTAAAATACCATCGGAGAGAACTTATTTTTAATTATTTTTTTTGTCAGAGTCGACATATTTTTAAGGAGAAGTGAGGGAAACTCTGAGTAGGAGGTGTATTTTTTATGTTATTATCAGCCTGAGTTGTGGTTTGGGGTGTGGGGGAAACTCACAGGTACAGTTGATGTTCACAGTTCTATATAGCAGGGTCGATGTCATCAGCATGCTGACACAAGACTGAGTGTGCATAACTTCCCATTTCTATCCTCTCCTTTGCTGTGACTGCACTTTTTAGTCATTATTTTCTCAATATATATTTATTAGACTTGTAAAATGAGAGAGAAAAATAGATATAAAGAAGCACAGTTGCCAGCAAAAAATTAATTATTTAAGATGATAAATTAACAGTAAGAATTTTACATCTATTTAGTCTTATATTCTTATGGCTGCTCCCTATTCATTTTTCAATTGAGTATTATGAACATAGTTAACTAAAAAGTACACAAATTTGTAGAACAATATGTTAAATATTGAATCTTAACTGTTGTAGGGTATAGAAAAGGCAGAAAGAAATATGCTCTCTTTCCATGTGACTCTGATTTTTCAAATCAGAGGAACCCTTGGCAAAGTACACTAACTTAAGCATTTGCATCCTCTCAATCTTTAACACTGTCATTAATTTTCACTTCATACAATCTAAGTGGGTTATGCCTGCAAGTATCTAGAAGGGCATATGGTAAAGAATTATGTTTCAGAGGCAACATCATATGCCACAGAAGGGATTACTAATTATTATAAATGTTTTCAATGATTGATCAGGCAGTATATCTCTAGGTTATATACTGGTGGCAGATTAACCAACATGTTCACTCACGGGGTTAAAAGTGAGAGCTTTGAGAAAATTCTCAACCTTGCTTATCATTCTGTAAGAAAGATAACGTTATATCTATTGTTTTAGGGATGTATGTCTAACCTTTCCGTGGACATTCACAGTGCACACAATTATCTCTCTTCTTTGTCAAAATGTATCCTCCAATTGGTCGTAGCCTAAGCTAAAATTTAAAAAAAAAAATTTTTTTTTTTAATTTGGTTTGGTTTGGTTTTGGTTTTCAGTTTTCTTTCTTTTTCAGCCTTACTCTTTTAGCATGCTGACAATATTGTGACTGCGAAGAAAGTTTTACTGTTTCAAGAGATCTGATTAAAACATTTGCAATAAAGTTTAAACTGAGAAAATGCCTAAAATGTGTTTCTTGCCCTTTTTCAAACTCTTGGCAATGTGGCCTCTGAAGGACGATGGGGAGGAGATAAGTAGATACTCAATTTTAGAGCAATGGATTAAGGAGTGTCTTAGGTGTGTCACTATGGAAATTACAAATCTGTCTGCTGATTTCACTGTTTGATATGTATGCTTGGCTTTTGCTTGGTGTTTTAGGTAAATTATTGAGGCAATCACAACAATACACTAGACCCAAAGCACCAGCTTTCTATAATGAACATTCTCCAAATGTTCTCTTGTCAGTATGAAGTTTGCATAAGCTGTCAGAAAATTCTATCAATTAAGTTATTATGTCTCTAATACCTTATTACTTTACAATTTCATCATTGTAGAATACTAAAACAATGGCTCATTTCAAGCAATCCGAGCTCTAGAATTTTTCAAGTAGCTAGATCAATGACATTTTTCAAACTTTTCTTAAAATCCTGTACCAAGCAAACTGTATTTATCATTCAGATATTGCCATTGTATCTACTTCTTATCCAGGTATCTGTGTATATATGTGTTCTTTAGTTAAGATTTATTAAGTACTTTATGTGCTATAATAATCAGGCTGAAATGTATTTGTATCTGAACAAGATATTTCCACAGTCAACTATAGTCTTATACTATTTTATGCACTTCACAGTCTGTGTTCTAATTTTAACTTGGGATTCTGATGTGTATGTTCAGATATAGCAATTCTTGAACCAACCTGTAACTGTAGGCCAGAGGGAGCAACAGCGTTTGAACATCTGCATGCAATACATGTTTGCAGTTGAAACTGAAACATCATCCAGGGGACCTGGATTTTTAAAAAGGAAGATATTGCAGCAGCATCCTATAGGTGTCTGTTGATGAGAAATATGTGATGAGAAATACAGATATGATTATGGATTTATTGTAACAAACAAGGGCACAAAATGGTGTTCTAAACTGAAGCAATTTATGAGGTCACTCATAATGTTCCCTCATTTAACATGAATATTTTGATTATAGTCTGAAAAAATTAATGATAAATTGAATTACATGTGAACCCAGTTTCATGACATATTAAGGAAAAATGTAAATGATGGTTTACATTCCAAAAACGTAAGCCATCTTTGGGATAATATCAGTTTTCTAGCAGACCAAGCTGAGTCATTCTTCATTAAGTAAACACATACTAAGATTGTATGCTTTCAGTGTAGGCAATAATGTAATCTTTAAATCATGACTAGGAATTGACCTTCCCTCTATAATTGCCTAGTGTTTAGTATGTTTTCGTATAATACTTAAAAGAGAGTATTGATTCCATCTTGTAGAAACTGAATTAACCTCTTTATCTGAACCCTATGGTTTGTATTTAAAATGTATGTATCTGCCAGCAGACACTAATTAATTGGTATCTGTTACCTTCTAAAGGGGACTTTAAAGCATTTACTATTTGCCTGTGTAGATTAAAGAAAAACACAGAGAGCTAATTTAAACAGAACTTTGCTGAAATGTCAGGAGTCCTTTAATCTAAGACAGAAAGTTCAAGTTAGGAAAGTCTTTAATCTCCACCCTTTCATACACTACAAAACACACTATCTAACCTTTCTACGTGTGTGCATAATTAAGTACCATGTTAGCTATATTGTGATTAGGTAACATCCAAAGTATTGCACACACAGATATGCTTTTGTTGGTTATTGCACACACAGATATGCTTTTGTTGGTTATTGCACACACAGATATGCTCTTGTTGGTTATTGTTGATCGTAGGAAGGTAAATTAATGGGTGCTGTTTTCAAATGAGGACACTTTCAGTTTCCAATTTTTTACTTCACACATTTAAGTATAGAATTATGGTCTAAAACCCCCTATATCCCATAACTTGGTGGTCAGGTTAGGTTTCTAATAAGTTGTGAATAAAGTATCTTTTTAGCAATGTGGTCCTTTTTTTTACTAATTGCCTTTAATGTATTTAACTGAAATGACTCTTTCAAATCTATCTTGATTATCTTGTTAGAAAAATACATTTTCAAGTAATAATTTTATAACTTAGCTTTTGACTGCATTGTTTTATTTCTGTATCAGCACTCTTAGAAGCAGTATACACCCATTACTATATTTGTAATGTTCCTTATGCATGCTCATAGAAATATTATCACTTGGTAAAAAGAGTGGAGTCTGAATAGTTTTCCAGTTGAAGCCTTTGACACTTTCAGTACCATGCATCATGACCTTTAACATGAAGAGTGCGGCGAACTTCAAATAAAGACTCAGCCACAATATCTCCTAACTTGCTCAGACAGACTCTTGGAGTAACTTGAAGCAGTGCAATAGTTCAGTCCAGACAAACTTTTAAGGGTCAGACTTGACCTGTGCCGATGGGCACATATTCATTCTTTCACAAGAAGCTCTCTTTTCTGAGGCCCCTCAGTATTCATTTGTGCTTATTGGTTTGGAATTTCCGAGTTGGAATGATATCTGCTCATCATGTTTCAGTAGTACTGTCATGGGACTATGGCTTTCAGTTTTTACTTTCAGAGGGCAATTTCAGAATAATTGCAGTAAGACTCATAGGATTCTCCTGAACTAACAAATGAAATTGCTATAGTTTTACAAAACAGAGTACATTCCAATATATGAGCTCTCCATTAACTAAAAACTCTATCTCACCAAGTTGTATATAGCCAATACAATATATTTATGCTTGGAGAAAGTTGAAATCTCTCTCAAACCACAAAGAAATGGAGTGGTTTATTTTCAACTACTGAGATATTAGTTATTGCTTCAAACTAACTTAATTTTTGCCTTAGTAATATTTTTGAATAGTATTGAAGTGTATCAAGGGCAAAAACAGTACAATCACAGCTGTAGAATCCATATTGACCCCAATGAAGGTTGAGAGCATTCAACTGATCTACTAAATGATGTGAGGCCAAACTTATCAAAAAAAAAAAATTGAGACTGTAAAGAAGGAAGACATGCTTAAGTACCGTTGGCTTTATTGAGTAAGTCTGTGAATAGATAAGATATTACATCATTTCATTTTTTTCCTGTTTGCAGTGTTTGAAAATTCTAAGTCCCTGGAAATCACATTAATTATGAAGTAATTATATTCTAGAAATTTCAAAGTTTTTTCACAGAGTTAGAAAAACTCCACTGTCTGGATAATGAAAAAAATTAATATTGACAATGCCCACTTACACCAAAAAGTCATTCGTCCACCACTGATGTTTGGAAACAGAAGTGTGGTGAGTTTCTAATTTCTCAGAGGAAAATACATCTAGACTGGGTAATTTTACACTAATGCTGGAAGTTTCAAAGGATAATCACATGCCAGTGTGTTGTGCATATTTAATTTTCAAAAAGTAAAAATCATACAATTCCTGTGAATCAAAAAATTGGAACATTAATAAACTTTCAAAAATGTCATAGGTAAGGTTTCTAATAACAGAACTTCAGGAAGTTTTACACCTAAACTAAACACTGTGTAGCTGCATATGCAAATTTGGGAAATGAGTAACCGTGACCATTCATTTTTAGCCTGATATTGGCCCAGTAGTTTCATGCCTGAGAAATAACATTCTTCACACCTGCTTCTTGCTAGTAACCAAAGAAAGAATACGGAGCTGTCTGTGTGCTTACTGAGGAACCACTGCCTTTCACAGATTAACAACCCCTCTACCTTCTCATCATTCATTTTTTTCATCCAAATGATTTTACATATTGACATATTTCCCATCAGCTTTCTCACGATTTTTTTTTTATTGTACTTGAGGCAAAAGTTGCAGATAAATTCTTTGCATTCATACCAGCTACCCAACAGTGCTACAAAACTCATAGCAGTAATAATTCTTCCCTCCTTTAATTTTCTCATCCTTAGTCAACTGAGTATTTTACATATACTCCCCGTGGACTTAAACCTTTTGTAAGTGAAATTGGGAAATGAAATAAGTCATGCACAGGAACAAGATTCACAAGTCTTCCGATGAATTATGCATTTTTACATGCAAATGCTCCTATTTTCACAATACTTTGCCTTACTCGGCCAGGATGGGTTTTAATATTTTATTCTATGCCAAAGTTAAAGCCACTAACTAAGTGTCAGAGTAATGATTACAGATTAGGGGCACATGAATATTTTACATGGGAGAGTTTGCCTAGGAACAACATTTATATAAAATAGTTTTGACAGTAAAACATTATACATATAAAAAGAGGCGAGCTCTCTCTATATATATTATATATATGTATATATATATATATGTAATATATATATATACACACAAATACATACATATTTGAAAGGGTTTGCATTGTATTTAATTGACACACTTTTTAACCTTTGATTATACAAAGTAACATAATTATAATTCCAAGTTATTGGGGCCCTGAAGGGAACAAGTGAAAGCAATTCAAGCTACAAGTGATTGACATTACAGAACACTCTTATCTGAACTGAACAGACTAAAATTTCGCAAACCTGTTGACAATGCTACTGTTATATTCTCCATAGACCTGTAACACATTCTTAACATGTTTCCGTTATTACACTTTCCCCCAGCAATATCAGCAATTTTTGATTGACCTTGTTCAAGAGATTGCTTTATTTAAAAAAAATAATAAATAAATAACAGGTGAAAATGGATACAGTTAAAAAACTAAAAGTCTTTTGAGACTTAATGTTGCATGCAGCATATGAAACACAACACCTTGAATTTTCTTTCAGCCTCAGACATCCACTTGTGTGTGCTACCTGTTAATTGTGTATATATGAACTCTTGATAACACCTCTTCAGGAAAGACTCTCTGTGAAGACGTTTCTGAATAATACATTACTCCCTCATCGTAATGATTTGATCAAACTCTACAACTTAGGTGTTTTACCATTGGTTCACACAAATTTCAAAAGTTAGAGGAGACGATCCCACTACTTATTTTAAACATGCACAGCACACTGTTGTAGCCAGGGAAAGACTGTGGCTTATTCAAATGATAGTGGGCAATGCAGTCTATGTAGAAAACTAAACATTGTGAATTGCATGCCATATCACAGCATGAGTTTAGTGTCCCAAGCTGTGAACCTGAAACTCCCAGAAATGCAATCAGGTAGATTTCTATTAAGAGAAATTTAATTTTTCTTTCCTCATTTAATGACAGTTTATCTTGGGAATTGTATGTGGGGAAAGAGATTAATATGAAGGGGGGGGGCAGTTCAACACAAATGAAGCATTAAGAAGCACTCACCATTTAAAGTGTGTCAAAGTGTAATGATGTGAGGAATATAGAAATCTTAACTGCTTCTTACCTGTGGTAGCAGTGCCTTGGAAGTGTTGAGTGCCAAGAAGATGCAAGTCTCTAAAGGAGAGAACAAGGGGTGTTTGCTCTCTCAGTGTTAGCAGAGCTAGAGTGTTCTGTGCATAGATTGCCTCTTCAAAGTCCTCCTGACCACGGTGGTCACACGCACAGTTAGCATCTGTGCCCGAAACCCTGCGGCTGCGGCTTCTGCAGCCTTCCTCCTTTGCTCTGAGACCTAATATATGAGTGTGCGGAGAGCAACTTCCCCCTCCCTCCCTCCTCTTTTGCGTGTGTTCTCTCTCTCTCTCTCTCTCTCTCTCTCTCTCTCTCTCTCTCTCTCTCTCTCTCTCAATTAAGAGTTATCATTCGGGTTTCTTCAGCAGGCACACTGTCAAAGAGGACAGACTGGCAGGCAACTGTGCAGTTTCCCCCTGCTGAGCCACATGAATGTGTTGTGAATAAAGACAAAGCCCCAAACCATTGCAGCGCATTACTCGCTGGGAAAGCACCGCAGTGATACAGTGTTCTGCAACCCAGCAGGCAAGAGCTGGCTAGTGTGAGCGAAAGAGCGCGGAGTTGGGTGGAAAACTGCTTGCTCTTCCTCCTAGGAGTAGCACCTTAAAGTTTGGGCTCCCATTGGAGACCTTGTTTAACGCGGGTAGATTTTTTTTTTTCATTAACTGTCTACAAAGTATTTTAGATACTTTTTCTGGAACCTTAAACTTAGAGAATTTACATAGTCTCTAGATGCCAGAGACTGGATTTTTCTTTTTTTAACTTTGAAAATAAAGATCAGCTATCTCAGGCCCAAATAAATGTGTTCGTGGAAGTGGAAGATGGATTTCTATGTCTGAGTATTCTTAAGGGAGCGTCGCCTGGAGAGGGTATCGGGCGGGGGAGTTGTCTGTGAAGATGCAAACAAACAGAAAGCATCACTATCTCATAGGTGCCCAAAATAGAAACTGAGATAAACTGAAGTGAAATTGATGAATGAGTCTGGAAAAACATCAGCGCAAAGACATGGACAGAGCAAATAAATGGTTCCTCTGGACAGTGCTCTTACTGGTTAGGTGACTAAAAGTGACCTTAGGTATCCAGTTCATGTTTCCTCGTGTCTTTTGCAAGTGCTGAGATATAAATAAACATGGGCTAATGTGTATTCTGTATATGGGAAAGGTTTAGCAGATAGCCTGCAGGCACTTGCCTAAGGAAAGTTAGAGGGCTTTTGTTTTATTTAGTTTTGCTTTTATAGAAGTTACACAAAGTTATCAAATTAATGATACAGAGATTTGGGACACACATTTCCCGGTTAGTCACAGTCACAGTTACAGTTTTAAAACTATAGCAGAATAACTCAGACATTAGTTTCTGGAAAATAGATTTACCTTAATTCAGGATTAAACATCTCTGAATGCTCAACACTAGGAATAAGAAGTTGCTAGAAGAAAATGTAAAGTTCCCATCTCTCATGAAAATGGTCAACGGAGCTAAATAAGCTAGAGCAGATGAGAGTGATGATCTAGGATATTGGATGACAGATTCCATCATGTTCAGTGTGGTTCCAGATGGTTCCTGAAGCTACAGTCATTAAATCCACATCCAAAATCATCTAGAAAGAAGGGACAGAACAGAAATGCTTCCACTGAAAAGTTACACCCCAGAAATAGTCCCTGTCATTGCTTCCACAGAATTTGACTTTATGCACAAAGGTTCCTGAAAAGTGGCCACGTAGGGGGCTAAATAGTTTAGGAGACAAGGAAGGCAGACAGGACGAATGGAAATGGGGAGAAATAGGACTTCCTGCCATTGTAAGCATGTTGGACATCTACACCAATTGGATTCTATTAATCTCAATGTAATTTAGTGAATCTAATTCATCATTACCAGACGTGGCTTACTCTAAGTCACCCATGGTACATAGCAACATGCCTTCAAGTAACTAGTGAAGAATGCAAGAACTCAGATAGCTATTTGGTGGTAGATATCCTAAAGCCTGAACCAGTAGAACTGAAACAAAAGGCAATTAATTATTGAATACAAAGAATAGATTTAGGATCCAATTTTAAAGAGAAAATGAACACTTAGAAAAAAAAAGTAATTTGGGGAAATGGTTCTTTGAGTGGAAGTTATCACCATGCAAGCATGAGAACAGGAAATGGTGGGCATGTGCACTGTTCCATGATCCCAGGACAGGGGAAGTGGAAATATAGAATTCCATAAAGCAAGTTGGCGAGATAGAGTAACCTTCAATTGCACAAACACACACTTCTGTATGTGCACACACACATGCCAATGTGACCACATACAGGAAACATGCATACAAAGGTACAGAGTTGTTGTTGCTGCTGTTTTTTTTAATTATGAAAAAGAATGGAAGCTGAGTGAAATCAATCCAGATTGGATTAAGCAAATCCACAGCCATCTTTAGCCTGGGGCCCATAGTATATGTTGTATCATTGTTAAAACTCCTTTAGCATTTCTGTCACTCAGTGAGAAATTCATTGTTCTAAATAGTTAAACATAGAATTGTCCACAGATTGACAGGATAGATGAAACTGACAGTTTGATAAATATAAATATGAAATTTAAATGGTATGTTAACTTTTGTTTCTTATCCACAAGATTTAACTGGAACATAAAGCAAACCTTAGGCTTGATATTACTTTTACAATTAAATGGATCATATTTTAATGTATAACTGGTTCTTTGTGTACACGTTGACTTAATATCAATCCTACTTTAAATATTAAGATATGCATGCATGTGCTTTCCATAAAAACTGCATGAGAAGTGTATTTTTCACTCTAAGTTCATTAATTGAATTGAGAAATGGAATTACACACAAGCCACATTATAAAATATCTATTAAGGAAGTTAATATTGTAGTTATGCACCTTTCTACAAACAGCTTAAAACACTATAGACATATGGTTGGTGATTCTGTCGTTTTAGCATCCAATGATAACATGACATCATTATGAATGACACACCCAAATTATTTTACTGAATCAATTTAGAAAAAACAGTCACTAATTGACTATCATCCAAATTATCTTGGTAACAAACCCAGAGGATATTGGGGGGAAAAGTTTTGTGCTCTAAGGCCAAAACACTTAGTCTCGGGAATTCAAGTTGAAGATAATAAGAAACACAGACAAAAAGCCACAATTTTCCATATCAACAAATTAGTTGTAGTTTTTAATAAGTATTCATAAATATTTGAAAAATTAAACACAGATTCATTGTAATTAACATCATTTAGTTTTTACCTATTTATTCAGCTTTGAACTGGATGTTCAGTCTACAAAGATAAGAAAGAACCAAAGACATCTACTCTGGGAAAAAATAATATAGTAATATTCCTTATCAGTAACTCCAACCATACGCATAGAATATACTAAGAAGCATATTTTTTATTAATGAGTGAATTTAGTGTCAAGGAATATAAGAAAATATACTTAAGTCAAGTGACTTTAAAACATTACAAAGTGTGGTATAAAAAAAGCATATGTACATACACACAGTGTTATATACACCTATAGATTATTTAATTTGTTCATCTGCAAGTTGGATAGAACTTTAAATAGATCAAACTTAACAAAAATGTTCAACATTCGTATATTAAATATAAAACAGTAAGATAAATCACATGACCAACTCTACCAAAATTGAAGAAACTAAATATATGGAACTATTCTTTTATACAAATATATAGAATTAGAGTACAGGATACATATATATGTGGGTGTCTGTACATATATATTTAAATCTGTTCAAATAAAAATATTTCTCTCTCCATGATAGAACAAGTCCTGGTGTCTTTGTAATTCAAGTACAATTAAAAACTGCGGATTCTTTCCTCTACCTATTTGCTCATTCTATATATTTGTATAAAAGAATACTTCCTTGCTAGTTTTAATATTAGGAACATATATATCTATGCATACACACACAAATATGAAGTGAAATAATTTGTTTTCCAGCAAAGTTAGTAAAATAGTATTTTCTATATTTCTATTGAGGTAGAATTCTTGATTTACAAACAAGCAAGATTGATTTTAATTTTTAAAATACTTGAAGAGTGCTCAGTGTGTATTTGCCAATCCGTCCCAGGCCTCCTACATTCAAAACTCCTCCACAAGTCAAATTAGTGGATGATCACCCATAAATAGATAATTGGTACAACACAAGAGTCTAATAATTGAACATTAGTCATGCCTACTGAACAGAATGAGCATAGTTCATTACTTTCAAAATTTTGATTAGTGAATTAATATGAACATCATAAAACCCCTCATAAATTTGTTTGACTTCTTTAAATATTGTTTGTATTCTGAATGAGGAAAAAACATGCCAATACAATTAAGATATAAAAAAAAATTTATTCCAATAAAGGTAACTTCAAATTTGCAGTTTTCTTATTGTAGCACAAAAAAAAAATAATAATAATGAAGGTTCGAAAAAGACATAAAATCTTCACGAAGTATGTAGTCCTAAATTTAAATGTATCATTATTGCTGTTGTTATACGTAGCTAAGAGAGAAAATTTTGGCAGGCAGCGTTATGGTTTAGATTCCCCAAAGATCATGTCTTGGCCCCATATGGAGGTGGTGGAACTAATAGGAAATGAGGCTTTACTGGAACAAGATAAGTAATTGACATGAGCCTTTTAATGGTGTCTCTCACACCTCATTTTCTGTCTGTCTCTGTCTCTCTCTGTCTCTTTCTTCTTCCTGCCCGTGTGTGTGTGTGTGTGTATGTGTGTGTATGTGTGTGTGTGTGTGTGTGTGTGTATGTGTCTTTGTTGGTGTGTGTGTCTTGGTATGTGTTTTCATGTGTGTGTTTGTGTCTGTGTTTGTATGTGTGACCTTGTTTGTGTGTGTGTGTGTGAGTTTGTATGTGTGTCTGTGTTGTTGTGTGTATGTGTGTGTGTTTATGTATGTGTGAGAGTATGTGTGTGTCTGCATTGGTGGGTGTGTGCATGTGTGTGTGTATATGCATTGGTGTGTGTATGTGTGTGTGCTTATGCATGTGTGTGTGTGTCTGCATTGGTGTGTGTGTGTGTCTGCATTGGTGTGTGTGTGTGCATGTGTGTGTGCATTGGTGTGTGTGAATGGTCCTTTCTCTCTCTACTTCTCCACCATGTATTCCTTTTTTCTTGCTCAGCATCACTTCAGGCCCCAAGGGCTACGTTAACGTACTATGGATTGCAGTGTCTAAAACCAGGATGGAAGAGACAGCTTTCTTCTTTTAAGGAAGGTAATTTGTCACAAGAATGGAAAGCTGATGGGAATTTTGACACATCACAGGTTGTTAAAACACACAACTGATGTTTTGTTACTCTTTCGCTATCTGTTCCCATAGAACACCTGGACAGACCAAATGCAGATTCCATCCATGTGTAGCTTGATAAAATACTTGAGTTTTTTTTTTTTTTTTTTGAAGTTCTATGTGAAGCTCAGCTTCTCTGCTGTCTTTTCTGACTTGCAATTGCTTCTGATTATATAACTTTAGGGAGGGGACATGTAGCTTCCTGGTACTCTTGATCATTGTGCATGGTAGGAGCCTACTAAGCCTAAAGTTGCAAGAATTTCTTTAGTTCTTCCCAGGAGGAAGTGTTTCTATTGGAAGAAACTTGCTACACACAGAAAAGTTCACATTTTCTCTCATGCACTGCCATTCTGAACAGTAAGGATAAATTCAGTACTATAACCTTGGCCTTAGAGATCCTGAGTTAAATACTTGAAATACGGTCTTGAAAATTGCAGGAAATGTGTTGCCTATGAGACCGTAGATCTTATTTGAAATTGGTCAATGTTACCAAACATTTTTATAATATTGATTAATACAAAAATCAATTTCCTGTAAGTTCTAAACCTTGCTCTAAGTTTTTCCTCTTCAACTCAGTAAGAATACATTAATCTTCATAAGCTTCTTCATATTATGAGGAAAAAATGCTTATTACTTTTTTTGATCCCTCCACACACTCACATTCAAACCAAATATGGCCACTATTCTCTATTTTTGCCAGTTGTTTGAATGAAAATTATTTTACATTTCAATCAGTTATGTATTAAATTTACTGGAAATTTTCAAAATTCTTTAAAAATTTTATTTTGGGTATAGTAAATAGCTATAATAGACAATATTTTATATGTTCTATGTCTCTTTGGGGTGCCAATTTCTGGAATTTCTTTTGTGTGTTATTTATTTTTTAATCTATTTTCCAGTCACCATTCATTCAAATAACTGAGGTAACATTTAACTGATCCAGTATCTACAAGTGGTTTAGACACAGACCCACATACTCATGGAACATTCTGAGCACCCCTTTGATGACCATTAAAACTATAAAAGAACAAATCTTTCCTTGCCAGACTGATATATGATAGATGAAATCAGATCAACAAGAAATTACTTTTTTAGAAAACAACGTGGTATAGAAAATAATCTTACTTAATGGAGAAAGATAAATTTTTGGCCATAACTAGGTCCCTTTGAGAATGCAACCTGGACTTATAGTTTTCAGCCATTGTGACAAAAGTGTCTTTAGGCATTTGAGTGTCTTAGAATGGTAGCTCAAGGAATCTATAATAGGAGACAACTGTGATTTAGCCTGTGAAGTGATCACTGGACTTCATGTAGGTTCTTGGCCTTCAATTCTGTTGCCTCCTTGTGACCAGACATGTTTCTTCTACTATCCATGTATTCTATTAGATCTAATAGCATTCCATTAGATTTACATTCATGACTATGAGCATTAAGGCTCACTCGCTCTTTTGAGAATGAAGCTATTTTGTACAGTTTTAAGAACTAAAAGTAATGGAATGAATTGTTTAATCTCTCCATCACTGTACATATTTAGAATGCTGTACAAGATATTTTTGCATGGGTAGACATCACAGGTATGCTCTAGGTAGAAATGGGCCTGTTGCTTATTGCTTTGTGTAAAGTTGCATAGTTATACAGTGGCACACCATGTCTGGGTGATAAATTGGAGGTTTCAATTGGGTCACAAAGATCAGAGTTTAAATTTCAGAGCTTGACCTAAATAGAGGAATTAGTTCACAGTTCTTTCAATTTCAGTGTGATTACATAAAATGAAGGTTAAAATGAAGACAGAAGTTAATTTCTTTTCTTTTTCTTTCTTTTTTTTTTTTTTTTTTTTAGTATAGAATAGAGTTTATTCAGGGGATAGGGAGGGGAGTTGAGAGGGTAGTGGGGAGAGAGAGAGAGAGAGAGAGAGAGAGGGAGAGAGAGAGAGAGAGAGAGAGAGAGAGAGAGAGAGAGAGAGAGAGAGAGCACAAAGAAGAGGAGTAGAAAAGTAGAGGCTGGCCATGAGCACATGGAGAGAGAAGGGGTAAGGGAATGGGGAAAGAGCGTGGAAGGGACAGGGGGACAAAGAGGGAGTAGGAAGGCAAGAACAAGTGAAAGATAGTGAGAAGAGGGCTAGCAGCCCCTTATTATAGTGAGTCAGGTATACCTGGCTATTGCCAGGTAACTGGAGCAGAGATTAGACAAAAATGTTAACAGAAACTAACAGAGAGACCCAAATTTAGACAATACGCAGATTGTAAGAGACCTTGCAACATTCAGTTTTAAATGGGATATCTTCATCCAACCCCTTCCCTCAGAGCTCAGGGAACTATGTGGACAAGTACAGAAGTATGGAAGTTAATTTCTATGTAACAGATTTCTTGGGGAAAAACAGTGCCACCTATCTTCGAATCTGTAGGGACTGGAGATAGCCAATGGTGTGAAAGCAATCAGAAAAACGAAAGAAAGTGCATCAGAGTCACTACAAGTAAGGTGCTTGCTGTCTCACAAATCGACACAATTGGAAATAGACCATGTGGCTTGTGGTCAAACACAAATCAAAATCGGAAAGTTTGCTACTAATGTGAAATTTGCCAATTTGCCTGTGTTCACGTGGATTTTCAGGACGAATATTGTTTATATATTTCTTTAGTAAGGCATGAACCAGGGGAGAGAAAGAGGATAAAGAGGAAGGGGAGGAAACACAAGAGGAAGAGGAGGGTGGAGGAAGCAGAGAAAGGTTGACAATCACGCCTTCTGGGAGAGTGAATTCCTAACTTCCTCAGCAGTGAGATGTGAGTGTTTCTGGTTAGGAAACCAGAGGTTTAGGGCAGCTGAGATTCCCAGAGGGATGCACTGTCTAGGACACTCACTTGTATGCGTTACAAGACTGGGGAACACGCAAAAGTTCCACAGAGGACTTCACTCTATACTGCAGGACACAGAAAAATTAAATCCATTTTAAGATATCATGGACAATTTAGATTTTCCTACTTTCTGATACATCATTCCCTTTCCTTCTTGATCCTAACCATGCAAGAAATTCATGAAACAAAATGCAATAAAAAGGATGGCCATGATTTGTTCCTCAGCTCTTCACTGACAGTGTTCTTGATCAAGAAGGAACACTATAATAAACAATTCGTATCCATATAAAATTTTTACTTAAGTAAATTTATACTTAAATTTTAATTGTTGGCATTTTCAAGTAAAAGCAGTTGAACATGTCCAGGAAGATTAGAAAAACCTAAAATCTGTTCATGTTTTCTCAAAGGGGGACAAATGTTTCTTTGTGGGAATATTTGAAGGGACCATGAGAGGAGGAGGAGGAGGAGGAGGAGGAGGAGGAGGAGGAGGAGGAGGAGGAGGAGGAGAAGGAGTAGGAGGAGCTTTTAATTGCATGTGTTAGGTCTGTTATTCTTTGTACTTCAACAAAACAACACAACAACAGCAACAAATCTCAGATCTTAATCTCATACCTGAATATGGGAAAGTTTAACAGAAATACAGATTCAGGACTCCCCCTTTGACTATTCTTTGGTAAAATGTTTAGTGAATAAAATCTAGTACTAACTGGTTTATCTAGAAGAAAATAGCTGCCAAATAAATATCCTGTTCTTTTAGAAACATCTAGAAACATTCTGGTTGATTCTAAAGTTATTCTGGCGATTGGTATCATTTTTCCCAGCCTTCCTAGCTGCCGTCTTACTTACAATGCTTAGAGAACTTGGGTGTGTTTCTTCACTGATGTGGGGATGCAAAGGCTTCCACCTGCCTAGCTCAGGACTGATGAAGACAAAGGCCAACGACTATGTGACTACATTATATGCACCTGTAGACATCAGTTTGGATAACTTTGAAAATTAACTTTATACCATGTGTTTTAATGATAATTATCCTTCTTCAACTCCTCTTCTATCTACCAATACTTTCACTACTTCCCCACTTTTGTAATATTTTTTTTCTATCCCCTTTTAAACATATCAAGTTCCGTTTGTTTTACCTATGCACTCTTAGATGTGTGCTCTTTTACTTAGTGGCCAGTCTACAAGGGAATACATTCTTAAAGGAAACTGTCTTTTCTTCTTTCACTGTCTCTTTTTGCCACTAATTCCTGAGATAGTGGTGTCACTTTGTGCCCACATGCCTTCTCTATATTTTTTTCTACGTGAGACTCTTGCTCTTGTGTATGCTGATATACTCATAGAGTGATCGTATTGATATGTGCAAGTGCCCTGTTCTATCTGAAGGACACTCTTCCCTTACAGGCATCATGACTTCTGGCTCATAGAATCTGTTGCTATTTTTCAGCAATGATCTCTTAGTCTTAGGGGGATAGGGTGTTTAGCATTCTTGTCCATCAAGGAAAGGTATATTAAAACTACTTTGAGATTTCCACTTACTCTTGTCAGAATGCCTAAGATTGAAAAATAAAATGATGACAAATGCTGGGGTGGATTTGGAGGAAGAGGAATCTTTACTCACTGATGGTGGAAGCGAAAATTAATGTAACTCGTCAGTGAAGAAAGACACTCTCAAAAAGCTAGAAAAAGATAATGATCCAACTATCACTTTTCAGTAGATTTCCAGTATCTATATTATGATATAGAGAAACCTGTCAGAAAAGTTATTTGCTGCTAAATTCATAACAGTTAGAGACTGAGTGGAAATATTCACCTAAGTACCCATCAATTGATACTTAAATAATTAAAATGTAGTATATTTACACGATGGAATATTAATCATCTTTAATTGCTACTTTGTTCTCTATAGCAAAGAATTGGAGTCAACTTCATTGTCTGAAAACAGATGAATGGATAGTGAAAATTTAGGGCACACATACACATACACACACACACACACACAAACTAGGCTCTGAAGAAAAATGAAGCTAGAATTTTTTTCAGGAAAATCAGTTGACAGAGAATCGATACTAAGCAAGGTCATATAGTCTCAGAAAGGAATAAATCACATTCTGTCTCATATGCAGAATCTACCCAATACACTGTGTCTATGTACACAAATGTAAATGTAGACAGAGTATAACCTGAAGACAAAAGAAGTGTATAAGGAAAGGGACAGAATGTAGGCAATGGCTGAGTCCATAAAGCTAAATATTATAACTTTTCAAGTTCTAACTCTGTCATGGATTATTCTGGTGTTTGATTATGAATAAGTATATAAATTTAATGTGAAGCTTCAAAGTTTCCATTTTATTTTATTTTTAAATTTTTTTTATTAGGTATTTTCCTCATTTACATTTCCAATGCTATCCAAAAAGTCCCCAATACACTCCCCCCACACTCCCCAACCCACCCACTCCCACTTTTTGGCCCTGGCGTTCCCCTGCACTGGGGCATATAAAGTTTGCATGTCCAATGGGCCTCTCTTTCCAGTGATGGCCAACTAGGCCATCTTTTGATACATATACAGCTAGAGTCAAGAGCTCTGGAGTACTGGTTAGTTCATAATGTTGTTCCACCTATAGGGTTGCAGATCCCTTTAGCTTCTTGGGTACTTTCTCTAGCTCCTCCATTGGGGGCCCTGTGCTCCATCCAATAACTGACTGTGAGCATCCACTTCTGTGTTTGCTAGGCCCCGGCATAGTCTCACAAGAGACAGCTATATCAGGGTCCTTTCAGCAAAATCTTGCTAGTGTATGCAATGGTGTCAGCGTTTGGATGCTGATTATGGGATGGATCCCTAGATAAGGCAGTCTTTAGATGTGCATCCTTTCTTCACAGCTCCAAAATTTATCTCTGTAATTCTTCCCATGGGTGTTTTGTTCCCAATTCTAAGAAGGGACAAAGTGTCCACACTTTGGTCTTCGTTCTTCTTGAGTTTCATGCGTTTAACAAATTGTATCTTATATCTTGGGTATCCTAAGTTTTTGGGCTAATATCCACTTATCAATGAGTACATATTGTGTGAGTTCCTTTGTGATTGTGTTACCTCACTCAGGATGATGCCCTCCAGGTCCATCCATTTGCCTAGGAATTTCATAAATTCATTCCTTTTAATAGCTGAGTAGTACTCCATTGTGTAAATGTACCACATTTTCTGTATCCATTCCTCTGTTGAGGGGCATCTGGGTTCTTTCCAGCTTCTGGCTATTATAAATAAGGCTGCTATGAACATAGTGGAGCATGTGTCCTTCTTACAGGTTGGGACATCTTCTGGATTTATGCCCAGGAGAGGTATTGCTGGATCCTCTGGTAGTATTATGTCCAATTTTCTGAGGAACCGCCAAACTGATTTCCAGAGTGCTTGTACAAGCTTGCAATCCCACCAACAATGGAGGAGTGTTCCTCTTTCTCCACATCCTCACCAGCATCTGCTGTCACCTGAATTTTTGATCTTAGCCATTCTGATTGGTGTGAGGTGGAATCTCAGGATTGTTTTGAGTTGCATTTCCCTGATGATTAAGGATATTGAACATTTTTTCAGGTGCTTCTCAGGTGAGAATTCTTTGTTCAGTTCTGAGCCCCATTTTTAATGGGGTTATTTGATTTTCTGGAGTCCACCTTCTTGAGTTCTTTATATATATTGGATATTAGTCCCCTATCTGATTTAGGATAGGTAAAGATCCTTTCCCAATCTGTTGGTGGTCTTTTTGTCTTATTGACGGTGTCTTTTGCCTTGCAGAAGCTTTGCAACTTTATGAGGTCCCATTTATCGATTATCGATCTTACAGCACAAGCCATTGCTGTTCTATTCAGGAATTTTTCCCCTGTACCCGTATCTTTGAGGCTTTTCCCTACTTTCTCCTCTATAAGTTTCAGTGTCTCTGGTTTTATGTGGAGTTCCTTAATCCACTTAGATTTGACCTTAGTACAAGGAGATAGGAATGGATCAATTCACATTCTTTTACATGATAACCGCCAGTTGTGCCAGCACCATTTGTTGAAAATGCTGTCTTTTTTCCACTGGATGGTTTTTGCTCCCTTGTCAAAGATCAAGTGACCATAGGTGTGTGGGTTCATCTCAGGGTCTTCAATTCTGTTCCATTGGTGTACTTGTCTGTCGTTATACCAGTACCATGCAGTTTGTATCACAATTGCTCTGTAGTACAGCTTTAGGTCAGGCATGGTGATTCCACCAGAGGTACTTTTATCCTTGAGGAGAGTTTTTGCTATCCTAGGTTTTTTGTTGTTCTAGATGAATTTGCTGATTGCCCTTTCTAATTCCTTGAAGAATTGAGTTGGAAATTTGATGGGGATTGCATTGAATCTGTAGATTGCTTTTGGCAAGATAGCCATTTTTACAATGTTGATTCTGCCAATCCATGAGCATGGGAGATCTTTCCATCTTCTGAGATCTTCTTTAATTTCTTTCTTCAGAGACTTGAAGTTCTTGTCATACAGATCTTTCACTTCCTTAGTTAGAGTCACGCCAAGGTATTTTATATTGTTTGTGACTATTGAGAAGGGTGTTGTTTCCCTAATTTCTTTCTCAGCCTGTTTATCCTTTGTGTACAGAAAGGCCATTGACTTGCTTGAGTTAATTTTATATCAAGCTACTTCATTGAAGTTGTTTATCAGGCTTAGGAGTTCTCTGGTGGAATTTTTAGGGTCACTTATATATACTATCATATCATCTGCAAAAAGTGATATTTTGACTTCTTCTTTTCCAATTTGTATCCCCTTGATCTCCTTTTGTTGTCGAATTGCTCTGGCTAGGACTTCAAGTACAATGTTGAATAGGTATGGAGAGAGTGGACAGCCTTGTCTAGTCCCTGATTTTAGTGGGATTGCTTCAAGATTCTCACCATTTACTTTGATGTTGGCTACTGGTTTGCTGTAGATTGCTTTTATCATGGTTAGGTATGGGCCTTGAATTCCTGATCTTTCCAAGACGTTTATGATAAATGGGAGTTGTATTTTGTCAAATGCTTTCTCAGCATCTAACGAGATGATCAAAGTTTCCATTTTAAATTCCAACTCTAACTGTATATAATAAGTTCTTTAACGCATATAGTATTTGGGTATAGTTGACATTGATTTATGTAAATGGTTTTGAAATAATAACATAGAGCACTGGACCACCTTGGGCCCAAACTCAGTGGGCAGTCCCACGGACTTCAGAGGACTCTCCACTGCATAGGCACCCTAGCACATCCAGGATCTTAGGATCACAGGTGGTGAGTGAAACACAGCATCTATTCCAGTAGAACTGAGGGTACTTGGGGACAGCTGAAGCACAGACACAGGAACATCGCCACACCAGTGGCTCAATTTTCTTCCAGTATGCACTGGTCTAACTTCGTTTAGAACTCAGTAGACAGCCCCACTGTCCCCAGAGGAGGTATCACTTCCAGGTGCTCAACACACCCAGGATCTTAGGATGCCAGGATCCCAGAAGCTTGGTCACACCAGGATCTTAGGTTCTCAGAGGAAGCTTGAGTGCCAACAACTTTGACACACCCAGAATCTCAGCATCACAGGATCCTAGAATCACAGGATCACAAAGTTGCTGGAATCTGAGAAGTTCTGACTCAACTGGGAATACAGGAAGGACAGGCTCCAATCAAATATATGAAGGACAGGGAGAACTTGAGATATTCAGAAGACAGGAAGCAAACAAAAGAACAGAAGCAACAGAAACCAAGATTACTTGGCACCTTCAGAACCAAACTCCCACCATAGCAAGTCCTAGATATACCTTCACAGCAGAAAAGCAAGATATGGATCTAAAGTCAATTCTCATGATGATTATGGGGGACTATAAGAAGGAAATAAATAACTCCCTTAAAGAAATACAGGAGAACATATCCAAACAGGTGAAAGAATTGAAGAAAACCATGCAGGATCTAAAAATGGAAGTAGAAACAATAAAGAAATCACAAAAAGGGACAACTCTGGAAATAGAAAACCTAGGAAAGAAATCAGGAGCCATAGATGCAAATACAACAAACAGAATTCAAGAGGTAAAAGAGAGAATCTCAGGTGCATAAGATACCATAGAAAACATTGACACAACAATCAAAGAAAATGTGAAATGCAAAAAGATACTAACCCAAAACAGCCAGGAAATCTAGGACACAATGATGTAACCTCCCCAGATCCTGAAGCTGGCCGAGCCAGGTGTTGAATTTGCTGCCACTAAGGAGATTACCTAGGATAGAGCCTTCCTAGTTCACTCTATTTTTCAGCCACTGTTGCTACTGCTACCTGCTGGGAGGCCACAGAGCTATTCTGGAGACTATACCCTATTCTGCATGTCATCACCTGCAGCTGGTTTCAGGCTCCAAGGATGAATTGGCAGGAATGGGCCTCCAACCCCCTTTATAAGTGCATTTGCCATTAAACATTTGAGCCTTGATCAGGAACCTTGTCTTGGCTCCAATTTTCTCTCAACCACCTAGTTCCCCTCTCTTTTTCAGCCCCTGCTTGCCTCCCATGTGAAACCCAGTTCATGTGAGCTGCAGGTCGGGTTTCCAACACAGTGAGAAGACCAAACCTATGGATAATAGGTATAGATGAGAAGGAAGATTTCCAACTTAAAGGGCCAGTAAATATCTTCAACAAAAATATAGACGAAAACCTCCCCAACATTAAAAAAAGAGAGAGAGAGATGCCCATGAACATACTAGAAGCCTATAGAACTCCAAATAGTTTGGACCAGAAAAGAAATTGCTCCTGTCACATAATAATCAAAACACCAAATGCACAAAACAAAGAAATTATTAAAAGCAATAAGGGAAAATGGTCAAGTAACATATAAACACAGACCTATCAGAATTACACCCAACTTCTCCCCAGATACTATGAAATCCTGGAGAGATGTCATACAGACTCTAAGAGAACACAAATGCCAGCCCAGGCTACTATACCCAGCAAAACACTCAATTACCATAGATGGAGAAACCAAGGTATTCCAAGACAAAAAAAAATTACACAATATATTTCTACAACTCTAGCTCTTCAAAGAATAGTAAAGGTAAAACTCCAACACAAGGAGGGAAACTACAATCTAGAAATGGCAAGAAAGTAATCTTTCAACAAACCTAAAAGAATATAGCCTCGTGAACAAAATTCCAACTCTAACAACAAAAATAACAGGAAACAACAATGACTTTTCCTTAATATCTCTTAATATCAATGGACTCAGTTCCCCAATAATAAGACATAGACTAACAGACTGGTTAAATAAACAGGACCCAACATTTTGCTGCTTACAGGAAACCCACCTCGGGGAAAAAGACAGACACTACCTCAGAGTGCAAGGTTGGAAAACAATTTTCCAAGGAAATCCTCAGAAGAAACAAGCTTGAGTAGCCATTCTAATATCGAATAAAATTGACTTTCAAACTAAAGTTATCAAAAAAGTTAAGGAGGGACACTTCATACTCACCAAAGGTAAAATTTGCCAAGATGAACTTTCAGTTCTGTACATCTATGCTCCAAATGCAAGGGTACAAACATTCATTAAAGAAACTTTAGTAAAGCTCAAAACACACATTGCACCTCATACAATAATAGTAGGAGATTTAAACACCCCACTCTCATCAATGGACAGATCCTGAAAATAGAAATTAAACAGAGACACAGTGAAACTAAGAGAAGTTATGAAACAAATGGATTTAAATAATATTTATAGAAAATTTCATCCTAAAACAAAAGGATATAACTTTTTCTCAGCACCTCATGGTACCTTTTCCAATACTGACCATATGATTGATCACAAAAAAGGCCTGAACAGATACAAAAATACTGAAATAATGGCATGCAACCTATCAGATCACCTTGGACTAAGGCTGATGTTCAATAACAACATAAATAATAGAAGGCCCACATTCACGTGGAATTGGAATAACACTCTATTCAATGGTAACTTGCTCAAGTAAGAAATAAAGGAAGAAATTAAAGACTTTTTAGAGTTTAATGAAAATGAACTCACAACATATTAAAACTTATGAGACACAATAATAACAGTCCTAAGAGAAAAACTCATAGCTCTGAGTGCCTCCAAAAATAATCTGGAGAGAGCAGCTTGTCAGCACACTTAAATGTTCTAGAACAAAAGGAAACAAATTCACCCAAGGGGAGTAGAAGAAAGGAACCAATCAAACTCAGGGCTGAAATCAACCAAATAGAAACAAAAAGAACTATACAAAGAATCAACCAAACCAGGAGCTGGTTCTTTGAGAAAATCAACAAGATAGATAAACCCTTAACAGACTAACTAGAGGACATAGGGACAGTATCCTAATTAACAAAATCATAAATGAAAAAGGAGACATAACAACAGAACCTGAGGAAATCCAAAAAATCATCAGATCCTACTAGAAAAACCTATACTCAAAACAACTGGAAAACCTGGATTAACTAGACAATTTTCTAGACAGATATCAGGTACCAAAGTTAAATCAGGATCAGATTAATGATCTAAACAGTCCTATATCCTCTTCCAACCAAAAAAGCCCAGGAACAGATGGGTTTAGTGCAGAGTTCTATCAGACCTTCAAAGAGGACCTAATTCCAATACTCCTCAAACTGTTTCACAAAATAGAAACAGAATGTACTCTACCCAGTTCATTCTATGAAGCTACAATTACTCTGATACCTAAACCACATAAAGACCCAACAAAGAAAGAGAACTTCAGACCAATTTCTCTTATGAATATCAATGCAAATTACTCAATAAAATTCTTGGAAACCTAATCCAAGAACACATCTAAACAATCATTCATAATGATCAAATAAGCTTCGTCCCAGGGATGCAGGGATGGTTCAATATATGGAAACCGATCAATGTAATCCACTATATAAACAAACTCAAAGACAAAAACCACATAATCATCTCAATGCATGCTAAGAAAGCTTTTGATAAAATCCAATACCCATTCATGATTAAAAGTCTTGGAAAGATCAGGAATTCAAGGCCCATACCTAAACATAATAAAAGCAATATACACCAAACCAGTAGCCAACATCAAACTAAATGGAGAGAAACTTGAAGCAATTCCACTAAAATCAGGGAGTAGACAAGGCTGCCCACTCTCTCCCTACCTATTCCATATAGTACTTGAAGTCCTAGCCAGAGCAATTAGACAACAAAAGGTGATCAAAGGTATACAAATTGGAAAGGAAGAAGTCAAAATATCACTATTTGCAGATAATATGATAATATATATATATATATATATATATATATATATATATATATATATGACCCCAAAAATTCCACCAGAGATTTACTAAACTTGATAAATAACTTCAGTGAAGTAGCTGGATATAAAATTAACTCAAACAAATCAGTGGCTTTTCTCTACACAAAGGATAAATGGGCTAAGAAAGAAATTAGGTAAACAACACCCTTCAATATAGTCACAAAAATTATAAAATACCTTGGTGTGACTCTAACTAAGCAAGTGAAATATCTGTATGATAAGAACTTCAAGTCTCTGAAGAAAGAAATTGAAGAATATCTTAGAAGACGGAAAGATCTCCCATGCTTATGGATTGGCAGGATAAATATATTAAAAATGGCTATCTTGCCAAGAAAAATCTACAGATTCAATCCTATCCCCATCAAAATTCCTACTCAATTTTTCATAGAGTTAGGAAGGGCAATTTGCAAATTCATCTGGAATAAGAAAAAAAAAGTAACATTCCTCCATTGCTGGTAGGATGGTAAGCTGTTACAACCACTCTGGAAATCAATCAAGCAGTTCTTCAAAAAAATTGGACATAGTTCTACCGGAAAATCCAGCAATACCATACATGGGCATATACCCAGAAATGCTCCAACTTGTAATAAGAACACATGCTCCACTATATTCATAGCAGTCTTATTTATAATAGCCAGACACTGGAAAGAATTCAAATTTTTTCAACAGAGGAATGGATACAGAAATTGTGGTACCGTTTTACAATGGAGTACTACACAGCTATTAAAAACAATGAATTTATGAAATTCTTAGGCAAATGGAAGGATCTATAGGATATCATCCTAAGTGAGGTAACATAAGAACACACATGATAAGTGGAAGCAAATGGAAGGATCTATAGGATATCATCCTAAGTGAGGTAACATAAGAACACACACATGATATGCAATCACTGATAAGTGGATATTAGCCCAGAAACTTAGAATACCCAAGACACAATTTGCAAAATACATGAAACTCAAGAAAATGGAAGACCAAAGTGTGGACACTTCGATCCTTCTTAGAAGGGAGAGCAGAATACCCATAGAAGGAGTTACAGAGACAAACTTCTGAGCAGAGACTGAAGGCATGACCATCCAGAGACTGCTCCACCCACGGATCCATCCCATAAATACCACCAAACCTAGAGACTATTGCAGATGCCAACAGGAGCTTGCTGATAAGACCCTGATATAGCTGTCTTCTGAGAGGCTCTGTCAGTGCCTGACAAGCGCAGAAGTGGATGCTCACAGCCATCCTTTGGACACAGGGTCCCCAATGAAGGTGCTAGAGAAAGTACTCAAGGAGCTGAAGGGGTTTTGCAGCCCCCTAGGAGGACTACAATATGAACTAACCAGTAACAATAGAGCTCCCCGGGACAAAACCACCAATCAAATAAAGCACACAGAGAGACTCATGGCTCTAGCTGCATATATAGCTGACAATGGCCTAGTCGGTCATCAATGGGAGGAGAGGCCCTGGGTCCTGTGATGGTTCTATGCCCCAGTATAGGGGAATGCCTGGGCCAGGAAGCAGGAGTGGGTAGGTTGGGGAGCAGGGGAAGGGGGGAGAGGATAGGTGATTTTCAGAAGGGAAACTAGGATAGGGGATAGCATTTGAAATGTAAACAGAGAAAATATCTAATTAAAAAATAGTAACATAAAAGAAGTTAATCCTGTGCTAATAACAACAACATAAAGAGAAAAAAATTAAGAATAACAGAAAATATCCACAATATTCTGTGATTTCCACATATGGGAGCTAGAAGCAATCAATCATTTGGAGTAAGGCAACTTAGATCCAGAAAGACAAATGACAACTGTTCTTTTTCATTTGTGGATGTTAGTTTTGAAACTTCAGACATCGGTATATATATGCTTCATTTAAAACTTCCATGGAACTTTAAAAATTTATTAGGAAATGTGGTGGAAGACCCCCACGGGGGGGGGGAGGGTCACAGAAATCACAGAACTGGTATAAAGTGTTAAAGGTTCAGGTTTAAATTAGGGATGGAATGAGCTAGTGGGACTGAGGAGTGAATATAGGGAGAAATGATAACATGAAAGACCTTTGGAAAAAGTCATTTGATAATCTACTACTAAATAACCTTACAACTAGATCAACTAGATCATCACATACAGTGACACACACACACACACACACACACACACACACACACACACACACACACACACACACCACACACACACCAGCTGTACTTGTTTCAAAAGTAGGAGATCTTTAAAAAGTTAATTTATGCTAGGCAGTGGGGTGCAGGCCTTTAATCCCAGCACTTGGAGGCAGAGGCAGGTGGATTTCTAGGTTTGAGGCCAGCCTGTTCTACAGAGTGAGTTCCAGGAGAGCCATGGCTACAGAAAGAAACCCCCCCCCAAAAAACTAAGTTAATGTATTTCATATAGGTCAGTTTAAATATAGTTTTATATAACTATATAAAACTAAAGTCATATGTGTATATATATATATATATATACACATATATAATTAATACATAATATAAAATATAAAACATGTATACATATATTTGTTATATTATATACATATATATACATACACACACATATATCACACACGCACACACACACACACACACACACACACACACATATTACATTGGAGATATCCCCACTAGACACCAAAATCTAACAAAGTACCCAGTGTCAAGAGTCAAGAAGTGGTTTCTTCTTCTGCAGTTATTTGCCACTGACATCCCTATGCATTATAGACTACTGCCAGGCCCACAGGTTTCCCACAAGAACTTGATGGTAAAACACTATTTTCTGAAGACAAAACATACTTGAGTCATAGAACATGATAACGTTATGCTGGTACTGACTTGAATTCTTCATTCCATACTAGTTAGCTTTAATAGTGATGGGAGTTGCTCTGCACAGTGGAAGAGGAAGACAGGAATCATCACTCTTAACCCAGCTCTGAACCCAGAAAGCTAGAATGAGTGTCTGTTCTGGCAAGACAAGACCATTAGGGCAACAGTATTATGAAAGCAATAACCAACTGCTTTCTGATTGGATTAAGTCCAGCTCTACAAGGGAAAAAAAGAAAAGAAAAGAAATCAAACATATCTGGCAGCAGTCTAAGGGCCAACAGCATGTGGCTAGACAGGCCAGGGGACTTAGAGGAGAGCCTATTGCTATTAATTTACCAAATTGACAGAGTATTTGAAGGATTTTAAATGGTTTTATCATTATATCCATACATTAATGTGCCTCTCAACCCTCATCAGATAAGCATCTATTTATAGAAGGTGATGATCAACACATACAACTAACTGGTCAAGATGCGGAGAACAAAGGCTGCAACATGCTTAACACTAAGAGGGACATTTATATCGCAGATCTCTTCTTGCTGTGATGTGCATTTCGTTGGCAAGGATGATTATATTGGGCACTAAGATTTTAAGTACAGTGTGCTCTTCTAATTATATTTAACATATTAATACCATGCTTAACAAGTATACTACAAAAGCCAACAAACTAAATTGAATGTTTTTGTTAAAAAAAGAAGACAAAGTCCTTTGGTCTGACTCAGCTGTTTTGACAGACTGTACCTCAGTTACGCTATAGACTGTCAAGAGAACAAGGTTCTCATAGTAAGAAAAAAAAGTAAAATAATAGCATAAATAAAACATTTCCAAAAAAAATCCCTGATACATTATGGACACTCAATAATATAGAGAGAATAATTAAATAAATTATCAATAATCTTATCACACAATAGTTTAAATTATGTTCTAGATCTGATTTTTGCCATACACAACTTATATAAAGTGAGCATCCAAAATGGCCAGTATTTGAGATATTCTAACAGCTTTATTGAACATTGTTACACATAAAATAAGCCATACCGTTTCAAGTGTACAACCAGATTTTGTTTTAGCATGATCATAGTCTAGAGAATGGACATATTTATGCTGCCTCCCCAAAGTCTACTGCTAATTCTCAATCAATCCCAGTGACTCAAACCCTTCATATCCTTAGCCAGCAGGTAGGCTTTCTCTCTCAATGGATGGATTTGCATTAACATTGTCTTTACATCTATCTATCTATCTATCTATCTATCTATCTATCTATCTATCTATCTATCTATCTATCTACCTAATAATTTATATGTGCCCACACGTGTGCATATCTCACAGAGTACATAGAAAATGAATTGTCTCTCCTTCTACCTTTATGTGGCTCCTGGGGATCAAACTCTGGTCATCAGTTTTGGTGGCCTTTCTGCTTGAGTCATCCCAGCGGCCCTTGTTTTAAAAGTAGGAGTTTTTTTTTTTAATTAATTCATTTATTTCACATAGAGGTAAAAAAATTACTCTCTGTAGTCAATTCTGCTGCTTTGTGGGATCTGGAGGAAAACTTGAGTCCTCAGGCCTACACACAAGTTTCTCTTTCCTCTAAGCCATCTCGCCCTTCCCAAGTTTACATTATTGAATGGTTTGAGAATGAGATGCACCGCACATAGCTTTGATAGTTGGCCAGGCTTCTTTTAGTCCGCACAATTCTTAGCCACTCAGTTGACCACATAGTTTGTTCTTTATATGATTCAGTGGTAATAACTGCAAATACAAACTCCAGTGTACTTTCTCATTCACTTATTCACTTAGGTTTTACTATTACAAGCAAAGTTAACATGCACATCTCTATCTGGTTCTTTTTATGGATTTCAATTCTTTTTTTTTATTATTATTATTAGGTATTTTCCTCATTTACATTTCCAATGCTATCCCAAAAGTCCCCCACACATTCCCCCCCACACACACCTACTCCCCCTCCACCTACCCCCCCACCACTCCCACTTCTTGGCTCTGGCGTTCCCCTGTACTGAGGCATATAAAGTTTGCACGATCAAGGGGCCTCTCTTTCCACTGATGGCCAACTAGGCCATCTTCTGATACATATGCAGCTAGAAACACGAGCTCCGGGGTGGGGGGGTGGTACTGGTTAGTTCATATTGTTGTTGCACCTACAGGGTTGCAGATCCCTTTAGCTCCTTGGGTACTTTCTCTAGCTCCTCCATTGGGGGCCCTGTGATTCATCCAATAGCTGACTGTGAGCATCCACTTCTGTGTTTGCTAGGCCCCGGCATAGTCTCACAAGAGACAGCTATATCTGGGTCCTTTCGATAAAATCTTGCTAGTGTATGCAATGGTGTCAGCGTTTGGAAGCTGATTATGGGATGGATCCCCGGATATGGCAGTCTCAAAATGGTCCATCCTTTCGTCTCAGCTCCAAACTTTGTTTCTGTAACTCCTCTCAGGACAAATTTAACCGTTGAAAGGGCTCAATCTTAAATCTAGTTTGGATTTTATGTTTTAAGAAACTGCTAGCTTTTCTTCCCATCCATATGAAAACTTCCTCTATATCCTTGCCAACTCCTGGTGCCTTAGCATTGTGTTTTAGATCTTACACAGTTACTATACTGTCCCTGTGTTTTTAATTTATAGTTTTCTCATGACAAATGGCGCTTATCTCCAGAGGTGAATTTTTATATATGTAGCAATTATGTTTATATTTGCATGGTTTCCTTACTCAAAATAGTTTTGGTAGTTCCAAATGTATTGTTGGTATATGTCAGATGTTCTTTACATACATTTCACACAAATCTGTTATTACTCTTTTTTTATTTTTGATGAACTTCTCCCAGATACTGAAAGCGACTCCCAAATATTTTTATCAAACTATCATATAAGTATCCATGCTATATTAAGCATATTTCAACCTCACATGTTACTCTACACTGACTCCTTGCTCTCACATCTTTTTTTTTTTTTTAAGTACAGAAGCATGGAAGTTTAAGTATTAAAAATATCACTATGTGTGATGGAGCATGCCTTTAATAGCAGCACTTGGGAAGCAGAGGCAGGCAGAAATCTCCGTGAGAGACAAACCTTGTGTGCAAAGTGGGTTCCAGGATATCCAGGGATACATAGAGAAAGCCTGCATTGAAAACAAACAAACAAAAACCAAATAAACAAATAAGTAAATAAAAATACTTACTGTATGACCAGGTATTCACTGCTAGGTCTTTACCTGAAGAAAGGCTTACATTTTTATATCTGTTTTTGAGGACAATGATTTTAGTGACTAAGAAATTTCATAGAATGTTAACATTTCAATACAGGCTTTTGAATTATATGTAAGCTCATAATTCACTTCCAATTGATTTTTATCTATAGTATGAAGTATGGATCAGCACCACTTAGTGGAGATACTGTGTCTACTGATGTGAATTGTGCTTTACCCTAAGCAGTTGATCTCACACATTTGGTTCTATTTCTTTTCTTTTCTTTTTTGTTATTAAAATTGAATTTTAAAATCATTTATAAGACAGACATAACCAGATAAACTATACAGATTAATCTAGCACTTGACAATCCTTTTATTCTATAATGGCACAGTTGCAAAGATTATTTTCTTTTTTTTTTCTTTCCATTTTTTATTAGGTATTTAGCTCATTTACATTTCCGATGCTATACCAAAAGTCCCCCATACCCACCCACCCCCACTCCCCTACCCGCCCACTCCCCCTTTTTGGCCCTGGCGTTCCCCTGTTCTGGGGCATATAAAGTTTGTGTGTCCAATGGGCCTCTCTTTCCAGTGATGGCCGACTAGGCCATCTTTTGATACATATGCAGCTAGAGTCAAGAGCTCCGGGGTACTGGTTAGTTCATAATGTTGATCCACCTATAGGGTTGCAAATCCCTTTAGCTCCTTGGGTACTTTCTCTAGCTCCTCCATTGGGAGCCCTGTAATCCATCCATTAGCTGACTGTGGGCATCCACTTCTGTGTTTGCTAGGCCCCGGCATAGTCTCACAAGAGACAGCTACATCTGGGTCCTTTCGATAAAATCTTGCTAGTGTATGCAATGGTGTGAGCGTTTGGATGCTGATTATGGGGTGGATCCCTGGATAAGGCAGTCTCTACATGGTCCATCCTTTCATCTCAGCTCCAAACTTTGTCTCTGTAACTCCTTCCAAGGGTGTTTTGTTCCCACTTCTAAGGAGGGGCATAGTGTCCACACTTCAGTCTTCATTCTTCTTGAGTTTCATGTGTTTAGGAAATTGTATCTTATATCTTGGGTATCCTAGGTTTTGGGCTAATATCCACTTATCAGTGAGTACATATTGTGTGAGTTCCTTTGTGAATGTGTTACCTCACTCAGGATGATGCCCTCCAGGTCCAAATGGATGGTTCTATTTCTGAGCAATAGAAATTTCTGTTTCATTATATATTGCTTTTAATATCAATGCTATGCTTTCTCAATTATAGATTTATGAATGGTCTTATATCATATTAAGTTGACTAATCCTCTGACTTTATTCTTTCTTCCAATGCTGATTTTTTGCCTATCTATCTATCTATCTATCTATCTATCTCTCTACCTATCTACCTACCTATTATCTATCTATCTCTATCTCAGTCTCTCTGACTCTCTTCCCATTTGTCCGTCTACATGTAAGCAGGTATACCCATGACTGCATACACATAAGCATGCATTATGTGTGTACCAGCATATGGAAGACTGGGACAATATCATGTGTGTTTCTCAATTACACTTCTTACTATTTTATTTTATTTTATCCAAATGGATGGTTCTATTTCTGAGCAATAGAAATTTCTGTTTCATTATATATTGCTTTTAATATCAATGCTATGCTTTCTCAATTATAGATTTATGAATGGTCTTATATCATATTAAGTTGACTAATCCTCTGACTTTATTCTTTCTTCCAATGCTGATTTTTTGCCTATCTATCTATCTATCTATCTATCTATCTATCTATCTATCTATCTACCTACCTATTATCTATCTATCTCTATCTCAGTCTCTCTGACTCTCTTCCCATTTGTCCGTCTACATGTAAGCAGGTATACCCATGACTGCATACACATAAGCATGCATTATGTGTGTACCAGCATATGGAAGACTGGGACAATATCATGTGTGTTTCTCAATTACACTTCTTACTATTTTATTTTATTTTTTTTAATTTATTTTTTTTAATTTTAATTTTTTTAATTAGGTATTTTCCTCATTTACATTTTCAATGCTATCCCAAAGGTCCCCCATACCCACCCCCCCAATCCCCTACCCACCCACTCCCCCTTTTTGGCCCTGGCGTTCCCCTGTACTGGGGCATATAAAGTTTGCAAGTCCAATGGGCCTCTCTTTGCAGTGATGGCCGACTAGGCCATCTTTTGATACATATGCAGCCAAAGACAAGAGCTCCCGGGTACTGGTTAGTTCATATTGTTGTTCCACCTATAGGGTTGCAGTTCCCTATAGCTCCTTGGGTAATTTCTCTAGCTCCTCCATTAGGGGCCGTGTGACCCATCCAATAGCTGACTGTGATCATCCACTTCTGTGTTTGCTAGGCCCCGGCATAGTCTCACAATAGAGACCTATATCTGGGTCCTTTCAGCGAAATCTTGCTAGTGTATGCAATGGTGTTAGCATTTGGAAGCTGATTATGGGATGGATCCCTGCATATGGCAGTCACTAGATGGTCCATCCTTTCGTCACAGCTCCAAATTTTGTCTCTATAACTCCTTCTATGGGTGTTTTGTTCCCATTTCTAAGAAAGGGTAAAAGGTCTCTTATAGAACTAAGTTCACTGATTTAGACAGAATACTTGGCCAGCAAGCTGCAATGTAGCTCCACCTCTCAGAACTGTTTAGAAGCATAGGACATCATGGGCAGCTTTTTACATGAGTCGTGGGATCTGATCTCAGATTTTCATACTTGGATTGCAATCATGGCCAACTGAATTGGCTCTCAGTCTCCTAGAAGAATATTTTAATATTCCTTTAATAGACTTGGGTCTATTTATTTCTTGACTAAGCTTTTATACATTGTCCTGTTCAGAGAACGAATCCATTTCTTTCCTGTCCATTGTCTATTTAATACATGTAATAGTATTCATAATGCTTTGTATTATACATTTAACTCCTGGACAGCCTGTCATGCTGCCATCGTTCTTCATGCAGATAGACGTGAACTACACTTTCTCTTCCTGCTCTTGCCTGCTGAGATCTTGGAGAATTTGTTTAATTGATTTAGTTAATATTGTTTTTGTCTCTATATTACTGTTTTCTATGCTGAATTTTTACTTTGCCTTTTCTTTTAACTTGTAAGTGCATTTACCTTTTTCTTCTTTTTCTTGATGTTGAAAGCAAGATGATTGGAGTTTTTTTTTCCCACTGAATGTGCTAAGGGCAATCAACAAACTCTGATATGTTGCATTTTATTTGTACTAAATTCAAGCTAAGTTTTCACTTTCCTTTTGATTTTTTCTTTGATTCAAGGATTATACATGGCATGATATTAAATTTTCAAATATTTTGAGAATACAGGACTTTTTTGAAAAATTAATTTTTGTTATTTCTTTGTGTCAGAATGCCTTTGTATGGCTGTACAGTTTTTTTTTTCAGTGAGATTGTTTACAATTGTTAAGCTTTGTGTAAGAAGAAAATCATCAGGTATACACTTAAGGTTCCAGCAGCCTGGGAGCCTAAGTCAGGCTGAACTGTAGTTTGGGGCTAGTCAGAGTTACAAGAAGAAGTTCTATCAAAAAGAAATACAATGTTAAAGGATAGTAAGAAATGGGAGGGAAAAAATCACAAGTCTTGAATATTTTTTATTGATAACAGAATATTTCTTATAACATTCAAATGCATAAAATGCTTTCTTTAATTTTTAAAATGATATTTCTCTCTGTATGTGAATGTAGATGTTTGTGCACACATGCTCACCAATGGGTATGGTGTGACATATGTGTAGAACTCAGAAGATAACGTGTGGGCATCTGCAATTAATGTTTCCTTTGACTGTATAAATTCTGGGTATCAGACTCAGGTAATCAGGTCTGGTAGCAAACATCCTTACTGTCACCCACTTCATTGGCCTGTAAACTGTTTGCTCCATTTCATATGTACTTGTGAAAACATCGGACTGTTTTGAAACATTGTGAGTCTACTTGGTTCCATTAGTCAGTTAACTTCTTTCTGCACAAAATGCTCAGTGCTACATGCTGTGATGCAAAATTGTTGTGGAAAAGCCACCCACCATTTCAAACTTAAGACACTCATCAAGGTTCATTCTTTCTGATCCTTCAAGGTGGTTATTTCTCAGCCTCAGGAATTCTTGCCTATAACATTCAGGTCTGTCATGACAACAATCCGGAGTGATCAAATTCATGTTTACAGAACAGGCTTTGTTCACTTGTCTTTCTTTTTGTCCTCTGCTCCATAAACTTGAATTAGATCACTCTGGATGGTTGTCTACATTTCTACATTTTCAAATGTCAGGAACTCATGCAGGTTTTGTGTGTGTGTGTGTGTGTGTGTGTGTGTGTGTGTGTGTGTTTCTTCTTGTTGTTCCATGGCAGGAAAACTCATTCAATGTAACCATGTGGGTAAAACAGGGCTTTCCTGGTTGTTTGCTACATCTCACTGGTCAGATTAGGGTTACATAAAATCAAGAGTTTTAAAGACTACCAATATAAATATCCTTTTCATTTAATCAGAAAAGTGAATTTAGTACGTTTAACCATCTTTATGGAAAGCAGACACCTTCTTTTCCCCCTGTCAAAGCCTTCACATTTTTAACTCTATCAACAATATGTCACAGCCGGGTGGTGGTGGCGAGCACTTTTAATCCCAGCACTTGGGAGGCAGAGGCAGGCTGATTTCTGAGTTACAGGTCAGCCTGGTCTACAGAGTGAGTTCCAGGACAGCCAGGGCTACAGAGAGAAACCCCTGTGTTGTCTCAAAACAACAACAACAACAACAACAACAAAATTATGTCAAATATTTTTTAAATACTCAATTTAGCTCATGTTGCCATTATGGATTGAGATGTGTTATGATAAATCACAAATTTGCCATCTGAACTAATGTATTTTCCATATGTGCTGACTTGTTATGCACATTTTTGAAAATTGACAATATATATGTTAATGTTAAAGCAGTAAATTAATGTATAAACTAGAAAGAAAACCTTTGCCTTTAAGTTAAAATAATGTTGATATATAAAAAAGAATGTTTCTGACAGCTGTTATATTTGCATAGGAATAGTGCAAGGTAATTGGTAACCATGTTGAAATGATTTTATTTGAGACTGGCATAGCTACAGCTTTCTTTAGCTCTCAGATATTGATCCAAAATTGCCCACTTTGAGGTGACCTTATATAATATCGTGAATATCTTCAGTATATCTATAATTGTAAAGTAAACTTACCAACGTTTTTTTATTTAAATATTTTTTATTATGTATTTTCCTCAATTACATTTCCAATGCTATCCCAAAAGTCCCCCATACCCTCCCCCCCCCCACTCCCCTACCCACCCATTCCCACTTTTTGGCCCTGGCATTCCCCTGTACTGGGGCATACAAAGTTTGCATGTCCAGTGGGCCTCTCTTTCCAGTGATGGCTGACTAGGTCATCTTTTGATACATATGCAGCTAGAGTCAAGAGCTCCGGGGTACTGGTTAGTTCATAATGTTGTTGCACCTACAGGGTTGCAGATCTCTTTAGCTCCTTGGATACTTTCTCTAGCTCCTCCATTGGGGGCCCTGTGATCCATCCAATAGCTGACTGTGAGCATCCACTTCTGTGTTTGCTAGGCCCTGGCCTAGTCTCACAAGAGACAGCTATATCAGGGTCCTTTCAGCAAAATTGCTGAAAAGCATTACATTGCTAGTGTATGCAATGGTGTCATCGTTTGGAGGCTAATAATGGGATGGATCCCTGGATATGGCAGCCTCTAGATGGTCCATCCTTTTGTCTCAGCTCCAAACTTTGTCTCTGTAACTCCTTCCATGGGTGTTTTGTTCCCAATTCTAAGAAGGGGCAAAGTGTCCACACTTTGGTCTTCATTCTTCTTCAGGTTCATGTGTTTTGCAAATTGTATCTTATATCTCGGGTATACTAAGTTTCTGGGCTAATATCCACTTATCATTTGAGTTCTTTTGTGATTGTGTTACCTCACTCAGGATGATGCCCTCCAGGTCCAACCATTTGCCTAGGAATTTCATAAATTCATTCCTTTTAATAGCTGAGTAGTACTCCATTGTGTAAATGTACCACATTTTTGTATCCATTCCTCTGTTGAGGGACATCTGGGTTCTTTCCAGCTTCTGGCTATTAGCATTTTAATACAATGAAACAAGTATACCTTGTTCATATTTTAGAGAAAATCAGAACAAAGCAAACCTTTGTATCATAGTTACCGAACATGAGGCACAAACATCCTAGTTTACCCTAGTTTTCTGTGATTGCAACTATCAATCTTTGATGATGTTAAGCATCATCTTAATGGAATCTAAAACCACCAGAGGAATGGGCCTCCACGCATCCCTGTGGGAGGTTATTTTGGTTGTGTTAATTGATGTGTGAAGTCTCTTGTTGAGTGTGAAACTGTTCAGTGACTGGGATTCTGGACTATATAAGCAGACATAGGGAGCTGGACAGTGTTAAGATTCTATCCTTGCCCTTAGTGTCTGTGGAGGTAACAGGACTAGTCCTTCATGCTTCTGCCTTTATAACTACTCTGCAGTGATGGATGGTAATCGGGGAATCTGTTCCCAGTTATATACCCTCTCCCCTGATGTGCACTTGTTGAGGTATCTCACTACACTAACAAGCAGAGAAACTGACACATTATCCTGAACCCACTAAAAGTGTATCTTGTGTTTCTTTTGTTGCTACTGGTTCTGTTTGATTTGTGACATGGTCTTATATTCTATTGCTTAGCTTGCCTCAAACTAAGTGCTCTTGACCCTCTCTGACATCTAAGTGCTAAGGTCACAGCTTTCATAATTCCATGCCTGGTACATAATATTGTCATATCATTTAAATGAATCTCCAACTTCATATGCTTTAGGTAATTACATGGTGCCTAAATTTATGTATATAGTGCATAATATTATTTCTATCACCATACATCATATAACAAGATTCATCAATATCCACATTGCTAAGAAGAGGGAAAAGTGAAGAAAGGATGGGGAAGAAGAGGGAACTGAAAGGAAAGAGAGACATAGATAGGTTTTGAAGTAGTGGAGTGCTGAAATTGGTATTAGGGTGGGAAGAATGAACAAGCCCTTTACCTTCTGTAATGCATGCCTGATGTCCATTTTGTATGAGGTACATCTAACCATTCTGTGTTCTCTGTAATTTTCTTATTTTGTCTCTTAGGATAATTAAATGACTTTATCCAAGTATATTATCTATTTAGTCTCTGAAAGTTAAACCTCTGTAGCAGACTTTTGCATCTCTCAAATGGATGAAACCCTTTTTTAAAAGAATCATATAAAATGAGCTATGTGATTACTTCAGATAGAAGCAATTTTGCTCTTTCACCATTCAGTACCAATACTGTGGATGGGTTCCATCAAAGCTATGGTTCTTAGTCTGGAAATCTTGAATTCACTCTCCAAATTATTCTTTAAAAAAAGAGAAAGAAAGAAGAAAAGAATAAAAGAAAGAACAAAAATAAACCAGCAGCCCACAAAAGTGAAGTTTAATTCACAAAAAAATACCTATTGTCTAAATTTGCCCATTTATAGTCACATTTTTCTTGGCTTCTTGAATTTTATTTTTCACTCCATCTCTTTCACTAAGCACAAACAATATATTTACTTCTTTGACAATCTCTTGAATCTCACAAAATTTGTATGCTAGTTTTCTCTTTTTCATCCTATCAAATGGATACTTACCTCAGGATGCTCATTTGAGAACAATGCAAATTATCTCCTATACAGTCTCATTCATTAAGTGCTATATGCTTTATCTTCCACCATTATTAAGTTCTCTCTTTACTATTCACCAGCACATTACTCTATTGTTCCTGCTTAAGCTATTTTTTTTTATTCTGGTATACTTCCCACCTGGAAAAACCACCAACAGTTTAAGCCTAATTATAAGCCATATCAGACAATATATACTTCTAAGCAGTGTGTGTGTGTGTGTGTGTGTGTGTGTGTGTGTGTGTGTGTGTGTATGTGTGTGTGTGTGTGTTTATGCTTATGTTCCTTCCAGCTTACAGGTATTATTCTCCATGTTACCATCTATTGAACATTATAAATTTTCTCTGCATAAATTCACTGTAGAATACTTGAAGTAACATTAGTGTCTTATCTCTCTAACAGAACTACTTTTTAATAAATTTGAATTTAATTTAGTTTTCTTACTTAATTGAAAATAGTGTTTTTCATACAATATAGATCATTTTTCACCTTCACCAACTCTTCCCAGGTTTACCCCTCACCTCCCTACCATCCCAACACCATGTCATTTATCTCTCTCTTGGAAAACAAACAAAACAACAATAGAAGACAAGACACACACATACATACAAACAAAACAGAAACCAAAATATACAGGCAAAAGAACAATTAGACAAAAAAAAAAAAAGCCCAAAGCAAAATAAAGCAAAGCATCTATAAATATTAATACCATTGAGTTCACTTTGTGCTAATCAACCACTCCTGGGCATGGGGATGACAATGATGTGTGGTTAGGCTTACCCAACGAGACTCCATTGAAAAAAAACTAAGTTTTCCATCTCCAGCCCATATCAGTTCCAGATAGTTTCTACTGTCCATCTCAGAACTGGGACTTGTGCAGGCCCTATGCACACTGCCAAAGGCTCCCTACAGAATTTTTGTTGTTTGTTTTGTTTTGTTTTGTTTTGAGACAGGGTTTCTCTATGTAGCCCTGGCAGTCCTGGAACTCACTTTGTAGACCAGGCTGGCCTTGAACTCAGAAACTCACCTGCCTCTGCCTCCTGAGTGCTGGGATTAAAGGCGTGTGCCACCAAGCCCGGTAGAATTGTTTAAAGACAGAGTTCTTTTTATGTTTTTACCTAAGTTATTCATTGACTTCAATAATTTTTGATATATGATAGATACATCAACACCTTAATGAAAAATGTCTAGATGTATTACATATATTTGTGTCTGTGTGCATATACACATACACACATGTGTATATGTATGTATATATACATACATACACACATATATCAATATAAAATTTTCTATTTATATATCTTGGGCGTTAGACACACTATTTCATGTCTATTTACAAGTGTGCTTCCTATGGTAGAAAACAGTAACACTGTTTCTATGTTAATATTCTTTGTATTATACTATAATTAAACACACACATATCCCCAAAACACAGCTACCTATCCATCTGTCTGTCTACCTATCAACTAGTGTTTTTATGCTTTACTACAAAGGAAATCCGTATTTGAGTCACCTTTAACTGTGTGACAGTTGTAGCTTATGTTGAAGAGTAGGCAGCAAATTGTAGCACAAAACATTATCTAACTTGTGAGCCAGGTGTGTGTGTGTGTTCAATACAGTCACTCACCTACATAGTATTTTACAATGATATCAAGGAGATCACATCTATACTTGCTTCATATTTTGGGAATTACTCTATTAGAAAGACAAAACATATAATAAACTCAAATATTGTCTTATTCCCATCACTAAGTGTCACCAAAACAATGGCACAGATAGATGTTAATCGAACCTCTCATTTTATTGTGTAAAATTTACATATTTATATTTGCTTATGTTTTGAACCTATAACACTAAGGAAGACATTGGAATTTAACAGTTTTAATGCTTGGTCATACTTTTAGCAAAGCGGCTTTACTAAGCTGTTACTCCAATCAACCCAAGCATAAGCCATGCAAACCTCTCTTGGTCCCAATATCTATTGTACTTTTCTGGTCTAATGTAAAGTTTCTGTATGAAGCAAATGAAAGTCATTATCAAATTGTCAGTCAGTGTAGATAAATATGCTTTCCATATACTCACATATTTACAACCCAGACTTAAACCAGACTGGATTTTTCAATCCTTGGTGCGGAGTGCACTTTTAAAATATAAAAATAAATGCCAGTTGTTAATAATAATGAATGGTAAATGACATTTTAGATACTGAGTTGAGACACTATCTCTGTTTCAAAATGGTTTGTAACATGTGAAACAACTAATTCTCCTCAATATACATGCTCATTTGTTTATTCCCCATAAATGCCTATGCCACTTCTATACTGATGAATATAATAACGACTTCTCTCCCTTTGTCTCCTTCAGTGTTACCACCTACCTGCTGTTCTTTAGTTTCCTCGGTGCTCCATGGCTTGACTGAGATCCATCACTTAATCTATGATACTGCAGCAATGCAAATATGATTGTGTCCTTAAATACAAATATGAACCTTGTACTTTCTCATGCCTCGGCTACTTTTAAATTCTTTGAAAAAATTCAATTTAATCATTCCCTAATTAAAACTGAAAATTAATGACAGTTATTGATCAGAGTTGATATTTTTTACTTATTATAATTACATTTCTAGATAAATTTAATATATGCATTGGCCATATACAAAAAAAATGTATGTGTATATAGGTTAAATTGTGAAGACAATTTTAGTTAAAACTGATGATAGTTTTCAAGTCTTATGAAAAGTTTGTTTACACAGCCTCTTCGATATTGGTTCAAGTTCATCAAACTTGTTTATCTCTGTATGTTAAAACTTGTCTCATATCCTAAGTGTGTATGCAGGCCTTCTAGGGAGGAGTGAGTAAGGAAACAATGTGATGGAGAACAGACTTATGTAAAGAAGACTTTAGAATAGGGATGAGTTTGCTCTGGAAATATATGCTAATGGAAGAATGACAGGGTGCCAATGTAGGGTTGTACCCCTTGCATAGGTCTCTCAGACAATGCTAAGCAACAGAGCAGTGTGGGAACATAATAATTTTGCCACCTTGAGACAAGCGACCCAGAAGTCTGCATCCTGCTTATGAGGCATGACTTTTGTACAGTTGGAGAGATACTAATGAAGTCACTATAATCTAGCCGAAAGGTGTTAAACTTTGATAAGGATGACAGCATGGGGAAGCTGGAGAAAAAAAAAGGCAAGAGTTAGCACACCATCCATAGTTCATTTACTCTGTTTCTCAGTGTGTACAAGAGTCAACCTTAGGAATACATCTTGTCTGAAGTTTTCAAACATTTTGCTACTAGAATGCCAAAACTGTGAGCATATAGAAGTTCAGCTACAATTCTGAATTGTTAAAGCAGATGCTAGAGGTGGAACTGGTATGTTGGCATTACAGAACAGGTTATTTTGAATACCAGGGTGTGGGTGCAAGTGTAAATATAGCAGGCTCATTGTAGCTCCATTTATCATTATATGTAGAGGCCAGCTTTTATTTAATTTGTATCATCCCATCCGCTACATAAATAGAACTTTACCACCTTGAACTGGCCCATAACACTCAGTTATTGTTGGGTGTAAAGTTTCATGTTTCACTTTAAACATGTGTGTTGTCTTCTGGTTAGATTTAAAATTCAAAGTTAATGTTGAGAGCTACATATGTTTTCAAACCCACAAGAACAGAAAAAAAATCACTTCATAAGGAACCGAGTAGAGTAAGATTATGTCTTATACCTATCAGAATGTCTGAGATTAAAAACACAAGTGACAGTTTGTGTTGGCAATGTTGGGGATCAAAGGGAACACTACTTCATTGGTGAGAGTGAAAATTTGTACAGTAACTTTGGGAAGTAATATGACAGTTTCTCAGAAAATTAGAAATCTATCTACTTCAAAACATGGCAATACTACTCCTGGGCAAAGGATACTCCATGCTACCACACATACATTAGCTCAATTATCTTCATAGCACTTATTTATAATATCAAGAAGCTGGAATCAACTTTGATGTCCCTCAACCAAAGAATGGATAAAGAAAATGTGTTATTTACACAGTGGAGTACTCAGCTGTTAAAAGAAAATAACATCATGAAATTAGCGGATAAATGAATATAACTAGGAAAAAAAAAAGCTTGAAGGAGGTAACCCAGACTCAGAAAGGCAAACATGGCTCACTTATAAGTGGATATTAGCTGTAATGTAAAGGATAACCATGCTACAAATCCTGTGAACAAAAAGAGGCTCAGTAACAAGAAGGCCTTAAGTAGGGAGCATGAACCTCCAAGGAAAGGGAAAAGAGAATAAATTTCACAGATGAACTAGGAGTCACATGGTACTAGGACCAAGAGGGAGTAGGTGGGCAGAGGATACAGGGAGAGAGAGAGAGAGAGAGACAGAGAGAGACAGAGAGAGACAGAGACAGAGAGAGACAGAGAGAGACAGAGAGAGACAGAGAGAGACAGAGAGAGACAGAGAGAGACAGAGAGAGACAGAGAGAGACAGAAAGACAGACAGACCTGGGAAGGATAACTTGTCTTAGCGGGGAGCATTTCAGAAGTGAGGTAGAAACCTAGTCCAATAGAATCATTCAGGATTCTATGAGGGTGACCTTACCTAACACTCCTGGGAATGAGGTATAAGGAGCCTGAATTGGCTGTCTCCTTTAACTATACAAGACTTCCAGGGGAGAAACTGGCTCATAGAGGCTGAATCAACAGCCAGGGACCCTGCATGTGTCTGACAAAGGCCTTTTGCATTTAAGTTATGGGTTGTGTAGCTTGGTCTTCTTTTAGGACACTGAAAAGTGGGGGTGGGGGCTGTGTCTGACTATTTTGCCTGCTTTTGGAACTCTCCTTATTACTGGGTTGCCTTTTCTTCCCTTCTTAGGAGAGATAGTGTCTTATTGCAATTTGAAATGTCATGTTTGGCTGATATCCCAGGAAGGCCCGCCCTTTGGTCACGGGAGGAGGAGTGCGCTGAATTAGTGGTAGAGGGGAGGCAAAGGGAAGGTTCTAGGATGAGAGGAAGGAGGGGAAACTGAAGTAGGGAGTAATATATGAGAGAGTATTAAAATATTAAAAATAAAAAAGAGGCTGAGTAAATGCCTGATGACTTGGTAAAGAAAGTTAATATGGTGACCAATTGGTAAAACAAAGCAAAAACAATTCTCAAAAAGTTAATATGAATGGCATTCTTGTCTCTGACTTGAAGAAAACAACATTTTAGGATTTTTTTCACTTGCAAAACAGAGATATTATGTTTCTCAAACAGTTGTTAATATAAGTAAATGTGAAGTCACTTAATATTTGGTAAATGCTATTCAATAAACTCTAATAAATTATGTTCACCTAGAAGGGTAGATGTCATAATCAAAGTTACATTTCCCAAAATGAGGCTTATCTGTTGTACTCTAGCTGTGTTGATTCCTGAAATTTCCCCAAATGTAGAGAACTTGATGACATAGTTTGTGGTAGTGTGAAACTCTAATTAAAATAATCAATTTAATACATAAAATTAATCACAATATTTTTACATTTCTAATGTTCTCTTTCTCATGTACGTGTGTGTGTGTGTATGTGTGTGTGTGTGTTCGTGTCTGTTGTTTTCATAATCTTTAAGTTGGTCTTACAGAATTAAGAACAATGTAACCACATCTGGTCTAGAGAAAACCAGGACTTAGGAATAAATGTCTCATGTAAACAATTCTACTTTCACAATATTTCTGGCCTGTTGTCACTATCTCCATAGCCATCTCCCTAGAATGCACCACAACCACTGACTGTTACTACTGCTTGAACCTAAATCCCACAGTTCTTACATCCTACACTCGCTATTGTCTACCTGTACTTAGAGATCTGCTCTCATCCCACCCTGCTTGCTGCTCCAGGGATCTCAGAAGCAGAATCCGTGTTCAGCATCCACATGCTCAGGGCTCCATGTGTTCGGTGCATGTGAATTCATCTGTGGGAATTATGTAATCAGTCTTTCCTTCCACACTGGGCAGTGGTTTAATAAAACTTGCCTCTCCTTCTTAGTGCTGTAGCGTCTGTTTCAAGCAGAACTTCTTTAACTGTAGTTATCCCCGGGATCCTAAAATTTCTTTCCCTGCCACTCGAGGCTGTTTCTATATTAAGAATTTTTAAAATATCGTGTTGTATCATGGCACCCATAGCCAAGTAAAGTCTCCCCATTAATTAGTTTTAATTGTCATCTACATTCTGCTAGACCCAAATCAATACACATCTCACTTCTACCCATCCACAACATTAAAAAATTAATCGACGTCTCATAAAGATAATTTTGTTCAAATATGTCCTGTGCTCTGACCACACTTCTTTCTTGTCTAATTGTCTCCTGAGAGAAAATAAAATATAAGTATGCCACTGTTAAGATATTTAGTTAAGAATATTATAAATCCCCATCCATCCTCTCTTCCCTGGCTACTATCTCCCTACTTCCCCAATCTACCTTCTGCTTTTACATCATACTTCTCCATATCTATCTATGCACAGTCTATGGTGCCTATACAAGAGAAAACATAATCTATTTGTTTTTCTGCTCTGATTTACTATGATTAATTCAATCATCTTCAGTTGTTCCCATTGCAAAGTGAATAACATAACTGTATTCACTGTTATCTATAAAACTCCACTGTGTAGCCTTACTTTGTTTTGTTTGTTTGTTTGTTTGTTGTCTATATGGTTCTCATTACCTATTCTAGGGTAGCCTCCTACTCCAGATCCTTGCTCCAGCCACCCAGATCCTGGAATTATAGGTATCTACTGTCAATCTCAGCTATCAAATTACAAATATAGAAATAGAATCAGGCCCTATAGCTCTGATCTATGGGACATAGTTTATAGGCCTTGTACCTCGCTAGACCTTCTCTACTTATGCGCTCCAGAATCCTGGCTTTGCTTCCATTTTTAGTGGACTGTCTGCTGTGTTAGGTTGAATGTAGATCCTGTGTGTCTACCTAACTTCCTAACACACTTCAAAGTCTCAAGAAGGATTTAGAATCTTACTAGATAACATTTTATAGTTGAGAATTTATGTTTCCTTTTCTCTTGTTAATTCATTACTGTTCAGGATCTCATTTTTAACATTTGTATGTATTTTATCCTAATATTTTTCTTTGAATAAGGATAATGTACTATTTCCATTAAAACTGCTAAACACATGTATAAGTGATGTAGACATGCACATGGTACCCAGGAGCTTCAGACATTGATCCACTGTTCACATGCTAGACTTGAGGATAGTCTTGGTGGGCTTTTACATTGCCAAATATTCTTCCAAAAAGATACTAGCTAGTTTGGTGAGGAATTGTACAATAGTCAAATCTGATTGTCCACGTCTCCAGTTCTAAAATTCAAGTTCAAATTTATCCCAGTGTATTGGTATGAAGAGCTGCTGGGAGGTATACTTTCAGGGGTGAAACTAAAAGCCTTTTTCTTGGGAGAAAGTTAGCTACCACTAGATAAGGTTCCTTATTAATCAGATGTTATAAAAGAATGGCCAACTTACTCAGCTCACCGCTGCTTTTTCTGAGATGTGGCTACTTGCCCATGTGGCTTTTTACCATTATATTATTTATCACATGGTCGTTGCCAGATGTTGTAGCCTGATCTCAGCATCTGAGACTATGAGATAATTGAACTATATTCATTTATAAATAATCAAGTCTCAAGTAACATGTAATAAGCACAGATGATATAAAAAAAAAACAGCCTATATAAGCAATGGTTGTCTTTGTCTTAATAATATCCAGACAATACAACAATATGATAAGTGATAATTCTTTGGTTCTCTCTATTTTTGTCTATCCTTTCTTTCCTGGTATTTAAGACAATTTTGGAATTTCTACTTAATCTCTCACCATCACTCTCAAACTTGTGGTTGTGGTAATGTGAATTGAAAACTGTAGTCAGAACCTTCTCAGCTGAGCATATGCCTAAAGTCACAGCATTCAGGAGACTAACCCAGGATAAACACTATGAGTTCAAGGTCAGCCTGGGCTACAAAGTTAGGACCTGAGACTTGGTTTCAGGGTATCAAAGAAAGGAAAAGGCAGTGATATTTTCTTTTTAGAACACTTACCTTAGATTGTACTGATTTTATGTATTTATATTAATATGCTTTTTAAAGCAAATTGCATTTAATATTGAAGTATCAAATGTCTGTCATTTAAAAATTGAAAGCACAGAGTGGTGGAAATTTAAAAATCCACTCCACCCAAAAACACTCAATAATTTCATCATAATAACATGTCCATCAAGTCTCCATGCATGTTTTATATATAAAATCAAGATAATACAAAAGTTATACTTCATATTCCTAAAATAATATCTCTTTATGCCTATAAAAATAATACATTAGGCTGCATCAGTTATATCTAATTCCCTGTAAGACAATTTTAATTTGAAAAGATTAATTTTGACAGCTAAATAATGAAATTCATGTAGCTTCTCAGTCAGTAATTTGTAACACTGGATTCTATTGTGAATAATCTGACAAATTATTGCATACTATATTTAAATAGATGGTATTATAAACAAATTAATAACATAAAGATGAAGGATTATATCTGACTGAAAAGAAAAATACAAAATGAAAAGAAGCTTAAAAATAAAGATAATCAATTCTATCTTCTATTGTAAAATTTTCTATTGTTCTGATTTTACTAAATAACATTAGGAGGCCCTATACAACAATTTTCTGTACAAGACATAAAATTCTTGCCCTAAATACACATGCTGTATAATAGAAAGACCTAAGAAAGTAACTATTTTAGTACAAGAAACATTCTCATGGTGAGTGGGATTGAGAGAGCGAGGTTTCAACAGAAGACACTTGAGTATAGAATCAACTTGTTTGCTTTCATTTTAAAATCATACTTTATTTACTTATGTATATCATGTAAGTACATGACTCTCTCTGTGTGTGTGTGCGTGTGTGTGTCTGTGTGTCTGTATGTGTGTGTGTGTGTTAGTGGGAGGGCACCATATAGAAGTCAGTTCTGATTTTCCACAGTCAGAGTCCCACAGTTCAAACTGAGGTCATCAGACTTGGTGGAAATGGCCTTACTCCATGAGCATCTCAGAGCTAATGGCACTCATGGCTTTGCTTTGACACTTTCTCTTAACACACTGCACATTTTCTCCTATTGCTCCAGTATCCATTTCTGTGATATGAGAAAGAAAATACAATGTCAAGGTCATAGTTATCTAAATAGTGTGAATATCTAGCATCACACCTAGCATGTTAGAAATTCTCAGTAAATGGTATCTACTGTTCATGTTCATTATAGACTTAATCCCGTGAGAAAAATTACTGAGACTATTTATGAATCCATTATTATGATAATTCTAGTAAACATTACTGAGAATGATTAGCACAGGGGCTAGGCATATAGAGATAAAAGGCAGCCATTGAAATGCATCCCACAGAAGCAAATTCAGGAGTTAGTTACATAGGAAGTAAAGGGATAAGAACATTGCTCATTTGAGGCTGACCTTGTACCTAAAAGATACCTCATGCTGACCTATTTTAATAAACAGTGCAGCAATCTGTGGGCTTAAACTATCAGAACTGTTAGAAGGGTTTTGAAGATTATTCTCTTGTACACCTAGAATTATGTGAAAGATAATATTGTTTTTAATTTGTTCTCTTCTCATACAATAAACCCCAACCACAGTTTCCTCTCTCTTCACTTCTCTCAACCCCACCTCCCCTTTTCCTTAGATCCACTCTGTCTCCATTTCCCTTCAGAAAATATCAGGTCTCCCAGAAATATCACCCAAATTTTGGTACAAGATACAATAAGACTAGGCACAAAAATCCTCATATCAGGCATGGATGGACAAAGCAACCCAGTAGGAAAGCACATGAAAGATTCAGAAATACACCTATCCCCACTGTTAGGAGTGCATCAAAATCACTAAGGTAATAACAATGACACGTGCACAGGACCTAGAACAAATTCATGTAGGTTCCAAGTTTGCTTTTTTAGTCTTGTGAGTCCCTATGAGACCTGTGTATCCTGTGGGGTGTGTAGGTTTTTGATATGTAAATGCAAGTATATGTGTGGTGGTTTGAATAAAAATGGGCCCACAAGCTCATATATTTGAATATTGGTTCCACTTGGTAGAACTGTTTGGGAAGGATTGGAAGAAGCATCCTTGTTAGAGGAGTTGGGGGTGGGTTTTGAGGTTTTCGAAATCAATGCTATTGTCAGTTAGCCCTCTCTCTTTCTGCCTTGTACTTGTAGATCAAATATAAGCTCTCAGCTACTGCTCCAGGCCCATGTCTGCCTGCCTATTGCTATGTGCCTGCCATGATGGGGATGGTCTCTAACCATCTAGAACCATGAAAAGTGAGTAAGACAACTTGCAAAAAAATTCTTTATATTAAATTTAAAGGTAAGTACACTTTAGCTCATTTTGATATTATTAAAAGTCATTATCCAAAAAAGAAAAAAATATGTTTTATATTTTTTGAAGTTACTAGACAACAGCTTTCATAAATTTTGGTAATAGTAGGTGTCTTAGAAAAGAAACCCAAGAAGCATTTTTACTTGACCAAGGCAAGTTTCCATGGGCATGGGACATGAGATACATGCTTTCCATAAAATGTAAACAAGAAACAAAGGATAACTCTTCTCAGTATGAAAACAAGTCTGAAAATTGGAAGAAATGGAAGGGACGCCCTGAGGAAGACAGTTTCAAAATCTGAGAAAAAAAAAACAATTGTGGAAAAACACATTTTATTTCTTATAAAAATTATCTTAAATATATATTATAAAAATATATCAGATCAAAGATACAGATTTATATGAAGTAAAGCATTATCTAACAATGTGCTGTCCATAAGTCTGTCTTTCCAAATTCAGTTGACAAAGTTAGGTTATTAGTAAGTGAAGGTTTAAGATGTACCATGCAAATTTTAAGTGACAAAAGGATTCAATACACTGAGATTATAAAGTCAATTTCTGTTCCAATTACTAGAGTGAAAGAGAGTGCTCTGTGGTAAAAGATACACACCAACCAACCAACAACAAGAACAACAAATCCAGGCACAAAATTTGCTTTGATTTATCAGACCTAATCATGCTTGTGGAAAATATTAGACTTTCATGATAAAAAGGCAGAAATAAATGCAAATGAATTTTAAAAAATTGTTGTATGAACTTTTTCTGTAGAAAAAAAATGTATGATTATCTCAGCTATGGCCCCATTGACAGAATTTAGAAAAGACTCCAAAGGGGTTTAAATTGATGAAAAAATGAGCATCATTAGAGATACTCACAAGAACGTGAGAAAGGAGTTACAGAGCTTGAACAATTTACAAGTGGCTGTACCACTGAAGAAACTGTCTTTCCATCAGCAACTGATAACTGCTTTTACATCTTCAAGTCGATGTGTGACCTTATGAGTCTCTTCTCCAGTTAGTCCTCATGAAGGACAGGCCCATGAGAAATTTCTCCTCATGATTAAATGTTAATGAAAATACCCTAATATAGTATGTCTTTAGATCTGCACCATTCCAACTTTCCTAAGTCATAAATATCTAATGAGTCATTCAGCCTTGTAAAACTCTAACATTAAGGTGACTTTTTCTGGGAACTTAAGCTCATAAAATAAAATTAGTATTTAGAATAAATACCACAGAAAGATTAAAAAATATTGTGTTATCTGTATGACAAAGGTTTCCCAGATCTCTATTGCCAATGCATTATGTTCATGCATCTGAAAACTATTTTTATTGTTAATATTATTTCTGGAAGAGACTACCACAGTTATTTTAATTAGATTGCATTTATCAAAACAAAAATATGTCTTCTTTAGAAAAATATAATTATATTGAAAGATTATTCTTATATACATTTCTCACTCCTTAGAATAAAAATCTAGAAATGACTATGTAAAAGAGCATACAGACATTTGTCTTTTAAAGGTATTATTTGATTTTTAAAGTGTGTGTTGGGGGAGGAAGGTATGCTCATGGGCACACCCATGCAGAATCCAGGAATGTGAGAACAGGTAGAAACCAAAAGAGGGAAGGGGACCCCATCTTCTGGAACAAGCTGATTTGAGACAATAGGTGCTGGGAACCAATCTTCAGTCCTGTATAAGAGCAATTGGTGCTTTTAACTGCTAAGCCATCTCACCACAACTGATTATTTTTTTAATTGGTTATTTTATTTATTTACATTTTAAATGTTATCCCCTTTCCAGGTTGGTTTCTCCTCCACAAGCCCCCAATTCCATCCCTCTCCCCGTGCTTCTATGAAGGTGCTCCCCCACCTACCTGGTCACTCCTGCCTCACTGCTCCAGTGTTCCCCTACACTGGGGCATGGAGCCTACACAGGACCAAGGGCCTCCCGTCCCACTAATGCCAGATAAAGCAATCCTCTGCTACATATGCAGCTGGAGCCAAGGGTCCCTCCATGTGTACTCTTTAGTTGGAGGTATAGTCCCTGGGAGCTCTGGGGGTGTCAGGAGCTGAAAAGGTTTGCAACCCCATAGAAAGAACAACAATATCAACCAACCAGATGCTCTAGAGCTCCCAGGGACAGTTTTCTTTTGATGGAAACTGCTACATTCTGTTTTGGAAAGGTGACTACCATTGAGGTAGCTTTTTTTGTGGGGTATGTTTTATCTTACAAATCAAATATCACATCAGGAAATGGAGCCTGTTTTGTAGGACAGGAGCCAGGTTCTCACATCACCACTGTCAATGTCGCAGTATGAAAGCCGTCAGTTCTGAAGCCTACTAGCAACAATCCTGCTCTATTCTACCTGTGAAGTAAGAGCATGGAGACTGTCATTCATAATATGCTAAACAGCTAACGCATTCTTAATTCTCTTTGCAAGCAAAATAGTGGTATATTTGTTACATATATTCATGCCCAAGGGAATGATACAGTTTCTTGAGTGAGTTTTGATTTTTAAATAGTAGGGGATTTGTCAGATAGCATTTGGTAAAGGGAAAACATAATGCGGTACTTGCTGGGTTTTGAAAAAAGGCATAAAAATACATCCGGTAAACACATCAGATAAATAATTCTTTCTCAGACATCATGGGTATACACGTTTGACATTTAATTTTGGTAATAGATAATAAGAAAAAAATTCGCATATATGTTTTTCATCAATAACATAGTGGGGCTTCAGAGATGGCTCTATGGACAAAGGCTCTAGTGACCAGTACCAAGGATCTGAGTTTCATCCCCAGTACCTACCTAGTAGAAGGAAAAAAATAAAACTGGCTCCTCCTGAAAGTTGTCCTCTGAGTTCTACATATGTAGTAGCACTATGTGGGCCTGTGTCAAGCATTCCTGTCCTCATGCCAAATAAAAAGAATGATCACAATGTTTCCACCTGTCTTCCCTAAAGACTAAAGGACCCATGACACATGAACTCTGTTTATGAAATAGACCCAATAGTGTGACCAGTTCATACTTTAGACATAACCACAGCTGAGACTTCCTTAAGGCTCAGATGGTGGTGATGGCCACATCCACTGGGACCCTTTCCTGCTTTCTTAAAATGCACATTCCAGGCCATCTTTGTCTATGAGGCAAATGCCAGGGCACCACTCTCTATGAGGCACAAGTCCGTACAACACTGTGTCTGAGGCACATGCCAGGGCATTGCTGTCTATGATGTACTCTGATGAACTCCTTTTGCACTGCTCAGTTCCTCTCACTTTATCTAGGCTTACAGACCAGAAGATGATGACCCTGTGGCCTATATAATCTCCACCTCCAGCTGCAGTTGATCTATCAAACTACAGTATATCATTACAAAGAGAAAAGAAAGTTAGATGTAAGCCTCAAATCTAAAATTAGGTTGCAATTTTATAGTTAATGACAAGATCACAACATTGGGGTTTTTGGGAGGTAGGTGGGTAGGAATGTTTTTTTCTCTCTTATTTTATGTTTCTGAATTTTCTTCAGAGCTGTTTTCTGAGTTCAGAAGTCTGGTCATCGCCTCCATCTTGCTGCCAATTTTAGTCTGTATTTTTTTTTCCAGGAAAGATTGTAAGAACCAGAGATCAGGGAGGTTGCTCTGAGACTGTCTCCTAGTAACATCAGAAGCTACATCTTTAAAGTCTCACCAACATTACTGCTCAAATATGATGTGAACAAGGATGACTCCAATTGACATGCCAAATTAGCTAAGGAGAAGCCTATAAGACCCCAACCCTACAGAGAGAAGTATTGCTGAGGAATGCTAGGAGTAGGAGAGATGGTCCTTCCCAAGGAAGAGCACACCAATTTATTCCAGAGTCAAATGTTCATACCTGGAAACTTACCTTTAGGTAATATTGTGTGGACTGAAAAGGTTATGTTTCAGGATGTGTGTGTGTGTGTGTGTGTGTGTGTGTCTGGAATAGCAAATAGTATAACAATAGGTCATGACAGGAGCATGTAATCGTCTGAGATGTTCTACCCAGCAGCTGACTCAGACAGATACAGACATCCACAGCCAAACATCAACAGCCAAACAGTGGATGGAGATTAGGGACTCTTATGGAAGAATAGGAGGAAGAATTACAGGCCTTGAAGGGGATAGGAACCAACCAGAAAACCAACAGAGTCAACCTGGATTCTCAGGCCCCAAAGAACATACACAGGCTGGGCTTAAGTCTCCTGAACATATATATAATGTGCAGATTGGTCTTCACATGGGTCTCGAACAACTGGAATGGGGACTATCCCAAAAGCTGTTGCCTGTACATGGAATATGTTCTTTAATCTAGGCTGACTTTTCTGACCTCAATAGGAGAGAAAGTGCCTAGCCTTGCAGAGACTTGATGTGTCAGGGTAAAGGGATACCCAGGGGACCCCCATCTGCTCAGAGGATAAGGGGATGAGGGGAAGGGGGAGGGATGGAGTAAGGATTGGGGGAGGGATGGCCGGGAGGGAGGCAGTGAGCCAGATTTAAAGTAAATTACTAAAAACTAAAATTAAAAATAGTTCTTGAATTGGAAGAAGAGTGGGAAGGGGTATATGTGAGAGTATAGAGGGAGGAAATGGAAGGGAGAGATGTGATTTAATTATAATTTCAATAATTAAAAGAAAAAGTTGAGTAAAAAAGACAATAATAACCCCAAACTAATAAAACAAATCTTTAAAAAAGTATAACTGACATAGAAATAGCACAGACTTAAAAGTCTAGTGACATGCACTGTACTCCTTGCAAATATCCTATCAGTGTAGCATAAAAAAGTTATGTAAAAATACTTAGTCAAATGGAAGATGATCAGATGATCAGCTTAATTCATTAGGATTAAGAGAAAAGGAAGCAAATGGAAAGGAAAAATAGGCAAACACAACAAGAAGAGGAGAGGAATATTTGGTGCTCCGTTTCTGTAATTCATCTTATGATATTGTGTTACGACTATGCTGAGAGTTTCTGCAGACAAGTAATGCAAAAGGCAAATGCTCCTTAAAAACAAAATTCTGTTTCCTCTCATCGCTATAAGAATTTCATGACGAGCCTCTAGTTGGATTCAGATAATCACTGAGTGAACACAAGGAGCCTGTGAAAGAGTCATTCTCTCAAGTGGATAACAGTGGGAGGCAGAAACAGAGGAAAGTCACTACACACAAGTTGGGAAATATGAGAAAAGAGTCTCTGAAGTGAAAGGATTTCAGAAAGGAAGTTGAGTTATGCCAGGACAGGTTAAAGAGTTTGTACACCCCATAATAATGATCTTTCGATGGTGGCTCTGTCACTAAACGGTCTGGGACTTCCAGGAACACATCTTCATGTCATTATGTGCTTTTGCTTGCTTTTAATCTGATATTTTCTATAATAAGACTTAACCTACAGGAGCTCTTTTCATGATTAAATGAGAAAACAATGAATAAAGAACATTCAACTTCCCAAATTGGAACATGGGCTTATAAACACTGTGTCATATGCTGTCTTTTAATTTCACATACTTCATTTTTTTAATTATATGTGCATGATTGTTTAATCAGACTCCAGTGGTTGTCATTCTTTGTTTTTCTCTATATTTACTTTTCTATCACTGTGAAAATCAGCATGATCAAGACAACGTATAAAGGAAAGCATTTAGTTGGGAGCTTGCCTCTAGTTTCAGAGTGTTAGCCTATGATCAGCAGAGTGGGAAACATGGCAGAAAGCAGGTGGACATGCTATGGAACTAGTAAGTAAGCCTTTGCCTCTTAAATACAAGATAGAAGTTGAAAAAGAGCAAGACTGAGCCTGGTATAGGCATTTAGGCTGTTGAAATTTCAAAATCCACCCCTAGTGACATACTTCAACTAAAAGGTCCCACGTCCTATTCCTTTCTAAATCGTCTAACAAACAAGACATCTAATACACAAGACTTTTGAGGCTATTCTCAGTCAAACCACTAAAGCGGTGGTTTACAGCCAGGGAGATTATAACTTCTTTCGGGGTCAAACAAACGTCACGAGGTTCACATATCAGATATCCTGCATATCAGCTACTTACATTACCCTTCATATCAGTGGCAAAATTACAGATATTACAGTAGCAATGAATTTTATGATTGGGGGGTCACGACAACAGGAGCAATTGTATGAAAGGGTCACAGCATTAAGGTTGAGAACCACTGCAGTATAGCATCCTAGTTTCTGAGATGAAGCCTTTAAGTGAACCTGGAGCACCACAGATTTTGTGTTCTCTACTCACCATCTGCAGTGCTTTGAATATCACATGCATACCACTATCTCCTGGCTTTTGTATGGGTACCAGAAATCTAAACTAAGTTCTTCATTCTAGTATAACAATGTCTTTACCTGCTGAATACTGTCTCTAGCCCATACTTTTATATATCTTAAAGTCTTATTCGTTTCTTTGACATTTGGTTCCATACTTTTATCATTATAGTTATTTTGACAGTTTCAAGTATATATAAAATATATTCTGATTTTTCCTTACTCTCTAACTTCTCCAGTCTTCTTCCTGTGTTTGTCAACCCCACTTCTGAAAAATAGGTCTCTATCATATTCACAATATTTGTTTTGTTTTGTTGATGGGCACTTTGTCTTAGTTACATTTTTATTGCTGTGACAAAATGTCATGACCAAGGGAGTTTATTAAGGAAGGTGTTCAATTTAATTTAAAGTTTCAAAGGCCATGGCAGTGAAGTTCAGAAACAGCTGAAAGCTCACATCTTGATCCTCCATAATTAGATAAATAGAAAGGCACTGGGGATCATGTAGATGTTTTGAAATCTCTAAGCCTGCCTCCAGTGACATTCCTCCTTCAACAAGGTGACACTTTCAAATTCTTCCCAAACAATTCCACCCACTGGGGACCAAGAATTTATAAACATATGAGGCTTTTTGGAGTCAGAGGGTGCATTGTTATTCAAACCACCACAAACTTTGTATACCTACAAGCACTGTCAATTGGGGTCTGTTGGGCCCACCCATGTATACACAGATGATGACAATGGCTGTGCATCCTCCAAAACCCACCAGCCGTCCTAGAAGAAGCAACTTTAGCTGCTATGGGACCGTCAGTGCAAGGTTTCTGTCACACTCAGAATATAACAAGTCATTTTCCTTCATTTATTTCTCTTTGTATCATATTTATTATAAACATATGGCCCATTTCTTAGTTAACTAAGACAAATATAATTATTTTAATATACAGTATTTAAAATCAGGCAATGAAAATCTTAGTATCCTCTCTTCTCTGCTCACCTCTTTTGGTATATGTTCATATTACACCCATCACCTAATCTATTATTAATTAATTAATTAATATTCTTTCCCTCCTTCAAGTCCCTCCCTCTCTCACCTATCCTCCTACTCCATTCACTGTTCATCTACTTCTCCTCAAAAAAGGGGAAACCTCCCATTCATAACAACTAGCCTTGGAATACCAAGTTGCAGTAAGATTAGGTGCATCTTCTTCTACTGAGGTTATAAATGACAGCAGAGTTGGGGAAAAGGGATCCAATGGTAGGCAATGTAGTAAGAGACATTCCTGGCTCTTTCTTTAGGAGTTCCATGTGAAGATCCAGCTGTATAACTGTTACATATTCACAGAGGGCCTATGTCTGTCCCATGCATGCTCTCTGGTTAGCCGTTCAGTCTCTATGAGGTTAGTTGGTTCTGCACATTTTCTTGTGATACCTTTGACTCCTCTGGCTTCTTCAATCCTTCCTCCCCCTCTTTCACAGGATTCCCCAAGCTCCAATTAATGTTTGGCTGTGGGTCTCTACATCTGTTTCCATCAGATGTTTCTAATTGCAAAGCCTCTCTGATGACAGTTAAACTAGACTCATGTCTGCAAGTAGAGTTGAATATCATTAGTAGTGTCAGGGATTGGCTCTCTCCAATGGAATGGATCTCAAGCTGGGCCAGTTATTGGTTGGCCCCTCCCTGAGATGGAAGTTTCTGGTTGTGTCTTACTGAGAGAGACTCATGTGATGTTTTGCTGAAGCAAGACCTGCGGGAACACATGGAATGTTTAGAGAGAGAATAAATAGGACTCAACAGTGATGCGAGGGTTGGGGGGTTCAATAGCTAGGCTTTCAATGCTTTGTTGGTATTGCATCTAAGCTGATCTTCACTTCATTGAGAGAAGCATGGCAGAGAAATTCTGGTGTACCAGCTGTCTAGTCACTCCCACTGATAGGTGCAGATTCAGTGGAGACCTGGCTGCTTCTGCTGGATTGTATCATAGCTATCCTGACACCACTGAATTGAACTACTGGTATCCTAAAAATCAGAGATCGGAGTTGCCCCAAAGAACTACTTCTAAACAGGTCCACATCTTCTTGTCCTATTCACCCTCTTTTCTCCCCTACTTTCAGACAGAAGACTAGAAGGGAGGTTGATGCATTTATTTAGAAATGCTTGTTAAAAGTAGGTGACAAAAAAAATCTAAGCCTGGTTTGGAAATATGGCTCAGTGGTTAAAAGCACAGACTGCTCTTCCAGAGGTCCTGAATTCAATTCTCAGCAACCACATGGTGCCTCACAACCATCCATAATGAGATCTGCCACCTCTTCTCTTGTGTTTGAAGACAGCTACAGTGTTCTCATATAAACAAAAATAAATAAATAAGTCTTAAAAAAACCCTAAGCCTATAAATAAATAAATAAATAAATAAATAAATAAATAAATAAAAATCTAAGCCTACAACTCCCTCAAATTCTCCTCCATCTTTTACTCCTGCACCTTTGTAAGGCAGGGCAAATTGAGTCAAAGTTTGTATTGCTGGGTTGGTGTCCTTACCCCTCAATTGTCTTGTCTGGTTGCAGTAGATAGCTGCTTCTGACTCCATATCCCTCATTGCTAGAAGTCTTGGCTAGAACTTCTGGGAGTTTTTATTGTATTTGGTTTCTAGCTCATCCCAGAGATGCTCCCCAGCCCAGTTATCTCTTCCAGTATTCTCTCCCTACATCCTCCCTACATCTCATCCCTCCTGGCCCCAATCTTGCCCCTCCCCCACTAAGTTTCCTCCCTCAATTCCCCCCTGATGTTGTCTAACTTATTTTCCCTTCTCAGAGATATTCCCCTCTTGGGCCATCCTTGTTACTCTGCTTCTCTGGTTCTGTGGTTTGTAGCATGGGTAGCTTGTACTTTATGACCAGTCTCCACTTACTTTTATCCTAGTATTACTCTGCTGTGGTTCTTCATTGACTTAATATATAAATTACCTCCTGAAAAGAACTATTTGTGCTCCATGCCTTGAGAGGTTGTATGGTGAAGAATATTTTTCATTGCTTTTTAAGAAAACTTAATCAGGTTGCATAATTTATAGGGACATTACTCTCCTTACTCATTATTGTAAAAACTGGATGCTGAGTGTAGAATTTCTCACTGCTGGCTGGTCTGCTCAATCTCTGATCCAGGTGAGTTCTTTACTTCCTCTGAACCTTCTCTTAGAGCTTAGCTATAATTAGAAAGTCGCCACTTGAATAATGTCTCTGTACAGAGAAACCACTGGTACAGTTGGCCTACAACCAGAGTTAAAATATATATAAATGTAAACTTATTATCTGTAATAGAAACATATATTAATAAACCAGGAATAAGATATTTGTTTTTATTCTTTGATAGTGATTTTTGAAATATTGGACTTTACCTGGAATTTTACTAAATCTAAGTAATTGAAATGTAATATTTAGCCTTCTTAAATCTGATATAAAATTTTATACTCTAAAAATATTCCTATGGAATTCTACTAATGAGCATGTTGCTCTGGTTTTAGATCCATCTTGCTGTGTTTGGTTGGTTTCATTTTGGAGACAGTATCTCTATGTAGCCTAGTGTAGAAATCACTTCTTAGACCATGCTGGCCTCAAACTCATAGAGATTAAAGGTGAATGCCATCAGCACTCCACCCATCTTGTTTTATAAACACAAGACATCTAGAAAATACATACAAAACTTAATTAGACAAAATTTGGCTAATAAATATGTGGTACCTAAAAGAACAAAAATAGAAGAATGACTGATTAAACGACATTATGCATTCTTCCTTTTTTGCTCTTTTAGGTACCACACATTTATTAGCCAAATTTTGTCTACACACAGGCCTGATGGTGGTAGGAGTGAAATAGTTACTGACATGTCTTCTGACCTCCCTTACACATCTACACTTACACATGGCACTTGTACTCCTGTGCACACATGCACACAGGTGCGCACATACACACACAAAGTAACCAAATAAATAAATGAATAAATAATTTGCAAGTTAGATAATACATTTTTCATAATGCCCCATACTTCTTGTTTTAAAATTTTTAATCATCATCATCATCATCTGTTTGAAAGATACTGCACATATGTGTGAGTACCAGAGGAAGTCAGAGGCATTGCATCACTTGGAGCTAGAATTACAAGAAAACAGTGGTAAGCTGCTTAACGTGGATGCTGGGACCCCACGTCTTGGTCCTTGACAAGAACAGTACATGTTCTTAACTGATATGACTTTCTCCAACACCCCAAACCAGATTTCTACCTAAAGAAATTCTCCAGAGGAAAGCTTAGAAAGTGTTTTAGGGAAGACAGGATTGCAGGATGGAGGTGCATAAGGTCACTGATGCAGATTGTTAACTGTGATGGGGAGGCTGATAGAGAAAGGTTTGGAGAGGTGAGCTCTTTATATCTATGGCCATTCATGAGCTTTGAGTTGACAGTGGACAGAAAGCTGTTGGAGAGGTGAAAGTAAATGGTGTCTAAACCGCAGGATGATCCAGGAGATACAAAAGCACCAAATAGGCAAAGCTGAGAGACATTAACCATAAAACAAAAGCATAGACTTGATACAGAGGATAATATCTCAGAAGTAGTTCAAAAACCACTGGCTCCTAGTTCCAGAAGCGGTAAGACTGAAATACAGAAGAGAAGAAAACGAAGGAAGGAAAGGTATTAAGAACAGCATGTGGGTTGGGGAGCAGGGCAGGAAGAGGATATAGGGGACTTTCAGGATAGTATTTGAAATGTAAATGAAGAAAATATCTAATAAAAAGTAGTTTTTATAAAACAGCATACACTAGCAAGATTTTGCTGAAAGGACCCAGATATAGCTATCTCTTGTGAGACTATGCCAGGGCCTAGCAAACACAGAAGTGGATGCTCACAGTCAGCTATTGAATGGACCACAGGGCCCCCAAAGGAGGAACTAGAGAAAGCACCCAAGGAACTAAAGGGAACTACAACCCTATAGGTGGAACAACAATATGAACTAAGCAGTACCCCGGACCTCTTGTCTCTAGCTGCATATGTATCAAAAGATGGCCTAGTCGGCCATCACTGCAAAGAGAGGCCCATTGGACTTGAAAACTTTATATGCCCCAGTACAGGGGAACACCAGGGCCAAAAAGGGGGAGTGGGTGGGTAGGGGGGTGGGGGTGGGTGGGTATGGGGGACTTTTGGTATAGCATTGGAAATGTAAATGAGCTAAATACCTAATAAAAATGGAAAAAAACAGCATGGATGAAGGAAGGGAGACAAGGAGAGAGGCATAAAGGGGCAAGAAGGAAGGCAAGCCACAACTAGACCAAACTAACTTAAATTTGTGTCCTTAGGCCAAATCAAACTTCTTCACTCTAAAGAATGCAAAGTCAGATACTCAAAATGATAACAGAGTATAAAATGTCATATATATATGTGTGTGTGTGTGTGTGTGTGTGTGTGTGTGTGTGTGTGTGTGTGCATGGTATGGAGACAGGGTTAGTATGTTACCTAATCCAGAGAAACATGGGGAAATGATATAAACATCATCGATAAGCGTAGAAAAAGGATCTCAGGAAAATATTAATAAACTGAATCCAGCAATATAAAAACAATAAGACACAATGATCAATTGAGATTCAGCTCAGAAAAGCACATGTGCTAACCAGACTATCTCCACTTTAAGACTAGGAAACAGACAAGGAGGTCTCTTAACTACTTGTAATCAGCATTATCCTCGAGTTTTCAGCAAGTGTAATGAGGCAATAAGAAGAATGGCTATGCAAATTCGAGAGGATTAATGTATGTATCTTTATTCCCAAATGGCATTATTATGTGCATAGATAACCATGAAGATTCTATATCAAAACTATTATAACCAGTCCATTAAGTATGATGTCAACTATAATACTTTATCAGTTTGAAGATATTCTCTTCCATTTTTACTTTTTGAAAGTTTTTTGTTTTGTTTTGTTTTTGTTTTTGTTTTTGTTTTTTCCAATAAGTTTGAAATTTTGGAACTGGCTATTCTGAACAAATGAAAATATTACATAATTGTATTCTAATGATACAATGTGTTACAATGCTTAGTTTCAAAATGTTAAAGAAATTTTGAGCTTTGAGACTATTCTCAATTGGATAGGGCATGTGACAGACTCCAAAGTAATTAAAAAAATAGGCATGATGTCAAAAATCAATGCTGCTGTAACTGTCTTCTAATACGTAAAGGTAAATCAGGCTCCAAAACCATTCCACACATGTGAAAATTGGCCTAAAATAACAACCCTGTATTGAAAAAGAAGATGAGGGTCTTTGAAGAAACGTTTATGAAAACCAGCCTAAGTCTGAGATTTTTTTCTAAAAGAAAGAAACCCCAAAAGCATTAATCATAAAAAGAAAAATTGATAAATAGGGATTTAACAAAATCAATATTTTTCCTTTTTTGAAAGACTTTGTTCAAAAAGAGAAAGTCAAGCAAAATATAAGGCAAAAATGCAATCTATATGTCTGAGGGACTGCGTGTGTGTCTATATATGTATACACTAACAGATTCTATATATATATAGATATATATATATACACAAACATATATAGATATATAGTAGATTATTCCACCTTTTAAGAATACAAATAACAGAATTAAAAAGAAATGGGAAAAATATTTGTTCAAATACTTTACAGAAAAGGCAGACATGACCAATGAATACATCTAAAAGTCTCAAAATTTTAAAACTTCTATGGGATTCAAATTGATTCTAAAATGAGCTAACACTGAACACACAAGAATAGAGTCAACATTTCAAAACATAACACCAGATGTGGGCAAGGATACGGAGCACGTGAACTATTACATATAGCTGATGAAAATGGGAAATGGTACAATAATTTTAGAGAGCAATTTTGTAGTGTTTCTTAAAAAAATAAAGTTGAGTGGAGACCAGATATATATCTGAGAAATTTCTAAAGGAAACGAATGAAACACAACAGAATGATGGCACATATCTACTAGGAGATTGGCATATGGATGTTTTTATTCATAATGTCAAAACTTGCAAGCAACCATAATGCTCATCAACAGGAGGGCAAAATCATGCTCTGTGGTGTATCCCCACAGTAGAACACTTCTCATGAATGCAAGGCAATGGGGTGGATGAATCATTATGCTGAATTAACGATGTCAAATCAAGTCTGGGGTGCACATATCTTTTTGTATAGAATTCCATAATTGATAAAAGTAATCTATATTGGCAGAAAGTAGCTCAATGGCTGTCTGGACGAAGGATGGACATGAAATTTACTATAAAGGGAAAGAATATTTTATGGTAATGGAAATACTTTATATCTTTATTTTCATATCATTGAGTGTGTATGCATTTATTGAAGTTGATACTTCAAAGTGGATTCATCTTATCACATTTAAATTATTCCATAATAATTCCAATAGATCTATACATAAGGAATAAGTACATGCATAGCCAAGAATAAGGTACACATGATGGTTCTTCTTTTACCTCCATTGCAGGCAACGTCTATTTCTTGATATTATGCAGGTGGACTGAATTTGCTTTTTATCTTACATGAAGTTTATACATCTTGCTTATTAGGAAATGAGTACAGAAAAACTCATGTGAGACCATATATGAATATGTTTCAGACTTAGGTAATTTTGAAAGATGAAATTTAACCTTAGCAGCAATCTAGCATTTCTTTAGAAACATGTTTAGTGTCCTGTTTCTTTCCCCCTTGTAGTTACTACACTTTATTCTTTAAATATTCTGGCAATTGTCAGCCTCCTTACATGTCTATTTTCATTATTTGTAAGAATTGCTTTGTTCTTTCCCAAGGCTCTACTTCATCTTCCTCATTGGAGTTCAGTGACTTCTCAGGAGCCTGGGTGAGCCTGGGTGAACCTGGGGGAGCCTGGGGGAGCCTGGGTGAACCTGGGTGAGCCTGGATGAGGAGTTGGTTTAAAAGCATTCATGAGTCGCTTTCTGTCACGTATTCTCCAAGTCTCATAACAGCATTTTATAAAGTCCTTTATGACCTTGCCAAAACTTGCTTACTTCTCACCTAGCAAACCTCTGATCTTTTCACTGTTTTGTTTCCTGTGCCTTCAAGCATCAGTCTACTTCTGCCTCCTCCTGTACTTGAATTCTTTGCATTTGATACTTCAGCTGTGTTTGATTCCTTTCAAAGGCCAGAGTATGAACTACACATCTCTTGCTACACATCGTGGAAACACTGCTAATTGCTGTCTGCTACACTTTTCTTTCTATAGAACCTTTCCAATTTCTTGTTGTTTTCCTTCTTCTGCTTGATTCCTAATGAGCATCCAAGAATCACCCACTGACATTCCAGAGAAGTGCATCTGTGTCACTTTTGTGGTTGCTGGTGTATTTATTAGCCACATGGCCTAGTTCACTGGGTTTTCTGTCCTCAGAGAAATTGTTGAGTCAGAGGTGACTCTTTTCCTTGGAAAAGTCCTAGATTTACTTCACTGTAATGATCAGAGGGAGGAAATTTGAGGACACTAAGAGATGTGAACTTCTTAAAGGGTTTCCTCTACCAAAATTTTTTTCTTGGTTAAAAGTGTTGGAGGTCATCTACTCTGATCCTAGGAAGTGAGAAATTGTATCCTATAATAAATATTTTAAGTTAAGGCAACAAAAGAGAGCGACCAGATAAAACAAACAAAAGCTGGAGAAACACCCATTTGGCTGCTTTTATTGAGATAAAATGATTGTATTAAAATGTAGCTAAGAATTAGAAAATGTTCATTGGACATAAACATAGCAAAAATGTCTTTTAATGTGTGGCAATGGAGCACAGAAACAGGTTTCAAGTAAAGGATATAATAATAAAAAGTTTATATTACATTATATTTCTCATGGTGCTACTGTTTATGTTACTTTGTTTCACTTTTGAAAATATTTGTATAAGCTGTACAAGCTGATATTACTGTAAATAACTTAAAAATAATAAATGTACATCGTCACTGCCGTGTAGAACAAAGGAACAACAACAAAAAACAACAACAACAAACAACAACAACAAAAACCAGAGGAACAAGTCTCTCCCTATTTCCCATTTGATAGTTGCTAGCATGCACTTTTGAGTCTGATAAATGGGAATTTGACCTAGAATAACTATCATTACTCTCTGGATTATGACTGTCTATGCACTTCTTTGTGTGGCATAAAAACATGTTTATTAACATGTTTTTAATAAATGAATAAGAGGTATGCATCATCCCTATGAAAACTGCCTATTGTCACATCTAGAAGATGGAAGAACATTATTTCAATACTTTCAAATTTTTTCCTGTCTATGAGAAGATAAAATCGTAGGAGATAGATAAATAACCTTTCTCCCTCTCTACCTCTCCCTCCCCTCCCCCTCTACCGCTCTCTGGTGCGTGTGTGTGTGTGTGTGTGTGTGTGTGTGTGTGGTGGTGTTGCCTAGAGACACCAGAAAATGGCAGGATCAGATCTTCTGTCGTTGGAAATTGAGGTAGTTGTGAGTTCTCTGAAATGGGTACTAGGGAAGGAACACTGATCCTCTGAAAGACCAGCACCACAGTGCAATGATTGAGGCATCTTACCAACTCAACACATTCTATTCTACAAAAGAAAATAATGTTTAACCTTTTAGGGAACTAGGGGTTACCAAAGGACCTTGTGTATTTTTTCTCCTCAATGAGTGTCATATGAGTTCTAGGTAATTAAAAATATATAGAACTCATCAGAAATCCATGGTCACAAAGTAAAAGGTGTCATGAAGTGATCTAATCTAGTTTTGTTTTGTTTTTAGAAATGTGCTAATATTGTTATTAAAGATATTCCCATTTGCTGGCAAGTAGTATAGAAATGCAATGTTCCTGGGGTTTTCTGTGACCAAGCTAATTTGGATCATCTGAATTTGCATAACATCAGAGATATACAGCAGGAATTCAGAATGGTTTTGCATATTCATTTGACTTAGTATACATATCTTTTTTACATTGTTGTAACAGGACCCCATATACAAGGAAATTTACCTAAGAAGATGCATTTCTAACAGTTCAAGAGGCTGGAATCCTCGGATCAAGATGTTGGTGGTCATAAATGTGAGGTCATTGTGATACTTCATCCCAAGGTGATATAATAGGGCAAGAGAGTTAGGTGGACAGAGTCACAGAAGGCAGATTCACTTTCGTAAGAAATCCATTCTTCCTATAACTGATGGATTCCCATAGAATATTAGTCCATTCACAGACACAGTCCTCAGGCCCTAATCAACTTTCATGAGGCTCATGCATACCAGTACTGGCCCATTGAGGATTACCTTCTTAACACTTGAACTTTGAGGGAATTCTTAGTTCACTAAATAATTAAAATCATGAAGTTTTCTAGGTACTGAAGGTCATATACTGAACCACAACACATGGTTTCTTATCTTCTCAAGAATATTTGGCTCAGATTTTATCTTTAAAGTCATTGCCCACCAGCAAATTAATTGGAAATCTAAATTAGTAATAACATATTACATTTATCTTGGCCTCAAATTTTCTGGTACTTGAAAACTGTCATATTTTGAGTAAACCACTTTGTAGGCTGAAGAATTTATAGTTGGTAATGTTTACACTCTGATTTCTCTCTCTGGGTTAGAAGGTAACTCCTTAATTGAATACAAACTCCTGAAGTGTCACTGTGGGGGTAATTCCAGATGATAACAGAAACACACTTGGACTGTGAGGCAACACAAAACCAAGGTCACATCCTGATGGTGTGAGAGACCCACTCATGTAGGGTGAAGCCGGATGCACTGAAACCTACATCTGATCTACTGTTGCAGATAGCTCTGTTCTCCAGGCACATATACTTCCAGGCTGGCTACATGATTTCCTCATTAACACCACAAATTAGGCATTTGCTCTGACATTCTACCTTTTGTTTCTAAAGAAAAAGTTTGGTTTATGTATTTTGCTTTCTTTATCTTGACTCAGTATTCTTTATTTATAGTCTTTCTACGATGAAGGGTTGATAATACTTTTCATTTTTAAAAAGTCCTAGGCAATTCTAATATAAAATTTGGAGAGAGTTATCCATCCTCACCTTCACTCCTGTCTTCTGTATTGAGTAAGGCAAAGAGTAAAGCATATCTAACAAAATTTGGCTTTATTTTAAAACCTGGTTGCTTGACTGGGCCATCTGACTTTGACATGACAACTAAAGGTTTCTATCTTCCCATGAACTCCTATCATCTTCATCCAGGTGTGTCTCATAATTAGGAAATAAATAAATAAAAAGTTCCAAACAGATATCAGTCAATCTAGTCTGCAAGTTCATCTCTGTTGAGCAGTGAGCAGATCTTCTCTTTTCCTGTCAGTTGCCTTTTGTAACCCAAAAAAGAGAAAGTTTCTGACTGACACCGAGGAGAATTTCTTTACGTTCGATTCTCAGTATCCAAGGGGCTCTGGGACTTGAGACTATCAAATTAGTGTCAATTTGAGGCATCTCTGAGAGAGGAAAGGAAAAAGAAAAAACCTGAAGATTACCTGACTTCGTCTTCTATGTGGTCTATTGCTAACATCCAATCATAGCGGCTGTCAGTCACAGAGAAGGGCATTATATTGCAATGACTGGGTATCTCTTTAATTATAGAAATAAATAAGTCCAGCTCCCCTAGCTCTCTTCTTCGCAGCAGCCCATGAAATGGAAGCTTTGAATTTAAAGCACGGCACACCCGAAGCGGCAGCATTTTCTCCTGGTTTCTTTTCTGATTGTCTGACCAGAATATTTCCTTACAGACAGAGGAAGTGGGTGAGGGCTGGAAGCATTTTTTCCTCAGCATCAGTAGGTGAGCTGCATTCCCTCCCCCTTCTCTGGCTTTGTGCAGGTGAATGGCATTAGAAACTGATGATCTTTTCTTAAAGACATAAATGGCTTTTCCAATTCTCCCCAACAATAAAAACATTTAGAGTTTGAGTGATCACAGAACCAGCAAGCATGCAATGGTACTCTCTGTGAATGACATAAACATTTATTCTTCATGTTGAGAATTCTAAAAATTATTTAGTGAGGATTCAGAGGGGCATCAATGTGGAAGACTGAAATTCAAGGAAACTCTGTGACCTTTAATATTTTCTAGGATTCTATGAAGTCATTAACCCTGTATTTTTCACCATAAAATATTGTCTTTATTAGCAAGCAATGTTATTGATATAGTTTGCTTTCTTTCCTTTTTTTTTTTTTTAGATTTTATTTACTTTCTATATATGAATACACTGTACCTTTCTTCAGACACACCAGAAGAGAATATCAAATCCCATTATGGATGGTTGTGAAATGTGGCTGCTGGGAATTGAAGTCAGGACCTCTACAAGAGCAGTCAGTGCTCTTAACTGTTCAGAATTTAGAATGTTATATCCTTGCCATAAAATGCACAAAATGGTAAAGACTATGAAGGTTAATAATGTACCCATTTTATTAAAAAAAAAAACCTAGTGATCAATAATGCAAATAAGTAAACAACAAAATAGTGATAACTGTAGAGAGGCAGACATAATTATAATGTCTTCTAGAAGCATGAGAAACAAGCATCTTTAGATAAAATAGTGAAAGAATTCACTGACATGTCATTTGGAGGGCAAGCATAGTTTATATAGGTGGGGGGTGGCCATCTTGAGACTGGAAGGAGAATAAGAAGTGCTTCCATGACAAAGCAAGATGGGTGTATTGTAGACAGCCAGAGAAGTGTTTGTCAAGGAGCTGACCATGAACAGCTGGAGAACTTTGAATACTGAGGTAGGGAATTTGGGGGACTTTTAGCCTCCTGAAGTAAATGAAACCCATTGTTAATGTGGGGACAGAGAAGAAAAGTTGTACTAGGAAGGTTTAAATAATGGTATTTTCACTGCTATGCTTTCCAAAAGAGAACAATGTGGACTGGCATGATAGTTCACTCAGTAAAGTATTTGTTTTGTGAGCAAGCAGAGGAAACTAAGTTTGATTCTGAGAACCCATTTTAAAAAGCAGGGCAAGAGGACATGTATTTATATTTCCTGATTTGGGAAGGCAGAGACGTAGAAATCACTGGCTATCCAGTCTTGCCTACTTAAAAGTGTTCCAGGTTAGGGATGCCAGGAACTACATCAGAGGTATGGTTTGCATTCTACATATATGCAAATATATATTTATCTGCTGTAAAAGTAACTTTTATTTCCTTAGATGTAATTGTCATCTTGGAGGCTTACTGCTGAATAAGCAAACTCTTTCTAGATCTTTCTGATCTTTTGTGGCCTGGTTCAACTCAGCTGTTCTGGCCCAAGCTGCCTAATTCAAGCTGGCTTCTCTCAGCTTCTCATTGAATTGCTGTGTTTCACCTCAAAATCATGTTGTCAATCTGTTCTAATCTTCTGGCTTATTCTCATTTTCTGGGTTGTTTTGTCTTCACCAGCAACTTACCTCTATAAACTATACAAGTAAAACTTCCTCCTCTGTCTCTGTCTCTGTCTCTGTCTCTGTCTCTGTCTCTCTCTCTCTCTGTGTGTGTGTGTGTGTGTCTTTCTCTGTGCTCCATTCTTAAGTGTTCTCTATCCTGTGCTGTTCTTATGAGTCGAGCACTTCCTATCTGTAACTCATTCTGTCAAATCTTTCTCTGATTCATCACCTTATCTGCTCCTCAACTAGACATCACTTTCAAAGATGGCAGCTTCCTCTACAAACCAAAATTCACTTCATTGCTCAGAATTAAATGTATAGACTAAAGGCATATCTGTATCCCACTTGAATCACACAGACCTAGAAAATCTGTGAATGTGGTCTCTTGCCAGAACAACCATGTGACTGAATTAAAATTCCACTACAACCTACACATAACAGAAAATGCCTATGCACACCATTTATGCCCTCAATATGCAGAACACACATACAATAAAATAATAAAACAAGCAGAAATCACTCTAAACTAAAATATATCAATATTTATGTAGCATTGTAGAATTATAGTATAGTAGCATTTTACTGTTGTATTAATGTACTATATAATGTTCAGATTTTGGTGTTATATTAGCATATATATATTTCCTTCTTCAGGAATGAAGATATTTTGAGAACCATCCCCCCGAAAACCTTCCTGATGGGTGCTATGGATCAGTAGTAGAGTGATCACTTTATAAAAATGAGGCTAACTGCATAGATAATTTTGTAAAGCCAACATTAATATGAGTAAGTATTTATAAAAGCTCAAATACATATGAATTTGTAATATATGTATCATTATTGAATCATAAAACACATATATGTAATTTTTTGTATTTATACCTCATTAGTTTTTCATCAGGGCCCTCTGTTTATGAGGTCTCAGGAGACACTTAAATAGTATTTATAAGAAAGAAAAAATATTTTTCAGACTATGCATAAGAAAAATAATCTATTATCTATCTTAAACAGAAAGCTTCTGAATATTTTCCTTAAATGTCTGAAAAATCTGACAGGAACATGCGAAGCAGGATTTGAGAATCATTTGTTGTTGAATTCCAGGGTAGAGAAACCAGCCAGGGTCAAGAGTAGTAGAAACTCCCACTACACTACTGAACACCTTAGCACATCCTACACAGGTAAGCTCCTCTGCTTCAGATGTAGGCAAACCCAGCTCAGCAGTGAACATGCCATTGATTTTACAGGCTCAGAGCGCTCTATTCAGTACCCTTTTCTAACACTCAAATCCTAAATCCAATCAATACCAACATTATGTAGTAATGTCTCTGACATTTTTTTTTAAACAGAGACTTTTCACACTAACAACTGCGTGCTTTCTTGAGGAATAAGCATTGTATTGTTCCTGGAGTGAATCATTAATAACTAACATAATTTATACCCTGTTACTGCTATTATTATAGTCAAAAGGATTTTAAACTCACCTTTCTCAGTAGATGGCCAAGAAATTAAGAAATATTTATTCATGTCCGGTGCACCTCATGTTATTCCAGATAATATGTGTTATTCTTTTTTTTTTTAAACTAACAAAATAAATGACTACGAGTAAGGTAAATATATTGGATACAAACGTTTGTTTCTGTACATACACTCAGTAGTAGAAATGTGGAAGAATGTAAATTAAGTGTTACTTTAGAATATTATATTTTCAACTAATTTTGGTAGAATCTAGGGAATGCATAAATATCTCCCAAAAGGCTTCATTCTTTTTAATTAAAGGTATTCAAGATTTGTGTCTATAGCATATTTTCTTACGTTCTAATAAATGCTAAATTGATAATGTGTAAAGCAACTAGAATCTGGAGGGGTTATATAGGAACTGTTACCCAGTAAAAAAATTTTATCTAAATTTTGAAAGATTAAAAATGAGGGGCTTGTGCCAGCAGGAACAGGGACACAGGAAACCCACCCAACAAGCAGCTGGGGTTCCTTCCAGTCAGAGCCAGCCACTCACCCTAGCATCTTGGGCATGAACTCGGTAGACTATCCCAAGGTCCCCAGAGGACTCTCCATGCCTCAGGTGCCCTAGCAAACCCAGGGTCTTTGGATCACTGAGGAGAACCGGCCTCCAGAGAGGGCTCTGACACTGGGACTCAGGAGAGAGCACCATCTTGGATCCTAGGTCTCTCAGAGAACAGTCCATGCAGGAGAGAACGAGGGCCACAGAAGCAACAGAGCTTCATGGACAGGGTCCCTTCAGGACTTCATCTTCAGCAAAGAGGTGGATCTGAGCTCCAGTGCATCTTCCCTTCAAGAGGAGAGCTTGCTTAGAAATAGTGCTCTGACCACTGGGACTCAGGAGAGAGTGGGACTCACAGTAGTAATGACAGAGGCTAACAGAATCACAGGAGGAACAAGCTCCAGCCAGAGACAGCTAGAACATCTAACACCAGAGATTACCAGATGGCGAAAGGCAAATGTAAGAATCTTAATAACAGAACCCAAGACCATTCGGCATCATCAGAACCTAGTACTCCCACCACAGCGAGTCCTGGATACCCCAACAGACCAGAAAGGCAAGATTCAGATTTTAAATCATATCTCATGATGCTGGTAGAGGATTTTAAGAAGGGCATTAATAACTCACTTAAAGAAATACAGGAGAACACTGATAAACAGGTAGACTTTAAAGAGGAATCACAAAATTCCCTCAAAGAATTACAGGAAAACACTGCTAAACAGGTAAAAGACCTTAAAGAGGAAAAACAAAAATCCCTTAAAGAATTACAGGAAAACACAGCCAAACAGGAGATAGAATTGAACAAAACCATTCAATATCTAAAGATGGAAGTAGAACAATTAAGAAAACCCAAAGGGAGACAACTCTGGAGATAGAAATCCTAGGAAATAAATCAGGAACCATAGATGTGAGCATCAGCAACACAATACAAGAGATGGAAGAGAGAATCTCAGGTGCAGAAGATTCCATAGAAAACATGGATACAACAAAGAAAGAAAATGCAAAATGCAAAAAGATCCTAACTCAAAACATCCAGGATATCCACGACACAATGAGAAGACCAATCCTAAAGATAATAGGTATAGATGAGAATAAAGATTTTCAACTTAAAAGGCCAGTAAATAACCTCAACAAAATTATAGAAGAAAACTTCCCTAAATTAAAGAAAGAGATGCCCATGAACATACAAGAAGCCTACAAAACTCCAAATAGACTGGACCAGAAAAAAAAAATTCCTCCTGACACATAATAATCAGAATAACAAATGCACTAAATAAAGACAGAATATTGAAACCAGTAAGGGAAAAAGGTCAAGGAAACTATAAAGGCAGTCTTGTTAGAATTACTCCAGACTTCTCACCATAGACTATGAAAACCAGAGATCCTGGACAGATGTTATATAAACACAAAGAGAACACAAATGCCAGCCCAGGCTACTATACCCAACAAAACTCCCAATTACCATAGATGTAGAAACCAAAGTATTCCATGACAAAACCAAATTCACACAATATCTTTCCATGAATTCAGCCCTTCAAAGGATAATAAAGGAAAAACACCAACACAAAGATGGAAATTACACACTAGAAAAAGCAAGAAAGTAATCCTTTAACAAAACTAAAATAAGACAGCCACAAGAACAGATTCCCAACATAACAACAAAAATGACAGGAAACACCAATTACTTTTCTTTGATTTCTCTTAACATCAATGGACTCAATTCCCCAATAAAAAGACATAGACTAACAGCCTGGCTACATAAAGAGGACCTAACTTTTTGCTGCATACAGGAAGCCTACCTCTGGGACAAAGACAGACACTGCCTCAGAGTAAAAGGCTGGAAAACAATTTTCCAAGCAACCAGTCCAAAGAAACAAGCTGGAGTAGCCATTCTAATATGGAATAAAATCGACTTCCAATCAAAATTATCAAAAAAGACAAGGAGGGGTACTTCATACTCATCAAAGGTAAAATCTTCCAAGATGTACTCTCAATTCTGAATATCTATGCTCCAAATGCAAGGACATCTCATTCATTAAAGAAACTTTCATAAAGCTCAAATCAAACATTGCACCTCACACAATAATAGTGGGAGACTTCAACAATCCACTCTCATCAATGGACAGATTCTGGGAACAGAAACTAAATAAAGACACATTGGACCTAATTTTATTATATATATATATATACCTTCTTCTCAGTACTTCATGGTACCTTCCCCAAAATTGACCATGTAATTGGTCAGAAAACAGGCCTCAATGGATACAAAAATATTGAAATTATCCGATGCATCCTATCATTTCACCACGGACTAAAGCTAATCTTCAAAAACAACATAAATAATAAAAAGGCAACAACATTCTCATGGAAACTGGGCAACACTGTACTCAATGAAAACTTGGTCAAGGAAGATATATATATATGTATATATATATATATGTATATATATATATATATATATATATATATATATAAAAGTAAAGACTTTTTAGAGTTTAATGAAAATGAAGCCACAACGTAACCAAACTTCTGGGACACAATGAAGCAGTCCTAAGAGGAAAACTCATAACCTTGAGTGCCTCCAAAAAGAAACAAGAGAGAGCATGCAGTAGCAGCTGACAGCACACTTAGAAACTCTAGAATGAAAGAAAGCAAATCCACTCAAGAGGAGGAGATGGCAGGAAAAAAAATCAAACCTAGGGCTGAAATCAACCAAGTAGAAACAAAAAGAACTACACAAAGAATCAACCAAACCAGGAGCTGGTTCTTTGAGAAAATCAACTAGATAGATAAACCCTTAGTCAGACTAACTAGAGGGCACAGGGACAGTATCCTAACTAACAAAATCAGAAATGAAAAAGGAGACATAACAACAGAACCTGAGAAATCCAAAACATCATCAGATCCTACTACAAAAGGCTGTACTCAACAAAACTGGAAAACCTGGATGAAATGAACAATTTCCTAGACAGATACTAGGTACCAAAGTTAAAGAGGATCAGATTAACAATCTAAACAGTCCCATATCTCCTAAAGAACTAGAAGCAGTCATTAAGAGTCTCCCAACCAAAAAATCCCAGAACCAGATGGGTTTAACGCAGAGTTCTATCACACCTTTAAAGAAGACCTAATTCAAATTCTCCTCAAATTATTCCACAAAATAGAAACAGAAGGTACTCTACCCAATCATTCTATGAATTCACAGTTACTCTTATAGCTAAAACGAATAAAGACCCAACAAAGATAGAGAACTTCAGATCAATTTCCCTTATGAATATCTACTCAGAAATACTCAATAAAATTCTTGCTAACCGAATTCAAGAACATATCAAAATGATCATCCATCATGATCAAGTATGCTTCATTCCAGGGATGGAGGGATGGTTTAATACATCAACATACTCCACTATATAAACAAACTCAAAGACAAAAACCACATGATCATCTTGCTAGATGCTGAGAAAGCATTTGACAAAATCCAACACCCATTCACAATAAAGGTTTTGGAAAGATCAGAAATTCAAGGCCCATACCTAAACATAATAAAAGCAATATAAAACAAACCAGTAGCCAACATCAAACTAAATGGAGAGAAACTGGAAGCAATCCCACTAAAATCAGGGACTAGAGAAGGCTGCCTTCTTTCTCACTACCTATTCAATATAGTACTCGAAGTCCTAGCCAGAGCAATTAGACAACAAAAGGAGGTCAAGGGGATACATATTGGAAAGGAAAAAGTCAAAATATCACTTTTTGCAGATGATATGATAGTATATATAAGTGACCCTAAAAATTCCACCAGAGAACTCCTAAACCTGATAAAAAGCTTCAGTGAAGTAGCTGGATATAAAATTAACTCTAACAAATCAGTGGCCTTTCTCCACACAAAGGATAAACAGGCTGAGAAAGAAATTAGGGAAACAACACCCTTCACAAATAATATAAAATACATTGGTGTGACTCTAACTAAGGAAGTGAAAGATCTGTATGATAAGAAATTCAAGTCTCTGAAGAAAGAAATCAAAAAAGATCTCAGAAGATGAAAGGATCTCCATTGCTCAGGGATTGGCAGGATCATTATAGTAAAAATGACTACCTTGCCAAAAGAAATCTGCAGATTCAATGCACTCCCCATCAAAATTCCAACTCAATTCTTCACCGAATTAGAAAGAGCAATTTGCAAATTCATCTGGAATAACAAAAAAAAAAAAAAAAAAAAAACAAAACAAAACAACAACAACAAAAACCTAGGATAGCAAAAACTCTTCTTAAGGATAAAAGAACCTCTGGTGGAATCACCATGCCTGACCTAAAGCTGTACTACACAGCAATTGTGATAAAAACTGCATGATACTGCTACCACTACAGACAGATAGATCAAGGGAATAGAATTGAATACTCAGAAATGAACCCACACACCTATGGCCACTTGATCTTTGACAAGGGAACTAAAACCATCTAGTGGAAAAAAGACAGCATTTTCAACAAATAGTGCTGGCTCAACTGGTAGTTAGCATATAGAAGAATGTGAATTGATCCATTCCTATCTCCTTGTACAAAGCTCAAGTCTAAGTGGATCAAGGAACTCCACATAAATCCAGAGACACTGAAACTTATAGAGGAGAAAGTGGGGGAAAAGCCTTGAACATATGGGCACAGGGGGAAAATTCCTTAACAGAACAGCAATGGCCTGTGCAGAAAACATAAGAATCAACAAATGGGACCTCATAAAATTGCAAAGCTTCTGCAAAGCAAAAGACACGGTCAATAAGACACAAAGGCCACCAACAGAGTGGGAAAGGATCTTTACCTATCCTAAATCCCATAGGGGACTAATATCCAATCTATACTAAGAACTCAAGAAGCTGTACTTCAGAAAATCAAATGACCCTATTAAAAAATGGGGTACAAAGCTAAACAAAGAATTCTAAACTGAGGAATACTGAATGACTGAGAAGTACCTGAAACAATTTTCAACATCCTTAATCATCAGGGAAATGCAAATCAAAACAACCTGAGATTCTACCTCACACCAGTCAGAATGGCTAAGATAAAAAATTCAGGTGACAGCACATGCTGGTGAGGATGTGGTAAAAGAGAAACACTCCTCAATTGCTGGTGGGATTGCAAGCTGGTACAACCACTCTGGAAATCAGTCTGGTGGTTCCACAGAAAATTTGACATAGTACTACTGGAGGATCCAGCAACACCTCTCCTATGCATATTCCCAGAAGGTGTTCCAACTTCTAACTAGGACACATGCTTCACTATGTTCATAGCAGCCTTATGTATAATAGCCAGAACCTGGAAAGAACCCAGATGTCCCTCAACAGAGGAACAGATACAGAGAATGTGGTACATTTACAAAGTTGAGTACTACTCAGCTATTAAAAACAAGAAATTTATGAAATTCTTAGGCAAATGGATGGATCTGGAGGATAACATTCTGAGTAAGGTAATACAATCACAAAAGAACTCACATGATATGTACTCACTGATAAGTGGGTATTAGCCCAGAAACTTAGGATATCCAAGACACAATTTGCAAAACACACGAAACTCAAGAAGAAGGAAGACCAAAGTGTAGATACTTCGTTCCTCCTTAAAATGGGGAACAAAATACCTATGAAGGGAGTTACAGAGACAAAGTTTGGAGCTGAGATGGAAGAAAGGACCATCCAGAGACTGAGAAGTACCTGATCCACCTGGGGATCCATCACATAAACAGCCGCCAAACCCAGACACTATTGCATAAGTCAGAAAGGTTTTGCTGAGAGGATCCTGATATAGCTGTCTCTTGTGTGGCTATGCCAGTGCCTGACAAATACAGAAGTGGATGCTCACAATCATATATGGATGGAGCACAGGACCCCCAATGGAGGAGCTAGAGAAAATACCCAAAGAGCTGAAGGGGTCTGCAACTCTATAGGAGGAACAACAATATGAACTAAACTATCTAGTACCCCCAGAGCTTGTGTCTCTAGCTGCATATGTAGCAGAAGATGGCCTAGTCGCCATCATTGGAGGAGAGGCTCTTGGTCTTGCGAAGATTATATGCTCCAGTACAGGGTGAATGCCAGGGTCAGGTAGAGGGAGTGGGTGGGTTGCAGAGCAGGGCAGGGGGTGGGTGTAGGGGACTTTTGGGATAGCATTTTAAATGTAAATGAAGAAAATATCTAATAAAAGAAACAAAAATTTTCAAAGTGACAGGAAGTTTGATGTTTTAATTATGACATGGCTATTCTCTGGTTATTTCTTTTATTTATTATCAAAAAGTTTTCCATAGGAATTCCTCTAAGTTAGCTAAAAGAAATGCCTCTTGTCACCATTTACATGAATGAAAACAAACAAAAGAGAAACTGTATTGATTAATACCTTTTTAATAGTCTGATGATGTTACTTACTTTATGGGCTTAGAACCATAAAGTCAAAGCTTCCAAAAGAAAATTTAAGACGTTGTCAAAAATAGGTTATGCACTGCTAAGATCACAAAAACCAATTACCCATGTAAAGTCGTTCCTTAAATGTAGTGTTTGACTATTGAAAACTGATCAAAATACTCAAAGAGGCAAAAATAGAGTAATTATTCTTGCTATATGCTTATAGTAACAACGAAAATTAGATCGTCTAGGAAAAAAATCTTAGTTTTGCATTGGTTGAAGAAAAGAACACCAAGAATCCATTTGAAAGAAAACCTTAATCTGACAGTCACTTGCCAGAGGTAGAACTCTCGGCATTTTCAGGCTTATTACAAATATATAAATGATCGATATAAAGATAGATTCTGAAGTGCTGTTTTCTATGTTCTATTTCCCTTCTTTGACAGCCCACCACTCAATGACCCTACCAAGTTTGTAAACATCTCTGGCTATGAAGTGTAATGTTGTATAAAGGGGGAAGTTGAACAGTAGTTAAATACGATGGGAGATGACGAGTCAACTGGGGTAACAATAAAGATATTTTTTAAAGTTGTATAAAGCAAGCATTGTAGAAGTTCCCTGAAATTTAAATAATGTTAGCCTATAATGGTGTGATGATGCTCCCATTTGTCACCACGGAGAATCAAAAAGACCATTGCCAGGAATAAGCTACCTCTATTAGACCTACTGACCACTGGGAACATAAATATGCTCAAAACTTCCAGAACTGATCTTACACATCCTCCAGAATTTAACAGTAAGGCACTCTGGCTGAAGACACACCTTTAGTCTGGGCCACACTCATTAGAAGCCTGCGTAATGAAGGACATCCCTTGAATAATGCTCTTCAGATTTTTCAATACATATTTTCCATATCTTAAATACTTTACTTTGGCAAATTTTGTTGTGTTCTCACTAATTTTAGGAAGAGTTGATTTCTGAAGATCACCCAGTTCAGATGGATTTCTTTGAAATGTCTACTTTGTACCAGAATAAAGAATATTTGGAAACAAAGTGACTCCATCCAAAACAAAATGGATGAAGAGAAAAATTAGTGAGTTGCTAGTATCATATAGCTTGGTCACACTATTCTTGGTGTATTAGTGAGGGGTCTCTAAGAATCACTTTATTCTCTGTATTATACTCATTTTTCAATTTACATTTAATGTCTTTAAAGAAAGGATCTTACAATGTAGCTCTAGCTACCCTGGAATTGACCATGGAGACTGTACTTATTCCAGTCCACAGAGATCTACCTGCTTCTGCCTCTCATGGGTTAAGATTAAAGACTTGTACCCTCACCCTCTTAAAAAATACTGTTAAGTCCTATAGCATTCTACTTCTAGCTACTTTTCCTAACATTCTTACACAAGATTTAAAATATCCTGGACCTTCCCATATGCTTTATTTTGGCCTTACTCTATTTCTAATAATGATTTATTTATGAATATCACCTTAAAAGTTACTAGAAAATTGGAGGCTTCATCACATAGTAAAACAAATAATTATTGGCAGAGAACTTTCAACCATCTCCTCCCCTAGGGAAATATTCTCATTTTCACTTATAATAACACAATACATTAAATTATAGACAAATGATATTTTTGTTATTATAATCAATAAAAATATGAAACAATATACATTTTATAATTGAATAGATGGTAACAATAAATTAGCCATTCTCTGATGTTGTACTATATTCCCTTAGCAGTGATCGCAGCTTTTATGATCATTTATACACAATTTTACTAAGCTAAGCTTATTCAGCTCATGGTTCTGGAACGTTTAATTTTAGCTTTCTTTAGATACCTGATATAACACTTTAAAAAATTACAGACAATTAAGACATTGTGAAAATATTATAGTAAAGTAGTTCTCAACCTTCCTTTTTTAAAATTAGGTATTTTCTTCATTTACATTTCCAATGCTATCCCAACAGTCCCCCATACCCCCCCCCACTCCCCTACCCATCCACTCCCACTTCTTGGCCCTGGTATTCCCCTGTACTGGGACATATAAAGTTTACAAGACCAATGGGCCTCTCTTTCCAATGATAGCTGACTAGGCCATCTTCTGATACATATGCAGCTAGAGACACGAGCGCTGGGGGATACTGGTTAGTTCATAATGTTGTTCCACCTATAGGGTTGCAGACCCCTTTAGCTCCTTGGGTACTTTCTCTAGCTCCTCCATTGGGGGCCCTGTGTTCCATTCAATAGCTGACTGTGAGCCTCCACTTCTGTATTTGCCAGTTACTGGCATAGCCTCACTCGAGACAGCTATATCAGGGTCCTTTCAGCAAAATCTCGCTGGCATATGAAATAGTTTCTGGGTTTGGTGGCTGATTATGGGATGGACTCTGGGTGGAGCAGTCTGTGGATGGTCCATCCTTTTGTCTCAGCTCCAAACTTTGTCTCTGTATCTCCTTCCATGGGTATTTTCTTCATGAAACTCAAGAAGAAAGAAGTTCTCAGCCTTCATAATGCTGCAACCCTTTAACACAGTTCCTCATGCTATGGTGACCTCCCCAACAATAAAATTATTTTCATTGCTACTTCATAACTGTAATTTTGCTATGGTTATAGATCATAATGCATAAGATATTATGTGTAAGCCCTGTGAAACGGTCAGTTGACCCCAAAGGGGTCACAATCCACAGTTCATGCAGCATTTGTAATTTTTGCTCTTTATTTAATAAGATGTCTTGGTTTGCTTTTACATAAAAAGTTGTGTGCTCTCTCTCGCTCTCTCTCTCTGCCTCTCTCTCTGCCTCTCTCTCACGCTCTCTCTCTCTCTCTCTGCCTCTCTCTCTCTTCCTCCCTTTATATGTGTGTGTGTGTGTGTGTGTGTGTGTGTGTGTGTGTGTGTGTGTGTGTGTTAGGGTGTTAGACATCATACTTCTTTGGGAGTTAGTGCTTTCCTTCCAACATGTAAGTCCTTCAGATAGAACTCAGATTATCAGGCTTGGAAATAGGTTGCTCTCCTTCCTGAGGTATCTCCTGTTATTCATTTTATCAACATAGCAAATAAATTTATAATGGATATATGCATTTTTTCACATATTTTGTCTGGTATTGTATTGATAATAAAATATTCATGATATAGACTATAATCAGTCCTAGTTGTTACATAGACAGGTTTGAGTCTTAGCCTCATGGTAATCTAACAGCAGAAAGTAAATCAACAGAAAACTTAGATATTTAGTAGTTTATATTTTTATTTTATTTCCATGGAGTTTGATGCATGATGTTTCAGATGAATTAGTGCACATATATCAAATACACGAGTCCATAACATTGTTATCCTTCTTTATCTGCAGTTATATACATGTTGTGAAATTAAATGTTAACTATAAGACTAAAAATCTAATAACCAGTTGATAGACTATTCTTTCCTTGAAAGTAGTTCTTGAAATAAATTAATCTCAGCACTTGAGAGGCAGAGGCAGACAGATTTCTGAGTTCGAGGTTGCCTGGTCTACAGAGTAAGTTCCAAGACAGCAAGGGCTACACAGAGAAACCCTGTCTCCACAAAAAAACCAAAACAAAAAACAAAAAATTATCTATCTATCTATCTATCTATCTATCTATCTATCTATCTATCTATCTATCTATCTATCTACAATAAGATATTATGGGTTGAATAATATCCAAAGGCTATGTATGGATTTTTAGTTTACCTTCAGTCTTTCAGTCTTCTAGCAGTAAATAGCAACTGAACCTCCAGGAAGTGAATTGATACGTTTATTTGTACTGTTCTAACAATTGAGAAAAAACTGAAATTTTACAGTAGAATTAAAAATTCTATAGACAAGGAAGATTCAAAACTCAGGCAATATTTATTGTCACTCTGATGCCTAAAATGTCTGAAAGCAAGGCTTCAGGAGGCTAATGAGAGCCAGATTCCTGGTCCTAACCAGAGTTCTCTTTACTGTGTCTTCTTGTGATGGAGTGCAGATACGAGTTCTTGAAACTATTTTTAAAAGCCACAGTGGAACTAAGGAAGGTTCTCCTAACAACCAACAAATTACCTTCCCTCAAGGTACTTCTGGAGAACAGTATACTTGGAGTTAGAAATCAAACATGAACTTTGAAAAACACAAACATCCAATTTATTTTGGGGGGGAAATTAAGGCAGCTAAACAAAACAACAAACAAACAACAAAGAAAAGATGGTTGGGGGAAATGTTTAGTAATGTTCCCACCTTCCAGAAGGTTGATTACAGCGACGGTATTTGGGAAAAAAAATTTAATAGCTCCCTCATTACTAAAATACAAACAAATTATTGTTTTTATAAGCACATAAGTAAATACAGAAAATTACGGAACCACTTGGAGGAGGTCACTTGAAGCTGGTCAGTCATAGATCACCCTATGTGACATTCAATATTAGATGAAGAATGGAGAAAAGAAGCCAACACTAAAGAAACACATTCCCCACTCAGGGGAGTAAAAGGATTCCAGTGTATCAAAAGTGAAAAGTTTGGGGTTCTTCAAGATATAGGAAGGAGCTCAGAAGCATCAGAGTAAAATGAACAAATGAATAGGAATTATGGGGCGGGGAAGGAGACATAGATGAACAAGAAATTGAGAATAAGCCAGGTTAGGCAGAGCTATAACCAAAGGAGTTTGGATTTTGTCTAAGTACAGCGAGAAAGCTAGTGATCTGTTTTATGTTTTATACAGATGACTCTGGCTGCTCTGTTGAGAACGGATTGAAAAGGCCAAATATGCATACCTAGGGACACAAGCACACACCCCGCATCCTGCCTCCAGAGTGCTGTGAGAAATGGAAAGGCATGTTCAGCCAAGTTCCTGTCATATGGTGATACAGGAGCCGGTGACCTAATATGAGTCCCCCAAGGATCTTTGATCACCAGATGGTAGAGAGACCACCTTCTCTCTCTCTGCAGCCTGCTCGGTCTCTGCACAGCAGCTGCCCAGAGTCCATAACAGCATGTGGGGCTGCACAAAGGATGGGACCTAGATAGCTCTGCCAGTTTCCCATACTCCAGGGACAATGATTTAAATGTGACCATTTCCATAAATAAGATACAGCTCCATATTCAATGTGGGAGACAGACATTTTTAACAGTGCTCGTGATGTGAAATAGCTAATCTTCACGAACGACTAAATCAAAATAGTACTATACACACATATATACCTACTCACACAGACAATATATATATATATATATATATATATATATTGAGAGAGACAGATCCTGTGCAACTGCTAGTTCAACTACTTTCTATCATTTTATCATTTATGTTTGTCATATTTAGTAAGTGCCAGGTTCCTTTTATACAGGAATATTTTCTATGAAGGATCACACCTCCTTGATATCCGTTGATCACAAAAAAAAAAAACTGAATCAATGGATCAATTGTGATAATCTTTACCTCCCTGCAGCATTCTTTAATTAGCCCGCTAAGGATTTCAGAGCTAGAGTTTTTTGTCACATTAAGCTTTCTTACTATCTGTAACCAATTAGATAGCAAACACTGCAATGAATTTAGCATTTAAAAAGCAAGTTATTGGCATGTTGAGTTAACGTGTGAACGACAGCTACTGAACAATGATTATTGCAGGAATTCTGATCCATCTTTGTGAAGGGCATCCTAGTGAAGCAAAATAGAAAATGTCATGGACAAAGTAAGGAGAAGGTTATGGAAAGACAATATAATTACTGGAAAAATATTTACTTTCTATTATATAAATTAAGACTTGTGTAACTTTATTATTAGATTTGGCTTAATGTTCGTTGTTCCATCTGTAAATTCTATTCACTTTTTAATGAATATCAAGTAGAGCCCATAGCTTTTTTTGCTAGATTTTTGATACTGATAATTTTGCCAATTTGGGGGTGAGGGAAGTGCTGTGTATATTTTTATAGGGGAGCCATAGAATATGCAAGAAGCAAGCTGTTACAAACTCTGCAGAATCTCAATTTCATTTGTAAGTTTTCTTGACATCACGGTTGACCTATCACTTTGCTTTCTAAGAGTAGTACAGGATTTGGTACACATCCAAAGGGCCAGGATTTTATATACAACAGGTTACAGCTTTGTGTTTATAAACAAGCGAATGGGCATAATTAAAAATCTAGCAGTTCCAGAATTCAACATGTAAGGATTTCAGCTTATTTCCTGAAAGATTTTTAGTTCGCATCGCTCATTTGCAACAGATCTTTCAAACACAGTCTCGAGAACTCCAGAGGGAGCAACTGTGAAAGGGGTGAAGAAGTCTAGGTCATTGGCTGTGAATGATCTTTCCTGAACCAGATGAAGCTGTTGATGTTGGAGTGAGTGATGGCTATGTTGCCCTGTTCTACAACTAGCTTTGCTTACGGAAGCTTTTATGGGTATTAATATTTAACATTGACTGAAGGCCAGCAATACTCTGGTTGATGGCTACAACATTGAGGTAGCTTTGGTCCTGGTCCAGCTGGACAATTTCCAATTACACAAGCAGGAAATAGAATTTTACTATTATTTCAAAATAAGGATGAATAGATGGAAAAGGAATTGTTAAAACATACTGTACTCTGAAAAAGTCTAGTTGAATTTCATTGGCTTTTAAAACATAAGTCTTATAAGAAAATAGTTCATATTTTCTGTAACTGCCCTACAGAAGCTTTGCAATTTTATGAGGTTCCATTTGTCAATTCTTGATCTTACAGCCCAAGCCATTGCTGTTCTGCTCAGGAATTTCCCCCCCTGTGCCCATATGTTCTAGGCTCTACCCCACTTTCTTCTCTATAAGTTTAAGTGTCTCTGGTTTTATTTAGAGGTCCTTGATCCACATAGACTTGAGCTTTGTACAAGGAGATAAGAATAGATCAATTCGAATTCTTCTACATGATAACCACCAGTTGAGCCAGCACCATTTGATGAAAATGCTTTCTTCTTTCTACTGATGGTTTTAGCTCCTTTGTCAAGGATCAAGTGACCACAGGTGTGTGGGTTCATTTATGGGTCTTCATGTCTATTCCATTAATCTACCTGTCTGTCACTGTTTTTATCACAATTGCTCTGTAGTATAGCTTGAGTTTGGGGATGGCGATTCCACCAGAGGGTCTTTTATTGTTGAGAATGGTTTTTGCTATTCTAGGTTTTTTGTTATTCCAGATAAATTTTCAAATTGCCTTTTCTAACTCTGTGAGGAGTTGAGTTGGAAATTTGATGGAATTGCATTGAATCAGTAGTTTGCTTTCAGCAATATGGCCATTTTTACCTAAATTTGATAGAGGGCTAATATCCAAAATATACAAAGAACTCAAGAAGTTAGACTCCAGAGAAACAAATCACCCTGTTAAAAAGTGGGGTACAAAGCCAAACAAAAATTCTCAACTGAGGAATACTGAATGGCTAAGAAGCACCTAAAGACATACTCAACATCCTTAGTCATCAGGGAAATGCAAATTAAAACAACCCTGAGAGTCCACCTCACACCAATCAGAATGGCTAAGATCAAAAACTCAGATGACAGCAGATGCTGGTGTGAATGTGGAGAAAGATGAGCACTCCTCCATTGCTGGTAAGATTGCAAGCTGTACAACCACTCTGGAAATCAGTTTGTTGGTTCCTCAGAAAATTGGAAATAGTACTACCAGAAGATTCTGCAATACCACTCCTGGGCATATACCCAGAAGATGTTTCAACATATATTCAAGACACATGCTCCACTATGTTCACAGCAGCCTTATTTATGATAGCCAGAAGCTGGAAAGAATCCAGATGTCCCTCAAAAGAGGAATAGATACAAAAAAATGTGGTACATTTTCACAATGGAATACTACGCAGCTATTAGAAACATGAATTTATGAAATTCTTTGGCAAATGCATGGATCAGGTGATATCATCTTGAGTGAGGTAACCCAGTCACAAAAGAACACATGATATGCGCCCTCTGATGAGTGGATATTATTTCAAGATATTTCCCAAAACACATGAAACTCAAGAAGAATTAATACCAAAGTGTGAGTACTTTGATCCTTCTTAGAAGTGGGAGCAAAATACCCATGGAAGGAGTTGCCAAGACAAAGTGTGGAGCAGAGACTGAAGGAATAACCATCCATAGACTTCCCCACAGGCGATCCATCCTATATACAACCACCAAACCCAGATGCTATTATGGATGTCAACAAGAGCTTGCTTACAGGAGCCTGATATAGCTGTCACCTGAGAGGCTCTGCCAGTGCCTGACAAATACAGAACTGGATGCTCACAGCCATCCTTTGGACATAACACAGTTTCTCCAATGAAGAAGCTAGAGAAAGTACCCAAGTTGTTGAAGGGATTTGCAGCTTCATAGGAGGAACAACAATATGAACTTACCAGTACCCCCAGAGCTCCCTGGGACTAAACCACCAACCAAAGAAAACACATGGCTCTAGCTACATATGTAACAGAGGATGGCCTAGTTGGACATCAATGGGAGAAGAGGACCTTGGTCCTGTGAAGGTTCTATGTTCCAGTATAGGGAAATGCCAGGGCCAGGAAGCAGGAGTGGGTTGATTGGTGAGCAGGGGGTGGGGGTGGGGGGGGAGATAGGGGAATTTTGTAGGGGAAACCAGGAAAGAGGATAACATTTGAAACATAAGTAATGAAAATATCATAAAAAAGAAATGACTATTATCTGTGTATACTTAAATAGTTATTTGAAGTTAATAAGAATATATGTTGAGTATTCAAAGTTATAAATTTGATGAAGTACACAAATCTTATGAAGAATTATTTATTGCAACACATAAAACACTTTTTTATTCAATTTTATCTGTGTAACTTATGGAAAAACAAATTCAAAAGCAAGCAGTAACCCATGCTCAGTTCATGTTACACTGGTTTTGGTTTTGGTTCAAATATTCTTCCCAGAGGCAAGCTGATAATTCTTTAGGGGGTTGAATAATGTTTCTTCTATTTCCCTGGTGTAGTTGAAAAAGGATTGATTTATATCCTGTTTTTTTTTCCAATTTGCTTCTCTAATTGATATAGTCATGCTTGAGAATAATCCATTAATAAGCATGGCTGTGGTTTTAAGGGAAGTAGTGCTACGGAAGCACTAAACAAACCAACAGGAGAGAGTGTATTTTATTTATTTATAATTATCCTGAAAAAATAGATTGCATATGTCAGGATAGTGACTGCTTCATGATAGACCCCTGAAGCTTTCTGAGTTTCCTTGATAGCCTGTGCATTTTAGGATTTTCTTGGCAAACATTTAGAAATTCCTCAACACGTTGCAAGTAAGATGCAATCTTTTAAATGACTGTTTGCTCAATTTCTTGTATACTTTTGAGAAATGTCTCTATTTTTTCCTTCTCAATTTTGAATGTTTAAGGATAGAGATGATGCCTTATACCTTGAAGTGGCTTTTGACTTCTAACAGAAATGGATCAAGGTAAAGCAGTTGGCTGACTTACTGTGTTTCCACATGGACTTTTACAGTGTCCCTGAGAAGGGCACTACTGTACAACCTTTAATATCTACCTACTAGTTTAATTTAGGAAATGGTGCTAACCAGCAGGATGCACAAGTCATATAGAAAGCAATTATAAAAACAGTAGAGAATATCTCCTTGTAAATGGTATACTCATATGAAATAAACCCTTTTTAAAAACTCAAGTAATCACTTTTCTCATACAGAACTAATACTTAAAAATATAAAAAGTTAATTACAGAATCACTATACAAAAGTGTAAAAAGCCAAATGTGCAAAGAAAAATAGAATATATGTTCGTTACCCCAAGGAAATGTCCATGAAACACTAATATTATTTTTGTCTTCTGATTGTATTTGATGTATCTTCATGATTAGTTGCACCTATGTGAAGTCATACTATGCACTCAATCTTGTCACAGACCTCTTAGCTAAATGAATTTTGCATGCAGTTAAATATACTTTAGGTAATGTGTCTCTGTGTGTGTGTGTCTGTGTGTCTGTGTGTGTATGTGTGTGTGTGTGCATGTGTATGTATATATACATTAATGTATTTAAGTAGGATTTTATTAAACTGCTGTTTCTCCTATTTGACAATTGTATTTTGAGTGACCTCTGTGCCCTCAATTATAACTAATTTAGTGACAAACATCTATGCAGCTAGATCCTTGTGCATAACCTTCATTAACAAAATAATTTAATATGCTAATCAACACATGTCATTCATTGCCACTAATAAATCATAAACCTATTAAAATAAGAATCTAAAATAATTAGAGTGTTTTCATGTTTAGAATAGTATCACAGAGTTGTAAACCAGAAAAAAATGTTACCTAAAACACACACACGCGCACACACACACATACATGTAGAGAGAGAGAGAGAGAGAGAGAGACAGAGACAGAGACAGAGACAGAGACAGAGACAGAGACAGAAACAGAGACTGCAATGATAGATGTAATTTTGTAAATTAATTCCCCTACAACATTTTGGTTGCCAATTTCTTTTTAAAGTAATAGCATATGTACTGAATCTTTCAGACAACATTAAGACATTAACTGTCCAGACACAGTCTTGAGAATACACACATGAAACATATAACTTTCCTGTCCTTTAACTGTTCATAGTTCTGTGGCCATAGAGTGATTTGTAAAGAAATGAGCTAAACTTTCAGAAAATAAGCTGTGCCATCAATTACAGATGAAAATAAGATGACAATGAATACACTGTCATAGACAAATAATATATTTTCTGAAGCACTGCATAAACCATGTTTGTTACAATGATTTAAATAATGCAATAGTATTTATATTATTTCTGTTTGAATTGAACTATTATTAGATGCTAATATCATCATGAAAGTTGGTAGTTATCAACCTATTTATGCATCAATAAGAGCATATTGGGATTTTCCATGAGGACACAAAAAATGGATTTTGAATGAATATTTGAAATGCTAAGTGTTATGCAAAACCACAAAGAACACAATTTAATACCACTGAGATATCAAATGATGAGGATTAATACTCTAAAATATTAATAAACTCATCGATTATTAAGTTTTTCCATTTATTTTCTAATTCCTTTTAATTTTGGTATTTATTATAGTCAAAAGAATATATTGCTGTATTCATACTTGATGACATAAACATTAATGTGATATATGACATCAGGGTTAACTTTTTTTTTGCTATAAATTTTTTTAATTAGATGTTTTCTTTATTTACATTTCAAATGTTATCCACTTTCCTGGTTTCCCATCCAAAACCCCCAATCCCATCCCTGCTCCCCCTGCTCACCAACCCACCCACTCCTGCTTTCCTGTTCTGGAGTTCTCCTATGCTGGGGCATCGAGCCTTCACAGGACCAAGGCCCTCTCCTTCCATTGATGTCCAACAAGGCCACCCTCTGCTACATATGTAGCTGGAGCCATGGGTCCCTCCATGTATATTCTTTGGTTGGTGGTTAGTTCCTGGGAGCTCTGGGGTTACATTTGAATTTGAAAATAATGACAGGTAAATATTCATGGTTGGTTTATACATTATTTCATGAGCTTGCATTAGCATCATCTCCTTAAAATGTTCTCAGAATGTTCCAAGTAATTTATTACTTTTAGAGTTCAGGTGTCATGACAAGGATTCCCTTAAGTTTAGGTATATTTTTGATGTTTTGTTGCCCTAGAATCAGTAATAGTTCCACTACCATATTGATTTCTTCTAATCCGTGTACAGAAGTGAGTGTGGACTTTCATTTCTAAAGTGAAGAACTGCATTGGCAGACTAGTCCAAAAAATGACAATAATTTGATGATTGCTGTCAAAGAGAATAGTTTGAATAGTTTGTCAAAAAGAAAGTCAAGCATTAGTGTCCCTCTCTGCTCCACATGAAATGAACCAACTAAGGTATCTTTGTACTATTGTCTTCTTGGATAACTATTTGTATGTCTAAGAGTGGCAAACTAACTCTATTGTTTTCAGTATGTGGAATGTTTCCCAACATGATCAAGGAGGGAAAGGGTGATCCAGTCTCTTAGTTTATATTTTTAAGGTCTGTTTGGGTTTTTTAACTTTTCAATCATAGGTTTATGTTAATGAAGTTAAGTTGTTCTGGATACTTATTTGTTTAATAAAAGTGAATTCAAGTTATACTGGATCCAGGTATGGAAAAATCTAGTAGTTTTTGTTAAAACTTGTATGCCAAAATTTAGCCATGTATCAGAATATGAAGAACAGAATCTCTATGCAGAAAATTTAAAACATGGCTGTTCTTTTTTGAAAGTAATCAAACAGTTGTTTTTTATTTACAAAAAAAATGCTTTATTTTCAAGACTATTTTATTCAAAAGTCTATCCCCCTGAAGAAGAAAGAAACCCAAAATCATGCCTAATTGAGACTGCGTAGGGAAATATTAAGACATTAAATCTAGAACTAAGTTTTTTTTAAATACTTTAAATATCTAGAACAAGATATACTCTATATATTTAAAGTTCTTTCACTTTCTCACACAGTGAGCAAGACTTTTCTTTCCATTATATAATGAGTATCATTAGCATAATTATAAAATGTATACTGTAAGTTCAGTAGTGTTTGGCCATTAGGTCACTAATAAAAAGAATATCCTTTTCAAAAATAATTTTAGAGCCTTACAAGTGCCATCACAGTATCTTACAAACTAATTTAAGAAATATGATTTGAAGAAAACAAGGATGAGCTAATACTATAGCATCAATCTAAATGCAATAGATTCTTTGAATACAGTTTTTTTTCATGTTGTGGTAAATTCCACTAATGAAATTATTTGGTTGCTGCTTCATAACTGTGCTTTTCCTACCATTAGGTATAGTAATGGAAAAATCAGAATTTTTTGATAGGCTTAGGATACCCCTATGAAAGGGTCATTAAACCACCAATTGAGTTATGACTCACACACTGAGAACCATTGTTCTAAATGATACATGTACTACATTCTGAGATAATAATTTTCAAGAATTGAAATTTCATACAGAATCTTTAGGAGTTTTCTGGAAAGAATATATTATTAAGTGGAGAGTTGAAAGTGTTATAGCTTTAAGATTTCACGGATAATATTTCTATGATGGCCCAGATAGAAAGCATAATTTTAAATATTGTACCTTAGTGTGCTAGAAAAGAGAGTTCACTGGGGAAGCCAGTACTACAGCTGATGTAGCATTTCAGAAATAATCAATTACTATGTCAACAGTATGGGAAATGAATTATGCACAGGATAGTTTTGAGATGAACATGTCTGGGGAGATACAATGGGGAGAATGCTATGGTTGATCACACATGCAATCACGAGACTTCTGAAAGAGATTGGACAGTAGGAAATGAAGCCTGCCTAGATGTGGGAGTTCTGTTGACTAGAGAAATGTGAAGTTAATTGACAGAGACAACCCCATCTGAGGAACGAGAGGAAAACCTTTTTGATTTTAATTAATTGATTTTGAGACTTTGGTCAATGTGATGGGTTTTCAGAAATCAAAACATCCTGAAGGTGATTGACTTTAATCCTCTAAAACTAGATGAATATAATCAATAGCAGTTAACTGTTTGGGTTATACATAAATGCATTTTTATTGTTAAATCTTTATCTATTGAAACACTTAGCTGGTTATATACTTTATGCATCTCTACCATCATCTTTGTATTTCCAACACCATATTAAGGAAGTGGTGACAAGCACAGAGATGGATAAGATCTTCATGTGACAAAGCTCCTTACATAGGTTAAATGTGTGCCAGTCAAGGAATAGTAAAATCATGAAAGAGGATAGAGAAGGAAGTTAAAAGACAAGGTGGTAGAAGAAACAGAAAGATATGGAAAATCAAAGTTGAGCTAAAAAGTTCTCACCAGGAAAATGATTTTATGTTAAGAAGACAGTTAAATAGGGACTTTAAATTTGTAATAAATGTCTATAGCATATATATGTGTATGGATAGATATAGATATAGATATAGATATAGATATAGATATAGATATAGATATAAGCTCAGGAAAAAGACTATATAGTAAGGAATTATGCAAAAATGTCTGGCAAGGAGATCTTATATATAGATGTTATACCTATCCTTAAATATGTATTTAATATATTTTATAATGTTGCTAGCTTGACAAGCCCTCTATCCATGCACAAAACAAGGCAAAGTACATCTAAAATGTTCTTTCTCCACTGCCACATGCTTAATTTAAAATGTGAAGCCACAAAGCAAATCAAAGATCAGATTAACCTTTTTATGTATTATTATTATATTCTATCTAAAGAAAACATTTCAGAACAAGTTTAACAATATATGTAATTATTAGCAAAGTAAACAAATAGATTAAGAAAATGTTCACTGTTCAAAATATTCTAGCAATTTATACCCTTACCATTCATTTCTTTAGAAAAATATTTACTGATTTTTCCTGACTGGGTCAATTTTTCCCATTATTCTCTCACAAGGAACCTATAGTTTATAATTAAAGCCAATAATCTTTACTAGTTCACTAATGAGTTCTACCCAAGCAAAATAAAAAACACCATGAAGGCAACATGCTTTTATGTCTGGTTTTCACCATTTTTATAATGTGACATCAAATATCATGGCTCAGATGGAGTATTTTAGGCACTGCTCTGTGGGCATGTTGATCTTGATAACTTTGTGTATTTAGCAAAAAAAAAAAAAATTGTTCTGCATGGAATGCCAAAGGCATCTCTGGATTCTGCCCAGTAGGCTTGTTTTGAGCATATTTTGGAAACAAACAATCAAAACTGTCTCTAGACAGTTATCAACTGTCCAATGGAGGGAACAGAAAACTGTCTCTGGTGAACTTCAGTGAGCAAGCACTGTGAGTAACTGCTGCTTGAAGGAAGGACTGATAAATCATCAACCAGTTCAGGACTAAGCGAAGGCTTTGACTAAGAACAAAAGCTCAAAAAAAAAAAAAAAAAAAAAAAAAGACTTACTTTTCTGCCTGGATACATTTCAAGATTAGGAGGGAAGTGTATAACCTTTTATAGTACTGTGCCCAGCACACAAACAATACAATTCCTGAAACAGTGGACATAATAGCGAAGACAGTTACTAAATACTAATAGGTGAATAATGCACAGTCAATGTGAGCACACTGGACTAAAAGATATTACACATTCTGTGGCGAGTCATTAACAAACACCACTCAGAATCTAAAAACTGCTGATTTTTAGAAATATTTATTTATTTTATTTTATTATTTATTATTGTATCACTTTCTAATAACAGTAGGTTAAGTATAAATGAAATCATGGAAAGCAATATGTGAATAAATGATATACTACTGGAAATGAACTAGTCCATTGTGTCTAACTTTACTATTTTTTAATCTGTATTATAATTTGTAGTGTAATATCAAGAGTTACAGAGCCTCTGGTGTCTGGTAAAATAGTAATTCCAGTTCTTCATTTCTGCTTTAATCTTTGTTGCCCTTGCTGGTTCAAAATATGACATTATGAGACCTTAAAATTTTCAGTTAAGGGGTAGTAAATTGGAATTTAGTTAAAGATGCAGGATACAGACTGATTTCTGCATAATATGAGTTTTAATTTTAGTGAGTGAACCAATCTGACTCCAGACAACTCACATTCATTATGTTGAGGAGTAAAATCTCTTGAGAACAGAAGACATAAGAGAGAGCACTGTGTGTTTGCTATTCTTCTAAGAGCATATTTCTTTAAAATCTCAGATGTACTTGGTTGTAAACTATTAGAAACGTGGAATATGTCTTATTTGCAAATTTTATCTAGGATAGATAGCTGCCAGTGATGACTGTTTGTAGGCCTGGATCATTTTTTCTTCAGTCAATTCTGTTAGTCATTCTTCTCAAAGCATATACTATAGGCTACTATGTGCACCATAAGAATATCATTTACTAAGCTCTACTTCTTGTGGCTATGATGCAGATTCTCTCAATAAGAATCAATTTCTATAACTAATGAAAAGATCATTTCTTGGTCTGGTAATACTACCCTATGTTTATTTTTCCAGCTCTCTTGTTTTCTATGGTTATTCAACAATTCCATAATTGGATTTCTAGAATTTCTTCAGTAAATTCCACCATTTCTGAAGGTGGGCAGTTGTTTCTGTTTTCTTACCAAGATTCTGAGATACATGTCTTTTTTGTTTAATTATGTAATTTCACACACACACACACACACATATAATGTATATGTACTATGTATATATATAGTCTACATATTATATACATATATAATTACATATAAACATGTAAAAGTACATATATATTGTATTTACATAGTACCCATAGAGGTAGAAGAGGATTGCCTGATCCCCTTGTTCTGTCTCAGGGAGTTGTCAGTTGTCATATGGGTGCTGGGAATTAAATCAAGGTCCTCTGAAAGAGCAACCAGTGCAGAGAAATCTATCTCTCCAGCCTAGCTTTGAGATATGTCTGTCAAAAATATTTTTAATCTGGAACCATACAGTTTGCGCAATTAGCAGTTTCTCAGTGGAGCTAGGTAAGTCTTACCCAGAGTGTCATTTGGACAACTAATGACATTTCCAACTCTCTGGAACTAAAGTGGAGGTAGTGAACTGCTGGGGAAAGCTGCAACCAGAAATCCTTTAAACAGTGGGCTCTGCTGTGTCTTTCCTGAACTGCTGATTCATATTCCATTTATTGTGGAAAAAAGATTGACAGGTAAATATACATTTGTGACAATAAGCACAATGATAATTCAAAAAGGTAAATACGATTACGTCATATACACAGACTGATTATATCACAGGAGTAACATGGATTTCTATGAAGACATTTTTGTTTTGCATTTCATTGAGTGTCTTGACATTAAGTACTGCCTCTCTTTGCAGTAAACTTGAAATTTGGATTGCCTGCTTTGGTCCTATATTTTTATATTTTAGAGTCTTATTCCAACTCTCTATTCTAACTATAGAATATAGTCATGTGGAATGTTAGTGTACTTGGTATAGAGCCTCAACCTCTCAGCCACTAAGTCCCTTGTGGTCTGAACTCACCTTGATGCCCTCTTGTCAATCTTACCATGCAGATGTACTTCTGTTTCTCACTTTGTTGCTGGCTCACAAGTGTTCTCAGAGAGCTAGAACCTTCTTCTCATTGGAAGCAGCTCATGAAGGCAGCACTCACAAAGGTCTTCTTCCTTCACCAACCAAACCAAAGTATGTAACTTCTCTGCATTACCCTGTGGGTTGGTGCTAACATCTACTAGAATGCATGGTTCCCCATTTGCTCCATCTCCCTCATCATGGAAACTTTATCAGAACATAACTCATCTCCATTTCACTCCTGACTATGCTTCCATGTCTAACAACAGGTCATGCCACATAATGAACGCTCTCATATTGGCTGAATGAGAGAATACCTACCTGTGTTGTGGAGGAGTAACCAAAAATGTATCAGTACAAAGTCCTTGACATTTGAAAAAGTTATGACATCTTTTCATTCCTCATTTCAAGTATTAGCAATTATTTGGTTCTTTTTAAAATTTTTTTATTAGGTATTTTCCTCATTTACATTTCTAATGCTATCCCAAAAGTCCCCCATACACTACCCCCCCACACTCCCCTACCCACCCACTCCCACTTCTTGGCCCTGGCGTTCCCCTGTACTGGGGCATATAAAGTTTGCATGTCCAATGGGCCTCTCTTTCCAGTGATGGCCGACTAGGGCATCTTCTGATACATATGCAGCTAGAGACAAGAGCTCCGGGGTACTGGTTAGGTCATATTGTTGTTCTTCCTATAGGGTTGCAGATCCCTTTAGCTCCTTGGATACTTTCTCTAGCTCCTCCATTGCCCCGGGGCCCTGTGCTCCATCCAATAGCTGACTGTGAGTATCCACTTCTGTGTTTGCTAGGCCCTGGCATGGTCTCACAAGAGACAGTTATATCTGGGTCCTTTCAGCAAAATCTTGCTAGTGTATGCAATGGTGTCTGCGTTTGGCGGCTGATTATGGGATGGATGGAATATATATTAGGAAAGCATTTTTGAAAACATAGGACAGATATTTTTAACTAGATTAATTTATTCGCACACTCATCTATTCTGGATATTAAACATGTAAAACTCTTATTACTTTTAGTCTTAAGCAAAGTATAATTCAGATACATCTTTAATCTATAGGCCACAGTAACTTAACAGAGACTTTCCTTATATTTGTTCTCTTGATGGTACTGAAATTGTCAGTTGCTATGACCAGCATGCTAGATGTATGTAGAGTAATGGTCTTACGAGAAAGAAAATGTTCCCAGGCAACATACACACCAACAAAAAGATGAGCTTCTTAAGTAGAACATGTATGGACTGCATAGCTCAGAATTTTCTTAGAGAAGGCAATCCAGGTTTCCTATGGCTTTTCATATATTTTTACAATATTTATTATAGAATACATACTTAATTCATGTTTTAAAATTGAATTTGTTTAGAGATATGTTACTTTCTACCTGGGAACAATTGCTAAAAATTCACACACTGGATTGGTTCTCACAGGTTGTGATTTGAATTAATGACTTAAAAAAAAATAAAAGTCTGTGTGTGGTTCTTTATAATGCCATGTGAGAAATAATTATTTATACTAATTTGATGAACAAACATTTTGCCACAGTTTTATATTTTATGATATTAATATTTATTTACTTAAATTTAGTTATTTTTTTCTCAAATAGTATTGATACTTAACACTATTCTTTAATTACTCTTGTGTTCTGAAAGCAACACGTAAACTTGTCTGTCATAAACTTGTAGCTTTCTGCTTATTGTAAATTCTCTTCCAGAAGAAATAGAGTTGGAGAGCATATATATGTTGAGGAAGTTTTGTCAGAATCAATATGATTTCATTGTTAAATATTTGACACACCAACTTGTGTAGAATATGCTTTTGAGAAAAAATTGTGATCACAATCTCAGTTTCCTTAATAGCTATGATGATTATGTCATTGCTCTGTTTACTGTATGACAGCACCAAGTCATTACCTTTCCATGAGCATAAAAATGTTCATATGGATAGCCAAACTTTTTGGTTCCAAATTTTTTACACTATTCTTTTTAATATGTGTAGGGTTTATACTGTTGTGAAATCATGATATTATGGTTTCAATTACAGAGGGTGAAAACAAAAATAATTGAAAACAGTATAATTCAATTTATTTATGTAAAATTGACTTACTCTTATTTTAGTATATGTTCCAGCTATTAACTTGCGTAAAATATCTGAAGACACTTCAAATTTTAATACATTTGTCAATTTACAAACAAGGAGTTTAAGGCTAAGGAAAGGAAACATTTTGCTCAAATTGAGGAGGTAGATGATGATAGTTGAAACTCTTCTGTTTTAGGGTCTACTATAATGTCCCAGGAGGGAAATCTTGAGTTAAGTATTCTTTGTAAAATGAGAAATACAACTTCCCTGATCAATTATTAATATAATAGTAATATTATAATATTATTATAATTTATCTTATAGCTTAAATTAAATGATAAACCTTGGAAATTATTGTGTAAAGGCATAGAAATTCAACATTTCTAATTACTATCTACTACACATATCTCCATATACAGATTAATATTTTTCATTTTGTGTTTGCCATTATTCTCCTGGTCTTTGTAACCACCTGCCTATACTGGATGCCTCTAATGTGGCAATTAACCAGCAGCTTCTTAATGACCTAATTAAGCCATAATGATTGAAGTACAAGACATTTCCTGGGGATTGATGGCCAAGTGAGAAGAGTTGATGGCCCATGGCATAGCTGAGAGCCATTAACCCCAACTAACCATTAATCCTTTGAAAACACTATATATGTCGGTTATTATTATGAGCTGCAAATGAAAACAATGAAGTATGGCCTATTTATATGCAGTGGAATTATACTTGCTAAATATGGCATCTAACTAAAGAATAAATATTTGAATTATTTGAAAAATAATTATTCAACCCTTTAATCCTACCTCCATTGAGAAGACATATTTTAATGAATTAAGTAAAAATTTCTTATTATCTTTGGTAGCAAATTATTATAGACAACCGGTCCTAAATCATGTCAAGAAGAAAAATAATTTTCCTCTAATGTCTCAGGTCAAAAATAGTTACGTCTCATAACAATTAGAATTAAACTTAAATATCAAACCTCTCTTCTTCCCCTCTCTCCTCTTCCCCCTCGCTAACTCTCCCACCTCGTCTGCCAATTAAATACCTGCTATCAAAGACTTACGAGAAAAGTAATAAAGCGCCCCAGTATATATTTGCTGACATTTTACATATTTAGTCACTCAATATACTAAATAATTTTCCCAATTCTAGATACATGTCCCTTGGTAAGGGACTCTCAATCATATTTGGTCAGACAATTAATATTTAATTAACAGCATCTCTGTGGGCTTATGTGTGCATGATCTGTTAAAATCCAGTACATAGCAAATAATTACACGAACAAACACACACAGAAGAATTGATGTATATCATTTATCTGTGGGAAAACAGAGATTTAAAATGCAATGAAGTATTTTTATGCACCACTATGAATAGTCTCCCCCCTCCCCAGTGGATTAACCATATGCAAGTTAGATGAAGGAGCACAAAACTGCTCTGAGAAGTTGAAAAGTATAAGTCTCTACAGAACACAGTTCTCCACAGCAGTTAAGTATACAAGAGACCTATGATCTGAACCATAAAAACTAAAACATTTCTTAATGTAAAAATTCATACATGAATGTTTATGAGTTTTTATTTGTACTATTCACAATATGAAAATGATCAAGATACCTATCTATGATCAACAACATGTTACAATCTCAGTATCATCATTTCCCATGAAGAAAATCAAACACACGATGTCCTGTGAGATTCTTTTCATAGATATTTCTAGAAAATGGCTTCATACACAGCAAGATAAAATATATCAAGATTTTCTTGTGTTTTGAACCAGAATGATTTTGTTTTATTTTCTTGCAATTAAATTATTAATTATATTTGATTGAGAGTCTCATTATATAACTTGTTTTTTATTCAATCAGGCTATTTTCAAACTTAAGCAGAAATTTCAAACAAATGAAGGAGTTTTAATTCAGTAACATGGGTGCTATGGCAAAGAATGACATCCAAAGACCTTCTATATCTGTGTGATCTGGGTGAGATGACACACCTTTAATGCCCCAGTGCCCCTGGCTGGAATACAGACATTCCTCTGTATATGTCTTCAATCTCAAACAATAAAAGTAAAGTTAATTCATAGAAGGAAGCAGCCAAGTTTGAAACTAATGTCTAACTGAAGGGCAGTTAAAGTGACCAATGAGAGAAGATTTGACAGGATGAATCAGAGATAGGACACACCCAATATAGGAAAGAGAGGCAAGAGAGGCAAGAGAGGGAGGGAGAGACAGAGACAGAGAGACAGAGACAGAGAGACAGAGACAGAGAGAGAGAGAGAGAGAGAGAGAGAGAGAGAGAGAGAGAGAGAGAGGGCAGTTTTACCTGGACAGTTTTACAGAGACAGGTTACAGGTGGATTCAGGACAAGCCTGAGAATGTGAAAGATCCAGAAGAGTACAATAGGTTGCCAGAGTTAGTTTGAGGCCAAACAGAGCAATTCATTGAGAAGCTGAGAAAAGCCAGATTGAATGAGAGAGCTTGGAGAGGAAATTTGTTCAGAACAGCTGAGTTGAACCATCCATCCAGAGTTCAGAAAGAGCTAGAAAAAAAGGAGTTTATTCAGTGGTAAACCTCTGAGAGCGCAAGTACAGCTGACAAATAAAAGTTACATTTACAATAAGATTGGCCTTCCTCTTCTTGCTGAACACTGGGGATAAAGGTGACCACCAGGAAAGAGATTTTACGGGTGAATAAGAAAAATTTAGAAGGGTACAAGTAATACTTAATTATCTTGGTTTTGGATTTAGTTGCATGGCTCTGATTGCCTTCTGTCTACCATGCCTCATCACAGTTACAACTTGTCAGATCATACCTGTCAACTATGTACAGTTTTGTAATCATACCTGTATGTAACTAGTTTAAAAATAGATGGACTGTGCCATGCACAGACACAATTCATGGCAAATTATTGATTATTTCATTATAGCCATTCGTAGACAAGTACTTAAGAACCTAAAAGGTGAGTTAAGCTCATTCCCTACCTGAGTATAAGCTCATACCTGCTTATAACTTGAGATACTTGCTTAGAAAATGTTCTTTGAAGGGAATAAGATGATTAATTATTGTAGAAGGAAAGAATAGTAAGTACATTATATAATTAGAAAACAAAATGCACATTGGGAAAGTGTCTTAAACAATGGAGAAACAATTTCTAACTGACACTTAAAGAAGAGACAGCATGTTTTGAAAGAGACTCAAACATCGATACTATCAATGAATATTGGCTAGAAAGAACCTCAAGAACAGAAACTCAAATGCAGGATAACGAGCAATGTTGTTAAGAAACACTGATTTGTGAGCACCATTATGTGCAAACTTTAGTACTGTACCAAGGGAAGACACAGAAGTAAGCTTGTATCATCTTCCTCGGGCTCTTAAACCTAGCAGTTAGACTTTATATATATATATATTATTTTTAATATTTGTTTTTATTTTATATATGTGAGTACACTGTAGCTGTTTTCATACACACTAGAAGAGGGCATCAGATCCCATTACAGATGAGAGCTACCATGAGGTTGCTGGGAATTGAATTCAGGAACTTTAGAAGAGCACTCAGTGCACTTAACCACTGAGCTAACTCTCCAGCCCAGTTAGACTTATTTTTAATTGGAGATTTCCACTTCCAAGGCAAGAATAAAGGACGGGGGATCACACAATCATTCCAACTGAAAGAAATGGATGGAAAATAAAAGCGTATTATTCAATACTGCATCTTGGTAAATATTACTTCTAGAGTACTGAAAAGGTTTTGGAAGATTTCTTTTTATTGCTTTTCACCTGTGTTACTCTTGTTTTCCTAATGTGTGTTGTGTGTATGTTTATGTGCAAATGAGCACATACCTTCCTGTGCCTAAATGCGAAACAGCACTTATGTGGTTATCAAAGAACAGCTTTAATGAGCCATTTCTAGGGTGTTTACCTGAGAGATTGAATGCATGTCTTCGGGATGGTCAACAAGCACAAATTAAATACAATCCTAATTGATAAATGCATGTTGCCAATATTTAATGAATATATGCACAAAAATCCTCAAGAAATATTAGTAAGCACACCTCAGAAACTCACAAAAGACTATATAGTGATTAATGTGATTCATCTCAGAACTGTGAAGGTGAGTCTTCTCAAACAAACCAATAAATAAAATATAGCACATAAAAGGCATGGGAAAACATGACCATCTCAGCAGATGTGAAGGGGGCATGGAATTTGATAACAAAGCAAATCACCTGTCAAGGTAAAAGATGTCACCAAGTTATGGAATAAGGAACATACATGAATATAAAGGCTATATACAAAAAGCCACAGCTAGCATCACTCTGATAGATGAAAAAAATAAAATTATTCTCTCTATGATTGGGAAAAAGCAAGCAGGTACACTTTACTGCAGTTAGTCAACCTATTATTTGAAGTCCTGCCTGAACATCCAGGCAAGGAAAAAAAAAACAAACAAAAAACAAAACAAAAAAAAACAAAAAAAGAAGGCTTCCAAATAGGAAAACACAAAGACAAGTCATTACTGAAGACAATGTAATCATATATAGAGAAATCTGTACAGAGTTGTCCCAGCATCATCGAATTTAATAAACAAATTGAATACAGATACAGGACACAAAGCAATCATCCTAAAATTAGCGGCCTATATTTATTCCAATATTAAATCATTTGAAAAAAAGAAAATCAATTCTACTTACAAAGAACAAAAAATTTAAAAAAAAACATAACTGGTCATTAAAAAAATAAATCAATGAAATAATTCCTAACAATATTCTGCTGTATTTATATATCAGTGCCTAGCCAAATAATCATCATTGTGGCTTCATCCAACAACTGATGAGAGCTGATGTAGAGACCCAGACCCAAACACTAGGCAAAGCTCAGGGAACCCTGATGAAGAGGCAGAGGAAGGATTGTAGGGGCCGAAGAGCTAAAGGACCCTAGAACAAAGCCCACAATAAAAACTAAGCAAAGTTCATAGGGACTCACAGACACTAAAGAGGCAATCATGGAGTCTGCATGGATCTGTATTAGGTCCTCTTCATATATCTTATGGCTGTGTAGCTTGGTGTTCTTGTGGGACTCCTAACAGTGGCGGTAGGTAGTGTATCACCTTTTCTTGGGGCCCTACTTTGTTGTCTCGTCCAGTCTTGATAGAGAGTCTATCTCTGGAAGGCTTGATGTTTTCTGAAGGACAACAGAGGAAGAATTGGCCTGGAGGAGAAAGGAAATGTAGGGAAAACTGCGAAGAGTGGAGGTATGGAAAAGACTGTGGCAGGCATGAATTGTATGAGAGAGGAGAAAAGAAGTAAAATTTAGGTACAGTAAAAAATGATAATAGTAATGATATTAATACACTGAAGGAAAAACTAAAGGGATTATACACAGTTGAGAAATATCTGTGATCATGAATTAAAATAATATTGTTAAAATGTTTATACTTATTAAGAAGAGTAAAATTCAATGCAATACCAATCAAAATGTCAATTATAGTCTTCACAAACTCCTAAAATTGTATGTAACCCCTTAAAAATCCCCTTGTTGACAGAATACATTTGAACAAAAAGATCAAAGAAGGACATTATTGACTGGCTTCACAATGTACTACAAGGCAATAATCATGAAAAGAATGTGATATTGACATAAAACAGATATTCAAGCCAATGAAACAGAATAGAAAAGAGAAATAAGTTGATTTTCCTCAACCGTATTTAGAATACATATTGGGAAGAACAGACTTCAATAAATAGTATGGAGAAAATTGCATGTTTGCATGCCTAGAAAATTATATCAGATCCCATTATAGAAATAAATACAAATATAAACTCAAAATTGATTGAAAACTTAGAAGAAAAGGCATTAGGGCACTTTAATGGGCAAGGATCAAAAAAGCACAAGAAACAAAAACATAAGTTTGGGAGTGCTTCAAATTATGTATCTTCTGCCAATCAAAGTAGAACATTAACAGAGTTAGCAAGCAAAGTGTAGACTGAAAGAATACCAAAATAATGAAATCTTGTTATCAATGATAGTATGCATAGGACTGAAAGGTATTGGGGTGAGGTGTGACAGCCACAGGTACTGAATTATTTCAATCAAAATATGAGACCCACGAACGTTGATCTAATAGCATCTTAGAAATAGTGCAAACAAGATCCTGAACATTGGGGTGTGTAATTTTTTTTAGAAAGAAAAACTGTTGGCCTCGAAGCTGTGTTACAGTTAGAGAGGATCTAAAGTTCTGGTGTTCTATTATTCAGAAAAGTGACGTGTCAGAACATCACCATACCTCATAAACATGTGCATTTGAGACTTTTGAAAAAATAAAATATAGAAAAAGAAATAAAAATAATGAAGAGATCCTGAAGTATACTAAACTGAAGAGATAGATGCTTTACATAATTTGATACAATGATGATTAAAAAAATAAATATGCCATCTATTTGTTGTAAAATCATACATTCACTATCTCTTCAGTGCTCTTAAATTATATAAATATCACGCTAGAAAGATTTTATACCTATACAAAGTATACACAAATTAACCAAATTCAAAAGAAAATCTGCCTTAAAAGCCTGCTTTACTAGTTGTAACATATTAATATTTTATGTCAATAAAATATAAAATAAAACCTTAGTCATCTAAATACCGCCATGTGTAAAGTGTATTTCACAAAGACAACAGAGAATTGGTCTTATTTCAATATAATATGCAAAGGAAGGATAGTAGCCCACTGTAATAAATTCAACCTGCTTGAGCATAGGGAAGAAAATGAAGTTCTGCCTTTTACATGTAGACACTTGAACTAGGTGACTGTACAGAAGCCTGGATGACATCATTACTTTCTTCCAGATAAATGCCTAAAGTGTTTACCACATTAATGTGCCACTGGATAAAAAGGCTTGTCCAGATTCAATGGAAAGATCAATATAAAGAGAAAGATGTTTTACAGGCTCCATATTTTCTTCCCAGACTGTCAGCTCACATGATAAGGTTGAAGGTCAAACAATCCCAAAGCAATTTCTCTCCCAACTTTCAGAACATTAACAAACACTTTGTGTGAATTGTTCTTTTGCACATTTGTCAGAAAACTAATTCTATCTCTGTAATTTCAGATATTATGTGAATCCAGGAAGCTGGGTAGGGATCAACTCACTGAACCTTTATCTTCAATCGAAATTTAATAGGAATCAAACAGTATTGAGAAATGTGCCCTGTTCCTTTGTGATGGCCATGAGCATGTTACTGCTTCTGTTTAGTTTGAGAGTATTCTTTTAATTTCATACCTCCATGGTTAAAGTTTTTAAGGCAGAATGATCTGTGATGAATTCATAAATTGTATAATATCCTCTACAGTGAGAACAGCTGCGTTAGAAGTTTCACTTTTTAAAATATATATTCTCTATACCAATGCAGTTGCATAAGCTCCTCTCAAGTAAAGCTGTGACTTAGTTTTCTTTGGTTCTCTTGACAAATTTAGTAGATATTGAAAAAGAAATCTGGTTCCAAACAGATAGTGGATCTGCAGTGGCATAGCGCCCAGGTGAACGTCCCACTCTGGGAATTCCAGCCATTTCACAGTGCCAACTGTCCTACAGAGCCCTCATCTCATTAAAGGTTAATTAGTTTCCTTCCATCCCATAGCTCCATGATGTATTATGTGGGTCATAAAGATGATATGAACATGTACTTGGATGAGAATGTGAACTAACCCATATTCATTACGGAAACATAAATCCACTGCTCTAAGGCCACTTCTGTTCTGGCATTGGAAAAATAGCTCTATGAAAATCAATCTAAGGATTGGAAAAATGCTCACATCCTTACTCCTAAAGTGAACTCGCTGTAAGAGTGGGTGGGGCTCAAATTCTTCAGCGCTAGTAACAATATCACCCCTGCTTTCACTAAAGGATAGGATATTTGTATTTTATCATATGCTGTAGAAAACATGATATAAGGAGTCATGGCAATAGGAACAAAGGAGACAGGGATCCAGTAGTCCTCTGATATCTCTGTGTTCAGTTTTCTACCATCATGCAGTTGGTAGTGGCCCCTGAGGAGGTGAGAACAAAGAGCACAGGAAGCGAAAAATTCCTTCTCTAAAATTTGTTATAGGAATCAAACTTGATTTAAGTTTTCACTAAGAATGATAGCCATTTTACTGTGTGGGAATTCCATGCACACACACCCTTTATATATAATATATATATCACTGAGAAGTTTGTGTAACTCAGACAGTACAAAGAAATATTCTAATACATGTTGAAACAATTGATTAAATTTTAATATGTGTAATATCACCTCTCAAATATTTTATTTTAAATTTTAGTAACACAAACAAAACTTTACCATTTAGCCTGAGCTGACATGATGGTTGAGCAGGAGAGAAATAATTTCTATCCTCAATTACAAAATTTATCTCCACCTTGACAGATTTCAATGTGAATGAATACAATATAGTAATTGTTTGAATTGAAGCAATTAAAGAAGCATCCTGAAGGCACTAAGTTATATTTTGGGTAACTAATGGGTACATCGTGCTCACTTTTAACCAAGATCTAAATTCCTTGCAGTTGTGTTCAAGTCTACTTGAACCAATCTTTCTCCCAATCGATGTTTTAATTTCCAGAATTGTATATTAAGCTGAAAGCTGCTTAGTTTATTAAAACAAAATCTAGTGCATATTTTAGTTGAGAAAGAAAAACATATAAAACTATATAGATACTGTTCAGTCATTCAATATTTATTAATAATAAAGTTGTTTTAATAAGTGGATTATACTAACCAAGTGGGTTCAGTAATAAGTAAGCTAATTACAGGGGATTCAAATGTCTTGATGAAAGTAGTCAGCTTCCAATAATGAAACCCAGTCTATAACATTTCAAAACATCTTTTCAGTGACCTTCCATCCTAATCACAAAGACGCATAATAGGACTGTGCTGCTTTCCTCTGTATTTTAACAGGAGTCCGATAATCTCTAATTATATGAAAAAAATGAATATACTCAATTTTATTACACTATATTGAATTACTTGAAACCCAAAGAAATCCTGAATGATTTTTAAACTTTCCTTTTCAGATTAAAAATTAATAGAGTGAATTTATATTTCGTATGTTCCTTGATAACAAAGTTAGAAGGCAAAAGAGTTTGCTAAGACAGGTCCATTGAATTTGTAATTAGAAATACAAATGTTTTCATAAATTTTCCCTGGAGGCTGTATGCCAGCTTTTCCATGTAGGTATACCCCCTCTCTCATAAATGAAATATAGAAGCGAAATCAGGTAATGTCTGTTTGTCATTCCAAAGTTCACAACCAAAAGTTTCACTGTAAAGAAGGGACTTAAACACTAGGAAACCATATCAGGACTTACCTTCAGTAGGTCTTTCTTTAAAAGAAAGAGAATCATCTGCATGTGTCAGTCAATGATGGGCTTCTCTTCCATAAGCCAAAGATATAAAGATTAGTGGAGTAGAAAAATGAGACCTACATAATTAATTCTCAAGAGCTATATGAAAAATATTGCTAGCTTTGATAAGCGTTGTGATTAAATTGATTTTAAAATAAAATATGTGTAGTAGATAAAATAATGGAGAGGAAAGGAAAACATTTGCTAACAAAGAAATATTCTAATCAAATGAGCAGTGAAATTTCCAGTGATACTTTCTGATGGCAGAAATGTAAAGACGTTTATTCATAAGAATCTAGCTTTTGAAGGAGATTTCTTTTCAAACTCATTAAAATGTTTTAAATTTGTATTTGTATTGTACGTGGGGATGTGCACAGTTTTTATTCCTGAAGATTATATTGCACATGAAAATTACTTCCAAAAAGGATATTTGTGTTTCTTTCTGGTAATTACATAACTGTAAAAACTGTCTTCCAACTGAAAAAGACAGAAATAATCTAGAAACTAATTACCAATTATAATTTGGATCATTTAAATGTCTGCCATTTCTTTCTGCCTGTCATCAGCCTACTGAGTTTGATGGAGACCTTAGCAACATGTAGATTTTAGAAAGAGGGGGAAAAAAAAATCTCTGTGAGAGTTTCCGTTTGTTTCTGGGAACTATGAAACAGAAAATGAGCTCAGTTATGAACAGGAAAAAGAGAACCCTCAATTGGGTATTTTCCTATTGAATAATAGGTACATTTTATTAGTAGTCATAAGAATTATTCTTTGTAGTTTGAACTTGTTCACAATTTCTTTCTAAGCATTTGGGAACAAAACACAGCTGCAGGTTGTAAACTGTGTTAAATTTACTAGACAATTCCAAATGTTTCTGCAACACATGATGCGGTAAGGGAGAAAGGGAAGGCTTTCCAAAGAGGCATGGAGCACTCACTGCTTACGAGCCCACTTGGATCTATGAAAAAGATAAACAGGGTCAGATGTTCTCCAGACAGTCTTCATAAAAGGATGACATCTTGCGATAAGAGATACACTAAAGTAAATCCCAGATGTCCACAGAGCTTAGTGAAGAAGACATAATGTGTTTGAAGTTGACTTCTCAGTACATTTTCTACATTAGTTATCCTTACAGCGGTGAATGAATATTTGTATGATTTTATATCCATCAAATGCATTACTGAAAACAAGGAGACGTTATAGGTATGCTATAAGCAACTTAACAGGGGGAAAAGTGTCACAAGAGCAGGCACAAGAGACAAAGACCCATTCATTCTCAAAGTCAGGAGTCCCATAAAAATACTAAGCTAATAGCGATAACATATATACAGAGGACATGGTGAGGGCCCATGTAGGCCCTGTGCTTAATTCTTTAGTCTCGTTGAGTTCATATCACTTAATTCAGAGGGCTTTATTCTCTGGGTGACCTCCATGCCCTCTGGCTTACTTCCATACCCTCTGGCTTTTAGTCTTTCCACCTTCTATTCCATGGGATTCCCTGAACTCTGACAGGAAGGAATTTGATGGAGAACTCCAATTTAGATGTTGTCTTCATGTAATGTTTGGCTGTGGGTCTCTGCATCTATTTTCATCTGCCACCAGAGAAAGACCTTCTGATGATGACTGAATAAAGCAGACTAATCTATGAGTATAGCACAATATCATCTTATATCCCTCTCGCTATCATAGTAATGACTAAGACCACCCCACATGTTGTACTTTATATTTAATCAGCATCTATATGTACTATTACACACAACTGTCTTCCATTGATGCTTATTACTCTAGGCTAAAGCAGGTTGATGTGGATCCCTGATTTGTAATTGTGCCTTGATCTTACATGCCTAGTGTACCTCACTTTTAAGCATTAGTTTCCCTTTCAGCCTTTTGAATTACAGCAGGAGGCAGAGTGGTACTCGTTAGCACTGCTGGTTTAATTCTCTGAAAGAGTCAGTCATTATTCACCCAAGCATGAAGCTGCATTGATACTTGTAAGAACTACAGTCATGTTTTATATATAAGAATATGTGGGCCTGTGTACCAGAGGCTTCCCACGGAGATCTCTGGCCCAGCCTGGTGCAAGAGTTCCCGTGAAGGGAAGCTAGTGTGGGCAGGGAGGTGAAGTCTCTTTCGTCCACCGCTCCTGCTGCTGCAGTTAGCTCCACCTCCATCTCTGCCATGCCTTCCAGGTTACTTGGTTACTCTATGCAGCCCAGCATTGAGTCTGCTGGGCTGGGCCAACGAGAGGCTGATTAGCCAGTGCAGTGGAGCATCAGGGGCCCTTAGGGAGAGCAGACCTCTTCCCAAGTGTTACAGCTCTTAGGACAGAAGGCTCTGACGACATGGTAGTTCTCACACACCTTTAGTCCTTCTGGATAGGACTCATATACAGTTTTGGAGTGGGTAAGGGTCTGACTATAGGTACTTTTCATTGGTTTGGTCTGAGAGCTTTGGGGAAACCTTATTTGCATGTGGGAGGGCTTGATGCTGTTCTTTCATGACTGATGGCCGCATATCTCTCAGCTGGGGATGGGGTGGGAGGGCTATGGGAGGTTATAGCTATGTGACAGGAGCCAGGGATCTTGGAGGTGTGACTGAACACCTTCTGTCCTATGCAGGTAGAAATCACTACCCACCAGGTCACCAGGGTTCCAAACCATTGCTCAACTGGGGACTAGGCTGTCTGTGCACAGCTCATTGCCCCACAGGAATATTACACTCTTTGAGCAGGGTTCTAAGACCTGAATGCAGAAAGGACAACATGACACAGTTTCCATCCATAGAGCAGAGCTAGCAGGACATGAGTCTCCAAGAGTGTTGACGGTTGCTATGTAAAAAGCATATTTGTAAAATAATGTACATATTTTCATATTTCCCTGTTAAGATTAATGACTCCATGATAATTAGAAACAACACAAGAATGGTAAATGGTAAATGTTGAGGCCTTCGGGACAACCCTTATGGCTATGGGAAAGAACTCTGAAAACAAGAGTTCAATAATGTATAATTTCTCAGCTATGCAAAATATAAGGATGCAATATGAATTGTATGAGGTTATTCATGGACCTAAAAGTACAAAGACAGATGCAAGCTTGTCAGAAAGATACACTGGCAGTCAAGATTTCTGAGTTCAAAATCAGCATGGGACAGAGCAAATTTAGGTTCAGAGATAATAGGAATGGTAATCTCAGGATGGAATCCCACCCAGATAAACTTATTGTTTGTGCTTACAAAGGCAGGAATATCTCCAAGTTCATTTGCTATGTTAAAAAACAAAATGTACTTCATGCCTTTTTCTAAGAATCAAGAAGTCAAGGTTATAAATGCTGATTTGTGGGATATACAAAAGGGAATCTGGGGAAATGATTGATTGATTGATTGATTGATTGATTGATATGTACATAAAAGACTGGACTTTTCTTAAAAGCTGAGCTATCTACACAGCTAGCTGGAGAGCCACTTCAAGCAGAAGACAGAATTGGCATCTTGTACCCTTGATTGACTTCAAGTTATTTCTTCCACAACTTCCAAACATGCCTTGCTCAAGACCCCATCTTCAAGCCAAGGCTGGCCCTTGACACAGAGAGATCTACCTGTTGAATGAGGCTTCTGTTACTATACCATCTGCTAGGTGGCCAAATGGCTAGGACAATGAATGATAATACTTTTGTCAAGTCACTCTTTTGTTCTCTTTGCTTTTCAGCTATCTGAATGTCACTGTTTTGTTTGAAATAGGGACTCTTTTATTTTTCCCATTAATCATTTAATTTCTTTACTTCCAGGTTGTAGCCTCCCTTCTCTTCCCAGCTTCCCCTTCACACAGCTCCTCTTCCAAACACCTCCCGTTTACCTCAGAGGAGGGAGAGTACCTTCCCTTACCAACCCACCCTGGTACATCTAGTCACTGCAGGACTAAGCACACCCTCTCTCAGTGGGGCCAAACAAGGCAGCCAAGTTAGGGGAACAGTATTCTCAGGTAGGCAATAGAGTTAGGAACAGCCGCAGCACTAGTTGTTGGGCCAGTCTACATGAAGACCAAGCTGCACATTTCTGCATATATGTGAGGGTTCTAGGTCCAGCCTGTGTATGCCCTTTGGTTGGTAGTTCAGTCACTGGGAGCACACAATGATCCAGGTTAGTTAACTATTGGTCTTCCTGTATGGTTCCTATCCCCTTCAGGCTCCTCAATCCTTTCCCTAACTCTTTCACAAGACTCCTGAGCTCTGTCTAACGTTTGGCTGTGAGTCTCTGCATCTGTTTCTGTCAGCTGCTAGGTGAAGCTCCATATCACCTGCCTGTCTCCCTCTCTCTGTCTGTTCTTACTCCTTTCCTCTACTGCATAACACAGGGATCAAATTCTAATTGATTCTGCCATCAAATGAATGTTTGTGTACATGAATGCAGTGCCTGCCAAGTACACTGGCAGTTGTGGACCAGCTGACCTATGTGTTGGGAACTGAACTTGAGTTCTCTTCAATAAGATTCAACTTCCCTGGTAGTTAGCTCTTAACAAAAAATAATAAAGATTTCTTTTTTTCAGCTTATTGTTTTTCCTTAGATATTTTCTTTATTTGCATTTCAAATCTTATCCCCTTTCCCCATTTCCCCTCTGAAAACCCTCTATTCCTCCACCCTTCCCTGACTCACTAATCCACCCACTTCTGCTCCCCTGTCTTGGGATACCCCTACTCTGGGGCATTGAGCCTTCACAAGACAAAGGGCCTCTCCTTTCATTGATGTTATTTTTGACTATATGCATATATGTCCTTGGCAGGTTTGTGTACATGAATGCAGTGCCTGCCAAGTACACTGGCAGTTGTGGACCAGCTGACATATGTGTTGGGAGCTGAACTTGAGTTCTCTTCAAATGTAGCAAGAACCCTTAATGGTTGAGTCACCTCCACAGCTCTCAAAATAGTTCTTTTTGTGGCATGTGATGTAGGGTCAAGCATGCATTACAAACAAAACACACAATATTCACTGATATACAGGTATAAGTTTCTCTAAATATCTGTTTTCTAAAAGAAAGAAAAAAGTTACTCTCTGCTAAAAATGATATGTTTTACTAGGGATCTTTTGTATGTTGTGCATTCACTAAGACTTTGGAGAATTAAGAATTAGTTTAAAACTTACCAAGCAAAAAATAAAATTTCATAGAATCAAAGCATTATATTCTTAGAACAATACAATTAAGATTAAGTATAGTGTAGAACAATTAAGTCTATAGTGTATAAATCATTTGATGCCAGATAAAATATTTTACAAGATTATACCATTACCATATACCTCAAATCTTTATCTTTTAAAAATATTTCAATTTATTTCAAACATTTATATTCCATAAAACAATAACTGTAAAATAAATAATTCATTTTATCTTGGCACTTAAGAACAGGCACATTTTATTATTGCTGAAAAAATAATCTTTAGATTTTTTTCTTTGTTCTTTAATTTCCTCAAAGAGAATCTGTTGGTGAAATGGAGCATTTTTATGTGTCTAGCATTTCACAACCTGTCTTACCAAGACTGTGTTGTTGAATGTATGATATATGCAGATTGTGTGTTTACATAAGAAAAATTTGAGGTATGATGCTGCAGGACACCAATATTGTCTAATGGATGACTAGTGCCTCCACCATTACACAACATGTTCACTTTCTAGATAGGTAAAATCCTTTCTTCATATATAGATGTTGAATGTTCCAGCTAGTCCTTTCTCAGTTCTTTAATAAATCTGGCACTTGTTTATTCCAGTAACCAAAATACAGGTAAGAAAACTAATACTGCTAATGTTAATTTATTGTTTCTATTAGTGATCCATGATTTAGCATCTTGCCAAAGGATTGCATGAACAAGAGATATGATGGAATCTTAGTGTGGTATCCAGCACTGTTGCTAACACCTTGCTAACATGATCAAAAATGGCCAAAGATACAGAGAATACCAGATCAGACAGATGGAATTCACCAGGGATTTTGTTTTCCTAACTGAACTATGGAACTACCCTCTAATTTACCTGAGTCTGGCCTTCTTTATATCTTCTGTCTACACACTCAGATGAATTACAACAGGAATTCCGTTAGGTATTCTGTAAATTGTACTGTGAGGCAACTTTAAATTATATAAACACTAACCAAATACAGCACCCTTAAAAGTGCTGAAGCTTTCACAGGGTGAGTATCCACTGGAATCCATGTTGTGATAACATTAAACTCAAGCATAGAAACCAAGCATGTGTTTGTATGGTGACCATATTACAACGAGGAAGTTAAATCTGTTGAGACTGTAAAATTAGATACCAAAATATCTCCTAGAGTTCTCTGAACAATTTTAAATTGATGCTGAAATAATGAATATATTGGATAATCATTTAATCTAAACCTAAAAAGGAAATGCCTAGATTAATCATTTAAATAGGTTGCATGCATTTCTATCTATCTATCTATCTATCTATCTATCTATCTATCTATCTATCTATCTACCTACCTACCTACCTACCTATCTATGATCTACCTACCTATCTATTTATCTATTATCTATCATCTATCTAATACACACACACACACACATATATGGTTTATATAAAACCATTAGAATATAAACTTTCATGTTCAAACATTCCTTGCTATGCCATTACTTGGTTGTCCATACCACAAAGGATTCTTAAGCGATGGCTCTCATTTACTTTAACTAAATGTGGCAATAAACTCAACCTTGTTGGCGTGCTGTGTATATTGAAGACCACAGAAAGATAAAGAAGAGGGTCTAGTGCCAATTGCATAATTAATTCAAATAATCAGAGAAAATAAATTATAATGCTGATAAAATATAGTACAATATATACCACAAATTAAACTGCAGATACATCCCTAGATTATTTGAAGTTCATCTCCTTTTATATATCTAGGTAATCTATATCCATTCTCTGTAAAAATAATTTTCTTTTTCCAAAGCATGTTAATAACCACAACAATAGTGCAAGATATGATTGACCCAGTGATTAAGCATAAGAAAGTTGGCATACAATTTTAACTGATTTTTCCTGAATTAGGTCTGCCTAGATATTACTATTTTTTAACTTACATATGGATAGGAAAGCATTTATAAGTGGAAAATAACTTTCATTTCACCTTCCTACTCTTAAGCTAATATTTATTGCAATCCAGACCTAAAATTTAATATCATTCCAAATATTGCCATTGATTGCTTATTGAATCTTTGTTAAAAGATCTACTTAAGGCACTCAAGAAGTATCTGTTTAGCCAACACCCCGTTAAGAATTTGCATAATAATTGAGTTGCACAAATGTTTCTGAAGGGAAATATGTGTAGTCTGACCATAGTATTATGCAAATTTTGTTTTTACAGCCGTTTAGCTTTTCCATAATACCTTATGTCACTTCACAGGCAGTGCATTAAGCCATGTCAGCGCTGACAACAGCATACGAGGGCTGGGCTCCAGATCCTGCAGCTTCGGCCTAAATGTATGGTTGCCTTAGGGGCACACTACCTATTAATTTAACATTCTAAAACTAATTATGTATGTCAGGGTGACCTCTGTCTAATCTACATTCATCAGAGAGTCAGAGCCTTCTGTCTCTATTGTTCCCATAATAAAATAGCTGTTGATAGACTTATATAATTGACTGTGTCGGAAGTGAACTCACCCTACATGACTACATGCAAATGGTGTATAGTCCCACTAGAATAAAGATAAGCAAAAAAAAAAAAAAAATCCAACTATCTCCAGTAATTAACTTTGAGGGTTTCTTAACATCAGGAGAAAATATATTTCCCATTGGCTTAAAAATGAATGTAGAAAGTGCACAGGAGTCGTGGCTCTAGTATTAAAAAAAACAAAAACTTTTCTTAAAGAAATGTTAAATAAATGAAATACAAATTTGGTTTCTTTTTTAAATAACATTTATGGTACTTGATACTCAAGTTGGAGTACTTACAGGATATTCTGACCAGAATTTTTGCCTGTGTAAATATAAAATATAAAATATACAGCAAGTAATGACCTTCTTAAAAAATCTATATTACCTTTCCATATACTCTCATGACATATAGCATAAACATATCTTTTAAAAATGTTATTTGTAAAAAAATTGTTATTTGAATTAAATCTATTTTGAGAAAAAATAGTTCTTTGTAATTTTTTAAGGAAATTTTCTTGATAGAATAAACACCTTTTCCAAAGGTTTTCAAAAAAAATATTGACCAACTAGAGATGCATGGTAGATATTGGATCAGATTTGGAGAGTTACATGTAAAAGAAAAAGGCAATTATGCCTGTAAAGAGCTTTTTCAGCAAATCTTCCCAATAGTTTTCCAGAGGCAATAAGCACAGACTGGCAAGTCCCCTTGACTTTTTACAAAGAAATTGCTCTCTTTCCAGTATTATAATATGTCTATGAAGATACTGCCATGGTCCTTGTTCTGAAAGGCTAGCTCTGGAGCAGGCTCAGAGATAAAGGTTGGAAAGATGCCCCCCTGCAGCAGCACTGTGTTGGTTTGATTTGGTCCTAGTTGTCCATAATTTCCTTATCTGTGAGCTGAGCCTATACAGGACCTTTGAGGAATGTTACAAGAATTAAGGTTAGAGCAATGCAGATTAGTGTGGTCAGAAAAACTATTCAATGTTGGTAAATATAGAAATGTTGACACAGTGATGTGTTATTTAAGGAAATGGCTCATTCTGTGTCTTAACTTTAAAATATCACTGATGATAGACTCGCTATTTCAAAGGAAAGGTGATAGAAGCCAAAAATCTATGACACTACTAAGATCAGACAAGTGATTTAAATGTTACAAAGCCTTATAGCTTTATTTTTCCATAAACTCATCATATCAATAGTGTGTACATCTGGGGTTATAGAGTCACTGAAATTGTAAATGTTTCAAACCCTTGCATCATGTTCAGTATACAATATACTCATGATTTTTCTTCATTCTTAAGCAATATCACCTCTGGGCAATATACTATATTATTAATAAAAATGACCCCAAATGCCAAATCAGATGAGCCTGTGAGGGTTGAAACAAACTTTCCAGTAAATGACTGACTTAGAACAATCAGTATCTGAAATCTAGGTGTCATCAAGGCAGACCCACACTAGAGACAGGAAGCATAGCGTCAGCCTAGACCTCTCTGATGACAGTCAGGTATTTTGTTTCTAGGGGTACTATGACTTAGATATCTACAAAATGTTCTGACTGATCTAAGTCCTTTCCACAAGGTGATGATGGATCACACTAGAGCAGAGGGCCTTTCTATTTCAGTATAATTTGACAAACTTTTTAAATCATATCTGCAAGAATCTATAATAAAAAATAAAAGTCCATTCACAGGTTCTTGGGAAAAAGAAGAAAGAACATAGACCAAAAATATTAGAGGAATAAGGCTTAGTTCACAACAGATAAAGATGAAGGAATACTAGAAAGAGATAACCAAGGAGGAAGCAAAAATAGAGATAAGCTAACAGGAAGCCAGGGTCACATAAGGAGATGAAAGAATTTACAAGCACAAAGGACAGAGTATATTATACCTGAGAGAAGTCTGGGTGTGGAAGATCTATATTATTACAATAAATACAGATAAAGGTAAGACAATGACTTCACAGTGGACAATGGCTTACAGTACTGAACCTGAGGTGAAATCAGGTTGTGATAGGATCTGGAAATTAGAACTTGCAGAGAAATAGTTCAGATGCAATTTTCACCTGTAAAAATCTAAAACTAAAATGGTATATTCATGCTCTGGGCTGTATATCATCAGTACTGGGAACTATCATCAGCTGCAGATGGGGAAGAAGATGTGATCTGGAATTAGAGCACAGAAGCCAAGGAAGAGCTGATTGCAAATCAGGATACCAGAGTGTTCTTTACATCTAGAGGAGTAAGGGATGGAAAGCACGGTGTAGAATGGAAGTGGATACCACTGTCTACTCCAACAGAGGCTACAGATCCGTCTCCTGTTAAATAAAACAGTAACAGTCCCACAAAGAGATTTGTAAGTTGCACAATTTATAAAGCTATTCCAAGTAAGCCTCTCACACAGTAAGAGCATGTTAGCCACTGTTATGATAATATAATCTGATTTTGCTACTCATTCTCAAACAGAAAATAACCTCAAAATAATTGATAGTATCATATGGCTACTTTTCAGAACAATTTTTTATAGTTTCTATGACTTTTCTGTATACTTTTTTTTTTTTAACATAGTTCCTGCGACCTCTTCTTGCATGTTTCAGATTTCTCTTTCATTATTTTTCTCGTTCATCTTTGGCTAGTCTTTAGATATATCCATTTTTTTATTATTGTATCTTTAGATAGACTCCATACCCGTGTTAGGATTCTATATCTACCTTTTTTGTGTGATTTAAGGTGAACAGAGATCTGGAAAAAGTTTAAATCAATAAACCATAATTTGTACTTCTGTTACATTGAAGCATATAAAAATCCCAGAAGCTGCTCTACAGTGCATATGTGTTTAAACCCTTCGCAAGCACTTTTATCTTCATTTGTTAAAGTTGGTCGCTGCGTTGTAGCCATGCTAGGATGTTACCTCTGGAAATGGCTTGGACTGAGACTTTATTTCTTAGTTTATTTCTTAGTTTCCCGTGTTCTTTATTCTTGACTTGTTTTGGTTTGCAGCTATTGCAAATGATGGCACACATTTGCTTTTATATCATCACTGGGATATATTCAAGGTATGTCTTCTCAAAGTCGATGTTTGTGTTTGAAACTGTGTGTGAGAGTCCCTCCATGTGACCCTTTTGTCTTTAAGTATGGTTTAGGGATGGTTCTGGATCATGGGCTAGATCTTGTGGTGTTAATAGGAAATCTCATATATCCACCGAACTCAGGATTTAACACTTCATTGCGAGCCCAGTCTAGTGGGCAGATAAATCACCATATGGGTGAGCTCAAGGAGCCAAACACGAATGAATAGCATTTTGCAATAGGTGACAGTGTTCTAGAAGCTCAACATGTTGTGTGGACACATTCCAGGCAAGGAACTTGAATACTTCTTCCCTTTTCAAACTTATCTTTTCTGTCATTCATTGAAATACATCTTGGAAGTCTGCTTGCTTCTGTCACTAAAACATTAACAACTGTTTCCTGCACCTGAGATCCCTCTTAGAAGACATTGGGCTGCCAGTCCCAAGCTCCATCCCCACAAATGACAGTTCTTCTGTGAGTAATCTGTCTTTCTTTATCTGCTGCTGTGCTGCCCACTCATACCTCCATGACCTTTAGGTCTCTGCCTTTGTTATTTCTCTAGTATTTTGTCGCTGGACAGAGCCCTTCTAGACAGTTAACGGGGTGTTTATGGTTATCGCTGCTGTTTTGAAACACCATGAACAAGTGCAACTTGGAGGGGAAAAGGTTTATTTGGCTTACACTTCCTGAATCATTGTCCATTGTGGGGAGTGAAAGCAGGAAATCAAACCAGATGGGAAGCTGGAGGCAGGAGCTGCGGCAGAGGTTATGAAATTGTGCTGCTTACTGGCCTTTTTTTTTTTTCCTCAGGGCTTGCTCAGCTTGCTTTTTCTGAGAAGCTAGGATCACCACCAGGCCAGGTAATGACCCCTACAATGGGCTGGCCCCTCCCACGTCACTCACTAATTAAGAAAATCCTCCCTAGGTCTGTTTCAAGGCCAGATCTTACAGAGCCAGTGTCTCAACTGAGAATCACTACTCCAAGATGACTCTGGCTTGTGTCAAGTTGGCATGAAAACTAGCCAGGAAATGTGGTAATAGAATTTTTTTTTCTCATAAAAAAATTCACATTTCCAGGAGGGGAGTTCAATGATTGGAATGTAAATAAATAAAATAGTTTTTAAAAATTACATTTCTACTTAGTGTAAAATAAAAGGTCACCCATTCTACAGAAGACATTTGTATCACCTAACTACAAAGGTGATATGATATAGAAAAATGTAATTCAGATAACCATAAAAACAAATTAAGGTAGCTCGTACCAAAAAAATAATATTTTAATTGTAGTAATAAGTATAATAATGAAAAAATATTTTAGAATATAACGTTGTCTTTTCTCTTTAACCATGAACATGTTCATATGTTTGGAAATGTAGACCCATGTCAAAAGTAAGTATCATATATTGATACTATAGAACAGAATGGATAATAATTTCAATTTCAAAGTATATAGAAGTATATATAATAAATGTATATTAATATATAATTTCCCTTTTATTCACTATATAGCTATAGTTACCATTTTATAGTGACATTTAAATATCATGTTTGTAATGTAGGATTCTTTCTCTACACATAATTTTCTTTACTTTCTTCCTATGTGTTCCAACATTCATGCACACACGATAGCATTCTACTAATATATTGCTTTATTTTCATAGATTAATACTGCTGAATCTCAAATTCATTTCATATTTATACAGTGCTTACTACCTCCAAGGTTCCTTGAAAGATTTATCATGCTGAACTTAATTAACTTTGTGATTGGACATGTAGATTGCATAAACATGTCTATCTATTTTAAAGCACCATGTACCTAAAAGAATAAACAATATCAGAGATCCCCATGTCTAATATTACTCCAAAGTAAAAAGGGTCAGAACCCCTTGAAAAATAAAGTATTCTAGAGATAGGACGCAATAAAAATTTGGAATGACTTTGAAACATTTTTAATGTCCAAAAAGTAATGTTGTCAACAAGGAAGCTGGGTTCATGCCAGAGAAAAACATAATTAAATCCAAAGTATCAGTAAATTGCCAGGTTATGAGAATGTGAGTAACTAAAACAACAAGCAATACAGAATCATAAACTAGAAGATATGAGTGGTGTGCAAAATATACAAAGAAACAATAGGAAATAAATATCACTGCATCCCTACAAATATAAATGAAAGAAGTAGTATATAAATGGAGGATGCTGGCACTGCTCCCATAGGCAACATAAAGGTGTACATAATTCTGAAGAATTCAGAATGGAAAAAAAAAAGTAAAGCTTTGTGTTGTGGTAACTCAGCAAACACTAACTTTACAAGGAGATGATATTAATATACATGATATGCCATAGGGCTAGTATATGTGTGATTTGCTTAAAAGAAAAAACTGCCTTTGTAGCCTTGCTTCCCAACACATTTTCCACAGCTAACCCTGAAAATAGAACCTGAAATAACCCTCACCATTTCATGCAAAACTACAAGGAAATCCTAAGTAACTAAAGAACATTAAAAAGCATAAGACTAGGGACAATGAAATATAAAGTGGTAACTTGGAATCCTGCAACAGAAATTTGACGCTTCAGAAAGGACAACAGAATCTGCTTCAAGTGTGGTGCTAAGTGATTGTCAGTATTATTAACTAGTCTGCCCTACTTCTTAACGGTGATATGTATCACACTAAAGGAAAGAATCTTTGGTGCTGGAAAGAGAGGAACTGAACATGTTTATAGACATTAAGTTTGACAATTTTTTTTAAAGTATGCTACAGTAAAGAATCTATACATATGTCATTTGATATCTACGTGCTATAACACATAGGACAAGTTATATAAAACTATTGGGAAAAGGCATATGTGAATATCTTCATATCATGGACTGGGAAGATTCCTCACCTCTTGTTTATTTTTTTTCCTCCCTCCCTCCCTCCCTCCCTCCCTCCCTCCCTCCCTCCCTCCCTCCCTCCTTTCTTTCTTTCTTTCTTCCTTCTTTTTTTGCTTATTTTTATTTATATTTCAAGTGTTTTCACCCTGCCCAGTTTCCAATCCACAAACTCCCTATCCCCTTCTCCCCTGCTTGTATGATGATGCTTCCCCACCCACCCACTCACTCCCATCTCAGCACCCTAGAATCCCCCTACGCTGAGTCATCGAGACTCCACAGAACCAAGGGGCTTCCCTCCCATTGATGCCAGATAAGGCAATCCTCTGCTACATATGCAGTTGGAGGCATGGATCCCTCCACGTGTACTCTTTGGTTGGTGGTTTAATCCCTGGGAGCTTTGGGGGTCTGGTTGGTTGATTTTGTTGTTCTTCCTATGGGATCGCAAACCCCTACAGGTCCTTCCCCTTACTCTTCCATTGTGATACCTGGCTCAGATGGTTGGCTGCACGCATCTGCCTCTGTATTGGTCAGGCTCTGGCACAGCCTCCCATTGGACAGCTATCTAGTCCTGTGAGCAAGCTCTTCTTGGCATCAGCAATAGTGTCTGGGTTTGGTATCTGCAGATGGGATGGATCCCTAGGTGAGGCAGTCTCTGCATGGCCTTTCCTTCAGACTCTGCTTCACTCTTTGTCCCAGCATTTCCTTTTGACAGGAGCAATTCAGGATTAATTTTTTAAAGATAGCTGGGTGGCCCCATCCCTCAACCAAGGGACTTGACTATCCACTGGATATGGTAATTGCAGGTTCTAGCTCACCTTTGTTGGGTATTTTGACTAGTGTCATCCCTGTTGAGTCCTGGGAACTCTTGGGTCCCTGGCACCTGGGACTTTCTAGTGGCTTCCTCCAGTTTCCCATCTCCCCCTGCTACAGACCTCAGTTCAATTTCCTGACCCTCTGTACCTCTCCTCCATCTCTTCCCACACCTGATAGTGTGCCTCCTTTCCCTGCTCCTTCTTTCTCCCTCCCAGAAACCTCCCCCCTTTACCTCCTGTGATTATTTTGTTCCCCCTTCTAAGTAAGACAGAAGCATCCACCCATTGGTCTTCCTTCTTCTTGAGCTTCATATGGTCTGTGAGTTGTATCGTGGGCATTATGAGTGTTTTTTTCTTAATATCCACTTATCAGTGAGTATATACCATGTGTGTTCTTTTTGTGACTGGGTTATCTCACTCAGGATGATATTTTCTAGTTTCAACAATGTGCCTGAGAATTTCATAAAGTCATTGTTTTTAATAGCTGAGCAGTACTCCATTGTGTAAATGTACCACATTTTCTCTATCTATTCCTCTGTTGATGGACATCTGGGTTGTTTCCAGCTTCTGGGTATTATAAATATGATTTCTATGAACATTGTAGAGCATGTGTTCTTGTTATATGTTGGAGCATCATTTGGGTATATGTTCAGGGATGGTATAGCTGGGTCCTCAGGTAGAACTATTTCCAATTTTCTGAGGAACAGCCAGACTGATTTCCAGAGAGATTGTACCAGCTTGCAATCCCACCAGCAATGGAGGAGTGTTCCTCTTTCTCCGATCCTCACCATAATCTGTTCTTATAAAGGAACAGCCTTCGGTTTCAAGCAGGCATATAAACAGCTTTGTTTAATTCTAGTTCCAGGAGTTCTGGCGATCTCTTCTGGCCTCAACAGAAACCACACACACACACACATTGTGCGAATTTATACATTCATACAGAATACAAACATAATAGAAAAATAACTAAATATCAAAAATGTTGGTATCATTTCTGATAGCTTTATGTTATCCTCATGCATAATCATTCCAGAAATCTTTCGTCTTCAAATATATGACAAACAAATACTTGCATCACCCGTTGCTAATGTGGTCATGCCTGTGTTTGCTAATAGCTTATAGTGGCCTCCTTGCTCTTCTCTATGACTCCTATGATTAATTCCACATGAGGAACCAGAATGTTATTCCTGTCATGGTGAAATAGATTGAATCAAAGATATTCTGAGACATATCAAACAGTTTCATGCTTCCATTGCAGTAAAATTGCATGCCCTCACAAAAGCCATGTGTACTCCACTCTCCAGTATCAGTTTGAGCACTTTTCTTTGTGTTCTATGGCCCTCAGTCTTAGACAACAACCCCGTTTTGCTGCCATTTTAAATACACAATAAAAGCCTCAAAATCAAGAATCTTGCACAGAAGAATCAGGCGGTTAATAATCATTTTGTTTCAGTCACACTCCATATCATGGTTCCCCTTGAACACATATGTGGAGCCTTTTACCTCTTCCAAATCCAGAGTACATGACAAAAGTAATGTGTTACTAAATGATCATAAAGGAATTCTCATCATGTAAGGTCTACAAATAATGTAGGCAGTAGAACCCACCCTCTTTCTTTCTCTCTGACTATGAGTAATAAAATACCCTGAGTTTTATCTACAACAGAACAACAGATTTTTTTATGTTTCATAGGATACCAAAACCTTACCAAAATGTGATGTTAAACTCGTGAGGATCTGAGCAGAACACCTAAATTAGGTGTGAAATCTGCACTCCACACAAAATCTACAATGATAAATAGGTGTAGTTCATGACAGAGTGGTTCATGATAAGTTATTTCACAGCAATGGGAATAAATTTCTCATCTCATCTTCCACATGGCATGGGCATATTCTGTCATTACTATGCCATCCCTTTTTCTGTATTATTTCTCTCTTTAGTATCTTTTTCTCTCTGCTGCTATATACTATGAATTTTTCTCTTGTTTATAAACTCAGTAGTTTCATTACAATGTAAGTTCTGCAGAGACAGATTCCTCTATGCCATGTACTGCCACAAATGTAGTTTCTAAAATGTTGCTGTCACATAGTAGGCTAATAATTATTTGCTGAATGAATGGATGGATGAGTACATCTATGTTTGAAGAGGTACAAGAAGCCAACATGACTAACCATTATACACATTGATACATTGCTTTATCCTCTCAAGACTTGTTAACTAATTTTTCTGAAAGTTCTATGGGTGGAAAGCAAGGACGTATATTGACACCAAGAGAAGTGAATCTCCTAACCCATTAAGCCTCAGCTGGCATTCAATCATACAAAGCTTCCTGGTATTGCGCGTTCTCATAAAATGTAAGATTTTTTACAGATCTATTTTTATTATCTATACTTTTGTGTGTAGGCAATGTGAGTGTACACTATGCATATGTAAATATGTGTGGATCCCAGATGAAGACATCAGATCTCCTGGAGCTGTCTTCAGGCATTTGTGAGCCACTCAGAATAAGTGCTGGTGACTGGACTCAGGTTCTCTGAAAGAGCAGAAGGTCCCTTAGTGGCTGAGATATCTCTCCAACCCCTAAAATTGAAGGTTCCTGCAGATGACTCTGAAAGATTGGTCTAACTTTCTGAATCCTTCACACTATAATACAAATATAATTTCAGTTTAATACAATACCTAAAAGTTCAGGACCCAAAAACAGTGCTTCATAGATATGCCACTGTACAAAGAGATCAGACAAAGAGGGAATTTCCTGTACTCATATGATTTTCTAGTTTAGACAAAAGCTGTACCCAAGCTTTGGCATCATAAATGGCATGTACTATTTCCAGTGTGATAGGAAAAATGGTTGAAAACAATGATCTTATTATAATGCAAGCCACAGTGTTACAAGACTTTTCTGAGGATCAACGCAGTAAAATAGTACAACACAGAGTCAACATGCTTTGATGATTTGGGTTGCAATTCTGGGGTGACACTGTCAGGATTAAACCCTCCACTCTGTAATTACTAGATGTGCAACTTTAGAAAAGTTATTTAATCTCCTTGTGTCTGTTTTTTTCTCATCTAAAACTTGAGGATTTTTTTTTTTCATACGAAGATAAGATAAATCTTGTTGCGAAGATTAAATAAAGTAATGCTTGTAAAAGCTATAGCAGTTTCTAAGAATGAATGTTTAGTAGATGTATTTCTTTTGTTTTCCTTGAGAAAATGCCTTATAAAACAACGAACTTTACTAATGAAAAGCATTATTATTTGGGACATTTATTGATTTTTATTCCAGTCAAGAGTATAATATGCAATATAATGCAATCTGTCACACCCTAAGATTAGAAAATATTTTCCCCCAATACTATTTTCCTTAAGTACAAAACTGCATTTGGAATGAGTTTCAAAGGAGGTTTCCATTTAAATTTAATGTGATGCAGCCACATGTTTTCGTACTGGCAATATCTTATTTCATTTTTAGCTTTCACCTAATTCCATATTCTTTATTTTGTGGATTCATTACTATGCAAATATATATGCACTATATTCAAATGCATGCTTTGAGGGATTATGCTACATTATATCACTTCACAATTAAACAGATTGCATTCTGTTTTCTCAAGTTAGAAGTGTTTTATGTAAGTTGGTACAAGTTACTGAGTCAAGTCAATAACCAAGATCTTTCCTTTGAACTAAGAAAACACTAAAATGATTTTCTATGCTATTACTGGTAAAATTTTGTTTAAAAACCAAAAGCGATGGGCTAGAGAGATTGTTCAGTGTTTAAGAGATCTGGCTATTGCTGGAGAGGAGCTGATTCAGTTTTGAGCACCCATTTAAGTCAGCTCACAATTGCCTGGGACTCTTGCTCCAAAGAAATTCATTGGCTCTACCCTGCATATTCATGAATGAACATTCATACACATTCACATGATCAAAAATAAAATAAGTCTTTAGATTATTAAAAAAATAAGTTTTAAATGATGAATGCAGTTTCCTTATATGCAATTACAATTTCAAATAATCTTCAAACATTATTTGACTGTGAGCTTAGGAGGTGGAGTCAGGAGGTTCTGATTATAAAACCATCCTGGATTACTTAGGAAGTTCCAAATCAGCCAAAGGAACATGACATTTTTATCTAAAAATGATACGGTTTCTTAGATATATGGATCAGCAAGGCATAGGTGCATGATTTCAAGATTTCAAGCCTGACTGATAAAACCGATTCCATGAACTCATGAGGGGGGGGGAGAGAAAGAGAGAGAGAGAGCGAGAGAGAGCGAGAGAGAGAAGCAAATTCAAAATTACCCTCAGACTACTGCATGCATGCGTTGGCATAGGCATTTCCAAATCCAAATACTTCCCTACCCCACACACAATCATTCAGTTAAATAAAAATCCAGACAAAGGATGGCTTTTTATGAATCGTCTGAAGTTCTCATCTCTTGACACCATACTCATCTATGCTTTTTTTTATTATATGATAATGCTTCAAGTTTGTAAAATAAAAACACACTAAAATGAAGACAAATACAGAAAAGGGTGCTTACCTTATTTAATACTGTTTATACACTACAAAAAATGGAGCTAAAACAACACTTTTCAAGTATTTTTATCATAAAATGCATCTCTGGCCTCAAGTGTTTTTTTGTTTTTTGTTTGTTTGTTTAAACTGTTCACCCTGTCATTCTGACAATGAAATAGTGCATTTTTGTCTTTTATCAATTTTAAAATATTAAAAATTAGTACACAAAGAATCCTTGGATAGTTAAGTGTTGTTTCATGACCTGGCTGGTGCTGCTTTTATGCCACTATTTATTTTACTATAATCAGGCTACTTGAACACTAATGTTACAATACCATGATGCAAATCTGATCAAGACGGGTGCTAAAACAATGTAGATATGCCAGACAAAGGGGTGACTCGTGTGCCACGATCAATAGACCAGGATGTCAAAGATATTTTATCATGCAGCTTAGAACAGTGTGACATTTAGGGGCTATTTACTTTTAGAATTTTCCATTTAATATTTTCGTAATACTGTTGGTCTCAGGTAAATACAATAGTGAATAAATAAGGGGTGTCTTAGTGTTTCCATTGTTGCCTTGACCAAGGCAATTCTTATAAAGGACAACATTTAATTGGGGCTGTCTTCCAGGTTCTGAGGTTATGTCCATTGTCATCACGTGGGAAGCACACCAGCACCCAGGCAGGCCTGGCACTGTAGGAGCTGACTGAGAGTTCTGCATATTTATCCAAAGGAAGCCAAGAGCAGACAGTTTCCAGGCAGCTAGGAGGAGGGTCTCCAAGCCCACTTCCATAGTGACACACTTCCTCCAACAAGGACACACCTCCCAATAGTATCACTCCCTGAGGGCCAAACAATCAAACACAGGAGTGTGTGGACCAAACATACTACAAGTTACAAAATGTATGTCAGTGACTCCCATGATCCTAGACCTAGAACAGAACATAGTGTTTTCACTACATATTTGTTTTACTGACCGTTTGAGTGCACTACAGCCATGTCTATGTATACAGTCTTCTCTGGAATGGAAAACATTTTCCGTTGGCAGCTCCATCAGGCTAAGATTGCACAGAGTTACCAAGTATTACCTATTGGCAGAAATATATAACCCACTACAGCTGGTAATGGTGAACCATGTTTTTTGTTTTTGTTTTTTTTTTTCTAATGATATATTGTAGAACTTTTTAAAATTATTTAGTACATATAAAATTGTTTTTTAGGGCAAAAACAACCTCTCATTAAATACGCTTTTAAATTTCTTTTATATCTAGTTACATGCATATAACATAGAGTAACTTTCCGTTTATCCTTCATGACACATAAAAAAAAATCAGTAGATAAAATACTTTAATACTGGTGATCCTGTTTTTATATATAATAGAAACCAAAGCTCTTTAGGCTATTAAGAATTTAGTAATTATATATGTGCTAAACTTCACATGGAAATGTTTCATAAATATATTCTGTGTTAATTTATCTCACTGAAATAAATCCTTGGTTAAAATAGTGTAAAAAGAAACAATTATTTTGCCTCAAAGTTTCAAGGGTTCTGACTATGATCCACATGTATGTTGTTTTTAGAAAAAACTGAGGCAGAAAAAATATCATGGCAGAGAGGAGAGAGGACATAACAGGAATGGTGTTTGTCGTATGATTTTTTTAGTATACAGAGGTGAAAAGAAAAATCCAGGGACATGACAGGTGTGGCCTATATCTTTAAATGAAGCCAAGCCTTCCACAGCCTCCATCAACTTCCAATAACTTCATCAACAGATTGATCCATCAATTATGTCACAGCTTTTATGATCCAATTACCTCTTAAGAACAGCACTAGCTGAGTACCAGACATTCAATAAAGGGACCTCTGACCTTTGAGGAAACAAACACCTGCTTTTAACCCGGACAATATGCAGTATTTTGTTATGAAACTCTCAGCAACTTAATACATATCTAGAGTAGTGTGAGACTACATGCATAGTACTCTAATATTTATGTTGTCTTCTTTGATCACTATTTTATTTTTCTTCAATTATCATAAGCTATTCAGATCATTGATGTTAAGAATACCAGAAAAAAATTATCTTATCTGATATTTAACATTCATCCTTACTCCTCGTATAACACATTTTCCCATTTGATTTTTTCTTAGGTGCTGTCAGACTTATAAAATGTTAAGGGTTTGCAAATACAGAAAGTGACATTATTCGGCAATCAATAACACAGGTCTGTCCTTTCTAATGTCATACAAATTTTTGGATATAAGAACATTGTTAGTACAATAGGAGACCCATTAGCATATACAATAGTTTTGCCTTATTAACAGCCATGTTCATGTTAGCAATTTTGATCTAATTTAAGTGATGTCCCCATTATGGTGGCAAATTGTGTTTTCATTAATACTGTGAGAAAGCCATTAATATGAAAATTGCTCATTCAGAATCGCATTAGTGAAGTACTTATCCTATTATCACTAAGCAGATTCTAACCTAGGTGCTAAGAAATCTGAGTGGAAGCATCTTCTAGAGAAGAGGTCATTGTATTTCCTGATTATGCGATGCAGGATTTCCTAAGGTTTCTTCACACCTTTTACTGTGTTACTAACACATGTATTTAAATTAATTCTCTACATATTTTATGTAATGGCACACATGCCCTTATATGTTAAGATACTTAACTATCCCAAGCATATTACTCAGAATGATAGTAAGTGCTGCGCATAAATTTTGATTTTTTTTTCAGTTGTAACAGAATCTAACTACAATCTTATGCAAAGAAGCATAAAGAAATGTGTTTAATAGGAAACACATATGGGGAATTTACTTATAAAAAATCAACTCATAAAGAAAAATCACTTAATTGGGTGGGCTTACAATTTCAGAAGTTTAGTCCCTTAACATCAATGCAGAAAGCATGGCAGTGTGCAATCACTCACGATGCTGAAAGACCTGGGAGTTCAACATCTTGATCCGAAGGCAGCAAGGAGATTGGATATGTTTTACACTGGCTGTAGCTTAAGCATTATAGACATCAAAGCCAGGCCCATTGTGACACACTTCTAATAAGACCACACCTCCTCCAACAAGGTCACATCTCCTAATAGCCGAACATTAAAACACATGAATCTATGGGGGCCATACCTACTGAAATCACCACAAAAAGAAACACCAAAGTGTCCCCAGAGATAAGGCTGTTGTTATATACTGTGCTGACAACTAACTCAAGATCCCAATAAAAATATCTTTGTCTATTCAGATTGCAGAGTATAGACTGATTTGGTAAGTTATGTATAAGCAAAAATGATACTATTAGGATTTAGATCTTCATTTAGCTTTTAATCACTGCCCTCAATGCCCTAGATCCCCTTTCCTTTATAATAAAAGCTCTAACTCTCTAAACAGGAAAGCTTCAATCAACTGGGGTATAAGAACATGAAAATGCAAAGTAAAGACTCACGGAGAGGGATCAGGTGGCAAAGCCAACCAGGGAACATTCCTATGCCATGAAAATCATGTAGCTTTTGTTAACACATCTGATTCTGCCTAGCAGAAGTATATGTGGTTTTTATAAGGAAAATAAGTACTTAAGCTTTAATTCGTATTGAAAAATGACCTTGGGGTATTTTAGTAATTTCTCACTGTATCAATTTTCTCATTCATAAAATAAAAACATATATGTGGATGGAATAAATATAAAATCATAGCATTTCCTAAATCCTACAGAGTAAGAACAAAGTCTGAAATAACTTGGAAATAGCAGTAAGCAAAGATGAATGTAAAATGCTTTATTTGATTGGAAGTCAGCAACTGGAGAGATAAGAATAAGTTTGTGAGAAATGAGAGCAATGGAATAGGAAGAAATGCAATAGAAATTACAGTAACGTGATTATGTGTCCATTAAATGACAATAAAAAGAACCAATCACTCTGAGAATATGTTCAGCAAGTTTATTGTGTATCACTTAGGGACAGGCGCATGTAGACATCTAGAAGATCATGCTCTGCCGTTGTCTCTTAGAGGGTTAGAGAAAACAAGTGACATCTATTATAAATAGAACACTTTATATTTGTTCAAGAATCACATAGGATGATGTGTTTCATATTACAATATTATGAATGAAACAGAGTGTTATAGCTGAGGAAGTAGACTAATCTGACTTTCTGTGGGGAAGTAATCAGGTATGCAAAGGGGAGAAGGGAGGCAAAGGCTAAAGCTATCATGAATGTCTCTGAGGATCTAGATCACTCTGCTTAATTAAACACTGACATTCAGCGGGATATACTGTGTGAAGTCATTTTTCACCTAGATCTCTACCAAAGTGGGGGAAAAGGATACTGAAATTAACAAGGGAGACCATAACTTCCTGAAGCTGCTTCCTCCGTTCTACTCAACACTTTATGCAGAATCTGGCATTCTCTGAAAATATTCCAGTATCACTGATGGATTGACTGAGCTTCCAATCTTTGTAAACCCTAAATGTTTGTTCGACAAAGAGCACTAAAATCTAAGCCTTTCTAACCCAGAACTGTTCCTGTCTAAAGGAAGTGCAGGGACAAAAAATGGAGCAGAGACTGAAAGAAAGGCCATTCAAAAACCTCCCCACCTTGGGCTCTATCGATCTGCAGACACCAAACCCGGACACTATTGCTAATGCCAAGAAGTGCTTGCTGACAGGACCCTGGTATGGCTGTTCCCTGAAAGGCTCTGCCAGTGCCTGACCAATACAGATGCAGATGTTCACAACCAAACATCAATCTGAGCTCAGGGAACCCAATGGAAGAGTTAGGGAAAAGACTGAAGGAGCTGAAGGGGATTGTAACACCACAGGAAGAGCAACAATATCTACTAACCCTAACCATAACCCAGAGCTCCAGGGACTAAATCACCAACAAAAGAGTATACATGGATGGGTCCATATCTCCAATTACATACGTAGCAGAGTAATGCCTTATCTGGCATCAATGGTAGGGGATGCCAAGCCTCCACAGGACCTCTTAGAGGCAAAGTTGAGTGGGGATGGCATGGGAGGTTTGCAGAAGGAAGACCGGGAAAGGAACAACATTTGAAATGCGAATAAATATAAAAACCAATTTTTAAAAGAGTTCATTTTCCTCAACTCTAGAATTCTGGCTTGTTATATCTTAGGCTCATAATTAATATAGAATTAAATTATATTATTATATTAATTATATTAAACCATATCTGCCCACTCAAAGCATTGTTTCTCGAATTCTTTGTATTTATTCCTTCATCTGAGTTTTCAGATATAGTTAAAACATCATGTTCTGAAAATGTACTCTTTGTGGGGGGCAAGGGTCTTTTTACTTCTTTGAGCACAAGGACTTTAAATTCTAACAGGTATTAGTTCAGCAATATTACATTTTCTGACTTCTTGTCTCCATTTATAACATAAGAAAAATAATTAAAACTCTTGAACAAATCGTAATACTTACTCCATAAGTAGTAATTGATCAGGTTTGAAGAGTATAAATTCAATCATGATGAATGGAATTTGGCTTCTTAAAATTCCCTATGCCTCAATTCCTTAAAAGAAAAGAAAAAATACTACTTCATTATTTTTTTAGATATTTTCTTTATTTACATTTCAAATGTTATCCCCTTTGCTAATTTCCCCTCCAAAAAAAAAAAAAACCCTATCCATTTCCCCCTCTCTCTACTCCCCAACCTACCCACTCCCATTCCAGGTCCTAGCATTCCCTTATACTGGGGCATAGAGCCTTCACAGGACCAAGGACCTCTCCTTCCACTGATGACCGACCAGGCCATCCTCTGCTACATATATAGCTAGAGCCACAAGTTTCACCATGTGTTTTCTTTGATTGGTGGGTGGTATAGTTCCAAGGAGCTCTGGGGGTACTGGTTAGTTCATATTGATGTTCCTCCTATGGGGCTTCAGACCTCTTCAGCTCCCTGGGTACTTTCTCTGGCTCCTTCATTGAGGACCTTGTGCTCTGTCCAATGGATGGCTGTGAGCATCCACTTTTGTATTTGCCAGGCACTGGCAGAGCCTCACAGCAGACAGCTATATCAGGCTCCTGTCAGCAGGCTCTTGTTGGCATCTACCTAGTGTCTGGGATTGGTGGTTGTTTATGGGATAGATCCCCAAGTGGGGCAGTCTCTGGATGGTCATTCCTTCAGACTCTGCTCCAAACTTTGTCTTTGTAACTCCTTCCATGGGTATGACGTATCTACACTTTGGTCTTCCTTCTTTATAACTTCTTTTCAGAAAATTTATCTTTTTTTTCCCCTCCTATAATTCAATACAATCCCATCTTCAGCTTGAAGAGTTTAGCACTGAAATCTGTGTGCATGTTGTGACTGTTATATTGAATTAATAACCCTGCAACAATGTAGTTTATGAAAATGAAAAAAAACAGTTATGCTTTCCCCCCAGTAAGGTCTATATGAATTAAGTAAAATATGATTCTCTGAGTATTTACTTCCAACTTAGACAGAAGTTCTTTCATCATTTTTATCATATGTACACACATTGCTTGCTATGGAATGAAGCTAATTCAACCAACCTATTAAACACACACTGTGTTTGCCATGCTGGCACTGAGAGGAAACAGGCTTTCAACTTGGCACTTTGCCTACAGTCACTCTGGGGTCAGAGTCAACCACTAGGAGAGTTTGGGGCATTTATTGCTGATCACCAAAGAAAATTGTCCTGTAGATATCTAGGAGCTTACAATTCTCTATTGTCTTTTAGGAGACAGATGTGTCGTTCAGATCCAAGGAATAATAATGTACAAAAACAATAGAGTGGGTCAGCTGGGTTGAGAAAGAGTAGCTGCGGAGCAGCCTCAAATCCAGTGCATTCTAGACTACCCGCAGGTCATTCTTTCCTTCTTGTTCTCTGGACTGCCTCCAAAAATATTTTTAATGAGATTTTCATTGAATTTCAAATCAATGTGCCAACCTAAAGAGAGAGCAGGGAACAAAAAAAAAATGAACATAATGGGATTATGAAGTGGAAAGTATAATGGTCATTGGTGGCTAAAATAGATTTTATTATGCTCTGTTCTTTAGTTCAGCAGACATAGGATATGATATTTGTCCTTATTTTGAAATTAAAGTAAAATATTAACAAAGTGTTGAAGGGCAGGGGACATTGGACTGGTTAACATCCTGTTGCTAGATAAAGATTATTAAATCTTATGGGCAACACGTTCCTGCCTGATGCACTTTCTTCTGCCTGTTTCTGTTCTATTACCATCCCGTTGTTATGGATTCCCAGACAGAATAAACCTCTTGTTCCTGAAAAGGGATAATCAAATCTCTGCTTGCTTTAAGTATAAGTATCTTTAGGGAAAAAAAAAAAAAACTCCTCTGGGATTTTCTTTCCAACTTCTTAAAATGTAGGAATTCAACAGCCCCTGTTGTCTTGGCTATTTCTGCAGGTAATTGTCACCAGTACTAGTTACTGAAAACACAGAAACACCTAATGGCTCATAAGTTACCAAGCTTCAGGCTGAGCTTCTTGACAGCTCTTCATTATTTCTGAAGGAAGTTTTCCTAAGTTTATTATAATTCTTCCCCCTCCACTACTGTCTACTGGAAAAGTGAGCATCATTTGTCTATGGAAATACTGCTAGTCGCCTTTCTGAACGGACAAGTTTCTTTCTGCAATAACACTATTATGAGTATCTACCCATTAACTCCAGAGGACAAGCTGTAGAACTATGTGAGGCTGTATACCTTATGAGTAGTTTTTTGGAGATACCACAGCCATGCTTACTAAAATGTGTGTTTGGATATTATGTGATCTCTCACTGCAGCTCTGTAAGAAGAAGTTTTCAATTACAGAGATTCTCTGTGTTTGGACCAGTTTTAAAACTTCCCAATGTATGTTATATTGTTCATAGGATTTTCTTTCACAGACAATTGGGTTTTTTTTTCATATTGTGTTTATCCCTTGTTACCTTTTCTAGTTTTACACATAATTCCTTGTGATTTCTGTCATTGGCACTAACACAGATGAAGAACTAAGAAATAATTTAAGTGCAAGGATTTAGTTTGGGAGGTAATCTCCAGAGGTGAATGAAATGCAGAGAGTAAAATAACCAGAGTGGTCCTGACTACTCTTCAGGTTATTGTTTTCATAGCACTGCTGGGGTTCTCTGGAGATGTACAGAACATATCCTCAAGATATCCTTTTCAAAAACTACCTTCAGTGTCTTTTCACTTCCTTGGGGTGTAGGCACCAGCTCCCCAGTGTGTTATGCCTGTCAGTGTTTGACCTGAGAGCTTCAGATGGCTGATGGGTAAGGAACTGTAGGGTGAAAGGAGCCATCCCAGTACCCTAAGACAGTGAAAGCCAGGGGCCATGAGAAGAAATGGAGCTGTTTTCCTGCAATTATCAACACTAAGATTCATTTTTCACAGTTATGGCTCTTAGTTTGGGGAATAAAGTACTAAGTATTGATCTGCCTTGGGATCGATACTTCTTACTGATTCTTGAGAGAGTACTGCTTTTAATTTTGAATACTGCAGAGCTGGGACACTGTATTTCCCACTGAGCTCAACAGTGGGGCATGTAACCACACTCCATTATTCAAGAATCCTTAATGGGCACAATTGTGCTCAAAATCCTAAAGCTTGACATTCCCATGGCCCGTGTGAGCAGGACAGTTTTCTTCTCACAACTTTTGGAACTCAACATTCAATGGTTTCTCAACCAACGAGCCAATGATTTTGCTACTTATTTCTTGATGCAGGTAATTACTCCTCTATTAAGATCCTTTAATTTTCAGTTATAAAAATATATAACTTATACTAAGAACTTTGGACCTGCAGTGATGGTTCAGTGGTTAAGATCTCTGGCTTTTCTGCAGATGACTGAGGTTTAATTCCCAGAACCACCATGGTGGCTTACAACAATCTGGGACTCAAGTTCTGGGGAATCCAGCATCCTCGTATGACATTGGCAGGTCAAATATTCATATTTTATGCATACATACATGCAGACAGAATATTCCTCCACATAAAATAAGTCTAAAAATTAACAGAAAATATCTTTATTTCCTATGTGAATATATGTTGGTAAAGTTTGTAACTTAAGTTGTAGCTTTGGTTAAGTATTTAATAGCCATTGAAATTTATTTTATCAATGTGTATGCCTTCATTTGCCGTCTCTGCCCTAAAATAAACTATCTCCTTAAAATGCCAGGACTGAAAAGAACTTCAGACATTATAGTCACAGCTCTTATTCATCAGGAAAAAGAAAAGCACTGATCACACTGATTGCTAAAATAAAATTCTCTGCCTTGTCTCTTAAGTCCATAAGGGTAATTGGATTGCACTTAAATCCCTCTGAGTCTCCAAACTAAAAACTGTCACTGGAAAATAGGATGATCTTATTGTCTAGACAAGAGTGGATTGTCTGGACTCCAGAGTGAAAGATGGGGCTGAGAGGTACAGTTCTTCCAGGGACTCGCAGATTGAGAGGAAACAGAGGCCAATATAAGTGGAATTTCTTATTGGTCTTTTAGATGACACTCAGTAACTGTTACAAAAAGAAAATAGCATACTTTATGAGTAGTTTCTCGGCATATGACATGCTTTCCCACTATTATCACCATCCTATTGCTTGCTGCTTCTCATATATTCCAGAATTCCTTTCAGACCTTTATCAGTACAGATAGAGCTCCCCCGCCCGCCCCGGTTTAAGATAAAACCACCGCGTCTTGATAAACACATCAGGAGATGAAAACATCTGATGTGAGCTCCCCAGAACCACAAGATAGCACTACATATTACTATCCTGGAATAAGATCAAAACTTAGAATCCAAACTATTGTTTCTACTAAATGTTCATTGCTCTTACCCTGTTCAAATTTTTCTAAAAATCCTGTCAGAAGTTATCTATAGGTTCAGCGATGATGCTTTCCATCCCCAAAGCCTATCAAAGAATAACCTTATGTTCTCAAAATCAACATAGTCACCATGTTGAAAGGATCATCACCACAAATTCTCCCAAAGGATTCCTTAGACCATAGCTCAGATTTTAACTTCCCCAGTGGACGATCCTTGTGAGGTCATTTCAAAATGCACTTGCTAATACATTTAACAAGTCTGATAACTCCAGGACTATTAAGTTGCATGAGGGCTAAACTTAGGGGCAGGAACCTCCTTCTCAAACGTGAATCCCATCTATTCTGGAATTTGTTCCTAGACTGAAGAAATAGTTTCTTGGCTTAATGTTTATTGCATATAATTACTCCTTGTATAATTCCAGCTGAAGTCCTTAATTTTTATTTTACATGTTACATTATGACAACTGCCACACATGAAACCAAGATCTAATTTCCTAAAGTTCCATTTACTCAAGGCTGCGAGTACTGCAGACTTTTGATAAGGTTCATATGAGACATTCTCTATATTAAGCATATATTACAATTTTATGGAGGGATTTTTATATCTAGATTACAGCTGCAGAGTTCCTGATTCGGTGCCTGTGGCGAACGTTCTGAAATCAACCAAGATCCTATAAAGTAGTGAGTCGCTGCTCAGAGAATTCTCTTTGAAAGTCACTTTTATAGAGCAATCAGGCATGTTCATGGGAGGGTGGTGTTGCCATGCAAATTGCTTAACATTAAGATGTAGACTTCATATTTTTTACAAGCTCTACATTATTATGATTATGATTATTATTATTCACCCCTCCAACTCTTCATATTTTTCTTACTCTTTTTGCCTCAATATACCTTCCCATAAGAATCAAAGTAACTTAAAACTTAATTACATAAAACTCTTGAACTTGAATGTGAGTTGACTATGTCTGCTCAATCTGCCATAGCTAAAACTGTACATTTTTTTTGAAATTATTTTTCTCGTAAAGAAAGTCAACTTCGTGCCTATGACTCTGTTTCTATGACAAGCTATTCAACTGCCTTACATTGTCAATGAAAGTGTTCCTGTTTAAGAATCAGCTTTTATTTTCAGGGAGGGGAACTAGGAAAGAGGATAACATTTGAAACGTAAATAAAGAAAAATATCTAATTTAAAAATCAGCTTTTATGTATACTTGGGACTCATGTTTCCTCCTTCATTTTATGGACCATTTGTTTGTATGACTATGATTATAATGTTGACTGGGTATATGTTTACATTTTGGTGTTACTTTCAAGATTAATGTTGTTACATATAGTCCACGAGAAGAAAAAAATATGCAGAGCACTGGCATGGTATTTTCTAAGGACCCAGACTGTACACAATTGAAGGCAAATCATCGAGAGGTTAAATTATGGCTCCCAAGACAGATTGCCTTGCTTCAAGCCCAGCTGTGTGACTTCCTAGCTACAGGATCCCAAGAAAGTCACTTAATTGCTCTGGATGCGCATAGAATGCATGTGATTATAGGATTCTCCTCCCAGGATCATTGTGAGATTAAAACTATCCCAGACACAATCTTGTACACTAAGAGTTAGCTCATCGTGAGCCACTTCTTAAATACTGGCTCTCTGATTAGGAAGAACTTGTATATTAAACAAGTATTAATATTCTTACTCTGAATAAACCATACAGTTCTGTTCAATATAGGTGACTTTTTAGACTGAGAAAACGACACAGTTTTTTTACTTACTTTTTACTCAGAACTTGAGCCATGCATGTGGCAATTGAAATATCTGAAAAACTGGAAGGTAGCAATAAACTCCATCAATCGTATATGCCTTGATCATGGAATCAGAAAAATGTTAGTATTTTTAAAAAATTACATGTTGTACTCTGTCAAAGGAGAGTTGTGAATATTTTAATAGTAGCTTTAAGGAAATCCTAATGCAACACTACAGACCCACACAAGAGAATATGTCTTTAAGCAGTCAAAAGCTAATTTGACATGTCTTGAAAACCTCATAGCAGCTGATGCTTGTGTTTGTGTATGGGTGTGTATGTCTCTATGATCATTCCTGTGATGATGTCACCTCCCTGCGTAGATCAAGGAGCAGGCTGAGGTTCGTCACTCTTACTCCCTCTGTCATTCAAATTGATCATTTCTCATTTTAATAGATTCTGGAATAATGCAACCTGGTATAAATTTCTAAGTTACATGCATATTTATCCTGGATTAAATAGTACTTTATATTTATCTCTATCAAATTTAGTAAAAGTAAAAACTAAATACTATTACCTTTATATGCCCATAGTTTTAGCTTATGTCTTCCCTGCCTTCTCTTCTCACAAAACTCTCTCCCTTCTTTCATAAATTCACATCCAAAATAAATGTTCAAACATTTTACATTATTTGCTAATAAAAGAATTCCTCTCAATATTAGCCGCTTCCTCATACAATGAAAAACCAAGAAAAGACATTTGTTTTACATGAAATTAAAGCCACACAAATTCTTGTATTAAAAGGTTTAGAGAAAATTATCACTTAATGGCATTTGTACAGTGACTTTTTGTATGTAAAACAACATGTCAATTGCATAAAGTAAATAATGCAAAAATCAATGACTTATTTTATTATTATCTTTAGAACATAAATGTTTTATGTTATGTTTATAGTGATAAAGCCACTCGTTTCTTCTTTAAAATAAAAGGTTTGGGGGAAGGCATATGTTTGTTCTTGTAGTTGATAACAAAATGTTTAGGTATTGATTTTAATTGCTCATTCCAGAGTGTGTGGCGGTTAAAAACAGAAGCCTATTAGTGGCTGGCAAACATTTGTGGTTCCCAAAGATGAAGATCTGGTTTCAAAGAGATCTCCGACAAAATGCCCAAGACGAGCTTCCTGTTTCATTCACTCCCTGCCTCCTAAGCAACACTAATGCAGTCCTGCAGACTAGTGCCTGACTGTGCAACTCAATCAGATGTCCAGAACCCATGCTGCTCCCTTTTTCCTCCTCCTGTCTTTGGGCAGATGCAGTAATGCCACTGGTACATCTTTGGGGAATTTTCCTTTCTGCACTTCACCCTCATTACTCGGGCCATCTGGTCCTTTTCTGGTTTGTTTCCATCCAGCAGATGTGCTCCCACCTCCCCTCCCACACTGACCTGAATGATCTCTGGAAGATCAGTAGGCTCCTGAGTCGGGCCCAGGTACAGAAACAGACAATGAGGCAATGCCAAGGTCTTGACCCACGGAAAGACAAAAAAGATTTGCCTCTGTTCAAAGCAAGAAGGATATTTATATTCATCATTCTCCTCAGACAGTGTTTGTTTTCTTTTGCATTCCAAAACTCAACATGGAAACAAACTCATTTGTTCCCAAACTTGTTACTTTACAGGATCGACATTTCTGCTTTTAAAAGAAGTCAAAATACTGTAACCCAAATAGTTAAAATTTGCATGACACTTAATACCAGTGGAATACAAGTGTTTAGTTGTTCAAAATTCCTAGATATTTACTATTGTTCATGTTTTACACACGCATACTTATTATATGAGAAGTGAATAACAAACCGATTCTTACAGAAACACACCAGTGTAAGATAAGTTTCATGCTACAATAAGTATTATTATAAGAGTATTCTTTTAACTTCTGAGTTGAGATGCACATTGTGAGCTACAGTAGATTTCCAAAAAAAAAAAAAAAAAAAAAAAAAAAAAAATGGAGATTCGGTTTTAGTTTCAGGAGAGAAAATGAAAAAATCTGACTAAAGTAGTTGATGAGGAGAGTTTGCCCACTGCGATGCAATCTCCATATGCATCTATTTAAATCCTAAATTCCATTTAAATATTATTCAGGCTATAATGACCTGAAATAAAGATTGAACTTTTAAAAGTATTCCATATTCAAACCTACTGAGAAGCTTAGGTTAAGATTAAGCAGTAGCTGATAAAAAATAATCAGTTATTTATAAAAGTGAGACCTTAGTGCTAAAATCTCCCATCATCAAAACAGCTTTCTACTAAAAAGAATTCTGCATCAGGGTGCCAACATAATTAATAGCTGCACTTCATATAAGAACAATGGTATGGATCCTCTGTGAAACAAAAATATGTGAACTTACTTGGAGTAGTGTGGTCAAGAATGCCGGTTGGCCTTTGGTGATCCACCGCTGAAAGAGTGATTTGTATGGGGGACTAGCCTCCTGCTCCTTTTCCTACATGATAGTAATTCCCTTGCTGAGATGCTGAGGTGAAGCTCCAAAAACCTCTAGAACTGATGCATTAAAAAAAAACTGGCAATTAAGACAATTTATTAAAGAACAATTTTTGAAGATTACTAAACTAAAGAAGACCTGGAGAGTGATTACCATTAGGATCATACTTTGATCTGTGCATTATCTAACTGAAAGCATGTCAATGGTATTGTATAAATAAATGAAATAAGTTCATAGAAGACCAGAGCTAATGTCTGGACATATACAAGAAATCATTCCAGTGTTCTTACTGTATTGACTTTTATATCTAACCATTTATCTACCTACCTTGTATTTGAAAACGTTTTTTCTACACTATCTTGACAAACAATAGTACCAATGCAATATTAAGCACATGCCTTACATTATAGACCTGTAATGTGAAAACTATAAACGTGAATTAAGAAACTTTTGAAAATGTGCCTTCCCCAGACAAAACCACAATCATTGCATAAATTGTGTTATAAACACTTTTTCCTTTTTTTTTTTTTTTTAGAAAAAAAGGGGATTCTTGAGTTCAAAGGCTCTGAAATCTCATATCTAACTGCATTTTACTATCCTTAAAATATAAGTATTTTCGTGAAAAAAGTACAAGACTTTTATCAGATAATTATACTCATAGTAAATCTACATGCTAAAAGCCTTAAAGAAACCAAGACCTACCTGTTTATAGCATAGTAAAACTGTAGCTTTAACACTAAATAAAATTACCCACTCACTGCTATATTATACAATTAGTGTTTCATTATTCATTTGGAAATAATGAAAAATGAAATGACTAAAGGGCGGTGAAGGATATGAGCTTGGGCTACAGTAACTAAGAATTACATATTTAAAAGGATGATTTAGGCGTAAGAAAAATCATTGGCTATCGAGGCCTATTTTATGAAAAGTAAAAAGATGTTCCACATGTTGTTCCTGGGAGAAAACTGAGAAAGTAGACACTAGTTAAATGGAAGATTGAGTCAAATGTATTGAGGGGAAAGTTCAGTATATCCACATATCACTGGGATAAAAAACCGCAATGAGTAAAATATCCAGGTGATGTGAATGTGTGGGATGCTGGAAAAAAAAAAAGCCCAATTAAAAGGAACAACTTGAATTTAAAACAAGAGGTCTGATAAGAACTTACAATAGGCCATGATGCAATCCTAAATCAGAGAGGAGAAGTTAATGTCAGACATAAAAATATGTTTGGGTCTGGTGGATTAGGTCGTTGGCTGAGTGTTTAAGCTTGAAATTCTGGGGCTTGTTTTTCAGAAGAAAAATATAAAAAGAGAAAAGATATAAAGAAAAATATGTTTTGTTTTTCTTAAAGATAAAAAGCTGAAAGAGGGAATGTATATGGAATGATAATGATGTTTGAACAAAAGACAAATGAGCTCAATCTTGCCAGCTATATATTAGGAGGATTAGTTGGAAATGGAGCCAGGAGGCATTGGAACACTGAGATCAACTGAAAATGTTAAAACCAAAGAAATATTGTATCTTAGTTAGGGTTTCCCTTGCTGTAAAGAGACATCATGACTAAGGCAACTCGTAAAAAGGACAACATTTACTTGGGGATGGCTTATAGGTTCAGAGTTTCGGTCCATTATCATCAAGGCAGGAGCATGGCAGCATTCAGGCAGGCATGGTGCAGGAGGTGCTGAGAGATATACATCTTGTTGAAGGCAGGTCTTTCAAAGATTACCTCCAGTGACACACCTCCTCCAACAGGGCCAAGCCTCCAAATCATGCTACTCCCTGGGCCAATTGTATTCAAACCACCACCTGTGGTGGGTATGTAAAGAGAGTCAAAAACGGATAAAGAATTGAATGATAATAACAAGAAATGTGTTGTGTTGAATATTCACACTTAAAGAACCAGACAAGAATAGTTGTATAACTGAAAACAGTGCCTTGTTTGGGGGTACATAAGAATTTGGTTGAAATTGCTTTGTGATGGTTATGATTTTTTTTTTTTAAAATGTCTTTGATTTAAGGCCTCCAACATGGCATTCAGGACATTCACAGAAACAAGCATGCTTACTAAAGAAAACAAAACATCAGCGTCATCACACAGTTGCTCCTTTTGTAATTCAGGTTTTGTGGGATGAGCAGCTAAAACCTACTTCTTGAGCAGAGATTGGAAAATCTATAAACTTTAAACACCCATGGTTCTCATGTTTCAGCCCATTCATCCTGTTTATCTGCTTAGTTGAAATTTCTCTAGTTTCTCCACAACTCCTCCCTTATTAATACTGTCTTGTCTACTTATGTCTGGATATCTTAGGTTCCAAAAATAATTCAGGTCATGCAATTTCTTTTTATAATATTTTACTTCACTTTCCATACTGTCGTCCAGCTTCATATACATGTGGCAAACAGCAACCATTTTTTTTATTTTTAAGATTGGATAGTGTTCCATTTTATATGCATACGTATTTCTGTATAAATGTATATTTAATCCTTTATTCATTCTTCTAAAGATATCCAGGTTGTCCCCACATTGCCGCCATTGATTCTAACAGTGACAGGCAGATGCAGGCCCCTCTAGAAGGGGATTTATTTCTTTGGGCATATGTTCATAGTGATACACAAATATATGGACATGACTTTCTCATTCCAAAATAAAAGGAGGCTATGTGAAAGATGGTAGAGTTAAGTGGCTGGCGTATACCACAAGAGGCTAGATATTAAAAAAAAAACAAGTAAAAATATTTTAAACATAAATTTTAAATTTAAGTTAAATGAGTTTTTATGTAAAAATAGTATAGTTAGTAAGCTGAAGAAAAGAGAAGCTATCATAAAGCAATATTTGTGCATGAACCTTGATGCAAAATTAAAGGTCGAAATCTCTAAGGCAAAGGCTGTCTACCATAATCATGCTTATATACATGCTGAGCAAAAGTGATGGCTTACAGGTTTCCAACTCTTAAGCCTCAATCATATGTATCCCAATTCCATGAGTCAAACCTTAGTATCCACTACTGCTTACTCTCCACTATTTGCCAAGACTCAACCCTTAGTCTTTCTTTTTTAAATAAATATTTTCTTTATTTACATTTCAAATGTTATCCCCTTTCCTGGTCTCCCCTCTGAAAACCCCCCATTTCCTCCCCGCTCCCTCTGCTCAAGGAAGTTATTTATGGCCATCTTAAAGTCCTCTATCATCATTTTGAAAACTGATTTATATCCAAACCTCGAATTTCCTGTGTGATGGTGTATTCAGGACTTGCTATGGTAGGAGAACTGGGTTATCATTCTACCAACCTTGGTTTCTGTGCTTCTATTCTTATACTTGCCTCTTGTCATCTGATTATCTGTATCTGACTGGAGACTGTCCCTCCTGTGATCCTGGTTGTGTCAGAAATCCTCAAAGTCCTGCTGTCTCTGTGATTCTGGGATTCTGGGATCCTGAGATCCTGGGTATGTCTTAATTCCTGGGAGTCAAGCTCTCTCTGAGATCCTGAGATACTGGTGTGACCAAGCTCCTGAGATCCTGTAATCCTATGATCCTGGGCATTTTAGAACACCTGGGAGCCAAGCTTCCTCTGGGTATTGTGAGACTGGGTGGCAAGCTAGCATCCAAGATCTGCTCAGGGCACGAATGAGCTCAGAATGGAAGTACTAAATGAATACTCTTTAACCACTATGTTTTTTTGCTTTTTTTGTTTTGTATTTTTTTCAGTTTTTTTATTATATATTTTCTTCATTTAGATTTCAAATGCTATCCCAAAAGTCCCCTATACCCTCCTCCGCCCTGCTCCCCTACCCACTCACTCCCACTTCTTGGCCCTGGCGTTCCCCTGTACTGGGGCATATAAAGTCTGTAAGACCAAGGGCCTCTCTTCCCAATGATGGCCGACTAGGCCATCTCTGCTACATATGCAGCTAGAGACAAGAGCTCTGGGGGTACTGATTAGTTCATATTGTTGTTCTGCCTAGAGGGTTGCAGACCTCTTCAGCTCCTTCAGTACTTTCTCTAGCTCCTCCATTGGGGGCCCTGTGTTCCATTCTATAGATGACTATGAGCATACACTTCTGTATATGACAGGCACTGGCATACCCTCACAGGAGACAGCTATATCAGGATCCTTTCAGCAAAATCTTGCTAGCATATGCAATGGTGCCCACGTTTGGTGGCTGATTATGGGATGGACCCCTGGGTGGGGCAATCTCTGGATGGTGCATCATTTTGTCTTACCTCCAAACCTTAGCTGTCACCTAAATTTTTGATCCTAGCCATTCTGCCTGGTGTGAGGTGGAATCTCAGGTTTGTTTTGATTTGAATTTCCCTGATGATTAAGGATGTTGAATTTTTTTCATGTGCTTCTCAGGCCTTCAGTATTCCTCACTTGAGAATTCTTTGTCTAGCTCTGTACCCCATTTTTAATGGGGTTATCTGAATTTCTGGAGCTCAACTTCTTGAGTTCTTTATATATGTTGGATATTAGTCCCCTATCTAATTTAGTATTGGTAAAAATTCTTCCCAATCTGTTGGTGGCCTTTTTGTCTTATGGACAGTATCTTTTGCCCTATGGAAGATTTGCAATTTTATGAGGACCCATTTGTCAATGCTTGATCTTACAGCACAGGCCATTGATGGTCTATTTAGGAAATTTCCCCCTGTGCCCATATCTTCGAAGCTTTTCCCACTTTTTCCTCTAAAAATTTCAGCGTCCCTGGTTTTAAGTGGAGTTCTTTGATCCACTTAGACTTGAGCTTTGTACAAGGAGATAAGAATGGATCAATTCATATTCTTCTATATGATAATTGCCAGTTGTGCCAGCATCATTTGTTGAAAATGCTGTCTTTTTTCCACTGGATGGTTTTAGCTCCCTTGTCAAAGATCAAGTAACCATAGGTGTATGGATACATTTCTGGGTCTTCATTTCTATTCCATTGATCTGCCTGTCTGTCACTATACCAATACCATGCAGTTTTTGTCACAATTGCTGTGTAGTACAGCTTAAGGTCAGGCATGATGATTCCCCCAGAGATTCTTTTATTGTTGAGAATAGTTTTTGCTATCCAAGGTGTTTTGTTATTACAGATGAATTTGCAAATTGCCCTTTCTAACTCAGTGAAGAATTGAGTTGGAATTTTGATGGTGATTGCAATGAATCTGTAGATTGCTTTTGGCAAGATAGCCATTTTTACTATATTAATCCTCCCAATCCATGAGCATGGGAGATCTTTCCATCTTCTGAGATCTTCAATTTCTTACTTCAGAGACTTGAAGTTCTTATCATACAGATCTTTCACTTCCTTAGTTAGAGTCACACCGAGGTATTTTATACTTTTTGTGACTATTGTGAAGGGTGTGGCTTCCCTAATTTCTTTCTCAGCCTGTTTATCCTTTGTGTAGAGAAAGGCCATTGATTTGTTTGAGTTAATTTTATATATATATATATATATATGTATATATATATATATATATATATATATATATATATATTCACTGAAGCTGTTTATCAGAGTTAGGAGTTCTCTGGTGGAATTTTTAGGGCCACTTATATATAGTATCATATCATCTGCAAATAGTGTTATTTTGAATTCTTCCTTTCCAACTTGTATTCCCTTGTTCTCCTTTTGTTGTCAAATTGCTCTGGCTAGGACTTCAAGAACTATATATATAAAATAGGTAGGGAGAAAGTGGGCAGCCTTGTCTAGTCCCTGATTTTAGTAGGATTGCTTCAAGTTTCTCTCCATTTATTTTGATGTTGGCTACTGGTTTGCTGTATATTGCTTTTATTATGTTTAGGTATGGGTCTTAAATTCCTTATCGTTCCAAGACCTTTTTCATAAAAGGGCATTGGATTTTATCAAATGCTTTCTCAGCATCTAATGAGATGATCATGTGGTTTTTGTCTTTGAGTTTGTTTATATAGTGGATTACGTTGATCGATTTCCATATATTAAACCATCCCTGCATCCCTGGGTTGAAGCCTACTTGGTCAGGACAGATGATTGTTTTGTTGTGTTCTTGGATTCAGTTAGCGAGAACTTTATTGAGGATTTTTGCATCGATATTCATAAGGGAAATTGGTCTAAAGTTCCCCTTTTTTGTTGGATCTTTGTGTGGTTTAGGTATCAGAGTAATTGTGGTTTCATAGAAAGAATTGAGTAGAGAACCTTCTGTTTCTATTTTGTGAAATAGTTTGGGGAGAATTGGAATTAAGTCTTCTTTGAAAGTCTTATAGAACTTTGCATTAAACCCATCTGGTCCTGGGTTTTTTTGCTTGGGAGACTATTAATGACCGCTTCTATTTTCTTAGGGGAAATGGGACTGTTAAGATCATTAATCTGATCCTGATTTGGTACCTGGTATCTGTCTAGGAAGTTGTCCATTTCATCCAGTTTTCCAGTTTTGTTGAGGATAGCCTTTTGTAGTAGGATATGATGATGGTTTGGATTTCCTCAGGATCTGTTGTTGTGTCTTCTTTTTCATTTCTGATTTTGTTAATTAGATACTGTCTCTGTGCCCTCTAGTGAGTCTGGCTAAGGGTTTATCTATCTTGTTGATTTTCTTAAAGAACCAGCTCCTGGTTTGGTTGATTCTTTGAATAGTTCTTCTTGTTTCCACTGGGGTGATTTCACCCTTGAGTTTGATTATTTCCTGCCATCTACTCCTCTTGGGTGAATTTGTTTCCTATTTTTTCTAGAGCTTTTAGGTGTGTTGTCAAGCTGCTAGTGTGTACTCTCTCTAGTTTCTTTTTTGGAGGCACTCAGAGCTATGAGTTTCCCTCTTAGAAATGCTTTCATAGTGTCCCATAAGTTTGGGTATGCTGTGGCTTCATTTTTATTAAACATTAAAAAGTCTTTATTTCCTTTCTTTATTTCTTCCTTGACCAAGGTATAATTGAGTAGAGTGTTGTTCAGTTTCCACATGAATGTTGGCTTTCTATTAATTATGCTATTATTGAAGATCAGCCTTAGTCTGTGGTGATCTGATAGGATGCATGGGATAATTTTAATATGTTTGTATCTGGTAAGGCCTCTTTTGTGACCGATTATATGGTCCATTTTGAGGAGGTACCATGAGGTGCTGAGAAGGTATATCCTTTTGTTTTAGGATAAAATGTTCTGTAGATATCTGTTAAATTTATTTGTTTCATAACTTCTGTTAGTGTCCATATGACTCTGAATCTTTTCTATTTCCAGGATCTGTCCATTGGTGAGAGTGGTGTGTTGAAGTCTCCCACTATTATTGTGTGAGGTACAATGCATGCTTTGAGCTTTACTAAAGTTTCTTTAATGAATGTAGCTGCCCTTGCATTTGGAGCATAGGTATTCAGAATTGAGAGTTCATCTTATTAGATTTTACCTTTGATGAGTATGAAGTGCCCCTCCTTGTCTTTTTTGATAACTTTGGGTTGTAAGTCAATTTTATTCAATATTAGAAAGGCTACTCCAGCTGGTTTCTTCAGACCATTTGCTTGGAAAATTGTTTTCCAACCTTTTACTCTGAGATAGTGTCTTTCTTTTTCCCTGAGATGGGTTTCATGTAAGCGGCAAAATGTTGGGTTCTGTTTGTATAGCCAGTCTATTAGTCTATGTATTTTTATTGGGGAATTGAGTCCATTAATGTTAAGAGAAATCAAAGAAAAATAAGTGTTGCTTCCTGTCATTTTTGTTGTTAAGGTTGGGATTCTGTTCTTGTGTCTGTCTTTTAGCTTTGTTGAAGGATTACTTTCTTGCTTTTTCTAGGGTGTACTTTCCATCTTTTTGTTGGTGTTTTCCCTTTATTATCCTTTGAAGGGCTGGATTCATGGAAAGACATTGTATGAATTTGGTTTTGTCATGGAATATTTTGGTTTCTCCATCTATGGTAATTGGGAGTTTTGCTGGGTATAGTAGCCTGGGCTGGCATTTGTGTTCTCTTAGTATCTGTATAGCATATGTCCAGGATCTTCTGGCTTTCATAGTCTCTGGTGAGAGAGAAGTCTGGAGTAATTGTCATAGGCCTGCCTTTATATGTTACTTGACCTTTTTCCCTTACTGCTTTTAATATTCTGTCTTTATTTAGTGCATTTGTTGTTCTGATAATTATGTATTGGGAGGAATTTCTTTTCTGGTCCAGTCTATTTGGAGTTCTGTAGGCTTCTTGTATGTTCATGGGCATCTCTTTCTTTAGGTTGGGGAAGATTTCTTCTATAATTTTGTTGAAGATATTTGCTGGCCCTTTGAGTTGAAAATCTTCTTTCTCATCTACTCCTATTATCCTTAAGTTTGGTCTTCTCATTGTGTCCTGGATTTCCTGGATGTTTTGAGTTAGGATCTTTTTGCATTTTGCATTTTCTTTGATTGTTGTGTCCATGTTCCCTATGGAATCTTCTGCACCTGAGATTCTCTCTTCCACCTCTTGCATTCTGTTGCTGATACTCACGTCTTTGCTTCCTGATTTCTTTCCTAGGGCTTCTATTTCCAGAGTTGTCTCCATTGGGGTTTTCTTTATTGTTTCTACTTCCATTTTTAGATCTTGGATGGTTTTATTCAATTCCATCCCCTGTTTGGTTGTGTTTTCCTGTAATTCTTAAGGGATTTTTGTGTTTCTTCTTTAAGGACTTCTACCTGTTTAGCAGTGTTCTCCTGTAATTCCTTGAGGGATTTTTGTGGTTCCTCTTTAAGGGCTTCTACCTGTTTAGCAGTGTTCTCCCTGTATTTGTTTAAGGGTATTATTTATGCCCGTCTTAAAATCTTCTACCATCATCATGAGACATGATTTTCAATCCGTGTCTTGCTTTTCGGGTGTGTTGGGGTATCCAAGACTCACTGTGGTGGGTGTACTGGATTTTGATGATGCACAGTGGTCTTTGTTTCTGTTACTAAGATTCTTATGTTTGTCTTGTGCTATCTGGTAATCTCTGGCGTTAATGTTTAAGCTGTCTCTGGCTGGAACTTTATCCTCCTGTGATTCTGTTAGCCTCTGTCAGCACTCCTGGGAGTCCAACTATTACCTGAGTTGCAGTGGTCAGAGCACTCTCAGCAGGCAAGCTTTCCTCTTGCAGGGCAGGTGTCCAGAAGTCTGGAGCTCTGGTCCACCTCCTGAGTCCTGACATCAGAGTCCTCCCTGTAGGGCGACTCTCCTCTGGTAAGGAAGGTGCCCAGGGATCTGGGTCTCAGCTCTGCCTCCTGGCTGAGGATGAAGGCCTGAAGGGACTCTGTCCAAGAAGCTCTGTTACTTCTGTCTCCCATGTACTCTCAGGTGATCACGAGGTTCTGGGTGTGCTAGGGGTCCTGCAGTGTGGGGAGTCCTCTGGGGCCCTAGATGCCCTCAGCAGGGTTCACGAAGAAGATGGCAGGGCTGGCCCTGACCTGAATGGATCCCAGACTCTGGTTGGGCAGGGTTCCTTTATACGTGTTCCTGCTGGCACAAGGGCCTCTGTGATTCTTTGGAGCTGATGTTGCATTCCACTCACCTGTGATTCCAGAGGTGATGCCAAGGTCCTGTGGCATGGGGAGTACTCTGAAGCCCTTCAACCAATATTTTAATATGTATTCAAATCCTACTGGTTTTTTGACTCAGCTTATTTTCAACAATATTGTAGCATTCCCTCCGTGTTTTCTAACCCAAATTCTGAGAACACAACCCACATAAAAGGCAAGTGATTTAGAAACATCAAGTCTCTTTCATTTTTACCGTTAAATCTGCAAGGTATGGACTTACTTTAAAGGAAAATCAAATTAAATGCAGTTTTAAATGTAAATGTAACCCATTAACAATTACTTATATGCTGTCTGTTTTATTTAAATACGTGTTTAGTCCAACAGGCATCCAATAAAAACAGCTATAGATTTGTAAGTGTACAAAGACTTAAAGAAAAAGAATGGATTAAGTTAAAAAATGCTTCTTTTCATTGTCTAGTGCACACACACACACAGGGAGAGAGAGAGAGAGAGAGAGAGAGAGAGAGAGAGAGAGAGAGAGAGAGAAGATGGGGACAGAGACACAGAGAGAGAGACATAGAAATACAAACATAATATGAGAAACTGATTGAACTAGGAATCTAGTAATGAACTGAATTTATGGGTCTTGATGAGTCGAATCCTGAATTGGCTTTGATATTTTCCAGGAGATGTTTGTCCAGAATATAGAATCCACATGATAACTTTCATAACTTGTAAAGTTTTCTATTTCATGCTAGTAACATTTATTAATGCTTATCCACCTAATGACAAATATGAAGACATTAATAAGCCATAAAGGACTAAGAATTGTTTTTTTTTAATATATTATGATTAGGGTCTTAAGGAGAAAAGGAAATTTTGATTGTTGACTTACTGACACATTTGTTCCTCTTTTCATTGATTGGGAAAAATTGGCACATATATCTCTGTCAGATGTATTGATCATTCTAAAGTCAACACATATAAGTTCATGTGGGGGCGCAAATCTGTGTAACTCATGACTTTCTTCCAGGAGACTGAATATAAAGTTTTCATATTACAAGTCTCTTCTGCTTCAGACAGTATCTTTTTAGTAGCCACGATGGCAAAGCCTGACTGTTACATTCGTAGGTTGTACCAACAGCCATCTTTTATTCTTTCCCTGGCCCAAAGCTTATTTCAGTCTTTTTTTGTCTATAAATCTTTCCATTAAATAACTGGTTTTCTATGTTTAATTACTACTTATCTTTTGAATATTTGTGGCTACCTGCCTGTGGTCTTGAGATTTTTTTTTTTTTATTGTATGTCAGAACCATATCTCACATTTGATCAGAATTTACTACCTGTTTTGCTGTCTACATTTTCTCCTGGGAATTTGTAATGTAATATGAACAATACATGTAAAGTGTCTGCCTTCTACTCAGGTAATCCCCCAGTGTTCCTAGCTCTCTTTTTCATAAAGCCAGGAGTGGTGCTTCATACTTATAAACAGAGAACTTACAACGGGAAGATGGTGGTGAATAAGCATTTAGCCTGGGTTACAGAGTTGTACTGAGTCAAAAGGAGAAATGGAGACAAAAAAAGAAGAAAGGAAGGAAAGGAGAGAGAGGTGAAGTTAAAACAATGCTGAAAGCTTCCAGTACCAGCATGAACATTCACAATCTTCTGTAATCCAGTACAAGGAGACTCAGACATCTCTTCTGAACATCACAGGCACCAGGAATGCACATCATGCATATATATACAAGCAAATAAAATACTTATACATATAAAGTAGAACTACATAACTCTTAGAACGATGTGACTTATATAAAAATTAAAATGTAACTATAATGACATTTTCCTGAAAAATAGAGACTACCTATATAGCTGAGACTACTGTGGAAATCAGAGACAATAAGAGATAGAAGCATTTCTGCCTAGAATATTAGACTTCTCACTTAATCTTCCTTCATTTAACTAATAACTATAAAAACTGTCTATAATCATTTAAGTGTATGGGCCTCATAGTGAATTGATGTGTAGGAAATTTGGCATAAGAAATAGAATAAGGGCAGACTTATCAACTGCTGTTATGAATTTAGTGATCTTCATGAGCTAGCTACAAGCCATGCAACAGTAAAAGAATTTTGCAATGATTAGGTAACATGAATATACACAGAATCTCAGAAAGAGCTTGGCATAGCATAACTTCAAATAAGTTGTTTTTAATGCACTTAGGCCTTTAGAGTGGGGAGAGGGATACCACTATGTGGGTGTAGAATTGGGGAAGCAACTTGAGAGATTCAATTCTTTTCCACCATCTAGATCTTAGGGGTAGAAATCGGGTAGAGGGTAAGCAACAGATACGGTTGTCCTCTGAGCCATCTCACCCTGCCATGACATACTATAACTCTTCAAGTGTTCTTTGAATATAGGAATTTCAACCTGATGATAATGACTTTTATGTATCTGATAAATATATTAAGTCACTGAGAAATACAATTATATTCTATCAGACATGAATTAATCCATAAGCCCTGCTAAACAACAGTTCTTTATATGAACCTACGTTTGTTCATAAGAAATGCTTTACATAATGAAGCTTGGCTATGCGACTTTAGTTGTGCATTGAAAGCAGAAAACAAACATTTACTGCCTTATCAATATCAGTACAATATTTTGTACATCTGTTAACCTAATTTAAGTTGTGAAGAAAGCATGAGGAATAAAAATATGTTCTTACTTCAGGAAATACCCAAACAAAACACTTTTCTGTATATATATATATATATATATATATATATATATATATATATATATACACACATACATACATACAAACATATATGTGTATATATGTATATGTATGCATATTTGTATAGATTATATGTATAATTATATATGTATGTGTATGTCTGTGATTTTGATTCATAATGATCTATTTTGATATATTTCACTTTATTTTCTACTTCAGTTTTCATGCCTTCTGCATATGCTAAAGTATTAAACTTTCAAAATGTAATACAAAATGAAAACTAGACATTTCTTGTGAAAATCCGCATAACAAATAAACACATGCTAATTTTTTCTAAAAGATGCTATCAAGTGAAGCTTTCCTTTGTGCCTTGTTTTATTATCTTGACTATGTCTCTGGACAAGTATAGTCATCTCCCATACAAACATTCTCTGGCAGGTATATGAAATTGATGAAATGTTTGATCAGAGGAAACACAGGCTCTTGTTTAATGCTCCTTCTAGGTTATTAAAAAACAGAAAATACTACAGTATAATCTACAGTCACCATCATTCTTAAAACCCATTGTCTTGGGAGAAAATGAGGGTCTTGGTGGAAAAAGAAGAGCAAAGACTACCTCTGAGTCTTAATGTTTATTTTATACCATACCCTTTACAACAGAAATTCAGATTATTGATCGGCATTGCCTGATTCCATTTCATGGTGTCCCATGAGAGTTGAAATTGCAGACTGAGATAAACTAAAAGTACCAAGTTCATCATGTTTAAAACTGCTTTTCCAGGGTATTGCTTTCTCTCTGCTAGTCAGGGCTGTTCCTCTTCCACTGATAGGTTGTAATTGCAAAATGGATGGGGGGATAGCAAAAAGTAAAAAAGAAATGGCAGCCCTGGTCTGATGTGGTAGAGTCTGTGATGTGTGTCTGAAAGATTTATGTCCTGATTAAAGAAGCTGTGATTGGATTTTCTGATAGAAAATTGTTTTGGTCATTGGCACATGGGCTGCATATTCTTTGATCCAAACCTTTTTTCAGTTACTGTCTTGAAAAATTTGAAAGAAAGCTCGAGGGGAGAGAAAATCCTGTTAAGAAGAAAGGATATCAAATTTATTCTATAATGTCAGGCAAACATTATGATTTAATGACCAATAATTCATGGTCAAGATAGATTTTCCTATGCACAGCTTTTTTTCAGTTGACACCCCATTCAGTCACTGCCCCATTCATGGACTGAATACTTAGAAAAATATTGTGCCAGGCATAGTTCTAGACACAGAAATGAATCAGTAAATACATAAAAGGGCCATGCTGAGTAGCTGCTACTGTGGGTTGTAAACTAGAAAGGAATAAAAAAAAGTGTATGAGGATTTCTAATCCATCAAACAAACAAAAACACATTTTGAAGGGATCAAAACTGATGCAAAATGATTTGTGTTCTTAGATTAGATAGACACACAATATCCTGTTAGAAGAGACCATATTTAAGTAAGCCATTCACAGCTGTCTGCACGAAATTAAAGGCTCTAAGAATGGAGTGGTCAAGACTCAACATTCCAAAAACAAACAAACAAACAAAAATAAAACTATAATGTAGAGAGGAAAATGTAATCTAATAGAGGAATCTGGATGTGAGGAGATAACATGGGAGATAGCAGAAGAGTAGAGAGAAAAACAAGAGTTTTTCCAGAGACACTGGTATTGCTCATCTGAATCACCTGGGAACTCTTAAGCTACTACTCCAATACCCAAATGGTCCGTCCTGAAAATATACAAGTAACATTAAACAGACTGAGCAGAGTGTGTGTAGGAATATACACGTAGTAACAATGAATGAGAAAAACAGGCATTAAATTTGAAAGGCAGCAATGAGGGGTTTGGGGAGGGGAGGAAATGACAGAAATTATGTAAATATAACATAATCTCAACAATAAAAGATGAAAATGAACAAGAAAGCAGAAAGAATTACTGTAATGGCTGAAATGTCTGGATTACAATGTATGGGAGTGTTTAAAGAAAATACCTTTAGCCAGGTATGGTCTCTGTTCTAGTTTGCTTTCAATTGTGGAGACAAACGTCATAACCACAAACAACTCTGGGAAAGAAAGAGTTTATTCGACTTATACTTTATACTTCCACATCAAGGTTCATCAACCAAGGAAAGTCAGGGCAGTAACTCAATCAAGGCACCTGGAAGCAGAAACTAAATTGGAAGCCACATTATAATGCTGCTTACTGGCTTCCTTGCCCTAGATTGCTTGGCTGTCTTTTTTAAACAAACCAAGCCCCTCTACCCAGTGGAGGCACAGCTCAAAGTGAGCTAGGCCCTAGCATATTAATCATTAAGCAAGACAATGACCCCCCCCCTTACATGTAAATGGGCCAATAGGAATGAAGACATTTCTCAGTTGAGAGTCCCTCTTCCCAAGGGTCTCTAGTTGATGCTCTGCTGAGAGAAAACAAACCATAACAGTGGTGTAGGCCTGTAATTCCAGTGCTCAGGGGATTGCTATAGGAGGATCTCAAATTTGAGGCTACCCCAGGCTACACAGATGCTATCTAATAGAAAAAATGCTGTGTATGGAACTCTCAGAGAATTAATAAGACATAATTTTCTCCTCACAATAAAGCTATTAATGTTTAAGGTGAATCAAACACCAACTTAGTCAGTACTACTGAAATTCTTATTGTATAATAACCTAGACTCACTCATGAAGGAAAGTACAAACCACAGAATAGATTTTGCAGTTTCCTCTTGATAAAATGGCACCTCCCCTTGAGTGGCTTCTGCTATTTATATCTGAGAGTAAATGATGAATCCCTTCCAAACACATTGACAAACACAACTGCCTCAACCAGATCGATTCTTTAAATATCAAACCAACATAAATTACATTTCCAACACCCAGTATTTAATTAATGTATTCTGTCTTTCATAACTCACTTGCATATTTCCTTAAGGGCCTGCCAAACTACCATTATTCTTTCTATCTCACAAGAAGTTCCCCTCTACCATGTTCTTGTATTTGTCTGACTATAGATGTAAGCACTGATATCAGAGTCAGAGTCAGAGTCAGATGCCTGGGACCAGAAAGAAGAGCTGAAACCTTGAACAGAATTTCGTTCCTAGATGGAAGGGGAAATATTCATATGACACATTAATTATTTTTATTTCATTGATGCAATTTTTGTCTTTAGCTGATGCCAAGTTTCAGACTTACTACATAAGGCCATCAATCTTGACTTTCAATTCAGCATAAAGTTGGATTCCGGGGCCCTGAGTGCTCTTCATTTCAGACATGCACTCTAGGTTTGGTATGAATTACATCAAGACAGGTAAGATGACATGTTTTAAAAATAGCAGTTTTAAAACACATGTTACCATCCTTTTCAGTCCCCTGTCTCTCTGTCTCTGAAAGACCTTCTTAATAGGTTGCTGTGTAGATGGTTATTGAGGCTAACAGAATGTAGACAGAGGGAAGAATGGGAACAGAGAAAAGGATTGGGATGGGAAACTGCAAAACAGAGGGTTAATTTGATTTGGAGCAATGCAGGAAAGACTTAAGAAGTTAGCATGATTTTGAAGACACTGATAATCATAGAAGATAGTGTGCTATCAACCTGTTCTCCACCGTCAACCTGTTCTCCTGTTTCTTAGACTGAGGACTCTACTATTGCTTCTGTCCCAGAAGCAAACAATGCACATTTTAAATATTCCATTACCTTGGTATTGAATGGAATGTGTGGCAGAAAGGACAATGAAGCCAAATAAAATAAGATTCAATTCCACTGTGTCCATTTATCAGATCCTGTGAGATTAACCCCATTGAAATGCAATTCTCATTAGAAGATTGTGTTCCCCTCAAGGACATTGACTCCCTGGTGCCCTGATCCTAAAGTGGAGTTTTATGAATCTTGATTACCTTGTGGAAAATGAAATGGATCAGAGAATTCCGCTTTGCATCTATTTGTGCGGGGGAGTTAAATTTATTTCCTGCCAACATCAGCAATTCTGATTTTAGAGAATGCAGCTCATTAGAATAAGTTCTCCATATTAGAATAATGTTGCTCCACTCCCCCTGCCAGCTGCTCTGCATATTACAATGCTTCTCGAGAGCCACTGGGACAACCCAGCCCAATTCACCTTCTTTCCCCGATTTGTTGAGGTGTGATAAGTTTTACAAACAAGCAGAGACCTTTCTGAAAGCCAAGTTGTAGAGATCCTGCACAAGACTAGTGCAAGGGAGTCTCCCAGGAGGAAGTGTTGTGGAGCTCCCAAATTCAAGATGCAAGTAGCACAAGGGGCTTTGATATTTGGGGCAACTGTGAAGTAGCCAATCTCCCGCTGACCTGGATCTCCCCTTTCTCCCCTTGAAATGACAGTTAGAAATGATTTTGCCATGCTCAAGGTATATTCAGGTTTTGCTTCTTCCAAACATTTCCTTTCACATATATAGTCTACTCCCTCTGTATTCCTAATGTTGCCAGTGTTAGTCAAGACATTGTCCACTAGGTGCTTATAATATGGCTCTCTTGTCCCATAGTAGCTCTTACATTTAACTTCTCATATACTGTGCCCTCTCTCACCAACACACACACACACGAGAGAGAGAGAGAGAGAGAGAGAGAGAGAGAGAGAGAGAGAGAGAGAGAAGAAAACACCTTCTCTTGATCACAAATGCCCTTCCTCGCTCTCGTTTGGGCTGTTCATACCAGCATACTGCTGAGCCAAAACATTTCTGAGACACTACACAGGAAGCATACCACCAATCACTTGTCATCAACATTTCCTAATTTTAATTCCATCGGGTACTCTTAGTATAATTGGGTTTGTCCACTGTTTCCTAACTCATTTGAAGTTATGTGACTTGGCACTTCCATGATTTTAATTATGTTGCCTCCCTCTTCGCCTATACATCTTATTGATCGATCGATTGATTGATTTACTTATTGATTTATTTTGGCATATCGGATAGAACATCGACAGTAAAGATTCAGAAAGGGCTTGGCTGTCTACCTGATTTGAATCCTGTCTGCAGAATTTTTTGATTCTGTACATGTTATCACTGTCTTCAAAATGTTGTCTCCATATAATTCAAATGTATGATCCCAATGCTCAGTTCTTGGACATATGGAAGTCAAATAAAATGATATATGTCAAATATAGGGCTCTATGCATGCAAGGAGTAGACATTCATATGACACATCCTGAATGGATGAGCCAAGCTCTCTACTCAATAAAAATCTTTTTACATTAAAAAGCTCAGCCCTAGTCGAACAATATGCAGAAATAAACCATGGCCAACCACTCGATGAAGAATTTTTCCCTTCTAACAGCATTTTCAGTGTCTTGAAATAATGATTATTTTATTCCATTTTTAAACTGTGCATTTCAAAATGGTGCCCCACTGTTATGAAGACAAAGAATTATACATGGCCTCTTCTGTTGTGATTTTCCACTGGGCTGGACTTTTAAATTGTTTATTGCTCACTCCCTCAGTCAGTGAATGCAAATTTTCTTATTCATTTGATTAGGAGCACTTGTGTTTCACAATTTTTGATCCCATGAAATTGAGTTATGTGGGGAAAGACAGATGTAAAATTATAAAGAATAGGTTGATAATTGAAAGTAAACCCAGCATGTGTTGATGTCATTTGTATAATACTTATTCCTATCCCAAATGCATGCTTTATGTTAACTTACAGAAGCTAGAACTCGTAATAGTACAAAGTCACATCGTACAACAGATAAGAATTAATAGTTTAATTTAAATGTGTAACTCTTCTTCTCATTGTGTCTTCTTTACTTGTTACAAGTTATTGAAGAAAATACTAGTTGTTCTTCTTCCCTGGGTTTGGTAACTATTTCCATCAAGAATTCTGGCTTCTTTCAAAGTATGAGTGTTATCCAGAGACCTTTATATAACGCACATGTTCTCTATTAATTCCTATTAAAATAATTGTATGTTGTGATCCATAATTGGGAGCCCAGGAAAAGGAAACAGGACGTTTAAGAGGAAAGAACGTTACAGTGGCAGCTGCTTGAATGTTGCATGCAGAATCTGTCAGCTAGGCAAGCAGTCAAAAGTAGCATTTATCAAGAGCATTTATCGGGTGGTAGAGGAGGGGACACCCAGGAGAGAGTAGTGCTCTATTGATCCACAACAAGTTTATTTTTCCATTCTGTGATATTAAAGTAATCAATTTCTTAAATAAAGCAAAAACACTAGTATTGATGATTGCAACGGCGGTTTAAGTTTTCTAGGACAACAGAAGTATCATATTGATGCTGGGGCAACGCAAATGCCAGGCTTGATTGTGTTTGACACATCCATTGGAGCGTTTTGATTGCTAGCATTAATCCCTCAGTGTGGAAAAGATGGTTTCAAGGTGTTGGGTTTAGGGCTATTGAATTAGGAGGACATAAAGGACTGTTTTGTTTTGTTGATTTGTTTTGTTTTGTTTTGTTTTGTTTTTTACCCTCCCTCAATTGCCATAGATGTCTCCTGATCACAGACACTCTAGAAATGGAAAGCAGTGCCATGAAATAAAGAGCTCTGTGTGGAAAAAGCAAAGCAACAGTAGCTACTTCCCCGGGACAACCTGTAGTATTTCCAAACATTTTGTGCCTTGAGTATAGATATTTATACTCTCTGTTCAGGATGGTTATTTAAAATATTTTGCATGTATGCTTTCTAAAGTCCTCCTTTAAACATGATTTTAAAAAAGATTAATTTTAGTCTTCTTTATGTGCATGTGTTCCTGTGTGTGCCACATGTGTTTCATTGTGCTTTAGGAAGTCAGTGTCTGATACCCAGGAGCTGGAGTCGTAGGAGGTGGTGTGAAACTCCATGTGGGTGCTGACTCTGTGATGTCCAAAAGAGAAGTAAGTGCTTCTATCCTCTGAGCCATCTCTCCATCCTCTCCTTCAACGTGATTTTCTTGCCAAAGGAGATCATATGGTAAATGATACACTATCCTTTTCTACTTCATGCCACTCAAGTAAATAAGATCCACCCCCATTGTACAATATTTTTAGTACAGTTATACATAGGGTGCATATGATGGAAGTAATTAATTTAATCAGCTTTTCTTTAACTCACAAGCACAGACATGTCATAGTGTGGCCAAATATTTCCACGTTTGGTCAGTTCACAGCACATTCGGTCGCAGCCCCTGTTCCAAAAGCTCAATTCAGTGATATGATGGAAAGAGGCACTTTCGCCTTTGGTGTTTCCTCTTAATCCTTTCATTTCATTCATTTCTCTTCAGAGTAAGGATGGTAATAAAAACATTCTTACTCTGGGTGCACTATCGAGTACATGAGTGGAACTCCACGGCTCCTGAGCAATTTAATAAAGTATATATTTTAATCATCATTATTAAAAGAGAGCCAGAAATCTACTATCCATTACTTCAGATGAAAACCTTGTAAAATGACATCAAAAATAGAAGAAATGCAAGAACCCTTTTTTTAAAAAAACCCATCATGTATAAATATTTAGTGAAAGAAAATCATTTAAATATGAAAATAGCACACTATTATTTAACCCACAACATAGAAGCAGCAGTCTGAGACTGAAAAATAAAAGACATAATTCAGCTGTTCTTAGAAATCTTTAGTGAACGACCCAGCATAAACACAAGCACATCTTTAAACACATATTTCCTTAATGAAATTCATTTTGTGGAAATGCTCTATAATAGGTGTTATTAGAAGCTCAATTGAATAAAGAAGTGGAACTGCCCAAAGTAAGGATGTTCTTGGGGATGCTGGAGTCCTTCAAAAAATCAACCAGAAAGAAAGAAAGAAAAACAACAAAACAAGAACACACTTGGCAGCATCCCCTGCAAGATGGTGTCACAAGAAAAGAGAAGAAACAAATTTTACACTTAGAATGTGGTGTGCATAATGCATTTAACACCTTGCTCAGTGAAATTTTACTTGCAAAAGCAATTTACTTCAGTGAAGATACAACTTTTTTTTCTGTAATAGCTTGTCAAATCACTGTAAAATTAGTCAATTAAATGTTGTTTAATGATAAAGAAAAGAAGGTGTGGGTGGTTCACCTGTCAGAAGAATGCGACTTGTGTATTGTTGGGAAAGGGGCAGAGAGAGGGGAAATAAAAATGGAGACAGCCAAGATAAAGAGCACACACACACACACACACACACACACACACACACACACACACAACTGTGATTTTTAGAGGTGGCCAAAATCCAGTTTGGGGAAGATTTGTATGTGCAACAAAGTGTGAAGTTTCCGCATCAGTCCTCTCGGGAGAGTGCTTGTGAATTCATTGAGAATTCCAGAGTCACTGAGTATTTGATGACTAAAGGATGGCGTCAAGATGGCTTAGAACTACTTATCTTGTGCTTTTGATTGACTATTTGGAGATTTGAACTTTGACACAGAGTTCAACAGACCCCCTTTGTACAATAATTCTAAGAGAAGTTTTCCATAGTGGTGTGGATTGATGGAAGACTGAATTCAGAGCACGTGTGGAATGGAGAGTCCAATGAGTCTTGGTTTTGGAATCGATCTATCTTCCTGTTAAACAAGTGTGGAGACAAAGAACCAGTGTGAAACTTGTGGAAATTACTTGCCGATCTAGTGAGTTTCAGTGAACATTTCTGAACTGACGATAGGAAAAGTGTGTCTGTGAAAGTGCTGGTGTAACACGATGATCGAAGTGTTATGTTGGCACAGAATTTGGCTGGAGATGTAGTGACAGAATCTCTGGTTCCTAGACACTCTTCTGTTAAATAAGACATAGGACTTGAGATTACTGCGATTCACCCAAATAGAATATGAGCCATTGATGCGTTTGTCCTATCTGTGCAAAAGTCACCAGGAGAAGGGAAAAGGTGTTGGTGAGAAACACTCAAACATTTACACAGTGATTTTGTTGTATTTTGCTTTCTTTTGTCTTAAAACTTTTTTTAAAAAATCTAGAAAGTCATTGAGTAAAAAGCAAAGCAAGAGGCCCTATCTCTCAGCAGCAGCAGCAGTAGGGAGAGTAGAGTAGGCCCTGCACGCTTTGTCCAGACAGCACAGTGGAGCTGGCCCTGGTGGCAGGAGCATGAGTGAGCAGGCCTGAGGCTTGAGTCTAGGAGAACAGATTCCAGCACTCATCTGCAGTGAGGTGGCATGGGAGTAGAGGTAAAGGCACGCCCCCTCCAGCACCACTCCCTTGCCACCTCCAGCAACCTGGAAATCTGTCCCAGCGCCCTGATCTCAGGAAAGCTAGCTCTGCTTCTCACCAGCTGCAACACTTTGGAGAGAGCCCCCACACCCCGCCCCTGCACCCCACCCTCTCAGCAGCACAGTAGTGCTGGCTCTAGTCTTGGGGTAGCTGGTAAGCCAGCCCCATGGACAGAGAGAGAAACATTTTGATCCACCACACCCCTGTCTGAGGTCTGGGTAGGAATGGCATGGCAGGGGTAGGGCATGAGGGGGTGTCCCCTCCACCACCTTGCCCTTTGTTATTGATATTGAGGCAGTCAAAAAAACTTACCCCAGGGTCATGAGTACAGATAAGCTGGCTGCAGTTTTCAAAAGGGTGGTCCTGCACTTCACCTAGGAGGAACATTAGTGTTGGCCCTGGTTAAGGGGGAGTGAACAAGCTAGCTTCAAGGGCAGGACCACAGGAAAGCTGGCCCTGCCACTTCTCTGCCAAGAGGTGGTTGAGGGGTGACAGTGATGTGCCCGTTGTCACCTGCAACACTCAGAAGAACTGGTACTAGGGTTATGAGAGCAAGTTTACTGGCTATAGGGTTTGATGGTATCCCAAGTCTGCTCCACCACTGGGCTCTGGCCACTCGGGGAAGCTGGATGCGGGAGTTGGACTGTGCTGATCCCACACTGGCTCCAGGAGGGTATAAGGCTATGGGAAGCCTAGGGACACTGCTCTGTGCTTTATGGAGCACAGTCTGAGGTCCTGGGGACAGGCAGAGCTGGCATTGGGGTCCCCAGGCCTGAAAGGAGGACAGGAACCTTCAGGTTCTTAGGCTCTTGAGCACCCAGCTGCCACCAGATGTAGTGGTGGAAGAGCTGAGAAAGAAGTGTGGGCCCAAGGGTTGGATCTAGCTGGGGGCCGAAGTGGAAAAGAGAGGAGAGCTCCAGTTGGGGCTTCAGGGAGGTGTCCCTGGCTTGTTCAGTGGCTTGACTTGGTGGAGGCCATGTCTGAGAGCACTGAGAGGCCTTCTGAGGGAGATTAGACAGCTGGCTCTTTAGGCAAAGGCCTCTTCCATTGCCCCCCATCGAAGATCCCCATGAAAAGAGGCAGTCCATGGTTTTAAGACATTTATTGTCAGGGTGGCAAGTAGATGAATTAAACCATACCCCACTTCTCAGGAGCAGACCTGAGGTTAAATACATTTTGCAAGGAGGAGTCTCTGGGAAGGGGAGTTTATTGGCTAAGCCTCCAGGCCTTATGTACCTCATTAAAATGTAGTTCTGTCTTGAGGTTATGTGACCACAGGTCACGTCCTCTACATGTGGAGGTGCTTGGGGTGTTGCCCTTACGTGACTGATGGTCACAAATCTATGGAGGGCTGTGGCCTCCTGTCAGGAGCCTAGAGTCTGAGAACCAGGCAAAATGCCTGCTGTACCTCAGGGTCACTGGGGTTACCAACCTTAGGTCAACCAGGAATCAGGCTGCTTTTCACGGTCCTATAGCTGGCCATGCTCCTTACAAGCCATGGCACTTGGTGAACCAGGCCCTTATATGAGCAACAGAGTAGAGCTAGCCCTTGAGGAGAGAGTGAAAGCAAGCTGGACCAGAGGGCAAGAGCAACGTCGAGCTTGCTCCACCACTAATCTGGTGTGAGGTGGCAGTATCAGGGGAAGCTAAACCTGGAGTCATGAGAATGGGAGTTTGCCCTCCCCCTTACTGGCTGTAGTATTCAGGAGAGGGGTCCTGCACCTTGCCTAGGCAACGGAGTGGAGCTGGCCCTAATAGTGAAGGCATGGGCGAGCCATCCCAAAGGGTGTGAGGGGAAGAGAGCTGACCCAGCCCCTCACAGGCTGTAGTACTTGGGAGTGTGGATCCTGTACAGTGGAGCTGGCTCTCTAGAGGTGCGGGTGTCGGTGAGCTGGCCCCAAGGCTATGAGAGCAGGAAAGCTGACTCTGTCACCAGCCTTTGGCTGCATTGGGTAGCCTGTCCAGAGCAGTGCTGGAGAGCTCTTCCTGGTGGTAAGGATAAGGGCTGCCCAGTTCACTTACCACCCAGGCCCAGATCCACAGATCTGATTTGGCCTACCCCAAAATCTGTATCATCTTCGAATGCTTCTTAGGATGCATGAAAGGGCCATTCCTGCTCTTCCAAAACTGTATTTCCATGAAGTAGAGCAGGGACATGATCACCTCGAAGAGTTCCAATGAGGATCCAATATTGATGGTGTCACAGAAGCCAAAGATCTCGAACAAGGTCAGTGACCCATTGCAACTGAGGATTTATGGACTGAGGGATATACTGTGGGACACGCTGTGACATACTACAGCTTCCATGATGAGATGTTTTCTATGATATTTTTTGTTGGTGGTACTGTTTATATGTGTGTGCAGGTGTTTGTGTGTGTGTTTGTGTGTGTGTGTGTGCACGCGCGCATGTGTTTTATTTAGGGGTAATGTTATAATGGCAAAGGGTGAATATGAGGGGGGTGGGGAGATTAGCAAGACTGGGGTGCATGATATGACACTCACAAGTTATCAATAAAAAGCTTTAAAAGAAATGAAAAAGAAAAGATCAGGCTGATTTTTCAGATGGTTGGGAGAACTACTGTTCAAATGCCTCCTCTTATTAATGCCTCTGCTTGATAAAGATTCATAACAGTAGTATCCATTTGCCAAATTCAAGGTTAAGGAGTGTGTCTATGAAGCTAGCTATAAACTAAAAGGTGAGTTGAATGTTGATTTACTCATCTGAATCCAGGCAATAATGCAGATAGCTAATCAGAAACACAGGCTCCTCTTGCCTACACAGAGGATCCCCAGTTCCCATAGCTGTATATAGATAATTTATCAGCCTCTTTTTCCCTGTGTTTCTGCCCTTCCAAAAGATGAATGGCACCCCTGGGTTTTACCCAAGGAGACACTAGTTGGGTGTTAACCAATGTATATGTTGGATACTGTAACCTTATACACTTTTCACAGCTCAACTGCTAACCATGGAAAACGCATTATAAATCTATTTTATCAAAGACATAAATGTGATCACTCCTCAAGCATTCTTCCGTGCTTAATTCTCTAGCAATGTGGACTTATCTTTGCCTCACACTCCATGGAAGTGAATGCTGCCTCTGGACAAGAACCTAGCCCAAAAGGAATTAACCTTCAAAGTATGGAAGAACACCTTACATAGCATGTAAATTCTTTATTCTAAAAAAAAAGTTAGTTTAAAGTACTTTAAGGGTATTAGACAAAATTAAAATTCATAGTGCATATTAAAATACTCAAGATTTTTATAGCCCTGGTGACTTGTGATGTTGGATGTGCCAAAGGAATTTTTTCTCTACTTATTTTTTTTTTCTGATCTGTCATTAAATTGGGAATGTTTTTACACAGAACTGTCTTCCTCTGGAATAACCACCTGCAGTAACTTATTATAGATTCTTCAGTTCCATTATTCATATTTGTGCCTCTGCAACTAAATACCACCCTCCTGTCATCCATTTCATGTGACACATGGTGCTCAGAACCTGCTACCATCAAATGTTGCCAAGTTAAATAGAGGCCCCATTCATCTAACATTAATTTGTCCAATACTCACCATGGTCTTGTAAAATAGTGTGTACTAACTGTTTAGTAGCCCCCATAATTACACATGAATATATGATATATATGTATATGTGTATGTGTGTGTGTGTGTGTGTGTGTGTGTGTGTGTGTTAAAAAACCTTAAGTATAAGTGGTGTACAGACCTTGCCTATAAATACAAAACTAATAACAGCCAAGACCACGTCCTTTGTGGGTCTTGTGAGGACAATCCTATTCTAAAGGCATAGAGGCGTCACAGCAGCCTACTTGAATAGCCTTTGTTAACCTCATCACCTGGTACGTTTTTGGGAGTTTCATCAGGCATGTACATTTACAAAATCTCAAATCTTTTCAAAAGACTCATGTTTGAAGGCTTAGTTATTTTCAAAGCCACCCTATATTTGGTGAGACGGGTTAAATCCAGCAAATCCATTTTAAATAGCTCTACTCACCTCTCTCACACAATCAACTCTAAACAATGCTTTAGAATCCCAGAGTAACCCAGGAGCTTTGAAATAAAGTTTCCTATAAGATTTTTTTTTTTAGTTCAGTTCTCTATACAAAGAGATTTAATCATACGCATTTCAGTAAGACCTTGTTATATAATGGTGTCATATAATGAAATGCCCAACTATAAGCCTTAAAGAAAGTACTTATGAAATGGCTTCACAGACCAACACACTAAATGAATCCCACAAAGATGTTCTTTAAGCTTTAGCTCCTGGAGCACTCTTCTCCCACAATGCCATTTTTAAGTATAAATTTTACATAGTCTTCCATCGTAGATAAAGTGTGCAGCTAAAATAATACCGATTACAATTCTCCCACCCTCATCCACAAATACATACACTCTGGCTGTCTGGCTATATCTATCTATCTATCTGTCTGTCTATCTATCTGGCTGTCTATCTGTCTATCTATATCTATCTATCTATCTATCTATCTATCTATCTATCTATCTATCACTATCTCTATCTCTATCGCAGATACAAAACACTGAGAAATTCCCTCTGTTATTGCTCTTATATGCTTATAAACAGTTCTTGGTAGGAGGAAAGAAAAAGTCAATCCTAAAGAGGCATGAAAACTAGGAAAAGATTGAAACTTGCTTTGCAAATAATATTCCACATTATTAGCCCACTTTAAAAGCAAAGCTATCATAAATGACAGATTTTCAACTTGGAAGGTGGTAAAGACTTAAAATGTATTATCTGCTTACAGTATCCAACTTAGGTCAGTAACATTTTTTTCTGAATATTTTCTTATCTGTAGCATGCATTTTTAATTAGCTTTAATAACCTTTGGGGAAAATATTCTTTAACGTGGGAGCAACTAACAGAATTCTGCTTCTGTGTTTACAGTGTACCGTTTAATATCAGATCCACTGCTGAGCACCAACCAATCTTTTTTCCCCTGCAGGCTGACAGTCAATACTAAGGGGCTGATAGCCAAGCTGTTTGCCTAGGGTTCAACTTCACATAGCAAAATATGCTTGAGTTCCACGGGGGAGTACTTTGAGATCTGAAATCTTCAAGGGACTTAAGCCATAGAGACAGGATTCACAGTGGTAAGGTAAATCTTCCCAGCAACTCCTTATACTTTGCAACTCACTTTGTAAACAAGAAATGTGCCTAGAAAATTTAATTAAGTCTTGTAAGGTCAGGACTAAAAGTCAATCTCTATATTATTATTGGACATAGTCAGGGATTAAAGCTCCCAGGATATTCCCAATTCTCACAACTGATTGCATAGTTTTATTAACATGTAAATGCTGCACTGAGTGTCTTACTGTCATGAACTATGGACCTTAGAAACCTTATAGATCTTATGAATATACATATGCATATCTGTGTCTGCATATGTCCCTTCATGCATAATTGTATATATGTGCTTCATATATATATATATATATATATATATATATATATATATGTGTGTGTGTGTGTGTGTGTGTGTGTGTGTGTGTATTCACAGTTTCAGACAGTACTATGGTTCCATCTTAAAGTGGCACAAAAGCTCTTCAGTAGAATCTTTATGTACAATGTTAATTCCAATCTTCTGACAGGCTAGCAACATACTAATACAATATTCTTTTGTTTTGTTGAATAGTCATGGTTAGTCTGGGCTTCCAGGAAGCCTAATGACTATGAAAACAAATGATGACTTTCTAGAGAATAAAATATATACAGACACATTCATATAGACACATTCATACAGACACACACACACACACACACACACACATTCCCAGTTTGATTTTCTTTCTTTTTTTTCCTTTGACTTACAGTGTTTATTGTAAATAACAAAAATAAAAAAATTTACACGCATACTGGATGACTTAGGCACAAATTATTTCAATAAATCAATAAAAATGCTACTATAGAAAAATGCACACAATAATTGGTCAAGTTTGATTTTCTATGTTCCAGTCATAAACCACTATGAGCAAAGGCAGCTTGAGAATGAAAGAGTGCCTTTCTCCTTACCCATTTCAATCACAGGCTTTAAATTGAGGGAAGTCAGTACAGATACTCCAGGCAGGAAGCTGGAAGGTAGAACACCCTAGAGGAAGAATGCTTACTAGATTCTTTTCTGGTTACTTCTCAGCTAGCTTCTTAGATAGGGTAAACCCACCTGCCTATGGATGGTACTGCCCACGGTGAGCGAGGCCATCTTACATCAATTACCTACAAGATAATTCCCACAGGTAGTATCACGGGTCAATCTGAACAAAATAATTCTTTGAGTTTCTCTCTTTGCAGTTGAGTCTAGATTATGCCAAGTTGAAAATTAATATCACTATATTAATTTTACTCATATGTACTTATGTCATACTTCATACAGATAAGAGATCACCATGGAGAACTATATTAACATTCTACCTCCACTATTATTTTAAAGTTACTTATTGTTATTTTATGGAGTCTTAAATGGAACACTCAGGGAATAGTCAACCATAGATTTTTCCCCTGCAAAATGTTCTTAGTTTAGTTTTCCTTTCTCTAGCTCCTAGTTTTTCCCCTTCTCATCCTTGTTGGATCCACACACTTTCTATCTCTAGCTAGTATGAGCAAGCTTCTAAGAAATAATAACAGAAGAAAGTAAAAGGAGATAAATTAAAAACAAAGACATTAGAATCAGATGAAACCAACAACAACAAAAAAGAGCCAATGAAAAGGAAAACCATAACCATAGACACTAACACACACACACACACACACACACACACACACACACACACACACACACACACACACAGGAACAAACACACAGAGATACACACACTGAAATCCTATCAAAACGCAAAACCAGAAGCTAAAGTATATGTCAGGAGAATAATAGGACAAACTGACAACTCGCAGGTGATCATCCTGAAATGGCCTGCTTCGGATGATTAGATAATCTTAGACAGGTGCACCCTTATTAAGCAAGGCTGTAAGGGGTTCATTTTAGGAAAGATTCCTGCTATGGTTTTCCTGTTATTATTAAACATACATAACAATCACTAAGTAGTAGCACACCCCATTAGAGCAGATCTCTGAGGTCCATGATGTATTGTCTTGTAGTGATGCTATATAGACAAATAGATGACTTAAGTCTGGATGGTGCAATAAGAATTTCTAAAATTATATTAGCGATTATTAAGCTCTTTTATAGTGGGACTGCTATTAGGCCCTTTTCTGATAGTCAAAACTGCAATGGCAACTCTCCCAGTCTCCCAAATGTCACCAGTTAATTGCTCTTAGATAGCAACCAGACTTTCTCCTACTCAGAGCACATTCCAAGACGTTGTAAAACAATTAACCAAAGGTCATAAAAAGGGAAGTAATGATTTATTATAGGTGTTAGGACAAAAGATAAAATATTGACTGGGTTTATCTATACAAAACTTCACTAATAACTTAGTTATGGTTTTAAACCTTCAGTGAACCTGTGGAGCCGAGCTGGGTGATGGATGTTTAGCCAGATAATCACTCCTAATGAATATGCCTGTAAACACTCTCTGTTGTAAACTTCTATTTCAATTTATGATTTGATTTTTGTGTAAACTTGTGAAGAACTTTGTAACATGTTATCATGTATTCTGAAAGATGTATAAGTACTGAAGACAGAGAGAAAGAACTTTTTGCCTCTCCCCACTTAGAGTAGAATTTTTCCCTTTCTTCACTTAAGATCTTTCCACTTTTCCCTTTAGCCAGCTTTCATAGAAAACTTTTTACAACTTAGTAATAAACTTTATAACCACTTCTCTAAGTGACCCATTTTCTTCCTGTGACTTCAGACTAGCAGGCTGAAAGTTAGAACCCAGCAGTTCCTGCTGAGATAGAACAAAGGCCACATTGCTTCATCCTCCACTGTTGGGTTACAGGTGTTAATCACCTAAGCCAGCAGTCTTCTACCCTCAGAAAGAGCAAGAAAGTTTTTAGGACATTTTAGAAGTTATCATCAGCATTTCAACAGTTAGAGACCTAGAAGGCCCCAAGATGCTCAGACATCAAAGCTGTCACCACAGTCCTACTCTGTGACTCCAGCACTACCCTCTCCTGGCCCCGGAGGCTCCTGGCAAGCATGTATGCAAAAACTTGTAAGGTAACAACCAAAATAAAAGTAAAAATCATGCTCTGACCCAAAATAGGAGACAACTCAGACACTATTGCATATGCCAGAAAGACTTTGCTGAAGGGACCCTGTTATAGCTGTCTCATATGAGGCTATGCCAGTGCCTGGCAAATACAGAAGTGGATGCTCACAGTCATCTATAAGATGGAACACAGGGCCCCCAATGGAGAAGCTAGAGAAAGAAACCAAGGAGCTGAAGGGGTCTGCAACCCTATAGGTGGAACAACAATATGAACTAACCAGTACCCCCCAGAGCTCGTATCTCTAGCTGCATTTGTAGCAGAAGATGGCCTAGTCGGCCATCACTGGAAAGAGAGGCCCCTTGGTATTGCAAACTTTATATGCCCCAGTACAGGGGAATGCCAGGGCCAAGAAGCAGGAGTGGGTGGGTAGGGGAGCAGGGAAGTTGGGGGGGGGGGGTATAGGGAACTTTCGGGATAGCATTTGAAATGTATATAAAGAAAATATCTAATAAAATATTAAAGAAACAGAATCCCCAAAGATACCACTAACTTCAATGTGTATTGGCCATGTACAGGTAGGCAAGGGACCTATCCTTAAATGTGGTTAGTCTTCCCAGTAAGACTCCCCTAGTGAGAGATGGAGGAGGAACTAATTTTTTCATTTGAAAATGTTTAATCAATGTTTTTTTTAATGTAAGATAATCTTTAGGGAAAGATAATTGAAATATTATTTTAATTTTTCTAGATCAAGCCGATAGGTGGCCTAAATGAACATCTTTTTTTTTTTTTTGACTTCAGAATTATATCTACTTTTGCTGTGCAACAAATGCTTGTGTCTCTAAGATATATGCTGAAGTCCTGATGCTCAGTATGATGTTATTTAATGCTAGGGCTTCTCAAATGTAATTAGTTCATGGGGATGGGTCCCCTGTGATCAGATCAGTGCTCTGGGGAAAAGAAACAGCATCAAGTTTGAATGCCATTCTCTCCATTTATCCTTCATGGTATAAGAAACCCCATTAATTTGTTCTCACCCCAAACCCATCAGGCTTTCAACCTGCCTTTGACTCCCCAGCCTCCAGAACTGTTGAGCAGTGGTGTTTAAGTTGCACATTCCTGTTCAAATCCTGGAATACAGGGATGAGGAAGAGCTTTCTTTTCATCATATCTATTGTCACGCATCTAGGGCAGGGGAGAGCTGACAGAACAATTACAGAAGCTGTTTCTATTTTGTTTTGTTTTGTTTTGTTCAACACAAGTTTTCTCTGTGTAGCCCAGGACCTTCCTTGAAGTAGCTTTGTAGACCATGCTCAGTTTGAATTTGGAGATCTGCCTGCCTCTGCTTCCTGAGTGCTGGAATATAAGGCGTGCACCACCACTTCCTGGCATATTTTCTTAATTCCCATAACACTTCTTTAAATCCTACTGTTCTTGTTCAAAAAAAGCAATGTCTCCAAAGCAATATAGTAACCTAATCAAATTAAATGAAATACTGAATACTGTCAGAAACAAGGACAGAATTTCAAAACACATGGAAGTTCGGTTCTTTCTTTAAAATATTTCCCACACATACTGCACAATAGATAACCTCAGCAGTAATTCCTTCTATAATGATATTCACCCTATTTGTAGGAACCAAACTGAAGCTATTTTGGATAAAACTTCTTTTTAGAATAGGAGTCAAATAAAGTTTTCCCTGGGTAACTGACAGCCTGGTTGACAAGTTAAGACAAGCATGCTAGGCAAGTCACCCAGCCACAGTTAAAAAAAAAACAAAAAAACAAAAAAACAAACAAACAAACAAAAAAACAAAAAGAAAAACAACAACAAAAAACAAAACAAAACAAAACAAAAAAAAAACAACCAATGAGACGAGGATAAGTTTACCTCAGAGAAATGTTCCTAAGGAAGTCCTCTATTTCTAAGCCCTGATTGGTGGGAAAATATACTTGCAATTTGGCATAGATGTTTGTGGTTTTTAAGATTAAAAGCTCTGTAACACTCTGGCTCAGGGTGGGGTTGGGGTTGCAGTTTAGTTCCTGTGTCTGTCCTGCAGCCCTGATGGATTAGCAATAGCTTAATTACAATACATCTTTGTTGTCTCCATTGACCTAATGTTTGAATTGTGTTGGATCTAAACAGGCCCAATGACATCTTATATTGGAGGTACCTTTTCAATTCAAAAGGGCCTGCAGATTTTAGAAACCCAAACTCCAGTGATAACTGTGTGAAACTGTACTTTTTTTTATTTGCTTCACCAACCATGCCCTTAGCATATGAATTATTTTCTCCCTAAAACAGTTCCCCTAACTTTATTAACTTCCAGCTGTCTTATCTCAGGTTGCTTTAAATGTATTAATTCGCCTGGGATTCCCCACAATGGGGATGCCATTTTTATTTCATGGATGCCAATCTTAAGCAACACATACTCAGAAAACACATAACAAGAACTGAACTATTGTTTTAAATTGAGGGTCCAATTAGAAAGGGTGAATTCATAATAATTTCTTGACAATATCTCTCCGAAGTAGAAGATCACCATTCATTATACCAGTACCCCAGAAAATAGTGAAGAGCAGCCCCTATTCCATGATACAAGGGTTGTTTTTCCTCTATCGTTACTCCATCTTCTTAGGCAATTTCCTTTTATTGATTCCTTGCTTAAAACATATCTTCCTCATTCAATCTTATTTTCTTTCAAATAAAACAATTCCACCCACTCTTTGAAGTCTCACATGCAGAAAACTCCATTCAAATCTTTTGAATTCTCAGTTGTCTCAACAAGAATATTCTAATAGAAAATTCAGAGTCATCTCCATTTTTTTTATTCTTTAATCCTTTTTTAGAGTTCAGTCTTCATCCCTGTCCAGTCCCCCCCCCAACTGCTCCCCATCCCATACCTCCTCCTCTGTCTCCAAGAGGATGTCCCCAAACCTACACCCCCACCCCACCCCACCTTCCCACTCCCTGGGTCCTCAAGTCTCTTGAGGGTTAGGTGCATCTTCTCTGACTGAGGCCAGACTATGCAGCCCTTTGTGTCTATGTGTAAGGTGCCTCAGATCAGCTGGTGTATGTGAGCTGGACAGTGGCTCAGTTTCTGAGTTATCTCCAGAGTCCAGGTCGGTTGAGACTGCTGGTCTTCCCATAGGGCCACCTGAGAGACAAGCACAAGAACATAAGCAACAACTTCATTTATTATCTTTTTTTTTTTCATGTTTGTTTTACTTTTATGTTCAAGAAAACCTTTTGACTTGGACAAACACATATAACATAAAGTAACAATATCATTGATTGAGTTCTCTGTTACAAATTTATTAATCAATTAAAGTAAAAGTCTCATGACATAATTCTAAGAAAAACCACAATGGCTGCATGAATATGCAAATGAAGATTTATTTATTTTCTTCTTATTCATGTGAGTGTTTAGCTTGTATTGTGTATCTTCACCTTTGCATTCAGTACCTGGAGAGACCAGAAAGAAACCTAAAGCCCTGGAAATGGAAGGAGAAGGGCAGGGGAGGGGAGGGGAGGGGAGGGGAGGGGAGGGGAGGGGAAGGGAAGAGAGGGGAGGGGAGAGAGAGAGAGAGAGAGAGAGAGAGAGAGAATGAGAATCAACCTCCTTTTCAGTAGGCTGTCTACAGTGATTTAGTAGAAATGTAATTTAGCTTTCACCTCTGTGAAATTCATGTGTTTTCTACTGAAATTACTCAATTGAATGCAATAGAGATTTATACCTCATTTCCCACACCTCACGAAACATGGTAAATTTACTATCTTGGAACACTAGTGTTTGACCTTTGGCCAATATATGTGAAAAGTCCCTCATTTCATGGATAGTCTTTCCAGAAACCTATCTTTTTATAATGCTTTGAAATTTCTTAAGCACAGCATTGCAATCTAAGCCTCTTTAGTGTCAAGGTTTAAATTTTAATTGTCCACATCTTTCCCAGAAGCATGACACATTAGGTAGTTGTACAGGTGTGATCTACCCACAATTTTACCTGATTACCATGCTAATAATTTCTCATTTAAAATTTAAAACATCCAATTAGTTTATAGTGTCAGGGGAGAACTCTACAAAACCTGCTTGGCCAGCAAACTTTACCATTTTAAAACAGAATGATTAAGAACCCAACAAAGGAACTTTTCAAGGTGCTCTAACTGTTGGGTAATATAAAAGGTGTACAAAGAAATGAGAAGACATAACCTCACTAACTCAAAGGCTTGATAATGAAGGAGATGTTCTTTTTCTGGAAATCAGATTCAGTGTGGAAAGTCTCAGCTTTGGAAGATGGCGTGTAATTTCAGGAGTATAAATTGGCAATGGTTCTTCCTTTTCAAGGGGCTCTCTATCATCTGATTTTTATATGTAAGTTTCTAATTCCAATGGCTACTAAATAATGATCCATAAAGGCCATAGATGGTGTTTTTGGTGACAAGAGATGATTTTGAAGGATCTCACACTTTTTCAAACCTTGAGATCCACTGGCACAAGGGTGAAATGCCATAATTTGGCTATTCAAATTGTTAATGGTGTAATATCTAAAAAAATAATTAAATGTGGAAGTGAGTAGCTTCTATTAGATTATTGAAGTAAGCCTTAGTTATTTAATCTAATAATGTTCATAGATTCCAAATTCTCATCAAAATGTGCTGGATAAATTATGACTTGTACTGTTTCATTTACTCACCTCAACAAAGGACAGAATTAGTTTTTCTCCTTATTTTACTTTGTGCTAACCTGAATGAACAATTGTGAGTTGCATGGACAAAAATGACACCATGACGTGATTCTTGACTGTATACCTGTTGCTGATTAGATAGTCTCCAAGTTATCAATGTGTTGCGGTCATATTTAGGGAAGGATTACTTACACTTGAAAATTCTGAAGACAAATTGCAAGTTTTTCCTCCCGGTGTAAAATCCTTGTCTCATTAAAATCTCTCCCAGCCCAGGCAATTTATCATGTTCGGGAACTCAGAACTGTCTCTTAAACATGTCTTTGAGGTTGCACTTGAAAAGTAGTTTCAGCTTATAAACTCCAAGCACTTCCTGGCAGGTAAAATATTCAGCAAAACATTTTTCCTCTTCTTTAAAGAGGACATGTTCTTCTCACTGTAATCTATGCTAGAAGAATTGGGGTAACTTTGAGTTGTATATCAGAAGTAAACAAAATCTTTTCTATAACCCAAGTGATCATAACCAATATTTTCACCATGACAATATTTTCTGTCAGCACAGGTATTTTTTTCTAAAACATATTTTTGGTAGTTGTAAAACCAACCAATAAAATATTTTTGAATGATCTCTATAAAATTGTATATAAAACTTTTTTCACCTAGAACATTTGCTTAGAGAGTTAAAGGGAATTTAAAGCTATTATAATATGATGTCATCATTCTGTTATGATTTATTCCCTCTGTCTCTGATTGCAATTTAAATACTATTGCCTATTCATATAAAACAGTAAATATCTAGCTTGATACTATTTATAAACTGTGATTATGGGCCATTCACAATTTTGAGTCATTTCAAAGTGGACATAAGTTATTTTTGACAGTCTGCATCCAATAACTTCATACTCAGGGAAGCTTATTGTATTTGTTTGTTTTTGTTTATTTGTGATTGTTTTTGTTTTTGAGAAGCATACTGGCTCCACTCTGAACATGTATAATGACTGGTACTGATATAACATCCATCTCCAAAAAGGACCTTTAATATTTCTTTCTTTTTTAATTTATTTTAAACTCCAGATTTTATTCCCCTCCGACTGTTCCACATCCCATACCTCCTCCCCACCACCCTGTCTCCATGAGGATGTCACCACTCCCGACTCCCACCCCACCAGAACTCTAAATTATCTGGGGCCTCCAGTATCTTGAGGGTTAGATGGATCCTCTCTGACTAAACCCAGCCCAGGAAGTGTTCCACTTTATTTGTGTTTGGGGCCTCATATCAGATGGTGTATGCTGCCTGGTTGGTGTTCCAGTATCTGAGAGATCTCAGGGGTCCGGGTTAATTGGGACTGCTGGTCCTCCTACAGGGTTGTCCTCCTCCTCAGCTTTTTCCAGCTTTACCCCAATTCAACCACAAGGGCCTGCAGCTTCTGTCCATTGGTTGGATGGAAATATTTGCATCTGACTTTCAGCTTCTTGCTGGGTCTTCCGGAGGGCAGTCTGATAGGACCCTTTGTGTGAGCACTCCATAGCCTCCGTAATAGCATCAGGTCTTAGGGTCTCACCTTGAGCTGGATCCCAGTTTGGACCTGTCGTTGGACCTTCTTTTCCTCAGGCTCCTCTCTATTTCCATCCCTGCAGTTCTTTCAGATAGGAACAATTATGGGTTAGAGTTTTGACTGTAGGATGGCAATCCTATCCCTCACTTGATGCCTTCTTTTTCTGCTGGAGGTGGGTTCTACAAGTTCTATTTCCCTAGTATAGGGCATTTCATCTAAGGTCCCTCTCTAAGTGACACCCAGGATGTCCCATTCACAGCATTTTAGAAAGTATCCAGATATATAAATCTACTTAGTTATCAATTTGCATTGACAGTCCATACATATATAAAATATCAATTTACTATTTAAAATCTGGCTTTCTAATAGTAGTCAATCCCATTGTCCACAATTTCTGTGCTACAGTTTTGATAACTAATGTAGTTACATTCTTATAACCAGCTAAACACATTATTTAAATCAGATATAAATTCTAATATGAGGTGATTACTCATAATTAATTTGCTGATAATATTTTTATTTGATTTATACTTAAATTTCCATTCTTCATAAACTGAACTCTGTGAAAAATAATTTTGTATAACTTTATTGTGTACTACATTCTAAATTCAAATATATTTTATGGCCAAATCTGGATAGCTATATCCATTTGTCTTCCTTTTCTTTACTTTTTTTTAAGCCCAAATTCAACTCCAAGTTCAACTCAAGCAGCATTCAATGTTATAATTTAAAAGGGAATTATAATGAGTTATTAGGCATCCATCTGAATGCTTTTATTCCAATTAGATGTTTAAAAATAGAGCTAATGAACAATATCCCTATTGAAAAAATGAAATAAATATGTGTTTGTGTGCTTTTCCTTTGTTCCTAATTAATAATAGGTAATAAGTTCAGCAAGGAAAATATATGCTAAAATTTTGAGGAAATGGCAGAAAATATTTTTTATCATTATTACAAAAAGACGATGGAGATTTGTGTTGTCTCACAATAAAATCCTCTGCAGTGCTGCCATCCTCTCACTTAGCTTTTGCACACTGAATTCTGCCTTTTGTACATTATCTACCCTTTCTCATAGTTCCCTGCCCTAAAGGTCCGTTAATTTCACATGGTTATGCATACCTCCTTGATGGCACCACTTGATAAATCAATGATCTTCATTATTGTACATCTTCATAAGTTTTCTGTGAGCCTCCCAAAAATGTGGAAATTATTGTCCCCAAAACTTGAAATTATCAGGCACTGGACATATGTATAATGACCAATTTGTCTATTTTTGAAAGTTTAGCATAACTCATTGAAAATTTGCAGCATCTCTTGCACAAAAATGAAAAGAAACAGTAATTTGATAGGTGTTGGGTGACACTTTTTTTGAAGAGATGAACAAACTTCTACTCATCTCAAATAAGGAACCAACAGATGAAAGAGTACAGACATCTTATATCTTGGGTATTCTAAGTTTCTGGGCTAATATCCACTTATCAGTGAGTACATATTGTGAGAGTTCCTTTGTGATTGGGTTACCTCACTCAGGATGATGCCATCCATGGTCCATCTATTTGGCTAGGAATTTCATAAATTCATTCTTTTTAATAGCTGAGTAGTACTCCATTGTGTAAATGTACCACATTTTCTGTATCCATTCCTCTGTTGAGGGGCATCTGGGTTCTTTCCAGCTTCTGGCTATTATAAATAAGGCTGCTATGAACATAGTGGAGCATGTGTCCTTCTTATCGGTTGGGGCATCTTCTGGATATATGCCCAGAAGAGGCATTGCTGGATCTTCTGGTAGTACTATGTCCAATTTTCTGAGGAACCACCAGACTGATTTCCAGAGTGGTTGCACAAGCTTGCAATCCCACCAACAATGGAGGAGTGTTCCCCTTTCTCCACATCCTCACCAGCATCTGCTGTCACCTGAATTTTTCATCTTAGCCATCCTGACAGAATACCCAAGATATAAGATATAATTTGCTAAAAACATTAAACTCAAGAGAACTAAGACCAAAGTGTGGACACTTTGCCCCTTCTTAGAATAGGAAACAAAACACCCATGGAAGGAGTTACAGAGACAAAATCTGGAAGTGTGACGAAAGGATGGACCATCTAGTGATTGCCATATCCAGAGATCCATCCCATGATCAGCTTCCAAACGCTGACACCATTGTATACACTAGCAAGATTTTGCTGAAAGGACCCAGATATAGCTGTCTCTTGTGAGACTATGCCAGGGCCTAGCAAACACAGAAGTGGATGCTCACAGTCAGCTATTGAATGGACCACAGGGCTCCCAATGGAGGAACTAGAGAAAGCACCCAAGGAACTAAAGGGAACTGGAACCCTATAGGTGGAACAACAATATGAACTAAGCAGTACCCCGGAGCTCTTGTCTCTAGCTGCATATGTATCAAAAGATGGCCTAGTCGGCCATCACTGCAAAGAGAGGCCCATTGGACTTGCAAACTTTATATGCCCCAGTACAGGGGAATGCCAGGGCCAAAAAGGGGGAGTGGGTGGGTAGGGGAGTGAGGGGGGTATGGGGGACTTTTGGTATAGCATTGGAAATGTAAATGAGCTAAATACCTAATAAAAATGGAAAAAAAAAGAAAGAGTACAGACATCACCAAAGTCCAACTTGGTGAATCTATGAGTTTTATTGTGGTTACTTATTCATGAGGGGTTACTGACAGAAACAGGAAGGAATTGAAAACAGCTGCATCATAAAAGCTTAGTCCAGAACAGCCAGAAAGTTCAGCTCACTGGGTGGGGTGTAAGATGTTCTTTCAGTTAAGTCCAGTGGTCCAAGCCATTTCTAAGTAGCTTTGGTGGACTTTGTATCTTCCTGGTACCTCAGCTGGTCTGAGTTTCTTCCAGGCAACTCAGCTTTTCTGAGGATATCTTGCTGATTTTATGTATTTGAGGGTGGGGAACCTAGTGAATTTGCTCAGTTTCTATAACTTACTGAAGTTTTTGAGTTGTTTACTTCCTGAGCTTAATGAGCTTCCCTGAAGAGGTCATGCTTACTGATTTACTTCTCTTTTAGCATTCTGTGTCAGAATAAGATTTCTCCCTTATCATACATTCTTGTTTCATCCACCTTTTTAACACTTATGTCTTTACAACCTTTCCTTTAATTACAGTAAGCTGGGAGGTAGCTTTTCACATTTCTTAAGTACTTAGAAAGTATAGATTGCTGACTTGAGATTGTGAGTCACAGAATCAGCACAAATGCATCTGGGTTTGTCATGACTGTCGCCATATTTGCTTGGAACCAGACAACACTTGCTTCAGAGCAACTCTGGGTCAGCTTTCCTTGCATTTGTTTCTTGCAAACTGTAGACAAAATTAATGAAGGAGTATATGGGATTTTATAAAAGGATTCTTACTGGAAGCAGGTGGATCTTTGATACATGCTTTAGTTAACTTATGCACATTCTAGCTAGGACACCATCAAGATTTTCCTGAATCCTACCTCTTCTGAGCTACATCACAGGGATTGAACTGGAATTGCTAACACTAAGGACAGCTTCTCTGTCAGAAAGTGTCCAGACAAACTGCACTGTATACAACCCTGGGTCTGTCTGCCTGTCTTTTTTCAGTCTCTTGACAATTTGGGTTCAGTGCACTTGGGCTGTTTTACTGGAACACCTGTACCAATTAATCTCCTCATCAAAGAATAAATTGTAAAAAATATAGATTAAATGTTCCCTTGTTACAAAAACATATATTTCTTTAAAATCATAAGGCAAAATAGCTTATAAGGTGCAAATAACTCAGATTGAGTAAATAATCAAAATATGTTTTCATAGTAGATAGAGGGGTTATAAGGTTCTAAAGCTCAATTCTTTTTATCTATAAAACTTAAAGTTTTCACTTATCCTGAGACTGAATTTCTGCCACTTTGTAACCAATCAGGCAACTCTCACCACACATGTCGCTCATAATGCTGAAACACCTAGAAATACAAACATTTTTCGTTTTCTAAATTTCTATGACAAATGCAATTGGGGCCAAAAGCAATGCATTTATTTTTCAGAAGTTCATTAGTTGCTTAAATGAAAATGTAAACTGCATCTTTCCAAATAGTCTTATGTGCTGAAAGAACAATTTTCTCCCAGAGCAGCATCACGTGGCGTGGCACTAAATTTTGTGCACAGTGAGCATGGCTTCTGAGCAATTTATGGGCATATGCATTACAGCAGATTTCAAGTAAATTATGAACTCTGTGTGTTACCGAGGCACTGTCAAACTCTGATTGATTTGGACAGTTTGTAGTTAATTAAGTTCATTTCGAATTCTGTCTCTTCATCCAATTTCAAAGCGTTCTATATTGAAAGCCTATTTTCAATTAGTAGGAAGGATGAAACAAAAAGAATTAATTACAAAAGTGACAATCCCCATTTAAGTCTTCATAGTGGAGCAATTATGTATCTTAAAAGTTAAGAAATTGAAGAGTGTGTACTTGTCTAATATATTATGTCCTTGATATATATCTTACATATTAAAAACTTAAAGTGGGCATGAACATATAACAAAATAATACACTGATTGAAGTTATCTGTAGTTACTGTTTTTTAAATAAGAGAAGACCATTTCATCCAAGAATTCTACTTGGTATTCAATTATCAAGGATCATACTTGCTATTTTCCAAAGCTTGTTTAGTACAGGAGGCACTTTAGTAGAAGATATCATTACATTTATTTATTGAATCAGACATAACTGACAGATATGGACATATCTTTGAAAGTCAGTATATTACACTGGAAATCAAACTCTAAACAAACCACATCCTCTCATGACCCAAGGTCCAGCGAGTTTACAACACATCCAAAGTGAGGAAGTTTTGCATTAAAAGACTATATATTAGTGAGGTACCGAAAGCAACAACAAATGTCTGGCTGTTCAGCTTACTACACTACCACTATTTTGAGAAGGATTTTCTATTCTCCTCTTCTATCGTTGAGCAGTTTACAAAATGAGGATGACTTCACAAAATCTAAAGGACGGAGTCAAGAATCTGGGCAGACTAAAGATGGAATCTTTAGCCATAAATATGAAACATTATTGCCATCAGCATAAAAACACTTATACTTGCAGAAAGAAGCCAATATCCCAGGTTCTAGATATTTTTACATATGTATTGTTATAAAGGAATATTATCATTCATGATGACATTGGAGATTGTTGAATGAATACATTGCAATGTATTTGAATACATTGCCAGTAAGACTTCAAGTTGGAAATATACAAAAGCAGACAAGACAAGAAAGGATTGTGAGAAAATGTTTGAACGTTTTCCCTTTTAAGAAACTATCTGTAGCCTTGGATGCTTCTTATTATGCTTACTGTACAAAGTCAGTAAATAAATTTGCACATTAAATAGAAACAAAGTGGAAAGCTCAGGACTAGGTCCAAGGAACCGATTCATAGTTAGGTGTAAAGATTTGGAGAAAAGGCAAATCTAGCACAAAACATAAAAGAATATAAAGCAGAGGGAAAACTTTAAAGAATAAAGAACATTAAAGCAATTTTGAAAAAAGTATTAATTAGTTAAAACTGTGTAAATGACATGGGAATCATGAAATGAATGTCAGGCAGAACAAAAGTCATACATTATGTATGTGATGAGGACAAGATTTATAGTCTCATTGGTGTGACAAATCCTGACTACCACAATTTAAAGAAGGAAGGGTTCCCTTGCCCAACATTGATTGGTAAATGCTGTCCGTATGGTGGGGAAGTGAGGGTTGTTAGGAGTGGGAAGTGGTAGATAAATTCACCTACAGTCATGAAGTAGTGATATAAGTGCCTGTGCCCAGACTGCTCTCTTTCTCTTTTTTTAGTCATTATTTTATTTATTTACATTTCAAATATCATCCCCTTTCCAGTTTCCCCAGCCTGCTGTCTTATTTTTTAGTCATACCAGATTTCAGCTATGGGACAGGGCTACCCACATTTTGGGTAAATCTTTTATCTTCTTTAAAATCTCTCTGAAAAAAAATTTCATAGACATGCCAAATGGTTTTGTGTTCACACCGGTTGTAAAACCAGTTATGTTAGTAATGAACAAACTGATGGCAAGAGTGACTTATTGAAGAAATTACTTGGGAGCTCTTTTGAGACTAGGAGAACCAGATTTTAATCTTAAACCATAAATATGCAAACATCTACTAAAGAAATATATTGGCAAAGTATTAGCAAAAAAGTTATCAAACTTAGAACTAACAAGAGAACAAAACAATTGATTTTAATTATAATAATAGATTTTATTTTATGAAACTACCATTAGCAAAGTCAAATATAACTAGAGAAAATATTACTGACATATATGGAAATACAGATTAATATAATAAATGCAAAGATCCAAGGAGTCAACTTCTAAAATGTTTATTTAACACTCACTAAAGGCAAATCAGTAAATGATTCCTAAGTACAAACTTTCAGGATTGTCTAGATGATTTAGCAATTAAAAACATTTACCAGACAAAGCTAAAGACCTGAGTTCAATCCCTAAAACCAACATAAAGGAAGAAAAAAAGAATCAACTCCTTAAAGTTGTCCTCTGACCTCTAGATACCCACTTGTATACACGCACTATGCACCTGCACAGACAGAAATATATAACAATTTAAAACAGAACTTTACTTCTTTTAAGTAGCATATAGTCTTTTTTTCCCAATCACATAACATATTCTGGAACCTAGTATGTCACACTTACATATATTACCAATGTGTATGCCTGCATTTCAGTGACTCAGAAATACTATAGCTACTAACTTCAAACTTCATGGACATTTATGAATAAAACAATTAAGTATAGATAATTAACAAAGATGTTTACAACATCTAAATAAAAAAATAAAGATAAATATAGACAGTAAACAGATAAAGATGTTTAGAGAAAAGCTGATTCCCATGTCAACAACAAACCCTGGAGAATGTCTAGATGTCCATTATTAGAAAAACAGTTGAAAAACTGCTTATAAAATTTTTGAGAAGTAAAGTAAATCTATTCAAAATATATGAATAATATATTAATTAAAAATCTAAAAAACTTTATTATAATTATTATAATATTTGCACAATATTAAATAGATAAAAGAAAAATGTTTTTTTAATTATCTTTAATCTTTGTTTACAGGCCAGTTTTTAGCTCTTTCCCAGTTCCTCATCCAATCCCTCCCCCCCCCCCACTGTGTCCAAGAGGAAGTCTCCATACCCCACACCATCTCACCAAGTCTCAGGACTCCCTGGGGTATTACCTAAAAAGTTAAATAGTTGAGTTATGGGTTTGCTGTAGTAGGTTTGCATATTTTCGTGGACAGACTATCCACTTTATTAATTGGGTATTGAAGATAAATATATTCTTAGATCCTGACTTATATAATGAAACTTATAGAAATACCATACCATGATTTTTATTTTCCTCAATGACAATAAAAGCAGGGAAGGGAAAAAATGGCTGCCTTTGCATTCACACGATGACAGGTGAAAGGTTTGGATGATATGTTCCTTTAGCTCCCATCTAGTCTATTGACAAGTAGACTGTACCAAGATTTTCCTTATTCCTCTTCATACGGTTCATATGAGCCTCGACTTCCTTTTTGCTACAGTGTCCTAAGTAACCTGTCCCCAGCAGCTAGCAGCTTACAATAAATCCTCAGACTTAAAGCATCATGAATCCCTCTACTGTTTATTCTTGAATTTTGATTGGCTTGATCTGTTACAGGTTATGACACATACTGTGAGTCTATGAATGCAACAGCTATCTCATGTACAGAGAAAAGAAATCCTTAGCTCTTTCTACTATTCTTTTGTTCTCAACATACTTTCTGGTCTCTTTTTCATGATGCTCCCTGAAACTTGTGAGGCAGAAGCTAGTACAGATATCCTACTTATGGCTGAGACTCAATGGTTACATATTTTTAGCTATTTGACCAGTTATAAGTCAATTGGAAAGGAAGCTTCACCTACTAATGTTGAGAGAGCAAAGATCCATGTACATGAACTCAAATATTTAGAAGGGGGTTTCACCACATGAAATATCTGACCAAGTAACAGGATAATGCTCTGCAGAACAGAGGACCTTCCTAACCATGGCCATTTGACCTTGATTATAGTACAAGATAGGACGTCTTTAATCTGGTGGAAGCCTCAAATCCAATCTTAAAATGTTTGCTAATCCTCACAAAAATCAGGTTTCTAGTGAAGTGTATGCCATATGTGATCTAGCAGGTACACGGTGAGTGTCGTGTGATACCATGGAAGTAGCAGAATTTATATAGCTATGCAGCCAGGAGGAAGTTTCAAGTTTCAGTTGGTCCAAGATGGATTGCTCTTTATCTGATGACCACAAAGCCATGTCTTCATCAATAGACCATGTAGTTATGGTGGTGATCAACTAACAATAACAGTAACAGGCAGCACTGCTTTGGTGACCATTGGAGTCTCCCTAACCAAGGCATGGAAGCAAGTATAGCACTGAGACTTTCGCTTCTGGGCATAACACTGCCTACTCATACAGGTGACCTCTGTTACCACTCTTCTTTTAAGATAGTACATTTTGTAATTAGCTTACAGCCTAGTAAGTCTCCCTCTGTCTTTCACATATAGGGACAGTTTTACTTAACCACTTCCTAGCCCCTCCTATCTCAATACCTCAAACCCTATCCTTACTCCAGCCTTTAAACGTCCTTTGTTTATCAGTTTTCCATACAATAAAATTTGCCTCTGACACTTCAAGGATTATGACAAAAAAAAGCATATGAAAGAATGTAAAATCCAGGAAGATGGAAAGGACTAGAATGAAACATTATCTCTGCAACATGACAGGACCATTGCAATCATGAGCATACAGCACCTGTGGTCTATGAAAGACCAACACAAGGTCAGGCCAGTCCCCATTTTAACATCAGGTAGAGGTCTGCACCAACCCCCACCCTAACTGGAGATCCACAGACAGTCAATAGCTTCTGGGTTTGGAAAGTCAGTTTTATTCAGTGTTATGGCCCCAGGCAGTTCAAACATGTTCCAATGTATGGGGTCACACTCATGAGTATCTTGGCATCACAAATTAGACTCAATGGGTTATTTAAAAAATTAAAAGAGGAAAAAAAGTTTGGAGATGAGAAGGTGGGAAATAGAGTTAGAAAGAGTTAGAGGGAGGAGTCAGGAATGAATGTGATCAAAGTATAATGTATGGAATTCTTAAATAATTAATAGAAAGAAAGAAAGAAAGAAAGAAAGAAAGAAAGAAAGAAAGAAAGAAAGAAAGAAAGAAAGCAGGAAGAAAGGGGGGAGGGAGGGAAGGGAGGGAGGAAGGGAGGAAAAGAGGAAGGGAGGGAGGGAGGGAGGGAGAGAGGGAGGGAGGGAGGGAGGAAAAAAAAAACAAAATAAAAGAACAAAATCCTCCCCCGAGGGAGCTGTCCTTGCTCACCCTATAATCCTTGAATTGTCTAAAGGTTACCTTGGTCATATACTTCTATTTTGGTCCCAATCAGCAATATTATGATTCCTAGGATATGAGATTCTTATGAGAGAGCAGTGAGGGTAAGATATAAACTTAGTTTTTTGTTTTGTTTTGTTTTGTTTTGGGTTTTTTTGTTTTGTTTTGTTTTGTTTTGTTTTTATCCTATATGATTACAGGAGCTTCTTATGCTGCCTATTTACAAGAAACATTTGTTGAAAGGGGAAACAATACCAACAAAAATGAGGCACAGCTTTTTCTTTTACATAGATTATACCATAGTTGGAAAAAGTAGATATTTAACCATCCAAACCGCATGATCAATAGTTACAAGCACATGGTAAATTTGCCCAGGATACCATGTAGCATCTGTCAACGCTACCTTTGGTCTAGAGACTTAATCTCTAGGCAAGTATAGACCTCTAAATTAGGTTTTCTTCCTGGTGAGAAACAGGTGTTGTTGTTTTTCTAATGCCTAGGTTGTTTAGCCTTCATCTATCAGATGCTTCAAAGTCTCTTCAATTTAAGATACATTTCGATTCTAATTTATTGACATGACTTTTGCTGTTGTTTAGATCTGCACCACTCCTAGCATTCTTGTTGTTATTGTTTGGATTTGTTTTAGAATTTTCCCTCTTTCCTTGCCTTACCCTGTATACTACAACTATACCCACACTCAAGAATCCTGAGAATCCCATCTATTCTAAAGCCTCTCATGGCCTGAATCTCTCTTCTGCGGGCTTCTTCATATCCTCATAGTTATCCTGGACTGATTTCTACTTGTTGGTCAGCTACATGTATATGGAACCTTTCTCTAGGAACTCTGTATTGACTTTCACATTTATTCTCCTATTCTATCCTGGTATGTGCTCATGCATATTTCTGTATTCACTTTTGTTGACATTTTAACTGCAGAATAATTTTACTAAAGACAAAAATTGTTCCTTATTCATTTCTAGACCTAGTACCCAGTTAGTAAACAAAGACTTGAAGCAATATCTTGAATGAATGAGTTGTATAATATTAGGGATCATCCAACTGCAAGGGAGAAAACAGAATAAAATAAGCTAGACTAATCAAAAGGGTGTTTGGGAACAAGGTAAGACTTGATGAGTACAATTTTGACAAGTTAGATGAAAAGCATGTCACATTATGAAGCAAATTTACAGCAGTGACTAAGCGTGGCACAGGTGAAATAATAAGCAGATTTCTATAATAAGAACTACACGTTTGTATTATTGCTAGTAGGAAATGCAGCTTGGAGAGGCACAATAAAGGTGTATGATGAAGACTCTTTAAAGCTGGCAGAGAAGCAAGTTAGTTCACTGTGTGGGTTATTTATATTTGCCTGTATGGAATTTACTGCTAGTGGTATTTGAGAACTCTTGCAACTGAACAAATCAGGAAAATAATCAATCATTATCTCATGAAATATTTCTCTTTCCTCATTCCCTCTTTTGCATGCTCACTAAACTCTAATTAAACACAGGGTCATTCTTATTCTTCTATACTTTGCACTTGCACATTTTTATTACACTGTTTCTCTGAATGTTAGACTGTTAGTTCTTTGGGTTTTCTTGCAGTTTGTTAAATTTATTTCCTCCTGGATTATTTATCTTTATTCATTTTTATCCACATATATTAATTATAAATAAAATGAGCTTCTTTATGACATTTTCAAGTATGCATGTAATGCATTTTCACTCCATTACCCTCTTATTTGTTTTCCGTCCTTTTCCCTTGGTTTCTTTCCAATTGCCAGTTATTTCCCTTTCTGGTTTATTGTTATTTGTTTGCTTGCCTTATTGTGTTTGCTGACCCATTGCCTTTTATCAGAGTTTCTTACATGATTATGAGTGAGGGATCATTTATAATAGTATACTCTCTCTACCCAAGTGTCTCAGATAGTTTTCTGTTGCTGTGACAAGATACCCTGAGAAAAACAACTCAGGGAAAGATGGCTTTACTTTGGCTCATAGTTCAGACTACAGTACAATCATGGTAAGGGAATCAAGGCAGGCAGAGCATAAAGCATGTCATCACATCGCTCCCAGAGTAAGGAAGCAGAAAGCAATAGTTGTGCTTAGCTGAGGTGGAAATTTCTGGTATCTTTGGAGACTTTAGTTGTACAGGCGATGTTTTTCTGGAAGCTGTCTTATGAAAGGATGTTTTTGCTGAAGCAGACGCATGGGAGGATGCTTTCTTGAGAACAGACACGTGGTGTTTCTCTGGAAGCAGCCTGGAAAAGGGGCATATGATGTTTTGCCAGAGCAGATGCTTGACAGAACACATGATATTTGGAAAGGGTATAAATATAACCCAACAGACAGTGGACAAAGCTGAGTGGTATTGATTCCCCTTGTCACTCTTTGCTGGTCATTGTCAGACTTCATTGAGAGAAATGCATGAAAGAACTGGTGGGATTCCAGTGGCTTCTTGTCACTTCCATGGACTCAGGGAGATTGGCAGAGCCTCAAGGATTTCTGGATCAAATTGCCTTTGCTGACTCGTGAATGGTGTTTGTGGGTGGAGGGAACTACAGCTACTGATTCCTATGAACCGAACTACAGATACCCTGACAATGCAGATTGGATACTTTACAACAAGTTATTTCCAAGCAGGTCCACATCCTCCTTTGTCCCATTAACATTTTTTCCACTACCTCTGGTGGGTGGTGGCCTAGAAGTGAGGTTAAAGCATGTTAAGTACACTTATGAAAGAAGGTTTTGAAAAATATAAGTCTACACTCAACCCATTCTCTCCATTTAGTACAGTACATGGTCTCCACCCAGGAAATAGTTTACTGCATAGCTAAAATAAGTCATCATCTCTAACCAATTAACCTTGTCAAGACAATCCCTTGCAGGAATGGTTAGGGGCCGAATAATCGCTTGCAGGTCTCCCTGAAGGTGTTTCTCTTAAGAGATTCTTGATCCTGTGGCATTGGCATCTGTCTTGGTTAGTTTCAGGTGCTGTGACAAAGAACATGACTAAAATCAACTTAGGGGGCAAAGAGTTTCTTTTAGTTTACAATTTCACAGTACAGTCCACCACTGAGGAAAGTCAGGGAGGAAAATTTTGGAGGTCAAGAACCTGGAATCAGCAACCAGCACAGAGGCCATGAAGGGGTGCTGCTTGCTGTTTACACCCACCTGGCTTGGTCAGACTCCCCCCAACCCCGTTTTTTTTAATTAATGTACCCTTTGACCACTTCTGCTGAGTGGTGTCAAAACCAACCATGGCCTGGCTCCTCCCATGATAATCACCAACCCAGAAAATGCCCTACAGATTCATCTAGAAGCCAATCCCATGGAGCCATTTATTTTTCTATTAAGATTCCTTCTTCCCAGATGACTCTACCTTGTGACAAGGTGACAAAAAACTTTAGTCTCTGACTCTTTTGCCTGTTATTAAGACTACTCTTCTCCTACCGGGCTGGTTGCCTTGCCCAGTCTCAACAGGAGAGGTTTTGCCTTGTCTTACTGATTCTTGTTTTATCCGGTTAGGCTGTCCTCTTTTGGAGGTCTTCTCTCTTCAGGAGAGAAAACCAAGGGGGAGTGGAACTGGGAGAGAGATAATGAACTTACTATAAACACACCGGAAGAGGCGTGCCCTTGTGATCCCTTACTGCCTTAGCTGCCATTTCTGCCTATAGCTCTTCTAAATATGTATCTACTTGTTTCCAGTCTAGCTAACCAGTGCTTTTAAAATAGAAATACTTGCAGTCAGTTAGATACAACTAAGTCTATTTCTCTTTTTTTCTGGACATCTTGTATGCAAAACAAGGATTCCATCCCTGAAACACATCACAAACTACAGTTTGGAGAAGAAGCTTAACATCCACTGGTTAGAAAAGAACTTCTCTAAAGCCACTCGTGATGGAGTAAAATAAGACAAAACTAAAAAGAAGCTTACCATGGCACAGTATGGTGGGCTATTTCAAGGCATGCTGACAACTAAAATTGGCTATACATTATCAAGCGTCACTAAATCACTCACATTTGCCACCAGAACCAATCATTACTTCATATTTTCTTTGTGTGTAATGTGAATTTAGATTTTTCATTAATTTATTTATTTATTCACTTTACATCCCAGTCATGGCCCCACCTCCCTCCTTTATTCCCACCCTCACAAATCCCTCCTCTCATTGCTCCCTCCCATTAAAGGAGCTACCCCTTTGGCGTCAGCCTGTCCTTGGACATCCATTTGTAGCAGGCCTAAAAGCAACCTCTTTGACTGAGGTCCAATCACACAGTTCAGTTAGGACAAAGGGATCCAATGGCTGGCAATAGGGACAGCCCCTACAACAATTGTTTGGAGACCCCATGAAGACTAAGCTGCACATGTGCTACAAATGTGTGTCTGTGGGGGGCAGGGTAGAAACAGATCCTGCAAGCTATTTTTGGTTGGTGGTTCAGTCTCTGTGAGCCTCCATGGGCCCAAGTTAGTTGGCTCTGTGGGTCTTCTTGTGATGTCCTTGTCCCCCCCTGCCTTAGTCTTATTCTCCACTCTTCTACAAGACTCCTTGATGTTTGACTGTGAGTCCCTGCATCTGTTTCCATTTACTGTTGGATGAATCCTCTCAGAAGACAGTTATGCTAGGCTCCCATCCTCAAGCGTACCATAGTGTCATGGGTTGGATCTCTCCCATGAGATGAGTCTCAAGTTGGGCCAGTCATTGGTTGGTCATTCCCTCAATCTCTGCTCCATCTTTATCCATGCACATCTTATAGGCAGGACAAATTTTGGGTCAAAGGCCTTGTGGGTTGATGTTAACACAGCATTCTTCTAATTTTCAAGCCTACATACAAAATTGGATTCCTCTTTATTTACTCAGACTCTTCCCACTATGGCATTTATTCATGATTTGTTTTATTCCTATGTTGATTAAGAACAGTTTTATTTAGGGAAATAAGCTGAGATGCAGAAATGTCAGTATTTATAGCAAATTCCTTAGGACCACGCTATTTATCCTAACAGGTGGAAACATGAAATTCTTGATTATACCAAGTCGCTTTTGTCAACCACCTATTCCTCAAAGACTGTTAGTTGAAATTTTTCTTAGAAGAATTCCACTTAGTTTGACCTTTTATCACAGTAAACTCTTACATGGCATTTTCTCATAGTATACATGATGTGTATACACATACAAACTTCAAAAGACTGGAAAAACACATGCAAGATAAAGGTTGGTGACTCATTTAATATTATTTCTCCTTGGAAAATTAAGTAATTACATAAATATACTAAAGCTTCTATAGTTTTATACAAATTAGATATCCCTCAGTTTCACAAAAAAATGCCAAATTTTTAAAAAATTAAATACTGGTATTACACTAACTTGACAGAACTGCTCTATAATAAATGATACTTATTTTTAAAATCACAGTAATTGGGAAGTTTGTAAAAGTCCAAATTCAAATTCATGAACTATTTACATTTCAGATTTCAATTTTTAGTAGAAAAATTTTAGTTGTAATGTCACCTCCACAGCAGCCTAATTTATTTAGTGTTCAAGAAAATAAAATAGGTTAAATTATTATATAATTATGAGGCATGCTTTAAAATTGCTTCAATATGTCCTATTTCAAAAATTGTCCTCATCTATAAATGACACAAAAATCAGTGTTCAAAATAAGTAATGAATGAACTATTTCAATAAAAGCACCAGGCAAATCACTGCTTATAAAATTACACTTAATAGTACCTTAAACTAATGAAATAAAAGAGTTCTGTTGAGTAGTAATCATTTTTCCATCTCTGTAAATTCTGTTTGTATAAGTAATGAACCAATACTTCAGGCCTCTGCAGAATACCCTCCGAACATTTTTATTTGGCTGATCGTCCTTTTGTGGGAGATGATTTGAAGTTGAACAGTTACTGTAAATGAATTGGCTTGAATGTATGGCTCTAAATTAGTGAACACAAATTACGGTGCCATGATTTTTCATTACGTTGGCTGATATAGGATTACATTTAAATATATTATAATCGAGAAATGATTTGAGCACGACATGTTAAGCCACTATGATCAGTTATCTACCTCTATATTTAGCCCCTTTTCTGGGATGATAGATTTAGTAATTCAGGAACTCACTGCAAGCATAGGAACTTACAAACAGTTCACTGTCCTTTCAAAGGTTTTTGGGAAACAAGGAAGAAAGGATAGTCCTTTAGTCTGGCTCAGTATAGATTATTGTTTTCAGAAGGCTACAGGAACGTAAGAGTTGCATGCTGGGAAGGGAAGATTAGAAGATCCCAGTTATCTTTGGGAGAAGAGAACACTATTTTTCAAGTGTATATAAAAATCTCTAGAATCTTTAGGATAAAAATTTGTCCTAAAGAAAAGCAGGCAGATAGAAGAAAAGGCACAAACCTTTTCAAGATCTTTAAAATATGGTATTTTCACCTTATCTTACATTCGAATGTCAGAAATAGCGCTTATTTCATTTCTAAGTATTTTTCACCCAATTTGGCAAGAATCTCTAGTAATGTACCATTGGTTTCTATTTGCTTCTCTATATTCTGAGAATATAATGCAATTACATCACTTCCCCTTTCCTTTCTCCCCCTCCCCCCAAGCCCTTTCATATAGATCACCCTTTGCTCTCTTTCACATACATGGCTCTCTTTTTCACTTATTGACGTTACATGCATATATGTATATGTTTATAAACATATATTTCAAAATAAAGCCTGCTCATTCTTTATAATGTTACTTGTACATATGTTTTCAGGACTGACCATTTAGTAGCAAATAACAAGTTGTGGTGATCTTCCCTGAAGAAGACTATTTCTCCCACATCCAGGACTCCTTAGCTGCTTGTCATTCTTTGAGTATTGTAGAAGCTTTGTGAGATTTTCCTCATCTACTTTATCATGCCTATTGCCATTTTCCTTGTTCAGTTCAGTACTTAACCACTTAGACAGTCATTTCTATGTATGTTTTAGCTTCTTAGTCATTTTAATATTGGATTTTTAGAATCAAAATGTCTTACTAATTTCACATATAGCTATGCAAATTGTGCAAAACTATTATTTGATAATCCAGGATTATAAACCACCAATGTACCATCAATGAAGATCACATATGGCTTCCAACATAAGTCTGTCAATGTCAATGAATGAAACATTACTTAAAAATATAGATAATTTACATGAAGGAAATGTCCTAGTAGAAAATCAAAGTGAAAACTTTTTAAAGTCCTAAAGATGCTACCATTATTGGTACATGTCTATAATCTCAGCACTGAGGTAAGAGTTTGAGGCCAGCCTGGGCCTCAGAGTGACGTTGGCTCACAAAGCATGGGGCTACAGAGAACTTATGTTTGGTTCCAAGCACTCATATTGAGAGGCTCATAACTGTCTGTAATTCCAGTTAAAGGAAATTCAACATCTCCTTGCCCCCAATGATACTTTTGCACACAAACCCTCACACAGACATATATACATACAGATAATCAAAAGTACACAACTCATTTTTAAAGACCTGAAGAAAGCAGTGCTTGCATAAAAATTGTAAACAAAACACCTACCAACCATCAATATACCATTCTATAGACAAACTCTTTAAGGTGTTAAAAGAGAGAATAAGAAGAGAATTTCTGAGCATCATTGTATTTAGACTTTGCTATAATGGATTTTCTTCTTGTTTAGTCTATTTTTTGGTTTATTTGTTTGTTCATTTGTTTATTTGTTTTATAGTACTGGAATTTGAAGCCACACTAAAATGTGTTCTCTACCACTAAGTCACCACCCAACCCTATGACATAATTTTATTTGTCCATTTTTCTTTGATGCTTCATTTTCCTTTGATATCTAGATTGTTATCTCTGTATTTGATATGTGCAGGTAATTAAGGAATGAATATATACTTTAAAAATACCATTACTCATCTCTATCAAAATTAATAATTTGTACATAAGTGAAAATTTAAATGTATTTATTTTATGAGGCTTGAGAGGTGATGACAGCAGCAAGGTCACACTCTAGGAGCAAGATGCCAAGTGTATGTGTCTCTGTGTGTATATGTATGGTACATGTGCATATGTGCCTATGGTACACATGTCTAGCTGTCCCTTGAAGTCAGAAAGAGGCATTTGGGTCCACTGGAGCTATAATTACAAGGAGTTTTGGGTCATATAACATGAATACAGGGAACTAAATAAACCCAAGTCCTCTCAAAGAGTAGCAAGCACACTTAAATGGTGAGCCACTTCTTTATTCCCCCCTCCCCCGCCAAGTAATCTTAAACTAATCTCTGAGTATACAATCACCCCCAAAGTAAGTTTGCAGCAGATCTTCTCTCTAAAACCTATATATGTATAGTCACATGGAACCATCATTCTTAGAAAGCTGAGGCCTCAATGAGAATACTGAGATTTTTATTTCATCAGTTCAGATAGGTACATAGATACACAGATAACAGAGATACAGATATACATAGACAGATAGGTGATAGAAAAGTGATTATAGATAGATGATAGATATAATTAATATATAGATAATGAATAAGTAGATGATAATAAATAGATGATAGATAGATAGATAGATAGATAGATAGATGATAGATAGATAGATAGATAGATGATAGATAGATAGATAGATAGATAGATAGATACATACATACATACATACATACATACATACATACATAGAAGCCTTTGTGGGGACAGAGTGACATGGTTCCTGTCCCTGGGAGAGGGTTCTGGTGTGAGCCTCCATGAGTGTTGATGTCTGCTGTGGGCAGAATGCTTGTTTGTGTAATAATGTATATATTTTCTGGACCCACTAGCAGTAGAAGACTCTTTCCTTCCAAGGAATGTTATCCTATTTGATAATTAGAAACCACGTGAATCCAAGAGTCCAGGGTGTGGATATGTCTCCACTAAATGGTAAGCACTGGGACTTTAAGGACAGCCCTTCTATGGGAAAGAGCTCTAAATATATGAATGTGAAATATATAATTTCTCAACTATGCAAAACTATAATGATGCAGTGATTCATATGAGGGGGCTTCATGAGTCTAAAGGAACAGAGGCAGATGCACTATGGGCCAACATGTCAGAAAGATACTAAGGGAGGAAATAAGGAAACTTAGGGATAGAAACTGCGGGAGATCCCACCCAGCTAAGTTTTTTTGTGCATGTTTAAAAAGGAAAATAGATTCCTGAGTTCAGGATCATCCTAGGACAGAGCATGGTAGAAATGGTAATTTCAGGACAGAGTCCCAACCAACTTGCTTATAATGTGGGCAGAAAGAACTCTGAATTCTTTTGCAATGTTAAGAAAAAAAGTATAAACCGGGCTTGGTGGCACACACCTTTAATCCCAGTACTCGGGAGGCAGAGGCAGGCAGATTTCTGAGTTCGAGGCCAGCCTGGTCTACAGAGTGAGTTCCAGGACAGCAAGGGCTACACAGAGAAACCCTGTCTCAAAAAAAAAAAAACAAAACAAAACAAAAACAAAAACAAACAAACAAAAAAAAAAAGGAAAAAAAAGTGTGCTTGCTGTCTGTCTCCTAAGAATCAAAGGGCTGTGGTCTGGGATGCTAATACCATAAGGCAATCAAAAGAAAACCAGGAATAAATGAATGGATTGATAATGTAAAATAAAAGAGTGGATCTGTGTTCTGCTGGAGATGAGCAATTCAGCAATTCAGAAAATTTATTAGGAGAAAAGAGAGAACTGCTTGGAGAGTTCACATAAACACACACATACACACACAACAACACACACACACACACGCACGCACGCACGCACGCACGCACGCACGCAAGCAAGCAAGCAGGACATGGACAGAGATATCTTTTAGAATAGACAGAGAGATCTCCAGAAAAAAAATAGAATATGGAAAGAAGCAGACTAGAAAAGGTGTATCATCAGGTCATCTTCTAGTCAGTCTTTTTTTTTTTTTTTTCTTTTTGGTTAGGTATTTTCCTCATTTACATTTCCAAAGCTATCCCAAAAGTCCCCCATACCCTCCCCCACAACCCCATACCCACCCACTCCCACTTTTTGGCCCTGGCATTCCCCTGTACTAGGGCATATAAAGTTTGCAAGTCCAATGGGCCTCTCTTTCCAGTGATGGCCAACTAGGCCATCTCTTGATACATATGCAGCTAGAGACAAGAGCTCCGGGTACTGGTTAGTTCATATTGTTGTTCCACCTATAGGGTTGCAGATCCCTTTAGCTCCTTGGGTATTTTCTCTAGCTCCTCCATTAGGGGCCCTGTGATCCATCCAATAGCTAACTGTGAGCATCCACTTATGTGTTTGCTAGGCCCCGGCATAGTCTCACTAGAGACTGCTATATCAGGGTCCTACCAGCAGAATCTTGCTAGTGTATGCAATGGTGTCAGCATTAGGAGGCTGATTATGGGATGGATCCCTGGATATGGCAGTCTCTAGATGTTCCATCCTTTTGTCTCAGCTCCAAACTTTGTCTCTGTACCTCCTACCATGGGTGTTTTGTTCCCAATTCTAAGAAGGGGCAAAGTGTCCACACTTAGGTTTTTGTTTTTCTTGAGTTTCATGTGTTTTGCAAATTGTAACTTATATCTTGGGTATTCTAAGTTTCTGGGCTAATATCTACTTATCAGTGAGTACATATCATCTGAGTTCTTTTGTGATTGGGTGACCTCACTCAGGATAATGCCCTCCAGGTCCAACCATTTGCCTAGGAATTTCAAAAATTCATTCATTTTAATAGCTGACTGGTACTCCATTGTGTAGATGTACCACATTTTTGTATCCATTCCTCTGTTGAGGGGCATCTGGGTTCTTTCCAGCTTCTGACTATTATAAATAAGGCTGCTATGAACATAGTAGAGTATGTTTCCTTCTTACTAGTTGGGACATCTTCTGGATATATGCCCAGGAGAGGTATTACAGGATCCTCCAGTAGTACCATGTCCAATTTTCTGAGAAACCGCCAGACTGATTTCCAGAGTGGTTGTACAAGCTTGCAATCCCACCAACAGTGGAGGAGGGTTCCTCTTTCTCCAAATCCTCGCCAGCATCCTCACCTGAATTTTTGATCTTAGCCATTCTGACTGGTGTGAGATGGAATCTCAGCGTTGTTTTGATTTGCATTTCCCTGATGTTTAAGGATGCTGAACATTTTTTTCAGGTGTTTCTCAGCCAAACGGTATTCCTCAGGTGAGAATTCTTTGTTTTGCTCTGAGCCCCATTTTTTAATGGGGTTATTTGATTTTCTGGAGTCCACCTTCTTGAGATCTTTATATATATTGGATATTAGTCCTCTATCTGATTTAGGATAGGTAAAGATCCTTTCCCAATCTGTTGGTGACCTTTTTGTCTTATTGACAGTGTCTTTTGCCTTACAAAATCTTTATAGTTTCATGAGGTCCCATTTGTCAATTCTTGATCTTACAACACAAGCCATTGCTGTTCTATTCAGGAATTTTTCCCCTGTGCCCAAATTTTCAAGGTGTTTCCCCACATTCTCCTCTATAAGTTTCAGGGTCTCTGGTTTTATGTGGAGCTCCTTGATCCACTTAGATTTGACCTTAGTACAAGGAGATAGGAATGGACTAATTCACATTCTTCTACATGATAACCGCCAGTTGTACCAGCACCATTTGTTGAAAATGCTGTCTTTTTTTCCACTGGATGGTTTTAGCTCCCTTGTCAAAGATCAAGGGACCATAGGTGTGTAGGTTCATTTCTGGGACTTCAATTCTATTCCATTGGTTTACTTTTCTGTCGCTATACCGGTACCAGGCCCTTTTTATCACAATTGCTCTGTAGTAAAGCTTTAGGTAGGGCATAGTGATTCCACCAGAGGTTCTTTTATCCTTGAGAAGAGTTTTTACTATCCTAGGTTTTTTGTTGTTCCAGATGAATTTGCAGATTGTTCTTTCTAATTCGTTGAAGAATTGAGTTCGAATTTTGATGGGGATTGCATTGAATCTGTAGATTGCTTTTGGCAAGATAGCCATTTTTACAATGTTGATCCTGCCAATCCATGAGCATGGGAGATCTTTCCATCTTCTGAGATCTTCTTTAATTTCTTTCTTCAGAGACTTGAAGTTCTTATCATATCGATCTTTCATTTCCTTAGTTAGAGTCATGCCAAGGTATTTTATAATATTTTTGCCTATTGAGAAGGGTGTTGTTTCCCTAATTTATTTCTCAGCTTGTTTATTATTTGTGTAGAGCAAGGCCATTGACTTGTTTGAGTTAATTTTATATCCAGCTACTTCACCGAAGCTGTTTATCAGGTTTAGGAGTTCTCTGGTGGAATTTTTAGGGTCACTTATATATACTATCATATCATCTGCAAAAAGTGATATTTTGACTTTTTCTTTTCCAATTTTTATCCCCTTGATCTCCTTTTGTTGTTGAATTGCTCTGGCTAGGACTTCAAGTACAATGTTGAATAGGTAGGGCGAGAGTGGACAGCCTTGTCTAGTCCCTGATTTTAGTTGGATTGCTTCCAGCTTCTCACCATTTACTTTGATGTTGGCTACTGGTTTGCTGTAGATTGCTTTTATTATGTTTAGGTATGGGCCTTGAATTCCTGATCTTTCCAAGACTTTTATCATGAATGGGTGTTGGATTTTCTCAAATGCTTTCTCAGCATCTAACGAGATGATCATGTGGTTTTTGTCTTTGAATTTGTTTATATTATGGATTACGTTGATGGATTTTTGTATATTAAACCATCCCTGGATCCCTGGAATAAAACCTACTTGGTCAGGATGGATGATTGTTTTGATGTGTTCTTGGAATCTGTTAGCGAGAATTTTATTGAGTATTTTTGCATCAATATTCATAAGGGAAATTGGTCTGAAGTTCTCTATCTATGTTCGATCTTTCTGTGGTTTAGGTATCAGAGTAATTGTGGCTTCATAGAATGAGTTGGGTAGAGTACCTTCTACTTCTCTTTTGTGGAATAGTTTGTGTAGAACTGGAATTAGATCTTCTTTGAAGGTCTGATAGAACTCTGAACTAAACCCATCTGGTCCTGGGCTTTTTTTGGTTGGGAGAACATTAATGTCTGCTTCTATTTCTTTAGGGGATATAGGACTGTTTATAACATTAACCTGATCCTGATTTAACTTTGGTACCTGGTATCTGTCTAGAAATTTGTCCATTTCGTCCAGGTTTTCCAGTTTTGTTGAGTATAGCCGTTTGTAGAAGGATCTGATGGTGTTTTGGATTTCTTCAGGGTTTGTTGTTATGTCTCCCTTTTCATTTCTGATTTTGTTAATTAGGATGCTCTCCCTGTGCCCTCTAGTGAGTCTGGCTAAGGGTTTATCTATCTTGTTGATTTTCTCAAAGAACCAGCTCCTGGTTTGGTTGATTCTTTGAATAGTTCTTCTTGTTTCCACTTGGTTGATTTCACCCCTGAGTTTGATTATTTCCTGCCATCTACTCCTCTTGGGTAAATTTGCTTCCTTTTTTTCTAGAGCTTTTAGGTGTGTTGTCAAGCTGCTAGTGTGTGCTCTCTCTAGTTTCTTTTTGGAGGCACTCAGAGCTATGAGTTTCCCACTTAGAAATGCTTTCATAGTGTCCCATAAGTTTGGGTATGTTGTGGCTTCATTTTCATTAAACTCTAAAAAGTCGTTAATTTTTTTCTTTTTTCCTTCCTTGACTAAGGTATCATTGAGAAGAGTGTTGTTCATTTTCTATGTGAATGTTGACTTTCCATTATTTATGTTGTTATTGAAGATCAGCCTTAGTCCATGGTGGTCTGATAGGATACATGGGACAATTTCAATATTTTTGTATCTGTTGAGGCCTGTTTTGTGACGAATTATATGGTCAGTTTTGGAGAAGGTACCATGAGGTGCTGAGAAGAAGGTATATCCTTTTGTTTAAGGATAAAACGTTCTGTAGATATCTGTTAAGTCCATTTGTTTCATCACTTCTGTTAGTTTCACTGTGTCCCTGTTTAGTTTCTGTTTCCACGATCTGTCCATTGGTGAAAGTGGTTGTTGAAGTCTCCCACTATTATTGTGTGAGGTTTGATATGTGCTTTGAGCTTTACTAAAATTTCTTTAATGAATGTGGCTGCCCTTGCATTTGGAGCATAGATATTCAGAATTGAGAGTTCCTCTTGGAGGATTTTACCTTTGATAATTATGAAGTGTCCTGCCTTGTCTTTTTTGATAACTTTGGGATGGAAGTTGATTTTATTCGATATTAGAATGGCTACTCCAGCTTGTTTCTTCAGACCATTTGCTTGGAAAATTGTTGTCCAGACTTTCACTCTGTGGTAGTGTCTGTCTTTTTCCCTGAGATGGGTTTCCTGTAAGCAGCAGAATGTTGGGTCCTGTTTGTGTAGCCAGTCTGTTAGTCTATGTCTTTTTATTGGGGAATTGAGTCTATTGATATTAAGAGATATTAAGGAAAAGTAATTGTTGCTTCCTTTCATTTTTGTTGTTAGAATTGGCATTCTGTTCTTGTGGCTGTCTTCTTTTTGGTTTGTTGAGGGATTACTTTCTTGCTTTTTATAGGGTGTGGTTTCCATCCTTGTATTGGTTTTTTTTCTGTTATTATCCTTTGAAGGACTGGATTCATGGAAAGATAATGTGTGAATTTGGTTTTGTCGTGGAAAACTTTGGTTTCTCCATGTATGGTAATTGAGAGTTTGGCCGGGTATAGTAGCCTTGGCTGGCATTTGTGTTCTCTTAGTGTCTGTATAACATCTGTCCAGGATCTTCTGGCTTTCATAGTCTCTGGTGAAAAGTCTGGTGTAATTCTGATAGGCCTGCCTTTATATGTTACTTGACCTTTTTCCCCTTACTGCTTTTAATATTCTATCTTTATTTAGTGCATTTGTTTTTCTGATTATTATGTGTCAGTAGGAATTTCTTTTCTGGTCCAGTCTATTTGGAGTTCTGTAGGCTTCTTGTATGTTCATGGGCATCTCGGGAAGGGACTTGTGCCCCTGATCAGGCTGGGTTTTCTGCTTCCCTAACTAATGCAGTCTCAGTTCCCGAGGGATTGGATTGGAGCAGACGCTGTGTTCCACTCACCAGAGGTCTTAAGATCCTGTGGTGCATCTTGTAGGTAGCTGGTGGGTGTCAGCATACTCTTCACCCTAGCTACCCTAGTGCTGGCCCGACCAGAAGGGACTTGTCCTAGTCAGTATTTTTGCTTCTTCCAGACACCCAGTCTCAGAGATTCCCTTTCAAGCCAAGGCTGACCCTTGGAATGATAGATAGATAGATAGATAGATAGATAGACAGACAGACAGATAGATTACTTGTGTTTTGAGACAGATTTCCTCATTGGTATAAAAATGGATGACTAGCAAAATATGAGCAAATTGATAAACAGTACAACTGAAACAGAGGTAAGAAAAGTGAAGTCTGATGGTTAGCATTTATTATCAACTTTAAATTGAAAATCACCATAGAACCAAATGCCTGGACATGTTTTCAAGAAAATTTCTAGATCAGATTAACTGAAGTTAGAAAAATTACTTCAGATGTAGGCAATACCACTCCAACACTGGAGTTAAAGGAAGAGAAAGGTAACTGAGAAGTACTGTCTATCTTGCTGCATCCAGAATGTGGATGCAGGGTAATGAGATATTGGCAGTTCCCACCAGCATGTAATCCTAAATGTACTCTAAAGCATGGGGACAAAATAATTCTTTCCTCCTTTAAGTTGTTTTTGCATGGCTTGATTAGAGCACTGAGAAAAGTAACTGGTAAGAAAATTTGGTACCAAGAAGTGTATCTGTTGCTACAATAAATTTGACCATATGGTTCTTAGGCCCTTGGAAATGGCTTATAGAAGGAATGTAGAATAATATGAGATTTTTGTTTTAAAATCCTAGAGTCTAGAAATACAGTTTAATGGCCCAGTCCTATGGGTGTTTGGAAGATCAGCATGCCAAGAAATGCCTAGAAATTAGATGCTCAACCAATGATGTTTCAGAGTAAACAAAGACTGTTGGAAACTGGTTAGAGCCATTCATAGGATATTCTGGCAATGAATCTGGCTGACTCAATCCCCCTACATGACAACTTGATTCAGCAGATCATATATTCAAAACTAGAGTACTAATTTGTTGTTTGGTATAGAATATTTCAGCTTGCTGGCTTCAACCAGACTTAATAGTGAAAGAGAATTATATATATACAATTATATATATATATATATATATATATATATATATATGAAATACAGTTATTTGCAGTTTGGAAAGAAAGAGATTGTGAGCAGCTTTAATCTTCCTAATAAGAAGAATTAAAGAGTTGCTATAACTATGAGGAAATTAGGTCATTAAAGTGAAACCTGGAAGCCTGTTCTGAGGTGAAAAGAAAGGGACATGATGATAAGATTCAACCCATTGTAGAAACCCTCTTGTGAAAAAAAAATCTCAAACAAAACCAAATTAGTTTGAAAGGAAAGAGTTTAAGCTAATATTGCTACTAAAAAGACTCTGTTTAAAAACATCAACCACTCAATACATAAAGGACAAATACAATCATGGTCCAAGCAGGGAAGAGTGAACTGATTTGGAAGTAGAACTGGAAAGTATCATTCATGTTGAACTGGTTTGGTGCTGGGTTAAAGGGATTGTATAGTCTTGGACCACAATTCTAGAGAGCCGCTGAAGCTAGGCAAGGCATGGTAGTACTGCATCTCCTGAAATGTAGAGGGCCTTGAGAAGCTACTGTTTAAAGATTAAAAGCTAAGTTACACTGGAGACATTAGAATGCTGCAGATACCCAGACCATAGGACTTCATTCTTGGGAAGCTGTGGAAATGGTAAATAAAGAAGCTCTGTATGTCTTAATACGGAGCTGAAGGGGTGGAGTGATCTAAACCTTTGGAACCAGGTGATTCCATCATGAGCTCCAGGAGACAGAGATAGAACTACGAGAGTTTGAGTTTCTTGTGCTGAATTTTCATTATGTTTTGATATGATCAGTCTTTGCTACCACTCCATTAATCTGTTGGGACATGGGAATGTTTAAGCCACCCATCAATGGTAGATTAAAGTACCAAAGTTGGGTCTCAATATTTAAGATTTAAAAAAAAATGTTGTAAAGGCCTATTATAAAAAGATAACAATATGCCTCAAAAGAAATTTCAGTCCTTAGAACAGTGTTAAGATTTTATGAGGACTTATAAAGATACATTAAAGATATTTTTATTATTAGATGAAATAAACCCTTAGTGACATAAGAGGAATATTATGATTTTAAATGATATGTTTCAAAGAATGCTGCAGAGAGACCTCACTTGAGTCCTCGATCCACAGGCAAAACTCGGATTCCGGTGGTTACAGGCAAGCAAGGAATTGGCTCAGATGACAGACACGGACACAGAGAGAGTGTCTGTTTGTCATCTGAGAAGAATTAAAGAGTATCTGAATGTATTTTTGTCAAAGTGAGCATCAGTCTTTTATATTACATGAAACAAAGAAATTAAGTGATGCATTAAGGCCATCAAGGTATATTGAAGTTATCTGATGCAAAATTACTTTTACAACAAAACAGAAGAATGCGTACTTAAAAGCTAACAGGAACCAACTGGGATAAAATCAATGTTAACAACTGGGATCAAAAGCAGCCCCACCTAAGATCAGTTTAATCTTAAAAGCCAGGGTCAAGGGCTTCAAGCCCTTGCCATAGTTCCAATCCTAGTCTATTGTATAATCCACCTTGCCCCTAGGCCATTGTAAATTCCTGTGTATGGGAGTGGCTCAGCTATCTATAGTTCTAAGTATCTACTCTAGTTCCTCCTTAGACCACAACTTTCCTTTTTCTTAGGTCTTTGTAAATTCTTGTGTAGGGCAGTGACTCAGCTATCTATGCCCTGTGTTGGCTCAAGGACTGCCTGGATATTTTAACACTGGTGAAGAATCTAACTTAGCTATATGTCAAAATCAATCCTTAGAGGCACTTAAAATAAAGCAATATTGAGGGGAAGTATACAGATCCATTTACCAACTAAAGCCTAAGGTTCCAGGAGACTAAGTTTCCGTGAACTTTTCATCTAGGGACTGTGTCCAGGCTTTGGGGCTTGTCACGTGGGTCACTGCTGGAGTGGATGTGGCAAAAGAGTAGTTTTGATGTTTAATTTTGAATGTCAAAGGCGTATGCTTAGGAATCTCCATAGAGGCAAACCTCTAGCATGTCTTTGATAAAGTCCCTGAGTGAGATTTATTGAAGAGGGTCTATGCACTGTAAATGTAAACACATCACAATTCCTTGGGCTAGGAGTCTCTAATTAATTAAGAGGAAAAAGGGACATGAGCAGAAGCACCATCTCTCTCTATTCCTGACTACAATTGCAATGTTACTATTTGCCTCACATCATTTTTTCCATGCCTTCCCACCATCATAGACTGAACCCTTCAATGCGAGCCAAAATAACTCTTCTATCCCTTATGTTTCTTCGTGTCATGTTTGATACTACTATGAGTAAACTAATAACAGAATGGGAGAAGGATGGAAGCAGATGGCTGAAAAGTGAATTAAGGAAGAAGATGATAGGGTGGTAATCTGAATGGAAATGTCTCTCTGACACAAAGTTGCCTTCTAAGGACAGAGAAGATGTGCTGTGGGAAAACATGTTTATATCTTCTGTGTGGCTAAGGATCACCAAAAGTACCAATATCTCTCATTAAGACAGTTTGAATACTAATAGAGTAAAACTGATAATAAATGAAATGTGGCACTTTTTTTTCTAGATCAGCAAACAGGCTATAGTGAAAATAATGGTAATGAGGAGAAAAGAATGATGCCAATCAAGGTATATTATGAAAACCTGATATGAACAAAGCATCGGTGGTGTGGGAAACTTGTAGCTAAGATCCTAAGCAGTTATGATGATCCCAGGACAAGAAACATCCCATGTGGAAACCAAGGCAGTGATGTGCTGCATGTGTGGAGGCAACAGCAAAGAGCTCAGCATGGCAATAGACTGAATCAGAAGATGAAATGAGAGAGGCAGGCGTCACACCGCACAAAGGTTACAAAGGATTCAGGATGTCACTCTGAGGTGAGAAGGCATTAGAGTGTTTGGAACAAAAGAGTGACATGTTGTGACACGCTTTAAAGGGATATCGCTGTGCTGCCTTCAGGTAACTAGATGGCAGAGTGACAGGGGTGAGAGCAGGAGAACAGTAAGGAGGAAGTTTTATAAGTGTTTTGCTCTGTGGGATCACTGCTGACACAAGTTGCCAGATAACAAAGGGAATTAGTTATATTTCGTTTACTAAAGTGACTGCAGGCAGATCATTGTCATGTCAGCTCTTTGAGGTGTTCTTGCAAAAACATTTTAAAAATAACACAGGTATTCAGGGCCAAACCTCACCAAAATAAAACTCTGTAATCAAATAAATGTTCGGATCAATTATTTCACTTTCCATTCCAGTAGAATATCTATAGCTTATATTTTATTTGCATTAAATGTTATAAATAAATGATACTTTTAATATTTAATATCTTAGCATGCAATATTTTCTATTATGACATTTATTTTTCTACCTTCAATTTTACATTTTTCTAACTCATATTATATACTACCAAATACTCAATTTGAACAAGATTCATGACTATATCCAAAGTATTTTTGTGGATTTGTCCAGCATTTGAAAAAAAATCCAGTCTTTTAAACTATTAGTTTTCTTCAGTAAATTCCATTGTAATTTCCTGTAAGCCTCACAATATTTGTAGGATATCTGAATTTTTTAAAAGATATCAATTCATGAAGATTTCTCTTGGGTACCCGCTGGCACCACATTATGATCCCTTTGCTGAAGATACTATTAGCAGAGTATATATACATGTTGCAAAGAAATCAAGATGGAAATTGTAGAAGAATTATAATCTAGCAACGTGGCTGTTCTGGAAACGAATCATACCCAAAAACCTATGTCTGTGTGATCTGGCTGGAATATATATATAGCCTTAGTACAAACCATTAAGACCAAACACTGTAGATAAAGATAATTTGTAGAAGGAAGTAACCATGTTTGAAATTGATGTCAAATTGAAGGACAAAGTGACAAATCAGAGAAAGATTTGATGGAATGAGTCAGATATAGAATACACTCAGAGAGAGAGAGAGAGAGAGAGAGAGAGAGAGAGAGAGAGAGAGAGAGAGAGAGAAGGAAGTTTTATCAGGACAGTTTTAAAGAGACAAGTTGTAAGTGAAAACAGAACAAGCCAGTTAAGGCCAAAAGGACAATTCATTGTGTAGCTGAGAGAAGCCAAATTGAATCAGTTAGTTTGGAGAGGAGTTTGAACCAGAACAGTGGAGTTAAACCAGCTAGCCAAAATTCAGAAATAACTAGAAAGAGTGAATGTATTCAGCAGTAAGTCTCTAAGACAATTATATCTGGCAAATACAGGTTACATTTACAAGAACTGATAGGAAAACTGTCTCCCTCTGGGTAGCTTCCTAATCCTGGACAATGTTATATAGGCTGCTGGAAGACAAGAGACATCATTGTGAATCTTATCACCTGTGAAACCATCTTGCCAGGCAAAATGTACCTATTTGTGCAATAGCAGAGTATTGTTATGCAGGTAACCAAATGATCTCTGATTGGATTTGAGACCCACTTCATAGGAGGGAATCCATGCTTGGTATGTAAACCTGAAGAAAAATAACCATAAGCAAACATGGCCATGAAGATCATTGGCCCTAGAGGGAAAATGAATACCATTGTTTTACTAGTGTTGAGCTCTCCTCTATATGCTTGTGTTTATACCTGTAGACAGGTGCTATATTGGGTCCTAATCAAAGAAGTCTCCCATTACAGAGAACTTGTGAATGTAGAGACTGACTTATAATATAAAAAGTTCTATAAGAGATAAAGGCTCATCCCTAAACAAAATATTGATGTCATATATTCTAATGCTTAGGGAATGTCTTAGTGTTTTACTACTATGAACAGACACCATGACCAAAGCAACTCTTATAAGGATAATATTTAATTGTGGCTGGCTTACAGGTTCAGAGGTTCAGTCCATAATCATCAAGATGAGAAGCATGGAGACAACCGGCCACCTTCCTGGTGAGAGCACAGGGGTCTGCCCGGCCTGAGAGGTTTTTGCCTCAGGCCCCGGCGGGAGCCTCCTTGGCTCCGGGACTCCGCGGAGGGCAGGCTGCACGGGTGAGGGTGTGGAATACAGAGGCCAGCCTTTTCTGGGACAGGCGAGAGCCAGAGAGCTTCTGAGGCGGCGCCATCTTCCGCTCCAGACAACTGGCCACCTTCCTGGCCAAAGCAACACAGCTTCTGGGAAAGATCCTGTTTTGGGCCTTCATCTTCAACCAGGATGATCCAAACACCAGATAACTGTGCACCTTCCCTGAAAGAGGAGAGCTTGCCTGCAGAGACTGCTCTGACCACTGAAACTCAGAGGAGAGAGCTAGTCTCCCACATCTGCTGATAGAGGGTAACAAAATCAACAGAGGAATAATCTCTAAACAAAGACAACTATAACAACTAACTCCAGAGATTGCCAGATGGCGAAAGGTAAACGTAAGAATCCTACTAACAGAAACCAGGACCACTCACCATCATCAGAATCCAGAACGCCCACTTCGCCCAGTCCAGGGCACCCTAACACACCTGAAAAGGTAGACCTGGATTTAAAAGCATTTCTCATGATGATGGTAGAGGACATAAAGAAGGAATTTAATAACTCACTTAAAGAAATACAGGAGAACACTGCTAAAGAGTTACAAGTCCTTAAAGAAAAACAGGAAAACCCAACCAAACAGGTAGAAGTCCTTATAGAAAAACAGGAAAACACATCCAAACAGGTGATGGAAATGAACAAAACCATACTAGACCTAAAAAGGGAAGCAGACACAATAAAGAAAACCCAAAGTAAGGCAACGCTGGAGATAGAAACCCTAGGAAAGAAATCTGGAGCCATAGATGCCAGCATCAGCAACAGAATACAGGAGATGGAAGAGAGAATCTCAGGTGCAGAAGATTCCATAGAGAACATCGGCACAACAATCAAAGAAAATGGAAAATGCAAAACGATCCTAACTCAAAACATCCAGGAAATCCAGGACACAGTGAGAAGACCAAACCTACGGATAATAGGAGTGGATGAGAATGAAGATTTTCAACTCAAAGGACCAGCAAACATCTTCAACAAAATTATTGAAGAAAACTTCCCAAATCTAAAGAAAGAGATGCCCATGAACATACAAGAAGCCTAGAGAACTCCAAATAGACTGGACCAGAAAAGAAATTCCTCCCGACACATGATAATCAGGACATCAAATGCACTAAATAAAAATAGAATACTAAAAGCAGTAAGGGAAAAAGGTCAAGTAACATATAAAGGCAAGCCTATCAGAATTACACCAAATTTTTCACCAGAGACTATGAAAGCCAGAAGAGCCTGGACAGATGTTATACAGACACTAAGAGAACACAAATTCCAGCCCAGGCTACTATACCCAGCCAAACTCTCAATTACCATAGATGGAGAAACCAAAGTATTCCATGACAAAACTAAATTCACCCATTATCTCTCCACGAATCCAGCCCTTCAAAGGATAATAACAGAAAAAAAACCAATACAAGGATGGAAACCACACCCTAGAAAAAACAAGAAGATAATCCCTCAACAAAACTAAAAGAAGATAGCCACAAGAACAGAATGCCAACTTTAACAACAAAAATAACAGGAAGCAACAATTACTTTTCCTTAATATCTCTTAATATCAATGGTCTCAACTCCCCAATAAAAAGACATAGACTAACAAACTGGCTACACAAACAAGACCCAACATTTTGCTGCTTACAGGAAACTCATCTCAGAGAAAAAGATAGACACTACCTCAGAATGAAAGGCTGGAAAACAATTTTCCAAGCAAATGGTATGAAGAAACAAGCTGGAGTAGCCATCCTAATATCTGATAAGATTGACTTCCAACCCAAAGTCATCAAAAAAGACAAGGAGGGGCACTTCATTCTCATCAAAGGTAAAATCCTCCAAGAGGAACTCTCAATTCTGAATATCTATGCTCCAAATACAAGGGCAGCCACATTCATTAAAGAAACTTTAGTAAAGCTCAAAGCACACATTGCACCTCACACAATAATAGTGGGAGACTTCAACACACCACTTTCACCAATGGACAGATCATGGAAACAGAAACTAAACAGGGACACAGTGAAACTAACAGAAGTGATGAAACAAATGGACTTAACAGATATCTACAGAACATTTTATCCTAAAACAAAAGGATATACCTTCTTCTCAGCACCTCATGGTACCTTCTCTAAAATTGACCACATAATTGGTCACAAAACAAGCCTCAACATATACAAAAATATTGCAATTGCCCCATGCATCCTATCAGATCACCATGGACTAAGGCTGATCTTCAATAACAAAATAAATAATAGAAAGCCAACATTCACATGGAAACTGAACAACACTCTTCTCAATGATACCTTGGTCAAGGAAGGAATAAAGAAAGAAATTAAGGACTTTTTGGAGTTTAATGAAAATGAAGCCACAACATACCCAAACTTATGGGACACAATGAAAGCATTCCTAATAGGAAAACTCATAGCTCTGAGTGCCTCCAAAAAGAAACTATAGAGAGCACACATTAGCAGCTTGACAACACACCTAAAAGGTCTAGAAGAAAAGGAAGCAATTTCATCCTAGAGGAGTAGAAGGCAGGAAACAATCAAACTCAGGGGTGAAATCAACCAAATGGAAACAAGAAGAACTATTCAAAGAATTAACCAAACGAGGAGTTGATTCTTTGAGAAAATCAACAAGATAGATAAACCCTTAGCTAGACATACTAGAGGGCACAGGAACAACATCCTAATTAACAAAATCAGAAATGAAAAGGGAGACATAACAACAGATCCTGATTAAATCCAAAATACCAACAGATCCTTCTACAAAAGGCTATACTCAACAAAACTGGAAAACCTGGACGAAATGGACAAATTTCTGGACAGATACTGGGTACCAAAGTTGAATCAGGATCAAGTTGACCATCTAAACAGTCCCATATCCCCTAAAGAAATAGAAGCAGTTATTAATAGTCTCCCAGCCAAAAAAAGCCCAGGACCAGACGGGTTTAGTGCAGAGTTCTATCAGACCTTCAAAGAAGACCTAATTCCAGTTCTTCACAAACTATTCCACAAAATAGAAACAGAAGGTACTCTACCCAACTCATTCTATGAAGCCACAATTACTCTGATACCTAAACCACAAAAAGACCCAACAAAGATAGAGAACTTCAGACCAATTTCCCTTATGAATATCGATGCAAAAATCCTCAATAAAGTTCTTGCTAACCGAATCCAAGAACACATCAAAACAATCATCCATCCTGACCAAGTAGCTTTCATCCCAGGGATGCAGGGATGGTTCAATATACGGAAATCCATCAACGTAATCCAGTATATAAACAAACTCAGAGACAAAAACCACATGATCATTTCGTTAGATGCAGAGAAAGCATTTGACAAAATCCAACACCCATTCATGATAAAACTGTTGGAAAGATCAGGAATTCAAGGCCCATACCTAAACATGATAAAAGCAATCTACAGCAAACCAATAGCCAACATCAAAGTAAATGGTGAGAAGCTGGAAGCAATCCAACTAAAATCAGGGACTAGACAAGGCTGTCCACTCTCGCCCTACCTATTCAACATTGTACTTGAAGTCCTAGCCAGAGCAATTAGACAACAAAAGGAGATCAAGGGGATACAAATTGGAAAGGAAGAAGTCAAAATATCACTTTTTGCAGATGCTATGATAGTATATATAAGTGACCCTAAAAATTCCACCAGAGAACTCCTAAACCTGATAAACAGCTTCAGTGAAGTAGCTGGATATAAAATTAACTCAAACAAGTCAATGGCCTTTCTCTACACAAAGGATAAACAGGCTGAGAAAGAAATTAGGGAAACAACACCCTTCTCAATAGTCACAAATAATATAAAATACCTTGGCATGACTCTAACTAAGGAAGTGAAAGATCTGTATGATAAGAACTTCAAGTCTCTAAAGAAAGAAATTAAAGATCTCAGAAGATGAAAAGATCTCCCATGCTCATGGATTGGCAGGATCAACATTGTAAAAATGGCTATCTTGCCAAAAGCAATATACAGATTCAATGCAATCCCCATCAAAATTCCAACTCAATTCTTCAACGAATTAGAAAGGGCAATGGGCAGATTCATCTGGAATAACAAAAAACCGAGGATAGCAAAAACTCTTCTCAAGGATAAAAGTACCTCTGATGGAATCACCATGCCGGACCTAAAACTGTACTACAGAGCAATTGTGATCAAAACTGCATGGTACTGGTATAGTGACAGACAAGTAGACCAATGGAACAGAATTGAAGACCCAGAGATGAACCCACACACCTATGGTCATTTGATCTTCAACAAGGGACCTAAAACCATCCAGTGGAAAAAAGACAGCATTTACAACAAATGGTGCTGGCACAACTGGTGGTTATCATGTAGAAGAATGCGAATTGATCCATTTCTATCTCCTTGTACTAAGGTCAAATCTAAGTGGATTAAGGTACTCCACATAAAACCAGAGACACTGAAACTTATAGAGGTGAAAGTAGGGAAAAGCCTAGAAGATATGGGTACAGGGGGAAAATTCCTGAATAGAACAGCAATGGCTTGTGCTGTAAGATCAAGAATAGATAAATGGGACCTCATAAAATTGCAAAGCTTCTGCAAAGCAAAAGACACCGTCAATAAGACAAAAAGGCCACCAACAGATTGGGAAAGGATCTTTACCTATCCCAAATCGGAAAGGGGAATAATATCCAATATATATAAAGAACTCAAGAAGGTGGACTCCAGAAAATCAAATAATCCCATTTAAAAATGGGGCTCAGAGCTGAACAAAGAATTCTCACCTGAGGAATACCGAATGGCAGAGAAGCACCTGAAAAAATGTTCAACATCCTTAATCATCAGGGAAATGCAAATAAAAACACCACTGAGATTCCACTTCACTCCAGTCAGAATGGCAAAGATCAAAAACTCAGGTGACAGCAGATGCTGGCGAGGATGTGGAGAAAGGGGAACACTCCTCCATTGTTGGTGGGACTGCAAGCTTATACAACCACTCTGGAAATCAGTCTGGCAGTTCCTCAGAAAATTGGACATAGTACTACCGGAGGATCCCGCAATACCTCTCCTGGGCATATATCCAGAAGATGTCCCAACCGGTAAGAAGAACACATGCTCCACTATGTTCATAGCAGCCTTATTTACAATAGCCAGAGCTGGAAAGAACCAGATGCCCCTCAACAGAGGAATGGATACAGAAAATGTGGTACATTTACACAATGGAATACTACTCAGCTATTAAAAAAATGAATTTATGAAATTCCTAGGCAAATGGATGGACCTGGAGGGTATCATCCTGAGTGAAGTAACCCAATCACAAAGGAACTCGCACAATATGTACTCACTGATAAGTGGATATTAGCCCAGAAACTTAGAATACCCAAGATATAAGATACAACTTGCCAAATGCATGAAATTCAAGAAGAACGAAGACCAAAGTGTGGACACTTTACCCTTTCTTAGAAATGGGAACAAAACACCCATACAAGGAGTTACAGAGACAAAATTTGGAGCTGTGACGAAACGATGGACCATCTAGTGATTGCCATATGCAGGGATCCATCCCATAATCAGCTTCCAAATGCTGACACCATTGCATACACTAGCAAGATTTTGCTGAAAGGACCCAGATATAGCTCTCTCTTGTGAGACTATGCCGGGGCCTAGCAAACACAGAAGTGGATGATCACAGTCAGCTATTGGATGGGTCACACGGCCCCTAATGGAGGAGCTAGAGAAAATACCCAAGGAGCTAAAGGGAACTGCAACCCTATAGGTGGAACAACAATATGAACTAACCAGTACCTGGGAGCTCTTGTCTTTAGCTGCATATGTATCAAAAGACGGCCTAGTCGGCCATCACTGCAAAGAGAGGCCCATTGGACTTGCAAACTTTATATGCCCCAGTACAGGGGAACGCCAGGGCCAAAAGGGGGAATGGGTGGGTAGGGGATTGGGGGATGTGGGTATGGGGGACCTTTTGGATAGCATTGAAAATGTAAACGAGGAAAATACCTAATTAAAAAAAAAAAAGATGAGAAGCATGGCGACATTCAGGCAGGCATGGTTCTACATTTTGATCTAAAGGCTGCTAGCAGAACACTGACTTCCAGACAGCTAACATGAGAGTCTTAAAGTCCACACTCCAGGGACACATCTCTTCCAACAAGGTCAAATCTACTGCAACAGGGCTACACTTTCCAATAATGCTACTCTCTGGGCCAAGTATAAACAAACCATAATGGGGAACTTTCCTGAAGAGGAGGTCAAAAGTATATAAAAGGCAGGAAAATAGAGGGACTGTGAAAAGTCTTCTGCGGGTGACTCTCATGGTAGTCATGGATGGACCCATAGCAGGTGTAGATACCTGCCCTGGGTCTGAATATGAATAAACCTGTCAGCAGTCAGGCACTGGGGGAAGAAGAGGCTCAAGAGGCTCTTAACCCCACTGCTGAACTATTTGCCATTGATAGATTCCGGGAGAGTGGGAATCATTGCCTTCAACTGTGTGTCTACTGACGATGTCCCCAGGCTTCAATGGACGCTTTTAGAGTAGTGGTTCAAAAGATGGCCTGGTTAAACTAAATGTGTCACAAGGCCACATCAAAAGTCATGAGTCTGAGGAAAGGACTTGGAGAGGTGAAAGGGAGTGGAGAGGGATTTGGGAAGTAGAACAGGATATGGAGAAAAGTCATTAGAGTATATTTTTTACATGTAGGAAACACTCGCAATTCATTTAACAATAGAAGAAAACTGTTCTTAAACTACTTCAGCATCAAGAGAAAAAAATACATTCAATGTCATTAATAATCCTAACCTCCTTAATATCATATTTATTAAATTGTTTGTTTTGAGCCCAAGTGCTGTCTAGGTCAAGATCTTCTGTGTCTTTTCTTCCTCCAAATTCTCCCAGCAGCTTTTTTTAAAAAGGAAAATAATATGCATGTAAATACATTTGTTATTTAAAATGTAATCCAAGAATGGTTTTATTGAAGCTTATTACTAGAATGACATTTGCATTACTAAGTAATAAGTACTTACTCCAAGTACTGTGTGTGCATGGCCATCTGGTTTAATAACACTTTCAGGGTTGAGACAGCTCCCAGGGGCTCCATAACTCACTGAGATTGCTGAGAGGACGATACTAAATCAGCAGACCCAGAATTTACAGACACACAACTGCAGAATGTTCACTGGCCCTGAAAACAGCATCTGCCCTTTGGAAAGCATAAAAATGGACTGGTAAAATTTCTGTTTTCCAAAAAAGTTGATTTAACCCTCTCTCTCAATAATCAATACTTGGAGAGAAGGCTGGATACCGTAGATTCACTGCTTTGAATATTTTTAAAAATATTCTGGCAGGAATAAACTCTCTCTTACAAATTTCCACAGGGAAAAAATAGGGTGCAGTAGGAGGAACTGGTCCATTTCCATGGTACTTGGGTAGCAAAGGCATCAATTATTATTGGAAAAAGCAGGATGCGGTTGAATAAGTCCCTTCTAAAGTGGCTTTCTTCTTTTTAAAAATACTTTAGAAATATAATCTGCATGCTTGATATTCTTGAATGCTTTATCAGAATCTTAAAAGATGCCTTCAGAATGAAGTTTCAGATTACGCCTATGAATGAACATGCATATAAAATGTATGTAACATGGAAGATTATAATATGTGTTTATGCCTCTATGTCCTTAGAACACCTTCAAGTGAATATTGTACTCTATGAGATTTATTCTTGATAGCTATGATTAATATTCTACAGAAAAGTCCGTATTTGGAAAGGTTTATATCCACAAAATTCTGTTCATTCCATTATCCTGTTAGTGAAAGTTTCTTACGTTTATTCCATTTCTTCTGAAGGGAAAATCAATGAGCAAATACACAATGTCAGTCAGCCTCCCTCTGAGATCTTTTGTGGTGACTTTGCTTCCTGCCTCAAGTACATGATTAAGTGAGTGGCCTCTGTCCTTAGTGTATACAATACACTAAAAGCCTTGAATTTGGTCCTTTAATCAGCCCTGCTTAAAGGCACAGTGCGTCTGTGTGCTCTTGATAGGTTAGCAGCCATGCCTTTCAAAAGACTTTCTATTTAAAAAAAAATACAGATTTCAAACAGAATTATCATGAACAGACAATCTAGCTGAGATGAATTCTTACCCAGTAGGACCTGAATAAATTAATTCCCTAATCATAAAGAACACTGATTCCCCTATTTTATTTGTATTACATATTTAACCAGAAACAAAGAATCAATTTATTGTCAAACCAATTGTCTCCATACATCTTCCCAAGAATAAAAACTAAAATCTAAACTTATTTAGTACTATTGTACTGCCAAATAGTCTATCTCCATCACTCTTGATTTTTTCAATATCACGCAATTTTTAAAAAATAATTTTAAATGGACATCTAGAAAGGTATCATGTCACATTGATTAGAAAGATAATTTTAGTCTGTTAGATTGAGCATATTAGGGTAATTATACTAATTTTTAAAATATATTTATAACTAATAGGTACTATAGAGAGGGAAAGCTTCCATATTTATGAACCCTATTAAGTAGATTAATTTTAAGTCCTTTAATATACGAATTGTAGGTTCATTTTCTACCAATAAATGTAACTAAGGAATATTTGTGTGGTATTTTTGTTTGGTTGATCTTGGGTCATGGAAATTGCACCTAGGGCTTCCCACTTGCTAGGTAAAGACTGTACCACTTAACTATACTGTCCACCAATTCCTTTTCTTGGAGAGTGACTATCACTAAACACAACCCAGCTCACAGACAACAAGTACTGAATGTTTGTTCTCATTAGGAGAAGTGAAGCAGGGTTGAATTGTCCTTTTAAAAAAGGTTTTGTTTAATTCTCTATGTATATTTAGTTTTTCCACAAAAACTTCTTAGTCCTTCCCAACTTCTTTGAGCTTCCCCATCCATACCCATCCCATTTTGTATTCCTTTTCCTTCTCAAAAAAAAAAAAAAAAAAGCCAAAACCATGTTTATTCACACAAGTGCACCCACAAATGCATATACACACACAGGCACAAACACACTTACATATATACACATTCATACTTACACACACATTCAAAATAACACACATGGATTTGTTTTATGTTGGCCATCACTGAGCATGGAACTTGCCTTGGGATGTGGTTGATTTACCTAGTATTACTCCATAGAAGAGAATTGATTTTCCCTTTTGCAGCAGCAATCAGTTGAAATAACTTTTTGGTTAGGAGTGGGGTTAGGTGCCTACTTTCTCTTATCCATGCTAAGATGCTATCTAGTTTAAACTTCTAAAGCTCTTGTGTATGTCATCACAGATTCTGTGAGTTCATACATGCATCTTCCTGGTTGTGTCTAAAAGAAAGAAACTGTTTACTTGGAATCATCCATGTACCACCTCTGGCTCTTACAATCTTTCTCCCTCCTGTTCTGCATAGATTCTTGAACCTTGTTGGGCTAGTTTTGATATGAACAGTTTATTTAGGATACAGTAATCCAAAGTTTCTAACTTTCTCGATGTGCTCTAGTGGTGTGTCTCTGTGATGATTCCCATCTAACAGAAGAAGTTTTTCTGATGATGATTCAATGATACATTTAGAAGAATATGTTGAGACCATAGGTAACAAATATCCATGCAACTTTGCCTGTAATATGACATCAAAGAGCCTATTTATCATGGTTCAGCGACAGAGTTAGGTATTATAACAGAGCTAGAATAAAATCATGGAACATGAAACAACGACTTCACAATAGGTCCTCATTCTTCTGTGGTTGGCAGGAAGACTTCTTTGTTCATAAGCTACATTATCTTGCCTTACCTTACCTTAACACACACACACACACACACACACACACACACACACACATTAACTTGGGCAGACACACAAACACACACTCACTCATGTACCCAGGCACATATGTACACACTCACATGGGTATGCCCAACCATGAAGGCACATATAGTGTTTTCATCATATAAAATTATTCCTAAACACTGACGTGTCTTTTCAACTGACAGAATTAGCTTAGATAAAAATTCACAGATGTTTCATTATCCATATTTACACCCAATTAAGCAAAACCCTTGCCTTTGTTATGTTGCTCCTTGGTTTAACTTTTAACAGCTTAGCCTCTTGCCCATGACACTGTTAGAAGGTGAAAAACCTTTAGGAGGTTGGAACTAATGACTGGATTTAGGTCTTTGGGAGCAGTGGGCCTTCAGCTCCTCTCTCCCTGTCCTGGATAATGGATTTTCAGACTTCTTTGGTATCATCCAGGAGACTGATAGGATGCTGCCTATACTCTTGTCCTGAGGCAATGTGTTCAGTCTGCTGTTTCTGGACCAATTGGCTATAAGCTAAGAAACATGAGCCAAAATCAATGTTCCTTCTTTTATTTTCTACTTCACTAATTAATTAATTAACTCTCTTTACAACTCAATTGCAACACTTCCTCCTCTCCTTCCTGTCCTACTCTTACAAATCCCTACCACAATTACCTCCTCCCCTTCTCCTAAGAGAAGGATAAGCCACCCTTGGGAACGACTCCACCCTGGAACTTCTAGAACCAGCAGGATTAAACATAACCTCTCCCAATGAGGCCCAACTAGGAAGTCCAATTAGGGAAAGGGGGTCCAATGGCAGGCAACAGAATCTGAAAGGCCCTGCCCCGATTGTTAGGGGACCCCATAAAGATCAAACTGAGCACCTACTACAAATGTATAGGGGGTCTAGCTCCACATCCTGCATGCCTTTTGGCTAGTGTTTCAGTCTCTGTGAACCTCCATGGTCCCAGGTTAGTCGACTCTGTAGGTCTTCTTGTGGTCTCCTTGACTCCTCTGATTTGTTCAATTGAGTCTCCTACTCTTCCACAAGACTTGCTGAGCTCCACCAGAATTTTGCTTGTTGTGACTTTGCATCCATTTCCATTCACTGTAGGATGAATCCTCTCAGGAGACAGTTATGCTAGGGTTCCTTCGCTGTTTTATCTAAAGTACTTGTCACAATAGCTGAAAGTTAAATAACAACTGATAAATCATTTAGATATACATTTATTAATGTTCTTTTACTGATAAAATGAATGCTGTCAACTAAAAGGATACAACACCGTCACAAACAATTTATTTGTCAAACCCCGATCCTTTATCTACTGCTCTCTAGGTGTAGAGCCCGTGAAAGATAGTTAGATCATGAAAGAAAAGCCCTTAATAAGATCAGAACCCCCTCATGAATACCCAAGAGAGTGCCCTTCACCCTTCTTCACATAAGGACAACTGTAAACCAGGACGCATAGACTCACCTGATTATTACTCTGTCTGAAAAATGACTTTGAACTTCTCAGATGTTAGAACCATGAAAATAAATTTTAGTTGTTTGCAGGTCACTCAGTCTTATGTATTCTTAAATCAGCTCAAACACTAAGACAAAAACCTACTGTGAATGGTAATACTTAGGAAGATGGTCCCCCTGAAACTCCCATAAAAACAAGTTACAGGATTCATAATGACACTGAAAAAGGAGTCAGCTCCTCATTGGCGTTGAATATAACTCCTCTTCCTTATATGTGAGTTGCATTCACAAAAAAGCTTTCTTTAGTAATTAGATCTCAGCTCTTTATACACTCCAGATCATTCCACGTGAACAACAGAAGTTCAGCCAAGGTATTAATATTATTTACCGTCTTGATATTTTTATCTTTTAGAGATTTCAATAATTCATCTAAAAACCTAACTGTGTCTTTGAAACTTTGTTGGTAGACAAGTGTTTGTTCGAATTTGTAAACTTGTAATTTTCATCATTACTTCTTTCTATCAGTGTAAGTAAAGGTGTGAGAGCATGATACAGCCAGTTGATCTCTGAGAAGAACAATATGAATAGGGTGGGTTACAAAAAGAACACACACAAACACACACACACACAAATATATATCTTATAATTATATTCAATTTTTCTTAATTGTATCCACATGTAAAACCCTATGCTCATCTCCTCTCAGGATTCATCATCTCAAATTTCCCACCTTCTATTTATTTATTTAACTCAAAGTGTTCAATTAGTGATGTCTATATGTTCCTATATGGGTGGGCTAATAGTGTGTTGGCCTGATGTTGCTTGTATTGTGCTAATTTTGGATCTTCAAAACCTGATTGCTCTAGAGACCACATGTAGACCCAAGTGATACTCTGTGACCTTGTCCCCAAGTTAGTTCTGATTGGTAAATAAAGATGCCAACAGCTAGTAACTGGGTAAAAAGACATAGGCAGTGCATTAGCATTGCCTGGCTGTGAGTTGGAGAAGAACCAGAGAGAGAGAGAGAGAGAGAGAGAGAGAAGGTAAAGTTGCCATGGGCTAGGTGAGTCATGAAAATGTGGCCCTGAGGGCTGACCATTTGGAGTTAAGAGCAGTTCAGATGAAAATAGTAAGTAATAACTTGGGATTGTCCATAGGAAAGTAGATTATAATAGCATGGGGGGCCAGCTCTTGTGCTGTTTGAGGCTTTTTTTTTTTTTTTTTTTTTTTGTAAATAAAAGGTTGTGTGTGTTTTAATCTGAAACTGAATGGTCAAAGGCAAATTAGAAAACCCAGGTCAGGATTAAAAATTTCGACAACATAAGGTCAACCACTAGAGCAAGGGGAAACTACCAGGGGTCACTTTCCTAAGAGAAGAGATTTTTTGCCTCTTCCTCTACTGGCATCCCAGGATAGTAGCTATTAATAGACAAAAGCACTTCAGATAGGGACAGACCTTGGGTGTCCCTCCACTCTCTATATTGGACCTCTTAAAAGACTTGACCTTATGATTTTATGCTGATAACTACTGCTGCTCTGAGGTTCATGTGTGCAACAGCCAAGTCGTGATCAAAGGACAGCATTTCACTAAAAGCAGAAATGTCAGCATTATTTATATACATCTGTCTATAGAGATAAATAGAGGAAAAATTAAGTACATATCAAATGTAGCTATATAATTTATATGAAATTCTTTATTATGTAATCAATAATTGTGAGATATATGAGTATATTACAAAATTCTGTGCTATCGGTAACTGCATATTTATATAAATATACATTTTACATATAAAATGGGTCAGCCTATGCAAAAGGCTTCAAATATCCTGACACAAGTGTTGCATCAATTATTACAAAATACCTAGTCTCATATTTGATAAATTACACAAGCTATCAGATTCAACCAAACCTTCTCACAGTTGACAATAGTTTCTTTAAAGTATTCCTAAAGCCCCCACACTGGCTCAATCTATTCTATGTCAAGCATATGCATGCATTCTCAATTTGTCACCAATGTTTGAAGCAATAATCAAGGTTAACTTTGGAGTCGCAATACTTAAAAGCAAATGAATTGTACTTCTACTGATCTCATTGTATTTTAATAAATCTATCTATCTATCTATCTATCCATCTACCAATCTATCTTTATGGTATATGATCTATCTATCTAACTGTGTTTATCTATCAGACTGTGTTTTCACTCTGTGGGTTGTTTTTTCTTGTGTTCCTGTGACCATTCAGTTTCTTTATGAGGGCAATCTTAGAATTGTTTCCAGGCTTTTCTTGGCTTTTCTTTAGATCTGAGACACAGAATACATTAGTACTAAGTGCTCACATGGTTTTTCTTTTCCTTTTAGATTCAGTTGTATGTAATTATCATACAAGGGCAAAATCCCTTGTTAGGAAGGAATATATCTCATATACCATTTAGATAGATAGATCATATACCATAAAGATAGATTGGTAGATAGATAGATAGATAGATAGATAGATAGATAGATAGATAGATAGACAGACAGACAGATTTCAAACGAGTATGTAAATTTCACGTATATATGTATGTATCACACTGGAAACACAAGCCAGAAGGTAAAGTTCAATAATAAACAAACCTGTTTCCCAGGGGTTGCTTCCATAGAGTCCTGCAAAACATCTCCCTTAGATGCTACTGAGAAGTTTACTTGCAGTTTTTAATTGAGTCTGTGGAGAATGTTTCAAAGGCAAAATATGTAAATAGTACTTAATACCAGTGTGTATAGGCAGAAATGAATATTGTTATTGTTTTATGTCAAGCTGTTCATTATCTCAGTTAACAAAATCATTTCAGAAAATCCTTTTAATGTTTGATTTTCTAAGAGAGCTTTGCTCTCCTTGTCCTCTTAGTGTGCAGTGACTGTTTTCACTCTGTGGGTTGTTTTTTCTTGTGTTCCTGTGACCATCCAGTTTCTTTATGAGGGCAATCTTAGAATTGTTTCCAGGCTTTTCTTGGCTTTTCTTTAGATCTGAGAAACAGAATACATTAGTACTAAGTGCTCACATGGTTTTTCTTTTCCTACCTCCACTCACTTCACTTCAGCTCTCTTCATTTTCAGATTAAAGAGTTATGGAGAATAATTCAACTTTTCCCTTCATTCTCTATAAACTTCAGCCCCTCTGTCATTCAGTGACATTTCTTAACGAATGAGAAAGTGCTTTTAATTGTTCTTTCTGATCCTCAGTTTCATACAACTCTCCCCTCTCTATGTAGCAACATTTATGTACCAGTCTAAGGCAATTTCTGCCTTTCATTGTTAAACTTGTTCGGTGTAGGCTTCATGCAAATTTCCTTAAATGGGCCTTTTCCTTACTTGCAGGTCATCTCTTTGGCTGGTTCTGTGTAACTTATGGGGACTCTAATCTGAATACTCATGTACCTGGTTGATTTTACAAAGCCTTGGCATGTGTTGTTACCCTTCAAATTATTCAATATGTTACTATTTGCGATAGCATCACTTCAGTGCAGCTCTTCTAACACCAGAAGATATAAAACTCTCTGTTCTAAAGAAGACATTATTCATCTAGCATTGCAGATGTTTCCACATCCCCACTGTTACCTTGTTCCTGTCTCTTCCTGTTCTCAAGGCAGGATTGTGGTATCCATCCTCCTGAAGTTAATTGGACCAAATGGTATAATTAGTCCAATAAATGTGAACAAAAGTTGCATGTGTGACTTTTAGGTAAAATATAAACTTCTGGTAATTGTACCCTTTCGCATTTCCTCTGACCTCCTGGTCTTGAAAGAGATCTTCAGAGAGAGGCTTGGTACTGTACAGATATACAGAATAAAGGTATGTGAAAATCACCCAAACTACTGAGCTTTTATGATAAATAATCTATAGAAATTAATCCATGCATAATTAAGTCACAGGGATTATTTCTTATTGCAGTATTACCTAAAATATCCTGATATATGAATAGATAGGAAAAAAAACACAAATGGTGTCTAATTCTATTTTATCATCAGTGTATAGATGTCTCACTAGATAATATACAGCCTATATTTTTAAAGCAATTCCTACTTGGTTGAATAAAGATGAACTTAGCATTGTCTACAGGCATAAAACTAGGTAAGCTAAGCATAAAAATTATAAATTGACTAGTAATGGTACGTAATTTAGTTCAATTAAAATACTTGTCTGAAAAACCCCCAAATCAATTCCACAAATGAAAGAAATATAAATAGTAAGATTCACAAAAGAACCAAGACTCTAGTGTAAGTAAGATGTGATCTGATGTGCCCTGGATTAGCTCTAAGGGATTTAAAGAAAGAAGCTCCACAGAGGTCTAGAAAAAAAGTCAGCAGTTAAGAGCACTGGTGTACCTCCAGAGGACCCATGCTCAATTCCCAGCACCAATATGTCTCACAATCATCTGTAAATGTTTTCTGCAGGAATCTGACAACCCTTTCTGGCCTCTGAAGCACCACGGACTCATGGTGCTAAGATCAGACAACATGCTCATAAAATAATGGTAAAAGGCAATGAGACAAGACAAGACAAGACAAGACAAGACAAGACAACTAATGAGAGATACTAAGGTTCTACACATGGGGCCCCAAGACAGCAGAATGAAGTGCATTGCTCAATAAGGAATGGAAAGATTACAGTAACTACTTATGCAGAGCCATGTTGCCAGGTAACTGCTTTTGGTAGAGGATGGAATGGATGCCCCATTCCTTCAAACCATTTCTGTCCAGTAAGACCATTTTATATTATCCAAGTGCAATTTCTCTCAGCTCATTCATTTCCTGAGATTACTAGGAGCAGGGTCGGGAATAGGAAATTCAGAAAGCCACTGAGGAACCTAAAATACCAAGTCTGTTTACACATAAGGTTAGGAAAAGCATTAACCAAAGAGAACATTTGTCTGTAGGAAAATCAAAAGGATTGGGTGCACATGTTCACTGACAACATTCGCTGCCTTCCGGTGGGCTCTCTGTGCATGACAGCAGAGAAACTATAGAGTTCCATCTTAAGCCACAGCTGCCAGAAATGGAATATTTTAATTTCAAACCAGATTATTTAAATCCCTCTTTCAGCATTTGTCTCAAAAGATACTACAGCAGACTAAAGGGACACGTTTAGCATTTTTCTGCAACAATGCCATTAATTAGTCTCACACAATGACCTTGAGGTACATGTGGAAATAATAGTCTAAATTTCCCAATAGTTGCCCAGATTGCTTGTAAATTTTTATAGGTGCTTGGCCATTTTAGCTTTTGCTTCACTCTGTCAACTTCTAGCATCAAGATTTGTCACCAAGGATTAAATGAATGGTGCTCTTGTTGATTTATTTTATGAAGTGAAGAGCAGGATCATAGAAAAGAAGGTGAAAATATTTCATTTCATAAGTTTCTTCTTTTGTCTTCACAATTGCTCTTAATCTTCTTGAGTCTGAGGGGCATGGTGTGTGTGTAGGGGTGTGTGTGTGTCTGTGTGTGTGTGTGTGTGTGTGTGTGTGTGTGTGTGTGTGTGAGAGAGAGAGAGAGAGAGAGAGAGAGAGAGAGAGAGAGAGAGAGAAAGAGAGAGAGAGAGAGAGTCAATGCTCACGGTACTATGTGTATGTATTCATGACCTTATGAGGCTTCCTTGGTTAGATAACCATCCAAATTACTATAGTAGCCAAATTAGATGTGAGTTGTTAAAATGTTATTAAATTTAAAATATTTGTTTTATACAAAAAGCTATTGGAAATGATCATTCATTTATTCACTTTCTTAAAAATGTTTGTATATCTTCTTTACACTTTTTTAGATATTGATGGCTGATAGGCCCATGTTCAGTTGATATTACAGAGTGTATCTCCCTTTTTTGAAATTAGATATTTTCTTTATTTACATTTCAAATGTTATCCCCTTTCCTAGTTTCCTCTCCAATAATCCCCTATCCCCTGTTCCTGCTCCCCAGCCCACCCACTCCCATTCCTGGTCCTGGCATTCCCCTATACTGGGGCATAGAGCCTTCACAGGACCAAGGGCCTCTCCTCCCATTGATGACCAACTAGGCCATCCTCTGCTACATATGGAGCTAGAGACACGAGTAACACCATGTGTATTCTTTGGTTGGTGGTTTAGTCCTAGGTAGGTTTGGGGGGTACCGGTTAGTTCATATTGTTGTTCCTCCTATAGGCCTGCAAACCCCTTCAGCTCCTGAGGCACTTTCTCCAGCTCCTTCATTGGGAACCCTGTGCTCCATCCAATGGATGAGCCACTTCTCCCTAATAAATTGTGGAGATAATAGAAGGCAACACCAATGAAATTTGGGAAAACTAGATAGCAAAACTGCATAAGCCTTCATGTTTGTCTCTTACCTCTGAATATGTATGTGTAACTCTGCAAGAGTTTGTTGTCTGACAAAAGAAAAAAGTAACATTTGGCATTATCTGATCATTATGTCTAAGGTTATTAATATTTCAACTCATTAGCTGCCTTGATGCTTCTGAATGTCTCAACAATTTTTAATAATTACATGGTATTTTCCAATTTTATACATGTGCATAATACATCCTGATCACTCTCCTCTCCCCTATTTCCATCAGTCCCCCCTCTTTCCTACAAGTCATTTTCTAACATTCATATCTTTTGATTTATTTCATGACCCACTGAGTTTGATGAGGGTTGGTGCTATGTGTGACCAAGGGTTTGAAACTCTTCATTGAAATTTAGTAGGCTCAATCATTTTTTCTTCCTTTAAAATTTTAGTTAATACATCAAAATAAAAATGTGCATATATTGAGTTATTGTGATATATGTATATATGCATGCGTATCATTGTGTTTAGGTATGTATTTACATATTTATCATTTTTATACAGAAAAATCTTTCAGATGCTTTTCTACTAGACTTTAAAAATATACAGTACATTATGACTTGCTACAGTTGCCATCTGTAAAGTAACCTAAAAGCCCCTTTGGCTCCTATATAGCTGTAGCACCATCAACCAAGTTTTTAGCAAGTGACCGAACAAAGATAAAGGGAAGAACATGAAGGCTTTTGGTGGGTTTATACATCCTTCGGATGACCGCAAGATGTAAAGTACTTAGATCTGTTTCCTCCCCATAGAGGCAGGATCATGTCCTGGTCTTCTGAGACGAAGAGAGGCCAGCGCCTGTCCTCGAGTAAGCTGTTCTACTACCTACTCAGTAAGTCTGAAGACCCTATTCATCCACAGGCTCTCATTCAGTTTTATTTGTTCAACATTGAAATCAGAGTTCTTAAGCTAATTCAAAATCTGGATAAGAAAGCATGAAGATAGGAATAACTTTCAAAGAAACAATAAAATTGAACCAACTGATTTGTAGGATCTGAATGATAACTTGCAATCCTCCTGTCAAAAATATCATAATGTAATTGCATAGAGAAGAGGTTCAGATGCTGTAACAGTGTCTGAGCTTTCAGAAATGATATTGATTTCCTTTTTAATTAAATTGTTAATCTATTAATCTTTAGTTAGAGTCACAAGTTTATTTCTAAGATTTTATTTGTTTACTATTTTCTTCCTTGGGTGATTGTTTTGCTCTTTTAGATATTGTTTTGCTTTTTAGATGTTCTGGGCCTATTTGTGGAAATTTTTGTAATATTTTAATTCTTTTTTATATTGTTTTTCAGCCTTATATCTTGATATGTAAAGGCTTTGTTTTAGGGGCTATATCATATGTTTCAATTTACTTAAAATCTCATCTCATTAGTTGCCCTAGCTTCCAAACTATGGTTAGGCAAATAGATAGATAGATAGATAGATAGATAGATAGATAGATAGATAGATAGATAGATGCATAGATAGATAGATGCATAGATGCACACATATATAGACAGATAGATAGAATATACATAGATGTTGGATAGGGAGAGAGACATGCACAAATACATAGACATAGATAAAAGATACATGGTAGATAGATAGATAGATAGATAGATAGATAGATAGATAGATAGATAGATAGATAAGACATAAGATAAACAGATTGATGCATAAATGCATAGATACATAGATACCTAAAATAAGTTCAGTTACACACACACACACAGTCACACACAGAAACACACACAGACATGGAAGTAGCAGTGAGTGGACTTGCTGGGAAGCGGGGTTTCCACAAGAGATAGAGGGGGGAAAAGAAATGAAAATGGAGGGTGAGAGACAACTAAAATGGATTATAATAAAGTATGAAAGGAAATGCTAAACAATAAAAGTTCTAATCTATGCATATTAATTCATGTAAAATGTAAAAGCATTAGCATTGCATTGTTAATCTCTTTTATATACACTCTAAACAACAATCTGCTTCTCTCCTCTTTAATCCATTGCGTGATTTAAATAGATAAGTAAACAAAAATAAAATCTGTAGTTTCTCTACATATGATTTTAATTGAGATAACAGTGTTTAATTGAAGAATTTTACTTTCCTATTACTGAAATATGATATAATTTGCTTCCTAAGGTCCTTACATATAGTCTGTTAAATGTGTAACTATATTTTTATCTTTTTCTTAATATGATTCTTTCCCTCTCCTCTTTTTTAACTGGTTATCGCTGCCCTGTTGAAGTATGCATCTTTTCTGTGTATTTATGGTGTAACTTCTCCTTATCACATCTAACAGTGTATCAGTAAATTTTCTTGAGCTTGACTTGGGAATAACCAAATGGTATACAAATAAATATTTTGTCTCCTTTGATTCCTACTTCTTGTTTCTTTTTCTATTCTGCATGATTGTTGTTGTTGTTGTTTCTTTGTTTGTTTGTTTGTTTGCTTTTCAAGATACTAGTGATGTAAGGGTGGTTTTTTCTAATCATCAACATTAAATGAACATTGTTTTCAACCCTCTGTATTAAAAGATTTTGTTACTTTGTAATTAAACTAATAAATAATAATAACTCATTTTAGTCATAATCTAAGAATAAATCAGAAAATTAAAATTTGTTTAAGATATACTAACAGCATGTTCTATATAACATCAGAGATATAATCTTATCTGCATACCATAAAAAATTCCAGGAACTTTAGATATATTTCAAAGGTTAAGATCACTTGTTATTCTTATAGAGGAATGAGATTTCATTCCCAGCACCCACCTCATAGCTTTCAACTGCCTCTAACCCCAATTCAAACACATCCAATGCCACCTTCTGACCTCTGTTGTCGTTAGTCATATGAATGATGTACATACATGCATATAGGCACTACAACATATACATAAAACATAAATAAATAATTTTAATATTTGTGAAATATTTTATAGAAATATGACTTTAGTTGAGAAGTGCATATTTAATAACAGTTACATTTAGTAGCCATAATTCTTCTTCAGCGCAACAGTTATCAGTAAATGAGAGGATGCCCTATGTTTAGGACCCTGTACTCTTACATGTTTAGAGTGTATCTATATATTTGCAATATAAATTTGTACAGAATAAATAGTCAATATTTGGTTATTATATTAAGAAACGCATATATTAGAAAGGTAAGGTAGAAACAACTTCAATGCAACTCAAACTTTCTGTCAGCTGAAACCCTCATGACCTTAAAATCCTTGTAGAAATTATTCAAACACACACATTTAATGCCTGAGAACTTCACAGGAATTCTCATAATTTCTGGTGTTAAAGCATAATTTAATTTTTTCACCTGCACTGGATGTCATATTCTTCAACCATGTCACAATTAGTAGAAATCTCCGACTTTCTGCCTGATCAGACAGGAGAACTCACTGCACCAGTAGTTTCCTAAGTTGGTTTGTTGGGTTCAGGTCACATCAGTTTCTATACTGAGTTCCACTGACTTATGGAGGAATTAACTATTCCTCCATCGTGTCTCCTTCTACTCTGCTGTATGCCATTTACAAGTCTCTCTCCTTTGAGGTGATACATGAAAATAACAAAATTATTTTCATCTTCTCTCATAGGAAAAACGCATCACTTTGTATAAACAACATGTAGCTGGGTTTGAACTAACACAGAATATTTATGAGCTTCTTATGTTCATATTCTCCATCATTCCCCTACGACTGACTGATTTGTGTTTCTGATAGTTTCATTACTCCACTTTTGAAAACTGTTCACTGCTGCTGGAATTAAAACTTCTTAACTTTCATGGAACTTTATCACGTCTATATGAAAGAAAGTCATTAAAACAATGCTGTAAATCATATTTTCAGAACGCTAACCTAGAGAAGAACATGGCAGAAAATCAATAGTGCATGTAGCTTGATGTCTTTTCCTTGTATTGATTTACATGTCATTTGTCTGCAATTATTGTTTAAATACAATTCACTCTGCTAATAGGATACAATTATCACTATTGCATGCATAGTTTGGACTTCCACATAAATGGCTTCTAGCACAGCTCAATCTTACCATTGCTTTCACTTGTGATAGTGAAGAGAGTTTTAAAACAAATGGAGCACACCATCTAGTTGTATGCTGCAGTCATCAGTATTTGACTATGCAATCTCCCAAAGATCCTCCTCCTAACATTTCCAAGGCTGGACAAGCCTTTCCTGTGCTGAGAGTGGACATGTGGATGATCAGAAGACGTGATCTTAGTGACAAAGGCACTAAGTATGAATTTCTGTGTTTAAGAAAAAAAATGATATTTTACCTGTTTTACATAACCACAAAAGAATCTCACACCAAACTAAAGATCTTTTACCTAGTGATGTGGTCCCTTAGTGACCCTGTAGATTGGTCAGAAAGGTTTTATGCATTGGCTTCCTTCACTGCCTTCAAACTGGATGCAGTAATCAGATGCAATTATTAGAAGCCCTGACTTCATCATTCCTACCCAAGGGTGAAATGGCCTAAAGTCAGTGCTTCCAATTATGCTAGGTGGCCCAGGAAGAGACAAGCTGATTTATAGATGGCTGTGCCTGATTCTGTCCCAAAGGCTTCTGAGGGGACTCCTGGAGGAGAAGCCGAGTCTCCCCACTGAATACCTAACAGCTCTGCCACTAGCTATATAATTAAATACAAGGTGGAGTCAGAGAGACTCCTTTCCTCTTTCACATTTATAGCTCATTTTTAAATCGCTCTGACATTAACATGAGCATTCCAGAGGCACATTTGCATGGCCTCATTAAAAAGATAAAAATTAGAAAGGAAGGAAGAGAGTAATCACTATGCTACCTCACAAGAACTACCCACCGAAATAACAGGCTCAGTGCCAACTTTAAACCATTCCATCTGAGAAAACTCAAAATGCAAGTTCCTTTTTGGAAATCTATATCAAAAGCGTGTTCAGTCACATACAACATCTCCCATGCTGCTATGATCAATTGAAATCATTCTTCCTATTTGGGGCTTTTCAAATAGCTTGCTACGGAATTCTTCTCTTTGACAATCCTGTGAGGAAGTCAATACAGAAAAGAAGAAAATGGAACAAACAAATCACTCTGTTTATTGCTGGATGGAAAGCTGGACCATGCATGCTCCCAGCCATGTGCCAATTCACAGCAACAACAATAACAACAACAACACATACACACATGCACTCACACATATGCATGCAAACATATATGATCTATGAACATTTATTTTTAAACAATCCCTTGTCATTTTGTACACAATACAATATAAGCTTTATGATATGAACCTAATAGTCTTATTCTTTAAATATAACACCCATATCAAGAGGATATTCACCTTTACTTTGCAAGGGTATCAATTATTCCCACAGAAAAGATAAAAGCAAAAAGATGACATTTTTTCCAGTTCACTATGGTAAAAAGCAAATATTTTTTAAACCAAACACAAACTATTTTGCAATTCGGGGGTGGGGGGGTTTGAGGCAGAGACAGAGAGACAGACAGAAAGAGAAAGAGACTGACTCAATGTTTGCATGTTTTTTTAAAGACCCACTCTAGATTTCTGGTTTTGAAATAAAGTAAAAGGCTGCATGAGAGTCAATTTTCTTCAAAGAGAGAGAGTTTCAATGACAAGTAAAGAGAGTTAGATAATTTATATAGAGAAACAAAATTTCTAATGTCTGGCTTGTGGAGAAAAAAAAACAAAAAAGTCCAGCAAAGGCTTCACAACCTGCTGGAGAGATGTGATTTGCTTTTGAAAGCTAGAAATTAAAAAAAAAAAAAAAAAAAAAAAAACAGTGTGAAAACCTTTTTTTTACTTACCCTATCTCCTTTATAATTCTTTCAACTTTTATTTGGTAAGAGTATCAGTATATCACAGTGAGGTATACCATGGGAGAATGCTCGACATTTAGTGAGCTTAATACAGTGAGATTGTGCCCTAAGCCTTCCTTACCATCCAGGCAGGTCAGGATACAACACATATCATGAAAGCTATGCATGTACAATTGGCCCATTCAAGGGCAAACTCTTAGAAAATAAGGAAGTAATTACAAATCTAAAAAGTTTCCAAAGAAAACAATATGCAAGAAGCAGTATCTACCTTTATTTTGGGGATGAACTAATTCTCTCCCTTTGTGTGCCTGTGTGCTTCATAAATGCAGAAAGTACAAATATAGTTAATAAATATTAACAGTAAAAATTCATTAAGAGTTTATAGAAATCCTATTTATCATAGCAGAGGGGCAGAAGAGTCACGGTGCACTGGAGAGGCCACATTGAAATTCAGTTCTCGCACACATACTAAGGCGGGCCAGTGCTCAAAATGCCCCTGATACTTGAAGACGCTTCATTTTATGGACATGAAGTAAATTAAGATTTTTTTCAATGTACATAATTATTTATTAAAGTGATTATCAGTCTAAAGGAAGAACAAACATCTGAGAAGGCTGCATAGAAAAAGAAGGCCCCAAACTAGGTAGTTTTGAGAACATAGTTAAAGCGAGCAATGATGGGATGACAGTCCTACAGGAAGTAACTAATATTGCTTACTTAGAGCAAAAGATTGACTAGGACAGGTACGGCGAGGAGAGGTTGACTTTAGCTTGTAAGAAAAGAGTAAATAAATATGAAAGATAACAGAGAAGAGAGCTCTGCAATCCCTACCCCTGCTACCATGTCTGTTCCTTGCTGCCATGCTTCCTCACCACGAAGGAGTCTTAGCCCCTGATTCCATAAGCCAAAATAAACTTTTCCCTCATGTTTTGTGTCATTTGTGTCATAGCAACAGAGAAGTATTATATCATGCGTTAGTTATAATCATCAAAGTATATGAAGCAAGAATTTCTCTAAGATACATGAAGTAGAACATGAAGGGTAAGGAAAAAAATGTAACTACGATAAATAACCAGCCAGTGTTTAAAGGAACAGTACACGGGTGTAACAGGGTTTTGTAAGCCAGGTCTGAGGGTGCAGATCCTAACAGGATAGGATTAGGGAGACCAGTAAAACACAGACAGCTGGTTTTATACTCTCATAAATGGCTTTCCAAACATGCTTTGATTGTATAAAGAAAATAGTTTATTTTAGTATAGATGGTGGTAAAAATATTACTTAGCAACATCTAGAAGGAATCTAAATGTGATATATTGTTGGCTAGCCCTAAGAGGCATAAACAATAGGCCTTTGATTATGTCAAGGTGATACTTCAGTATACAGCATTGAGCGAGGAAGACAGTAATTCTTTTATTCAGCCAAAGTCATAGAAGACAAAGAAAGATATGAACTCAGTTTTAGAATTGTTGAAGGCATTTGTGTGGTATTCGAGAGGAAATGATTAATGGCTGAAGATACATTAGTCTGATATTGAGAGATAAGATCTGGCCTAAGACTCAAGACCTGTAATAAGTGAAAGCCATGGAGCCAACATTTAGTAACTAGAACGGAAATAAATGAGGCTAGAGGAAAAAAAAAAGGAAAGGACATTAAGACAAAGCACTGAAAATACAAGTTTTCAACAAACATGAGAGAAACTGCAGGGAGGAGTAGAAAAATAATGCCTGAGTAGAGATGCTAAGACCAGACAACAGGCAAGATCGGAAACCATGGTCTGCAATGATGAGGACTGAAAATCACTTCAACCTCCAATAGGGAACAGAGATCAAAGGCAGTTCTTGTAGTTTTGCCTCCTGAACTGCTGATAGAGGCCACATTACAGTGGAATGAGATGCTACTTAGAGAAGGGGAGCTTGTGTGTGTAGATTAGTGATTTCCAAAGATTAAAGCTGATGCTTCATTACATTTTCATAGATCAGAAGAACAGTGCCCCAAGCTGAAAACATCAGTGCTATTTTAAGGAAATTAAATTATTCCAAAACAGCATCACACTAAGGAAATATCCCCCTAACTTTTTGCATGCTTTACATATATTTGTTTTATAAGACAGTGGTGAGAGAAGACATGAATATTTGCTGTCAGACATCGTTCCTAGGTACACTTAGGTACCTGCTCACCTATTGCCAAATGGAAAATACAACGGTACTTTTTAACTAGCCGCTGTGAGATTCTAAAGGGACAGGTGTCTGAAAGAGTGTCTCAGCAGCCCCTGAAGGATAGAGAAGAGGAGAATCCAAGTGGAATGATTCCTGTCTGACCACAGCATTTGTTCCACTCTGAGTCTGAAATGCAGAGCTGAGAGGTCAGGAAAGAGGAGTTCGCATTTTTTTTTTTTTTTTGTCTTTGGCAGTTTCATTATGTTGTCAATTATTATAGTGCAGTGTTCTAATAGAAGTTCCATCATGCATTCAAATTGGAGAGTGAAATCATTTAGCCGCCACAACAAATTGAGCTCAGCAGGCTTCATTTCACGAACTTGTGCAGTGTCAAGTGGTCAGTCCTTCCGTTTTAATTTCTAGATATATGAGATGCAAATTGCATGATCTTTTCTCCTTTGATCGTCAAAGCAAATGGGTGCAATTACATTTTCACGTAGCTTTAACTGGGAGGTAAATAACATTATCAACTTAGGATGCAGGAGGATGCATCACAAAGGGAAGATTAATTGTCTTGTAAAGGTATTGTATTATTTTAATTGTTCTCATCACTCACGCTTTTCTAATTACAAAAGTAAATACCAGCCAGGGCAGGTTTTGCCCTTTCACAATGGAAAACCACTAAACATTTGCATGAATTATACCTTTTAAAATATTTAAATTTGGTAAGGCCGATGGCTAGTTTATACCATTTTTCCCCTGAAATTACATTTTTTTCCAGACATCAAATACAGTACTTTTTATGAAAAGTGAAAAATAATCTATTAAATCATACAAATACTTCAGTGCTTCTTGCTACAAGCAAACCATCCGACCGACATCCCTATAGTTCCTGAAACCTAAAAGCTTTTCTCTATTAAAAGTATTCCATGTGTCCTTGTGGCCCAGTGATTTATTTTAAAACTCAGTGGAGATTACTTACAATTCCCTGGTTTTCTTCCTTCAAGCAGCAGCTGTCATTTCTTGTACAGAACATTTCCCATACCATCTTCCTGATTACTGATCTGTCTCTGGATAAATTTAGTTCTCCTAAACAATCTGAACCAGGTCCAGCCTCCCAGAATTCTATCTTACCTGCAAAAAAATAAAATATGTATCAGACTATTTCATGGTCTGATAGCTCACCACAAAGTGCACTGGTTCTCAACCTGTGGGTGGCACCTGGGACAAACCTCTATCTCTGAAAACATTTACATTATGACTTATAACAGTATCAAAATTACAGTTATGAAGTATTAACAAAAATAATATTGTGGTTGGGTGTCACCACGACATGAAGAACTATGTTAAAAGGTCACAGCATCAGGAAGGTTGAGAACCATTGAAGAAATACACAAAACATTGCTTTCTGGGGGCTGGGAAAATGGTTCAATAGAAAAGTGTTTAATGAAGCACAGAGACCTAAGTTTTAATCCCGTGTGCCAAAATATAACCTTAGTGCAGAGACATACCCCTTTCATTAGCACTGGATGAATATAAATTTGGGAAAACCTTGGAGGCTTTCTGCTCAAGCTGGTCTAACTGAAAAGGCGAGCTGTGGATATGCGGAAAGACGCTGTTCCAAATAAAGTAAAATGAAGAACTGTAGAGGAAGACAATTGATGAAGTTTACACATGCCTTTATGCTTATACAAGCACATGTACACACATGAATAATAGACACACATGCAGAGAGAGAGAGAGAGAGGGAGAGAGAGAGAGAGAGAGAGAGAGAGAGAGAGAGAGAGAGAGAGAGAGAGAGAGAGGGAGAGAGAGAGAGAGAGAGAGAGAGAGAGAGAGAGAGAGAGAGAGTTTTCTACAACACACATTTTTGTTGTTGTTTTTGTTGTTAAAGGATTTCACATACATTGAATATGTGGAATTATTACTTCGATTGGATGCACTTCTTCTATTCTGGTTTCTAGCCTTCACTCTGAAGTAGTATTATCTACTACTCTAGAGCAAGGGCTTTGGGACAATGTGGATCTGAAACTGAGTCTGATGCTTAAACTAATTCTGCAGCCTTTTGTTAGGGAGTTCATCTCTCTAAACTTCTCCTAAAAGTCATTACCAATGTACTAGGAAACTATAACATACAAGCATGTGCTTAGCTCAGTGCGAAGCACAGAAGAATTCAATAACAATTGGATCTATTATATAATATTACTATAATCCAAGAAAACAATCTGTTGAAATAGTATGAAAGCTACTTCTGTGGCCAGATCCAAAGTGAAAAATTCTTGTCAGTTAAAATGGTCATGTGAAGTAGCCCATGTCCTGAATGCCTCTCTGGTTCCTAATTCTGACGTGTGCCTCTCTTATTTCAACATCTTCAAAGTAGGTTATTTTCAGAGGCCTGATGGGTTGTAATACACTGTTTCTTTAGCTGGTTTACCAAGTCACTGATCTATAGCCTTCTACTTAGAGATGTTCCACTTTTGACAGGAAGGCTTGAGGGAGACAATGATCCTAACTGCTAGGAGGATGTTCCATAAGGGCACAGCAGAAGAATAATGTCTGCTGCTTTGCACAGCACACAGAGTAGAGTCGGAGTGCAGGAAACTGTAGTTATACATACAGTTAATGGAGCCTTGGGCTTGAGCACAATGGACCATGGAAGGGAAGTGGTGTGAATTCATCTTGAGCCAGCGTTGTGGAAACAATTTTTCAGTCTCATTTACATTGGCATGACATCTTTAACAGTACAGGTGGTATACTGGATCACAGCTGACATGTAAGACTTTATAAGTACTATCGCTTTGTATTCTCCAGCACTTGCCTGAGATTGACACGCAAAACTATGCATCACATTTGTCTCCTGTAGCCAAAAATGTCTTTCTTCCATCACTTATTTTCTCTAATGAGAACATTTCTATCTAATCAAAGTCACCCAATATCCCACCAAAATCCTCTTGCTAGGTCTTCCTTGCATATGATTTTTTAAATGACAATTTGAGATCCTTGGGGTTGGCTCAGTTGGTAAGGTACTTGCCTTACATACATGAAGAGCTAAGTTAAATACACCAGGATTCACATTTTTAAAGCTTAATTTAATGGTGGTAAGTGCCTATACTCCAAGTTTCAGGAAGATAGAGACAGAAGGAACCCTGGAACTTGATCATCAGATCGTCCAAGCAAATCACAAAGCTCCAAGTTCAATAAGATATCGTTAGGACCATGAAAAGCAGCCTGGTTCCTGGTTGAGGTAAGGACAGAAACCCCAGTGACCCTGAAGGGACAAAGGATGTTTCTCCCAGCTCCTGGCCACCAGGCTCCTGGCACAAGGCCACAGATCTCCATAGATTTGTGGCCACCAGTCAAGTAAGGGCAATGCCCCCAAACCCTTCACATGTACACCATGTGACCTGTGGTCACATAGATTCAAGACAGAGCTCCATTTTAATGAGGTACCTAAAGGCCTGGAGAACATAGCCAATAAACTCTCCTTTCCAGACACTCCTCCCTGAAAAAAATATTTAACCTTAGTCCTGCCCAGAGAAAAAGGACTTATGGTTTTACTCATCCACTTTCCACCATGACAATAAATATCTTAAAACCATGGACTGCCTCTTTTCAAGGGAATCTGCAGTTTGGAGCCATGGAGGCCTTTGCCTATAGAGCCACCATTTTATCTCCCATAGAAGGCCTCTGTGCTCCCAGCCATGGCCACAACCATCAACAAGCCAAGGACTCATCCCCTTGGGACCAGCTGGAGTGCTCCCCTTCCCCCCTACATCCCTACCCCCAGCCCTGGGACAGATCTAGCCCATGGGCCTCTACTTCTTTTTCAGCTCTTCAATGGTATCTGGGTGCCTGAGCACCTGAGAACCAGATGGCCCCTGCCTCCCTCTAGGCCCAGGGACTCCTGAGTCAGCTCCAGCTGTCCAGAGCCTCAGACTGCACTCCTCCACCCCAGAACTGTGTCCTGTGGCTTCCCCTTCCCCCATAGCCTGACACCCACCCAGCAACTGCCATCAAAATTCTTGCATTCTGCCCCCTGAGCTGCTGAGCCCTGTGGCAGACCAAATGTGAGTTCCCACTAATCCTACAGAAATCATGTCTCAAAAAATTTAAGGTAGAGAGAGATTAAAGAAGATACTTGATATCACCTGATAGCAACCTCTGCCCTACACACACACACACACACACACACACACACACACACACACACATACACAAAGAGAGACAGAGAGAGACAGACAGACAGACAGAGACAGAGAGACAGAGACAGAGAGACAGAGAGAGAATGGGGAGATGTACAGAGAGGGAGAGAGCATAATTTGACTCCTTCATAAAATAGAGATTATTCCCTTGAGATCTTTGTTGTTGGTGACCATTTGCCTAAGATTTACTTTAAATTAATGCCTGAAATATATTAATTTGATGCTAGCAAGGCAATCATGTTGATTCAGAGCAAATCATATAACTTTTCTAGGTACTTATTTATCCATTTGTAGACTCAGAAGCACAGTGAAATATACACGGAAGGAATGATAAGGAACTAGAACAGATCAGCCATTTGAAGCCTTTACTTGTAGTTGCTTAGCCAATGGGAGAATATAGCTGGGTCCTATCCCTGCATGTCTTTAATACCAAAATGCTTGCAAAATCATGAAAATACAGAGACAAAAACCATCAACCTTTCTCCACTCTTTTATTCCTTTTTCTAAGTTCTTCTCCAGAGCCTTAATTACAGATCAGACTGAACAGAGCAAATCAGAAAACTAGTTTACTATAACATGTCCTGGAAGAGGGTGTTCAAGGGAATTGAAAGAGGCCAGCACTAGAGGTGGTGTTCTGATCTTTACACTCAAGTTAGTACTGGTATAGACACAAATCATTTATTCTGTTTATGATTTGTTCTCAAACTCTCAAACTTTATGCCATAACTTTCCTAATGACAAAAACAAGATATAGGTGTCATGAATCATGCAGTAAATCATCTAGTTGCATTTTCTTCATTACAGTGTGATCATTATGTGGTAGTATCCGATTTTCAGGCCAATCAAGAATGGAATATACTTAGTCTACATATGGCATGATTGCCTAGATCTTAATCAAACACCTACTGTGTTCTTGACTATGCTTATTCTTAGAGTTGAAGGGAAAAAATCATCCAAACATACAAGGTCTCCTCATATTTGCCATCTTCCCCTCTTGAGGACTGGGAGAACATCTGCAGACTCTACCAGTGATTGTTTATGGCATGCTCCTCTGTGAAGACTCATTCATCTCACCCATACTTTTTCATGTTTACGATGATGCTGGATTCACAGGATGCTTATAAGAAACATTGCAATGCTCTTACCATTCTTTTCCAGACACTGTGCCAGGTCATCTGACTACAGAGGAAATACTGTATGGTTATTCTTCAGAGAATTTAGCTTCTTTCTGAAAATGTGCTTTTTGTTCATGTTTTCAGTGATGGTGACTTTTTCTTGGAAAATCCTTTCATTTTATTTTCCTATGGTAATAGTGAGAAGCGGATCTTAATTCCTGGCTAATGGTATTGGGTGATATTTTTCAATGAAATGAGCTTCAGCGGAAGACTACACAAAGGTAGAAACTCATTTGCAGAAACAAGAAAACGGTATTTAATACAAGCTCTCAAAGTACTAGTAGGACTATGAGAGGCACATTCTAAAACAGCCAGTAATATTTCTTTCCAATCCTCATCATTTATTTCTAAGCAGGAAAAGATGTAGGAGGAAATGAATATTCACATATAATATTGTCAATTGCTTATATATGAAATGTTTTTAAAGATTCACAAAGGGGCATTTCCCAGTCCAAATTAATGAGATTCTGCCTAGAAAAAAAATAAGTACAACTCATTTTAAGAATCTGTTATCTCTTAGGTAGGGAGCACTGTATTATTCTTCCTCGTTCCTTCAATCCCATTGTCTGGCACAATGGCTGACGCAGAATCCAGAGGCAATAAATATTTAATGAAAGAATAAATTCATTTTGCTACCAACTTGCCACCTGGGAAAAACAAGAGGGTAGCAGTGAGGTTTAAGAGCAGCAGAACATTGATTTGTGAGATTTTTTTAAAAAGGGCTATTCTGAACACAGTGGGAAAATATAAGGTTAAATGTAATATGAGAATAAATCCATCCTGCTTCTTTCTATAAATCCCTATTTGTTGTTTGTTCCCACTAATCATAATTATTTTCCCAGTTAGAGATATATTCATTAATAAAGAGAGTAAGCTGAAACATTGACTCCATAAGGTTTCAGAAAGTGTGGGGGCAATTCTGCCTTCATTCTTTAAGTTAATGAAATCTCATTCACAAGCATCCACTAACCCTTCATTCAAATGTCACTTTCTTGATTGCTTTTGTTATGTACCATTGAGTCATAGAGATTTCACGGCTGACTCATGCAGTGGCAAGATGATAAATCATATCCACCAAATAATGTCAGAGAAATTACAGATGATGGAAGGCAGTTCAGACGACGGCCTGTGGGGGAGGCAGGTATTTACTCCCTCTCTGTACCTCTGCATGCCAACTCTGTACCAACCTTGTTTGACAATGGGATCCATCAGCAAGGTAGGAAGTTAGTCTGAGCTCACTGCTATTCAGACACAGGCAGGACTTACTAAAAGTAGACAGCATAGCTTTCTTGATGTTCAAACAAATTCAAACAACTGGAGAGTATGTTCTAAAAGAAAGCAAAATGGATGCAGAGAATTGCTGACATTTTTAAAGAGATACTTTGTATATTTTCTTTACATAAATGTACGGGAAAATATAAAAAGCAGTAAAAGCAACAGCTTCCAAAAAAAAAAAAATGTAAGACTCAAATGACAGAGTGCCTTTACTTGTATAACTAAAGCTATTAAAAACTGTATATATGGTACATACCTGAAATTTCAGCCCTTGGGAAAAGCAAAAGCATGCCTTTAAGACCTGAATCACATAGGAGATGATGTATTAGAAAATCAGCATTAAGCCCACATGTGTCTCATAAGAGGATGTTGCATATATTTCACATAGGTGCTCATGGATACGATATGACTATGGTATCCTCTTCATCTATAGTATCCAATAATTATGGAAATAAATTCATAGAATTACTCGTTAACACAAGTAATGTCTTTTTACACTTCAAATTTGTCATAATTATATGAAACTAGAAAATTCCCTTTATCAATTTGTAAATACTTTGAATCATAGAATATCAAGGGACAAGACAATTTCAATGAGTACCTTCATGTCTTGCAAAATCATCATTATGTAGGAATTTCGAGAACAAAACCTCTGTGCTCTTCAAAAAGACTCAGTATATTAGATAAAGAGTGCAGATAAGGAGTGATGATTTTGTTGACTTTCCATAAAATATAATTTTTGTTTCTAACATTTTAAACATTTAAATGTGTAAAGAAAATTTTCATTCACCCAGAAATTACATGCACTGCACAATAACATATCTGAGAACATGGTGTGAGCAAAATGAAATTAGCTTTAAAATATAGTCTTTATCATTTCAATGCCATCAAACTCACAACCTTCCCAATGGGGGAGGGGACAAAGAAGAAATGGTGAGCTCTTTACAATTAAAACTATCTCATTAAAGTCACTCAAAGTTCTAAGAGCAATACCATCTTTCTGGTGGACCCTTAGAGGAAACACGGACTCATACATATTCCCATTCTCGTAAGAATTGTGCCAAGGTAGAAAAGCTGAGAAGGCATCTTTTTCAAAATTCTAAAGGGAAAGTACCTTCTAAGTAGACACTTTTGGCGCACTATGCATTAAAGTATTTTAATAGCATCCATTTATCATTTTAATGGCAAGCATTTACTAAAAGGGTGTATGACCAGGTGCAAAGAAAAAAGCACATAATGTATCCTAGGGCTTAAATTTTCCAAAGAAAATGTGAAGTCATGTCAGAAATGGGAAATGCTGTCCTTTTTCCTTCATTTGCTTAAAACATGTGGTTTTTAAAGTCCTCAGTCTACAGGAAAGGAAACTTTTGATCAGACATCTACAAAAAAATCTTTTGAAGGAAGAAACAATCAAGCATAAGACCCAATCACATTAGGTCATTCAAGGTCGTATTGGAAATTTCTTGACTATCAACTATGATAGCACATTAAGTACAGCAGTGACAATGATAGTAAGACTGGTCAGTTTACTGACAACTTGTATGTATATCACTTTCCAGAAAACATCAGGTGTTATCCCCACTTGACAGAGATAATTGCAAGAGCAATACCATTGGTTCTTACCCAGATGGCATATGAAATATATTTAAATTAGAATGTTTTAGAAATCAAAATATTCTTTTTGTCATTTTTATTGGTTATTTTATTTATTTACATTTCAAATGTTATTCCCACTTCCCAGTTTCCCCTCCACGAGCTACTGTCTTCTCCTCCCTTACCCTGCCTTTATGAGGGTACTCCCCCACGCACCCACTCCTGCCTCAGAGGCCTAGCGTTCTCCTATTCTGGGTCATCAAACCCCCACTGGACCAAGAGGCTTCCCTCTCAATGATGCCAGACAAGGCAATCCTCTGCTGTATATCCAGCTGGAGCCATCTGGTTAGTTAATATTGTTGTTCTTCCTATGAGGTTGCAAACCCCTTCTGCTCCTACGGTCCTCGCTTTAACTTCCCCTTTGGGGTTCCTATGCTCAGTCCAATATTTGGCCATGTAAATACACATCTGTATTGGTCAGGATCTGGCAGAGCCTCTCAGGGGACAGCTATATCAGGCTCCTTTCAGCAAGCATTCGCAATAGTGTCTGGGTTTGGTGTCTGAATGTGGGTTGGATCCCCAGGTGGGGCAGTCTCTGAATAGCCTTTCCCTCAGTCTCTGCTCCACTCTTTGTCCATGTATTTTTTTTTTTTTTGTACCGGAGCAATGGAAATGGGTGGATGGCCCCATCCCTCTTCTGGGGGGGGGGGGGGCATGCCTAACCTCTGGATATGGTCTTGACAGATTCTCCCTCCCCTTTGTGGGAAAGAGAATCCCCCACAAAGAAGTTAAAACCTTCATTCATAAGTAAACACCTCAGTGAACATAAGTTGGGTTTGAGCTGATTTGATGATTATGTATTAACATTAAATGAGAAATCATAGTTAGCTTCAGAGTTATGAAGATTCTCAGAAATGGAATTTCAAGGTGCTTTGTGGTTCTCAGTTGCTGATTCTAGTGCTTAAAGTATGATGTATGTCAACAAAGATAGTCCAAAAAAATTGGATGATAGACTGTTTCTTCACAAGTAGACAGTAAATATCTGAACTTGTAATCCAGAACTTTGTTGAATGTATGTACTTGTGCTGAGGTACTGAGAAGTCAACAGAGTCGATAAAATGACCTCATACCAACAAATCTGTATTGATCAAAGGAAACAACGGCCACTCACCATCACTGGTGATTACTCATATGTGGGATTGGTTTTCCTTCTTTTATACTTTCTGCCCTGACACTGTACATTGTAAGACAATGTCTGAACTGTTACCCTCAGTTTTGCTTTTAAGAATCACATGAGTGCAAGGGAGTGAAGCATTGTATAAAATAACGTATTTTCTGTCTTGGCTTCACATTTAATGGATACAAGGCAAATAATGGTAATTGATTTATTGGATTCTGGACATTGTTCTATGTCTTTAGGACCTGTGTTTTTTCTTTAAGAGATACCTTTACAGTGTCTTTTTGATGTTTCCCCAACTGTGGATCACCTACCCAAAGGGTGCCTTGAAATATATCTTGCCTTAGATTAAAAGATCCTTATAAATAAGTTGTTGTGTGACAACCTTCATATTATACGGGTGTGCATTCATTTTTTTCTCAAAAAAAAAAGAGTCTGAAGAGTAACAGCTTGAATATTCAGAGAAATGTATTTCCAATTATATAGTAAATGCATGATTTTAGCTTTAGCTAAATGAATACAGAAGAATGATCCATAACTAGCCAAAATTTGGGGGTTTTACTTATCTAGACATAAATGTCCCATTCCAGTCTCTAAGACTGGTGCCAGGTAGCCATGAACTCCTCAGGAAGCTTTCCCATTTATTTCCCTTGCTGTCAGGTGAGAGTCTGTGTCACCTTCAGGAATGAGAAGCAGTTATTAAGGTGCCACAACAAAGAACCTACCCAGTCATTCTTCTTATGAGGCTAAAATAATAGGATGCCCACATTACTTGCACTGGTCTAACCTGTGGTACTCTTTGTCACTTTTATTTCTGCTTCAAGCTCTTTCCCTCTCATGAATTGCCAGCAGCAGACGGGAAACATTCGGTATAAAAAAAAAAAAGCAGGGCAGGCAGTATTTTATTCTCCAGTTTCACCATATGTTGCTCCAAATGGAAATTTTATAGGAGGGAGGGAATAGAGAGTATGGAAGATACCAGCCTCATAAGGGTAAGTCTGCTTGCTTCAGAGTACTGCATACAAATGATTAAAACGAGCCATGCATTTCTCTTATTTTTTGCTGCTTGAAGTGTATAGCACATACACAGGCAACTTCTTGTTTCTAGGTGAAAGGAGAAAAGTTCAAATTTATGTACTGGGAGAGATAAGGAGTCTAGAAATTGAAAGCCACACACACAAAAATATTCCTTCCACATTCCACTTACAAGCTCATGAACAGATGTGTACCTCTCTGCAGTGGGTGTTTTTAAACACAAATAAGAAAGCTGCCAGACAAGGACACAGACCCAAACTAAAAAGTCATTTCCCAGCAAGTGACACAGCAATATCTACTTTGACTTGGACTTTAGCTCCACAGCTGTGATGAAACTCACATTATGGCTTGGGGAATGAAATTGTTCCCAGGTGAGAGGTAAATTATCTGGCTTGCCACCAAAATGTTGAAAAGGCAAATTCCACCTGCTTTTCTCTAGGCAAGAGATTTTTTGTTGTTGTTCAAATAGCTCCATGTTACCTAGTCAAGTAGTTACCCACATGTCCAATTTATATCCTGCTCAGGATAGAATTTAAGTTTTGCATTCTGCACACACATAGGCTTTCTTAAATATGGAAATGGATGGGGAAGGGAAGGACCAATGATTCAGAAGGATGCTGGGACTTGCTGATTGATCTGTTCACCCACGGATCCATTCATTAATTTCTTACTTTACTCTACAAATGAGTTTCAAGTGCCTCTAATGTGTCAGGAACTATTTTAGGCTTGAGGACTCAAGGAATGACAGACAAGGGCAGTGATCTTGTTCACACAAGAGGACAGACAATGAACTAGTAAACAGTAAAGGAATTGGACACGTGCTTTCTTGTTCATTTTCCCTCAGACTGAGTACGATGTTTGAGTCAACAGTGTACTAAGATCCTTGAATAATAAAACAGAGTAGGAAAAGGACATCATGATCTCTCTCCTGAATAAGTATAGAATTTTATGCAGTGGCAAGCATTCAAGTAATTTACTCTACTATAAGGCACAATGTTTAAATTCTACTATAAACACACAAGACAAGTAGTGGCAGAACACTAAGAAAAGCATTCATGAACACATTCTGAAAATATGATGACTGCAATGGTGATGATGAAGTAGCAATGATGATGGTGATGATAGATATGGTAATGATGATGAGGGTGGTGATGATGACGATGATGACAGCAATGCTAATATTGCACAAAGGATTGACTTCATGAAAGGCGTGGCTATAGATACCTTAAACTTTACACATGTAAGTTTGTTTAATTATTGTAACATATAAGATAATAATTCAAATTGCACTACACCTACACTAAGATAAAGGGGTTGAAATGGTAAGTAATTCATCAACAGTCATCTATACAATATATGAGTGAACCATAATTTGAACCCAGAACAATGGACACAGAATGCACATTCTTCCACACCTCTCAGGGTAGCTTCTGCTAGTAAAATAAATGTAAGCATACGACTATAACTGTAGTGTGGACACACAGTATCCAAAGCTCAAAGTCTTGAAAGCTTCAAGCATGCTGGAGTAAAAGAAATTAGATAGATAGTCTGAAATAAAGAGAAATACTGTAAGACTTGAGGTGGGCAAAACTCACAGTGTGGAAATCATTAGCACCATGCTATCAAGTATTTTATTTTTCCTTGTTTTCAGTTTAGCAACAGGTAGTCATTGCAGTGCTCATAGATATGAATGCAATACTATCATTGAGCATTTTATTATAGTACATACAGCTATATCATGAGTCTTGTACTAGGTAAGATATGCTATATATGATATATTATATCTTATCTTCATATGAAGTAAAAAATACAATGGAGGCCTTTGTATATGAAAAAGAAAATGTAGCCTTGCATGTTCAAATGTGAGGATTCAGCTAGGCATTTTGGACTACTGCATGATGCGGTGGGAGAGCAAATGAAAAGACTAATAAGGAAGCTGAGAGAAGGAGTGCAAGGAAAGCATAGATGTACTTATTGATCTATGTCCTATTATCCTTTAGATTCTTAAAAAGACTTTTGACAAGCCAACTGTATTTACTTCAACCATTTATTTCCTTAATGTATGAGTTCATTAGGAAGTGACAGAAATGGTGTTTGGTCCACACATGCATTTCCAATCTATATATGTGAACTCCTCTGGAAGTGGATGAAAACGATAAACTGGAGACATAGTCAGTGTTATAGGAACAATAATATTATTAGTTTTTCTAGAAAATAACAATGTTATCAAGTAAATGCACTAAATATTATGTCAAATAAACGATATTATTGATAAACCCAGTAAGCTTATGACATGGTGTCAACTACTGACATCTATATTGTATCAGACACACTGTACTCTAATACATGGAATACATCTATAAACATCATCCAACTGATTTTTCATAATGAACTTATATGATAGAAAAAGTATCATTTCTACTTATTAGATAGGTAAAATGAATATTAAGCTAACTAGACTTCTAGAGGTCAATCTCAGTGCAAAAATTGCACCAAATATTAATGCTCAGTTACATGGGGGGAACATGTTCTATACTATTTATGTGTGACATTTATAGACTATATTGTTTAGAGTGTGTTTCTTTCAATCACTTTTGTTTATGTAAGTTAAATAAAATATACAAGCTATATAAAAGTTATGTAAAATATAATTGTTTTTTTTAAAGGTGATATTTATTGTGGGGACTTTTTAAATAAAGAAGGGAGCAAATAGATGTATGTTATCACTTTTCCTTTTGTGCTAATGGGGGTTGAATGCAGAACCTCATGTATACTAGGCAGGGAATCTGGCACAGAGCTACATTCCCAGGTCCTATAGCATATTTTATAGCCCAGATTAAAATTTCTGCTGCGTGCTATTTAATCGAGTAACCACTCCTAGTCTTGAGATGTATAAAAGAAAAAAAAATACAGTCCATTTACTAATGGGATAACCTCAAGTTTCTGGTAAGGCATACTGGCCTCAAAAAGTCTCTGACCATATGTAAATGTAATCTTTCTCAATACAGAATGCATACAAAATTATATAGGAATGGATATAATATGGATTATGTACTTGTATATATACGTGTGTGTGTGCTCGTGTGTGTGTATGTGTGTGTGTGTGTGTGTGTGTGTGTGTGTGTGTGTGTGTGTGTGAATGTATAGACATATGTGTAAATGAAGTCTTGCTACCATGGAGATTTTCCATCTGGCTACAATAGAGAATGCAGATACTATTGAGGTAGCTCAATCAACAGAGAGTATTCGGCATGTTGTATGCACCATTGACTTCTACCCGTAAGCGTTGTTTTTTTCTCGTACAGAGTTTCCTGGTCTACAGGCTCTTGGTGCACCTGTTAAACAATATATTTGCTTTTGTCTATGCTTCATTGGCATTGCACGTATAACCTGCCAGCTAGCTCAGGAACGTGAGATAGAAAGTTTAAACTGGAAAAGTGATAAGGTCTGAGATTGTGATGTTAAGTGTGGTTGAAAGCCTGGCTGTACCACCAACTATCTAAACAACCATGTAAGAATTATATAGCCTCTGCTTGTCTTAGTTTTTCTTATCTATAAAATGGGAATACTATTGCATTTCTCATGAGATTGTCATAAAAGTGTATGAAATAGTACCTCTACAGTGTTTGGTGTAATGTGCTGGGTATGGAGGTTATGCAGAAAACTGTATCATTACTGAACTGGAGAAGAAAATCCATGTACATCCTATGACCTATAAGTTTTTTTATGATTTGTCCATTAACCTCTTGTACCACATCACTAAATTCTTCATTATCATTGTGCCCTAAATCCTGTTTCTTTAAATTCATCTTGCCTCCAAGCTATTGTGTTAGCTATTCTTCTGGGGGGGGGGGGGGCGGAGAAATACTTATTCTAAGCATTATGTGGTTAATTCCTAACCATCGTTGAGGTAATTTAGCTCACCTCACTTGGGAGGCCAGTTCATGATCAGCTTCTTGCCCAAAGGATCTCTGTTCTTCCCAATAATTCTTTATCGTGTTATTATATTTATAATCTTCATAGCAATTCTCGCTACTCAAAATTATCTTTATTATGGATTTACTTGCCTTTTAATTATACAGTTTCCCCACAAGATTGTGAGCTGCATAAAAGCAGATAAGAGATGTGACCTTCTCTGTCTTGTTCCGGGCCCAAACCACGGCCCGTGTTTCTGTGTATCTAATGAGGATAAGTGGGGGGTGGGGGTGGGGGGAGCTTGGATAGAAGCCGCATACAAAGTGTTTTCTGGGTGGGAGGAAACGGGCACAGACGTTAACCTGCTGTCCCCTGTCAGAAGGGGGCTGCCGGAGGAAACAGGGTGACTGCTCTCTGCTTGCTTCAGGCCTCACACTGCAGACAAATTTACCCCCTGGTGCAGTGAAGCCACAGGCCACCTTTATCTCTTTTCTCATAGTTCCCATTGGTACCCTAAGGTCCTATGAATGTGTTGCTGAGGGATTATCTGTCTTCCTTTTGCTCTCGGTCTCCTAGGTTTAACTCTGGGTGTCTGACTACATGCTTTTTGGTTGAAGAAAAACTGGCTTTTTTTTTCAAAGAAATGTTTTGAAAATCTCACCACATAAATGTATTGGACATGCAGATTATTCTTGCAAAAACAAACCAATCCTAGAAAATTTCTGGGCTCACATAAAAAGAAGTAATCAACCCATTGGACTACTTTTCCTTTGCTGTTCTTTATACTGAAGATGTGTGGGTCACAGAAATTCATCAGTGTAAAAGTGAATTTATGTGTTTGTGTCTGAAGCATCTAAGTAGCACTTAGAGTGAAGTACGAAGGCTCTTCTATGTAGCAGTCTCTGGCTGGGGCTTAAATTCAAGGTCTGTCCTCTGAAATAGGTGGACAGCTGTTATGTAATTTTAAAAAATAATAAAACATAGAGGAAATAAGTTGTTACCTTGGAACTGTGGAGTGGAACTTGACTCTATCTCCAGAACAGATGTTCCAGGTCTGGGACATTTTGCAGAGAGTCATTAGAGACTTCAAAGCTGAAGACTCCTGGGGTTCTGGCTGACTGTTTTGTTTAATTAATAGATCTCTGTGTAACCTTAGGAGCAGAAAACCAGGGGATGAATGCTGATGTACAGTGCCAGCTACTTCTCTACCTCAGAACTAACTGCTGAGGTCCCAGGTGGTCTCGGTCACTTCACCAGGCCTCCACAGACCTCCCTCTCCCTATCCAATTAGTGACTCTGTCCTTGTTTCACAGAACGGTCCCAGGACCCACATCTCTGATATTTTACTATAGTTCTTTACTTTCCAACAACCTTAATATTTTTTATCATAATTACTCTCTTTTTCTTCATGGTTAACACAAATTCTGGCAGTAATGATTAGATTAGAGCTTTAGAATGGTCCTTTCATAGTGACTGAATGATAGGAAGCAGTTTTCTTTTAAATCGCTTACATTCCACCACTCAAAAGCAACTTAGTATTAGCTGATACCATGTTTTAGAGAAAACAAAAATTCTGAGAAAGATCCCCATTTTCTTGTGCCTATCGGTTATCTTCTTTCTGAATAAGAATGGGGGTGGGGGGCGTGAATCAGAAATCCTCAATAGTGCGCCTGATGCATCAGTTAAAGAGGCACTATTCCTCTGCTGTGCTGATTTATCAGGCGATCGATGGCAAGCAGCATCCCTAAGCTCCATGCATCCCTTTGCAGAACACCATCTTCAGCAATTAAGAGAGGCATTGTTTTAATATTGACGCAGAAGCCAAATGTTGCACTGAGTGGCGCTTGTCTCTTTTCCACCTGGTAAAATATGATGTCCCAATGTCCTTGGGAGAAGAAAACACTTCCCTCTCTGTACCCCCACCCCACTGGAAAACGTTTCCATTCTTATAGTTTCCTCAGAGGAAGAATCTTCTTGCTCATTTAGCTTAGTTCCGCTGTGACCTGAAGTCATTTCACCTATAGAAGACAGATGACTTCAACCTCAGTCTTGAGCTTGAATTGCAATACAAACCAAATTAGATAAAATAAATCAATAATACCCTTGCAGGCCAAATTCACTTAAGTAACATTTACAGTACAATTGCTCACTTTGCCCATACACTTTAATCCATTAACACTCTACATTTGGCACCTGAATAAATATGTTACCCTGGCTGAATATAAATGGCTTAGAATTCCATCATTATTTTGTGTTGAGTGAAAGGTTGGTAAATTTTCATTTCTTTAATAGAAAATTATTTTTAAAAATGAAGGGAAAAAAAGCTAACGTATCAGAAAACTTAAGTTCTGTGCTTGGTTATTTCAATTCCCAGATAGCTCATTGATAAGTGAGGATTTGTTGTCATGATTATATGGACCATTGTCCTCATGCTTCTTGTGTTAGGAACCTCTAAACATATGTAGTCCCACACATATACATTTGGAAACTAACCTGGAAAGCATAATTCCAGCTCAGAAACAAAAGACATCCTTGAATAGATGCACTACTCTAATGTGTGAAACTTTGGCTTTTTGTTCAGAAAACTAACCAGACATCTTCATATGACTGTGCTTAACATAACACAGCTGATCTTGCTCATGCCAGCTTGCTGTACATTTGTATAACAGGAATTGAATCATCCTCTCCAATGATGAAATTAGCAAGAGTGTGTAGAATGTTACAGAGAACAATGTTAGATGCAAAAGAGTTCACTCAGTCACTGGTTTGAATTTGGAGAAGATTGGCAAGCAACCTTATGAAAGCCATTTGTCCTTAGTTGAAAAGCACAACACTGGGAACTTAGCCTAGAAGGTTAGGGACTAAAACAAAAAGCACAAGCACGCATGGCACATTGCACATGTGTAGGTCATACTTTAATATCAGTTGCTGCTTCCCATCTAGATTGAGACAGGTTGTTTGCTACTACATTCATCAGGCTATGTGGCCTGTAAGCATTCATATATTCTATCATCTGCATCTCCAAATGAGTATGGAAATTCATCGGAGGGCATACTATTTTTGTTTGTTATGACCAAGGAACACATGATCTAAGCATTTCATCTGTTGCTCAGTTAAAAAAAAAATAGATAATCTTTTCTATACAAAGGAGATAAATTCACTGTGATTTTCTTAAAACAAAAGTATGTGGGTTTCAAACACACCACCTTCCTAAGAGATTTTTAATTGTTAAGTTTAATTGCTGAGTTTTATATTGAGTCTACCTAATTTTTTTGAAATTAGGTATTTTCCTCAATTACATTTCCAATGCTATCCCAAAAGTCCCCTATACTCTCCCCCCTACTTCCCTACCCACCCATTCCCATTTTTTGGCCCTGGCATTCCCCTGTACTGGGGCATATAAAGTTTGCCTGTCCAATGGGTGTCTCTTTCCAGTGATGGCCGACTAGGCCATCTTTTGATACATATGCAGCTAGAGTCAAGAGCTCCAGGGTACTGGTTAGTTCATAATGTTGTTGCACCTACAGGGTTGCAGATCCCTTTAGCTCCTTGGATACTTTCTCTAGCTCCTCCATTGGGGGCCCTGTGATCCATCCAATAGCTTAAAACCTCACCTGGAATACTTCCTTCTGGGCTGCACCTATCATATATTACCATGGGTCAAAGTGTAACCTTGTAAATGTTGTATATTGTTGCATGTAATTTTTAAAAAACATGATCCTGCCTGGGACCACAGCTTCACACTCTGGACGCTCTAATCTTGGCTCTGAAATTGGCTGCCACCAGCCCCAGTCTCAGCTTGCCCGGGAGCTACTGTGGTCCACTGGCTCACTCTTGGCTTCACCAAGTCACCATCACTGACCCAGCTTCTTTCTCTACCCAACTTTGCCAATGAAAAACACTCACACTGCTTTATTATCTTAGAATTTGCCTATTTCCGCAATTACTGAGCACACACTCCCTTGCCCTAAACGTATCAGCTAGCCTGTATCAGTTAGCCTTTGTCAACTTCCTTGGCTATCCACTGGTGGCAGGGGCCACTGGTTCTAGCTTCGATGAGATCTTACATGATTGTTTCTTGCCTCTCCTTCCAAAACCTGGCTGAAAAAGGCCCTTCTCTTTCCCTCTGTCTCTTTTTGCTCCTGGGACCCAGAAGTCCCACCTGCCCCTTTTGCCCAGAGATTGGCTCCCAGCCTTTTTTATTGATCAAATCAAGAACCAATTTGGGAAACAGACTTTCTTATCAGTGCCTCCCCCTACAGGATATTATGCTTATTATATCATACTTTCATAGTAGAACCTTCAAAGAAACCTGTTCTATTTAAATGGGCTCTAAATATCTTTGATATTTTAGAGTGAATTCTTGATTCAGTAAAGAAAGCTCATGTTTTGGAGGTAACTCCTATAACTTATCCAGGAAGTTGTATCAATAAATAAAGAAAACATTACTCGCAAGGAAAGAAATGGTAGAAAAACAGTTATGTTACAGCCTAAATAATGTAAGAAACAGTTTACAAAATGAATACTTTCATAGACAAAGCAGAATGTTTTATTAAAGTTAAAAATACTGCAAAATGTTGACAATAACAGCTTGTACCTGAATAAACCAACCTAATTGCTTGTGAATGAGGATCTAATTGAGTCTTCACTGTAAGAGCTTTAAAAAACAACAAGCAATATAGCATGAGCTTTTACAACATTAAAAACAAATAATTTGTACAGAGTTATTACCTTTGAAGAAATACCACCCACCAGCCCATTAGATTTCATTTGAGATAGACAAATTGCCAAATGTTTTCCTTTGTTTCTGATTTGAATTTCACAAAAGATAAAACAATTTCCTTAAAGGAAATCCTACCTCACCTCCTTAGAAATAACCTTTCAAAGCATTATTAAAGTGGAGCCACACTTTACCATATGACTGTGCGATTTCTATCAACTGCCTTAATCTACTATCAGTGGCATCTATAATGCTGTCATCATCCATAGAGTGGACATGCCCAGCAAACACTTTTGACAATGAGACTTATTGGCATAAGTATAAATGTGTGAGAAAATCTCCTGCATTAAGAAACAGGGGAAAAAAAAACCCAGGGATTCACAGTAACTAAGCTAGGGTAGGAAACACCCAAGTTAAACATAAAACCAAGGACTTCAAGGGGCTCTAAAATGAGTTCAGCTCCTGCCATTTTTCAGTATCATCTCTCACATAACATCTGTGTGAGAAAGAATTAAACAGAGAAGCAAGTCATGGATCACACACTACAGTGTAATCAAACCCAGCAGTCTGAGCAAGAACAAAATGTCAACGCTAACTGGGTGCCTTATTGAATTTGCCAAATTTATGATCCGAAAGATAGCCATATCTATGTGGTCGTGCCTGGAGCATAAGGGAAATCATTTAAGGAACAGAAGATAGTCAGTAAAAACAAAAGTAAATGCAATATATTCTAGTTTTTCATGTACACAAAGAAACCAATTGACGATCATGAGCAACTACTCCCAGTTTTCCTGGGACATACCTTGCTGTGGCCCTGAAAATCTTGTGTCTCTGTCATAGACAAATGGATACTTATCAGTCTACTGTTAAACCCAGTCTTCTTTGCTGACGTCCTCACCTCCCTTTGAATGAAACTCAGAGCAATGTCCTCTTCATTGACTGTGCATAAGAATCACCTAGAAACTGAGGGAAATTATACATACATATACAAATATATATATATATATATATATATATATATATATATATATATATGTGTGTGTGTGTGTGTGTGTGTGTGTGTGTGTGTGTACACATTTATGTGATAGTTATATAGAAAAAGAGCTACATGTGTAATAAATGTCATTTTTATTAAAAAAATAAAGCAGTTTTTTTTACATAGCACTAGAATACTACTTTAGGAAGCACTGCTTCATTTGAGGAATTATTAGAAATAATAAAACAAGATGGAGAAATAAATTAGGGTCATGTTGATATTTTTATTATAGCTATTAAACTAGAATAACACCAATACTTTATAGAAAAAGGTGTCATTGGGTATATTCATTGTACATAATATTGCGAAACAAAGGAGTTTTCAAAGAACTATGTATTGTGATTAAACATATTTCTCCCATACCCCTTCTCCTCTCTCATTAGTTGCTTTGTTCTTCTAAACAGTTTTTCTTAGATAGATAGGTAGATAGATAGATAGATAGATAGATACATAGATACATAGATACATAGATACATAGATACATAGATACATAGATGTTTTCTATTTTACATTTCAAATGTTATTCCCTTATTTCCACTCCGAAAATTCTCTATCCTCCCCGCCCCCCCTGCTCAGCAACCCACCCACTCCCATTTCCTGGCCCTAGCATTCCCCTACACTGGGGCATAGAACCTTCACAGGACCAAGGGTCTCTCCTCCCATTGATGAGCAACAAGGTCATCCTTTGCTGCATATGCAGCTGGAGCCCTAAGACCCACCATGTACTGGTGGTTTCCTCCCTGGAAGCTCTGGGGAATACTGGTTAGTTCATATTGTTGTTTCTCCTCTGGGGCTTCAAACCCTTTCAGTTCCTTGGGTCCTTTCTCTAGCTCTTCCATTGGGAACACTGTGCTCAGTCCAGTGATTAGCTGGGAGTATCCACCTCTGTACTTGTACACTGGCAGAGCCTCTCAGGAGACAAATATAACAGGCTGCTGTCAGCAAGCACTTGTTGGCATCCATAGTAGTGTCTGGGTTTGGTAATTGTATGTGGGATGGATCCCCAGGTTGGGCAGTCTCTGGAAAGTCATTCCTTCAGTCTTTGCTACACACTTTGACTCTGTAACTCTTTCCATGGGTAATTTGTTCCCCCTTCTAAGAAGGAATGAAGTATCCACACTTTGGTCTCCCTTCTACTTGAATTTCATGTGTTTTGCGTATTGTATCTTGGGTATTCTGAGCTTCTGAGCTAATATCTACTTATCAGTGAGTGCATCACGTGTGTTCTTTTGTGATTGAGTTACCTCACTCAGGATGATATTTCCTATTGGCATCCATTTGCCTACGAATTTCATGAATTCATTGTTTTTAATAGCTAAGTAGTATTCCATTGTGTAAAAAATGTAGCAAACTTTCTGTATCCATTCCTCTGTTGAGGAATATTTGAGTTCTTTCTTGCTTCTGCCTACTATAAGTAAGGCTTCTATTAAATAGTGGAGCATGTGCCCTTATTACATGTTGAAGCATCTTCCGGGTATATGCCCATGAGTGGTATTTCTGGGTCCTCAGGTAGTACTATAGCCAATTTTGAACCACCGCACAGATTTCCAGAGTGGTTGTACCAACCTGCAATCCCACCAGCAATGGAGGAGTGTTTCTTTTTATTTTTTTTTCAATTTTTTATTAGATATTTTCTTCATTTACATTTCAAATCCTATCCCAAAAGTCCCCTATACCCCCCCCCCCGCCCTGCTCCCCTACTCAGCCACTCCCACTTCTTGGCCCTGGTGTTCGCCTGTTAAACTTTATATACTGGAGCATATAAAGTTTGCAAGACCAAGGGACCTCTCTTTCCAATGATGGCCGACTAGGCCATCATCTGCTACATATGCACCTAAGACATGAGCTCTGGGGGTACTGGTAGTTCACATTGTTGTTCCACCTATAGGGTTGCAGACCCCTTCAGCTCCTTTTTGCTGAAAAGACCCTAATATAGCTGTCTCATGTGAGGCTATGCCAGTGCTTGGCAAATATAGAAGTGGATGCTCACAGTCATCTATGGTATGGAACACAGGGCCTCCCAATGGAGAAGCTAGAGAAAGTGTTTCTTTTTCTCCACATCCTCACCAGAATCTGCTGCCACCTGAATTTTAATCTTAGCCATTCTGACTGGTGTGAGGTGGAATCTCAGGGTTGTTTTGATTTGCATCTCCCTAATGACTAAGGATGTTGAAATTTTCTTTAGGTGCTTCTCAGCCATTTGATATTCCTCAGTTAAGAATTCTTTGTTTAGCTCTGTACCCCATTTTTAATAGGGATACTTGTTTCTCTGGAGTCTAACTTCTTGAATTCTTTGTATATATTGGATATTAGTCCTCTATCAGATGTAGGGTTGATAAAGATCTTTTCCCAATATGGTAGTTGTCATTTTGTCTTATTGACAGTGTTCTTTGCCTTGCAGAAGCTTTACTATTTTATAAGGTCCCATTTGTCAATTCTTGATCTTAGAGCATAAGGTATTGGTGTTCAGGAAATTTTCCCCTGTGCCCATGGGCTTGAGATTCTTCCCACTTTCTTTTCTATTTGTTTCAGTGTCTCTGGCTTTATGTGGAGGTCCTTGATCCACTTCCTAAATAGTTTTACCTCCACTTTAGTGTCATATACACTCACAATTTCATACAATCTATACACTCCAGGAACTTCACAAAATGAAACATTTGGATTTCTGATTCTGGCTCAGTTCACCTAATGTTCTAGTTACATACAATTTTCTTCTGTAAACAAGATAATTTCATTATTTTGTAGAATTGAAAAATTCCCGTTATGTATGCATCTGCACTGTATTTCCCTTCCATTTGTCTGCCATTAGATAGCTAGTTTGACTTGTATTTTAGATATTAAGAATAGTGTTACAATAAACACTGATATACAAGTATCTCTCTTTATCTAAGACTGATAAGAATTTTATAAGGAGACCTCCACTAAATTTTCATAATATGTCATCTGATTCTCTGACAGCATCTAGGTTGTTTCTGACACTCAATGCCTAAAGTCAGTAAGCATTTGGTCCCACAAGGTTTTCTCTACCTTACAAGTCCAGAAGTCAAGCATGTATCTCACCAATTGGCCATAGATTCAAACATCTCCAACACTTTCAGGTTCTATAACTGTCTTATCACCCCACAAAATGCACAAAAAGTTTACAGTATTTTCGTGTTTTATTTGGGTGAATACACATGAAATGCAGCTAAATAGACAAAATGCATAAAACAAGATATGGGAGAGTCATGAGAAGAATATTTGTGACATACTTGGGATGATACTTTGTCTCAGCTGAGAAGCAACTCAGGGCCTGCCACACAGTGAACTTCATCGGTACTTCAACATGAGCTTCATAATTCATAATTTGTGATTGAATTCAGACATTGTGGGGTAGGCAGGGCATTCAAAACTTAGAACTTTAATCATGTTTTTGTTTTTATAGGAACTGGTAAAAATGACTACTGTGTCTAAAATGTATTTTAATATTAATCTCTCCAACTATAAGATACACATGTGGGATAATTATGGGGAATTAGTTTCAAAACTCACAGCCTTGTCTTTAACTCTTTACATAATTTTTGGACCAAAGACCACATATATCCACGACAATGAAGGTTTCATGTTCCACATTCCCGTGATTACTGTTGGAAAGTCAGTGAACACATTTACTGACTTATCAACAGCAGATGCTGAAGCTGAAAGAAGGCCACTAGGTGAATCTGTCTAACACAACCACCATACTCTGTGAGCATTCCAATTCCAGCACAGTAGAATGTAGTGTTTGTCTTGAGATATTTACAGATTCATCTATCTTTTCTCATAGGTGCTAATGCTCAGAAACTGCCTGTAACCTATTTCTTTACTCTAGCTCATATAACAAATTTGAAAACCATGCAGGGACAGTGCTTCAAACTCCACATGGGAATAAATTACATTGCTTCCCATCGACTTGAAGATACTTACTGCCCAGCCCCTGGTTGAAGTTGTATGGGGATATCTTGGTGCTTCACTTCCTGACTGCTGCTTTAACATGCATTAAAATAACATTCAATTACCCAACTCTCCTCCAGCTTGCTTACTATAACAACAGGATTTGCAACAATGACATGTAATTTATTGAGTGCCCCCTAAGATGCTGACCCTAAGCTCTGCAATTTACTGTCATCATTACTGGTAATCTTCACCAGGGCCAAGACTAAAAGGAGGTGAGTAAAGCTCTGCCCTTGGCAACAGATTGGAGGGACATCAAAATCTTAGTAATTAAGATAAATTATATAGCTCAATGGCAGAATTATGTGCTTAGCATGAGCCAAAGATTTAGGCTTAATCCCTAATACAATCATAAATAAATAAATAAATAAATAAATAAATAAATAAATAAATAAATAAATGGAATATATAAGTAAATTGAATATAGTATTATTACAAATAAAGATTATTATAGTAGCTACACTGAACCAAACACAATTTTTTATTATATATTTTCATCATTTACATTTCAAATGCTATCCAGAAAGTCTCCTATAAAATCCCCACGCACTGATCCCCAACCCAGCCACTCCCACTTCCTGGCCCTGGCATTCCCCTATACTGGGGCATATAATCTTTTCAAGACCAAGGGCCTTTCCTCCCATTGATGGCCTACTAGACCATCTGTTACATAGAAACACAAGCTCTGGGAGTTACTTGTTAGTTCATAGTGTTGTTCCTCCTATAGGGTTGCAGACCCCTTTAGCTCCTTTGGTACTTTCTCTAGCTCCTTCACTGGGGCCCCTGTGTTCCATTCAATAGATGGCTGTGAGCATCCACTTCTGTATTTGCCAGGCACTGGCAAAGCTTCAGAAGAGACAGCTATATCAGGGTCCTGTTAGCAAAATATTGCTGGCATATGCAACAGTGTCTGGATTTGGTGGTATGGGATGGAGCCCTGGGTGGGGCATTCTCTGGATGGTCCTTCCTTCCATCTCAGCTCTGAACTTTGGATCTGTACCTCCTTTCATGGGTATTTTGGTCCGCATTCTAAAAAGGAATGAAGTATCCATACTTCGGTCTTCCTTCTTCTTGAGTTTCATGTATTTTGCAAATTGTATATTGGGTATTCTAAGTTTCTGGGCTAATATCCACTTATCAGTGAGTATATATCATGTGAGTTCTTTTGTGATTGGGCTACCTCACTCAGGATGATATCCAACCATTTGCCTAAGAATTTCTTTTTTTTTTGTTTTGTTTTTTGTTTTTGTTTTTGTTTTTGTTTTTTTGTTTTTTTGTTTTTTGTTTTTTAGAGGAAATGAACATTTTTTTATTAGGTATTTAGCTCATTTACATTTCCAATGCTATACCAAAAGTCCCCCATACCCACCCACCCCCACTCCCCTACCCGCCCACTCCCCCTTTTTGGCCCTGGCGTTCCCCTGTTCTGGGGCATATAAAGTTTGTGTGTCCAATGGGCCTCTCTTTCCAGTGATGGCTGACTAGGCCATCTTTTGATACATATGCAGCTAGAGTCAAGAGCTCCGGGGTACTGGTTAGTTCATAATGTTGATCCACCTATAGGGTTGCAGATCCCTTTAGCTCCTTGGGTACTTTCTCTAGCTCCTCCATTGGGAGCCCTGTGATCCATCCATTAGCTGACTGTGGGCATCCACTTCTGTGTTTGCTAGGCCCCGGCATAGTCTCACAAGAGACAGCTACATCTGGGTCCTTTCGATAAAATCTTGCTAGTGTATGCAATGGTGTCAGCGTTTGGATGCTGATTATGGGGTGGATCCCTGGATAAGGCAGTCTCTACATGGTCCATCCTTTCATCTCAGCTCCAAACTTTGTCTCTGTAACTCCTTCCAAGGGTGTTTTGTTCCCACTTCTAAGGAGGGGCATAGTGTCCACACTTCAGTCTTCATTTTTCTTGAGTTTCATGTGTTTAGGAAATTGTATCTTATATCTTGGGTATCCAGAGAACCGGACAGCTTCTGGGACAGGCGGAAGCACAGAGCCGCTGAGGCAGTACCCTTTGCAGGCTGCAGACAGCCGGCCACCGTCCAGACCAGAGGACAGGTGTCCGCCTGGCTCGGGAGGCGGCCTCAGCCTCAGGAGCAGCGGTCGCCATCCTGGTTCCAGGACTCCCTGGAACTTAGGAATTTAGTCTGCACAGGTGAGAGTCTGCACCACAGAAGCTGACAGCTTCTGGGAACTGCCAAAGCAACACAGCTTCTGAGAGAGGCCCTGTTTTGGGCCTTCTTCTTCGACCAGGAGGAGGTCCAAAAACAAGATATCTGCGCACCTTCCCTGTAACTTGCCAGCAGAGAGTGCTCTGAGCACTGAAACTCAGAGGAGAGAATCTGTCTCCCAGCTCTGCTGAGAGACGGTAACAGAATCACCAGAAGAACAATCTCTAAGAATTTCATAAATTCATTTTTTTTAATAGCTGAGTAGTATTTCATTTTATAAATGAAGTACAGGGTTCTTTCCAGCTTCTGGCTGTTATAAATAAGGCTGTCATGAACATAGTGGAGCATGTATTCTTATCACAGGCTGGAACACCTTCTGGGTATATGGCCAGGAATGATTTTGCTGGATCCTCCCGTAGTACTATGTCCAATTTCCTGAGGAACCACCAGACTGACTTCCAGAGTGGTTGTACCAGCTTTCAATCCCACCAGCAACGGATTAGTGTTTCTATTTCTCCACATTCTCGCCAGCATCTGCTGTCACCTGAATTTTTGATCTTAGCCATTCTGAATGGTATGAGGTAGAATCTCAGGGTTGTTTTGATTTGCATTTCCCTGATGATTAAGGATGTTGAACATTTTTTCAGGTGCTTCTCTGCCATTCGGTATTCCTCAGTTGAGAATTCTTTGTTTAGCTCTGTACTCCATTTTAATGGGGTTATTTGATTATCTGGAGTCCATCATCTTGAGTTCTTTATATATATTGGATATTAGTCCCCTAGCTGATTTAGAATTGGTAAAGATCCTTTCTCAATCTGTTGGTGGCCTTTTTGTCTTATTGACGGTGTCTTTTGCCTTTCAGAAGCTTTGTGATTTTATGAGTTCCCATTTGTTGATTCTTGACCTTACAGCACCAGCCATTCCTGTTCTGTTCAGGAATTTTTCCCCTGTACCCATATCTTCGAGGCTGTTCCACACTTTCCCCTCTATAAGTTTCAGTGTCTCTGGTTTTATGTGGAGTTCCTTCATCCACTTAGACTTGAGCTTAGTATGGCTCACTCTCATCTATACCTATTATCCTTAAGTTTGGTCTTCTCATTGTGTCCTGGATTTCCTGGATGTTTTCAGTAAGGATCTTTTTGCATTTTGCATTTCCTTTTATTATTGTGTCCATGTTTTCTATGGAATCTTCTGCACCTGAGACTCTCTCTTCCATCTCTTGCATTCTGTTGCTGATGCTCACATCTATTTTTCCTGACTTCTTTTCTAGGATTTCTATCTCCAGAGTTGTCTCCCTTTGGGTTTTCTTTTTAGTTTCTACTTCCATTTTTAGATCTTGGATAGTTATGTTCAATTCCATCACCTGTTTGGTTGTGTTTTCCTGTAATTCTTTGAGGGATTTTTGTGCTTCCTCTTTAAGGGCTTCCACCTGTTTTGTAGTGTTCTTCTGTATTTCTTTAAGTGAGTTATTAATGCCCTTCTTAAAATCCTCTACCAGCATCATGAGATATGATTTTAAATCAAAATTTTGCTTTTCAGGTGTGTTGGGGTATCCAGGACTTGTTGTGGTGGGAGTACTGGGTTCTGATGATGCCGAGTGGTTTTGGATTCTGGCAGTATGATCTTACGTTTGCCTTTTGCCATCTGTTAGTCTCTGGTGTTAGATGTTCTAGCTGTGTCTGGCTGGAGCTTGTTCCTCCTGTGATTCTGTTAGTCTCTGTCAGCACTCCTTGGAGTCCAAATCTCTCCTGAGTCCCAGTGGTCAGAGTCCTCCCTAGAGACCGACTTTCCTCTGGGGAAGGTGCCCAGAGGTCTGGGTCTCAGATATGCCTCCTGGCTGAAGATGAAGGCCCCAAGGGACCCTGTTCAAGAAGTTCTGTTGCTTCTGCAGCCCGTGAGCTCTCCTGTGAGGACTGGTCTCTGAGAGACTTGGGATAAAAGATTACTTTCTCAGCTGGTTCCTGGGTCAGAGCCCTCCCTGGGGGCTGACTCTCCTCAGTGATCCTAAGATCCTAGGTAGGCTAGGGCGCCTGTGGCGTGAGAGTCCTCTGGGGACCATGGGATTGTAGAGCTCATGCCCAAGGTGGCCTCGGGCTGGCGCCAACCTGAACCAACCAGCCGCCGGTTGGGCGCGTTTCCTGTGTCCCTGTTCCTGCTGGCACAGGCCCCTCCTGATTGCTTTGGAACAGAGGTTGTGTTCTGCTCACCAGTGATCCTAAGGTGCTGGGTGTGCTAGGGCTCCTGCAGAGTGGAGAGTCCTCTGGGGACCTTGGGACTGCCTGCTGATTTTGCACCCAAGGTGGCCCTGCCAACAGGAATGAACCCCAGCCCCAAACATAATTTTTAAAATGACCTACTTTTTTATTATTATTCATTCCCTTTACATTCCAATATCACGACCCCTTCTCCACCTCACATAAATATCCCCTCACTTTCCCTCCCCTTCTCCTTTAAGAAGGGGGTACTACTCCTGGGCCTCCCTACCCTCGCCCCCCCCCCTGAACCCCACACCACCATAGCCACCACTCATTCTTGGCACATCAAGTCACTTCAGGCCTAGGCGCATTTTTCTCCTACTGAGGCCAGACAAGGCAGCCCAGCTAGAGGAACAGGATCCATAGGTAGGTAAGAGATTCAGGGATAGCTTCTGCTTTAATTGTTGGGGGACTCACATGCAGACAGAGCTACACTTCTGCTACATAGATCCTGAGGGCCTAGGACCAGCCCATGCTCTCTCTTTGATTGGTGGTTTGGTATCTGAGAGCCCCCAAATTTCCAGGTTAGTTGACTCTGTTAGTCTTTCTGTGGACTCCATATCCTCTTTGGTTCGTTCCCCCAACTCTTCCATGAGACTATCAAGAGCTCCATCTAATGCTTGGTTGTGGGTCTCTATCTGTTTCCATTGGCTGCTGGGTGGAGCCTCTCAGAGGACACTAAATACCTCCTGTCTACAAATGTAACAGCATCAATTACAGTGTCAGGGTTTGGTTCTTGCCCATGGGGTATGTCTCAATTTTGACAGCTCCTTGGTTTGTCAGTCCCTCTGTCTCTGCTCTATCTTTGCTCCTACCCCCCCCCCCACCGCCCTGCTCCCCTACCCACCTACTCCTGCTTCTTGGCCCTGGCATTCCCCTGTACTGGAGCATATAAAGTTTGCAATGCCAAGGGGCCTCTCTTCCCAGTGATGGTTGAGTAGGCCATCTTCTGCTACATATGCAGCTAGAGATAGGAGCTCTGGGGGTACTGGTTAGTTCATATTGTTGTTCCACCTATAGGATTGCAGACACCTTCAGCTCCTTGGGTGCTTTCTCTAACTTCTCCATTGGGGGCCCTGTGTTCCATCTTATAGATGATTGTGAGCATCCACTTCTGTATTTGCCAGGCACTGGCATAGCCTCATAAAGACAGCTATAGCAGGGTCCCTTCAGCAAAATTTTTCTGGCATAGGCAATAGTGTCTGGGTTTGGTGACTGATTATGGGATGGATTCCCGGGTGGGTTAGTCTCTGGATAATCCATCCTTTCGTCTTAGCTCCAAACTTTTGTCTCTGCAACTCCTTTCATGGGCATTTTATTCCATATTCTAAGGAGGAATGAAGTATCCACCCATTGGTCTTCCCTCTTCTTGATTTTCTTGTGCTTTGCCAATTGCATCTTGGGTATTCTATGTTTCTGGGCTAATATACACTTATCTGTGAGTACATATCTAATGACTTCTTTTGTGATTGGGTTACCTCACTAAGGATGATATCCTCCAGATACATCCATTTGTCCAAGAACTTCATAAATCCATTGTTTTTAATAGCTGAGTAGTACTCCATTGTGTAAATGTACCACATTTTCTGTATCCATTCTTCTGTTGAGGGACATCTGAGTTCTTTCCAGCTTCTGCCTATTATAAATAGGGCTGCTATGAACATAGTGGAGCATGTGTTCTTATTACCAGTTGGAATTTCTTCTGGGTCTATGCCCAGGAGAGGTATTGCTGGATCTTCTAGTATTATTATGTCCAATTTTCTTAGGAACCTCCAGACTGACTTTCAGAGTGGTTGTACAAGCTTGCAATACCACCAGCATGACACATATTGCATTAATGGTTTTCTGAGTGGATTGCTGTCCTTATCCCTCCTCTGAGAGTCCTGCCTAGCTACAGGAAGTGGCCACTTTAGGATCCATATCTCTTACTACTAGGACTTTCAACTATAGTCCCCCCTATAGCACCTAGAAGTATTTCTCCTGACCCAGGTCTTGGGCACATCCTACAGATAACTGTCCCACCCATAGCTGAGTTTTGTTCTTTCTCCCCCATACTCCCTACACCTGATAACCCCTAGCCTATCACCTCTCCCACCCAGTTCACTTCCTCCATCTACCTTCAATATCTATTTTATTTCTCCTTCTGAGAAGGATTCAAACATTCTCCCTTGGACCCTCCTAGTTTTTTGGCTTCTCTTGGTCTGTGGATTGACAAATAGTTGTCCTGTACTTAATGGCTAATGTTCACTTATCAGTGAGTACATACCATGCATGTCCTTTTGGGTCTAGGTTACTTCACTCAGGATATTTGCTAGTTCCATCCATTTGCCTGCAAATTTCATGATGTCCTTGTTTCTAACAGCTGAGAAGTATTCCATTGTGTAGATGTACTGTTTTCTTTATCCTTTGTTCAGTTGAGGGACATCTAATTTGTTTCCAGTTTCTGGCTACTACAAATAAAGCTGATATGAACATAGTTAAGTTCACCTTTTCCTGAGAAACTGTTGAATTGATTTTCACAGTGGTTGTACAAGTTTGCAGTCCCACCAGTCAGAGAGGCATGTTTCCCTTGCTCCACATCCTCACCAGCATGTGCAGTCCTTTGAGTTTTTGATCTTAGCCATGCTGATGGACGTAAGGTGGAATCTCAGAGTTGTTTAGATTCAAGTTCCCCTGATGACTAAGGACTTTGAATATTTCTTTAAGTATTTCTTGACCATTTGAGATTTCTTTTTGGAGAATTCTTTGTTTAGCACTATACCCCATTCTAATGGGGTTATTTGTGTTGTTTGTATCTAACTTCTTGAGTTCTTTATATATTTTGGATATTAGTTTTCTATCAGATGTAGGGTTGGTGAAGATCTTTTTCCAGTTGTAGGCTGCCATTTTGTCCTATGACAATGTCGTTGACTTACAGAAGCTTTTCAAGTTCATGAGGTCCTATTTATGATAGGATGATAGGGTGACAGATCAATGGCACTTTATCTGACTTGATTTTCCCTTGTGGTCCAGCACATCATAGGACAACAAGGCTCCTAAATTGTTACAAGAACATGCAAGGTCCATAAAAGTACTATTCCTGCATTATAAACAGAAACCAACAAAACTTAAATAACTTGTCCAAAGTTGAAAAATGAAACACTGAGTTAGTTCTTGGCTCTTCACTAATGGTGCTCTAATGACTCCCCATTATTTAATAACATCACAAGAATGCAGTTTAAAGTCAGCCAAGGGAGAGATTGGGGGCAGATTAGGAAAGCCTTAGTTATGAAGTTTATAATTATATTCTTCCTGTTGAGCCAGAGTTACCTTTCTCCTCCCTTGTTTGTTCCCCTTACTTCCTGTATGCTTTGGAAAAAGAAGATACCTTCCTGTAGAAATTGTCAATATTGAAATCATGAGATCAAGAATGTGCACACATGTTGTGGTAATTTCTTACTACATTAAACCTATATAAAAAAACACCATACCCATTATATGCATAAGCTATATGTCTAGATTGGGCAGTTCTATCACTATACTAGTTCATTCCCCAGCTGTGAGTCACCTTGTTACTTTTGGCTTTTCTAGGTTATGTGATTCCATCTTCTTCCTACCTCTACTTCCTCTATTCTCCTCTCTTTCCTCTTCCCTTTCTGAGACCTTCCTTCCCACCTGTCCCTTCCATTGCCCTATCATCAGCTCTAGCCTTTATTTTGATGAGTCGGAATGAGGAGAAGGTTCAGTGAGATCATCTGAGTACATGATCAACTAACTCCTCATCGGGGGCAGTCCTTGAGGAAGCAGAATTCATATGAAAATACACACAGCACCAGGACAGCCTGCAACACACATATCTGTGTATCATTTACTTTACAAATAGTATCCATCAGAGGCTAGAACTCTCCCAATGAACCTTTATATCATCTATAAAAGGTTTGGAAGAAGTCATGTCTCTTCTTAGCCTAAGAATCAGAAAGAAATGGCTAAGGGATGGGACATAAGCTGCTTGCAGTGTCTGATACAGTTGTAGGTGTTATATAAATAAGCAACTTCTATTTTAATAATTGCATTTATTTAATGTGTATTAGAAATTTTATTGTAAGCATATCTGAAAATACCACAGTGCACAGTGGATATTTAAGCTATTTGCAAGAAACAAGAGTTTGAAGAAAAACATCACAAGTTAAAACAGAAATGGAAACTGTACTTTCATCTGGCAAACATCCAGAAGGGAAGAAAAAAACTGAAAGTTAGGAAGGCACAAAATAGAAATGTATAATTCTATTTTACCAAACACATGAATATTAATTCTATGATCATCAGATTTTAAAATGGAAATCTGGCCGTATGTTAAATTTGGGATTTAATTTTATTTAATAATTTCTAAATTGAGGAAATTTTTTGCAAAGATAACTTTTCTTTCTTAAGTTCGGTTTTGAACAGAGACTTCTTTCTATAAAAAAGAATTAAAATTATTTCAGAAGGAACATAGAAAATACGATCACTGTGAAATCACTATTGCTGGATTTTTCAGTTTGATAGCCATGTCATCAAAATCAGGTACCATCCTTTTGCTAGAAAATCAGCAGGGGTGGAGAGAAGCTGCCAGAGCTGGGATTGATAGTCGTCTGGTCCCTAGGGTCTGCTCTTATTAACGTAAGATCCCTAGGGTCCTCTCTCATTTATGAGGTAAGACCTTTAGGAAAGGTTACTCTTTATGGTACCTCACCTTCAACATTTGGCTAGGATAGGCTGGTGACCTTCTCAGCATTTGGCAGGAAGAAAGAAATTCCATCCTCAGACACCCTGAATCTCTTGAAATGCAAAGAGCAAAGGGAAGAGTGAACAGCAGGGTTGCTGGCAGGTGTCTGTGTGATCACACAGACCAAGAGCAGGTGGCTAGCTGAGAGAATGCATGCAAGGTCCCACCTAAAACTAGTACTTGGAGCTTAGCCACTCCTTTGTTGTGACTTATCACAATTAAAATGGAGGGACAGATGTTGAAATGGAGAGGCTTCCCCTGGACTCGCTTTCTCTCTCTCTCTCTTTTTTCTTCCTTTCTTACTTCTTTGTTTGCAATGGACTAATAGCACTAGATTTAAAATTGACAAAAGATTGTGGAAAAACATAATGCCCAGCTACAAAGCTGGAGGCAGGTCACACTGGTTCCTCTGTCTGCTGCTTCCTGGCAAGTATCAAAAACTACTTTTTACTCTGGAAGTTTCCTCTCCTCGGCAGCAGAAGAATGAAGCAAGCTATTGTTTTATTGGAGAAAATAAAATGAGATAATTCAGCGAAGCATGAACTACCTGAGACATAATTCTGCCTTTGCTATTGTTACTGTTTGTTTTATTTGACCTCTTTGATTTGCTTTTCTTATGTATCGAGTGCAGTTCAACAGTAAGAGCTTACCAGCATTCCATGCCCAGCAACACACACACACACACACACACACACACACACATACCACAAGTTGCATAATGTCATTGGCATAACAGTAATGACTCCATTTTGTCCATTTCTTTTGTTAATGTGAAACTCAAAGGAGATTAAAAAAAAGGCAAGGCAAGGCATGTGCAACCTGTCAGCTGGAAACCTTTCAAAAGTCCTTTACACACTTAAGAAAAATTGGCTAGAATGCCCCCAATTACAAATTTTGTACATTTCCACAGTACACACACACACACACACACACACACACACACACACACACACACACACTGGATTCAAAACTCAATACCATGAAGCAGAGTGCCTCATTCTCCTGCTCCTATCCTAAGCTCCACGCGATACCCAACTCCGTATCCAGTATTCCTAAGAGACCCATCCTGTGCTACTTGGCCCATCATTCAAAACTGACAGGACAGGAAAGTGCTCCTGGCTTCTTCGTTGAAACCACATTTCTAGTGGTACTTTCTCTGTGCTTCCTCTAAAAGCATCTCTCTGAGTACCTTAAAATATACCCATTCTATGTGTCATAGTACACTAATTGGAGAAAAACTGGGATTGTACTTTCCAGGCAATTTCAGATGTAGTGATTGATGCTCATCCTAAGTGTTAGCTTCTATGAATTGCAATGACAGCGAAAGCGTATTTCCTCTCCCAAAGAGCTACAAGCCATGTATGAAAAGAGTTAGGGTTGCAAATGGCTCCAGGACCGCCAGGGCAGTGCTGTCAGGGATCTATAGAAAGCAACAACAGTAAGTGCATCCTTCAAGTCTGGGGGTTTAAAAGACACAGCCACATGGTCAGATCTGCAGAATGGAGACAGACTACTGAGAGTATGAAAGCAAAGATGAAGAGAAGAGAGACTCGGAGAGAAGAACAAGTATCTGTCTCTCAAAGAGGCAAAGCATTTCAAATCCAGCTGTGTTGAAGGGAAGGAGAAAACTTCATTATGGACAGAGCCTGCCTGGGAGGCCCTGAGTTTGAATCTCCTCACCAGTGTGTATTTCTAAAATTAAAAAGAAAAAGTAAAAAGTCACATTACAAGGCTTGAATGAGAAAAATAAAAAAACTCTAACTTAAATTATTAATCTGATGGTGATATGGGTCCCCAAATAGCATGCTTATTCTTATAATATGCATCACAATAGATTACAATATTAGGACTAGGTGTGGAATTCTAATAACCACAATAGAAAACTAATTATATGAGCCTGTGGAAGTTTGAAATCTGCACAGGTAATTGAATTTGCTACTATACAAACTTTAAAATATTGGTTTCTGAAGAGCATATCTATATCTTTATATATGTAAAAATTGTATGTGTATGTTTCTATACATATATATTCAGCAGTGCATGGAAAAGTGTAAAAGAAGGCACCTATTGTCACACCATGTCCTTTAAGAAAAAATTCTCCTGCCTTTTTAAAATATTCATAAAAAGTATGCTTTTACATATAGAACCAAACCTTCTCTTTAAAAAGTTCAATGCTACTCATTATCGTGAGAAGAAGAGAACAGAATGAAATTGGAAACTCTTGAGTTCAGTAAGAATCAAGCATGGTAACCCGTGAGGCGTCCAAGAAGATCTAAGTCACAGTAAAGGGATGCTTGGTCTGTCTTCATGATGTGAAAACATGTATGTGTTAACTATTTCAAGTATAACTAAGGTCCCAACTCATGCTTGAAATCTAGGCATGGTTATATTTGTGTTAGTCACATTTTGTGTACAGTGACAAACACCTAAAAGAAAATGTGGTGGAGAAAGGATTTGCTCTGGCTTACAGTTACAGAGACTTCACTGCATGATAGCACAGGCTGGGTTGGTTTGTTTGTATGTTTGGTTGGTTGGTTGGTTTTTTTTTTTTTTTTTTTTTTTCAACTGAGGGAAACATGGCAGCTACAGGATGTGAACAAAGTTTTAGTTCTTCACCACATGGTAGACAAGAAAAGAGACTGGGGGAGGGGTGGCTGGGGACAAAGTAAACCATGAAAAGACCCACTCCCAGCATCCTGCCTCCTCTCCCTAAGCCCCACATTCTAATCTGCTACACTTCCCAAATTAGTGTCTGATGAGGACTCAGGCTTCATCCTGAGCCTGTGAAGACATTTCACATTCAAAGAATGAAAGTGTTTCAGGATTCAATCTTGCAAAACCATTTTCAAGGAATCATGTCTGGATTTTAGACAACCCTCCACCCTGCCATCTTATTCATACTTTAGATCAAGTCTCTTAATTTTCTGTACTGTGGAGCTTTACCAACTACATGATGAACACTTAGGGGAAAGAAGCTTCCTGTCCACTGTAAGATCACTAAAGTCTACATTTGAAGTATCCTAGGCATGGCTCCATATTTCAGGTGTTTCATTAGCATATAAAGATTTTCAATGTGTTGTGTCCATTTCAAAGTTGGCTCTTATTGATGCTTCCAATATAATGATGAATATTTTTTACTATGTTATTAGTTAGTCTACAGGATATTTAAAATTAGTTTGAGAGTTGAAGTGATAGTCCACCAAACAAAGACACTTGACCCTCAGCCTGATCACGTGAGATGTTCCATGCGTGAGGCCGGTATTGTAGACTGAGAGAAATCAATTCTGACAAGTTCTCCAGTCTCCACATGCATCCACACATGGACACACACAATTAAAAAATAAGTACAACTTCATGTAAAAATTAATGAGTTTGGATAGAAACTCACAAGAGGGACTTTGTAGAGAATACTTAGTTAGAAAGTGTTATTGAGAAAGCAGAAGATGGCCTAGTCGGCCATCACTGGGAAGAGAGGCCCCTTGGTATTGCAAACTTTATATGCCCCAATACAGGGGAATGACAGGGCCAAGAAGTGGGAATGGGTGGGTAGGGGAGCAGGGCAGAGGGAGGATATAGGGAACTTTCGGGATAGCATTTGAAATGTATATAAAGAAAATATCTAATAAAAAAATAAATAAAGAGAAAGAAGGTCGATGTTTAATGTCTCTGGATTAGTGCTGCAGATAGAGGTCTCTCAAAATATGTTACTTATAAGAATAAGCAATTCATGGCCACATCTAAGTAGAAATCTTGCTGCTTCTTGATGGATATATCATTTTTTCTTCATAGCATGAATTTATGCACAATAAAGCTTTTAATCATAATGTAAAGAATAGAGATATTTATGCACCTAGTTATAAACATCATTTGTCAGAATTTTGTTTAGGCTCTGCCCCACCTGACTCACTATAAAAGGGGCTGCTCCCTCCCTCCTCTCTCTTTCTTGCATTCTTGCTCTAACTCTGTCCTCTTGCCCCTTCCCCCTCTCTCCTTAGTCCCTTCCCCCTCTCTTTCCACAGTGCTCATGGCTGGCCTCTACTCCTCTTCTCTTCTCTTCTCTTCTCCTCCCCTCCCCTCCCCTCCCCTCCCTTCCCTTCCCTTCCCTTCCCTTCCCTTCCCTTCCCTTCCCCTCTCTTTCTCTCTCTCTCTGTCTCTGTCTCTCTCTGTCTGTCTCTCTGTCTCTCTGTCTCTCTGTCTCTCTCTCTCTCTCTCTCTCTCTCTCTCTCTCTCTCTCTCTCTCTCCCTTTCTCTGTCTCTACTATCCTCTCAACTCCCCTCCCAATGCCCTGAATAAATTCTATTCTGTACTATACTGTCATGTGGCTGGTCCCTCAAGCCAAAAGGATATTTCAGTATGGGCCTGCAGAGGCACCACCTTCCTCCACACCTGACTGCACATCCATCAAATATACTCCTTATCTATTTATTTTTATAAAACACAACATCATTTGTCTCCATGCCAGAGTTTAACCATAGCCCATTTTACTCCTAATTACTGAAGGCAACCAACATTTATTGAAAAAACTTGAACTGTGAAAGCTGGCCTTTACATGGAATACTGAAATCTAAACCTTCATAAATGCACAGATTTGAAACGATCCCTTATTAAGTCATGCCTCTTCATCACTATGGTGATCTTAAACCGTCAAGCAATATCTGGCAAAGTTCTTGGGTATAAGTCAGGCATGCTGCCAAATGGCCTGTGATGTTCTAACCATCTATTGATGTCAACAGGAAATGATGCCAAATGGTGTAAGTAATCTTGAACAAGACATAGTTGAGATCCAAACTATAAAGCACCATGAAGCTCTATCTCAAGTCTTCCTAAGAAGAATGCACACCTCAGCTGCCCTTCAGCATATCTCTAGTTACTGCAAACACCTCACTGTGCCTCAGATCAAACTCTTGTTTCAGAGGAGGTGGGTGGGATTGGATGTTGCCTTTAGAGGCATTAGAGTAATTCATGAATTATGAAACCCTGTTGATTCATGGTAAACATAAGGATCAAAGGATGCTGTGATAAAGTTTTGTAGATTTTACATTAGGAGTATGTATATGCATAATATATAGATAGATCTATGTGTATATGTGTATGTATATGATGTATATTACGTATATGTATGTGTATTCTCAGCTCTTTGTGGAAACCTCAAATTCATTCCAACGATTTTAGAACAATGACTTTTCATGACCGAGTTGATTTCTGGAAGGCATATGGAGTACACTTATAGAAGTGGAGTAATACAATGTTGGTAGTAATGACTGATATGATGCCTATAATGATGTCATCTTTGTGCTGCTAAAGGAGCCCTTTCTCAATGACTAGGGGCTGTGCTGAGAATGCTTGCTCTGCTAACGTTTTAAGATCCCCGTCGTTACTGAGATGGTGTCCTTCTCATTTTATTTATTAGAATATGAATATTAATGGAGGTCTTTTTTTAGGCAGGTCAAGTTCACAATGATTTTTAATAAATGAGGAAGAAATTAAAATCTCTCACAAAATGTAGAAAAAAGGTGAATCTCTGGAAATGTATGCCATAGTTCCAACACACTGGAAGTTTACTTTGAATATTTAACTCATACCCAGAAAATGATACACATTCTATAGCCACAAAGTTGTTCTTCTTTTAAACACCTTCAGTGAAACTGTTTTTCCTGAGGGTGGTGGACATGTTTGTTCTTTTTTATTATTATTCTTTTAATTCATTATTATTATTCTTCAATCTTTTTTTAACAGTCTAGTGGTTATCCCCATCCTGGTCTGCCCCCTGACTGTTCCTTATTACATACCTCCTCCCCCTCCAAGAGGATGCCCCCCAAACCCCACAGCACCACACCTCCCCACTCCCTGGAGCTGCAAGTCTCTCTCAAGGGCTAAGAGTGTCCCCTATCACTGAGGCCAGACCATGTAGTCCTCTGCTGTAAAAGTGTTGGGAGGCCTCGTATCAGCTGGTATACGCTTCCTAGTTGATAGCTCAGTATCTGAGAGATCTCCAGGGATCCAGGTTAGTTGAGACTGTTGGTCTTCCCCATGGGGTTGCCCTCCTCCTCAGCTTCTTCCAGCCTTTCCCCAACTCAACCACAGGTGCCTCCAACTTGGTTGGTGTAAGTATCTTGATCTGACTCTTTCAGCTGTTTGTTGGGCCTCTCAGAGGGCAGCCATGCTAGCTGTTAGCACACCATAGCATCTGTAATACTGTCAGGATTTGGAGCATCCCTTGAGCTGAATCCCAATTTGGGACAGTCACTGAATCTCCTTTCCCTCAGTTTCTTCTCCATTTTTGTCCCTGCAGTTCTTTTAGTCAGGAACAATTCTGGGTCAGAGTTTTTGACTGTGGGATGGCAGCCCCACCCCTCCACTTGATGCCCTGTCTTTCTACTGGAGGTTGATTACACAAGTTCCCTTTCCAAACGGTTGGGCATCCCACTCTTTGAGTCTCTTTGACTTTTTTTAATGTCAAATGTTTATCTTGTTTCCCATCTAAAACCTACTTCATTTTCGGGTCCTTCTCATTTTGTGGGTGAGATTAATATTAGACCAGACAAAATTCTTTCAGCTCTTCCTATCAGATCAAATAAAGTTTAAAATTTTATAAATTAGATTCCCAATTTTTAAAGAGGAAACAATTTACTCCAGGGAAAATTCTCTTTTTAGGATGAACTATGTTATGTAATGAAGATCCAAGTTTCTTCAATTATACAGCCTTCTTCACTGTTAGGGAACCCAAAATCACCACTTTCCAGGCTCAAGAAAGAAAAGAGGACAACAAAACCCCATTGATTTTAGCAAGTAAATGGGGATGGCAATCAGACATTTACCCCTGCAGGGGGAGGGGGGGATAGAGGATTAAAAGAGGACACAATCTGGTTACACACAATAGTTTATCATCCCAATAGTAGATTGTCAGTCCAGAGAGATGCAGCAAATGGTGAAAAGTACCGCCTAAGAATTAGGCCTTGACATTCCCACACTTAGGGCAATTCTCATTTATTTTTAAAATTATTAACCATTTTATGTGCTTACATTTCAAAAGTTATCCCGCTACTTGGTCTCCCCTCCACAAACCCCCAACCCTTCTCCCTCCCCTTTGCCTCTAAGAGAATACTCCCCCACCTACCCACCCACTCTCACCTCTTCCCTCTAGCATACCCATTTTCTGGGGCATCAAGCCTTTGCAGGACCAAGCACCTTCCCCTCCATTGCCAAATTTCATAATGAACTTTTGCAGCTAAAATTTTGTATTTGTAGAAAATAGATATTAATAGTTCTTTCTAAGCATTTGATCTATTTTTACCTTTATTCACATATGTATGTGCTTGTGTGAGTTTATGTGCACCTTGAGGAAGCCTGCAGATGAGAATATCATAGATCCTGTAAGTGGAGTCAAAGATGGTTGTGAGCTATCAAATAGGTGCTGGGAATGGAATTCATGTGCTCCAGAACGACAGCCAGTACTCTTCATTGATGAGTCAACCTCATGCCACGAATTGTCTTCCTCTGAAAGATAAAAAATATTTTATATATATATGAATATATACTATATATACACAAGATGGTGTGGGACATTACAGCAATGACTACTGGACATTTTTAATACTAGTTAGCCACCTCATTAATTCAAATCAGAGTTCTGAACAAACTTTCAGGTGATTAAATTCGCCAACTTTTCCAGCAATGATATCACCACTTCATCATGAGAAAGTGTGACATGCTTTCAATGGCCTTTCAAAATCTAGGTAAATAGAATTAACTCATAAGCAGCATATGCAGTATAGGAAGAAAAGGCCTGGATCCTATCAGTTTTCATGTGGACCTGTGCAGCAATATACCTAGAACCTCAGTCATTAAGCTACAATTATTATTACTGTTAAAAATAGTTATTCCTCCCTTTTTTTGCTTTTTTTTTCTGTTTTTTTTAATTGTGACCATCAAAGATCGATGCAAGATGAAAAGAAAGAAGAAAGGAACAGAGGGAGGGAGAGAGAAGGAGAGGTAGAGGTAGAGGTAGAGGTAGAGGGAGAGAGAGAGAGAGAGAGAGAGAGAGAGAGAGAGAGAGAGAGAGATACTGTTCAAGTTCTACAAAAGATAATTGCAGGCAGCTTTGAAAGTACTTTGTATCCTGTCAAGGACCGAGACTACTTTGTCACTGTTCCGTGGCCATGAACTAAAGAGGAAAATGTGTTTAGGAAATAGTGTTCTGCCAGATTACAATATAAGATAGATCATAAAATTGAGATTTAACCCAGAAAAGAGCAAAGGAAGAAAGGAAAATTAACTCTGACACTCAGAAAGTAAAATTGCAAAGGCAAGGCAATGAAAGTTACAAGAGGAAATTCAAAACCAGAGAAGGAAGAAATGTTCCCCTGAATATTAGCATGGTGGTAACTGAACTTCTAAGTGCTCTATCGATGAGCAGGGCTATCATTAATCTTTTGTGACAAGACACTTTGGAGTAACCAGATTGTGATGGTCTCAGGCCCTGAATATCCTGTATTATCCCCGGGATTGAAGATGACTGCTATATACAGTAATTGCTGTATCGTGTTTCTCCATTGCAGTAAATTTTAACAGAAATGGCTTTCAAAAGCTGTCTTAATAAAAGTGATTTAGGAAAAAAAAAAAGAAGAAGAACCCACCTAACTCCAGTTATTTCTTTTTCACGGTGTTCACTTAGATGTATGTGGGTTTGAACTTCTCTTCAGGAGGGTAGTTATTGTGTCATTTAAAGCTCAGGGAAGAATTGAGAGCCTACACTTGACCCAGGTTTTTTAGCACAATAGCCCTGAGTTGTATAATTAGCCTAGGTTGCACAAATTTTTACAAATCTCAATTTATGACATTTAACCTCTTTATGAGAGAGATTTTCAGAAAGAGTTTAAGATCAAAGGTAGACAAATTTCACCCTAAACTTTTATCTTGAGTAAAATACCAGACTGTGAGGCAAATGGGAAGGGATTTCCTAGCAGAAAAAGGGGAGAGAGAAGGGCTTGCTATTCACTCTACAGTAATTATGAAACTTTGCAAGAGACAGAAAATGGGGGGAAAATGAGAAGACATATATCAGTGCCTGCTCAATACAGAATAATCACATTGTTGAGCTCTATGGCCAGACTCTGAGGACAAATCGTGTTTCAACTCTACAGCTTGTCAAGTCATGCTTATTGTATGACAATGAGCAAGGGGCTTAGTTCAGTGTTCTTATCAGTGATATGTAGATGGACAACATAGTGTCTATTTTACTTAGGGTTGTTTTGAAAAGGTAAGTAAGTCAGATGAAAAATATTTTGTCAGATCTTATTGAAGATTGAATGGTGGCATCAAAAAGTGTGTGTGTATGTGTGTGTGTGTGTGTGTGTGTGTGTGTGTGTGTGTGTGTGTGTGTGTATGTGCCCGTGTCCTGTCTCCTCGAAGGTTATCCTATCCAGAAATAGCAATCTTTGCAACTAAGATTATGGATGCCCCTATGATACTTTCTTGGAGAAGCCAAATAAGTGTGAAATCTAACATATAAAAGACAGAAGTGGCAAAGAGGAAGGCAGATTTAAAGATGGTGACAGAGATGGCAATGATACCTCACAAGCCAAAGAATAATAGAAGTCGCCAAAAGGTGGGACATAACAAGGAAAACTTCTTCACTAGAGTTTAAGAGGGACCATGGATTTATTGACATCTCAATTTTATTTTCCGGCCTCTAGACCCACAAGACAATGCATTTCTGTTACTTTAAGCGTCACAGTTAAGGTTAACTGGCAACCCTTGAAAATTAAAGAATGCTTCTAAAGGACCCGCTGAAATACAATATACAGGGCTCACCATGCACCCATTTCAAATACATAACACAATGGTTTTGAGTGGATTATGTTGTTAGATCTTTAAATATGATGAAATATGTGTAACAAAATTTGCCATTTTAACAAGACAAATTGTCTGCCTCACTGCCTTGAAATAGGGTTTCTTTCTTAATAAGACGCTCACTGTTCAAACTAGGTTGAGTGGTTAGTATGCCCTAAGAATCTGCCTTAGCCTGAAATGCAGGGGTTACTTTCTCTATTGTTAAGGGTCTATTTTATCTATTATTAAGAATTCAAACCCAGGTTCTTGTGTTTACGGAGTGAATATTCTTAGTCATCTCAATAGCCCACATTTTAACCACTTGGGAACACATGGCTCTGTCATTATATCACAATATTGGATAAGCATCACCTTCTTTCTATTTCTGAAACTTCACCATCCAACCCAAATCTCCACACACATTAAACAGTAACTCCAGATTTCCTGTCCTGCCGTGCTCTGATAATCATTAACTATTTTCTGTAATAAGGAATTTGGCTAATGCCCACTCCACCTGCTACTCCTTTCACCACAACCGGCCATACTTGCACTGATGATTCTAGACTGACACGACCTCACAAAGTGTAATTTGCAAACCATAAGCTAAAAAGGAAATATCTGCTAAAATGTGTGCAAAAGGAGGTACTGATAAGCTATCAGGGTGGGTCTTTCAGGTCTGCAGCCAGTAGGAGTCACCAAGGCTCTAAAGGCAACTATACAAGAGAGACCTAAAGGAGATTCCCTCTCCAGCTCAGATATTTAGTCTCTACTTCATCAGTCAATTTAACTTATCTCTTCCTCTAGCAATACCTGGGAAAACCAGGTCTCCAAGAATTTTATATGGAGTCTACAGTACTTTGCTATACTCAGACTGGCAACATTTATACCCTACTTTTCTCTTGAAGTAAAAACAAACAAACAAAGAAACCCTTTATTTCAATGCTTATTTCACTTCTGACTTTTTATTCCATTTGAAACTTGTTTTTTCTAGAAAGACGTCATGTGGTATTATTCTGTTGCTATTGATGCTATTTATTTGATCAATGTTAATTGATGGAATTGGCAGGCTGTTCTAGCATGATAAAGGGGAATAAGTATTGACACTTTGCTTACTCCATATGTTGATTTGCTGTCATAACTGCTGCTTATCAGTTTGTCAAGTACAGACAATAGACATTTGTTGTTCCTGCATGTTGTCAAGGTAATCACATATAATTGGGTTTAGTGAGTAAATTATTTTCCTCACATGAGCAGAAGGCCATGAGTTTTAAACCCCAGAACCAATTTAATGGCAGTAAGTAGTATTTATAATTCTAGTGCTTCTCTGGCCAGATGCAAGTCAGAGAAAGGAGAATCGCCCAGAAACCTGTGCAGCTGCTAGTGGAGGATAAAGAGAAGTAAAACCAGACCCCTTTAGCTCCTTGAGTACTTTCCTCCATTGGGGGCACTGCGTTCCATCCAATAGCTTACTGTGAGCATCCACTTCTGTGTTTGCCAGGCCCCGGCATAGTATCACAAGAGACAGCTATATCAGGGTCCTTTCAGCAAAATCTTGCTGGCTTATTCGATGGTGTCTGCATTTGGAGGCTGATTATGGGATGATCCCTGGGTGTGGCAGTCTCTAGATGGTCCATCCTTTCATCTCAGCTCCAAACTTTGTAACTCCTTACATGAGTGTTTTGTTCCCAATTCTAAGAAAGGGCAAAGTGACCACAGTTTGGTCTTTGTTCTTCTTGAGTTTCATGTGTTTTGCAACTTGGAACAACAATATGAACTAACCAGTACCCCTGGAGCTCGTGTCTCTAGCTGCATATGTAGCAGAAGATGGCCTAGTCAGCCATCATTGGGAAGAGAGACCCCTTGGTCTAGCAAACTTTATATGCCCCAGTACAGGGGAACACCAGGGCCAAGAAGTGAGAGTGGGTGGGTAGGGGAGTGGGAGGGTATGGGGGACTTTTGGGATAGCATTTGAAATGTAAATGAAGAAAACACCTAATAAAAATGTATTTGAAAAAAGAAACCCAGAAACCTTGTGTCCAACAAGGAAGAAGGTCAAGACACACAGCCGAGGTTGTCTCTAACACCCACACATACATGGTATGTGTATTCTGAAACCTAAACTCAAACATGAACATGCACACCTAAAGCTACATATACATAATTGCTGGAAATTAGATCTTGGAGGATTAATAGTCACATAATTTCCTAGAAAACTTTTCTTGCCCAGGAGAAGTCAATTCCTTTCAGGGAGAAGAGACATACCTGAAGGTATAGTGATAATGTTACCTGAGTTTAGGGCCTCGTTCTGCAATCCATAGCAGAGGGAACTCAAGTAAAATATTTAATTATGCAGCACTTACTTTTCCTTATTCTTAACAAAGCATAGTATTAGAGTCATTTTTTTTATAGTTTGGAGAATTCAGTGACACAAATTATTTAGAATATTAACAGTTTCACATGAGCAATTAAAAAAATTATACCTGAAATGACCATATCAACGAGATAGAAATCCAATATAATTATCAGGTTTAAGTTTACATTTTCATTTCTTTAAAAAAATCATATTCAATTATCTTGAGGGAAAGTTTTATAAATATACTTTTAATTTGATATCATGAAGATGAGTTTTGTGATTTGAGATTAAACCAGATAACCGGCTCCTTTACAAAACCAGCATTTGCAATACAATGGTCAATGAATGTGTGCCATCTCCTGGATGCTGAACTCCGTGCTTTATTTTTTAAAAATGCATAGCATATTTTTGTATGGGCATATGAACCAAGAAACAAGAAGTCAAGTAAACGTTAAAAAGAAGTGTTGCAAGGCAGTATAAGAAGCTGTCAGGTATCACTGCAAAGGCAAAGAAAAGGAGGCTTAAGAAAGAGGGTGCTGGCCCAAGAAAGGAAAACAGAAACTCATAGATGTGTGGTCAGAGCTGACACTAACAATGGCATCCAAATCTCTCCCAGAGGTAAACAAAAGATAACATTTCAATCATTGGAAACTATATGGGCTCACTCTGTAGCCCCTGGTCTTGAACTTACATCTTAGATATTGAACTTCAGCATCCTAGATTTTGGAATTACAGATGTGTCCCAATAGGCTGGGCTTGTTAAGTTACATTTCACATCTACCTTCTTTTCTAAATACACTGACTAAGCACTTCATTTGTTAAGGTGGGTTGCATGATGAAAGGAAGAACTATAGTCTTCTGGATTTTCATAGTCAAGTGATGGGGCAGGTGCTTAAGCTAGCTATCATACCTAAAATCTATAGGTGGTGTGAAGAGATAAGTAGAGGGTCCTTTGGTGTTATTAGACGCGTTCTCACGACCGGCCAGGAAAGACGCAACAAACCAGAATCTTCTGCGGCAAAGCTTTATTGCTTACATCTTCAGGAGCCAGAGTGCAAGAAGCAAGAGAGCGAGAAAACGAAACCCCGTCCCTTTTTTAGGAGAGTTATATTTCGCCTAGGACGTGTCACTCCCTGATTGGCTGCAGCCCATCGGCCGAGTTGACGTCACGGGGAAGGCAGAGCACATGGAGTGGAGAACCACCCTCGGCATATGCGCAGATTATTTGTTTACCACTTAGAACACAGCTGTCAGCGCCATCTTGTAACGGCGAATGTGGGCGCGGCTCCCAACATCTCCCCCTTTCCTTTTAATAAGAGCAAATAGGCCACCCTTATTAATGAGAGTGGAGATAGAGGTCAAATCCCCAGTGTGTAGGTAAAGGAGCCATGTACAGGATTAGCTCTTAGGCTCACAGGCTTTTACCCAGAGCAACCCTGACCTGCTCCCGTGTCGTTTTGCCTGGAGAGAAGGGAACTAGGACACTGAACCTTCATGAAAGATGACATGTCTCCCTAGAATAGGCTCATATATGCCGCAGAGCCTTTCCATTGCAGTGCTTAGCCGTGCAACTCTCTCGGGCTGCTGAAGCACACTCACTCTATCCCGTGCAATGAGACTAGCCTCATGGGATATAAGAGCTGAGTGGCCAGCGACCTATTGCCTAAGCATAGATAACCATATATCAGGGGGAGCTCCATGTTCTAGTCCTGAAAGCGCCTGGGCAATAACCACCTTGTCTCTCCTAGTTTGGGCCTTAAGCTTACAGACCAATCAAAGAAGCAACACTAATCCTCAGCAAAGTGTATCTCCAAATAATATTAATCCCACCCATTTTTTAAAGAAGGAAAATGCTGAGGAGATCCAATTGGGTAATCCTTTGGTCAGGGACAGGTCCAAACGCGTGGAGTTGACCTGAAGTCTCAATTCCCGAAGGATCTGTTCAAATTCAGCCATCCAATTCTGTAACATATACTGAAAAAGACTTTTTGACAATTTAGCTGCCCTAGTAAATTTAACATACTGAATGGAAATAACACACAATCCCGGAAACTTTTGTTCACAACCCAGCTGAGTTATTTGTCATAATACATCTAGTTGTTTCTGGACAAGATCTATGAGTTGATTAACCAGCATGAGACCTCTGTATCTTGACATTAGCTGAGGCCTGTTCATCTATGACTGTAGTCACTGAGGCTGACAAAGTGTTAATGGTGTCAGTTGTCTGGACCTGTCCAGACAGAGCCAAGGCTGTCTGAATTAAGGCCAAACCCAGTTCCCAGTTAGTGGTAAAAAAGCAGGAGAATACTTGAGCATTATACATCACCGTCATTGGGAGTGGAAATGTCGACATTATCCCCCAACGCTGCTCTCTCTTTATTATTGACGCCCTGGACATCACCAAGACGAGGGACATCAGTATTCCCTTGGTCAGTCTGGATTTTTCGGGTGAGTCTTTCTGGTATCCAAAATGGGTTGTCTTCATTCTGTGGGAAAACACAGACAGCTCCCCTGGATCTTATCAAAATAGGATCCGGGCCATACCATTTATTATCAAGGACATTTTTCCATTTAACCATCTCATTGGGCCTATCTGGCTCTGAACAATGACGTTCAGCCGCAGTATGGCCATGAGCATCAATATTTAAAAAATTGAGTGTAAAGAGTGCCAAAGACACAGACACTCTTGGTGCTCGGGGTAAAATCTCTTCAATTCCCCTCTTCTGTTTTATAAGATAGGCTTTGAGGGTGCGATGCGCACGCTCAACAATACCCTGTCCTTGAGGGTTGTATGGAAGTCCAGTCAGGTGGGTTACGTCCATCTGACGGCAGAACTGCTGGAATTTTTGAGACGTATAAGCTGGTCCATTATCAGTCTTAAGGAGTCTGGGTTTCCCCCAAGCACTCCATGCCTCAAGACAATGTTGAATCACATGTGAGGCTTTTTCTCCGGTTAACGGAGAAGCAAACATGATGCCAGAACATGTGTCAATGGACACATGGAGACATTGAAGTTTTCCAAAGGAAGAAACATGTGTAACATCCATTTGCCAGACCTGTAGAGGTCGAATACCGCGTGGGTTAATTCCCACATGAGGAACTGGCAAGAACTCACAGCAGCTTTGACATTGAGTAACAATGTCACGGGCTTCTTTTCTTGTCAGGGAGAAACGACTGCGTAATGTTTCAGCCGTCACATGAAAATTGTTATGAAAATTTCTTGCAGCCTCTACCGGGGATGATAGGGCAGCAGCCACCACTTTAGTGGCCTTATCTGCCAAATCATTTCCCAGAGCCATGGGGCCAGGTAGGCCTGAATGGGCTCTAACATGAGTAATATAAACAGGAAATCTTCTAGATAACAAAACTAATTGTATTTGCTGAAAAATATTGGCAACTCTACTGGAAGGCTTAATCACTCCAGCCACTTCTAAAAGATTTACTGCATTAACCACATAACAGGAATCTGACACAATATTAAGGGGTTCTAAAAAGGTTTTTAAAACTTCTAAGACCACTAAACATTCTACCACTTGAGGTGAATTTTCATTATATTGTTTGGATACCACTTTACCATTAGCCACATAGGCACCTATGCCAGTTTTTGATCCATCAGTATATACCACAATCCCATTTTTAAGTGGGTTTCTTACTGTTATTTGTGGAAACACAACAGATTGATTTTGGGCAAACTGTAAGATTGGATGCTTTGGATAATGGTTATCTATTTGTCCTGAAAAGGAGGTAACTAAAACTGCCCAATCATTAGATGTGGCTGCCAAGGTTTGAACCTGTGCAGCGGTATAAGGTACAATTAAAAGATATGGACTTTGCCCAAAGTGGGTGATTGCTGCTTTTAGGCCTTTAAGGGCAAGCTGTGCAATTGCATCAGGATACCAATCTATTATTTTAGCTGGGGATACGTTTGGATGGATCCACAACAATGGCCCATTCTGCCACAAAACTGCAGTTGGCAATTGTGCTGTCTTAAAGACACACAAACTGAAAGGTTGCGAATCCTCAATACGTTGTAATTGTGCATTCTGTAAGGCCTTTTCCACTTTTTGTAAGGCCTGGTTAGCAGCTAGAGTAAGAGTCCTAGGGGAGGAGATATGAGGATCTCCTTCTAAAATACTAAACAAAGGCCTTAACTCAGCGGAAGGAATCTTTAAAAAAGGTCTAAGCCAATTAATATCTCCCAACAGCTTTTGAAAATCATTTAAGGTATGGAGGTGATCTCTTCTTATCTCTACCTTTTGGGGCACAATCTTATCTGGGGACACCACAGAGCCCAAGAATTGTCCTGTATCAGAAATTTGGACCTTTTCTGTGGCTATCTGTAAACCCCACTGACTTAAAGTTTTAAGTAGAAAAGGATATGCCTTTTGTAGCATGGTAAGGTCTTTATGGCACAGGAGGATGTCATCCATGTAAAGGAGCAAAATTAAAGAGGGGAATTGTTCCCTCACTGGCAAAAGAGCTTCTTGCACATAAAGTTGGCACATTGTAGGACTATTGGACATTCCCTGTGGTAAGACCTTCCATTGATACCTCTTATCAGGTTCCATGTGATTAATAGAGGGGATGGTAAAGGCAAATCTGGGCCTATCCCTTGGACACAAAGGTATAGAAAAGAAACAATCTTTAATATCTATAATAATTAAATTCCAGCCACGTGGTAAGGCGGAAAGTACAGGGAGACCCCTCTGTACTGGGCCAAATAAGTTCATTTGCTCATTAATGGCTCTGAGGTCATGGAGCAGTCTCCACTTTCCTGACCTTTTCTTAATTACAAAAATTGGAGTATTCCAAGGTGAGGTAGAGGGTTCAATATGGCCTAATTTTAATTGTTCCTCTACCAGTTGAATCACAGCTTCTAGTTTTTCAGAGGATAGGTGCCATTGAGGAACCCACACTGGGTCCCCTGTTTTCCATGGTATGGGTCGTGCTGCCCCAATGGCCGCTAAGGAAAACCCAGACCCTGTCTGTCTTGGTTTCCATTAGGTGAAATGGGCTCTATCCTTCCCTGTTCTTGATGTCCTAACCCTTTTCCTTCTTTATAACCCATCTTTGCCATGATATTTTTTGCTTTAGCTGAATACCCTCCCGATGGGGCGTTTTCATTGGACAAAATAAGGCCCAAATGCTGCATAATATCCCTTCCCCAGAGGTTAACCGGGAGTGGGAGCACATAAGGTATGAATTTCCCTTGCTGCCCTTCAGAGGATTCCCACGTCAAGGCAATGGAGCTTATAGTGGGACATGATTGATATCCTAGGCCCTGTAATGAATGAGATGACTCTGTGGTGGGCCATGCTTTGGGCCACCAATGTGTAGAAATTATACTTTTATCTGCTCCGGTATCAAGGATGCCTTCAAACTCTTTTCCATTAATCTTAAGGCGGAGCTTAGGTCTATCATTTAAAGATACAACCAAATAGGCAGAATCATTTCCTGAGGAGCCCATCTTCTTTATCTCAGGTCCTGCAGATTTCTCTCTGGTATTATCAGGGAGGAGCAGCAGCTGAGCTATCCTATCTCCTTTACTAATAGAAAAAACGCCTTTAGGGCTTGAGCACAGGACCTGTATTTCAGGGGAATGTTGACAATCCATAACTCCAGGGTGGACTACTAAGCCCTGCAAGGTGAGTGAACCCCGGCCGAGAATAAGGCCCATGGTTCCCGGGGGCAAGGATGGTATAGGCTCCACTGGCACCGGCTGAATACTCATTTGAGGCATTAATAGGAAGTCGGAGGCGGCACGCAGGTCCACCCTTGTGGGTCTTCCTGGGTCGCCTCTCTGACTGCTTCCTGGGTCCTGACAAACCGGTTCCCATATCTTTGAGGGCCCTGGGACCGAGGGCCCGATGACCCGTTTTTTGGCACATCAGTTGATTGACTACCAGGTGGGGGAAGGACTCTGCCCTTTATATCCCTCACAGAGCGACACTGGTCAGCTCTATGATAACCCTTGCCACACTTAGAGCAAAGAGTGAGAGTCCCTCCCTGTTTATCTGGAGCTCTGCAATCTTTCTTAAAATGCCCAGGCTTTCCGCAATTAAAACATGTCCTCTGATCATTTCTGCTCATGGAGCGGTTCTGAGATTGAAGGATGGCGGCCGCTAAGCCTGCATTGGTGAGAGGTCCCCCAAGCTCTCGACAGACCCTGAGCCAGTCTTGTAAGCCTTTGTTCTTTCTTGGGGCTATGGCCGCTCGGCACTCCTTTGTGGCTTGCTCATAGATTAGCTGTTCTACCAGAGGCGCGGATTGCTCTGAATCTCCAAAAATACGCTCTGCTGCCTCTGTCATTCTGGCCACAAAATCTGAGAAGGATTCCTGAGGTCCCTGGATTATCTTTGTTAACTGCCCAGTGGTTTCACCTGCTCGAGAGAGCGCCTTCCAGGCCCTAATAGCCGTGGAAGAAATCTGGGCATAAGCTCCCCAATGGTAGTTTGTCTGATCAGCAGAATAAGCTCCCTGACCCGTTAACAAGTCAAAAGTCCAATCTCTCTGCTCTGGAGTCAAAGCAGCTGCGTTTGCTCGGGCCTGCGCTTGTGCAGCTTCGTGCCAAAGCGCTCTCCATTCCATATATTTGCCCATACTAGGGAGAGCGGCTTTTACAACCGTTTGCCAGTCGGCAGGAGTTAGTGCCATGCCGGCAAGCCTGTCTAACTGCACCAAGGTAAAATTAGCATTGGTTCCGTATTTACGGACCGACTCGGCAAGTTCTTTAATTTGTAAGTATTCTACCGGAGCGTGGACACGCCCACCCTCGGCTCCTTCAAAGACCGGAAATGCCTGTTGTATTTTCCTTTGTTCCTCTCTGGGAATGAATGAGTCTGCGCACTGCCTCTCTGCGCACTGCCTCTCTGCGCAGGGCTGACGCACTACGCAGGGCGGGGACTCCGCATAGGGCGGACCTTGAAGCCGACTGCCCTGAGGCCAATCAGCAAACTGGCCTTCGCCAGCCGCTTTTGGCTTCCTTAACTGATTAGCTAGCACTTTACCTGGCTGGTACCCTTTTTTCTCATAATGAGCTGCTTCTTCCTCCCAGTCTGTTTCTTCAGAGGAGAATTCTTCATCTGCTTCAGAGCTACTAAGAGCTGGCTCCCCGAGCCCATCCAGCGATGAGCACAGGCTCCTTTTCCTAGAGACCTCCGCTAATTGATCTTTCTTCTTTTCCCTTTTTCCTCTTTTTCTTCTAATCTCTCTCCAGGTATTCCTACCTAACCTTAACTTTTCCTCGGGTTCAAGACCCTTGGAAAGGCCTGTATACTTATTTTGTGTACCATATTTCCTCTTTGTTCCTACTCTCTCTCCCCGCTTTACTTCTGATAGCTTGTCATGAATTTCCTCTAGAATTTTCAGCCCTATCTTAATCACTTGATAACATGTGAAAAGGAACAAAAGGGCTCCTAACACCAGAAAAAATTCAAGGCCAAACATATTCCACTTTACTTCTGATAGACTGTCTTGAATTTCCTTAGAAAGTTCAAGATCAGACTTACCTCGTAAAGCTGTACTCACTGGTACTCTCGTTCCCCAGCTGAAAAGTTCTGAATTCATACAGTTGAATCCTTCTTAACAGTCTGCTTTACGGGAACCTTTATTACCGCGACCCGCAGTTCTGGTTCTGGAATGAGGGATCTTCCTTGCGCCAGTCCCGAGTTTTTTCTCGTCCCGGAATTCGGCACCAATTGTTATTAGACGCGTTCTCACGACCGGCCAGGAAAGACGCAACAAACCAGAATCTTCTGCGGCAAAGCTTTATTGCTTACATCTTCAGGAGCCAGAGTGCAAGAAGCAAGAGAGCGAGAAAACGAAACCCCGTCCCTTTTTTAGGAGAGTTATATTTCGCCTAGGACGTGTCACTCCCTGATTGGCTGCAGCCCATCGGCCGAGTTGACGTCACGGGGAAGGCAGAGCACATGGAGTGGAGAACCACCCTCGGCATATGCGCAGATTATTTGTTTACCACTTAGAACACAGCTGTCAGCGCCATCTTGTAACGGCGAATGTGGGCGCGGCTCCCAACACTTTGGTATGATTAAAAAGAGCTTTTGAAGTATTCTCTCAGCCATGCCTTGAAAGATAAGCACAATGAAATGATTCATGGTGGTTGTTGTTGTTGTAGTATCTTAAGTGTAGATGAAAGACTGCACGAGGCAATGAAAGAGGCATCTGAGACTTCCTGAACTGAAGTGATAGAGAAAGGCATGGGACTCAAGTTGTAAAAGCAAGAGCAATACAACTAAAGGTTTCAAAAGAAAGTGAGAAATGGCAAGAAATTATGCTAACCTAAGTGCAAGAGTGTATCAATAATTAAAAGATTAGCTACACCAAGGTAAGAAGTTTGAAGTCCACTTTCTGGGGTCACTGAGTATTTTTAAATGATCTGTACAGAGAAATAATATAATGCTTGTACCTTGGAAAGATCATATGTAGGGTTAAGGGTAAACCTGGACACATGGGACTGAGATAGAAGGCAGCTGTAATTCCTTTTTTAAAAAAGATTTATTTATTTATTTATTTTATTATGTATATAGTATGATGCCTACATGTATGCCTGCATGCCAGAAGAGGGCACCAAATTTCGTTATACATGGTTGTGAACCACCACATGGTTGCTGGAAATGAAACTTAGGACCTCTGGAAGAATAGCTAGAGCTCTTGACCACTGAGTCATCTCTACAGCCCAGCAGCTGTAATTCTGATAGATGAAACTATCTTATGTAAGATGGTGGTAATAGTATAGTTTGGAGAGGTAATACACAAAGTGTGGAACTGAAAGTTGTTAACATGAGAGAAGATTTTAGGCAGGGCAGCCTAGTAGCTTCTTGTAATTTCATTATGATAGGAATTTCAAAAGAGAGAGTTATATTTGGAAGAAAATGCTGTGCTCATTTTTAATATGCTAAAATATTCCTGTGGGATATTTACATATTCCAAGCTACCTAGGAAAAAATTAATATTAAACACGGACAGGAAATATAAATTTCAGATTTTCTAGCAAAAAGGTGGTCACAGAAGTCTCTGGAATATTGACACTTTCACAAGCTACAAAGAATGGAATGAAATAAAAATTGAGATAAGACTAGAACCTGGAAAACATCAGTATTGTTTATGGAACTGACAGATGTAGGAGTGTTAAAAAATGTCCTGGCATAATCAGGAAGACAGGTAGAAAAAAAAGGCAAAAACAAAACAAAAAAAAACACAAAAAACAGAATAACAACAAGAAACAAAGAAAAAACAAAGCAGAAAAACAAAACAAACAAACAAACAAATCAAAAAACCCATAAACTTATTCAAAGAGGGAAGAGAGAAATCAATGTACTTGTGAGTTAGTTTTAGATAATCAAAAATAAAGGTGAAGAAAACCACATTAGATAAATAGCTTTAGTCATAAGTGAAAGCATCAAGGATAAAGATCAGAAATGTCAGTGCTCAAAATGATATGTCCCATCAAGCGATGAGGCAATGTGAGGGCATATTCAGACATATTCATGGATTAGAGATGGCAAGCTCTGGAGATAAAGAATGGAGGATGATATAGAGTCAGGAGGAAGAGAGATGGCGAGTGTAGCTATGGAATCATTGAACTGATGAACTAATGAGATGTCCAAGTACAGCACTAGGTAAATTACATATATATGTACACATTAGCTAAGAGGAGAATTAAGCTAAAGAGAGCTTTGATAGAGATTCACCATCTATCTCTGCGCCTGCAGAGCATGTTCAGAATGGAAGGAAGGAAGAGAACAGGGGAGGATGCTGAGAGCCTCGACAGCTGGAACAGGTGATTCCCAAACATAGAGAAAATAACTGGGAGACTGGTGCAAAAGATAAAAACGGGGAGAACAAGAATATATATGATGTCAAGGACTGTGAGGAGCCTTTGTTATGTGGAATGACCTTCTGGGTAGAGTGAAGGAAATCTACTCCATCACTTCGTGATGACATGAACTTACAGAGAACAGATAACAAGCCCTTTCAATGGAGAACTTGCTGTTGCTGTTTCCTTAAAGAAGATATGGTAAATGTCACTTTAAATGGGTATGAGTGACACTGGTTAATATTAATGCTTTCTCTTTAGGAAAGTTTATTGTCAACGACTGATTATTCAATGTCATATCAGATCATCAAAGTACTGGAAAAGTGTCTCTCTCTCTCTCTCTCTCTCTCTCTCTCTCTCTCTCTCTCTCTCCGTATATGTATATGTGTATGTATATGTATGTGTATGTGTATGTGTATGTGTATATGTGTATATACATACGTGTGTGTGTGTGTGTGTGTGTGTGTGTGTACATGTGTGCGTACAATCAAAGGATGTCTTAGGTTTTCTAGGACAGTATGACTGCCCATAAACAACTTGGGGAAGAAAGGGTTTGTTTCACTTCCACTTCCACATCACTGTTCATCAACAAAAGAAGTCAGGACAATAACTCCAGCAGGGAAGGACCCTAGAGGCAAGAGGTGATGCAGAGGCTATCTTGAGTACTGCTCTCTAAGGCTTTCTCTATCTGTTTTCTTATAGAACCATGCTCAGGAGTAGCACTTCACACAGTGGTCTAGACTCTCCTGCATGCATCACAAAGTAAGAAAATGTACCACTGGCTTGCGCGTAGCTCAATCTGGTGAGGGCATTTTCTTCTTTGAGGTTTCCTCCTCCCAAATAACTCTAGCTTGTGTCAAGAAGAAACAAAACTAGCCATCACAAAATGTTAACAAGTGAAAAATCTCTCACGTAGGATAATTTGAAAGGAGTACCACAGGAAAGATGTGAAATATATTTTGGGTAGTTTCGAATTTCCACACACATTCTCTTCAGCTTGTTAAATCACATTATAAGGAGGACATGAGGACTAGCACCTCTTTAGGCCATCATATGTGTTATAAACACAAATTGATCCAGAAGACAATAATACTCTAATAAGAATTAGCAATAGTTTCAGTCTAATATCACATTAGCTGATCAGAGACGGTAAGTGATTTGTCATCTGCAAATGAGAAGGAGTAGATGCTGGAAATCACAGGAAAGAGTGGCTTAGCCAGAGCTAAGCTCAGAAATTTCTGAAAGTCATAGGTATTTGAACTTGCAAAGCTATACTGCAGGAATGGGCATGCCTAAGATGACATGATGATCTATTGTGTTAATCAATAACTGTATACTCAAACACATACCACATACACACATACCACATATACACATATAGCATGTGCATGCACATACACAGTCACCCACACACATCACACATACCACATACACACATACAAACCATAAACACATACATATACCACACATACACAAAAAACCCCACACACATACACAAACACCATACACATAAACACATACCACATACATACAAACCATACATACATACACACACACATATAAAGGCACATCACACATGCATACCATACACACATACACAGACTACACACCCACATGTATACATATACATACCACACACACATACACACATACAAACCATGCACATATACATACTCATACACACATGTACTCATATACACACATATATATGTAATACACACATATGATATACACAGTCACATGCGCACACACATACACACATACATACACAAACACCATACACATAAACACACACCACATACATACAAACCATACATACATACGCACATATAAAGGCACATCACACATGCATACCATGCACACATACACAGACTACACACCCACATGCATCCACATATATACCACACACACATACACACATGCATACCATGCACATACATATACATACTCATACATACATGTACTCATATACACATATATACATGTAATACACACACACAATATACACAGTCACATGCACACACACACACACACACACACACACACACACACACACAAACACACACACAGGTTTTGTTATCCTGGATGTAATAGCTTTTCTTCTATGTCGTTAATTTGAGTATTTTCACATATATCTCTCTGGCTAATTCTGGCAAGAGAAACATTGTGCACTGAAAGCTAAGTAGAAGACGGTTTGCAAACGATCATGGTGTAAAGGAACTTCAGTGAGATTAAAGTCTATAGTGATGACCTTGAGCATTCACCGCAGTTTGGACCAAGTGCCTAATGTAACCATGAGGCAGGAAGGACGCCATCTCTTCTTGGATTCACAACCGTAAGGGCTTTAGCCTTTGGCAACACTGTGATTGTGTCTTTGGTGTGACAGAATATAATGGTAGAAGACTTCTCACCACATGGCAGACAGAGAGAAAATGACAAAGAAGGTTTGGAACAACATACTGCCTCTAAGTATATATCCCACAGAGACCTGCTTCCTTCAGCCAGTTCCTCCTACTTTTATTTTTTTTCATTATATTTTATTGGTCATTTTTATTTATTTACATTTCAAATGTTGTCCCCCTTCCCAGATTCCTCTCCACAAACCCCATATACCTTCCTCCCTCCCCTTGCTACCCGCCCTCCCACTCCTGCCTCTACACCCTACTGTTCCCCTATCCTGGGTGATCAAGCCTCCACAGAACCAAGGGGCTTCCCTCCCAGTGATGCCAGATAAGGCATATCCAGCTGGAGCCATGGGTACCCTCTGTGTACTCTTTGGTTGGTGGTTTAGTCCCTGATATTTTGGTGACTCTGGTTGGTTGATATTGTTCTTCCTATGAGGTTGCAAACCCCTTCAGCTCCTACTGTCCTTGCCCTAACTTCTCCATTGGTCCAATCAGTCCAATGTTTGGCTGTGTACATCTGATTCTGTATTGGTCCAGCTCTGGCATAGCCTCTCAGGGAGACAGCTATATGGGCTTCTGACAGCAAGCACTTCTTGGCATCAGTAATAGTGTCGGGTTTGGTGTCAGCAGATGGGATGGATCCCTAAGTGGGCATTCTCTGGATGGTCTTTCCTTAAATTTCTTCTCTACTCTTTGTCCCTGTATTTCCTTTTGACAGGAGGAATTCTGGACTAATATTTTTGAGGTGGGTAGTTGGGCCCATCCTTCAACAAGAAGCAGTGCCTATCCACTGAATATAGTCTCTACAGGTTCTATCTTCCCTTTCTTGTGTATTTTGGCTAATATCCTCCCTGTTGGGTCCTGGGAATCTCTTTAGTCCCTGGCATCTGGGACTTTCTAGTGGCTATCCCCAGTTCTCCATCCCCTACTGCTCCACACCTACTTTAAAAATCTTGTCCTATTCTTACTTCTTAAAGCACTAAGAAACTTCCAAAATAGTTCTTCTACTGGAGTACTTAGTCTTCAATACATAAGTTTGCCAAGGCAGAGGGAGGATATTTTGTATGTCAATTACAACTCCAAATCTGTATCATTATGTGTACCACTGCCCCCCATCTAGCTTGTTGCTAGATTGAGCAACCCTGGATTACTTTCTAATCACAAAACATGTAAATTTAGAATTCTCACAGCTACAAATTACTTTATGTTCAGATACAACAACCTCTTAAACTATAAGTGATCTGTAAATGACATCCATAAGCAGCAGAGACAATAGTAAAACATTTTGTCCTTTAAAGCTGACGTTCATGACCAGTGGCTAGCTCAGCAATGAGAAATGTTGCACTTGGCTCCTAAGCATTCTAAAATGTAGATTCAGTAATGAAAATACTGGGGAAAAAAACTACAGGCAGTCTTCTTTTGCCATATTCTGATGTAATAAGGTTGCCAAGACTTCATATTTATTAACATACAAACCATCGTTTTAATACACTGCTTTATGTTTCTAGGAGAGTGTGTAGAGTACAGTAGAGGTTGTATTTTACAAGCCAGTTTTAAGTGCCTTTTAATGATGATTCACAGTGCTCTAATACAGATTTCTCATCAATATCGCCATCCTGCAGGCACGTAAAGAAGCTGCAAATCATGTCTTGCCTAGTGCTACTGTCAGAATCCAAATGTACTGCACACATAACTCAGAAGCTGCGGTTGAAGAACTTCGTTAGATCCAGGTCTACCCTAATCTTTGCAAAGTGGAAGGAATAGAACTTAGGCCAGAGACAAATCCTTGATTGTAAGACATGAAAGGACTTCCATCTCATAAGAAGACAGGCAGGCAGACACTCCTTCACTTATAAGCAATATCCACCCTCCTGCCAAAAAAGAAAAAAGTGAGTTGAACATCTGTCTAAGTTTCTGGAATTTGCAAATTGTTTGATTATTTAAGTCTCCCCGCACCCCCAGTAGGTGTTAATCAGCCTTCCTGCTGGTCGTCCTTAGGGTTGTTACCATGGAACTCAGAAATGATTTTAAAGATGTAGCTGAGATAAAGGGCACACCTGTGGATGAGTTCTCCCCATTATCATTAGCATAAACCCTCACAGGCCAATTCCTGCAACATCATGATAAACTGCCGGAAATAGAAATTCTTGATACAAAACATGGTGGGAAGCTTAAATTGTTCTGACTCCTTAGCATATTTTCACATTGGTATTAAGAATGTTAGAAATAATTTAATCATCGCCTGATTATAGCGATGTTAGGGGGAATGAAATTCTTGCCTTATTACATATGGACTCGTTCAGAGCCTCATTATTTATTTGGCAAGCATTAAGCATCAAATCAATTTAGTCAGATACTTGAAAATGGGAACTTTAAGATGAAAGTTAAAATGAAGATTAAGAGGTAAAATTAAAACTATTTATTTCTAGCAGGCACAGAGTAATTTTCTTTGCAAGATATTCATCCCAAGACCGTTGTGAGATAAAGGGGCAAACTCTAGACTCCACTCTGAGAAGGGGAAGTTGAAATGAATGTAGAATTTGCAAGGCATCTCCTACTTACATTTAGCTAGGTCAAATGACAGGGGAAGAAAGGGGTGATAAATTTGATTTGTAGCTATGGAAAGCACTCTGCTTTTATGTAACTAGTTATTATCAGTATGGCTTCCATTTCCAGCTCGATAGACATGGGAAGAAGGGAAGTACATGTTTACCACTTGGGAATTGGTAGTTTCATTTTGCATAGGAGGATGTACTGGCATTAGGAGGATGCAGTAAATGTATTGAGTGCCGTTTTGGTTTTGGACTTTGGAATAGTGACTACATCAACAGCTACATAATTCCACACTGTGATGAGTATAGGAAAGTCTCACTCCCATACTTAATTTAACCTGTAGATAATGCAGCAGTAAGCAGCCATCTGGGTGTTCCTTTTAGTAAATATTCTAATGCATTGATCTAGGCATAATTACTGGATTAGGTCACAGGAAGATCATCAAGCCCATTGAGCAATGCAACGTACTTGCTAATAAAGTCTAAGACAGCTGTAAGGTAAATTTTTTTTTCTGAGAAGTATCAAATATACTGTGAGGGAATATTTGGATTTGGTACCCTCACTTTCTTACCCTAAACTCAGTTTTGTTTTGTTTTATTAAAAAAAAACTATATAATCATGAGAATCAATAACAATGAGGAAGAAATTGGATATATTCCTAGTCTTCCTTGTCAAGATGAGAGGATATGACTACACAAAATGCTGCAAGCAGATCTTCATGTTCCCATGGTCAAAGCATCAACCATGGAAAGAAGGTGGTGAAAGAGACAGTAGCAGATACACTTTAATTCAGAAACAGAATCAGTCTTCATTTTGGAGCAGGGATATTGCATCAAAACGAAAATAAGAAAGGAAAGAAGGAAAGAAGAAGGAAAGAAGGAAGAAAGAGGGAGAGAGGGGGGAAGGAAGGGACAGAGGAAGGAAGGAAGGAAGGAAGGAAGGAAGGAAGGAAGGAAGGAAGGAAGGAAGGAAGGAAGGAAGGAAGAAGAAAAGAAAAAGGAAGGATGGAAAAAGAAAGGAAGGACGGAAGGAAGGAAGGAAGGAAGGAAGGAAGGAAGGAAGGAAGGAAGGAAGGAAGGAAGGCGGCATCATTTATATTAAGCACAGCACTGAGACACTAATACAAAGTACTATATGTGAGCCAGTAAAACCCCACCAGATGAGGAACATCAAGTGTAATAGACAAAGAAATAGATTAGGTATAGTATGTCTCCTGCAGGTCATATTTGATGGGTTTATTATCCTGGACTAAATCCAACTGTCTAACTCTAAAGCATAAGGTTTTTTTTCTTGCCACTAGGTACCATGAAGTATAAACAATCATCACCCCTTGAACATCATACAACTGGACAAATGTCATTAGGGCTTTTATTGTGTGTGTTTCTCTCCCTAGCTAGAAAGGCTGATGGAGAAGATCCCAGGTCAAACAGCTGCTGTGAAATGACCTCAAATTCAATAAACAGTCATTTAATCTGCTGAAGTAGTGAAAGTGACTTTAGCTTCAGTCCGAAGTGGATCAATTTATCCCCATTGGAATTTTCTTTTAGTGTTTAGATTTTCCCAGTCAGCATCCTAGAGAATCAAATGGAGGGTAAAGGAAGAAAACCATTTTAAAGCTGTCTTTTGTTTCCTGGTGCTTCTCTGTAGATCTTTTGTGAAGCAGATAATATTAATGTACAGGCAAACGAGTAAGCCCTATACTCTGTTAGCTTTGGAGGAATACCATCAGCGCTGATTTCAGTAAAAGTTCTATCAATTTCACTGTGATGCATCATGGTTGGGATACACTATTCTCTGTATCTTATAAGGTTTTGCCATTTATATAGTGGTTGTAGCATGCTGCTATCAAAATTTAATCAAGCATGCATGTGTCAGTGCATTGGAAATGTTCTTTATAGAAATCAACCCATATTTTTTAAGTCTTTGTGAATAATGATTTGGTTCTCACCAAGTTCTCGTTGCTTTAAAGGCTTTCTAACTTTCTGGTATTTAATGGACTCACAACTATCTACATGATGAAGATTGAAATAGGTTTGCTACTCTGATAAAGATTTGCTGAGCTATTTGGCAATGTTTGGAAAGTTGTGAAAAAGATGTGTGTTCCTAATGCCACTGAGCCTTTATGATGTAAAACCAAAGGAAATAGTGTGGTAGATATAGCAGAGGGAAAAAACAGTAGATTGAATCTTTACAAATATTATACCAAGAGGGATATCTATAGGCACTAATACTATAAAATACAGAGGTTCAAACAAGTGTGAACATCTGTTCAAATGACCTTAGTAAAGAATTTTAAAAGGCTTGCCAGTGACAAATACAGACATATATTGGTTTGGATTTTAGAAAATGGAAGACATTAGAAATTGTTGAGTGCTTATGTTTTCCCTGATGTATGTAAAGAACTAAGAAGAGGCTTGTGAAGTGCAAGTGGCAAATGATGAGAGGTATACAGAAACCAAAAGATGAGATAGTTCCTGGTGTCTATGTAAAGGAGGAGTGCTCATGAAAAGAACCATAGAAAAGGCGTCCCCAGACAAGATGGACAAGAAAAGAGACAAGCCTTTGAAACACTTGGGCCAAGTGATGCATGGATGAAGTACTGTGAGGCAACTCCTTCAGAGAACATCCAAACTCTCAAAGCCAATAGCAAGTCTTTTCCTGAGAGTTGAGAAGCTACCCTGGGAACTTATGCAAATCAGCTAAGCCCACAAGCCTGACCATTCTTGGTGTTTTGTTTCCAACAGCCATATCCTAGTGACACACTTCAATTAGCAAGGACAGTTAGCATGAAGTAGAGCTACAGAAGCCAAAAAGTTAAGGTTGGTATACTAAAAAATAAAACAAAACAAAAGAACAACAAAAGAATTTCCCGGCACTGTGGACTATGATGGAGTAGGCCTTTGTTCTCATTTTGGTGGATGTTGCGATCTATATGCTAAGCACTTAGGTCAGATGGTGCCTTGGTGCCTCTAACATGGCTACAGTTGTGCTGAATTTAGGGGTCTATTACTTAAAAATTAAAAGAAAACACACTGCGCAGGCTCCACACATGCCCAAGTTTTTAGAATAAACAAGAATGCCTCACATTTTCATTCAAAAACTTCTGTCTCATATAAATCAGTTTTCCGTTTCAGGGGCAAGTTCTTTAAACAGTGGGGAAAGGGCTCATACAGCTTTTTCATTTACTTGCTTTTCTGGAGGTGGAAGGACCCATTGATGAGCAAAGCAGTAAACTTTCTTTCTCTCTCTCTCTCTCTTTTTTAATCAATTCACTTTACATTCTGATCACTGTCCCACTTCCCACCCCTCCTTTCCCATATTACCATCTCACATCCCCCTTCCCCTTCTCCCCTGAGAGTGTGGAAGATGCCCCTGGGTATTCCCCTGGCACATCAATTCTCTACAGGGGTAGGTGCTTAATTCTCCCACTAAAGCCAGACAAGACAGCCTAGTTAGGGAAATGGGTTCCACAGACAGTCAATGGTTGTAGGGATAGCCCTCTCTCTGATTGTTCGGGATCCCCATGAAGACCAAGCTTCATATCTTCTATGTACATGCAGGAGGCCTATGTCCAGCCTGTGTATGTTCTTTGGTTGGTGATTTAGGCTCTGAGAGATCCCGAGGGTCCCAGTTACTTGACTCTGTTGGTATTTTTGTTGAGTACCTATGACCTTTGGGCCCCTCAATCTTTCCCCAAACTCTTCCATAAGAGTTTCCAAGCTTTAGCCAATATTTGGCTGTGGGTCTCTGGATCTGTCTGAGACAGCTTCTGAGTGGAGCCTCTCAGAGGACAATCATGCTAGGCTCTGGTCTCAGAGTGTCATTAATAGTGTTAGGAATTGGTGCTTGCCCATGGAATGAGTCTCGGGTTGGGTAAGTTATTACTTGGCCATTCCCTCAGTCTCTCTGTCACGTTCCATCTCTGCATTTCTTGCATGCAGGATATATTTTGGGTTGATAGTTTTGCGAGTGGGTTGGTGTCCCTATCGCTCCACTGGGGTTCCTTCCTGGCTACAAGATTGCCTTTCAGTAGGTTCTATGTGCCTCACTGTCTCAACTATCTATTCAGCTGACACAACTTGCTACTGCCACAAAACAAGTGGTATGCACATATATGTACACACATATGTATGCATAATTCATTGCTGTCTTCATACTCTCAATGCTTACATTTTGGGTTCCCATACCATTGAAGTAGAAACATAAAAAGTACAAAATCCTGATGACAGTTTATATCAAAACACTGTATCCATCTATAGAATAATTTTAAACATGATTTCAACACCAGCTTCCAGTGCCATATCATTTCCATATTTATGTAGACTAGTGGGGGATGAATAAATGCAACCCTTTGTACCTACTTGGTTATATACATATCTTTTTTTTACTAATTGATTTATTTTATTATTTTCCCATTAATTTATTTATTCACTTTACATCCTGTTTGAAGCTCCCTGCCCTCCCAGTCCTCCCCCTGCCCCACAACCCCTACTCCCCCCCCCATCTTCAGATCCTTTCCTCCTCTATATCATAGCCAAACATTAGAAGAAGACCAAGAGTCTTCTGAAAGAGTTAAGGGAAAGATTGAGGAACCCAGAGTCGATAGGTACATTACAGGAAAATAGACAGAGTCCCCAAGCTCTCTCCAATGTTTGGCTGTGGGTCTCTACATCTGTTTCAGTCAGCTGTTGGGTGGAGCCTTTTTAGTAGATAATTAATAGTGTCAGGGATTGATGCTTGCCCATGGGATGGGTCTCAGGTTGGCCTGGTTATTGGTTGACCTTTCCCTCAGTCTCTGATTCATCCTCCATCCCTGCATTTCTTGTAAACAGAATAAATTTGGGACACATTGGTGTTTCAATCATTCCACTGGGGTTCCTGCCTGGTTTCAGTAGAGGGCCTCTTCAGGTTCCATATCACCACTGCTGTGAGTCTCAACTAAGGTTACCCACACTGATTCCTGGGAGCCTCCCCCATTCCAGATCTCTGGTGAGATTAATAGAATCTCGAGATTCCCCTCACCTACCCACCCCCAAACTCGACAAGGCCAAGAGAGTGAATTAGCTGGACTCTTGAGACTTCTCAGAGATTGAACCACCAACTAAAAAACATACACAGGCTGAACCAAGTCTCCCTGCACATATATAGCAGATGTGTAGCTCAGTCTACCTGTGGGTCACCAAACAACTGGAGCAAGGGCTATCCCTAAAACTGTTGCCTTTCTGTGAAATACATTTCCCTAACTGGGCTGCCTTGTCTACCCTCAGTGGCAGAGGATGCACCTAGCTTTGTAGAGACGTAATGTGTCCTGGTGTGAGTGGATGGGGCCTGGCAGGAGGCCTACACCCTTTTGGATGAGAAGGGGAAGGGGATGGAAGGAGGAACCATACGAGGGGGAACTGGGATAGGGTAGCAATTAGGATATAAAGTGAATTCAAAAATATTTTTAAAAATATTGGCTCTTAAAAAAATAAGAAAACAAAAACAAAAACAAACAAACAAACAAACAAAAGCCAGGAGGTGGTGCTCATGCCTTTTTTTCCCTTTTTTTAAAATTGGGTATTTTCTTCATTTACATTTCCAATGCTATCCCAAAAGTCCCCCACACCCTCCCGCACCCACTCCCCCACCCACGCACTCCCACTTCTTGTCCCTGGCATTCCCCTATACTGAGGTATATAAAGTTTGCACGACCAATGGGCGCGTCTCTTTCCACTGATGGCCGACTAGGCCATCTTTTGATACATATGCAGCTAGAGACACGAGCTCCAGGGGGTACTGGTTAGTTCATATTGTTGTTCCACCTATAGGATTGTAGATCCCTTTAGCTCCTTGGGTACTTTCTCTAGCTCCTCCATCGGGGGCCCTGTGTTCCATCTAATAGCTGACTGTGAGCATCCACTTCTGTGTTAGCTAGGCCAAGGCATAGTCTCATAAGAGACAGCTATATCAGGGTCCTTTCAGCAAAATCTTGCTAGTGTATGCAATGGTGTCAGCGTTTAGAGGCTGATTATGGGATGGATTCCCGGGTATGGCAGTCTCTAGATGGTCCATCCTTTCGTCTCAGCTCCAGACTTTGTCTCTGTAACTCCTTCCATGGGTGTTTTGTTCCCAATTCTAAGAAGGGGCAAAGTGTCCACACTTTGGTCTTCGTTCTTGAGTTTCATGTGTTTAGCAAACTGTATCTTATCTCTTGGGTATTCTAAGTTTCTTGGCTAATATCCACTTATCAGTGAGTATATATCATGTGAGTTCTTCTGTGATTGGGTTACCTCACTCAGGATGAAGCCCTCCAGGTCCATCCATTTGCCTAGGAATTTCATAAATTCATTCTTTTTAACAGCTGAGTAGTACTCATTATGTAAATGTACCACATCTACTGTATCCATTCCTCTGTTGAGGGACATCTGGGTTCTTTCCAGCTTCTGGCTATTATAAATAAGGCTGCTATGAACATAGTGGAGCATGTGTCCTTCTTACCGGTTGGGACATCTTCTGGATATATGCCCAGGAGAGGTATTGCGGGATCCTCCGGTAGTACTATGTCCAATTTTCTGAGGAACTGCCAGATTGATTTCCAGAGTGGTTGTACAAGCTTGCAATCCCACCAACAATGGAGGAGTGTTCATCTTTCTCCACATCCTTGCCAGCATCTGCTGTCACCTGAATTTTTGATCTTAGCCATTCTGACTGGTGTGAGGTGGAATCTCAAGAGGCAGAGGCAGGCAGATTTCTGAGTTCGAGGCCAGCCTGGTCTACAAGTGAGTTCCAAGACAGCCAGGGCTACACATAGAAACCCTGTCTTGAAAAAAACAAAAACAAACAAAAAAAACCAACAAAACAAACAAAACAAAACAAAAAAAGAAAGAAAGAAAGAAAACCAACAGAGTCAACTAACTTGGAAGCCTGGACCTTTGGAGGTCCTCAAAGACTGAACTACCAACCAAAAGCACACATAGGCTGGACGTGCCCTTCCTCGATCATACAACTCTGTTAATTTGTAGCAGATATGCAGCTTGGTCCTTCTGTCTTTCTTCCAACAACTGGAACAGGCCTGATTCTGACTCTGTTGCCTGTCTGTTGATCCTGTTCTTCTAACTGGGCTAATCCTACAGGGATGTGATGTGCCAGGGTGGGTTATATACATTTCTAAAGATGCCTGTCATGGAGACATGGATCTGAAGAGGCCACCTCCTATAACTAGAGGGACATCTAGTGGGAGATAAGAACACCAATGCACCCACAAAAATTTGATCCAAAATTTGTCCTGTGTAAAAGAAATGCAGGGACAAAGATTGAGCCAACCAATAAGCATGAACCAACCTGAGACCCATCCTATGGAAAAGCACTAATCCTTGACTCTATAAATGATACTCTGTCATCTTTGCATACAGGAACCTAGCATAACTGTCTTCTGAGAGGCTCTACCCAGCAGCTGAGGTGATGTCCCTAATACTGCAAAAACTTGGTGCACCAATGTTGGGGGATACCTAGGGGGTCCCCACCCTGACAGAGGAGAAGAGTAGAAGAAATGGGAAGAGGGACTCTGTGAAGGGTGTACAGGAGATGTAGTAGCTTTGGGGAGGAAATTTGACCAATGAAAACAATAAATTTTTGTTGTTGTTGTTTGTTTGTTTGTTTTTCGAGACACGGTTTCTCTGTGTAGCCCTGGCTGTCCTGGAACTCACTTTGTAGACCAGGCTGGCCTTGAACTCAGAAATCTGCCTGCCTCTGCCTCCTGAGTGCAGGGATTAAAGGTGTGTGCCACCACGCCTGGCTGAAAACAGTAATATTTTTAATGCAAATAACCATTTCAAATCTGCCCTTTCCTTTACAGTAAACCTGTTCAAACTTGGATTCCTGTTTAGTTTTTACATTTTTGATTTTTTTCAAACTTAAAATTATGAAATAAGATAATTGTATTGTAGGTCTAGAAAAGGAGCACAGGGATGGTGCAGGGTAACATTCCTGAGGACTCCGAGTTCAGTTCCCATCACCTAGGTCCAGCGACTCACATCACAACCACGTACAACTCCAGCTCCAGGGGATCCGATGCCTTTTTTGACCTCTGATGGAACCTAGAAACATGTAAAACACACACACACACACACACACACACACACACACACATACTTTCCCTAAAATAGAAAAAAAATATAAAATCACATGTACACAAAGCACAGAAACCTCTAATGTAGAAGTTAAAATTTTGTAAAGTAAACATAAAAAATATAAATATCTTCTGAGATAGAAAATAAAATATGCCTTATAGCCCATAAGTTCTTTATTCCCCTTGCCTCGTGTATAGTATAATGATACTATATCATTTATTGTTTCTATATGATTTAGTGTTATCTATGGCCTTATCTTTCAAAAGGTAACCTATTTCACTATGTTTCCTAATGCAGCATACAATGATTTTCTTTACTTTTCAGCATTAAATGCACTAACCAATGTTCAAAATATATAATGTTTTAGAGTTTATCTGATTGGGTGACTATAAATAGATATAGAGGTCATTTATCAGGCTTGAGCAGTGCAGTCAACAGGTGTCCAATTCTTTTGCAAAATACAGTTCCCCCTCCTATACATGCCAGCCATGTGTTTGATGTGCTCCACCTTCTAACCATGCAAATTCTTATCCAGTTTCCTTCTTTAACTATCTGGAAGGTGTGTGGCAATATTACATGAAGATATTACTTCATCTCTTACTGGTTAAAGATTGAACAACCATTATGTTCATTGCTTATTTAGATTTGTATATTATAGAAATCAATTTATCTTATTAATTTCCAAAATTTTTTTGCATATAAGAGAGATAAATTATTTTTAATTAATATATTTTATATTTGATCATCTAACATTTATGCTTTTAGTTAGAGCTGTCAATTAACAGAAATTCTTATAGGATAGTTAGCTGATATATCTATTTTCCTTAGGGCTATATAGCCTTCCTAGCTAACTTAAAATTTTCCCTCTGCTGAAAGTCATGACGTTATTTTATTATAACCTAAAAAGTATTGTTTGAATGGTCAGTATTTTTAATACACCTGTAGTTATAAGGGTGAGAATAATATTCTGTTTTCAGGATAGTTCCCATTATGACATGAGTTTCTTTCTGAACTTTGTATTCTGTTCTGTTAATACATTCATTTATTCTTAAACACTATTGGTTACCATAGGCATATACTGAAGATTTGTGAATTATAAAACAAAACTCTCCTGCTTTATTTTTATTACTTTGAATTAACTTTTATCAAAGATACTCAAGTAATTACTATTATTTAAAAAATTAAAATTAATAATTGCTCAATCCATTATTGCAATGGTGCTAATTATGTACAGAATTACAGAGTTATGTGAATACATTTTATATCATATGTAAACTCAAATTTTGTGTATGTAATATGCATATATTTAACATTTTAATGTATGTATGTGTGGGAGCATATATACACACTCTGTATAATATAAATAATCTGCTTATATATTGAAGTTTTGCATATGTATATTTTGAACACATATCATTCATTTATGTCTGTGTATGTACAATTAAAAACCCAAACATCAATTCAAGTTAGTATGAATACTATTTCTCTTTGATCAATAATACATTGAAATAACATACATATTTGCTTGTATATACATCATAAATACTATTCACATTTATATTTGAACATATGAAACTTAAATATTTTTATATTTTAATTTATATACTTTTGATTTGTACAAAAATACAGACTATTTTGAATTTTTATTAGATATTTTTTTATTTACATTTTAAATGTTATCCCTTTTCCTGATTTCCCATCTGCAAAGCCCCTATACCATCTTCAAGACCTCTGCTTCTATGAGGGTATTCACCTACCCACCCACCCACTCCTGATACTCCATCCTGGCATTCCCCTACACTGGGACATCAAGCCTTCACAAGATCAAGGACCTCTCCTTCCACTGATGTCCAACAAGATCATCCTCTAGTGTATATATACGGCATCAGCAATGGGTTGCTCCATGTGTACTCTGGTTGGTAGTTTGGTCCCCGGGAGCTCTGGGGCAGGGGGGAGTCTGGTTGGTTGATATTGGTCTTCCTCCTATAAGACTGCAAGACCCTTCAGCTCTTTCAGTCCTTTCTCTAACTACTCCCTTGCGGCCCATGCTTAGTTCAATGGCTGGCTGTGAGCATCCACATCTGTATTTGTCAGGCACTGGCAGGGCATCTCAGGAAACAGCTATATCAGGCTTCTGTCAGCAAGCATATCTTGGCATCCACAATAGTGTCTGGGTTTGTGAATTATATGGGATGGATCTCTAGGTGGGACAGTCTCTAGGTGAACTTTGCTTCAGTCTCTGCTTTACACTTAGGCTCTGTATCTCCTCCCATGGATATTTTGTTCCCCCTTCTAAGAAGGACCAATGAATTCATACTTTAGTCTTTCTACTTTTTGAGCTTTTTTGTGGTCTGTGAATTGTATCTTGGGTATTCTGAGCTTTTGGGCTAATATCCACTTATCAGTGTGTGTTCTTTTGTGGCTGGGTTACCTCACTCAGGATGATATTTTCTAGATATATCCATTTGCCTAAGAATTTTATGAAAGTGGTTTTAATAGCTGAGTAGTATGCCATTGTATAAATGTACCACATTTTCTGTATCCATTCTTCTGTTGAAGAAAATCTGGGTTATTTCAGCTTCGGGCTATCATAAATATGGCTGTTATAAACATACTGGAGCATGTGTTCTTATTACATGTTGGAGCATCTTCTAGGTATATATGCCCAGGAGTGGTATAGCTGGGTCCTCAGGTAGAATTATGTCCAGTTTTTAGAGGAACTGCCAGACTGTTTTCCAGAGTAGTTGTACCAGCTTACAATCCTACCAGCAATGGGAAGTGTTCCTCTTTCTCCACATCCTTGCTGGTATGTGATGTCACCTGGGTTTTTGATCTTAGCCATTCTGACTGGTATGAGATGGAATCTCAGGGTCATTTTGATTTGCATTACACCGATAACTAAGGATGCAGAATATTTCTTTAGGTGCTTCTCAGCCATTCAATATTCCTCAGTTGAGAATTCTTTATTTTGCTCTGTACCTCACTTTTAATAGGGATTTTTGGATCTCTGAAGTCTTAATTTTTGAGTTCTTTGTATATATTGGATATTATCCCCCTATCAAATGTAGGATTGGTAAAGATCTTTTCCAAATCTGTTGGTTGCTCTTTTGTCCTACTCACAGTGTCCTTTGCCTTACAGAAGCTTCGCAATTTTATGAGGTCCCATTTGTTAATTCTTGACCTTAGAGCATAATCCATTGGTGTTCTGTTCAGGAAATTTCCCCCTGTGCCCATGTGTTCGAGTCTCTTACCCAATTTCTCTTCTATTAGTTTCACTGTATCTGGTTTTATGTGGAGATCCTTGTACCACTTGGACTTGAGCTTTGTACAAGGAGACAAAAATGGGTCCGTTTGCATCCTTCTATGTGCTGACCTCAAGTTGAACCAGCACCATTTGTTAAAAATGCTGAATTTTCCCCACTAGGTGAATTTTGCTCCTTTGTCAAATATCAAGCGACCATAGGAGTATGGGTTCAATTCTGTGTCAACAATTCTGTTCCATTGATCTCCCTGCATTTCTCTGTACCAATACCATACAGCTTTTATGAATATTGCTCTGTAATACAGCTTTAGGTCAGGGATGGTGATTCCCCCAGAAGTTCTTTTGTTGTTGAGTATAGCTTTCACTATCCTGGATTTTTTGTTATTCCAGATGAATTTGCAAATTTCTCTTTCTCATTCTATGAAGATTTGAGTTGGAATTTTGGTGGGGATTGCATTGAATCTGTAGATTGTTTTCAGTAATATGACCATTTTTACTATATTGATCCTGCCAATCCACTAGCATGGGAGATTTTTCAATCTTCTGAGGTCTTCTTCAAATTCTTTCTTCAAAGACTTGAAGTTCTTGTCATACAGATCCTTGGAGTTAATTTTTTATCCAGCCACTTTGCTGAAGTTTTAAAATCAGGTTTAAGAGTTCTCTGGTAGTATTTTGGGGGTCACTTAAGTATACTATCATACCACCTGAGAATAGTGATAGTTTTACTTCTTCCTTTACAATTTGTATTCCTTTGATGTCCTTTTGTTGTCTAATTGTGCTAGCTAGGAATTTGAGTACCATATTAAATAAGTAGGGAGAGAGTGGGCAGCCTTATCTAGTCCCTGATTTCAGTGGAATTGCTTCAAGTTTCTCTCCATTTAGTTTGATGTTGGCTACTGGTTTTACTATGTTTAGGTATTGGCCTTGAATTCCTGATCTTTCCAAGACTTGTTTTATAAAGTAGTGCTGGATTTTGTCAAGTGTTTTATCAGCATATAATGAAATGATCATGTGGTTTTTATTTGACTTTGTTAATATAGTGGATTGTGTTGATGGATTTCCATATATTGAACCATCTCTGCATCCCTGGGAAGAAGCCTACTTGATCGTGGTGAATGATCGTTTGATGTGGTCTTGGATTCAGTTTGCAAGAATTTTATTGAGTAGTTTTGAATAGATATTTATAAGGTAAATTGGTCGGAAGTTCTCTTTCTTTGTTGGGCCTTTGTGTGGTTTAAGTCTAAGCAGAAATGTGGCTTCATAGAATGAATTGGGTAGTGTTCTTTCTGTTTCTATTTTGTGGAATAATTTGAAGAGTATTGGTATTTGGTCTTCTTTGAAGGTTTAATAGAATTCTGCACTAAACTGATCTGGTCCTGGGCTTTTTTTGGTTGGGAGACTATTAATGACTGTTTATATTTCTTTGGGGGTTATGGGACTGTTTAGATGGTTTATCTGATCCTGATTTCACTTTAGTACCTGGTATCTGTCTAGAAAATTGTCCATTTCATCCAGATTTTCCAGTTTTGTTAAGTATAGCCTTTTGTAGTAGGATCTGATGATTTTTGGATTTCCTTGGTTTCTGTTATGTCTCCCTTCTGATTTTGTTAGTTTGGATATTGTCTCTGTGCCCTCTGGTTAGTATGTCTAAAGGTTTATCTATCTTGTTGATTTTCTCAAAGTACAAGCTACCGGTTTGGTTGATTATTTGTATAGTTCTTTTGTTTCTACTTGGTTGATTTTAGCCCTGAGTTTGATTATTTCCTGCTGTCTACTCCTCTACGGTGTATTTGCTTCTTTTTGTTCTAGAGCTTCCAAATGTGCTGTCAAGCTGCTAGTATATGCTCTCTCCAGTTTCTTTTAGGAGGCACTTAGAGCTATGAGTTTTCCTGTTAGCACTGCTTTCATTGAGTCCCATAAGTTGCAGTATACTGTACTTTTATTTTCATTGAATTCTAAAAAGTCTATAATTTCTTTATTTCTTCCTCGACCAAGTTATCATTGAGTAGAGCATTGTTCAGTATCCATGTACATGTGTGCTTTCTATTGTTTTTGTTATTGAAGACCATCCTTAATCCTTGGTAATCTGATGGGATATGTAGGATTATTTCAATCTTCTTGTATCTGTTGGGGTCTGGTTTTTGGCCAATTATATGGTCAATTGTGGATAAGGTGCCATGATGAGATGAAAAAAAAGTATATTCTTTCTGTTTTAGGTTGAAATGTTCTATAGATATCTGTTAAATTCATTTGGTTAATAACTTCTGTTTGTTTTACAGTGTCTCTGTCTAGTTTCTGTTTCCATGATCTGTCCTTTGATGAGAATGTATATTGAATCCTCTCACTATTATTGTGTGAGTTACAATGTGTGCTTTGGGCTTTAGTAAAGTTTCTTTTATAAATGTGGGTATCCTTGCATTTGAAACATAGATGTTCAGAACTGAGAGTTCATCTTGGTAGATTTTTCTTTTTCATAAGTATGGAGTGTCCTTCCTGATCTCTTTTGATAACTTTTGATTGAAAGTCAATTTTATTTGTTATTATACTCCAGTTTTTGGGGGGATGACCATTTGTTTGGAAATTTCTTTTCCAGTCTTTTTCTCTGAGGTAGTGTCTGTCTTTGTTACTGAAGTATATTTCCTGTATGCAGCAAAATGCTGAGTCCTCTTTATGTATCCAGTCTATTAGTCTATATCTTTTAATTAGAGAATTGAGTCCATTGATATTAAGGGATATTAATGAAAAGTAAATCTTGTTTCTTGTTATTCTTGTTGTTAGAGGTGGAGTTATGTTTATGTGGCTATCTTCTTTTTGGTTTTTTGAAAGATTACTTTCTTGCTTTTGCTAGGGTGTAGTTTCCCTCCTTGAGTTGGAGTTTTCAATCTATTATCCTTTGCAGGGCTGGATTTGAGAAAAGATATTGTGTAAATTTGGTTTTGTCATGGAATATCTTGGTTTCTCCATCAATGCCAATTGAGAGTTTTGCTGGGTATAGTAGTCTGGGCTGGCATTTATGTTCTCTTGAGGTCTATATGACATCTTCCTAGGATCTTCTAGTTTTCATAGCCTCTAGTGAGAAGTCTGGTGTAATTCTGATAGGTCTGCCTTTATATGTTACTTGACCGTTTCCCCTTACTGTTTTTAATAGTCTTACTTTGTTTTTTGTATTTGGTGCTTTGATTATTATGTGATAGGAGGAATTTCTTTTCTGGTCAAATCTATTTGGAATTCTGTAGGCTTCTTGTATGTTCACAGGCATCTCTTTCTCTAGGTTAGGGAAGTTTTCTTCTATAATTTTTTAAAGATACTGGCCCTTTAATTTAGGAATTTTCACTCTCTTCTATACCTATTATCCTTATGTTTGTTCTTCTTATTTTGTCCTGGATTTGCTGGATGTTTTGGGTTGTGAACTTTTTGCATTTTGCATTTTCTTTGACTGTTGTGTCAATGTTTTCTATGGTATCTTCTACACCTGAGATTCTGTGTTCCGTATTCTGTGTTGTGTTCTGTGTTCTGTGTTCTGTATTCTTCTGTATTCTGTATTCTGTATTCTGTATTCTGTATTCTGTATTCTGTATTCTGTATTCTGTATTCTGTATTCTGTATTCTGTATTCTGTATTCTGTATTCTGTATTCTGTATTCTGTATTCTGTATTCTGTATTCTGTATTCTGTATTCTGTATTCTGTATTCTGTATTCTGTATTCTGTATTCTGTATTCTGTATTCTGTATTCTGTATTCTGTATTCTGTATTCTGTATTCTGTATTCTGTATTCTGTATTCTGTATTCTGTATTCTGTATTCTGTTGGTGATGCTTACATCTATGACTTCTGATCTCTTTCCTAGGTTTTCTTTTCTTTTGGGGCGTGGGGGAATATTTAGAGACAGTGTTTCTCTGTGTAGCCCTGACTGTCCTAAAACTCATTCTGTAGACCAGGTTGGCCTCAAATTCAGAAATCCACCTGCCTCTGCTTCCCAAGTGCTGGGATTAAAGGCCTGCAACACCCCTGCCTGGCTTTCCTAGGTTTTCTATCTCCAGAGTTGTCTCCCTTTGTGACTTCTTTATTGTTTCTATTTCCACTTTTAGATTCTGAATGATTTTGTTCAATTCTTTCACCTATTTGGTTGTGTTTTCCTGGAATTTTAAAGGGATTTTGTGTTTCCTCTTTAAGGGCTTCTACTTGTTTACACGTGTTCTGTTTTTCTTAAAGGGAGTTATTTATGTCCTTCTTAAAGTCCTCTATCATCATCATGAAATGTGATTTTAAATCAGAATCTTGCTTTTCTGGTGTGTTGGGATATTCAGGACTTGCTTTGGTGAGAGAACTGGGTTCTGATGATGACAAGTAGGCTTGGTTTCTGTTAGTAAAGTTCTCATGCTTGCCTCTCTCCATCTAGTTATGTCTGGTGTTAGTTAGTCTTGCTGTCTCTGACTGGAGCTTGTCCCTCCTGTGGGTCTGTAAGCCTGACTGTGATATTAGGTATGTCAGCACTTCTGGCAAGACCAGCTCTCTCTTGGGAGGGGGTTGGGTGCAGAAGGCTATGGTACAGCCTTAGCTCTTGTGTACAAATGGAGACAGGAATGATCCTGTCCCCAGCTGTTCCATTGTTACTGTGTCCCATGTGCTCCTGGCCTGTACTGCTTTGGACAATTTTTGGAGCCAAAGTGGCAAGCTCACCTCTGACCTTAGGAATAAGAGCAGTCCTGGGAGATCAGCTTTCTCCTGGTGGGATTTGTGTGCAAAGGGTTTGCAAAAACACAGACTTTATTTGCATGTTCTTGCTAATCTAAATCCAAATGAACTCTGCACAATGTATTTGGTTAATTTACTTGAAATAACATTATTACTATAACCAAATAAAGGTTTGGGTTTAGAATGAAATAATTTTAACAAGAAGTTGTATGTTGCAGAATTCTCTGACTGCAAACCCTGTTTCTTCTGTTAACATCTTACATTGCTATGGTATATTTCTCATAAGTAATGTGCAATTTTGGGTAGGCTGTAACTCTGTGTGTATACTTTATTCATATCTCCTAGTTACTTTTTCCTAAGATTTTATTGCAGATATAATAAGTAGTCTTATAATTATAATTCTTACCATCTCACTATTTTTAAAAGATTTATTTTTATTATTTTTACTTATGTAGATGTGTGCATATCTGTATGGATATGCACTCCTGAAAGTAGGTGTTCATAGAATTCAAAAGTAGGCATTAGCATCTTGCAGCTGAAATCATAGGTAGTCTAATATAGGTACTGTGAATAGAACTCCAGTCCTCTACATGTGTGTGGCACACTTCTCACCCCAGAGCTGTTTTTCATACCCCTACTACTCCAGTGTTTAATCATCATATTTTCTTGGGCTTCTTTAGATAGAAAGTTTGTTAGATATTCCATTTACCTAATATTCTTCCCTGAGTCCTAGTCAGATATTTTGAATAACATATCTTTTCAATGAGGATTTGTTTGGGGATTTTTCAAAATTTGAAGAGAATATATGCTTTTGAGGTGAGATTGCACATTATATGTATGTGTCACAGCCATGATACTCTCTATAGACATGATTTTCCTCTGCTGATAAACTTGGTTACCTGGCCAAGAAAGTATGTGTTAAGTTCTACTGTGGAGTTTCTTGTGTCCTCCTTTCCATGGGTATTCTTCTGAAAGAAAGTGTTGTCTGAATCTCAAATATAAAAAGAATAGAAAGTTAGGGTCCATTCCTGTGAGAACACAAAAACTATTTGATAGTTTCATTAAGCTATGTATATGGTTAATCTTAGGTCAACTTGACTGGGACAGAGTGTACCCAGATACCTGGTCATGCATTATTTTGCACATGTAGAGACAAGTGTTTGGAAGATATTCACATTATCATATAGCAACCTTTCCTCATATGGATGAGATTTATTTACATATGAAGGATTTGATAAGAAGAAAATGATGCACCTTCCCAAGATGTGAGACTATCACACCTACTGGAATTTCTCTAAATTGGACCATTGACTTTTCTCTATTTTTGAATGTAAACAGAGTGACAGCCTATGGTGCCAGCCATTAGCCCTGGGGGCACATCACTGGCTTTTGTGGGTCCTTACCTTGCTTATCTCTTCTATGCATATTGCCAGCCTTTACAACCACACGAGTGATTTCTTTAATAAACCCCTTTATTTTACATGCATATTACTAATGCTATTTCTCTAGAGAATCATAACTAATAATATATGACATTGTAACTCAGTTCATTTCTTTTATCATGAAATCTTTAATCCTAAAATCTTGAACTTAATTTTTAATGTGCATATTTGATTTCTCACTTTGCATTCTAACATTGCATAGAGTTTGATATATATATATATATATATATATATATAATCTGCATATCATTTAAAACATAGCATGCAATGTAGTATAACTGAAACAATTGTTATTCTTAATCTATTTAAGTTGACTCATGTTAAATTTTGAAGCTACTGATTTATGAACTTTTCTATAATTTTGCATTTTATAAAATGTAATATAAACAGAAATAAATGTTTTGTAGTCCTTTAGTGTAGTTTCTTTCTCTAATAATATTTATGATTCATCTGTGTTGTTTTATGTTTTAATAAATTTATCCTTATACTATGGAAGAAAAGTTTAGTGCAGCTATATCACAGGTTGTGGGTCTAACTTTTCAATTTTTGGCAATAACAAGTTTAATTAAGGTTTACATTAATATAGTTTTCAGTTGTTCAAGAAGCACATCTCATAAAAATCATAATAGCTGGCCAGTATATTAGGATAGTTTGATTAATAGAAAATCACCAAATTGTCTTCTCACTAAAATATACCATTTTAAATATTCACCACCAACAATAAGAATCAATGATACTCCACAAACTGCCATAAATAGGCTTTCTTGATTTTTTTAAATAAGAGAATAATGTATTATTTTTGTCTCAATCTATATTTCTATAGTATCTTGTAATGACAGCAGTGTGAGAACTTAGCACAGCCGTGGTCAACAATGTCTTATATTTGTTCTTTCTCCTTCATCTTATTTGTTAGTTGTTGTGCTTGTATAAAATTTGGACATTCATAATGTTTTCTTCAGAAAGATTTTCTTGATATCACTCGTCCCCTTGAAAAAGCATAACAATTTAGTAACATGTACCTGAAATCAGCTCCTGACTTCACTTTCAACTCTATAGGATATATTGGTGCGGCCCATCATGCTGTTAGCAGATGTATACTTTTATTTTTTAAAATATTTTTTATTATTACGTATTTTCCTCAATTACATTTAGAATGCTATCCCAAAAGTCCCCCATACTCTCCCCCCCACTTCCCTACCCACCCATTCCCATTTTTTGGCCCTGGCATTCCCCTGTACTGGGGCATATAAAGTTTGCGTGTCCAATGGGCCTCTCTTTCCAGTGATGGCCGACTAGGCCATCTTTTGATACATATGCAGCTAGAGTCAAGAGCTCCGGGTACTGGTTAGTTCATAATGTTGTTGCACCTACAGGGTTGCAGATCTCTTTAGCTCCTTGAATACTTTCTCTAGCTCCTCCACTGGGGACCCTGTGCTCCATCCAATAGCTGACTGTGAGCATCTACTTATGTGTTTGCTAGGCCCCGGCCTAGTCTCACAAGAGACAGCTATATCCCGCAATACCTCTCCTGGGCAGATGAATACTTTTAAAGTGGTTCAAAAAACATGATTTGATATCTAACTAAGAGTAAGAAATGCATGTAATTGCTATACTTAGTTCATTTTCCCATGAGCAGGGTTTCAGTAGGAAACTTGACCAAGTGGAGAGAGAGCATGTAGAAAAGTAGTGGAATTATTTAAAGTCGTAATTTATCAGTTGCAGCAACCATAGACTGTTTGCAACCTCAGTTAACAAAATGAAACTATTGTAATCTTTGAGGTACAAGCAACATGCGGTAGTTATTTATGTTGTTGAATGACTGTTGTTAAAATTGTGTTTTGGCAAGATACTGCTGACTTACTTCAGTGATCTCTAATGTTTCTAAATCAGAAGCCCCGATTGTTGTGCATTTTCTATTTCATATTTTTTCTAAATATATTATGTGTATAAATACTTGCGGGTGTGTCGGCATTGTACCCCATGTGTTCAATGCCAACAGTAAATGTCAGGGGAAGGTGTCAGATCCTCTGGAAATGAAGACTAAGATAGTTGTGAGACTATTGAGATGTATGTCTTGAGGAGTCGGCCTTGTTCCACTGTGCAAGCAATAAGTGGTCTTAACTGCTTATCTATCTGTCCAACACTTCTTCCTCATATTTTACAAACACTTTAAACTTCTAACATATATACTAAAAGAAAGATATTAATGTAATTATATATTGAATCTATGTATTTATCATAGTTTATGGAACAGATGATAACCACAGATACATTTATACATTTCGGTAATATGCAATTTTTGCTGTTTATATAAGCATGTCTTATTTCTCATTTCTTACATCTGGGTTGTTGATATAAATCTGTGTACTCTGTGTTTAGTATAAATCTTTCACACAGGTAGCTTCATCTGTGTTGTTACAGACATGTTGAACTGACACACAAAAGACACTTACCTTGCAGCCTGCCTGCAAATGCGGTTACAGCTGTTAAATGGCTTTCAACCCAAATTGAGTGACAGTAAATGTTTATTTCAAGCCTTCCCAATTCAACAATTGAGATTATAGCATGTGGCATCTATTGTATAGTACCTTGTTTCATCACAAGAGAGTGAAATGGGGTTCAATGTAATTGCCCAAGAGATGATAGGTTGGATTTGCCAGTAATTCAAGGGCTACTAAACAGTCCAGCTCATTTCTAGCACCTTGTCATGTTTCCTACCTCTGTTTTTAACCCCCTCCCCTGTTATATCACAGAATGTGTACAGCATCCCTTTCTCATTTGAAATAAAGAAAACACTGCAAGCCTATTATAGATTGACTTTACCTTAGTTTCTTATAGTGTTTCTGAACAATGAATTGCAATATTGACAAATGTGTCTATTATAGCCAGAGAGTGGAAGAAACTGACAACTAGATTTAATCAGTTTTCCCCGAGAACATCCTATAAAGTCAGCTTTTTAAAGGTGGGTTAATTTTCAGTTAATTTATTTTAAAAATCATGAACAATGAAATAAAATTTTCATTTGGAATTACTGAGGACAAATGCTTACTGCACAGTGTTAAATGGCACGTATGCAAGTGGAGGCTTGAGCTGTAAGCTAAGATTTTGCTGTGTCTGTTTTCCCAAGCCACTATCTCCTCCTGAGAATTTGGATAAGACCCTTGAATAGTAGATATTTTATTTACCTTATCTGTCTAAGAGCAATGATATTTTGCATATCACTATAGGGCTTTCTATGAAAATAAAGCCTTACACTATGTGAGAAATTACTTAATGTATTATGTCATGTATAAATATTTGTTATCACGCAAACTCTTTTGTATGTGCACAGTACTGTGTTATCTCTTCTATGGAAGTTACTCGGGCAGATACATTCATCGGACAGTCTGCTGCTCTGGGTAACAACTCAAAAACTCCAGAGAGCAAAGATTGCTTCCTATAGATCTGTCTTCTCTACATATGAAGTAACTCATAGTTTAAACTCATAGTTTAAAGAAGAAAAGCTAGGTGTATTCACTTAGACAAACAGGACACATCAAACATTAGAGTTTAGTTGACAAATATGTGGCAAATTATAAATCATTTTTGCCTCAGGTATCAACCAAATGCAAAGTGTTCAATCTGGAAGTTTCATCTCAATGAAACTTTGGTTTCTCTCCCTAGCTAGGACAGTTACCCATGCTGGTCTGCTGGCTTTAGAGAGCTTACTTAGCCTTTGAGCCCCAGGCTGCAATGGCCTAAGGATTTCCAGCAAGGTCCAGCTTCCTAGAGGTTTTAACTCTTCCAGGTAGCACCACCAGAGGGATCAAGTCTCTAATGTGGGTAGCACTATGGTACATTCAATATCATAAGCATAGGATTTCGTGTTCAACACCAAGTGAGTCTTCAACAATGCTTTCACTCCATTCTTTTTTTATCCTCTATTTCCCTACCCAGTCTTCTTCTCTTTTTCTTTTGTAGCTATTACCAAATTTCTTACTTCTAATCTCATATTATATAAGCTGTGTTCTTCATATACTACTTATAATAGAAATACAGTACTTTAGAGGATAATTTATCAAACACTTTCCATAAATGTACATAGACACACCAATACATCTTCCTTAACTATAGCACGTTTCCCTTCTACATATTTATTATTTGGGGATACAGTTTAGTCCTTCTTGAACACAAGTAAAATTTCAGCCAGAGTACACATCAGCTATGGTTCTCAGGGTGTCCTCTAATTCTTTCTTACACAAAAACTAGACTCCTTAACATTGCCTAGGAGATCAAGCAAGATTTAACCTTAATTTATATTTCTGGTCTTGGGATTATTAGCTTAAAGTCCCCCTTTCTTTGGCACAATTTGATCTAGCCATACTTCTGATTTCTAAACATTGAAATGTTATTTATAACACAGTGCACTTATTTCTCCTTGTGAAATTCACACACCTTATGTAATTGGCAGTTCAGTTCTTCTAGAACACTATCCATGTCAATCTCTTCACTAAATCTGTTTAGTTCTTTCTGGATGTTCTCCATAGAATAATCTCTGATTTTTTTATGGTGACTTCTTAGTAGTAATTTGTTCTAACATTGTTTTGAGATGATATTATAATCAATAATTTCCCATATTCCCTTTCTTTTTATGGCTTTTTCTCTGGATATATATATATATATATATATATATATATATATATATATATATAGTGCCTGATATCTGAACCCAGGCACTCATGACTGAACATTTAGCACTTTACTCACTAAACACTTCCTCTAATCCTTAGTTCAGTTATTTTTAAGTATGTTCCTTGGACCAGCAGCATCGTTGTAATTTGGAACCTTGTCAAGAAGCATCAGTTCTTGTCTAAAGCTGCACTACCCTACAAATATACAAGAACACAAATTCATTGCAGTAAATCTGTATTTTCATAAGGCTTAGGGGTATTTCTGATAAAAGATAAAACTTTGAAAAAGTAACATTTATTTTCCAGATGTAATTGTCATCAACAATGTGTACTGCTGAATAACCTCACTTTTCTGGCTCTTTATGAACTCTGGTTGACTGGTTCAACTCAACTGTTCTGGCCTAATATCCTTGCAAGCTGACTGATCAAACCAGTTTCTCTCGGCTTCTGGATGAATTGTTCTGCTTTGGCCTCAAACTAATTGCGGTAATCTGTTCTAGCCTTCTGGATCGTTCTCATTCTCTGAGTCCTTCTGTCTTTACCTGTAAACTCTCTCTGCTAAAACTATCCTGCTAAAACTGCCCCCTTCTCTTACATAGCTTCTATTTCAAGTGCTGTTCTCCTAGAGTTGGGCGTATCCTATTTCTGACTCGTTCTGTCAAATCTTTCTCTGTTCATCACTTTGTCTAGCAGATCAATTATATGTAACTTTCAAAAATGGTTGCTTCCATGGAAGGAGTTACAGAGACAAAGTGTGAAGCAGAGACTGAAGGAATGACCATCAAGAGACTGCCCCACCTGAGCATCCATCCCATAAATAACCACCAAAACCAGACACTACTGTGGATGCCAACAAGACCTTGCTGAAAGGAGCCTGATATAGCTGTCTCCTGAGGCTCTGCCAGTGCCTGACAAATACAGAAGTGGATACTCACAGCCATCCATTAGATGGAGCACAGGGTCCCCAATGAAGGAGCTAGAGAAAGTACCCAAGGAGCTGATGGGGCTTGCAGTCCCATAGGAAGAAGAACAATATGAACTAAGCAGTATCTCCAGAGCTCCCTGGTACTAAACCACCAACCAAAGAACACATGGTAGGACTCGTGGCTCTACTTGCATATGTAGCAGAGGATGGCCTAGTAGGTTATAAATGGGAAGAGAGACCCTTGATCCTATGAAGGGTCTATGTCCCAGTATAGGGGACTGGGACAGGGTCAGGAAGTAGGGGTGGGTGGGTTGGTGAGCAGGGGGAGGGGAGAAGGGATAAGGGGTTTTCAGAGGGGAAACTAGGAAAGGGGCTAACATTTGAAATGTAAATAAAGAAAATATCTAATAAAAAAAGATAATGAAATAAAAACAATGAATTCATGAAATTCTTAGGCAAACCCTCAGAGAAGCAGGTGGAGGGAGCATGTGATAGGGTGTTTCTGGAAGGGAGGGAAACTGGGAAAGGTGATAACATTTGAATTGTAAATCATCTATTGGATCGAACACAGGACCCCTAATGAAGGAGCTAGAGAAGGTACCCAAAGGAGCTAAAGGGGTCTGCAACCCTTATAGGAGGAACAACAATATGAACTAACCAGTACCTCCCAGAACTGTGTCTCTCGTTACATATGTAGCAGAGGATGGCCTACTCAGCCATCAATGGGAGGAGAGGCCCTTGGTCTTGCGAAGATCATATGCGACAGTACAGAGGAGTGTGAATGCCAGGAAGTGGTAGTGGGTGGGTTAGGGAACTGGGGGGGGGGGATAGGGGACTTTTAGGATAGTATTTGAAATGTAAATGAAGAAAATATCTAATAAAAATGTTTTAAAAAATGGCTGCTTCCTTCTGTAAACTAACCTTACTTTTACTGTTTGGTATTAAAGATGTATTCTAGGGGCATGTCCGTATTCTAGCAAGATCAACCTCTAATTCAAGGTATGTCTGCATTCCAGCTGCATCACATAAACCTAGAAGGTCTTTGGATAAGATCCCCTGCCAGAGCAGTTGTCTTGCTGGATTAAAATTCCTCTAGAAAACTTGAGACTACATGTTCTATATCATATTTAAGGAAATGGTGGTATGGCTTACCATGTATATATTTTGAACACATTATGGTATGTCAAGATAGTAGACTTTCTCTTTCAGACCAGGCCTAACTTGAGCATCTTTCTCAACACAGGTCCTGTAAACTCTTGACCACCAGCTATGACTTATGTATGTGATTGCTTCCATGTTTTAGTACATAGGAAACTATTGAGGACAGAAGGTTGAGCAACAAGGAAATGGAAATAATATGAGTACGAAAACCTTCAATTTCACATGTTTATAAGGAAAGAAAGAAGAGAGTGAAATTGAAGCTTCTGCAAAGATAGGAAGAAGTATCAGACAGGATTGGAAGGACCTCAAGTTAAGGGAATTGTAACAGGACATAACAGAAAGGAATAGAGACAGAAGAGAAGTGTTTGATTCCTTTATTCTTAAATTTATCTTATTAATTTATGTTTTTTACTATATCTGAGCCCCATACCTGAGTGTCTCAAGCCAGATTTTGATACAAAAAGTATCAACCAGAATTTTCTAAATTTACTGCTCCTATTGGATGAGAAATATTAGGCAATTGATATTCAAATTTGTTGGAGGCTTTATTTCCAATAAAAGCAGAAATTAAAAGAATTTGAATGTTTGCATTTTTAAAATTCAAGATAATGGGTTTAATACAATTAGTTCTGAAACCCTTTTAGATTCCAATATTTTCTTGTTGTGAGAAAGCCTTTTCCTCTCATGTATGGCTCTATCCCTGCAATCATGACAATTTCCTATTATGAGGTGAGAGACATTTCAAAGGAAAATGCAGTTGCTATTTAGCTAAACCATTATAAGTTTGAAGGAGCAAAGGGTCCAAAATAGTGTACAAATAATAGTATCCACAGTGTTTTAAAGGTATTTATAATGGCCCCATTTAATAAATATCTCTTATATTGGCCATTATATTGCAAATGTTTTGAGAGCTTGAACAATGCATTCTGAATGTGTTTCCAAAGCTGGAATTTGTGTAACTCTGCTGTCACCAACAGGTGGCTGAGTGAATTAAATCCCAGGACATTTCCAGCATACCTAATAGTTAAAACCTGAAGAATATGGTATACTGTTATTTTTCTTAAGCTTAAGATGGTCTGAGGAGCACAGTCAAGCATTAACATATTACAACTGGGAAAGCGATTATTATTTTTTCATTTGCCTGAAGAGGATAGTATGGACATATATCAGCCAAACAGCTATCTATGTATTTTTTATTCTCTAGGAGCAGATTTATTTCACCATTAAATGCAGAAAGATCATCAATATCCACTACATGGCTTCAATTAGCTGAGCATTTTGTCAACCACTGCCATTCTCCAGCTGCCGGATATACCACAGAAGAGAATAAAGAACCTGGCTCATTTTCTCATCTCCCTTCTCAATTAAACAACAGAAAATAGAATAACAAGGAGACATTAAAACTGAGCCTGCCTTTTGTTTGGCATCTGTACTTCTAAAGGCAATTTGTGAAATTTGTTGTAAGGGAAAGTCCTATATAAAGACAAGAAAAAAAAATGTTTGGAAGTATTCCTCTTCTCACATCCCTTTCTACATTCAACCTTCTGGCTTGTTCTGTTTCCAAGAAAGTCTCAGAATTAACCAACACATATAAAGTACTTTTCTTCAGCTAAAACAGACAATATCCAGTAGGTTACAGAAAAACCATGAAAGAAAACAAGAAACCATTAGTACAATTTCACACAATGTTGACAGCCTTACTATTGTATTTTTAATGACACAGGAGATTTTATTACTATCAGTTGAATATTATATCTCAATTGAATATGCTATTTGGAAACAATGTTATTTTTGTAACATAATATCTGGGACAATATTTTAAAGAGGGAAGATTTATTTGAGCTGATGGTTCTGATGTCTAACATCAACTAGACTCATTAATTTGAGTTGCGATGAAACAGAATATTATAGCTACAAAGCTTGTGTTGGTGGAGGTTGCTTACCTCATTACTCCTGGCAAGAGGAAAGAGGAACTCAAGAAAGAACCATGACTTATTCTTCCAAGGTATACCCTTGTGATAACTTTCATAATAGTGGCTCCCACAAACTCATGTATGTGAATACATATTCCCCATTTGGTAGAACTTTTGGGGAAGAATTAGGAGGTGTGATCTTGTTGGAGGAATTGTGCATTTGGGGATGGACTTTGAGATTCTATAAACTCTTGCCAATCTCTGCTCTCTCTCTCTCTCTCTCTCTCTCTCTCTCTCTCTCTCTCTCATCCTATTTCTAGATAAGGATGTAAGCTCTCAGCTACTGTTCTAGTACCTGCTGCCATGCTTTCAACCATGATAATCATAGGATCAGCCTCTGGTGCTATAAGCCACCAATAAATCCTTTGTTCTACAAGTTGCCTTGGTCATGGTGTCTGTAAAAATGTAACAAAGACATTGAACTACTTCCTCCAATCAAGCCCCATCCTACATATTTTGCACCATCTTCTGACAGTACAGTCAATGATCAAAAGACTAATCCACCTGTTGGGTCAGGTCCCCCATGGCCATGAATGGCTTCTCCAAAGTCCCTCAGCTGACAGAGAGACTTTAACTCATGAGTATGTGAAGACATTTCATATTCAAATTAGAGCAGATAAAGTGAATTAGAATTTGTATTTAATTATGGAGGGATTAAAAATGCAAATAATTTAAAAGAATTTGTCCAAATAACAACATGAATGCAATAACAAAATATTTGTTTATAGTGTTCTTATGAAAGGGTAGTCCAGATATATAGCTTGACTCCACTTATCTGAAAGGACAATCTGATGTGGATATCTATTTGAAAGTTTCTACATGGCTGGTAGTATATGCATATCTATACAACCATTCAATCCAGATTGATACATTCGATAACAGGTATGTGTTGGGGCAGGGAAAGTACAAAGTACTAGAACATGGTGATGTAAGACAAATTAAAGAAAGAAAAGAAAAACATTTGAATTGATGTGAGATGGTTTGAGTATGCTTAGCCCAGGCAGTGGCACTATTAGGAGGTGTGGTCTTGTTGGAGGAAGTGTGTCACTGTGGGGGTGGGCAATGAGACTCTACTCCTAACCTTTGAATATCCAGTCTTCTCCTGGCTGCCTTCCAAACAAGATGTAAAACATTCAGTTCCTCCAATGCCATGTCTGCCTAGACTCTGTTATGCTTCCCACCATGATGGACTGAACCTCTGAACCTATACGCCAGCCCCAATTAAATGTTGTCCTTTATATGAGTTGCCTTGGTGATGGTGTCTCTTCACAGCCATAGAATGTCTATTGCTAACTAAGTAATGATGTTTTCAGGGCTCAAACAGATCATTCAAATATGAAATAAACTGTATGATCAAGATATCTTGTTCACTGTTTTTATTTTACTTGAACAACTACAAGGCAGGCTCTGGTCAACATATTTTAGAAACAGTACACTTTTCAGTCTTCATAATATATTGCGGGGCATTCCCATGCTCGCTCGTCTCCATAGAAAGCACAATAAGTAAAAAAGTTTTTCAAGGTCAATCACCTTTGTGCTCACGGAATATGAATACAGCGCATATTTAGCACAACACTGAAATGACACAGAATCTGGGACCCCCTATTCTCCTTCATGCCTAAGAATCTATGGTACTGAGTAGTAGAAGGACCTGTAGGAAATGGCACAGTCAGAATTGAATGTGAATAGCAATTGAGTTTCTGAAAATAAACATAACTGGACTAAAGACAAAATAGAGACTAAGAAAAGGGCCAGTAAGAAAAGCATAAGCAGAAAAAAAACATTTAGAAGTGAAAATCTGGAAGGCGCTGAGCACTTGTGGGTTACATAACGCAGAGAGAGTAAATAATTAAGGGCTAAAGTGTCTACTGAACATCACTATCAAGAAAACAATTTTAGTTGCATTTCAAGGAGATGGTTATGCTGTTGTGAGATGAAGATATTTGAGTATCCCGGAGATCATGAAGACTAGAAAGGGCAGTGAAGGAAATTAGAGCTAATCAGAGCCTAGAATAGAGAGATTGTGATGACTTACAAATGTTGGAGAATATGTGGAGAAAGAGGAACACTCCTCTATTGCTAGAGGGGTTGCAAACTGGTACAACCACTCTGGAAATCAATCTGGAGGTTCTTCAGAAAACCGGAAAGAGATCTACCTGAAGACCCAGGTATACAGCTCTTGGGAATATACCCAGAAGATGCCCCACCATGCCACAGGGGCACGTGTTCCACTATGTTTATAGTGGCTGTATTTGTGATAGCCAGAAGCTGGAAACAACCTAGATGTCCCACAACAGAAAAATGGATACAGAAAATGTGGTTCATGTACACAATGGAATACTACTCAGCTATTAAGAATGAGGACATCCTGACTTTTGCAGGCAAATGGATGGAACTAGAAAATATCATCCTGAGTGAGGTAACTCAGACCCAAAATGACATGCATGGTATGTACTCACTAATAAGTGGATATTAGCAGAATAAATACAGAATACACAAGATAGAGTCCACAGAATTCAAAAGGCTCAACAAGCTGAAGTGCCCAAGTGAAGAGGACATCTCAGTCACACTTGGTAGAGAGAAGAAAGCAAACATAAGTGGGAAGGGAGGGAGGGACTTGGGAGGGAAAGTGGAAAACCTGATCTGGTATTCTGTGAGGGAAAAGGACTGAAGCCCTGAGGGCCTGCCGGAAAGAATGTAAACAGGCAACCTCAGGAAATAGGAGATTGGGGGGACCCCCCAGAGTGCACCAGAGACCTGAGAGATGAAAGACTCCCAGGACTCACAGGGAGAAACCTTGGATGAAATGCCCAATATTAGGGAGAGGGAACTTATAGAGCCTACCTATAGCAGGAACACAGAACATCAAATGAAGGATGGGGCTGCCATCCCACAGTCACACCACTGACCCATAATTGTTTCTGTCTGAAAGAATTACAGGGATGAAAATGGAGAGGAGCCTGAGGAAAGGAAAGTCCAGCAACAGGCCCAAAGTGGTATCCAGCTCAAGGGGAGGTCCCAAGGCCTGACACTATGACTGAGGCTGTGGAGCACTCAAAAACAGGACCTATCATGACTGCCCTCTGAAAAACCCAGCAAGCAGCTAAAAGAGTCAGATGCAGATATTTGCACCCAAAATGGACAGACACAGCTGAACCCTGTAGTTGAATTAGGGAAGGCTGAGAGAAGCTGATGAGAAGGGAGATCCTATAGAAGGACCAGCAGTCTCAATTAATCTGGACCCCAGAGATCTTTCAAACACTGGACCACCAAACAGACAGCATATACCAGCTGATATGAGGCCCCCAACACACATACAGAAGAGGACTTCCAGGTCTATGTTCATTCAGAGATGATGCACTTAACCTTCAAGAGACTGGAGGCCCCGGGGAGTTTAGAGGTTAGATGGGGTGGAGGTGGGGGTATCCATGTAGAGAGAGGATGTGGTGGGGAGGAGGTGTGGGATGTGGAACAGTTGGAAGGTGGGAAGGGAGGGGCAGGTGATGGAATATGGAGTGTAAAAATGAATTACAAATAAAATTAAATTTAAAAAATAGGCTTGTCACTAAGGAAACAGAGACAGGGAGACAATGCTTTTAGCATTGTAAAGATGAGATCATTTTTAGAAATTTTAACTACTAAGCATTTGGGTGTAGAGTAAATAGGCAGATAGTAGAAATGAAGGTCACTGAAGAAGAGAAAGTTGAAAATTAGGATAGGAGGTCATGAAGATGATTAAAGGACCTGAAGAATCTGACAGCAACTGCAGTGCAAAGAGAGATTGGGGCAAGAGTCACTTCAGGAGACATGCAAGGTCTGGGGAACAAGGTGAGAAAGGGGAACAGTGAAGTGCCAGGAGCCTCTTGGTAAAATGATTTTCCTAAGAGGATAAATGCTAATTTAGAAGTGGAAATAGGGAACAAGTGAAAGTCATCAGGAGGTTAAATACACACACAACTACTCCAAGTGCAGAGAATAAGTTGTTGAAGTGTTCAGCCCTAAGTGCAATATCAATGCCACCCATCTCCTTGAGGCTCTGGCAACACCTAACAGTGGAAGCAGCTTATCAGATCCTGGGTTTGAAAAGGACTTTCTTAAATAATGTACTTTAGATATGATAAAGCCACTGCCTTCATGAACTCATAGCAGCTTTGGTTGTCCGTATAATGTCAAGCCAGTCAAAATGTCAGCCGGCACACATATTGTTCATATGGCCAAAACTGCTAGCTGAGTAGCTGTTGCCAGCTGATGATTGGTGGGGGAGAAGAGTTATTTTCCTTCAAGATTATGACCTGTGATAGGTTACCCATGTTCTAGTGGATGGCCTGTGACTGTATAGGCCACACTAGTTGAACTCACTGGGTTAGAATTGGGAGAAAAAGGCATGAGGTTGTGAGGGGAATGTGTTGGTAGAAATAATATAGGATGAATCAAATCGAGGTAGACATAAGGTCAATGTATTGTCTAAGCACATGAAATTCTGAAAGAAAAGTAGTTTCAAAACAAAAACCAGTCTGTCCTATCAGCCACAGGGTATTTGTGATGTGGAAAATTGACAATTGTGCATAAGGAAGAGTAGAAGGACAGACATGAGTTTCTCCACTTAACACCAGGCTTCACCTGCAGGCTGCCCTTTCACCAACCTCACTTCTTGCATCTTAACATTCACTGTCCGTGTAACTGCCTGTGTATATGTGTGTTCATTGTATGTAATCTGTGTGAGAGTTTTATTATTCTATTTATTGCTTTATCTGTCATCATGTTTATTCATGTTCTGAGTAGTGAAATACAACCTGCAGCTACACACATACTTTTCTACTACGAACTATGTGAATGAAAAGAAATGGGACATGAGTCAATCAAAGATATTAGTATATATTTTCCTATAGATGACACAACAAAAAATATGTATATGTCTACTCAGGGAAAGTATCCCTGCCATGTCACCTTGATCGTCAATAGATGACATAGTTAAAACTCTAGTCCGAATGATAATCCATCTAGTTAGGAACATGGTGGTAAACCTACATTGCTACTGTGTATTATATGCAAATAGGTATGGATAAAAAATTAAAAATTAGTCTTTAAAAATATCAATACAGAAATCTGTTTATGAAAATAAAACTGAGAATGGCATTGCATAGGATTCACTATACATACTGCTGCTGTTGAATTCCACATCCCAATTTAATTTTCTTTAATCTACCTTGCTTTTATGTTTCCTGATAATGCTTCTACTTGCAGCATCAGATTTTGAAATTATCACCCCAGGGACAGCATCACAATTGTCTGAGCTGTTGTAACGAGCAAGACTACAGGTTCTGTCACTGTTTCAGTTAAAGGATCAATATTTGTATCTTGTCCAAAGTTGGCTGTCTCTCCTTGACAATAACTTCCACCACTCCCTTGAGGAATAACCTAAAAATGTCTGCTATTTGCTACAGGAGGTCTCCTTTTCTCTCTCACTATCCATTGTTTTGGCAAAATACTTTTGGTCTCACTATCTCTGAGTCTATCAGTTTTACTCCCCTATCCCTTTCAATATTTGCACTACTTTTGGACATAGGACAGGTAGCTGATGGAAGGTTGTCTCAAAGATGTCACAGTGTCAACTGTATTTAGATACTTCTTGAAATATATTTCCTAACAACACAATTACAACTATGAGATATAAAGTCAGAAATAGCTGCTGAACACATGCATGAAAACTATGTCATTAGTAGTCTTTAAAAAATAAATTTCACTTACTTTCATTTATTTGTGTGTGTTTATATCTCTGTGCATACACATGTGTGATTGTGTGTGCGTGTGCGTGTGCATGTGCGTGTGCGTGTGCGTGTGTGTGTGTGTGTTTGTGTGTGTGTGATTGTGATTGTGTGTGTATGCATGTGTAGGTCAAAGAACAATTTTCAGTAGTTGGTTTTCTCCTCTACCATGTCTTTTAAGGATTAAACTCATCCCCATGTTTGAAAGCAAGTCCTTTTATCTGCTCAATTATTTTCAGGGTCCCTTTATTAGTATTCTTTATATATATTACTTTTATGAAGTCAAATATAATAGTCAAGATAGCCAATCTTTTCATTAATTAATAGAACATATGAACAAATGATATGATCATTCCTTTGATGAAGGAGTGCCTGTAAACACTGCTAACACCTGTGTTGTAGCTTTTTAAGGAGGCTTTAGGGAAATTGTGGTAAGAAGATAAATCTTGTTGGTGTGTTTATTTCAGGGGACCTGTAATATTTTAATGATGTATACATTTTGTTTGATCTTCTTTTTGAAGTGCTGAGGGCTTACAAGAAGTGGAATCATTGAGTGAAGAAGACAGCATGTGGTAAGAACAAGTAACTGAGATCAGGAGGAAAAAAAATCCTTGGATTCTACACATTTTTGGCTTTATGCAAGGTATTTTTGCCTCTTTCTTTGTCTGCAAAATGAGAAAGGTATGATATATTCTTCTGTATTTCCTTCTGACTCTATGATTCAAATGGAAGTTTACAAATAAGATGACAGTGTTAGCTAAGTTTCATAGCAAATGTCTTTCTCTGCTTAGTTACAAAGATCTACCTTCCAAATATTTGCTGGAAGTATAGCAAGGTCTCAATATCGTAAAGAACTATTTGCAAAGATGGTGAGAAATACACTTACGTTTTCTTATACATTCCAAGACTTGTCTTTTATCACATACTTTGTCAAAACATGTGAAGCTAAATCTCCCTTTATAGATCTTTCCAAATAGTGTTAGGAAGTATAAACCACCTTTGGAAGTTTCTCCTAAAACATTGAGTATTTATCTTCAAAGGTAACATTGTTCAATCACTTTGTTAAGTCAAAATTATCAAACTATTTTAGGTATGATTCATGTTGTTCCTGGATTATCAGACATATACCATAATATTAAACCATTCAAACCTCTTTGCCCCATTAGAATGTTCTTGAATAACCCACCTAAGAAATTTTGTGTTCTCCACTTTAAAAATGAGAGTGCTTCCTTGCCTTATTAAAACGATCAATTACCTCCACTATTTAACAGAATACTATAAAAGCTTTCACCATAGTGGTGAAGAGGAAATACAAAAATGAAGAAATATGCTAGTAAGTAAGTAAAAAACATAACATATTGAAACAAAAAAATGACTATATAAGTCTGTCAAGTGTATTGTTTCATTTGACTTTCTCAACATTATGAGATACCTTTTATCATGGTCAGCTTTAGATTGTAATTAGAATAGACAGGTATATTAAGCAACTTGCTTAAGGTCACAGTATAAAGAAGGAAACTGATTTTACAAAGAGCAACTCCAGAGCCCATACCCTCTGCATCTATAACTTCAGAGGTATGTGAGACCTCAGGTACACAATGTATGTGAAATGATTAGCACAGCAGGTAGGATATGAGTTCACTACAGTGGGAAACAAGTTTAAGCTTTGGAGAAGAATGAGTATGCAAGGTTGAAAGGCCACCTTTGTCACTTTCTATCTGTGAGAACACAGGGAAAGGACTCAGATATCACTCTCCCCAGAATCCCAATGTTTAAATTTATTAAAAACATTTGTTTTCAAATGGCTTCTGTAAGGAAGTATAACTGATGTGTATGCACCTAGAACTATGTCTGACCCAAAGAGGAATTATTATTAGTTATTGTTTTATTCTCATTTTTGTTGCTTTCTTAAAATATCATAGCCAACTTTGGGAGAAATAATAGACTTAAAATTCCCGGTTGCATTATTGTGAAGATGCCAAGGCAGGAACAGCATCCTATTCACAGTCAAGGACAGAAAGGCATAAAACACATGGATTCTTGCATGCTTGCTTCCTTAGTACTGCACAAGCTTTCTCTGCTCCCATACAGTTCAGGCCTCAGACAATGAATTGATACAGCTCTATTTAGAATGGATCGTCCCACCTCCAGGAACATTCAAGGCAATCCCCATAGCAGTGGGCCAATCTATTTATTCCTCAGTTGAAACTGTTTCCAGGTGGTTCTGGGTTGTGTCAAGTTGACAGCTAAAATGAACCAACACAATTATTAAATACTTTTTGCAAATATAAAAGAATTATCATTTCCTCCATTTAAACATAATAACACAGAAGTGTATAGGGAGGGATCCATGGGTCCAGATACACATGTAGAAGAGGGTGGTTTTGCCTGACATCAATGGGAGGGGAGACCCTTGGTCCTGTGGAGAGGGTTGATGCTCCAGCATAGAGGGATCTGGAGTGGTGGGGCAGGAGATGGTATGTGGGTGGGGAAGCACCCTCATAGTGGCAAAGGGGAAGGGGAAAGGGTGGATGTGGGATGGACCGTTTGGGGTGGGGGGCAGTTAACTGGGAAGTGGGATAACATTTGAGATGTAAACCAATGGCGTGATTAATTTTAAAAAACAATAAAAAACGATAGGAAAAGGTTAATGAGTATGTCTCCTTTGCTTCTCACGTTGTTTTTTCTTTGTACACCATGGGTGTTGTTGTTGTTGTTGTTGTTGGGTTTTGTTTGTTTGTTTGTTTTGTTTTTTGTTTTTTCGAGACAGGGTTTCTCTGTATAGCCCTGGCTGTCCTGGAACTCACTTTGTAGACGAGGCTGGCCTCAAACTCAGAAATCCACCTGCCTCTGCCTCCAGAGTGCTGGGACTAAAGGCGTGCACCACCATGCCTGGCGTACAACATGGTTTTATTTAATTTATTTTTAAAAAGTTCTCACACAATATATCTTGATCATTTTATTTTTCCTTCTATCAACTGCTCCAAGATCATGCTTTTCTTATATCCCCAACTTTTCATTTCCTTTCTCTCTCTCTCTCTTCCCCCTCTCTTTCTCTCAATACAATATAAATAAATAAATAGCCCACAAAGAATATTATTTTGGGTTGATTAATGACTTCTGTGAACAGTGACCACACTAGAGTATGTCACTTCATTGAAGAAAAAAATATTTTCTTTTTTCTAGCACCTATCAATTGCAATTAGCTTTGTGATTAAAAATGGAATTAATTTTCTTTCTTTCCCTTCTAGTGTTTTCTCTCTGTTTTCTTTATTCATTCTCCTTTCATACAATGCATACTGACTGTAGCCTCCCCTCCCTCCAAACCTCCCAGTACTCCTCCCACCTTGCCTCTTCCCAGTATCCACTGCCCCTGTGTTTTCCTTCAGGGAAGAACAGCTCCCCTCCCCCAGGGATATTAACCCAATATCACATGACAAGATGGAATAAGAGTTAATGCAAACCGTCATATCAAGGCTGGATAAGGCAACCTGGTAAGATGAAAAGGGTCCCAAGGGCAGAAAAAAAGTCAGTAACACTGACTTCCCATTGCTAGAAGTCCCATAAATACCCCAAGCTAAACAACCACGTGCATCCAGAGACCCTAGAAAATCCATGCTGGCCCCATGATTGTTACTTCCGTCATCGTGAGTCCCTGTGAACCCTGTTTAGTTGATTCTGTAGGCTGTTCTCTGGGTGTCCTGGACCCCTCTGGCTCCTACAATCCTTCCTCTCCCTCTTCTGAAGGGATCCCTGATCTCCGCCTTACTTTTGGATATAATTCTTGTATCTGTTCCCACTAACTGTTGTAAAGAGTGGAATTTTTCAAGGAGGAATTATTCAAACAGCATTTTCCAGGCATATAGTGCTGATGCACATATGAACTCACAAAGATTGTGACAGCATACACAAGACCTGCTTTTCACTTTATTTCACTTGTTACAATTATATTTTAAATTATTAATCAGAGTTTGCAAAAGACCCACAGGTAAGTAATTCCTCAGATTCAGGCCCTTGTATTATAAAACAATTTACTAAATTATATGTTCTACTGCTTTTGAACCAAAGCCAGATCATACTACAAAGGAATGAGAATTTTATCAACAGCTCTTAACTCTAAAGTCCTTTCACAGGAAATATTAGTAGCAGTTTGACATATCAACCCATTTATTAATTAGCTGTAGGTCTAGAAAACTACATTTCTTCTCAAAATCATTGGCTTTATTAGAAGATAGAATAAATTAAATGAAAGCAATGGTCTACATCAAAAGTTTGGCTGACCTCCTAGCTGTATATAGTCTATGAGCTGGATAGCTTTCTTTGTTTTAAATGGCTGAGAACAATAAATCAGAATAATAAACCATCCCTGAGTGCATATCCTAAGGACTTAAGTCAACATAAAAATGAGATATGTGTACACCTATATTTATTGAAGCATGAGTCAAAATAGCCAAGTTCTGGAACAAGCCAAAGTATATATAAACAAAAGAATGATTGTATTGACTTGTATCTATTACTATATCAAACACCATGATCCATAGCAACCTGAGGGAAAAAAGTGTTTCTCTGACTTCCAAGTTGCAGCCTATTATTGAGAGAAACCAAGAGAGGAGCTCAAAGCATTAACCCGGAGGCAAGGATAGAAGCAGAGAACACTGGCTCCTGACTTGCTCTCCATGGCTTGCTCAGCCTGCTCTATACACTACAGAACCACATCCTAGGATTCACATCACCCAGCATGGGCTGACCTCTCCCACATGAATCATTCATCAGGAAATTACCCCATAGCTATGACCTGGTACCCTTTGGGGAAGGCGATTCCCAAGCTGAAGTTTCTTCTTCTCAGGTGATGTTAGTGTATGTATATCAAGTTGAAATAATAAATGAATAAGGAATAAGGAAATTTTATTCACATGACATAGTTTTATTCAGTTACAAAGAATAAAATTTGCTGCAAAGACTGAACTTTTTTTCACTTGTGGGAACATGGATAAAACCCGAGATAAACATATTAAGCAAAAAAGACAGTCTTGGAAGTCAAATACTTTATATTTACCCCATTTATGTACCTCAATTCTATCTAGTTGCTCAAACTGGTATACGGATATAAGCTCTGAGCAAGAAGAAGAATCTCCCTGGGAAAATGAATGAGAATAGGCAAGGGAAATGGAGGCAGAAAAACGTGAGTCGTGAATACAGTCACATACGTGCACATGTGAATGAAGTTGTCTTTATAACATCTACCTCTATGCACACATATGCCAAAAACCTCTAAGAGACTAAAAATGTAGTTCTCAATACTATTTACTGGAAGGCAGTATGTCCTTAGTTTGTATATACTCTATGGATACTTAACAATACAACATGATGGAGCATGTATAACAAAGTTTGTATAGGCCTCAAAATCAGAAATGTTTATTATCGGTTTCATTATAGAAAAAAAAAGTCTTCGACTTGCCTTACCTCTGTACTTTAGTGAGCAGTGACTTTCCTTAACCTCTAGCTTTAGACTTGGGCTGCTGAAAGAGACAATTTCTTATAGGAGTGAAAAATTATATCCTTTGACCTTCTCAAATTGTCAGGTATCCTACAGTAATAATTTTCTATTTTGTCTCTGTCAAAGAGCACTTGGATGGTTGGAATATACATTAATACTCAGGACACCAAAAGGAAAAGCAACACAATATAATAATACATGACAACAGTATGGAAAGTTGTTAACGAGGGGACATCGCTGAGACTGGAGTAGGGAGCAGGAGAGGTAAGTGGGAATGAGAGAGACCAGAATCTATTATACACATGTATAACATTGTCAAAGGATAAATTAATCAAAATGTTTACCTTTGATAACATACTTTAAACCTGGCCATCAATGGGAGGAGAGGCTCTTGGTCTTGCAAAGATTATATGCCCCAGTACAGGGGAATGTCAGGGCCAGGAAACAGGAGTGGGTGGGTTGGGGAGCAGGACGGGGGAGGGTATAGGGGACTTTCAGGATAGCATTTGAAATGTAAATGAAGAAAATATCTAATAAAAAAATAAAGCCTGATTTTATCAAGTTTTCCCATTATAAGCTGCCAGAGGCAGCCCACAGGATCCAGCAACAGAGAAAACAGAGAGGTGATATCTTGGTTCAAAGTTAGGGGAAATATACAGAAGTAAGCACCGAAGGTCCCTAGACTGTAGGGATACTGATGATGTTAACTTGATATATATATAGACAAAAGAAGGCACATGAACCCTAGACTAAGAATGTTGAAGCTGTCTTTCTGCTTGGGGAACAAATGACCCAGATGATGACCGCATGTTGAAAACCTTGGGACTTATAAATGACTACATGTGGGACCATTTTAAACAACTGCGTCCTCAGTTCAGCATTTCTAACAACCTTTTGAAACCATGGACTCAACATTATTTTTTAATGAATTCCCTTTGTCCTCTTTCAGGGGCCCTCAGCACTCTTTGGTTCCACTTGGGTGACTCATAATTAGTTCTGTAAACTAACATAGATTACAATTTAAAAAATCGCAAGAGTAAAAACAAATATGCTTTCAATCACAGTACATGGTGTGAGAAAGAATTGTTGCCGAATGTACTGGCATTACAAATTACCTAGTTTTATTACTTGGTCTCTTATTCATTTATATACTTATTTATTTTAATTAAGATTCCAGGCCCCTTAACTCAGGTTTGCTCTTTCCAATGACATTCTATTTTCTAGGCTTTGAACGAGTGTTTAAAAAAATATTCATTAAGGTTTATTGAAGTTTGTTTAGATAAAACTCCCTGGCCATTAAATTGGTCTCTGAGTGAGTAGCAGAGTGGTTACTATCGGGCATGTCCTAGACTCACAGAATCTCAGGACTAGAGTGTCCTTCGAATACAGATGTGGATGGTAGAATCTATATAAGGTTTAGGTCAAGGGATTTTGACAAATCTTTCTATCATGTTCTCACAACTGTTTAATCTTAAGTGCTTAATTTCAAATCCCCAAGCCTCTTTCAATCCTCTTTCAAATGACCTGCTCTTTAAATGAGTGAAGTGGCCTAAAACTTGTCTAGTGACCTCCAAGAATCCAAGCTTTTGTGCATTGTCACCCATTCTGGGATGGGTGCTTATGGATGTAGCTGACTGCCTTGCTTGAAGGAACTTCTTATGTCCAAATTCTACCTCAGTGGTCTTCTTAACTTCATTGGTGATTGATTCTCTGTTCTGGTTAAGAAGATATCTGTTTATGTCTCCAAAGGAATGACATCACAGAACATCCTCCCAAATCCACACACAGAATCATTGGGCTGGCATCAGGAGGAAGAACATTTGGGAAGCCATCATATCATTAGGTCAAGAAAATAAATCAAATGCCTGGTGGTGGTAGAGCACGCCTTTAATCCCAGCACTTGGGAGGCAGAGGCAGGCTGAGTTTGAGGCCAGCCTAGTCTACAAAGTGAGCTCCAGGACAGCCAGGGCTATATAGAGAAACCCTGTCCAAACAGAAAGAAAGAAAGAAAGAAAGAAAGAAAGAAAGAAAGAAAGAAAGAAAGAAAGAAAGAAAGAAAGAAAGAAAGGACGGAAGAAAGAAAGAAAGAAAGAAAGAAAGAAAGAAAGAGAGAGAGAGAGAGAGAGAGAGAGAGAGAGAGAGAGAGAGGAAATCTAGTGACACTATGTAAAAGATTTAGAGAGAGCTGCTCACTCTACCAAGTGAGGTCAAACCAAGATTTATGCAGCAGCCTCTCTAGCTTATATTTCCCAATCTCTAGAATTATGTATTTCTATTGTGTATGAGCCTCACAGCCTACATTAGTATGTTATAGCAAACTGAACAAATGAAGACTAAAATTATGGCTACCTCTCCCTTTCTTTGTATAATAAGAAAAATAATAACATTTTTAAGAGCAAACTCAGTCCAGTGATTCTGGAAGTGGTATTGTATCTAAAAGTAAATTGGAGATCATTATGATTTGGCTACAATTTGAATATATATTTACAAAGTTCAAATTAGAAGCTTGGTCTATAATGTGGAAATAGTAAGGCTTGGTAGATACTTAACAGGTGGAGCCCAGAAGAGGATGGCAAAATTGGCTCCTCTCAGTGCTCTGGCTTTGGATGTGCCATGATATCTCCTGTCTCACAAACACTCTAGCCATTAAGGCACCATCTGTCATGAAGAGATACATCCAAGAAGACACTTGCCAGAGCATGTTTACTTGATTGTTAGTATAGAATTGTGAGTATCTTTACAAAATTGCCCACTGTCCAATATATTGATATAGTAATAAAAACTAGGACAGAAATTTTGTAAAATTGTAGATCATGGTTTCTGAAATAACACCCCAAATTCTGAAATTCCAATAAACTCCTAGATAATGTTGCTTCTCTGGGGCCATGATCCATACATATAGTAGAAGTCTACTCCCCAAAAGGATTGCATTAGGGGTACATGCCAGTACACACAGAGAAAGAACAAATACAGTTTTGGTCTCATCATAAGTCATTCCACTGAATCTTTTATAATCTGTATGTATCTGGCAGGTTTGTAAGTGGGTTGGCAAGCCATCTATCTCAAATATTGGCTATTTTCTCAGATGTTCAGCTTGGTGTCTAGTTGGAAACGAGCATCCATTTGTCTTTGTGGCAGCTGGGGTGGTGAATTTAGCTAGTGCAAGGGATCATTGAAATATGAATATTGTTCTTCTAAGTTTCTAAGAAAGAAAATTTTCTAATCCACCCATAGAATTTGAATAAATAAATCCCCTTCTTCAAATACCAAGTCTGTGTCTTTTCTAATACCATGTCTTCAATGTGATGGATACATAGGAGATACGGAATGAACATTGGTTTATGAACTAATTGATGAAACATACTCACTGGTGTTTTTAATGCACATAGAATAAGTAAAGGGGGAGAGAGAGAGAGCATGCCAGAAATGATAAATTGTATAGCATAAGCAGTGAATGTAATTTGCTAATAAATGAGAAAGTCGATCGAGGTTGAAACAAGGCTTTGAAGGAGTGATAATGTGAAAAAGGTAGAAAAACAGGGCAGAGAAAAGACATTTCAACCTTTAACATGAGTAGTTTTATGGTCAGAGTCAACATCATGCTTGACTTGGGCTATCTAATGAGACTGCAATCCTAAATGGCATGCTTGTAGGACCTTCTGTCACATAATGTCAGGGATAATATATTAAGTGAGGAAACATGTGAGTTATATTACAACTGCAAGGGAATAAAAATTAAAACCCCTTCATGTGGAAATAGACATAGCCGTGCTACATTTCCCTGTAGAAGAGCACACAGTGGCAATTTTTCTTCATATAATATTACATTAGTTTTAATTCTTATTAATAAGATACAAGAGTCATTAACACTATTAAAAATCTAATTATGTTAGCAATTTTCTATCATGTCATATTTGAGCAGTTAAGTATTGGTATTTGTTTTTCCTAATGGGATTCAAAAGTCTAATTAATAGGCTTTCTTTTGTGGTTAAGTGGAATGAATCTCTATGAGAAGCAAGCCATTTTTAATATCTGCAGACAGCTTATTTTCTCATATATTATACTACTGAGCCATCTGGCCATATATGATATAAATTACTAGATAAGAATAATGAGATTATCATGTGAAAATGAGCAAAGCCTTTCATTATATGTGACAATGAACAGAGCCTTTCATTATATGTGACATTACAGTAACTATGCCCTAGACTTTTGATACTTAGGGGTCAGCACAGTGCCCAGAAAGTGGTTATGAATAGGTTATTACTTGAGGAAACTTAAGATGGCCATTGTGTGGATCAGTTGCTTTATCTATAGAGCTGGCATTCCTTGGGGATGAGGCATCTAGTAACTAAAAGTTGTGTTTTATAACTCCAAACTTCTTTAGTTAGCTGCAGGCTAATGTCTTAAACAGAAACTCTTCTCTATTAATTGTTTCTATTTCCTGGGACTATAATTCTAATGCTATCTACACCAGCATTGTGGTCTTCTCTGTGTGTTCTTTTTTTTTTTTTTTTTTTTGGTCAGGATTTCACTCCTTATCCCTGATTTAGCTCAAATTCATGGTACTCCTGTCTCAGCCTTCCTAATGCTGGGATAACAGCCATAAGTCATCACACCTAACCATAAATATTTATCTATATCTGAACGTAGAACATAACTGTGGCATACAGATATATGACACATAAAGTAACGTATCAACACACAGTATTAGAGTCAGGAATAACCAAGCCTAAGGCCAAGTACATGTCAGGCAAGTGATCTACCACTAAGCATCAAACTCATATCTAATTGTAATTATTTTGTTGTTGTTGTTGTTTAGTTGATTGGTTGGTGTCTTAGTCAGGGTTTTTATTCCTGGACAAAACATCATGACCAAGAAACAGTTGGGGAGGAAAGGGTTTATCAGATTGCACTTTCAACATTACTGTTCATCACCAAAGGATGTCAGGACTAGAACTCAAGCAGGTCAGGAAGCAGGAGCTGATGCAGAGGCCATATGTTGAGAACAGTGCAGAAGATGGAGGCCTGGCTTGTGAAATTTCAGAGGGAAGATTAAAGACTCTTTTCAGGGACATTGCTAGTCTGATTGTGAAGATTCTGTGGTTTTGGTTAACTGGGGCTGAAGAATCAGCTGTGATTAACAAAATACCAGAACTACTAAAGAGAAAACCTTAGTATCACTTGGACTATTGATGCTGGTTAGCTGGAGCTAAGAAATTAGCAGTGATTGAGAAGAGACCAGCATCATTGGGGTGACATCTCCTGGGAAGTGTTTTCTGAGAGCACAGAGGCAGTTTTCCGGAGATACCCAATGTTGTGCCTCATGCTGTGGATGGACTTGGAAATGTGTAAGAGTCACCCAGGTGGTACTGGTTTTTGAGGGCATGAAGGTGTCATGAAGAACAGCTGAGGCTTGGCACTGTGAGAGGTCATGGAAGGCCATTGGAGAAGGTATAGCCTCAATTGTAGTTGATGGCCCAGGACTGAAGGGGTCATGCAAAAGATCTGAAGCTTGGTACCAAGAAGAGAGCCTATGAGAGGCTATTGGTGAAGCCTAGTTACAGAGGAGACAGCAGTGTTTTGGAGATGCCAGTACCATGAGATGACCACCAAGAACAGCATCAACAGTGGAGTATAGACATCTGGAGCCTAGAAGACAAGGTGTGTACTACAAAGGGCAGAGCTGGAGAAGTGACCCAAGCCCTTGGAGAAATCCACAAGATCGTGAGTGGATCCCAGACATGGGACAGTTGGAGTTTGATTGTGGTTTTGATTGTGACTGTGTCCTGATATTTTTCCCTCTTGAAGGAAGATTTTTAGTGTTCACAGTTAAGAGACTTTTAATTGTAAAAAGACTTTGGATTTTAAGAGATTGGATATTTTAAAGGGACTGAACTTTCAATATGTAAAGACTGTGGGACTTTTAAAGTTATTTAGATCTTGGGGATGAATAATGATGTAAGGCTTGAAGGTTAATATTGATGTGTTTGTGTGTCAAGTTGACAAGGGGTCAATTGTACTGGCTGATTTTGTGTGTGGACTTGACACAAGCCGGAGTTATCACAGAGAAAGGAGTTATCACACTTCAGTTGGGGAAGTACCTCCATGAGATCCAGGTGTAAGGCATTTTCTCAATCTGTGATCAAAAGGGGAGGGGCCCGTGTGGGTGGTACCATCTCTGGGCTGGTAGTCTTGGGTTCTACAAGAAATGGCAATTTGCAAATTCACCTGGAATAATAAAAAACCTAGGATAGCAAAAACTATTCTCAACAATAAAAGACCCTCTGGTGGAATCACCATGCCTGACCTCAAGCTATATTACAGAGCAATTGTGAAAGAAAAAAAACAAAAAAACAAAAAAAAACTGCATGGTACTGTTACAGCAACAGACAGGTAGATCAATGGAATAGAATTAAAGACCCAGAAATGAAACCACACACCTATGGTCACTTGATCTTTGACAAGGGATCTAAAACCATCCACTGGAAAAAGACGGCATTTTCAACAAATGGGGCTGGCACAACGGGCTGGCATAACTGGTGGTTATCATGTAGAAGAATGTGAATTGATCCATTCTTATCTCCTTGTACAAAGCTCAAGTCTAAGTGGATCAAAGACCTCCATATAAAACCAGAGACACTGAAATTTATAGAGGAGAACTTGGGGGAAAAGCCTCAAAGATATGGGCACAGGGGAAAAAAATCCTAAACAGAACATCAATGGCTTGTGCTGTAAAATTGAGAATTGACAAATGAGACCTCATGAAATAGCAAAGCTTCTCTAAGGCAAAAGACACTGTCAACAAGACAAAAAGGCCACCAACATATTGCGAAAGGATCTTTACCTATCCCAAATCAGATGGGGGACTTATATCCAATATATATAAAGAACTCAAGAAGGTGGACCCCAGAAAATCAAATAACCCCATTAAAAATGAGGTGCAGAGCTTAACAAAGAATTCCCCCCTGAGATATACCAAATGGCAGAGAAGCACCTGAAAAAATGTTCAGCATCTTTAATCATCAGGGAAATGAAAATCAAAACAACTCTGAGATTCTACCTCACACCAGTCAAAATGGCTAAGATCAAAAATTCAGGTGACAGCAGATGCTGGCGAGGATGTGGAGAAAGAGGAACACTCCTCCATTGTGGGTGGAATTACAAGCTTGTACAACCACTCTGGAAATCAGTCTGGTGATTCCTCAGAAAATTGGACATAGTACTACCAGAGGATCTCGCAATACCTCTCCTGGGCATATATCCAGAAGATGTTCCAACTGGTAAGAAGGACACATGCTCCACTATGTTCATAGCAGCCTTATTTATAATAGCCAGAAGCTGGAAAGAACCCAGATACCCCTCAACAGAGGAATGGATACAGAAAATGTGGTACATCTACACAATGGAGTACTACTCAGCTATTAAAAAGAATGAATTTATGAAATTCCTAGGCAAATGGATGGACCTGGAGGGCATCATTCTAGGTAAGGTAACCCAATCACAAAAGAACTCACATGATATGTACTCACTGATAAGTGGATATTAGCCCAGAAACTTAGAATACCCAATATATAAGATACAGTTTGTGAAACTCATGAAACTCAAGAAGAACGAAGACCAAAGGGTGTACACTTTGCCCCTTCTTAGAATTGGGAACAAAACACCCATGGAAGGAGTTACAGAGACAAAGTTTGGAGCTGAGACGAAATGACGGACCATCTAGAGATTGCCATATCCGGGGATCCATCCCATAATCAGCCTCCAAACGATGACACCATTGCATACACTAGCAAGAGTTTGCTGAAAGGACCCTGATATAGCTGTCTCTTGTGAGACTATGCCGAGGCCTAGCAAACACAGAAGTGTATACTCACAGTTAGCTATTGGATGGATCACAGGGCCCCCAATGGAGGAGCTAGAGAAAGTACCCGAGGAGCTAAAGGGATCTGCAACCATATAGGTGGAACAAAAATATGAACTAACCAGTACCCCCCAGAGCTCATGTCTCTAACTGCATATGTATCAGAAGATGGCCTAGTTGGCCATCAGTGGAAAGAGAGGCCCATTGGTCGTACAAACTTTATATGCCTCAGTATAGGGAAAGTCCAGGGCCAAGAAGTGGGAGTGGGCGGGTAGGGGAGTGGGGTGGGAGGGTATGGGGGACTTTTGGGATAGCACTGGAAATGTAAATAAGGAAAATACCTAATAAAAATAAAATAAAATAAATTAAAAAATAAAAAATAAAAGGTTTTGATGGGGAAAAAAAAAGAATTTTCAACTGAGGAATACTGAATGGGTGAGAAGCCCCCCCCCCCAAAAAAAAAGTTCAACATCCTTAATCATCAGGGAAATGAAAATCAAAACAACTCTGAGATTCTACCTCACACCAGTCAGAATGGCTAAGATCAAAAATTCAGGTGACAGCAGATGCTGGCGAGGATGTGGAGAAAGAGGAACACTCCTCCATTGCTGGTGGGATTGCAAGCTTGTACAACCACTCTGGAAATCAGTCTGGCGATTCCTCAGAAAATTGGACATAGTACTACGGGAGGATCCTGCAATACCTCTCCTGGGCATATATCCAGAAGATGTTCCAACCGGTAAGAAGGACACATGCTCCACTATGTTCATAGCAGCCTTATTTATAATAGCCAGAAGCTGGAAAGAATCCAGATGTCCCTCAACAGAGGAATGGATACAGAAAATGTGGTACATTTACACAATGGAGTACTACTCAGCTATTAAAAAACAATGAATTTATGAAATTCTTGGGCAAATGGATGTATCTGGAGGATATCATCCTTAGTGAGGCAACCTAATCACAAAAGAAGTCACTAGGTATGCACTCATTGATAAGTGGATATTATCCCCAAAACTTAGAATACCCAAGATACAATTTGCAAAACACAAGAAAATCAAGAAAAAGGAAGACCAAAATGTGGATATTAGCTATTGGATGGATCACAGGGCCCCCAATGGAGGAGCTAGAGAAAGTACCCAAGAAGCTGAAGGGGTCTGTAACCCTGTAGGAGGAACAACAATATGAACTAACCAGTACCCCAGAGCTTGTGTCTCTAGTTGCATATGTAGCAGAAGATTTCCTAGTAGGCCATCATTTGGAAGAGAGGCCCCTTGGTCCTGCAAACTTTATGTGCCCCACTACAGGGGAACGCCAGGGCCAAGAAGTAGGAGTCAGGGTGGGTAGGGGAGCAGGGCATGGGGAGGGTATAAGGAACTTTCAGGATAGCATTTGAAATGTAAATAATGAAAATATCTAATAAAATAAAATAAAATAAAATAAAATAAAATAAAATAAAATAAAATAAAATAAAATAAAATAAAATGAAAGAAAGAAAGCTGAGCAAGCCAGAGGAAGCAAGCCAGTAAGGAACATCCCTCCATGACCTCTGTATCAGCTCCTGCTTCCTGACCTGCTTGAGTTCCAGTCCTGACATCCTTGGGGATGAACAGCAGTATGGAAGTGTAAGCTGTATAAACCCTTTCCTCCCCAACTTGCTTCTTGGTCATGATGTTTTGTGCAGGAATAAAAACCCTGACTAAGACGGTTAATTAAGTTGTTTGTTTGTTTGGAGTCAAGAGCTTGCTAAGCCACCCATTCTTACTCTGTAATCCAGACAGACTTTGAGCTTGAAATTCTTCCATCTCAGTCTCCCTCATAGCTGAGATGAAAAGCCTCTCACACCAGACCCAGTGCCCCTATATTATCAGTTCAAGTAACTCCAACCTTTACTCATCTGTTAAAAGAATCAAACCATTGTTATGCATCTTCACACAACATCATGGAATAACTCTATGATATTTTATAAATATTTCTCTGATTATTTTAGTAGTGTTACCGAATTTTTAATTTATCAAGATTGTGCCTAATCTCTTTTTTTTCAATTTTTATTAGATATTTTATTCATTTACATTTCAAATGCTATCCTGAACACCCTGTATGCCCTCCCCCCCCCTCCTCCCCTACCCACTGACTCCCACTTCTTGGCCCTGGTGTTCCCCTGTACTGGAGCATATAGAGTTTGCAAGACCGAGGGGCCTCTCTTCCCAATGATGGCCGATTAGGCCATCTTCTGCTACATAGAGACATGAACTCTGGGGGTACTGGTTAGTTCATATTGTTGTTCCACCTATAGGGTTGCAGACCCCTTCAGCTCCTTGAGTACTTTCTCTAGCCCCTCCATTGGGGGCCCTGTGTTCCATACAATAGATGACTGTGAGCATCCACTTCTGTGCCTAATCTTTTATATTCTGCGAAGCTACTGGTTTAGAGTACATATGCTAAGCTCAGTCCAGGAAATCCTTTTAGAGATGTTAAAATTTTGTTTCCCCAAAGAAACTTGCTCTGTTGGTGTCTGCTTTGCATCTTAACCCATATAACATATACTTTAAAAGGGCTTCTCCCCTTCTAAGAATTTCAAAAGCTAAATGGAAGTTAGTGTACTACATGCATACTTTTGGTGTACTTTTTTTTCACCAAAAGTAAATAAAACAACAAAAGATGCTCAAGGCAAACTGAATACTCTAATATTGGAGATTGGGAAGTTAGAGGCAAATGGGCAGGCCAGTAGCATCTGCCACAGTTATAAAGCTGATGAGTAGTTAAAAGAAAGAACCAAATTTAGATGTGGTAAATCTGAAATCCAGAATTCCTTCTACTCACCCTTGGAAGTGAGCCTGATAATAGACCACAGGCAGGAAGTTTCTTGTGAAGTTCAATGACAAATTGCCCGGAAGTGGGCAGGAAATGGGATTGTTTCTCTCTCTGAGGCAGGAGTGGGAAGGATTCATTTCTCCTATAAACTACCACCCCATGATTGATATATGGGTTTAGAGGGCGTAGAAATGTATTTAATTGTTAAAACACAACATACATTTTACAAGTTTCTCCACTAGCATATTGGAGTTAAACACCCAAGAACATTCTAGACGAGCAGGAGGAAACCAATAACACCAAGAAAATAAAATGAAAAAGTGAAAATGTAAATAAATTTTAGGGAAATATGTGGTTAATAATCAAAAAATGGACTGTGAATTCTAAGTAGCTACTTTGAAGATTAGAAAATAATTGGAGAAATGAGGTAAAATTGGTTTTCAAAAAATTCAGAAAAACATATCTGGATACTTGATAAAATTACATGTATATTTATGTACTTTAAAGTATACTGACATTCTCTGATAAAAATTAAAACTAATTTTAAAGCAAAAAAAGTAATAAAATTAATTTCCTAAAGCCTAATGTTTAGAATGTAGTGTGACTTTCTAAATGCTCTGATTTAATTAGGCTGGACCAGGCTCCATTTAATTCAAGTATAAAATGCCACTCAGGGTTGATAAAATAATCTGTAAACATATGCTGTCTTTGAGCAAAGATATTAATATGATATGGTGATAGAATTTTCAAACAGCCTAACTCAGTGAAAGAAAATAGCAGTGATTGATTAATTATGTCTGCATGAATAGAATGAGAAGTCCCTGTGTATAGATAAAGCTGTTCCCAACCTATGAGCTGATAGTAAGAACTAAAAGTTCCTCTAATATTAGAGAAATCAGTTGTTGTTTCTCTTCTACCCACGTGGAACTATGCTTATAAAATGACCTGTTCTTATCAACAAATAGAGAGTTTTCAAAAAACTAAAAGAGGAAGGGCCTGTTAATAATTATTGTGGGGCTATTTGTCACCCTGATAATTCTTAGTAATAATGAACAAAAAATTGATTATACCAGTGCCCAAATATTCACTTATGATTATACTTACCTGTGGGTTGAGAAGCAATTGGTGAAGAATTGGAACTTAAATGAAGCCAGAAATGGAATCACAGTATGATCTGAGAGCATAAGATGGTGATGTGGTACCAATGGCCATCTCTTTATTAGATAGATAGAGAAAAGATAGATGACAGGAGAATGAGAGATGGCTAGATGGATGATAGATAGAAAAATGGAGAGCCAGATGGGTGGATGATAGATGGATAGATAGATAGATAGATGTTAGGTAGGTAGATAGATAGATAGATAGATAGATAGATAGATAGATAGATAGATAGATGTTAGATAGATAGTGATGACAGACAGATAAGAGAAACAGATAGGTATTTTTCAATTTATTCATAATCATAAAACATAAATATCTATAACATGACGTTGAAATTTAAATTTGCAAGTGTAGATAACAACAGAAGTATATCATAGAGTCTACAACAGACAAGAATTATTTCCATCTTAAAGCAGAACAAGTTTCGAGACAGAGACTGTGACTTTGTGTCGGCCTTACTCTATGCTATTTTACTGCCTGTTTTTATTTTGTGCTGCTGGGTATGTTCTTGGAATTTGAACTCTGAAGTGCTCTGAATGGTGAGTTGAGGGGCACTATTTGTCCTCTGAAGTAAGAAAAAAAAATGTGTTCTATGGCAGCTGATTTTCCCCAGTATTTATGTTCTTTTTCTATATTTTATGCCACTTTTTCTGTTTATTTTATTTTGGTCTAAGTTGATGCATTATTAAATATTACATAATAATACACTATGGTCTTTGACTCATTTCTATTGGCATTCACATCTACTCCTGCTTTCTGATTACTTTCTCTCCGTCTTGTTTCCTAACAAGTTAGTATGTTAATCTATCCTATTTAAATTTATCTCATTTTTTATGTGTGTATGCTTTAGGGTTGTGTACTTTAATGGGTGCATGGGTTTTACCATTTCTTGAGTGGGTACTTCTTTGCCGATATTTTCTCAATATTATGTAATCTTAGTTTCTCTGTTTCTTTTTGAAACAGAGCCTCACTAGGTAACCCTGGTTGGCCTAAAACTCACAGTGATCCCTCTCCTCTGTCTTTGGAAAGATTGGGTTAGCAGCATGTAATCATGCCTAGACTTGTAATCTTAGTTTCAACTGCTGCTTTGGTTCAAGAACATTTTGAGAGATTCAGTTATCTTAATATTTTTTGAAATTTACTTATCTTGCATTGTGACTCAAGAACAGCTAAGGAAAGGTTTTATATATAGATTTTCTCTTTAAAACCTCGAATAAGGTAACAATGAAAGATTATGGTATTGACTTTTTGAAATTCTTACTAATTCGCAAAGCCTGATGAACATCAATGATATTGATATAATTAATTTCCATCTCCTTTAGTTCTTTCCTATCCTCCTCAAATGCACATACTGCTCAAGGACATACACAGTGTGCTCCTTCCTGCATGAAGCTGTGCCCAATCACTCTTATACAGATTCAGATAGCACTCAGACTGTGGCATCTGAAGGTACTGGCAGGACTTCACCATGCCCTCCCTGTTGTCGGTGCACTCTGGCCTTCTGGAGTATGTGCCTGACTTTGTGGAACTGAATATGTGTGCCTCTGTCTGCGTTCTGCAAATCTTTTCATCTTCTTTAATCATTCTTCCTCAGCTGCTCTTGATATTCCACATTTGGTGATGTTTCCCGACACATGTGGAAGTATTGTCCAACTTCTGGCTTCATTAAAGGTGCACTTACGCATATTTTTTCTTCTGAAAACTCTTGTATTAGAAGTTGGGGACTGTCAATCTTTATCCTAGCTAAAACATGAGAATGCCAAGGTTTGTAGTTCTTTTTAAGTCTTCAACAGAGAAAAATACCTTCCCCTTGAAGAGATTTGGAATGTAGAATTAGCATCAGGACTCATGGGGTCTGCGCTTATCTCCTCTTTCTGCCCTTTTCAGTGATAACCCTATTCTGATTAGAGAGAATTTTATACATGAGAGGAAACTTCACAGAAATATTTGCCTTTTCTCAATCTGATTTGAGAACTCAAGATAATAACCGTCCCAACAGCATATGGAGAAAGATCTCAAAACTCACATTCTTAAGTTAAATATTTATAAAAACCTTCTTGGCCTCATATGTAGTTTTGTTACAATAAAATTTCCTTTTTATGAAGTAGGCCAATAGAAATATAATTCTCAAAGCATTTTCATTGAACATACCCTCAACTTTCACTTTTTAAAATAGTATTTTATTACTTTAGACACAACACTGTTTTAAAATGATTTAGTGATAAACCAAGCTTCTATTAATATAATTTATTGTATATAAGCTATCAATTTAGAGGATAAACTGTTTATCTGATGCTTTTCTTTCAACTCTTTATGACTTTTACATAAAAGTCCTACAAGTATACAGAAAGCAAGCAATTTCAGGATATGTAAAAGATAATAGAAAGCAGACATATTAAATAGTATCACTACCACTTATATAGCAGAAACAAGTGAAGCCCCATGCTAACTGCCTACTTGAACCCTTATTACATAGTGATGAGCTGCATGCTATTGCTATTCTCACATTACAAACAAGGCTCATGGAGATTATGGAACTTGCTTATTCTAATAAAGTTGGCGAGTGAGAGAGCCAGGACTCAAAAGCAGAAAAAGTGACATCTTGATATCATGATCATTGCCTTAACCTATTTGTTACAAAGCAAAGAAGCAAGAATTTATGATCATTGTTCCCACATGATTTAGCAGAATTGACACACAGATATGTACTTAGCCATATATGAGTCACCAGTACATTGTGCTCATTGTCTGAATCTGGAAAAAGGACCATATTTTTCAGGAAGGACAACATAAGGTCTGTCTAATTTGTTCACTAATTCTACTAAGAATAGGAAAGGACAGGTCATATGTCCCTCAAAAACAGGTGTCCTGTGTTTTTCATCATGGATAGTGAAGATAAAAATAAAAAGCCCTTTTGCACAATGAAGCAAACTTCATTTTTGCACATATTGATAGGATGAGATCTGCATCTTGTGTCCCTACATTCCTACAAAAACGGCTATTTGATACTGAGGATCAGTATTGCTCCATCTGTGCCTATTTTTATCTCAGCATCAATGGACACTGGGCCAACAGGGATGCTTTGGATGAGGACAACTAGAAAGGGGAAAGAGTGCTGCTGGCAACTAATGAGCACAAATAAAACACATAGAAATTGATTTGCTGACTTAGACTCCTTCAGGTATAAGCACCCAAGAGTGATACAACTAGGTCATATTTGTAGTTTTATTTTTAGATGTTTGATAAATTTCCATGCTTATTTCCATTACATATTGATGATTTTACTTCTATAGCATCAGTATATGAGATGCTTTTCTTTTGCATCCTGGTCAGCACTAGTTATTATTTGTTTCCTCAATGGTAACTATTTTGACAGGAGTGAGATGGAATCTCAATATTGATTTAATTTGCATTTATCCCATAGCTGAAGAGACCGAACGTTTTTTCATGTTGGGTTTGCACTTAAATTATTGAGAAATTTCCACTTCATGTGTTCATTAGCTTATTTGATGTAGTGGAACATTCTCTTTAAGTTCTTTATATATTCTAGATATTAGTACTTGATTAGCTGTATACCCAAGAATAACTTTCTGTAATTCTACAGAATGAATGGTTACTTAATTATTTCCTTTGTGATGAAGGAAGTTTATGATTCGTTTATGAAATGCTCATTTTATTTTTCTGGTCTACTTGAGTCCTTATTGGAAACACCTGGTCTGTGACTACTTTTTGAAGAAATTTCCCTATGTTCTCCTCTAATTGATTTATATCTTACCTTAATGCATTTTATCTATAATTAATCATTTTTCATATTTGATAAGATATTATAAAGGAAATAGAGCACAAATTGGAAAAGAGGAGGTCAAATTATTGCTACTTGTAGTGTGATACTATTTATAAGACACACTGTGGACACCAGTATAAAATCTTATAACTGATAAGCAAATTGTAGAATCTAGAATCAACATACAGATATAGAAACCTTCCTACTAATAACAAGCAGGGTAAGAACAAGTCCAAGAAAACAAAAAGTTCAATTCATAAAAGAGAATATCTTCTAATAAACTTAACCAAGGAGGTGGAAGATTTCTACAATAAACAATTTTAAAGATCAAAGAAAGAAAGAAAAGTCACATGGCAATGTGGAAGAACATCCTATGATCATGAACCAATATAGAGATTCAACATATCCCCAAACCAAATTTCAGGGGCATTCTTCACAGGAATAGGAGAAACACTGTAAAATTTGTGTGGAAAGAGAAAAGATGCCTAAATAGTCAAAGAAACTTGGAGTAAATAGAACAATGTTGAAGTTATTATTATGATTGATATTTAAATACATGGCAGAGCCACAGTAACAAAATCAGCATGGCACTGATAAAAAATATATACTCATCAGTTGAACCAGTCCTCTGACCCAGAAGTAAACTCATATGATGACAACTTCCTGACTTTGGCAAGATTTAAAACATATGTTCTGTGAATCAAACATCATAGACTAGAAAGTTTATAAAGCAAAATTTGGCATATCTATAAATAAAATGTTTTCAATGCATACAGAGATTTATTCCCTCAGAAACTTCCAGAAGTGTGTGATAGAAATAGCAGAGGAGGTAGATGCGATTTATTGCAGGTCTACTACTTTGAAGAGCTAAAGAGTATAACCAAATTTGAAGTATAAATGAAATATTTTTCTAAATATCTGTATGTTAAAATAAAACAAATCTTGGGAAAAAACCAAAGGATTAAAATTCTATACCAAGAAACCTACAATGATGAAATATTGTTGTAATTTATTTCAAAATGTCGATATAATTTCTATGTTTGTAATTGGATAAAGAAACGGACTAACAACAGTACTATGAGGAAAGGTGATGGACATTAGCAACTGTTTGACTTCATACACCATATCCATTTACATGAAATGTAACAAAATCTGTATTTTGAAGAAATTCAAAATCTTTAATACACATTTCTACCCAAGTTGCTTTCAGTCATGGTGTTTTATCATAGCAGTGGAAATATAACTAAGATAAGGCATGTGTAAATTTCAACTGGAGCTGAATTCTAAGTTCAAAAGAAATCTTGGGCTGGTGAGATGACTCAGCTAGTAAAGGCCTGACAATCTCAGTGCAGTTTGCAATTTCTGGAAGATGAGAAAAGAATCCACACTGAATGCAAAAATAACTAAATATTAAAATAAATAAAACTATTAATATTAATGTTTCATTAAATATTATGATATTTCCTTCCTTTGAAAACAATATTATTGAAAAGAGACACTAAAGAGGATTATTAAAAGTAAATCCAAAGCCAATATCAAATACATCACATATAATTTTTAAAAATTACCCTTATGAGCCTGAAGAGTCTCAGGTGTAGGGAGGTTGATGTCTCTAAGACTGAGCAAATATGGAAAAGGAAAAGCCAAGATTCTGTGCAGCCAATGACCAGTGGGAGATGGCTGGGATTGGCTTCTAAACCCCAACATGTGATTGAATTTTGCTTCATTGGAGAAATTGCCATGAGCATAGTGATTTTGAAGAGTAACAACACATCCTCTATCAACTGTGTTCCAGAAAGGACAAGAGCAGATGGAACAAATGTTTGTCTTTAAAATCTTTCCATTACTAGACCTGTTTTGTAGAACCTGGAATGAAGAAAAGTAGATTCATTCATATGAGTCTGATATTTTTCTATACTGGCAAATTTACAGATTCAGATTTAGGTTTTAACCAGATGGCTTAGACTGCCAGTGAAACAAGCGCCCTAACAGAACTCTGTGAGCTTGTTGAGTAATAATTTGCTGGGAGGGTCCTCTAAGGAAGTGTGAAAAAATGAGGGAATGATCCTCTGTATATGAAAATTACTAAAGAAAACAGTGAGTTAGCAGGATCTCAACAAAGTCTTTGCACTTAATTAGCTAATCAGTTTTCCAGAGTTTCCATGAATATTAATAACAAAGGTGTAATGCCAATGCATAGTAAATAATCCTAAACATCACTGATGTGTACTTTGATATAGCAATAATAGAGAAAGAAAAAAGTAACATGCAACTCAGCAAATTAAAAAAAAAAATGTGTGAGTCACTAAACTAAAGATGTCCGGTTTTTTTTTTTTTTTTTTTTTTTTTTTTTTCCTTCCCAGCAGAAATTTTGAGAATCTTGCATTTACCCTAGCATTTACCTAAACATTATAAAATATTTTTTCTACAAAGAGCAAGGGACACCAAGTTTTTCCTTTATGTTTGCTAACCCATGAGTTATGAATGACCGGTCAGTGTGCCTGCACCATCAAGGACTCAATCCATATGTGAAGCAAACTACACAAAGGAGTTGACTTTGCCATTTTCTCCTCATTCCTTATACATATTCACACAGGAGCTACTTCACTTGTTGTCATAAAGATTAATTTGAGGCCCAGAGACATGTTTCTGCATTAGAGGACTCACAGTTCATACTAAAATAATAAGCATTTCTTGGGTACTAGATTTGACTAGACGTATAATAGATGAAAACCATCATGTAATTTTCAATACCTAGCATATTCCAACATAGTTTCTATAGAAATCGCCAGAAATGTAACTATTAATGTAAATATTAATAAATGTCAATATGCTCGTGATATTCTACCGCATTAAATTTTCTAATAAATATTCTCAAGTGTAAACAAAAATATCTAAGTCATTTACTTCTGGCTAAAAGTTCCACTGAACCAAAGTGGGGAAACACACACACCAAACAAACAAAACCAACAGAATTCTAAAGAAAAGGAATGCTGTTTGAACGAGCAAGTCACCTCCATATATGCTTGCTTGACAGCTTTGGTTACTTAAAAATAAGTTTCCATTCAAATTCAATCACTCAAGTGACAGTCTTAAGTCTCACCTCTTCATTTTTCTCCTGTGGGCCTTGATCAACTCTTCAATATGAACACAGATTGATTATGATAGTGAATACCTAACCCTTAAGTCAATAAACCCTTGGGAGATAGCAAAATGATTAAAAAGACAGATCCCTTACACTATGATAGTGGTTCACACAGTCTACAATTTCACAAGACAAGATGGTACTTGAGAGATGAATGAGGGCTATCATTTGTATACATGTATATGCCTTTATATTCACTGAGCACTATGTTTAACTGTTATGATTTGTATATTCTTGGGCCAAGGAATGACACTATTGGAAAGTGTGGCCTTGTAAAAGTAGGTGTATCACCATGAGTGTGGGCTTTAATACCCCAGTCCTAGCTGCCTGGAAGTGAGTATTCTGCTAGCAGCCTTCATATGAAGATGTAGAACTCACAGCTCCTCCTGCACCATGCCTGCCTACATGCTGCCATGTTCCTGCCTTAATGATAATGGACTGAACACCTGAACCTGCAAGCCGGCCCCAATTAAATGTTGTCCTTTATAAGACATACATTGGTCATGGTGTCTGTCACAACAGTAAAACCCTAAGACATTAACTAACAGCTTAAAATTTTATTTTGAATACATACTTGGATTTTTTTATCTAATGGGGAGGAATAGAGGTATGTTTAAGTCAAACTGGAACACTGTTTTGGAAACTTAACTGTATTTGCCATGTGTTTAGTTTCCACCTTTAATCTCATGGTTTATAATCTAAATCTGGCTTCTACTAAACCTTTGGCAATGCCAACTAATAGTTTTATTGGAAATTTGAATAGCCATAACTTATTCTCTGATGTGATCCCTACACAATACTTAATATCACTGACCCCTTATTTTTTAAACACCCTTAATATTTTTCATTTGCCTTTCATCTCTCTCATGCCTAGTCAATAATACTTGGACCTTACACCTCATTTCATTACACGTTGTCCAATCTCATGACCCTCAGCCCATTTCCCACAACTTAGATATCTCCTTTGAACAATGTATCCACGTGCTATATACCTAACTGTATTCTTAGCTCCTTTTAATATGCTTAAGGCCCATGAAGTACTTCTAATTTGACCAAGCTCACTTTGTCAGTCAACAGGTTCTCCAGCGTAGGAGTGAGGATTAAAAGAAAAGAGACAGTTAGACAACATTGTAGCATGACTTCAGTCCATTCTGAGACTGAAGGCAAGTTTAACTTTCCCAGCCTTCTTTTTATACCATTTTAACTACGTGCAAGTATTAAGAGCAAGCAGTATAATGAGGAACTAACAAGGCAGTAAGCAAAGTCTGGGGATTACTTCCATGACAATTGTTTAAAAGGGAATGTTATAATGACCAAAGTACTTGAGCCTACTTCCCCATCTAAGCCCAAACTCTTGCCTGAAGCCTACTTCTTCTGTTTCACCCCAAGATTAAAATTCCTGCCTTCCCCTACTTCCCTATTACAGCCTAAAGTTAGATTCTTGCTGAAAGTTACTTCCTTATTATGCCCTTAGGCCGGATTCCTGCCTGAAGCCCATTTCTTGGTCCTTGGCCAATGCCAGACTCCTGCCAAGCGGCACCCCAAAATGCTCTCCATATAACTGATGCTGGAACTTACCATTTTCCCCCATGCTTTGCTCTTGCACATGTGTTAGATCATGGAAGCTTCCATTAGCTATAACCAGACACTGAACTAAAGGAAAACTTTCTGTTTTTTAACACTGTAATCCTTAACATAAACTAAGCTTTCACAGTATCCAGAAGAAAATTATCATGGCTCTACCTCCTTGGGAATCATGACTAATTCTGCACACACAAAAAAAGATGGTCTATTTCAACATGGCACTGAAAACACTTCATTGATTTCAAACCCAGTTTTCTCTTTTTTTTATTTTATTTTATTTTAAATTTATTTATACACTCCATATTCCATTTTCTACCCCCACATCTACCTTCTGACTGCTCCACATCCCATACCTCCTCCCCACCCCACCCTGTCTCCAAGTGGATGCCCCAACACCCCACCCCACCTGACCTCTAAACACACTGGGGCCTCCAGTCTCTTAAGGGTTAGGTTCATCTTCTCTGACTGAACACAGACCCAGAAGTCCTCTACTGTATGTGTGTTGGGGGCCTCATATCAGCTGGTATATGCTGTCTGGTGGTCCATTGCTTGAGAGATCTCAGGGATCTAGATTAATTGAGACTGCTGGTCTTCCTACAGGATTGCCCTTCTCCTCAGCTTCTTTTAGCCTTCCCTAATTCAACAACAGGATTCAGCTGCTTCTGTCCATTGGTTGGGTGCAAATATCTGCATCTGCTTCTTTCAGCTGCTTGTTGGGTCTTCAGGCGTACAGTCATGCTAGGTCATAGCCTCAATAATAGTGTCAGGCCTTGGGACCTCCCCTTGAGCTGGATCTCTCTTTGGGCCTGTCGCTGGACCTTCTTTTCCTCAGGTTCCTCTTTATTTCCATCCCTGTAATTTTTTCAGACAGGAACAATTATGGGTCAGAGATGTGACTGTAGGACTTCAACCCTATCCCTCATTTGATGTCCTGTCTTCCTGCAAGAGATGGGTTCTATAGGGCATTTCATCTAAGGTCTCTCCCTTTGAGTCCTGGGAGTCTCTCACCAATCAGGTCTCTGGTGCACGCTGGAGGGTCCCCCCAACCTCCTATTTACTGAGGTTGCCTGTTTAGATTCTTTTTGCTGGCCTTCAGGGCTTCAGTCCTTTTCCCTCACCCAATACCAGATCAGGTTTCCCACTCTCCACCCACTTTCCCTCCCAAATCCCTCCCTCCATCCCCACTTATGATTGCTTTCTTCTCTCTCCCAAGTGGGACTGAGGTGTCCTCACCTAGGCACTTCAGCTTATTGAGCTTCTTGAGTTCTGTAGACTGTATCTTGGGTATTCTGTATTATTATTTATTATTTGGCTAATACCCACTTATTAGTGAGTACATACCATGTATGTCCTTTCAAGTCTGAGTTAAATCCAGTTTTATAACACAGTTCCTTTCATCTTCTTAATGGTCCGGGCTCTAATCATACGGAACTCAATATCATTCTTCAAATACATGCCCAAGTTTCCACATCATGACATTCCTTCTGTTCTCTCTTTTCAACACTGTTTAGGGAACTGGGAGAAGGAAGAGATTGGGTTTGAGAAAACCACACTGGTCTATCCCTTCTTTGGGTAATGGATTTATTCACACCATAGGCAGACAGAGAGACACACACAGAGACAGACAGGCATATAGACAGGCAGACAAGCAGTATAACAGTCCAGCCCTGTGTGGGACTGAAGGAAAGATCTCTCTCACTAGACAATGTGAGGCGTCTATAAAAATTCATGAAAGAAAGAGAGATCCTGCATGTAAAGAAAGGAGGCGTAGTTACTGTGTGGTCTATACTTCATGTCACAGATAGGGATGGGGATTTTAGGCTGTGTGACAGGAGTCAAGGAGAGACAACAAAGAGAGCTTTATTTAACTTTCATCCATAATAAACTGCCTTGAACCTTATGTAGTAGCAGAGTTGGGTATGTTTTCTACATGTTGGCAGCCCTACCTGCTTGCTGCCTATTTCCCTGAAGGTCCGTGTTTACTAACAAATCTGTGTGTGTGCCCTGATATCCTTTAAGAATTATACAGAGCATGGAAGAGCTCAGAAAAAGCTGTCCTGTCCTCACATATAGTTCCAACACAGCATGTCTGCACCCCACTCAGCCTCCTTCAACCAATCTATTAGCCCATAAGCTGGCATCTGATCCAGCACTTTGTCGCCTTCATCTTCAGCGTCATGTCATTAAGCCAAGTCCGTAATGCCGTGAGTAAACTTTTAACAAATACTAAGTTCTAAGGATAGTCTTCCAGCAGAACAACTGTCATACTATCATGCTACCAGTGGTTTAAAGTCGTAGTTAACCCCAAGATAAACAGTCAGGTTCCATTTTGTGCTTCTCATTCATGAGCTTAGGTTGTCTCTATCTCCCTGGTCTTTTTGAAATACAGTGTTTTCATTGTAGGGACCCTCATTTTCAGGGGAGCAATGGCTCCATTGTAAGCTGATTTATGTGGCTTCCGGGAGGCAGGAGTTACAAGAGGGTCCTAATGGTACTTTCTGCTCACTCACACCGCATGTGTCATTCAGCCATGGCTCACAACGCTATAAAAATGTCTCTGCCTGCATGATGAAACACATCTATCTCAAGGTACGCCAGAGATTTGAAAATAAAAAGTAAATCGCCTCCTTGGGTGGGATCCACATTATCATGCAATTTGTGAGCTTGCCCACGTGAGCTCGTTTCAGACACTTTTAGATCAGTGGCCCAGCTATTAAAGTGCCATCAAAGCATTTTTGACTCCATAGAATTAATCATGAAATCTGTTCCTGCCAGCTCACTCATCATATTCGAAATATTAATTTAGAGCAAAATTAAATCGGACACCCACCGACAGCAACATTTTGCCCTTCAGAACTCCCCTTCATATTGATTTATTAATGGTTGCCAGAACAGTGTGCTATAACAATTTATTACATCTTTCTGGATGTTTCTTTATGCTTACAAATAGTCCTTGGGAATGAGAGGTGTTATCTGACAGCCTTTTGACAGGGGTATTTTTCAATTTGCATAACATTTGGGGGATTTATTGAGAGTTAAGAGAGAAGTATCCTTTTAGCACCAGTGACAATGGTTGATTTGCTTCAGGAAGTTTTAAAATCAGGGTGGTCATTTGACTGTGGGGTGAATCGGGGATAATATAAGACTGCAGTGCCTCGCTGAATCTACTCGCTGCTGTGATGAGGGGCTGTAAAATGCTGAATGAAAGCATAAGGTGTCCTTTTATGGACTATGTAAATATTCTTTTTACTTTTGCTATTAGGATCTTAAATACTCACATCAGCACTGAGATGCCATGAAAGTTCCAATGATCAACTGTGACACTACATACTCCAGGCAGTAAAAGCTAATAGTCCTATACAACTGAAGCAAAAGGCTTTGACTCCCAGGGTCTCAGAGGGGACCCACACTGAGCTCTGAGCCAGGAGCAGCTCCCCCAGGGCCTAAATTCCCCATCTTATTTGTATATAGAGTATTGCCAATACTGAACATGTGTTCAAACACGAGCTGATGTCCACAGGACAAAAGGCACTATGCCAATCCATTTCATCGTTTCCTACATTGCTGAGTCCCCATTGTGACATGTGCTAGGCTAAATTCGGAGCATTCTTTGGTAATTCAAGCAGTTGTCCTAAGCGATGTTCTAGCTCACACAGAGCCTACATCTTCACTGACATCAACAGGATGGATGGTGTCAGAAAAAAAGGCAGAATAGAATTGACAATTTTATAAAGTGACATATGCTGTGGAGAAAATTATACAGGGTAATTGTGTTCATTACTTTTCTAATTGCTGTGACAAAATACCCAACAAGAGCAGCTTAAAGCAGAACGGTTTGTTTGAAACTCTGGTTTAAAGAGGCATATTGACCACCATGATGAGGAAGGCATGCCCACAGGAGCTGGAGAAAGCTGCATAATTTGTGTCTGCAGTTGGGAAGCACACAGTAGACAGGAAGTGGTGTCAGGTTATAAAACATCAAGGCCATCCTCAAGTGACCTACTTCCTTTGAAGTCTCCACATGGATGTCCCCTCACCCCACCCCTCCTAACCTCTAAACTCCCTGGGGCCTCCAGTATCTTAAGGGTTAGGCTCATCATCTCTGAATGAACACAGACTTGGCAGCCCTCTGCTGTATATGTGTTGGGGGCCTCAAATCAGCTGGTGTATGCTGCTGGTTTGGTGGTCCAGTGTCTGAGAGATCTCAGGGGTACAGATTAGTTGAGACTGCTGGTCCTCCTACAGGATTGACCTTCTCCTCAGCTTCTTTCAGCCTTTTCCTAATTCAACAACAGGATTCAGCTGTTTCTGTCTATTGGTTGGGTGCAATTATCTGCATCTGATTCTTTCAGCTCATTGTTGGATCTTCAGGAGTGCAGTCATGCTAGTTGCTTTTTTTGTGAGTGTTCCATAGCCTCAGTAATAGTGTCAGGCCTTGGGACCTCCCCTTGAGCTGGATCACTCTTTGGGCCTGTCACTGGACCTCATTTTCCTCAGGCTCCTCTCTATTTTCATCCCTGTAATTTTTTTCAGACAGGAACAATTATGGGTCAGAGTTGTGACTGTGGGATGTCCCCCTCCCTCATTTGATGCCCCATCTTCCTGCTGGAAGTGGGCTATATAAGTTCTCCATCCCTACTGTTGGGCCTTTCATCTAAGGTCCCTCCCTTTGAGTCCTGAGAGTCTCTCACCTCCCAGTTGTCTGTTATATTCTAGAGGGTCCCACCAACCTTCTACCTCCCTAGGTTGCCTGTTTGCATATTTTTCTGCTGGTCCTCAGGGATTCAGTCCTTTTCCTTGACAGGATACCAGATCAGGTTTCCCTCCCCTCCCCACTCCCCCTCCCTGTCCACTTTCCCTCCCAGGTCCCTCCCTCCATCCTCACTTGTGACAGCTTTCTTCTCCCCCACAACTGGGACACTTCAGCTTACTGACCTTTTTGATTTCCGTGGACTGTATCTTGCATATTCTGTACTTTTGGGGGGGAGGGGCTAATATCCACTTACTAGTAAGTACATACCATGCATGTCATTTTGGGTCTAAGTTGCCTCACTCAGGATGATATTTTCTAGTTCCATCATTTTTCTACAAAGCTCAAGTCCAAATGGATCAAGGATCTCAACATAAAACTAGAAACACTGAATCTAAAGAAGAGAAAGACAGAAAAGGTCTTGAACTCATTGACACAGGGCAAAATCTTCTAAACAGAACTATAGTAGCTCATGCCCTAAGATCAAGAATTGATAAATGGGACTTCATGAAACTGGAAAAATTCTGTAAGCCAAAGGACATAGTAAGACAAATCGGCAACCTACATATTGGGAAAAAAACTTCACTAATCCCATACCTGATAGAGGGCTAATATCATATATATATATATATATATATGATATATATATATATATATATATACACACACACACACATACACACACACACACACACACACACACACACACATGTATATAACTCAAGAAGTTAATCGCCAAAAAGCCAAACAAAAATAAAAAATGAAAAAATAGGGTATAGAACTAAACCGCGATTTCACAACTGAGGAATCTCAAATGGCTGAGAAGCACCTAAGAAATGTTCAAAGTACTTAGTGATCAGAAAAATCCAAATCAAACGAAGCTGACATTCCACCTTATACCAAACAGTATGGCTAAGATCAAAACCCCAAGTGAGAATACATGAAGATCCAGCAATAACACTCCTGGGCATATACTCAGAAGATGCTCCAACATGTAATAAGGACACATGTTCCACTATGCTCATAGCAGCCTTATTCATAACAGCCAGAAGCTGGAAAGAACCCAGATGTCCCTCAAGAGAGAAATGGATACAGTAAATGTGGTACATTTACACAATGGAGTACTACTCAGCTATTAAAAACAATGAGTTTATGAAATTCTTAGACAAATGGATGGATCTGGAGTATATCATGTTGAGTGAGGTAACCCAGTCACAATAGAACACACATGATATGCACTCACTGATAAGTGGATATTAGCCCAGAAGCTCAGAATCCTTCTTAGAAGGGGGAACAAACTACCCATGGAAGGAATTACAGAGACAGGTTCAGAATAGAGTCTGAAGGAACGACCATCCAGAGACTGCCCCACTTGGGTATCCATCCATCCCATAAACAACCACCAAACCCAGACACTAGGCAGATGCCAACAAGAGCTTGCTGACAGGAGCCTGATATAGCTGTCTCCTCAGGGGCTCTGCCAGTGCCTGGCAAATACAGAAGTTGATGCTCACAGTCATCCATAGAACAGAGCACAAAGTCCCCAATGAAGGAGCTAGAGAAAGCACCCAAGGAGCTGAAGGGGTTTGCAGCCCCATAGGAGGAACATCAATATGAACTAACCAGTACCACCCAGAGTTCCTTGGAACTAAACCACCAATCAAAGAAAACACATGGTGGGACATGTGGCTCTAGCTGTATATGTAGCTGAGGATGGTCTAGTCAGTCATCAATGGGAGGAGAGGCCCTAGGTCCTGTGAAGGTTCATGCCCCAGTATAGGGGAAGGCCAGGACTTGGAATGGAAGTGGGTGGATTGGGGATCAGGGGAAGGGGGGAAGGGATAGGGGTTTTTGGAGGGGAAACTAGGAAAGGGGATAACATTTGAAATGTAAATAAAGAAAATATCTAATAAAGAAATCCCACAAGTTGGAAAATGTATTTTTAAAAAATGAGGAACATTCCTCCATTGCTACTGGGATTGCAAACTGGTACAACCACTCTGGAAATCAATCTGGAGATTCCTGAGAAAATTGGAAATAAATCTGCCTGAAGACACAGCTATACCACTCTTGGGAATATACCCAAAAGATGCCCCACTATGCTATAGGGGCATATGTTCCACTATGTTCATAGCAGCCTAATTTGTGATAGCCAGAACTGGAAACAACCTAGATGTACTACGACAGAAGAATGGATACAGAAAATGTGGTTCCCCTTTTTAAAATAAGTTTTAGTTGTACGAATCAATCTACAAGAAACAAATAAATGTTAGAGGGATTGAACTCTTGGATGATGTCAGCAGACAGGGCACAGCTTTGTGTCAGTCATGATTGCAGAGTAATTGATAAAATATGGCTTAGGTTTAAAATATGATGGTGGCTGCCCTGGGATGAGGTACTTAAGCCTATGATCTCATGTAATCCCCATCAGTAGAAACCATCATCACTTGTATTTTAGAGAGATTAGACAGACAAAGACACAACCCTTTAATGAAGAGCTGACCTTCCTTCTATGCCAAATGTTAGGCTCAGGGTACATAATCATGTCCTTTAAATCTTTAAGTAAAAGGAGACATATTATAACTACTTAAAGTTGCTTTTCTTATATGCAAGGCCATTGGTAATCCTCAGGCACAGATGAGTTTCTTTTATAAGGGACCTGCTATCTCAGCATCCACTCACTGCCCATGATTTGCACACAAAGCCAGATTATAGTTTTCATGTGTATTCCTCCACTTATTGTTTTGTGCCTGGTGACATTGGATTTATCCTGACCTCTCAATCCTTCCTGTGTAGTATCTCAATCTTTTAGCTCTTAGATGTTTGGTTCCCTTGACACTTTCTGAATTAAGTCATGATTGCAATGGTGGGTCTTATCTTGATTAGTCTCTCCAAATGTCATGTGAGCCTTGCTGGGAAAAATCCAAAGATACCACATTACCCTATGTGCAGTATATTTAGCTACCTAGAATGTTCTCTTTATGCAGAAACACAAGTAAACAGTTTGACACATCTCTGGTCCAATTAAAATTATTTCTTTCTGTCTAATACTTACTTCTACCTTTACTGAATGAATCTAGTAGTACATGGAAATACTAGATGTGGTAATAAATAATAATAATTGCTCAAAATAATTAACCAATTCAATATTGTATATCAAAATTCAAAACTTATATAAATTAAAATACTGTGTTTTACAATCTATTTTTCAAACCTTTGAGTCTAGATTTTTATATTTACTTATTTTATCATGCATATATGTGAAATATATATACATGTATACATTCATATATATACATATATACATATATATGTGTATACATATATATGTATATATATATGTGTGTGTATATATATACATATATGTGTATACATATACGTATATGTGTGTGTACATATATACATATATATATATAACCACAAATGTGTAAAGGACAATTGACATTCTGCAAGGAAGGTTCTAGTTCTACCACATGGTTACCAGCAATCATAGGTTATCAGGCTTAGCAGCAAGTACCTTTACCTACTGAGCTAGCCCAAGAATAAATTGTCAAACGTATTCACTAATTAAACAATGTGAGGTTATATAAGTTATTTAGTTCTATAAAATTATTCAATACATATTTTAAAATCTCATGCACCTATTAAAATGGGCAGTTGTTAGTTTTTATTAAAAATAAATAAAAATTTTGAGTGTAAAAATAAACAAAATGATTAAAATATACATATTATTATAGTTAAGGACTCTGCTATAGTGTCACCTATCCTTATATATCTTCATATATACATACCAATCTATAGGAATATCTATTTGTATAGATAGATATTTTTACTCAAAAAAATATAAAAAACAAAACTCACCCCCCCCAAAAAAAAACTCCTAAATTAAACTGCAATTGCAACAGTTACTCCACTAGAAATAATGTACTCTTTTCACTAGAAATAATAAACTCTTTTCTTTGGACATTTTAGCCTAGAAATATTTTCCTATGTTTAAAATAACATACAACATTTCCCCCTCCTTTTACATTTAAGGAAGAATAACAAATATGTAGCAGGAAAAGCAGTGGCTAACGTGGGCCAATATTCTCAACCTGAAATACCCATTGGAGCCACAGATTACCCTAGACAAAAGAAAGTAAGAAGGGAAAGGTAAGTAGGAAAAGTCACACACAAATCTCAGCTCTGAGATTACCTGAGCTTCTGCAGGAACAGAGACACGCGTCAGGAAACACTACACTGGCTGAGACATGTCTACTAAAACTGGTTCTTCCCTCACCACGTCTGGTTCTCCCAACACAGGGAGCAAGCCGTTTGTGCTTCATGCATTTAGATAATATATAAAACGTAGAAAACTGATGAATCCTGTGTAATATGCTTTTACTCTTGACTAATATTTAAGACAAGAAAGAGGTACAACACACTATGACAAATGGTGGCTGGAGAGACACCTGAGGAGCTAAGAGCATTTGTTGCTGTTGTAGAGGAGCCAGGTTTGATTCTCAGCACCCACATGGCAGCTTACAACCATCTATAACTGAAGTTCCACGGGATTAAACATCTTCTTCGCCACCACTCCATGCACATGATACACACACACACACATATATATACATGCAATCAAACAGAAACAGACATAACAAAGCAAGAATAAGTACATTTTAAACGTCAAAAAGGCAGACAAACTGTAAATAGACACACACACACGTTTAACTAGGTGTATTTAAGAAATTAATACCAAATCCAAAGTGATAAAATTATAAATATGTTAAAAATAAAGACAATCTGCATTACTGATTTTACATTATGCATCAGGCACTAAGGTGGTATGGTGGGGTTTTTATTAATGATTTTTAAAATGTTGTGTCTAAATGCCATTTATCTTAATTGCCGGATTTTGTTTGCTGTTCACTGAAGTCCAGGGAAGTTCCTAACTCATGTCTCCTCTCAGATCAGACTTTGTTTGTCTACAAGCTGACTTCCTAGGAACTCTGTATCAACGATAGTCTGTAAAAAGCAATGCAGATAGAAAAAAAAAAACAAACAATGAGTTAGCAGGGGCATTGTGGGGGCAGAAAGTGGGGAGCAGAAACCTGGGTATATGCTGCTGTTTGCTCTGCTGGCAAACGTCTTCTGATTGTTCCCTGCATAAGACATTTGGACTCTTCCTCAGTGATGAGTGGCATCTTCAAGAGGAGTCTATACCACAGAACTTAGTGTTCCCATTGGATTCCTCTTTACTTCTGTTCTTACTATGTCCTTTTTGTAAACCTTGAGGCATCTGCATCTTGTCTTGCAAAACTAGCCTCCCTGTCCCCCCAAAGAAAGCTGGCTTATCACAACTGTTTCCAAAAAGAGTTAAAAGCGTTCCCTTCAGATGAAATCTCTCACCTATTTCATTTTTCTCCACCCTGCTATAATATATATATATATATATATATATATATATATATATATATATATATATATATATTAAGGGATAAAAGCCCAAGACACATTTGTAAGGGTCAAAAGGCATCCCTTTATATGCCTTTGTCCAACCTGAAATTGATAATTTGCTCTTTCTCATTCACTTCCTAATGCTCGCTAAAAATTCTATCTGAGGTACCAGGAGCAGTTTTATCTCTTTCAAGTGACTTTCTTATTTTTTAATGGTGACCCATGCTCTCCCTCTTTCATCCTTTCCTGTAGCAAATAGTTAGGGGTTTTTCTCTTGATCTCTGTGGGAAGAGAAATATACAGAGGCAAGTCCACAGGAGACTTCGGAGGTCCACGTGTGGTCCTGAAGCAGAGAGCCTGGCCTTGGTGTTGGTCTTACCACACTAGTGATTAGTAGTGGTACCAGAAAACCCTCTCTGTACCACAGAGAGCTTTGAGGAGTGAATCCAGAGCTTAGGTTCACGTTTCCCTGAAACCTACCATAACTTCAGGCAAACAGGGAATCACAGCCTCCAGGTCCTCGGCACTTATTTGGAACTGTCTTATCTTTGAATTTTGCGAGTTACTATGCCTTTCTCTACATGGAATCTGAATATCTGTGCCACCTGCCTGGAAATCAACATCTTTGAAGCATAAATATCCATGGCAAAAGGATTAAGAGTTAAAATCTCTGGGAAGTAATTAAGTCAGGAGGGCTCGGTGATGAAAGTGGTTGTCTTGGTAAGAGAGGCAAGAGCTTGCCTGTCTGACCTTCCTTCTGTGTGAATATATAATGCAAGGCTGTCTCTGGAGTAGGAAGGATGCCCTCACCAGATACTGAATCTGCTAACAGCTTGATCTTGAACTTCCCAACCTCCACACTGGTAAGTTATTGACTTCTGTTATTAAGAATCTACCCAGTCTTAAATATGTTACTACAACAGCCCAAATTAAGGCATTAATGATACTCCTTTACCTATAAAGATTGTCCAAATTCTCCCCTTCTGAGAAATTGAATTAGTGCCTTACTGCCGAGGTAGTTAATCTCTTGCCAAGACACATACAGATGTGAGCCCAAAATGCACCTGCAGGACAGCTTTGCCCTTTCAGGTTCTTGGGGAGAATGTATTCTTAAAGCAGACACATCACATGTCCCCTGGTTCTCTTGCATATATGTTCTGTCTCTGTCTGTCGCTCTGTCTATATATCTTTGTCTTTCTATCTCTCTCATCTTTGACTCTCTTACTCTGTCTTTCGCTCTGTTTTTTGTCTCTCTGTCTTTCTCTGTCTCTTGTCTCTCTTTGCCTCTGTCTCCCTGTCTTTACCCCCACCCCCATCATCTCCTTGATTTTCCCTTCCTTTTTGAATCAATGTTTATGTTTTATAAGCATGGTTGGTGATAATGTCCAGGCCTAATCCAAGATAGTCTCACCTCATGACCCATTATATAAATATATTTGAAAGTCACTTTGGCCATATATGATAAAATATTCATGGGACCTGGAAATAAGAATATGAACATCTTTGGGACTAGTGGTTGTGTTATTCGACTACAGAGATCTTCACTGTTTTTCTGCCATTCAACAAAAGTTTTACACTTCTCTAGCCGCCACACAAGTCTAGTTTTGTCTGGATCAGAGCCAGAGACAGGTGATCAGCCAAGGCAGTCTCCTGTATAAGACATTAGAAGGACAATGTAAATGTAATGAGTCATAGAATATTATATTTGCAGAAAGCCTCCAGGGAAAGAAACCTGTTTGGGTAGTGGGAATACTGTGACAAGCTACTTAAAGAAGAGGAAGCAAGGAAAGGCTCCCCAAGGACACATTCTGGTAACAACATGGCCCCCATGTTCCTTAGGAAATGGTGCTCATTTTCTACATGATATTCCTTTCTCTTTGCAACACTGGCTCAATTGCCTTTCTCAACAAATGTTGCAAAAGTGATGTTCAGTGAGTTAGGAAGGAATGGTTGGGGTTTTCTTCATCCATCGCTCAGGTCACCACCAATACCACATATCAGAGACAGTTGAAGAGAACATGGCATGACAGATTTATTTAACAAGAACAGTATGTGACGTAGAAGTCTTCAGGTGGACTACTCAAAAAAGGAAGAAGGTGTTTGATGCTTATCTATAGATTCACTCAAGTGAGGACAACTATGTAGCAACATAAATGGTAAAAAAATCTGAGATAATGAAACTTGAGTGAGTGGAAAAGCCATCACACACCTGTTTATGCAGCTTCTTCCTTGTCTCTTGGTCCCAGCTACAAATTAAGATTCTGCTCAAGTGAGGTTCTTAAATTTTTTGTGGCCAACATTTTACCGGAAAGGGTGTGATCATTTGTAATATTAGGTTTATGACTAGCTACGAAGGAAAGGTGTTCTAGTCTCTACTACTTGCTTCAGAAAGAATGAGGGATGAGAAACAAGAGGGTGGGTGGGCAGAGAAAGACTTCTTTGTTTCGAAATATCCTTAGCTAACCTCTGTTAGAAGAAAACAAAATAATCAGCCCGGTCAGAGGTCAGCATATTCTATTCGAAGACTGGCTCCCATTTAAGTTGCATCATCTCATCACTGGAAAGAAGATTATTTATCCATATATTTACTGGAAAGGTTAAATGTATAAAATATTTAGAGCAACGACACACTAGAGGAAACACTCATAAGCCATAATGACCTTCTCAACGCTTCATGTGTAAGTGCTATTGAACTGGAAAGAAGGTATATTTCTCAACTCCCAAAGTGGTTTCTACGTGGAGCAGAGTAAAGTTAAAGGTAGCTCTATGTGGTTGTTTATGTTTACCTATAGTGAATGAAAATAAAATTAAAACTTCACTTCATCAATAGGGATAACCTTTGTCTTGGTGATAAGAAACTGTCCAGTATGTTTAATAAACTTCACATGTTATAGAATATTAGAAGGTTCATAGGGAGGTAGAAAAAGACAATGAGTCATTATTTGTGTGGTGAATGGCCATAATAGATCGGATATCACACATATATAACATTCAGGACTCTAAAATGGCTATTTAACTTTGGTTTTGAGTCTTAAAAAAAGTAATGAGTGTTTCACAGGTTGGTTTCCACTATTTAGCACCAGTCACTCTAACCCAATATTGGTGCTAAGGACATCAGTTTCTTGTAATCTATTTAAGACTCTGCATGTACTGAGTGAAGCAAGAAAGGAGTACATAATTAATTCAGGTCATATGCACATTATCAGAACCAGACAATGTGCATCAATATTCTATCTCCGATTATACCTGTCATTACTTCTAGGTCTGTCTGTTCTAGCTCTATGTTTCTCTCTTCTGGCCTCAGTGGTAATGCAGACTTAGAGCTCCAGATTTGTTTTTTTCCTTTTTTATTTTTTTCCCTGTTTGGTTGTTTGAAACAAGGTCTTACACTTGCTGAAGATGACCTTGAACTCACAGTGATCTTCTTACCTCATCCTCTCAAACCTGACAGCAAATGCATGATCCATTGTGTTGGGTTTAGAGTTCTAAATGTAAGCTAACACAAGAATATCTATTCTAGTATTCTACTCCTCTTTCAAGCATTGTTAACCAACCTGTAATATTCCCCTTATTGAGTTGGCAAAAGAATCAGCGTCATGAGAAGGGAAACATAGGAAACACCAGGCACACAGTTAATATCAGCACTTGAATATAGAATTGTTATACCTTGGTCAAGAGATGTTTAGTGTACACACACACACACACACACACACACACACACACACACACACAAAAGAAATCAAAGAAGAAGAGGAAAACCAATTTTCCCATTTAGACAATGCTAATTTCTTTAAGGCACAATCATTCTTCATTTCCTTTTCTCTTTTAATATAAGAAAAAATGCTCTTTCCACAAGAACTCGATGGAGCAACATTGCCACCCAGTGGCTGGCTACATTCATTTTGTGTCTAATTGTTCCCGGCTAAACAGAGAAATTCTTTCACACATAAAAATTGGAAGCCGGATTGCCTATTACCTGCGTGTGCTGGTATTTGGCCTCTCTTGTCACCCTCTTGTTTTCTAAATGATAGATACACAAACAATAGGAGCATTCTGAGAAATGGGAATTGTCTTAAAACAAAACTCACAGCATGCTTTTGCTATCAAACAGCTCAATGACAAGAGTGGTTTCAAGTGAATTTACAAACGAACAAGATGGATTTTTTCCCCCTTCTCATTTGTAAAAGGCTGTAATGGGCAGCAGTTCTCCAGGCTTACTCCTGCACCCCAGAGATACTGCCTCTTAGTTTTTTTCTATTCTCTAATAAATCTAAACGTATTCTGCTTGCAACATTAGAGGAGGAATACGACAGCACTTTCTGTGCAAGGAGGAAAAGGGGTTTCTAAAGGCTATGACAAGTGTTATAAATAGAAGTATTATTTAGTTTAAAGGGAGGCAGGATTTACATTTCCCAAATCGGAGACCACTCAAGCTTTGAGATTCAAGTAAGCAAAATAAATCTTAGGTTTTTGCAGTGTGAAATCAAAGCTCCAACTCTATTAATAGCAGAGGTGAGTAATAGATTTCTTTAGCTTGATGGTGGTAGATTTTTATTGCCCAATCTTCGTGATCTGCATAGCTCACCAACTACTTTTCAAAAGTGAGATGACAGGGAGTCCCCAGGCACCGAAATGGCATGCTATAAGTACTGGAATTTTTCTCCCTTGGAGGGAACTATTTGAAGATCTTGAGACGTCCCCACAGGATTTAAGCCCAAGGAAAGGAAAAAGACGAATTTCTTTTTAACCTTCAATCAATCAGAATGCTCAGAAAATACTATTCTTTTTTTTTTTTAACCAATTGATGCTCTTCAAATTTTCAACACTCAAGCAGAATGGGTTGGTGCTGGATGGATCTCATATTGTTTTATTCCTAAGGAATAAATATGTGGCATAGAAATATTTGCTTTTCTTCACTAGTTATAGTAAATAATTAATGATTCTTGAAAGACAATAAAATTCCTGATCTGGCTTTTATATGTTGTCGAAGGGGTTTCCCAGGACATTTTTAACCTTTGCCTTCTCATTTCATTTAGTTTTTAATTCAGTATTTTATGCTTCATTTTGCTAATAAATATAATTTACTGGAAGAAACTGGCCTCAGGAAAGAAATATATACAGGGAATATTCCACACAGTAAATATTTTCAGCAAAAAAAAAAAAAAAAAAAGAAAAGAAAGAAAGAAAGAAAGAAAAAAAGAAAGAAAGAAAGAAAAGAAGTGAATCTGGGAACATTCAGTTAATTTATCTCACTTCAGTGCACTAGTATGTAGTAATTTCAGTTATAACAAGTTCCATAGTTTATTTTAATATTTAAAACCTCATTGCAAACTGTCCTTAGAAGAGTGAAATTGGATAAACTAGTTTACAGGACGAGAATCTGAGTAAGAGCTTGAGATCTCTTGTCAGCCGAATTGCCTTCAACGCTACTTCAACCAGAGGTTACCAAGGAGTTGGAGTACGTTCCTTAATGCTCCTGAGCCTCAGCCTCCCCTGTACCATAAATCTGTTCTGTTGCTCTAGGAACAGTGGGTACTAACTATGGCAAACAGAGGGAAGAACATTCAGAGTGTGTTATATCTAGCAATGGAGTAAGAAGTCAGCAGAAAAGATGCCAGAAGTTAGTGACTTGTATCTTCAAATTGGAGCACTGGTATCATTCTACAAAATAGGCACACAAAAAAGAAAGAAAGAAAGAGAGAGGGGAAGGAAGGAAGGAAGGAAGGAAGGAAGGAAGGAAGGAAGGAAGGAAGGAAGGGAGAGAGAGAGAGAGAGAGAGAGAAAGAAAGAAAGAAAGAAAGAAAGAAAGAAAGAAAGAAAGAAAGGCCATAATCAAGGAGAAGACCATGAAAAATGTCCTAGGCTGTGAAATCAATGTACCTAACTGTCACTATAACTGGACAATCAGTCCCTTGTGTTGTAGTCTCAGATGATGACATTGCAGTTTTCTAATCTGCAGGGTGGCACCAGCACAGGTAGCTACCTAGCTTACAATTGCTGAATTGTAAGAGGGAGTCAAGTGTGGCATCCATAGCTCATCCTCACTGTGCAGCTAGGATTATTTAATAATATATGAAAAACAAAGGCTAACTGCACCTTTAGTCATTGATAAGACAGTACACATACTTGTGCCTGGCTATTTTCACCCAGGGAAGCAGAGTTTAATAACTGTCAGGTCACACAAAGTTAAACAAACTTCACACAAGATAGAACAAAAGGAAACTTAACCTGAGGAGTCTATAGTAAGTTCTCGAATTTCAGAGTTCTCTTTTTTAACCTATTGATTCTTTGCCATAGATGCTTTCATGTTGACCCTTCCTGGGTAGAAAGCATTGGGGAGGCAATCCCTGCCATCAAGGAGTTTGAATTCTAGTTGAGACGGAACATTCAAATGTTAAATATCTACTGAAGCCAGCCTCTAAGAAAGGTAGGGGAACTTAGGCACAGTAGATCAAACTGCATTGCACGCAGACTGCCAGACTGAACGGGTTTGATTATCAGGATTACCTGATGGAGCTCCTGGGAACTATGAGACCTTGGGCAGATTAGCCTAGCTTCGCTGTTTCTGCCATTTTATATCCAACAGGAAGATAATGTCAATGCTCCTGCAATAGAGGGATTAGGTGGAGCCTGTGGGTTGACATATGCAAAGTATGTGATGTACACTTAGCAAATAAACATTATTAATAGTGTAACCACTACCAAAATTACTCAGAGGCCAGAGAGTTTCAGAACCTTACTGGTAAAAGACCACAGAGGTGTAAATGTGCCTACAATACACATTTACAATTACACAGTCATCCAAGTAGAATCTAGGACAGTAGTTATATCTCAGAACAATGTTTCCTTCATGCTTATTGGATTTTGCTTTATTGGACACCAGGTTTAATAGCCAAGGACAGCCTCAAACTCATTATGTACCTGAGTGAAACTGGCCTTGAATTTCTGACCTTCCTACCTCCATTTCCTGAGTTAGAGCTATTTGTTGCCATGCCTAGATGATAAAGGTCTGCACCATGAATTTGGATACTTGTGAACCACATAAAGATCTACACACGGAGTCAAGTCCTGCATAGTCACTCCAGGTAACAATGGATACATACATGTATCTTTAAAATAAACTTTGGATTTCCAATGATTTTTACATTTTGCTTCCTGTCTCTTCAAAAAGTTAGAAGCCCTCAGATAGGACCTCATTATTCAAGCTGGTAAAGAAGAGTGGGTAAATTGAGGTAAGGGGAACCTACATGATCTCTCTAGTCAAAAACAGCATTCAGCATGAGGAAGTGAGGATGGAATTGACTTTGCTGACCAAAGCAAGGACCATTGGAGATGAGACAAGCTTTCAGCCACTCTAGTCAAGCAGTGCTAATTACCTGGAATGCTGGCCTGTCCCCAGCCTGCTCTTTGTGGCAAGAGACTGGGATATCATAAGTTTACACAGTCTGTGATTGGCTTGCAGATATATCTTGTTTGGAAACACGGTGTACAGGCTTAGAGTGTAGATAGAGCGTAGTTCCACAGAGGAGTATACGCCAGCATCTTGCCACTAAGGTTTCCGTCATTTTCATTTTTAATCCATATGTATTCTTTTATTTCTATCTCTATCCTACATTGCTATTAGAATTTTAAAAATTATTTCTTTCATTTCTAAGATTCTAATAGAACTATATATTTTTACCCCCTCTTTCCTATCTTCAAACCCTGCATGCCCCTTCTTATTCTCTTTCAAGCCCTATTTTTCATTAGTTGTTGTTGTTGTCATGGTGGTGGTGGTGGTGGTGGTGGTGGTGTGTGTGTGTGTGTGTGTGTGTGTGTGTGTGTGTGTGTGTAAACATTTGGTATTGGATAAAGAATTGTGCTCTTCCCTAGGAAACCTGATTTCTCCTACTTTAACATTTGTTAGCTGCATGTAGTTCTCTACATAGGGTTGAGGACTTCCAGGCTTTCCATTCTCTGTGCTGTCATGTCTATCATTTTCCTTGTTCAGCTCACATTTATGCAGTCATTTTGATGAAACTTTAGAGTGCAGCTTCTGAGATTACTCGGAGACAGCCTTACAGTAAACTCCTGATCCTCTGGCTCTTACAATGTGTATTATGTATATGAGTGATTTTCCTTCATGTATGTATGTATGTATGTATGTATGTATGTATGTATACGAAAATCATGCGTGGGACCTATGGAGTCCAGAGGAGAGTTTCAGATCCCTTAGAGTTGGAGTTAAAGATAATTTTGTGCTGCCTGATATGGGTGCTGGGAAGCAAACTGCATCCTCTGCAAGTTCACCATGTGGTCTTAACTGTTGTGCCATTTTTTTCCCCAGCCCCACCAATGGGATTTTTGATCTATGATGATACGGAATTGAAATAGAATGACTGCGTTCAGTGAGGTTTGAGGTATGGAGTTATGGATTTAATTGGGAAATTAATCTTATGCTCTCTCTATATTGATTATCATAGAGGATTCTCTCTAAATGCCAGCACTTTATATGGGCTGTGACTTCTCCAAAAGCTGTATTATTAAGTTTTTATTAGTTATCTACCAAGTTCTATGTAGTTGAGGGTAAGGAATAGTGCATCATTTCCTATGCCCTATTCTGTTCGTCCTCAGAATAAATTCCAGTAAGCTCAAGTGAGATGGGGTCATCAGGTTTGGTAGCAAGTGTCTACACATTGGGCCATTTTGACAAGCCCAGAGGAAAGAGACTTCTTATAAACTGGTGTACGGATGAGGCTTTCCATAGGAAATTCTGAAAGAAACCCTCAAATGTAATCACATACCCTGCCTGCCTGCCTGCCTGCCTGTACACATACTCACTGGTCATCTTTCCTTTATAATAGGGGTTTCCAAACTCCAGTTTTGGAAAAATGTGCAGTCATATGTGTATATATGTGTGTGTGTATGTATGTATGTATGTACACACACACACACTTTGCTTGGTGGATTTTGCAGTTCAGTGACTAGGTTAAATCTGGCAGTGCATCCCTGGAACGTAGGCAAAAGCTAGATTACTACCTGGCCCTTTATAGGAAAAAAATTGCTGATCTTTTCTCTAGAAAACTAATTCCTAAATGGTATCTCTTAAATTAACACTCATAACAGACATTTAGATCACTTTACAGATGCCAGAAACTGCTTAGGAGAAAGTCTGAATGGCCTCGGTTGTAAAACCATAGATGCATTAGAAATAAAATTTTATTCCCCTCCTCCTGAAATTTCTTCCAATTGTTTTCTTTGAAACCATTCTTTGTAAAATGAGATCCTAGGGGCAGTATTAAGATCCTGAGGGTTATTTGGGGATGAAATGAACAGACAATAAAGGGGATTCCTTCAAGTCCTCAGCTCTGATAAAGATTCCAAAGACTTCCACATTACAGACCCATTTCCAGCCCCCGAAAGACTATGTGAACTTACAGGAAGCAATGGAAAATTTTCTTACATTAATCATAGACATCCTGAACTTTTGCTTAGCTGATACATACTTTTGTACATTTTCACAAGAAATTGAAGCTTTGATACTATTACTTTTGTTATATCATTCTTCCTTATAAATTGAATTTGATTTTTCTGGGTTTTTGAGCCCATTAGAGAAATCTTCTGGTTTGTGATTTATGAGTCATTACACAAAGAGCACAGGGCTCCAGTATCAAAATGGGAGTTATGCTCAGAAAGAGAGAGAGAAAAAAAGAACTACAGAGGTTAACAAAGCGTGTTCCACCCTTCTGAAACCTAGTTATCATATTAAAGGCTGCAGATGTTCATTCCCCAATTTTATTAGCTTTCTTCACAATTGGTTAAAAACAGAGAGAAAAGAAATTACAATTCTAATTGTGACTCTACTTAACTAGTGCAAACTGATTTAAGCATGAACATCTGAGAAGCCTGAAAACTCAGCAACCATTTAAAAGTCTATTTGAGCAGTAGATCATAATTCCTGGGAGAGATGGAAAGGTGCTTTATAGTCTAATGCTGCCTTTTGAACTGTATATCACTTTTTCTATTTAGAATTCATTTGAATGCAGAAATCGAGTTAGGTTCCCTTTGTTAGAGACACTCCAAATATTTTGACAGTTATTTAAATACCATATTGACAAGCCCATTGTATTTACTGGCCCTAAAACAAATAATTTCCACATATCCTAAGCTTTAAAACTCTTTTGTACAAATTATTAAAAGATTATAAACTGTTTGTCTGCGCATTTTTAAAGGGAGGGATTTGTGACTTCTTAAAATGGGAAAATATTTGAATAGCAGCTATAATTCTAGTATATTCACAAATCAGTCATTAAAATGCATAGAGCAGAGTTGCTGCAGCTGTATACAGCTTTTATTATTCAGACCGCTAAATGGGTGAAACATATATTTTAATTTAATGTATAATGCACAACTCAGAATGAACCAGAACCCATGACTTCTCCCTTCTCGCTCCTAAAAAGAATCCAGAGATCCTTTGGTGGGCTGGCGATAATTTCTCCTGGACAACAGCCAGTCAAGATTTATTGAATATGCCAACATCTTTGCATAAAACATTGCAGGAGCTGGCAGAAGTTTAGTAAAAAAAAAAAAAAGCAGCTGATAACATTTCTGATATATTCATATATTTTCACTGGGGATTAATTGTTAAGCCTTCAGCTTGGTTTCCAATTATGGCCCAATGAGAACTTCATATCTTCTAGAAAGCTAGCAAAAAAAAAAAAATGGTGTCTCAACATTTTTTTTTCTCATTTGGAAATGGAAGACTTGGGTGATGTCAAGGATATTGAAATATTAGACGAAAAGGAGCTACAAAGCATTGTCGTGGGAAGCTGTGGAAATGGACCCATTAGTAAAGAGCAGGATTTCCTACCATGCAGGAATGAGAGTTCAGATTACCAGCATACATGTGAATGCAGGGATGCAGGGAGTGGTTATATCTCTCTGTAACTCTTGCACCCTTAGTAGGAATCACAGGAAGGAGAGGAAGATCCCTGGAGCTTAACTGCCAAATAATCTAGTAGAATCAGTGACATCCAAGTTCAGTGAGAGAACCTGTCTCAAAAAACTAAGATGGAATGTGTTTGAGGAAGATACCCAGTATTGACCTATGACCTCCACAAGCACCCACGCATGAATGTATATCCACCCAAAGACACATACGCAACATACAGAAAAACACACAGACACAGACTAAAGCACATACAAGCATAAATGCTCTTCTGTCATTGAAGCCATGTTTCCTTAAAATATGTTAAATGGTAAAATGGCTTTATTCAGCAATTAAGCAATACCCTATGTGAACTGGCGGGAGACCTTTCTGAAGGACTCTGAGTAGGCAGTACCACGACCTACTTATTGGTCAAGCTTTCTACATCTCTCAAAGTGTCATCTTCGGCCACTTGAAAAGTAAAACTCTTCCCCTTCTATTTTCATAAAAGCAGAGTCAGACCTGTAACTTCTAAGACTTCACACTTCACACTTGCCTATTTTCTTCACTATTGTGTACTGTTAAATCAGACAGAATTCATTCCTTTCCTCAAGTCTCCAACTAGCTCTCTCTGGAGTTCTGAACTCTTCTTCCACAGGACAAATCTCAGTGGCATCACTTAACTAATTTACTGTGTTTAATCAGAGACTTCAAAAAATAATTTTCCTGGGTCTTTCTATGTCTAGAGATTTATTCTGACAGTCTCTTATAAAGGACAATGTTAGACCTCACGTCAGTTCTGTTGGCTTTTGGATTTATTCAAGTCGGGATCATATCAAGAGGGGATTACATCATTTAGCACTATGGTTAATTTCAAAACAGAGAGGAACAAATTGGGGCTGAGGTTACATGTTCTTGGGAGACTCTGAACTTCATTTGATTGAATTGCTAAAGAAAAATGTGTCATACATTACCGTTTAGAGCTGTGAATGCCCCAAGATTCTCTGTACTCTCCAGGGTACAAGGGTTTTTGGACTGATATCTACTAGAACTTTTAAAAAGGGAGGCTTCCTCTCTCATCGAGACATAACAGGACTTCACAATTAATACAAGGTTCTCTTAAATATCTTCTATTTTCACAAATCATTTCTTTTTTATTAGATATTTTCTTTATTTACATTTCAAACGTTATCCCCTTTCCTAATTTCCCCTCCAAAAATCCCCAATACCCCCCCTTTCCCTGGCCCCCAACCCACCCACTCCTATTCCTGGTCCTGGCATTCCCCTATACTGGGTCATAGAACCTTCACAGCACCAAGGACTCCTCCCATTGATGACTGACTAGACCATACTCTGCTACATATACAGCTAGAGCCACAAGTTCCACCATGTGTATTTTTTTTTTTTTTTGATTCGTGGTTTAGTTCCAAGGAGCTCCATGGGTAATGGTTAGTTCACATTGAAGTTCCTCCTATGGGGCTTCAGACCCCTTCAGCTACTTGAGTACTTTCTCTATCTCCTTCATTGGGGACCTTGTGCTTCATCCAATGGATAACTGTAAGCATCACTTCTGTATTTGCTATGCATTGGCAGAGCCCCTGAGGAGATAGCTATATCAGGCTCCTGTCAGCAAGCTCTTGTTGGCATCTGCCATACATAGTGTCTGGATTTGGTGGTTGTTTATGGGATGGATCCCCAAGTGGGGCAGTCTCTGGATGGTCGTTCCTTCAGTCTCTGCTCCAAACTTTGTCTCTGTAACTCCTTTCATGGGTATTTTGTTCCCCCTTCTAAGAAGGATTCTGAGCTTCTGGGCTTATATCCACTCATCAGTGAGTGCATATTATGTGTGTGCTTTTGTGATTGGGTTACCTCACTTAGGATTATATCATCCAGATCCATCCATTTATCTAAGAATTTCATAAATGTATTGTTTTTAATAGCTGTGTAGTATTCCATTGTGTAAATGTACCACATTTTCTGTATCCATTCCTCTGTTGAGGGACATCTGGGTTCTTTCCAGCTCCTGGCTATTATAAATAAGACAGCTGTGAACATAGTGGAGCATGTGTCCTTATTACATGTTAGAGCATCTTCTGGGTATATGCCCAGGAGTGGTATTGCTGGATCTTCCAATAGAACTAAGTCCAGTTTTCTAAGGAGCCTCCAAAATGATTTACAGAGTGGTTGTACCAGCTTGCAGTTCCAACCAGCAATGGAGAAGTGTTCCTCTTTCTCCACATCCTTGACAGCATCTGCTGTTACCTGAGTTTTTGATCTTAGCCATTTGGACTGGTATGAGATGGAATCTCAGGGTTGTTTTGATTTGCATTTCTGCTATATACTCTGAAGTAGTGACTCTCCTGATAGGACTAGAAGCCTGGAAGCAGTCCCGAGGCAGTTTCACGGAAACTTAACCTCCTGGAACCTTGGCATTCCCATAGCATGTATGCTCCAAACCTGTCCCCAAACCTGTTAATCCGGTGTATGGATCTCTGTGCTCTCCTTCAATATTGTTTTATTATAAATGCCTTTAAGGATTGATTTTGACATACAGCTAAGTTAGATTAGCCTCCACCAATGTTCCAATGTCCTAGGAAGTCCTTGCGCCGACCCTGAGCTTGGAATTCAGTAAGAATGCTACCTATTCAGTAACATTCAAATTTACCTCTAGTAGAGACAGTGAAAGTAATCAGGCATCACAATTTACTTGAATAGAGCTAGTAATCTCAGGGCTAGTCTACATAGTAAGTACTTAGAACAATAGCCGAGTCACTCCCAAACACACTAATATACAATGGCCTAGGAAAAAGGTGGGTTGTGATTTTAGGAGGAAAGAGTTAGTAGAACAGAATTCCCTAGGGCATGTTTTTTACTAGGCCCAGAGGAATAGCATTATCAGGTATTTACTAAAGGACCCCTGGTGGTGGGTTTAAAAATAGACTAGCATTGCATCAGACCACTCAACTGGCTCCTGTGTTTAGCTGATCTTACTTAAAGGTTGTTCCTATTCTCAGTTGCAAACATTGCCTGGCTCCCCATAGCTTTGTATGTATGCATTTTCTTTGTTTTGTAGCAATGTACATTGGCAGATGTATTCGCCTAGATTTCTTGTTTTTCTTCCCTATTAAAAGTCTAGTGCTTGCCTGGGAAAAACACATTCAGATACACACTCTCTGTGTGTCCCTGTCTGTTTGTCATCCGCTCCAAATCCTTGCTCGCCTGTAACCAGTACCCTGAGTTTTCCTGTGGATAGAGGACTTAACTGAGGTCCATCTGCAGCACATTTCTCTGATGAGTAAGGATGTTGAACATTTTTTTTAGGTGCTTCTCGGCCATTCGGTATTCCTTGAGAATTCTTTGCTTAGCTCTGTACCCCATTTTTAATAGGAGTATTTGGTTTTCTGGAGTCTAACTTCTTGAGTTCTTTATATGTATTGGATATTAGCCCCCTATGGGATTTAGGATTGGTAAAGATCTTATCCCAATCTGTTGGTTGCCTTTTGGTCTTTTTGACAGTGTGCTATGCCTTATAGAAGCTTTGCAATAAAAATCCTAGGGTAGCAAAAACTATTCTCAACAATAAAAGAACCTCTGGTAGAATCACCATCCCTGACCTCAAGCTGTATACCACAGAGCAATTATGATTTAAAAAACACAAAACTGCATGGAACTAGTACAGTGACAGACATGTAGATCAATTGAACAGAATTGAAGACCCAGAAATGAACCCACACACCTATGGTCACTTGATCTTTGACAAAGGAGCTAAAACCAAACAGTGGAAAAAACACAGCATCTTCAACAAATGGTGCTGGCTCAACTGGCAGTTAGCATATAGAAGAATGCAAATTGATCCATTCTTATCTCCTTGTACAAAGCTCAAGTCTAAGTGGATCAAAGAACTCCACATAAAACCAGAGACACTGAAACTTATCGAGGAAAAAGTGGGGAAGAGCCTTGAAGATATGAGCACAGGGGAAAGATTCCTCATCAGAACACCAATGGCTTGTGCTGTAAGATCAAGAATCGACAAATGGAACCATAAATCATTTCTAAGTCCATCAGTGACATATTCAATATCTACATGGAATCCATAATGTACTGAGTTATTAACAATGTATCTACTATGTTCAGAAAGGGATTTGTAAGTTCCTTGTATTAAAAGAGATAAATCATATATACTTAATAAACAAAAGGCATTCAGGACCATGGAGAAGCAGCATGCACCATGTATCTATTATGCTGCCCCCTGGGACTCCCAGAATAGAAATTGGGTTTGACACTTGACTTAATGTTTTATGCTGAAAGTAGAAAGCCACATAAGATCTACACAAAGTGTGATTTTGCCTAATTTTTACAAACATCTTTATTAATTGTTCCTCATATCTATGTGATGTAGTAACTCAAACAATTAGATTTTAAACATCCCAGGCTTCACAATGTCAACTTTATCATAAAATGCACACGAAAGGAATTGGAGAGGTGAGTGATATTTTCCTTAAGACTTAAGCATTCTATATTAACTACAGAAGATGCTGATCCTACTACTGCCAAGACAATTCCTGATAATTGGGAATTGATTTTATTCTACTTCTTTGGAATCCTTATCATCTGGCTGTTTTCTGTGTTGTGCACTCAGATTCACTTCCTTGACTTTCTGTATGTAATTGCTGTAAAACAAGGGCAAGATGTTTTCCATTTAGCGTCATGCATTCCCTCCATCTTCCAGGTCCTTTTAAATATCAAGGACAGAGCAGACTTCCTTCTCACACAGGATTCTGAATCTGCACATCCCCTTGTATTTACATAAAGGACATTATCAATAGAAGTGTGTGCCAAATTCAGATTTTCTCCCTTTTTTTTCTTTTTTGCCTATTCTCTTTTTTAAATTAGATATTTCCTTCATTTACATTTCACACATGATCCCCTTTCCTAGCCCCTTCGAAAATCCCCTCTCCCCTCTCCTCTCACACTGCTCACCAACAAACACACTCCTGATTCCTGGCCCTGGCATTCCCCTACACTGGAGCATAGAGCCTTCACAGAACCAAGGGATTCTCCTCCCATTGATGACCAACTAGGCCATCCTCTGATACATATGCAGCTAGAGCCATGAGTCTCACCATGTGTTTACTTTGATTGGTGCTTTAGTACCAGGGAGCTCTGGGGGTACTGGTTAGTTTATATTATTGCTCCCTTATGAAGCTTCAAACCCCTTCAGCTCCTTGCGTACTTTTTCTAGCTCCTTCATTGGGAACCCTGTGCTCAATCCAATGGATGGCTGTGAGCATCCACTTCTGTATTTGAAAGGCACTGGAAGGGCCCCTCAGGAGATAGCTATATCAGGCTTCTGTCAGCAAGGTCTTGTTGGCATCGACAATAGTGTCTGGTTTTGGTGATAGTTTATGGGATGGATCCCAGGTGGGGCAGTCTCTGGATGGTCATTCCTTCAGTCTCTGCCCTGAACTTTTTCTCTGCAACCCCTTCCATGGGTATTTAGTTCCCCCCTCTAAGAAGGGTTGAAGTATCCACATGTTGGTCTTTCTTCTTGAGTTTCATGTGGTTTGTGAATTGTATCTTGGGTATTCTGAGCTTTTGAGCTAACATCCACTTACAAGTGAGGGCATATAATGTGTGTTCTTTTGTGATTGGGTTACCTCACTTAGAATGATATTGTCGAGATCCATCCATTTGTCTAAGAATTTCATAAATGTATTGTTTTTAATATCTGCTTAGTACTCCATTGTGTAAATGTACCACATTTTCTGTATCCATTCCTCTGTTGAAGGACATCTCGGTTCTTTCCAGCTCCTGGCTATTATAAATAAGGCTGCTATGAACATAGTGGAGCTTGCATCCTTATTACACGTTAGAGCATCTTCTGGGCATATGCCCAGAAGTGGTATTGCCGAATCTTCCAGTAGAACTATGTCCAATTTTCTGAGGAGCCTCCAAACTGATTTCCCAAGTGGGTGTATAAGTTTGCAATCTCACCAGCAATGGATAAGTGTTCCTCTTTCTCCACATCAACACCAGCATCTGCTGTCACCTGAATTTTTGATCTTAGCCATTCTGACTGGTGTGAGGTAGAATTTCAGGGTTGTTTTGATTTTTATTTTCCCGATGACTAAGGATGTTGAACATTTTTAGGTGCTTCTCAGGCATTTGGTATTCATCAGTTGAAAATTCTTTGTTTAGCTCTGTACCCTGTTTTTTAATAGGATTATTTGTTTTTCTGGAGTCTAACTTCTTGACCTGCAGAGTTCTTTTTATATATTGGATAGTAGCCCTCTATCAGATTTAGGATTGGTAAAGATCTTTTCCCAATCTTTTTGTTGTCTTTTTGTCTTATTGACAGCGTCCTTTGTCTTACAGAAGATTTGCAGTTTTATGAGGTCCCATTTGTCGATTCTTGATCTTATACCACAAGCCATTGGTGTTCTGATCAGGAATTTCTCGTCTGTCTCATATGTTCATGGCTCTTCTCTACTTTCTCCTCTATAAGTTTCAGTGTCCCTGGTTTTATATGGAGTTCTTTGATCCACTTAGACTTGAAATTTGTACAAAGAGATAAGAATGGATCAACTTGCACTTTTCTATATGCTAACTGCCAGTTGAGCCAGCACCATTTGTTGAAGATGCTGTCTTTTTTCCACTGGATGGTTTTAACTCCTTTGTCAAAGATCAAGTGACCATAGGTGTGTGGGTTCATTTCTGGGTCTTCAATTTTGTTTCATTGATCTATCTATCTGTCACTGTACTAGTACCATGCAGTTTTTATCACAATTGCTCTGTGGTATACAGCTTGAGGTCAGGGATGGTGACCAGAGGTTCTTTTATTGTTGAAAATAGTCTTTGCTATTCTATTGTTTTGTTATTCCAGATGAATTTGCAAATTGCCCTTTCTAACTCTGTGAAGAACTGAGTTGGAATTTTGATGGGGATTGCATTGAATCTGTAGATTGCATTTGGCAAGATAGCCATTTTTACTATATTAATTCTGCCAATCCATGATCATCAGAGATATTTTCTTCTTCTGATATCTTCTTCCATTTCTTTCTTCAGATACTTGAAGTTCTTATCATACAGATCTTTTACTTGCTAAGGTAGAGTCACACCAAGTTATTTTACATTATTTGTGACTATTGTGTAGGTTGTTGTTCCCCTAATTTCTTTCTCAGCCTGTTTATCCCTTGTGAAGAGAAAGACCACTGATTTGTTGTAGTTAATTTTATATCTAGCTACTTCACTGAAGTTGTTTATCAGGATTAGGAGTTCTTCGTGAAATTTTGGGGGTCACATGTATACTATCATATCATCTGCAAATAATGAAATTTTGACGTCTTCCTTTTCAATTTGTATCCCTTTCATCTCTTTTTGTTGTCTAATTGCTCTGGCTAAGACTTTTAGTACTACATTGAATAGATTGCAGAGAGTGGGCAGCCTCATCTATTCCCTGATTTTAGTGGGATTGCTTCACATTTCTCTCCATTTAGTTTGATGTTGGCTACTGGTGTGCTGTGTATTGCTTTTATTATGTTTAGGTATGGGACTTAAATTCCTGATCTATCCAAGTCTTTTATTATGAATGGGTGTTGGATTTTGTCAAATGCTTTCTCAGAATCTAATAAGCTCATCATGTGGTTTGCCTTTGAGACTGTGTATATAGTGTATTACGTTGATGGATTTCTGAATATTGAACCATCCCTGCATCCCTAGGATGAAACTTACTTGATCATGATGGATGATTGTTTTGATGTGTTCTTGGATTCGGATTGTCTCTTTCCTCTTTAGTCTGGGTTTTACTTCTTACCTGAATTATCCTAATTTCTGCCTCCACAATTCCTATTGTCAACAACATATTGAGTTTATTTCTACCAGACTTAACATTCATTTTTTACTAGTTATTTTATTTATTTATATTTCAAATGTTATCCCCTGTTCTGGTTTCCCCTCTGCAAACCCTCTATTCCATCCTCCCTCCCCCTGCTTCTATGAGGGTGCTCCTCAACCCACCCACACCTGCCTCACTGCCCTAGCATTCCCCTATCCTGGGACATTGAGCCTCTACAGGATCAAGGAACTCCCCTCCCATTGATGCCAGATAAGGCCATCCTCTGCATATGCAGCTGGAGCCATGGGTCCCTTCATGTGTCCTCTGTGGTTGGTTTGAGCAATGGTGTCTGGGTTGGTGTTGTGGTGATGGGGTGGATCACTAGGTGGGGAAGACAATACATGGCCTTTCCTTCAGCCTGTGCTCCACTCTTTGTCCTTGCATTCTGGAGGTTCCTCAGAAAAATGGAAATATTTCTACCTGAAGACAGAGCTACAGCATTCCTGGGTATATACAAAAAAGATGCCCCAATGAATAACAAGGACACATGCTCCACTATGCTCATAGCAGCCTTTTTTAATAGCCAGAAGCTGGAAACAACCCAGATGTCCCACAACAAAAGAATAGATACAGAATATGTGGTACATTGAAATTTGTAGGCAAATAGTTGGAACTAGAAAATACCCTGAGTGAGGAAATCCAGTCTCAAAAGAACATACATGGTATGTGCTCACTGATAAATGGATATTAGCCAAAGAATCTCGAAATACTCACGATACAACTCACAGACCATAGCAAACCCAAGAAGAAAGACCAAGGTGTGGATGCTTCAGTGTTACTTAGAAGGGAGAAGAAAATAATCACAGGCAGTAGAGGAAGGGAGGAATCTGGGAGGGAGAAAGGAGGAAGAGGGGGAAGGGGGCAGGAGCACATAATGGAAGAGGATGGGGAGAAGTACAGACAATCAGGAATTTGAACAGAGATGTGTAGTAGTGGGGGATGGGTAACTGGGGGTAGCCACTAGAAAGCCCCAGATGCCAGGATCTAAGAGGTTCCCAGAACCCAACAGTGATGACATTAGCCAAAATACCTAACAAAGGGGAGACAGCATGTACTGACCATATCTAGTGGATAGGCCTAGATGTAACAATCTAAGGAAAACTGGATTGTCCTCTCAAGACCTTTATCAGCCTTAATTGACCTCATGTCTAGGTATTGTGCCATGTATTGTCACTCAGGCACAAACTCACACGCATCTGATCATTCAAGATCAGTGCCATAATGTCATTGCTCTGAACATCATTCCTCAATTTATCCACCGATTAATACTAATATTTACCTCTCTCTTACTCAATGCCATGCAAATAATGATTCATCTGCGGAGATGGAGACCTGGACACTGTAAGGTACATTAAAGTTATTCATTTGGTTTTGCCTCCCATGCTAAAATGGTCCCTTGCTCAAGAGCGTGTGTTGGTTTATTTCTCTCCAAATTCTTGTTAGCGCCATTTTCTTTTGAGCTCTTGTTAATGTGGTAAATATACAATAAAAGTCTAGCAAATTAGCATGTTACTCTCATGATATTATTTGGCTATTGATCCCAAATATGTATGCATGATCAAATTTATAATATATTCCAATAGTATAACAAACTGCCCTCGGCTTTATAGAACATGCCATAGGTTTATTTTCACTGACCCTTACAATGTATTTATTTGTTTAGTGATTTACACTAAAATTCAGAAAATAAATATAAGTCATAATTCTGAACAAAACCCCATCAGTATTTATAAATTGACTTTTTGACACAATCAATATTCTGTTCTGTGCATTTTTTTCTCTATCAACACATTTTTAAATCACAACCACTATGAGAAAGGCATTCACCCTATTGTTTTCTATTAGGAAATTGCAAGTACATGCATGTTAATACTTTGTGCAGTTCTTTGAGCATACCAGCAGACAGGTCTTGATCTAAACAACATGAGTCCTGTGTGCTTCCACAGCCTGATAATCAGAGGAGCATTTTATGTTGTGATTGCTTATGTATATGTATGTTTCACTTTTGTTTTTAACATAGCAAATTAAAGGTATCTGGGGTAGATGTTGCCTGTCTAGATACTCTGAAGCAAACACTTGTTTGTGAATCTGTCTATGAACCAAGAGAGAGAGGGAGGTATTGGGAACAAGAAGGAAGCTGTCTGAAAGCATCTTTATGTTTCCCACACAGTGTATGGAGTGCCTCCCACTTGGACTCTAAAGAAAAAGCCAAGACCAGATTTCAGTTTGTAGTGTGTCTCTTTCAGACCTGGCTAATAAGTTTAGTCTATATCTTTGGCACAGTACCTACTTTGGTGTCATGCTTAATTAAAGTTCATGCTAATTAATGATAAAGTAGGTAAATCAGAACCTTGAGATTTAACTTCTCTATCCCATCTACTCTCTCCCTCTCTTTCTGTCGGCCTGATTGAAACTATGCTCATTATCTTTCTGCAATTAATTCCTTATTCCTGAGGCTCATCCTGTTTCCCCCAGGGATGGACTTCCTGGATAGAAGACCTCATCAAGATGATTAGGTCACACCACATTCTCCAATTAAACAACAGTTAGGTATTGATTTCTACTGAGAAATGGAAATGATTTGCAGACCTGTTACAGACAGGGCTATCCTTCGAAGAGGTTACCATTTTAAAGTTCTATTTCTAGAGAATTACTTGGCATTTTCTTAAGGTCAGGTGGGATACCAGAGTGCTAACTATTTAAGAAGACAAATCTGTGACTTATTGCCATTAGAGAGTGCTTTCTGGGCTATTGTTAAAGCTTTCCATATAGACAAAAGTATTAAAAGTTTTCATGTATGAATAATGCACTATTCGAGGAAAATCACAGCATATGTCTTCAATGTTTGTTTTACTTGATGGCTTCAGTGGAATAAGCATACTTTCTCCTCTTCTATTCTCGTCTCTTCTCTCAGTTTCTTAATTTCCATGGCCAAATGGACTCTGATGTGTTTTTGTTGCTGTCACATCCTTTCTGTATCTGTAGGAGTGCCTCAAAGTAAAATAAATTCAATTTTACCTAGTCCCATTTTAGGGCTAATGTTTATTTTTAATGTATTTTTGTGAAATTTCATAAATTTATAAAAATGATAATATTCACTCTCTATTTTCTTTATTCAATTCAGTTGACTCTTCATTATATCCTGCTTTTAACTTTGCAACAGTTCTTTATATTTTTGTTAACCCACTTAGTAAAATTTGTCCTTCCCATGTACCTGAGTGTGGAGCTGTGGACTCGAGCAATAATCAGACCTCAAAAGAAAAATTGGTGTCTTTTGTCTAGCAGACATCAGCTTTAATGCTTGATCTCGTATAGGTCTTGTACAGGTAACCACATGTACTTATAATTCATGAGCTCTGCTAAATCATGAAGTCATTTCATAATATTCCTTTCAATATATACAAATGTTAATTATTATTATTTGTGAAATGATTGTCATGTGTTTTAGCATTTTCACATAACATATACAATAAATACATTACCAAAAAGAATGAAGAAAATGTTGTTACATTTTATATATAACCAATATCATGTCATATTTACTGAAGGTTTTGTACCATTTTATTGGAATACCAAATCTAACTAAAATAATCTATTTCAAAATTCAAAACTGTGATTATCACAGTTTCACTTAGTCCTTTCTCTCTCTCTCTCTCTCTCTCTCTCTCTCTGTCTCACTTTCTCTCTCTGTCTCTCCCCCTGTTCCCCCCCTCTGTGTGTGTCTCTCTCACCCTCAACTTCATTAACCTATATAGAATAGCACTCATAATCTCATAATCTTCAGAGTGGACTATGATCATTGTATGTGACACATGGAAGTAGAAAATGAACCAAGGAAGAATGATTCTGGGGTGTAGATGCTCAAAAAATATCTATCGAAATGACTGGAGAAATATCTGTTTTGATGTGTTAGTCACAGAGGAAGTCACTGGTTCATATTTTTTAAAAAAAACTGTTGATCAAGGATTAATTCTAAGCAGCCTTCTTCATTTTCAAACAAGCATATTGACATAGAACACTAGCAATGTGCTAAGCTATCCTACAAGAGGAATATCTGAATCACATATAATATCAGGGTTATCTTTCAGATTTTTCTGTTCCCCAACAAATGGCTCTAGATTAATAGAAGGACCCCTTAAATGGGATGTTCTTTATTTGACCATATTTGGTTAGCCTGAATTGCCAACTTGACACAGCCTAGAGTCACCTGAGAGAAGTCTCAGCTAAGGAAATGCCTGTATGAGATTGGGCTGTTGGCATGTTTGTGGGGTCTTGTCTTCATTATTAATTAATATGTTAGAATCTGACCACTGTAGTAAGCACCATAGCTTCCTAGGAAGGTGGTATTGGAATACACATGCACACACACACACACACACACACACACGCACACATGCACACCCATGGTAGCTAAGCATAAGCAAACTATGAAGCAAGCCAGCAAGCAGCATCCCTCATTAGTCCCTGCCTCTATGTCCCTGCCTTGAGTATTGCCCTATCTGTCTTTGGTGATAGACTATTATGTAGATATGTGAACCTGATAAACCCTGTCCACTCTTAAATTTCTTTTGTCCTGAGTTTTTTATATCACAATGACAGAATGAAACTAAAACATATCATAGAAACTGCATAACACTGAAGATGAAGTTGCGAAACAAAAAAAGAGCAATTTCTTTATATATATAATGAATTCTTTTGTAATTTGATGTATTACATATATTATTTTATACATATTATCCACATCCCTTTAATTTTATATAAGATCAATTCACATTTCATCAGCTTGAGCTTCCTATCTACAAGTAAATTTTTACCCTCTGGCTTTGAGTGGAAAAGACATGCTCATTTGACTTCCCACAAACATAAAGCAGCCTTTGTTTTTAAAGCTGCAATTATGAAAAGTCAGGTTATAGAAGATAGGAAGTTTACTTATGAAAAGTAGAGTCCAGTCACAATTTCTTGGTTGGGGGGGGGGTGTGGGGGGGAACGAATCTAGCTTCTGAGAACATCTGTTTGTCAAACTAAATATCTGAGCAAGATTTTAGAGGACATCGTCCTGGAACAGCTAAACAATCTCATTCCTGGAGTTATTTAGAAAAGAATCCACTCTTTGAAAGTAAGTTCTACTTATGGGATCCCAAAGCAGTGGTTATGCTGTTATAAACATGAAAGGTTTCTATATTATGAATTCCACTGGCCACTATCCAAATTAGGAAGAAAAGAAAACGCTTGGCTTTTAAGATGCTCATCTACTTTTGAATTTAAGAAATAAGAAATCAGAGGCCTGGAGGGCATCATCCTGAGTGAGGTTACACATTCACAAAGGAACTCACACAATATGTACTCACTGATAAGTGAATATTAGCCCAAAACCTAGGATACCCAAGATATAAGATACAATTTCCTAAACACATGAAACTCAAGAAAAATTAAGACTGAAGTGTGGACATTATGCCCCTCCTTAGAAGTGGGAACAAAACACCCTTGGAAGGAGTTACAGAGACAAAGTTTGGAGCTGAGATGAAAGGATGGACCATGTAGAGACTGCCATATCCAGGGATCCACCCCATATTCAGCATCCAAACGCTGACACCATTGCATACACTAGCAAGATTTTATCGAAAGGACCCAGATGTAGCTGTCTCTTGTGAGACTATGCCGGGGCCTAGCAAACACAGAGGTGGATGCTCACAGTCAGCTAATGGATGGACCACAGGGCTCCCAATGGAGGAGCTAGAGAAAGTACCCAAGGAGCTAAAGGGATCTGCAACCCTATAGGTGGATCAACATTATGAACTAACCAGTACCCCGGAGCTCTTGACTCTAGCTGCATATGTATCAAAAGATGGCCTAGTCGGCCATCACTGGAAAGAGAGGCCCATTGGACACGCAAACTTTATATGCCCCAGAACAGGGGAACGCCAGGGCCAAAAAGGGGGAGTGGGCGGGTAGGGGAGTGGGGGTGGGTGGGTATGGGGGACTTTTGGTATAGCATTGGAAATGTAAATGAGCTAAATACCTAATTAAAAAAAAATTAAAAAAAAAAAAGATCTCCTGACTTGATACAGGCTAATCTTGTTTCTAGTTGGATGTTAGCCAAATGACTTTGAATCTCTGAAGAAACCAAATAAAGTCTGTAAAGGCCTCAAAAAAAAAAAAGAAATCAGAGGCAAAAATGTATATGATGTTTCTGGAAGCAATGCTTTTGGCCTTGTCCGTATGCAATGTTAGCAAGCATATTAGGTCAAATACTTCAGTGAAGAAAACAGCTGAGTTAGAAGGGGACATTGCACAGTATTGATGTGATGTACTTGAACATTGTACATTAGTTATTAAACTTTCCTTATCAAAATAAACCTGAGTGTAGAGGCTGTTTGACCTCCAAAGTGCACATCTGTGGTTACTGCCACCTGTATCAACTTCTGGAACCATTTTCTCATAACAGCTTTCCATTTGGATATCATCCTATCATTATATTAAGTATTGTGTATATGATCAGAATTCCATATCTGTCCCCAGTTCCAAGGTAAGGTAAGTGACCCAGAATTCCCACTAGAACATGTATTTTTCCTGTTAACATAAAAAATGACTACCAGACTATAATTGGTCCAATTAGAGTCAGCTTGGGACATTTTTGGATGCTGGAAAAATGAAGCTTGTCACTTTCATTAACTATAATGAGTGAAGCATCTTTGTCTGGCTATGAGAGTCATCATACAGCCACAGTGGGACAAGTCACATTGATAACAGAGCCAATATATGTAGAAACAATGATGGTCATCACAGAAGTTGAGGACTAAGAAACATCATCTGAACTTCTTGAATCCAGTCACACACAAGCCATCCATGAATCTTAGTGTCTTTACTTAATCAGTCAGTAACTTACCACTTCTATTTTTTATTAGACATATTTAAATTTGAATCTTAGAGTGGTGTCTAACACAGGTAATTATCATTTGTATGTCTTTAGACATGTTTGTGCTTTTGAAGGATTTTGTGGGAAGCAAATATATAGACATAGATATTAACATAAATATATATGTATATGTATTTGTACGTGTATACATATATACATGTATGTATGTATATATACAACAAATATATATATACATATATATATATAATTATATATTATATGTATACTGATTCTATGTACGTGTGTGTCTAAAGAAGTAGCGTGTGCATGAGCACAGTTTATGTCCAGTTGACTGTGAGTTACATGGTGAATAATACATAATAAGAAACACAAAGAGTTTGAAACACTTCTATGAATACCAAGCAAAAGTTAGAAAGGAGGAGCCAGCAAATGTGATAACCTTGCATTCTGGCTATTCCTCTTGCTTTTCAGGTATAGAAAAACCAGTTTAAAGTCTGAAGTGACAAGGCTATGAGCAGGGAGGAGTAATGGCTTAGGTCATGTCCATTCGTGTCAATCACTTTCTTATTCTGAGGTATAGTATTTCAAAATAAAAAGCCCAAGACACATAGGGAAAGCAAAATAGGTCACCTGGGCCACAGTGAGTCTTTCAGGAAAACCTGTTCTGGCAGAATGAGGCTAAAGTGACCTAAACTTGTATAAAGCTATCATTTGACTTGTGTGTAGAATCAGTAGAATCAATTTGTACCTTTCTGTTACAGTTCTATTATGGCCTATTTTTTTTATACTTCTCTACTGTGGAAAGAAATCAATAATGACACAAATTATTTTACTTATTTTCTGCTGGTGGATAATTTGAGAATCAGCAATTAAAATGATGTGAACACATTAAATATTACAACTACAGATATTTCTGAAACTCTATAGAATGCAAATTCTCTCCTTTGGACTTATCATCAGGAAATAAGGTCAAATCTGACATGTGTTCAACAGTCTTATCAATACAACTGGGTTAAAATAAAGAGAAGAAAATTATTTATCTGCTTTGGAAGCATATGTAATTTAAGTGACATTCAAGATTCTATAATATGCCCATTAATAATTTGTTTTATTATTTCTCAAGGAAAATGTACTTATGGCATGAACATACTTATAAATATATGCCATTCAACCAGGAAACATATGACTGTATAATGCCAACAAAAAGACTTTAATCCAGAACATGCTATGGAGGCTGCTAGATAACTAAAAGCATCAATCTAGCAGTGACCCCGGCATGCTGAAGTTCCAACCTGTCCAGCAAGATGTAAAAGCTGATGCCGTAGTGGCACAAGGGTTGTAGGGGTAACCAGCTGTTTGTTCTAGATTATATTTGAGGTTTGCTTCACAGAAAGGAATTCAAATCTGGCACTGTAAACTTAGTAAAAATCATGTGACTAGGGAGGTAATAGGATAAACCTATTATTGTGAGGTTGCTAAGTAGACATGCTATTCAACTGCCTTCTAAATAACTTTGCTTACATGCATAGGTTAATGCTACCTCAACCTTGGCCAGAAAAAACTTTTCTCCATAGTAGACAGCAGTTAATCCAGAGATGCATAATTGGTCAGAGTGCTGAGGACAAATGACTATTGAACCCTTGATTTCAGATAGAACTTCGATATCAAAACTCCTCCAATACTCCAAAGCTTAAGAAACATCACAGAAGACATATCTGAAAGAATATAAGAGCTGGAGGATGGGAACAACATGATAGGTACACTCATAAAATCACTACATAAGCTAAACAGTGCTGCTGATTGAATATATAAGATCAAGCCAACAAGATCACTTGAGGGTGGTAAAAGGGTAGGCAGATGTGTTAGGAGTAGATAAGTTTGAGATCCATTGTTCACATGTATGAAATTGTCAAATAATAAATAAAGAACATTATAAGTAAAAGTGGTTTAGGATTTTTCTAATGCTGGCCATTAACAAAATACAACATAATACTTGTCATTCAAACTTGTACTCAGTTTTAAAAGCATAGTAGAGTTTGATGGGAACATCAAAAGTTGTGTACTTAGCTTTGGACTCAACTTATAAAACCATGAGAATAAGAAACAGGATGCATAGATAGGTGAATTTAGTTGTTCATACTAAGTTATCAACTTGAAGTACTATGAGTAGAAAAGAGTCAAACTAAAGTGTGTGTGTGTGTGTGTGTGTGTGTGTGTGTGTGTGTGTGTGTGTGTGTGTGTGTCCTGGTGTCTGTGTAGTTGTCAGAAAGCAACTTCTTTAAATCAACTCTCTCTTCCTACCACATGGGTCCCCAAACTCAATCATGAGGCTTGGCAACAAGTGCCTGTACATACTGAGCCATTTATTCAGCCCTGTAGTTAAGTATTAAATAATTTAGCAAAAATAAAAAAAAATTCATTAAAACCCAAGTGTTGAACAAACAAACACCCACAATACTTTATTTGCACACACAGGAAACTAAGTAAGACCACCTTTGGCAGTAAATGTCAGTTCCCCATGACTGTCAGGAATACCTAACAGCTGACAAAGCAACTGGCCTCCTGCACCTTTTTCATACTGTTACAGAGATCTCATTCTGCTCCTCATAACCTCCATTGAAAAAAAGCATAGTGTAGAAGATAGGCCAAGTTTGCTCAGTATAATGGAAGATGCTTAGATTGGATAAGACCATTCAGAGAACATCATTTTCTCATCGAATGATATTGAATGTGCAAGTATCTCTGTGGTAGGACAGAGTCCAAAAATCGTATAGCTGGGTTATACGGAAATTGCACTTTTAGGTTTTAATTTTTTGTTTTTGCTTTTTTGTTTGTTTGTTTTTGAGAAACCATCATACTTATTTTTATACTAGCTGCATCATTTTGCATAATTATCAACAGTAAATTAGGTTTCCCTTGTTCTGCATTCTCATCTGTGTTTGTTGTCATTTTTCTTAAAGGAAGTCATTCTTCTAACTTGGTAAGATGGAATCTCAAAGCAACTTGAATTGTCATCTCCATCATAGCTAAGGATGTTGGACATACTTTAAGTGTTTACTACATTTTTGTGTGTGTGAATAGTTAATTCGGTTTTTTGTTGCTCAAATTTCAAAAATCTGTTTATGTGTTTTCTTGTTTAGTTTTTGTTGTTGTTTGTTTGTTTTCAGAGAAGGTAATAGGACTGGGATGTTATGAAAAGAAAGCATGCTATGGACCCGAGCTCCTTTTCTTTTAGAATGTGCAGCTCTTATCATACAGATCTTTCACTTCCTTAGTTAGAGTCACGCCAAGGTATTTTATATTATTTGTGACTATTGAGAAGGGTGTTGTTTCCCTAATTTCTTTCTCAGCCTGTTTAACCTTTGTGTAGAGAAAGGCCATTGACTTGTTTGAGATAATTTTATATCCAGCTACTTGATTGAAGCTGTTTATCAGGCTTAGGAGTTCTCTGGTGGAATTTTTAGGGTCACTTATATATACTATCATATCATCTGCAAAAAGTGATATTTTGACTTCTTTCTTTCCACTTTGTATTCCCTTGATCTCCTTTTGTTGTCAAAATGCTCTGGCTAGGACTTACTATATTGAATAGGTAGGGAGAGAGTGGGCAGCCTTGTCTAGTCCCTGATTTTAGTGGGATTGCTTCCAGCTTCTCACCATTTACTTTGATGTTGGCTATTGATCCATCCCTATCTCTTTGTACTAAGGTCAAATCTAAGTGGATTTACTGGTTTGCTGTAGATTGCTTTTATCATGTTTAGGTAGGGGCCTTGAATTCCTGATCTTTCCAGGACTTTTATCATAAATGGGTGTTAAATTTTGTCAAATGCTTTCTCTGCATCTAACTTCAAGTCTCTGAAGAAAGAAATTAAAGAAGATCTCAGAAGATGGAATGAACTCTCATGCTCATGGATTGGCAGGATCAATATAGTAAAAATGGCTATCTTGCCAAAAGCAATCTACAGATTCAATGCAATCCCCATCAAAATTCCAACTCAATTCTTCAACGAATTAGAAAGGGCAATTTGCCAATTCATCTGGAATAACAAAAAACCTAGGATAGCAAAAACTCTTCTCAAGGATAAAAGAACCTCTAGTGGAATAACCATGTCTGACCTAAAGCTATACTACAGAGCAATTGCGATAAAAACTGCATGGTACTGGTATAGTGACAGACAAGTAGACCAATGGAATAGAATTGAAGACCCAGAAATGAACCCACACATCTATGGTCACTTGATCTTTGACAAGGGAGCAAAAACCATCCACTGGAAAAATAACAGCATTTTCAACAAATGGTGCTGGCACAACTGGTGGTTATCATGTACAAGAATGCGAATTGATCCATCCCTATCTCTTTGTAATAAGGTCAAATCTAAATGGATTAAGGAACTCCACATAAAATCAGAGACACTGAAACTTATAGAAGAGAAAGTAGGGAAAACCCTCGAAGATATGGGTACAGGGGAAAAAATCCTGAATAGGACAGCAATGGCTTTTGCTGTAAGATCGAGAATCGACAAATGGGACCTCATAAAATTGCAAAGCTTCTGCAAGGCAAAAGATACCATCAATAAGACAAAAAGGCCACCAACAGATTGGGAAAGGATCTTTACCTATCCTAAATCAGATAGGGGAACAATATCCAAAATATATAAAGAACTCAAGAAGGTGGACTCCAGAAAATCAAATAAACCCATTAAAAAATGGGGCTCAGAGCTAAACAAAAAATTCTCACCTGAGGAATACTGAATGGCTGAGAAGCACCTGAAAAATGTTCAACATCCTTAATCAACAGGGAAATGCAAATCAAAACAACCCTGAGATTCCACATCACACCAGTCAGAATGGCTAAGATCAAAAATTCAGGTGACAGCAGATGCTGGTGAGGATATGGAGAAAGAGGAACACTCCTCCATTGTTGGTGGAATTGCAAGCCTGTACAACTACTCTAGAAATCAGTCTGGCGGTTCCTCAAAAAATTGGACACAGTACTACTGGAGGATCCTGCAATACCTCTCCTGGGCATATATCCAGAAGAAGTTCCAACCAGTAAGAAGGACACATGCTTCACTATGTTCATAGCAGCCTTATTGATAATAGCCAGAAGCTGGAAAGAGCCCAGATGTCCCTCAAAAGAGGAATGGATACAGAAAATGTGGTACAGTTACACAATGGAGTACTACTCAGGTATTAAAAAGAATGAATTTATGAAATTCCTAGGCAAATGGATGGACCTGGAGGGCATCATCCTGAGTGAGGTAACCCAATCACAAAAGAACTCCCATAATATGTACTTACTGATAAGTGGATATTAGCCCAGAAATTTAGAATACCCAAGATATAAGATACAATTTGCTAAAAGCATGAAACTCAAGAAGAACGAAGACCAAAGTGTGGACACTTTGCCCCTTCTTAGAATTGGGAACAAAACACCCATGGAGGGAGTTAGAGAGACAAAGTTTGGAGCTGAGACGAAAGGATGGACCATCTAGAGACTGCCATATCTGGAGATCCATCCCATAATCAGCTTCCAAATGCTGACACCATTGCATACACTAGCAAGATTTTGCTGAAAGGACCCAGATATAGCTGTCTCTTGTGAGACTATGCCGGGGCCTGGCAAACACAGAAGTGAATGCTCACAGTCAGCTATTGGATGGATCCAAGGGCCCCCAATGGAGGAGCAAGAGAAAGTACCCAAGGAGTTAAAGGGATCTGCAACCCTATCGGTGGATCAACAATATGAACTAACCAGTACCCCAGAGCTCCTGTCTCTAGCCGCATATGTATCAAAAGATGGCCTAGTCGGCCATCACTTTGGAAAGAGAGGCCCATAGGTCTTGAAAACTTTATATGCCTCAGTACAGGGGAATGCCAGGGCCAAGAAGTGGGAGTGGGTAGGTGGGGGAGTGGGTGGAGGAGTGTGTGGTGGGTTTTTGGGATAGCAATGGAAATGGAAATGAAATAAATAGCCAATAAAAAATTTTAAAAAAGAATGTGCAGCTCAAAAACAGAAAGTCATTGTGGCCAAGGATCTTAATCAATCTGGTTTACGTCACACTTAGAAAATAGCATGAGCTCTATTGAGTTCAGAACATTTATCAACAATACGCAGCCACGTACTAATTTAAATAATTTTAGTTTTGCCATAGTTTTAATCTAATAATAACATTTCTTTCAAGACAGGGTTTCCCTGTGTAGCCTTGGCTGTCCTGGTACTCACTCTGTAGACCAGGATAGCCTCAAATTCAGAGATCACCTACTTCTTCCTCCTCACTATGACAATGAGCTAGCTCAAGTTCATAGCTATGTTGGAAATCATGCTAAAACACTCTGACTGCTATAGGACATGTTTACATTCTCCTGTCTGGAATGAATGACAGTGCAAGAATCCTGTGGTTACAAACTTACCTGGAATTAAAACTATAGGAAAGAATGACATTAAATGATTTGAAGGAGACTCCTCTCCTTGAAAAGTGTAACTGTAGCTGGCTTGGCAGTGGTACCTTTAATCCCTGTACTCAGGAGGCAGGTACAAGACCAGCCTGGTCTACAGAGCAAGTCCCAGAAAAACTAGGGCTACATGGCAAAACCCTGTTTTGGGGAAAAAAATGTACTGTGATGTTTAAGAATAGTGACATCTTTCACAGAAATAGAAATGGGATTTCATATAAACTTAGTAAATTTAAATAGGGACTACTTCCTGTTTCGATGTCAATAAAATGGAGTCCGACGCAGTTCTCAGGAAGGTGGCTAATAGATTTCCTTTTAAAAAATCATATTTTTGATATTTACCCTTTGTGTTATCTATCAGTATCTTTATGAAATTATCAGCAAATAATAAACTTTAGATGTCATCGTGTGTGTTTCAAGTAGTAGTGTAAGTTTCAAGTAGTTACCTAACAACAATACAGCTGTGCAGGAGCACATTGTGGCATGATTGTGAGAGGGCTCAGAGCTGTCTCATGGCCAGGATACAGAAAGGAGATGAGGAGGCAACTGGGATTGGTTACCATATAATTAACATAAAAACCACAGCATCATTTTTTTATATGACATGTATTCATACAACATTCACTGAGAACTGAGTTTCTGCCTAAACAGACCTCAAATCCCAGCAACTACATAAGCTGTATTAAATATGAGGGGATATCACAGTATGTTCCTTAAAATTAAGAACATCATTTACTAATCTCTAAAGAACTCAAAATTGGGGGCTAGAGAGAAGGCTTGGTGATTAGGGGCAGCATTTCCTTATCTTCTGGAGGACTGGCATTCTGTTCCCACATCCACTCTGGGAGACTTACAACTGTCTGTAACTCCAGCTTCAGAGTGTTTTATGCCCTCCTCAGACCTCCAGAGGCATCCACACACATGTGGCATGTATTCAAACATGCATGCATGCACACACACAGAGAGAAAGAGAGAGAGAGAGACAGAGACAGAGAGACAGAGAGACAGAGAGACAAAGAGACGGAGAGACAGACAGGGACAGAGAGAAAATAAAAACAAAGCCTCCAAAAATCTCAAAATCTCTGAAGCCTCTAGCTGCTTCTACAGCTCCCATGAACTTTATTGTCACAGAATATGCAGCAGTAAGAATCCAAGGTCACTCCGGAGCAGCAGTGTAAAAAAAAATCAAACCCAGGGGTCGCATGGCCTTGTAAATGTTTTCATCTCCAGGACACCAAGAAGAAAATGTTTTGCAATATGCCAGGGTCCTCAAGTGTATTTATTATTCAATTTAATAAGCATCCACCAACTAAGAACCTGAAAACACAAATGAAAATAAATGATGCTTATTAGTGAATAATGGGTTGTTCCAGTCTCTGGACTTGAAATAAAGTAACCTCATCAAAACTAAATACCATCACTGGCCCATAAAAGCCAACAGGTAATGGTAAATAGAAACAAATGGGAAACAAGCAAACACTTTCGAAAGTTGGGAGAGTGATTTTCTCAATATTAATAATATATTCTGTTTTTCTACTCCCCAATCTGCTAGCACAATCATATTAAATATTAGACTTTCTTTTCAATAGATTTTGATCCATTAGGGTCATAGATGGAGCCTAACACAGGGAGAGAAAAAAGAGAATCGTTTATGATAGGCATAGTAAGTTCTGAGAATAAAAAATGACATTTTTCCATTTCTACACATATTATATAATCTGAGATGTAGCAGGCCTAGTTTGGTAACTCACATTCATTTCAGAGAAGTTGCTTTCAGTCAGCAGGTTTGTCTGAAACCAAATAATCTTTAGACAAATATCTTTGAGTTTTCTAACAGATGGTCTGAAGTCTTATTCCCAATTTTTCCAGTTGTGTTAGGTTAGTCCCACTAAAGAAAGAAATGGAAGGGATTCACATGTAAGTGGATATACTGAGGGCAATGCAGGAAATAATATTGAAGTATATGTATGTTTGGATATGAGAATTGGATGCTAGTTATCACTCTGATGTCTTCTCTTTCTTCTTTTGTATTGTCCCATAGAGCTTCTCCCCAAGTTTGATTATAGAATTAAATGATTATCTATATTAAATGACTCTTATACCTCCTCTACAATACCAACAAAATAAAGCCTTGTCAAAAACTCAGTGGGAATTCCAGAGGTTGTTTTGTTACCAAGTTCAAATTTCATAACTATAGGTAGCCACTAAACTCACCTATCTAATTTTATTAATTTATGCAATCTATAAAAACAAATACTTTAAAAAGTATTAAACATAATTGAAGGCAAATTATGTTCATATTTAATTTGTTTCAATAAAAATGTTTATTATCATGTTATACCCACTAACTTTTTAAATAAAAAATATTAAATTTAAACCATCTATCAAGTTTTAACATATCTTGAAATTTTATAAGGTCAACCTGAAAACTTGCCTCATAGGGCTGGCTCACATGGCGAAGACATAGATATGGAATAAATGACATCTATTTCATAACCAGGCAACAACTCTTTGATCTTTGATTGGTTGTCACTGTTTTGATGACTAGCTGGCTTGCCATCTTTGGGGACTCTTAATGATGAGGGATGACCTATGGATCTCTGGAACTGCTGCTTATGTGCCAGCTCTTCTTCATTTCTTAGTCCAAAATCAAAGCAGAACGTTCCAATGATGACGCCATTCTCTTCTTCACTTAAACTGAATGAGGTTATTCTGGAAATTTCAAGAAAACATGATATAGAAAAGAGCCAAGAAATCCTAACAGTGACAAGTTCTAAAGCACTGGACATGTATTAGCTAGCTTCTTTAGCTATAAAAAAGGCAAAGTTACATGAGAGAAATCAAGAGATTTATTTACTTGGTTTAGTATTTCCAAAAGTTTAATATGTTAGGGAGAATGTGACAGAAAGACAGCAGGAAACAGAATGAGTGTGTCTGCTCTAGCTGGCTTTCCTTTATTTCCCCATCATTTTGTCCATTCAAGTTCCCAGTCTCTGGGATGCTGCTGCCCACATTCTGGACAGTTTTCCCCTTCTTAGTTAATGATCCCTGGCAATGCCTACACAGACACACTCATAGGAATGCTCTCATAATCACCTCAATTCAGTCCACTCCAACGACACGGACAAAGCTAATTAACCTTCACAGGGTGAATGACCACAGATGAGCCAGCCCAGCAGAAGCCCAAGACATCATGGAGTCAACGAGGCTCCACCACAGTCTGTCTGAACTACTGATACTCAAACCCATGAGCACAGTAAACAATCAATGTTTGTACTGAATTAAAATGATTTTTGCATAGCCATAGATCACAACTATAAGAGAACCCTCACATTGAAACTTTGTTTTTTATGTGACTTGCGTTGGGCTGAAGTTCTCCCAGAAGTAATTGAAATATAACATTATCTTTTCAAAATAATTCACATGGCTTCAAATAAATTACAATAGGTATTGTGACCAATCCCTTACTTTAAAATACACCTAAAATATTTGATCATGAACAAACAACATTAGTAACTCTAAATTTTATTTTGCTTATTTTAAAACAAATTAATAACTTTTTCATGGGACTGTATGGGAATTCAAAAAATAATATATATAAGATACTTCTTATATGTAGCAGAGGACTATCTTTTCTGGCCTCAGTGGGAAAAGATACACCTAGTCTTGTAGAGACTTGATACCCCAGGGAAGTGTGATGTGAGGAGGTGGTGTGGGGGAGAGAGGGAGGAGGGGTGTAGAAGAAAGAGCTGTGAGTGGGCTGGGTAGGGGAGCACCTTCTCAGACACATTGAGGAGAGGGTATGGAGTGAAGAACTCTTGGAGGGGTTACAGACAAGAGGACAACATTTGGAATGTGAATAAATAAAGCAATTTGAAAAATCATTACTCAATTAGAATTATTTGATTAATACATTTTTATTTTGTTGTGGTACTGCATAAAAAAGACAAGCATGACTACATGGAGGAAATACTTCTGACCTAATAAAAATAAGTTTGTATATAAATCAATATTAGATTCTTGAATCTATTTGTGAACTTCAAGAAATAAGCTTGAAAAAAATATCATTCATTCCTAAGGAAGACTGTTCAGTTGGAAGGATCTATCTAGAATCTCTGAGAATTGGTATCAGACACATTTGAAGAATAAGAACTCCACACATGTAAAGAGTCAGTAAACAACAGTATATCATAGAAATTTAATGCACCACAGAGATAATGGAGAGCTGAAAAAAAAAAACTGTTGGGGAAGGGAGAGCCTTGCAATTATGTCAATCAAATTAGCATGGAGCATAAGTTAGAAAAGACAGGGAAGATAATTACCTACCTAGAAAAGCAATTAAATTAAGGTTTTATTGTTTTTTCCTCAGTACGTGCTATTGTTAGAAAAAAAAATTATGGGACGCTGCAGTTCTCATAATATTTTAGAATTTACTTATTCTGGAACATTCCTATCACTGTAAAAAGGTTAATTTTCAATGTGATGCCAGACTCACAATCTGATAGTATGGAATCACTGGGTTCTTACAGGGGCATTCTATTTTTTTGCTTTTCACTGGATATTAGGAATCTACTTCTGTGGATGAATGGTTCTTCCCAAACAAGCATGAACTTCTGCAGGTACTGTTTTATCAAAATGTCAGAGCCTGTGAATCTGTTCCTGACTTCACAGGCTGTCCACCTTGAATGGTCATTCATTTGACTCAAACCCTTTCTTTCTTTCTTTCTTTCTTTCTTTCTTTCTTTCTTTCTTTCTTTCTTTCTTTCTTTCTTTCTTTCTTTCTTTTTTTTGTCTTTCAAATACAACACTTTATTTCAACTTAGTTTTAAAGTGAAGATTACAATGAGATACCTCATTCATAGCCGTTTCATAAAGTACTATACTAGAAATAAAATAAATCTTATTTCTGTTATAATACCTACTATAAGACCATTTCAGACAAAAAAGGCTTCTGATTTGGTCAAGGGCCGAATCTGTTAAAGTACCTAATGAATGTGACATGACCATTAGAAATATCTGTATGTGCTGAAACACATGTGCACATGCATGTGGTGGCCAGGGGTAGATTTCAGGGGTCACACTTTAGACACCGTCACCTCATTTCCTGGGATAGGGTTGATCGTTAGAACCTGAGGCTCACTGAGCCTGGCTGGCCAGCCAGCAAGTCCACTTCCCCAGGGTTGAGATCACAAGTGCATGCCACCATGCCTAGCTTTTTGATGTGCATTCTGGGGACTGACCTCAAGTCCTCATGCTTGTGACGAGAGCACTTTCCAAACTGAGCTGTCTTTGCATCCAGAGCTCTTGCTTAAAGCAGAGAGAACTGAAACAGGACAGACACAGCTCTCACCTCCCCAGCCACTCTCACTGTCTTGGTTCAGGGACAGCACTTCAGCATCGAAACCATTTCAAAATAAATCCTCTCAAGAGGAGCAGAATACTTGGAATTTGTGTTCCTATCTTCACCGTCTGTTCTTTGAAACCAACTCTCTGGGAGAAGAAACTCTCTTATTCCCCTGTTCACAAAAACTCATCCTTTAAAAAGCAGCTCAATCAAAAACTCCAATATAACCATAGCTTCCATACTTTGGGGTTTATGATTCTCCCAGAAGTCATAGCTTCCCAAATAAAAAGCCAACTTCAAGGTGTTGGAGATGTCCCACAGACACTCAAACAATATAGGCTATCAGCATAAACCCTTGTTGCCCACTGAGACTTGGCATTATATCCCTGTTGATGAAGATGGCACACACATTGGTCACAGTACTGGCCAGAAAGCTTCCTCCTTGCTGGCTAACTCTCACAGGACTGGAAGGTCCTATGCAGGCCCCTGGGGGCAGGTGGTCATCAACAGTCTTTCCTGGCTGTGTAACCCTGTAAGCTGCAATAATGACCAGCATTGCAAGATATGCCCATGCATCCAACAGAAGCACAAACTATCTTATGGGCTTAAGCAACTTGTTTCTGATTGGTTTCAAGATCCACAGCACAGGATGAAATATGTGCTTGGTACTGCAATTCTACCCAAGAACCTATGGCTGGGGAACCATCTCTAGCCCCTTACTATTAGTATTCTGCTAAATGGACAAAGACTCAAACTGCCCTCTAAATTCTTTTTTTTTAATTAGGTATTTTATTCGTTTACATTTCCAGTGCTATCCCAAAAGTCCCCCCATACCCTCCCAGCCCACTCCCCTACCCACCCACTTCCACTTCTTGGCCCTGGAGTTCCCCTATACTGAGGCATATAAAGTTTGCAAGACCACTGGGCTTCTCTTTCCAATGATGGCTGACTAAGCTAGCTTCTAATACATATGCAGCTAGAGACACAAGGTCTGGGGGGGGGGGGGGGTACTGGTTAGTTCATATTGTTGTTCTGCCTATAGGACTGCAGATCCCTTTAGCTCCTAGGGTACTAGCTCCTCCATTGGGGGCCCTGTGATTCATCTAACAGCTAACTGTGAGTATCCACTTCTGTGTTTGCTAGGCCCCGGCATAGTCTCACAAGAGACAACTATATCAGGATCCTTTCAGAAAAATCTTGCCATTGTATGCAATGGTGTCAGCGTTTGGAGGCTGATTATGGGATGGATGCCCGGATATGGCAATCTCAGATGGTCCATCCTTTCGTTTCAGCTCCAAACATTGTCTCTGTAACTCCTTCCATGAGTGTTTTGTTCCCAATTCTAAGAAGGGGCAAAGTGTCCACACTTTGGTCTTCGTTCTTCTTGAGTTTCATGAGTTTCACAAATTGTATCTTATATCTTGGGTATTCTAAGTATCTCGCTAATATCCACTTACCAGTGAGTACATTTCATGTGAGTTCTATTGTGATTGGATTACCTCACTCAGGATGGATGCCCTCCAGGTCCATCCATTTGCCTAGGAATTTCATAAATTCATTCTTTTTAATAGCTGAGTAGTACTCCATTGTGTAACTGTACCACATTTTCTGTATCCATTCCTCTGTTGAGGGGCATCTGGGTTCTTTTCAGCTTCTGGCTATTATAAATAAGGCTGCTATGAACATATTGGAGCATGTGTCCTGCCCAGGAGAGATATTGCAGGATCCTCCAGTGGTACTATGTCCAATTTTCTGAGGAACTGCCAGACTGATTTCCAGAGTGGTTGTACAAGCTTGCAATCCCACCAACAATGGAGGAGTGTTCCTCTTTCTCCACATCCTTGCCAGCATCTGCTGTCACCTGAATTTTTGATCTTAGCCATTCTGACTGGTGTGAGGTAGAATCTCAGGGTTGTTTTGACTTGCATTTTCCTGATGATTAAGGATGTTGAACATTTTTTCAGGTGTTTCTCAGCCATTCAGTATCCCTTGGGTGAGAATTCTTTGTTAAGCTCTACACCAAATTTTTAATGGGGTTATTTGATTTTCTGGAGTCCACCTTCTTGAGTTCTTTATATATATTAGATATTAGTCCCCTATCTGATTTAGGATAGATAAAGATCCTTTCTCAATCTCTTGGTGGCCTTTTTGTCTTATTGACAGTGTCTTTTATCTTTCAGAAGCTTTGCAATTTTATGAGGTCCCATTTGTCGATTCTCGATCTTACAGCACAAGCCATTGCTGTTTTATTCAGGAATTTTTCCCCTGTGCCCATGTCTTTGAAGTTTTTCCCCATTTTCTTCTCTATAAGTTTCACTGTCTCTGGTTTTATGTGGAGTTCCTTGATCCACTTAGATTTAACTTTAGTACAAGGAGATAGGACTTGATCAATTCATATTCTACTACATGATAACCACAAGTTGTGCCAGCACCATTTGTTGAAAATGCTGTGTTTTTTCCACTGGATGGTTTTAGCTCCCTTGTCAAACATCAAGTGACCATAGGTGTGTGGGTTCATCTCTGGGTCTTCAATTCTATTCCATTGGACTACTTGTTTGTTGCTATACCAGTACCATGCAGTTTTTATCACAATTGCTCTGTAGTACAGCTTTAGGTCAGGCTTGGTGATTCCACCAGAGGTTCTTTTTTCCTTAAGAAGAGTTTTTGCTATCCTAGGTTTTTTGTTATTCCAGATGAATTTGCAGATTGCCCTTTCTAATTCGTTGGAGAATTGAGTTGGAATTTTGATGGGGATTGCATTGAATCTGTAGATTGCTTTTGGCAAGATAGCCATTTTTACTATATTGATCCTGCCAATCCATGAACATGGGAGATCTTTCCATCTTCTGAGATCTTCTTTAATTTCTTTCTTCAGAGACTTGAAGTTCTTATCATAAAGATCTTTCACTTCTTTAGTTAGAGCCATGCCAAGGTATTTTATATTATTTGTGACTATTGAGAAGGGTGTTGTTTCCCTAATTTCTTTCTCAGCCTGTTTATCCTTTGTGTAGAGAAAGGCTATTGACTTGTTTGAGTTAATTTTATATCCAGCTACTTCACTGAAGCTGTTTATCAGGTTTAGTTCTCTGGTGGAATTTTTAGGGTCACTTATATATACTATCATATCATCTGCAAAAAGTGATATTTTGACTTCTTCCTTTCCAATTTGCATTCCCTTCATCTTATTTTGTTGTCAAAAATGCTCTGGCCAAAAAAAAAAAAAATGCTCTGGCTAGGACTTCAAGTTGAATAGGTAGGGAGAGAGTGGGCAGCCTTGTCTAGTCCCTGATTTTAGTGGGAATGCTTCCAGCTTCTCACCATTTACTTTGATGTTGGCTACTGGTTTGCTGTAGATTGCTTTTATCATGTTTAGGTATGGGCCTTGAATTCCTGATCTTTCCAAGACTTTTATCATGAATGGGTGTTGGATTTTGTCAAATGCTTTCTCTGCATCTAATGAGATGATCATGTGGTTTTTGTCTTTGAGTTTGTTTATATAGAGGATTACGTTGATGGATTTCTGTATATAAAACCATCGCTGAATCCCTGGAATGAAACCTACTTGGTCAGTGTCTTAGTCAGGGTTTCTATTCCTGCACAAACATCATGACCAAGAAACAAGTTGGGAAGGAAAGGGTTTATTCGGCTTACACTTCCATACTGCTGTTCATCACCAAGGAAGTCAGGACTGGAACTCAAGCAGGTCAGAAAGCAGGAGCCGATGCAGAGGCCATGGAGGGATGTTCTTTACTGGCTTGCCTCCTCTGGCTTGCTCAGCCTGCTCTCTTATAGAACCAAGATTACCAGCCCAGAGATGGTCCCACCCACAAGGGGCTCTTTTCCCTTTGATCACTAATTGAGAAAATGCCTTACAGTTGTATCTCATGGAGGCATTTCCTCAACTGAAGCTCCTTTCTCTGTGGTAACTACAGCTGTGTCAAGTTGACACAAAACTAGCCAGTACAGTCAGGATGGATGATTGTTTTGTTGTATTCTTGGAATCGGTTAGCTAGAATTTTATTGAGGATTTTTGCATCATTATTCATACGGGAAATTGGTCTGAAGTTCTCAATCTTTGTTGGGTCTTCTGAGGTTTAGGTATCAGAGTAATTGTGGCTTCATAGAATGAATTGGGTAGAGTACCTTCTGCTTCTATTTGGTGGAATAATTTGTGAAGAACTGGGATTAGATCTTCTTTGAAGGTCTGATAGAACTCTGCACTAAACCCATCTGGTTCTGGGATTTTTTTTGGGGGGGGGGTTAGGAGACTATTAATGATTGCTTCTATTTCTTTAGGGGATATAGGACTGTTTAGATCATTAACCTGATCCTGTTTTAACTTTAGTACTTGGTATCTGTCTAGAAATTTGTCCATTTCATCCAGGTTTTTCAGTTTTGTTGAGTATATCCTTTTGTAGAAGGATCTTATGGTGTTTTGGATTTCTTCAGGATCTGTTGTTATGTCTCCCTTTTCATTTCTGATTTTGTTAATTAGGATGTTGTCCCTGTGCCCTCTAGTGAGTCTAGCTAAGGGTTTATCTATCTTGTTGATTTTCTCAAAGAACCAGCTATGAGATTTCCTCTTAGAAATGCTTTCATTGTGTTCCTTAAGTTTGGGTATGTTGTGGCTTCAGTTTCATTAAGCTCTAAAAGTCTTTAATTTCTTTCTTTATTCCTTCCTTTACCAAGGTATCATTGAGAAGTATATTGTTCAGTTTCCATGTGAATGTTGGCTTTCTATTATTTATGTTGTTATTGAAGATCAGCCTTAGTCCATGATGATCTGATAGGATGCATGGGACAATTTCAATATTTTTGTATCTGTAAGGCCTCTTTTGTGACGAATTATATGGTCAGTTTTGGAGAAGGTACCATGAGGTGCTGAGAAGAAGGTATATCCTTTTGTATTAGGATAAAATGTTCTGTAGATATCTGTTAAGTTCATTTGTTTCATAACTTCTGTTAGTTTCACTGTGTTCCTGTTTAGTTTCTGTTTCCATGATCTGTCCATTGTTGAAAGTGGTGTGTTGAAGTCTCCCACTATTATTGTTTGAGGTGCAATGTGTGCTTTGAGTTTTACTAAGTTTATTTAATGAATGTGGCTGCCTTTGCATTTGGAGCATAAATATTCAGAATTGAGAGTTCCTCTTGGAAGATTTTACTTTGATGAGACTGAAGTGTCCCTCCTTGTCTTTTTTGATAACTTTGGGTTAGAAGTCAATTTTATTCGATATTAGAATGGCTACTCCAGCTTGTTTCTTCAGACCATTTGCTTGCAAAATTATTTTCCAGCATTTCACTCTGAGGTAGTATCTGTCTTTTTACCTGAGATGGGTTTCCTGTAAGCAGCAAAATGTTAGGTCCTGTGTGTGTAGCCAGTCTGTTAGTCTATGCCTTTTTATTGGGGAATTAAGTTCATTGATATTAAGAGATATTAAGGGAAAGTAATTGTTGCTTCCTATTATTTTTGTTGTTAAAGTTGGCATTCTGTTCTTGTTGCTGTCTTCTTTTAGGTTTGTTGAAGGATTTTTTTTTTTTTTGCTTTTTCTAGGGTGTGGTTTCCGTCCTTGTATTGGTTTTTTTTTCTGTTATTATCCTTTGAAGGGCTGGATTCGTGGAAAGATAATGTGTGAATTTGGTTTTGTTGTAGAATACTTTGGTTTCTCCATCTATGGTAATTGAAACTTTGGCTGGGTGTAGTAGCCTGGGCTGGCGTTTGTGTTCTCTCAGTGTCTGTATAACATCTGTCCAGGATCTTCTGGCTTTCATAGTCTCTGGTAAAAAGTCTGGCATAATTCTGATAGGCCTGCCTTTATATGTTACTTGACCCTTTTCCTTTACTGCTTTTAATATTCTCTCTTTATTTAGTGCATTTGCTGTTCTGATTATTATGTGTCAGGAGGAATTTCTTTTCTGGTCCAGTGTATTTGGAGTTCTGTAGGCTTCTTGTATGTTCATGTGCATGTCATTCTTTAGGTTTGGGAAGTTTTCTTCTATTATTTTGTTGAAGATATTTGCTGGCCCTTTAAGTTGAAATTATTCATTCTCATCTACACCTATTATTCGTAGGTTTGGTCTTCTCATTGTGTCCTGGATTTCCTGGGTGTTTTGAGTTAGGATCTTTTTGCACTTTGCATTTTCTTTGATTGTTGTGCTGATGTTCTCTATGGAATCTTCTGCACCTGAGATTCGCTCTTCCATCTCTTGTATTCTGTTAGTGAATCTCGCATCTATGGTTCCAGATTTCTTTCCTAGAGTTTCTATCTCCAGCGTTGCCTCACTTTGGGTTTTCTTTATTGTGTCTACTTCCCTTTTTAGGTCTAGTATTGTTTTGTTTATTTCTATCACCTGTCTGGATGTGTTTTCCTCTTTTTCTATAAGGACTTGTAACTCTTTAGTAGTGTTCTCCTGTATTTCTTTAAGTGAGTTATTAAAGTCCTTCTTGATGTCCTCTACCATCATCATGAGATATGCTTTTAAATCTAGGTCTAGATTTTCAGATGTGTTGGGGTGCCCAGGACTGGGCGAGGGGGGAGTGCTGTGTTCTGATGATGGTGAATGGTCTTGGTTTCTGTTAGTAAGATTCTTACATTTGCCTTTTGTCATCTGATAATCTCTGGCTTTAGTTGTTATAGTTGTCTCTGGTTAGAGATTGTTCCTCTTGTGATTCTGTTACCCTCTATCAGCACACCTGGGAGACTAGATCTCTCCTCTGAGTTTCAATGGTCAGAGCACTCTCTGCAGCCAAGCTCTCTTCTTACAGGGAAGGTGGACATCTACCTGGAGTTTGGACCTCCCTCCTGGTAGAAGATGAAGGCCTGAAACAGGACCTGTCCCAGAAGCTGTGTTGCTTTGGCCTATCACAGAAGCTGTTAGCTTCTGTAGTCCACACTCTCACCTGCACAGACTAGTCTCAGAGGGATCTGGGAACCAAGATGGCTCCCCCAGGAGCTCTGGCAAAGCCCTACCTGGCAGAGCAGACACCTCTCCTCTGGCAGGAAAGGTGCCCAGATGTCTGGAGCTGAAATGGGGTCTGTATCAGAAGCTGTCCTCTAGGGACCTTGAGGATGTCTGCCAACTCTGTGCCCAGGTGACCAAGTGCTGGTGCTGACCAGAAGGGACTTGTGACCGTGGTCAGGCTGGTTTTCCTCTGTCTCACTGGTGGTCCTAAGATCCCATGGAGAGTCCTCTAGGGGGCCTTGGGGGTGTCTGCCAACTCGGCGCCCAAGGTGACTTGGTGCTGGTGCAGACCGGAAGAGACTTGTTTAAACCCTTTCTTAATATGGTGTCAATGACATTTAGATTTTAGCCCAGAAGCCATTAATTTACATTTGAAAAGTGGGGACTTGTGAATGAAGTCTTCAACTAATTAGAATCTTGGCTAATCTTTGTACTGAAGCTGCACAGTAACAAGGGATCAAACAGAAGTGAAGCACCTATGGTATTCCTCTCAGGGTTCTCATGAAACTGTGGGCATCCTTACTAACACCAGTCCACTCGAGTTTCTCATCATCTCCTATCTCCTTTACATGTGTAGAGGATTCAGTTTTTGCTTGCTAATAATTTAATTATTTCTTTTAACTCATTTGCTCTTTTTCCCCCTTCTTTTAATTTTATTGTTACATTTATGATTGTGAGGAAAAACATGATCAAAATATAGACATGAGATCACATCTTATTACATTTTAAAATGTATATATCAGCAGAAAACACAAAATGATATGTTTGCTGAATATTTAAAGATAGCATAAGTAACTATTTAATATTTGACAAGGTAATTTGATTTTACATCTGTTTGAAAGACAACTAATTTGTTGTCTCAGGGTCAAATCTTCAGCCCCATACAACCTCATAAATAGCCACAGAGTCTACTACCACAACTGACTCCTAGGCCTGCATGAAATCTTTATGTCATGTATAATTTTGATGAAATAATAGACCAAGTAGAGTGAGTCTGTAAAATACCACAATAAAACTGCCAAAGCATTATATATGTTTACAAAAAGTAAGTAAAATAATGCAAAATAAACAAACCACACAATCTTCAGTAGAAGAGAGTGGGTATACCATGGTCACATGAAAAGACTTACAAATAAAACCAGCTGGGAACAAAACATGTTTTAACTTCAAAGAGTAAAAGACACGGAGAAATATCCACTACAAAATAAATAAACAAACAAATAAATAAATTTAAGGTTAAGTAGCTCATATTTCTAAGAGGAACTTTAATACTTGTATATATTCACTCAAAGTTGATCAAAGCATCTTCACCTCACTGAGTAACCCCTTGCTATATTTTGTATTCTCATGGCACATATGTCAGCTTTCTAAGACATACAAGCATTTGATTTAATGCCATTTTTAGAGAGCAAAGAGAAGATACAATATTATGTTTTAATTAAATTAGAAAGTTCAAGCCGGACGGTGGTGGCCCACACCTTTAATCCCAGCACTTGGGAGGCAGAGGCAGGCAGATTTCTGAGTTCAAGGTCAGCCTGGTCTACTAAGTGAGTTCCAGGACAGCCAGGGCTACACAAAGAAACCCTATCTCAAAAAACCATTAAAAAAAAAAAAAGTTCAAAACACAATCAGGTTCAAGTGAATTTCTAAATGTAAAAAGGGGGTAACAATTTATGATTGATTCTACATGATAAACTGACTACCTATATACTAAGGTATATTTTTATATATATCAAAGGAGACTGTGGATAGAATACTTAAGAGTGTTTATAAGATAGGACTTGAAGCTGACAGCCTTTTGAGGAATCTGCCAATATCACTGTTCTGATAGTTTCCGGTCAGAAATGCCTCTAAGTCTGTGAACTCACACTTCTAAAACAAATAGAATTAGATTTTTAACCTGTGGGTATTGTAGTCTAATTTTTTTTCTGGTAAAAGTTTTAAAAATTATCTCTCAACCTTCCATCTCCTCAGCAAAGTCTTGCCAAACATTTCTAAGCCATAGCAATGACTAAAATAGAAGAGAGGACTGATCACTTATCTCTGGAATCAGACTGGTAAAGTCAATAGTCAATAAGTGAGAGAACAATTGCCCTAATAGATATTTAAACAGTTTCCTTTAGAAACAGCAATGAGAGTAATAATAGTTTGCAATAACAATAATGAACCTTATTAGCATTTCCAATGATGATGATGATGATGATGATTATCCGAGGTTGAAAATAAGATTACAAGAAAGAATATTGTGCAATATGTTCTCTGAAATTATAAATGAAATATGCTCTCTTCCATATGTGTAACATTTCATATACACAGTGTGCAAGGTAGCAGCTATTCCTTCTGCGCATAATAACAAAATGATCATTCCAACCACGCAAATTAAATTCTGGTTATTATTTGGAAGAAAATACTAAAAATAACATCTACACTCCGACTGTCTCTGCAATGTTGCTTGTTATCTGTAAATCACTGAGAAATCTTCTTGCCTCTGACAAAGTGAGATGCCACCTAATACCTGATCATAAAGTTGTATTAAGTTTTATGTTTTTTAGAGTAAAATCAAATAAGTTATATTTTTATAATAAAACTTTGGTTTATAATTTTTAAAGTCATGAATTTTGAACTTCTTAATGTGTGATAATACTTAACCTCATTTCATTTATTTAAAAACACCAATTCTGGGATTGGAGGGATGTCTCGGCAGTTAAGAGAATGTACTGTGATCACAAAGGATCCAGATGTGACTCTCAGGGCCCATAATGACCTATATTTCCATTCCCAGGGATCCCGTACCCTTTTTGATACCCATGGGCATCAGCACACATATGATACACAGGTAGACATGCAGGCAAATAAACAAACAACTAAAGCATCACACATAAAATAAAATCTAGTAAAAATTAAAATGTAAAATAAACTTTTGATAAAATGAATGTCAACTCTGCATTCTCTTAATAATAGTAACTTCACAAAACAACTAGTTATTTTATGTCATGGTGATCTGAAGGTACTATTGGAAGTGTTGGTAAAGGTTTCCCTTTCAGTTGTATTGTAATTTTCTTCCAACAAATCCTGTCCATGATCATACCAGTCTTTAAGGTAATATCTATAAATGCCTTCCTATTCCAATCTAACTCAAAATTGAAAAATGAATAGTGCACAAAGGAAGTTCTCTAGGTAAGTTTTAATATGTCACCTAAGCCTTAATCAATATTTACCTTACAGTTTAAACTCTCTTCTTATTAAGTACAATTATTTAATGTAAATAATTTTGGGTTTCTTCACAGTCACATACAAATTTCCTCTGTCAGTCCATGACCATGTGTCTTTTAAAATAAGATATAGCCGGGCTTACCAACTCCTTTTCATACACCAAACAAAATATTGTTTAAAAAAATATTTACTCTTTCCTTGGAAAGATGGTTGTTCCATCTAAATGATTTTACCCAATTTCTAATTATATTCCAGGCATTCAGTAACTGTCGCTTGTAGACCACAAATTTACACCAGCTGAAACACAAATGTTTGGAAGGCAATTTGGTATAGCCATTATTTAACAAAACAACCAGCAGTAATCTCAACATTTGTGCCTATAATCTCGTCAGCCATGGACTCTTGCCCTGGCTTATTATACCAGATATGAGTTACTTCCTGGGTAGCAACTTGTAAGTCCAATCGAAAAGCAGCTGACAGCACTCATAATAATCATGTAACTTTTACACCATCGAGCGCATCTTGCCTAGCATATTGATAGCTTAGCACACAAATTCTATTAACTGAGAACTGCTGCCTGCCATTCTTCTCCAGAAGACTACATCCTACCTTCCAACACTATGAGAACTAGGCAATAGGACGAGAGCTCTTAGCCTGTTTGTTTTCTCTATGTCCTCCAGCTAAGGGACTGGGTAGCAGTAGGGACTCAGTACCTCATTTTATCATGTAATCAACAGCAATGGAAATAACCTTAGTGTCCGTGGGACCTTGGGAAACAACTTACAAGGAGATAGTACACTTCCATCATCAAAATTTTATGCAGCCAGCTCAAGGCCTCTGAGAGTGTTGTCTTGGGAACAAGTTGCCTTCATTTAAACTCTTTAGCTGCTAGTCTCACTATTCTTCCAGATGCTTTAACTAATCTGTAAGACACGTAACATTGTGCAAGAAAACCTTTTGTTCTACAAAGGAGTGGAGTGGGTCTCTGAAAGCGTACTTTCATCCATTCCGAGTCTCTGCCAGTTAGAATTGGGAAATTAAGCGGGTGGTAGAGAACTAAATGTAACTATGATCAATACAGTACAGAAAGTTGTTATTGCTTATATCTGTTGATAAGTGTTGAGTATAACATCATAAAGGGGAGAAGCTGCTGCAAATGGTCATTCAATGTCTTCTACAAGGAGTCATCAGTTTGCTCATACTTGTTTGCTTTGATGTTATGGGAATCCTGCACACCTTCCCATCCTAGAAGTCTCAATGGGGCAAAATTGCGTGGTCATCTTCTCTCAAATACAAGGAGTCTTGCCTATGAAGTGGCCCCCTGGTTCTGACATACTCTGAGCAAACACCATGGCTTTTGCCTTCACACTTGCCACACTTAAGTGCTAACAGATCCCTGAACAAGATGAACAATGCCCACACCCAGGATACTTTCAGTGGAGAACTCTATCTTGCATATACTGGGAGATAATTGTCCACCCTAAGGACAAGATTAAACTTCTTACTTACATTGTTTCATCATTTGTTTTAGTGAACTATCGCTCAGATTTCCAAAAGTTCCCTAGCACACATTTTCCCTGGGAATCTGGACTTAACATGAATTTTACCATGTTTCCAGCCAAGTAAGGCAGGCAGGACTTGTAATCTGCCTCAACTCTTTTGCATGTTCTCTTGCATGCATTAGCAACTTACAAACCCAATTTGCATGCTGTTCCAGGTTGATTATATCTGACCAAGACTCTATTATCTTATACAGATCATGTTCCACCATGAAGCTTAGCAAAAAGACTAATGCATCAAACCTTTCCCAAAGTGCTGGTTGAAGCAGCCTCCTTAATTCTCTAGTTAACACAGCATCTAGGGATGCAGGTATCAAATCCTATTTTATCTTGCACTGTTCCTTTACTCATGCTTGTCCTTTCCTTGTTGTCTTCCATGATATTCACACAGAAAACAGCTAGTAATTACCAAGCATTCCTAGTGACTCCAGGGAGCCAGCCTATCATATACTGAATTCCTTTGTGTCCAAAGGACAAGTGGTTAGTTATATATCTCATCCTTTGCACTTCTGTGATATTCAAGTTTATTATGTCTGCCTCATGATACAGGTCCAGCTGTGAGAAGCTCTTCCAATGTTTATTTCAAAGTATTTCCAAATTCAAGCAACTCAGATGTTGATTATCATAGTTACCTGTTCTGGGTCATATTAAAACACCCAAATACATGCTGAATGGTGGATTTCATTTTCTTCTGTATTAACGTTTAGACCTAGGGGATGTGTTTGTCACTTCTACCGTTCACGTCTTCACTATTAGATTATTTCCAAGGGTTCTAAGTTTGAGGGTCCCAGGAAGGTCTTTGAAATATGATTGTTTGCGTGTCTTGGGACTTACAGTAGAGTCCATGAAACAGCTACCAAAGCATGTAATAATTAATATCTAATAATATACTAGATATACTTCATGATAAAATTTTGGATATATAGTGGGTACACAGCTATAGATACAGACATTTACAAAATGAGATTTTTTTTATTTGCCTTGGAAAATCTTTGGCTCTTAATAAGCACAGACGATGTTTCCATCGTCATAAACAATCTTTTGCTTCCTAATTTTTTTTTTTGCCTGAAATATGTGGCTACTCTCTCTGGGAAGCGTCTCAAATGACAGTAAAAGAATGTTGGTCTTGACAGCTTATAGGAAAGCACTCAGATCAGTCAACATTGATATCTGTAATTCACCTTGCGATTTTCCACCTGTGGCTTGAACTCAGTTTCTCAAAGAAGGAGCACTGTGAAAAACAGTGACTGATGGTTGTCAAAACATTGAGAAAAATAGTAGCATGGAACAAGAGACGTACACTTTGCTAAAATGTGCTGTTGCAACTAGTATATTTTGAGTATTTTTTTATTCAAATAATATGGGACTTGTATACATGGGTCGGTTTTACCTCCAGGGTGTCCCCCCATCCTGACACATCAAGTCTCTACGGATCTAGGTGCTTCTCCTCCCACTGAGACCAGATAAGAAAGCTGAATTAACAAAACAGATTCTACAGACAGGAAACAGCTTTATGCATAGCTCCTGTTCCAATTCTTTGGGACACACATAAAGAGTGGGCTGCATATTTAACTACAGATGTGCAGAGGTTAGAGGGCTAGGTCCAGCTCTTTAATTGATGGTTCAATCTCTAGGAGCCCCCAAGTATCCAGGTTAGTTGACTCTGTTGGTCTTCCTCTGGAGTTCCTATCCCCTTCAGGCTCCTCAATACTTTCCCAACTCTTCAAAAAAAAAAAAAGTCCCTAAGTTCCATGCAATGTTTTGCTGTGGGCCTCTGCATCTGTCTGAGTCAACTGTTGGATGAAGCTTCTCAGAGGACAGCTATTCTAGGGTTCTTCTGTCTGCAAGCGTAACAGAGTATCATTAGTAGTGTCAAAGATTAGTGCTTGTTCATGGGGTGGGTCTCTAGTTGGACTTGTTATTTCTTGGCCATTTCCTCAGTCTCTGCTTCATCCCCCATCTCTGCACTTCTTGTAGGCAGGATTAACTTTGGGTTGAAAGTTTTGTGGGTAGCTTGGAGTCCCTATCACTCCCTGGCATGTCCTCAAGATGCCCCCATTTCCTACACTAGCCAGCTGCAGTTTTCCATTCAGTCTCATAGCCATCTGGTCATCTTCTCTGTCTCTCTTCACACCTGATCCCCAAACCACCCCCGATTCCAATTCCCTTCCCCATCCTTTCTCCCACCTAGTTCCCTTCCTCTTTCTGCCTCCTATGACTAGGGTGATCTGGCTGAGATATTTGTGACTCCATTGATAGCCAGAGTTGATTTGGCTGATCTAATTAAAAATTTTTTAATAAGCATGTGAATTGCACCCAAGACCTCATTCATTCTTGGCATTTATTCTTCAATTTAGAAAATGTCAAATCAGAGAGTGAAATGTGTGTGATGACACACCACAATTTATTCTTTGGATATTTTTCTGAACCATATGTTCATGCACATACATAAAACACTTTTATATCAAATTTATCCTTATTTCCATGCAAACTGTGTTACAATTATCCAGTAACCTATTTTCAAAAATCAGATCTTATATACAATGAGCTATGATTGTATTTCTCTATGTTTTTTGTTGTAGTTTTTTATGGAGAGCCTCTTTATCTTAACTTGAATTAGTAGCCCAGCCTAGCCTAAATATGGAGGCAAATTCCTACCCCAGCCTCTGCATGAGGAATTACAAATATGTACTACCAAACTCAGCTGTAACTCTTGAAAAATAGTTTGAAATATGAAACCAAAGAAACAAACCTAAGTTACCTTGACTCTTTAAATGGAGTATAAGGTTCTTCAATTGCATCTACTTAGTTTTCACATACATAGAACTTTGAGATCTCTCTAAATGTAACATTGGGAACAAAGAATTAACAAAGACTAAATGATTACTTGGTAGAGTTCAACTGAGTACTTGATAGATCTTCCTTGATATAAGCTAATATAAACCTCAAAAATAATTGAGGATAAATAGTAATACATCAGGGGAAATGGAAAGAGAAAGTCATTTATTTTAAGATGTATAAATTATCTCCCTGAAAGCATTCTGTGACTTGAATGCAATTCAAGGTAAATTGCATAAAAGACTTCAAAGGAACTCATAGGTGTTTTGGAAATGAAACAGAAATGAGTACAAAGGCTAGCCTGCTCTGAGGAGTGTAGGTGACAGATCTTACCCACCCCATGCCACCCAGTGAAAGGAATCATGTTCAAAACTAAGCAGAGCAGAAATCATTCGCACCATGTTAACTTAATTTGCACAACCTCTGCAGAAACCCTAGGAAGTCATTCTATTGGAGAAAAGATTAAATTATATGTAGTGTGTTATCTGTACAATGAATTTGAGTTATTAAAAGTGCTAACTAATCTGATCAACCGCCTGTGGTTAGGGAAATTGTGAAATTCATTATAATATTTTCCCACAGAAAATTTTCAAGCAATTCAACCAAATGAATCTATTTCAATTCTCAAGCTTTTATTGAGTATCTACTTTTACTCCTTCTAAAACATGCTGAATGCATAGCTGAGTGAGATGCAGTCTTTACAGTTTTCCCACCTTCAGGGAATTTCCATCTTGTACTGGGACTTTAAATATAACACAAGATACCTATGCCAGTAGGCATAACAGAGAAAGGACTATTATCTAAGGAAATATGGCTTCTTCAGAGAGAAGACCTTAGACTTATATGTCAGTGGATTCTGTCTACTAGGTGTGAGGTCTAATTTATGTGTTGAATAAATTAGAAAACCAAAGTAATTTAAAATAGGTCAAAGTTGGATACAACATTAAAAAAATTATAAAATGCCTTAGTTATAGCTAAGAAAGTACAGAAAGTATGTTGAGTTGACTGTCGGAAGCATGATTTTTAGTTACAGTTCTTGGGGGGAAAGAGTATTTAAGCAATAGAATTCACCATGAGTGAATTCTAAAATAAGAGGAAGTACAGAACTAATTTCATTGAGGAATAGGGAGCATTTCTGCCTGATAGCGTTTGACATCAGCTAGAAAGGGCACTGTGGGTAGCTGACTTGGTAAAATACTTGCCTAATATGATCTGGCCTTGGATTACCAGCACTCAATAAAGGAGGCATGGTGATACACTCATATAATTCCAGTACATGGTGGGTGAGGCAGGAGGATCAAAAATTCACTAAATAGAGGTTTATAACAGGTCTGATGCACATATGAATTCACTGAGACTCTGACAACATTAACAGAGGTCACACAGGTCCAAAGCAATAGGGTCCCCAGGAGCAAATGGGCATCAGTGTCCATCCCTAGCCAAAAAGTTATCTCCTAGTGATAGTCATCTAAAGAAAAAATTCCTTTTCTTCAGTTTAGTCTCGCTGGGTGTATAAACCACACTAAATGACAGGCTTCATGGCCAGCAGGAGATGGCTAACACAAAACAAACTCAAAGGGTTTTTTTGGAGATATTTTTGTATCCTATTGCTTAGCTTAAAATGTTTATTTTTTTAACTTTCTTGGTCTTTTACTTGTATATGATCATTTTTGATATTGTGTTTTTATAGGTTTGGGGTGTGTGTATGTGTATAGATGCACATGCATGGACACACGCACACTTTATATGCTTTCTCTACTTCATTTATGCCTGCTTGCTTTCTAAACAAATAAAGAATGCATGGAGTGTAATAGGTGGGAGATGAGGAGGATCTGGGTGAGATGAGGGAACAGAATCCATGATACCAATATATTGTATTAAAGTCTTTATTTTCAATTTTTAAAAAGGAAGAGACTGGAATTATTTCAAACAATAAAATAACCAAATTAAAATGAATTGCTAGAAAAATAAAGTGTCTTTATACTATGATTTTGATATTGTGTTTGTATAGGTTTGTGGGGTGTGTGTGTGTGTGTTCCAACTTTCCTAAGTCCCAGTTTGTACGCGTTTTTCTTTTTCTCTTAAAAACTGATATAGTGTATTTATCAAATTACATGTCAATTATAGGTTAACTCCAACCAGATGACAGAGTTAACAGATGTAATATCATCTGCAGTAAAATATCAACAACTGCCATCCCTCACAAAACTATCAGTGGCCTGGATCTATAAAATGTAAATTAATCACGAAGTCTCCAAGAATTCCATGTTTGGAAGAATGATCTTAAATAATTTTCTGTTACTGTGGATAATAGGTAGTTATTAATTTGCGAATAAATCTAGAACCTTATACACATTATTTTAAAAAGTAATTCTTAAGATAAAATAAGAATATGATGGGATATAAATAAAATTATAGCAAGAATAAACACATACCACCTAGAAGCAGGAATATATGTACTGTTTCACATCTTCCCAATATCTCCACTTCTCACATGCACACCCCAACATTCACCTCCTGACAAGTCACTGAAACCATTAGCAGCATCTACATATTTATCATTCTCCCACCTTACAAAATTATTTTTAGCACATCTGGTGATTGGACTTGATCTGGTCATTTCCCTTTCATGCAGGACATTTATTCCTGATGTTTCTGTAAGGTATCTATGGTCCTATTTATTGATAGTCCTAAAACTCTTAAATAAAAAGATTTTCCTTTAAGTAACTCGAAGTTAACTCTATCTCCATCTCTCCTCTAAGCCCTAATTTAATCAATGGTTTCCACATGAATTATACAGTTCATTCATCACCAATGAAGTGCGCACTGAAATGCTTGTTTTGAATTTATTCTGAACATATTGCATCACACGTTGCAAATTTAAGCATTGGGGATGTTTTATAATATGTAAAAGTTTCACAAATGTAATTTCTTACCATCAAAATTATGTGACTAAGGACCACTTTTTTCAGTTGGCGTTTGAGAGTTGCCCTATATACAGTTTAAGGCATAAAAAGACTTGACAAATGGCAAAAGTTTGATGGTCTTTCTTAACATGGTGTTAGTGTTCCTTCATAGAAAAGATATAAAGTGTATTTAAGGTCTCAGACGGACTCATGAAAGAGATGTAGATAAAAAGCAGGACAGCTGGACAGGAAATTAGAAACAGTACTCGGAACTGAAGCCTAAAATAATAGCATGGGGATATCTTCTAAGCCAACAACAGGAAGGAAAAGATGACTTTCTCATTCAAATATTACATCCCTAAAAACTCCATTCTTGACTTTGTTGAAGTACTACAGGAAAAGCCATGGCAGGGTGGTAAAAATGTCTACTTTTATTACAACAATCCTCTCCTCAAACGAGATTGATGTACAGAGATCACCTTTAGCTAGATATGGCAAAGTGGGATATTTATCGATATAAATAGATAACACCCTATGTTGTTTGCAAATGTGTTTGCCAAAAGTATTTTGAGAACGTTTTTGAATTGTTTATTATTTTTGTTATTCATGCCATTTTTGTCTTATGGACTCAAAATTGTTAAAAAGCTAAACCATGCAAATTTGCTCTTGCAAGATTTCAGTGTATGTGGTAAAAAAAAACATGAGGGGGGTCTTTCTTCTTGTGCTCTCCATTTAGGAAATACTATCTTGATTAGAGTGCTGAGAGTTCTAGGACTTATTTGGAATCATTCTCTGACTGTAAGTCAAAGGCCACATCTTTAAAAAAAAAAAAAAACAAACAAACAAACAGTAAGACTACAGAACATCAAGGTACTCTTTCACAGGGAATTCCTAACCTTATGCATACATATTACCTCAGGCTAGTCTCAAACTCAATTGCAAAGTTCAGGCTGATCTTGACATTTTAGGTACTCCTTTTTCTACCTCATAACTGCTTGGTTTACAGATGTATCCTGCTATGCCTGCCTCAGAACATCCCATGGCACCTTCGTCCCTAAATTCCTCCTCTTTGTTTCATTTTTCTTTGGCCTGTTAGTATCTCTTTTCTCATTCCTGATGTTGGCAAGATTCCAGTTTCTTTAAGTGTGAATTGATCTTAGTGGTTAAACTGTTCTTTCAATAAACATATCAGCAACTTGAACTTTCTCCAAAGACAATAAAGTATCTCTAGGGAAGACAAGACTTAACAATAAACATTAAAGCAATGGAAAAATAAAATTCTGGTGGAGACAAGATAAACTTAGATGACTGTGTTGAAAAAAATCTGTGAGTTCATCAGAAAGTTAAATACAGACTTACCGTATGACACAACAGTTTCAACAGGAATATATCCAAGAGAGAAATAACTTGCATCCACATAAACTGTATACATTAAAGCAATATTAATAATAATATATAAATAGGCAGAGGCAAATCAAATACATAAAATCTGATGAACGAATAGATAAAGCATTGTACTTCCACATGAGAAAATAAATTTTGTCTATAATTATGGATTAAATGCTGAATGAACATGCTACAGCTGGGATAAACATCACAAATCATGGTCCAAGAGGAAGCTATTATGACATGATGTGATTTGATTTACAAGAAGTGTCCATGTTTCATTATAGTTTCTGATACTATAACACGAGACCTATGATTCATTAACTTACAAAGGATTGAAATATACTTTGATTCATGGGTCTAGAGGTTGAAAAATCAAAGAACAGAGGAGATGTGGCTGTTTTGTTTCAGCTGAAGTTGTCCTGTGTTTCTCCTTATTGCTTAAGGCAGGAGAGCAAGCAGATGCATAGGAAAAAGAAAAATATCAGAAGTAGCATAACATTATAACAAGTCCACTGCAGTAAATGTGTTGAAAGATTCATGGGAAAGCATCTTTAAAATAAAATGTAACTCATTTCAACTGTATACCCCATGTATTTCCCTATTGGGGTAGTGTTTCTGTGTTTGTGGTGTACATGTGTGTTTCTGTATGATAGTAAAAAGCATGTGTGTATGTGAGCATGTATATTTGTGTCTGTAGAGCCTCCAGCCTGATATATGATGTTTTCCTTGGTTGCTTTCTAACTTACTTATTTAATCATGGACTCTCTATTGAAAAAGCATGCCATTTGGCTAGTGCATCAACACAGCTTGCCTGGGATCCTCTCTCTCCATCTTCTAAGGAAGCTAGAAACTAGGTAGACCAGGAAACACATACTTGACTTTTACTCATCTGATTTAATTGCTGTTTTGGAAACTTCCTGTTGAATAAGCTCACCATTTCTGGTTCTTTCTTAACTCTGGCTAGCTGGTTCAACTCAGCTGTTCTTGCTCAAATTCCTCTTCATGCTGACTGATTCAATCAGGCTTTTCTCAGCTTCTCACTGAAGTGCTCTGCTTTACCTCAACTAACTCTGGAAATTTGTTCTAATCTTCTGGCTCTTTCTAATTCTCTGACTTCAACTCCCATTGCTGACCTCCATGGAACTGCGTGAACTCACAAATGGGCTCAACTCCACTGCACTACGCTCATTGTACTGACTCCCATCTAACTACTCTCTCCCCTGCACTGACTGCTCTTACGTAGTGTTTCTTTCCTGTCTGTTCATGTGAAAGTTGGGCATAACCTATCTCTGATTCATTCTGTTAAATCTTTCTGATTCATTATTTTGTCTGCCCCTCAATTATATGTCACTTTCAACATGGCTGCTTCTGTCTATAAACTAATTTTGCCTTAAAGGTGTGTACTAAGAACATGCCTGTATTCTAGCCAGATTATATTGTAATCCAGGGCACATGTGCAGCCATGTTACTGGATTCAAATTTCTTTTCAGAATCCAAACTCTGAAGCTCATTTGTGCATGGCAAGCATTATACTCAATGAGCCATTTCTTCGATTATTTTGTTCCCTTCCATAATTTTTGGAGGAAAATTGGTGAACAGGTATGTAGAGAAAATTATATAATTGTACATATATGTACATTCATACACATATGGTATATTATGGTATTGAATATATATATATATATATATATTAACCATAATATTACATAATATTCATTAGCCATAAAACAGAAGGAAATAGTGAAATAGGCAAATTCAGAACACATTGTGCTATATGCTATAAGTCAGACCCAGGGAGACTGATACTGAAAGAACTCACATCCATCCGAGTAAAATTTTCAAAGTCAAGGCTTCCAGAGCCTGGAAGTTGGTGTAACAGGAAGATTTTGGTCAATTGTGGATGAATTCTGGAGACATGACATACAGCACAGCAGCTGTAGCCAACAGAACTGGTTTCATACTTCTAGTTTGCTGAGAAGATAGACCATAAGTATTCTCACCAGACAGGCAAAATTAGTGTGCTTTGAAAACAGAAAATAAGTAAGTTCATAACATTTGCCCTGTCCTACAGGTGCCTCAGTGGAAAAGTGAATGGCTTACTGAATATTGAGATCTAAGGTAAAATTTACAAATAGTGTTTCTAATTTTGTATCTATACTGTGGAAAATTAATTAAGTACTTTTCTATAAAAATAAGTAATAAATATATTTTCATCCTCCCAGGCATGTCTTGAATGGTTCCCATAGTTTTCCTCAATCAACTTCATTTTTGGCTCATAGAGCATCACACCAATAGAATCATCATTTCTCAAGGCATGGAATACTATGTATAATTAGGACAGCAGAATTTGAGTTACCCAGAAAAAAAAAATAACAACAACAACAAAAAAAACCTGGTGCACAGCTTGGGTCTACATTTTTAGTACCCTGTGAATCTGATCAGTTATTTTACCTAAGACTCATTGTCTGGGGCAGAACTACATATTATTTATTCAATACCATCTTTCTCCTTTCTCCTTGGGTATAATTCTCAACTTATTTGTGGCTTTAATGTTCACATTTAATGCTCAATTTTCATCGATCTGACCTACCATTAGAAGTTAAAAAAAAAAAACTATTTTGAGTAAGGATTTCTAGAAAGCTTCTAGATAGAGGTCAAATTACCTGGCACTCAATTATAGCCCTTCGTTTTCCAGAATTTCTGTTTATTTCTTATTACATAGAAGAAATACTTGGAGAAACCATGTTATTAGGCACAAGAAAGCATATCACATATTAATCACATAAAGGGAAAGAGAAAAGTCTATTGTAAGACATCACATTAAAAAGTACTGTCTCAAGGTGATTAGCCTAAAGCAAAATTTCATTGGCTTAACCCGTGTCTCCTTTTCCTGAAAAGGATAATATATAGATAATATCTAAAGATGTTTTCTGAACATCTTAGTTAGAGTTATTATTGCTATGATAAACAGCATGGCCAAAAGCACATTGTGGAAGATTGGCTTATGTTCCTTACTCTTCCATATTACAGTTCATCACTCAATGAAGTCAGAGCAGAAACTCACACATAGCAGGAATCTGGAGGCAGGAACTGAAGCAGAAGCCATGGACAAATGCTTTTTACTGACTTGGTCCCCAAAGCTGGCTCAGTTTGCTTTTTTGTAGCACCCAGAACCATCAACCAGGAGTCACAAAACCCACAATGAACTGGGTCACTACAATCGCTAAGGTTCTTGGTTTATATACTGTGAATTCCAAGTTTATGTCTTTATGAGATTCATGAGGAAGCCAAAGAATTAGCATATGTTTGTTCCTTATGCCTGTCCCTGAGCTCTTTTCCTTATATTTGTTTTGTCCTGCTCTGATATGTTTGTTTTCTTTTGTTTTACTATTATCCTGTAGATTCCTATTTATTTTCTAATTAGAGACAGAAAGGGGGTGGATCCAGATGGGAGGGAAGGTGGATAGAATCTGGGAGGAGTACAGGGAGGAGTAATTGTAATCTAGATATATTGTATTAAAAAGTCTATTTACAGTATAAGCATAGAAAACAAGGCCACACAGATCTGACTACAGCCCATTCGCTGGAAGCATTTTTTTTTTTTCAATTGATGTTTTCTCTTCTCGAATGACTTTCTCTTCTGCAGTGTTGACATAACACTGGCCAGAATGCTGATGATATTACTTGCATCAGTTCCTGCAGAGCCCTCTCATAGTCTCTCCTTTTCTTCCCTGCTTTTTTCTCCATTCACCCACAACCTAAAACAGTTCAGGGACAAGAAAGGTTTACTAGTAGTTTTAATGGCAGAGATTCTCTTGCACACATTATCAAACACACAAAGGAGAAGGTTGATATCTAAGGTAAGAAATGATTAGAGGAGACATGTATTGCTGAACTTAAATATAAGGAAATACACATTCATAACTCAAAAGCATGATAGAGTTTTTGGTTTCCTGTTGCACCACCATTTGCATAGCATGGGCTTCTATTTTCTACACTTAACCTTAGGGCCACTTCCATTTTCCCATGGTCTTAAAGAAGTCAATAGGTAATTGATAAATCTTCTGTCACCATGGCCAATTAATAGAAGTTACACAGCACTAGTTACATCAATTTTCTTGTGTCTCAGGATCAAAAAAAATTGATTTCACAAACTTACTGGTGCATATTGATTCAACACCTATCTATCCCTAGGCCATTTCTCTTAACACTTTTGTGCAATCATTGAGAAAAGTCTTAGGAATGTCGAATAAAATCTACTTCTGTGGAGTTTTTATCTGTTACAGTTCTATGTAAGTACCTGTGGCATCTGTAATGCACTTGCATGCTGGAGGTAATGGATATTCTTCCTTTAAAAACACTTCATCTCTGGGAAAGAAGAATACATCAAACTTATTCATTTTAGTGTGAAATCTCAGGTGAGAATGTTGAAAGGTATCAGAAGCGTGTTTGACTTTTTTTAATAAATAGGATTTATATGTAGAAAAATTCCCTCTTGGGTTTCAATATCTAGTTTGTGATAAAATAATACAAATACATCTTCTACCTTGCACTTGGGTTTAGTGCTTTATCATCTTTCTAGAGAGGTCTGAGTTAGTAAAGAACAGAATTCATCAAAAAGGAAAGCATCTGATTATATTAATAAATAAGAGCAAATCTAAGCAATTCTTTATTCAAATAATCTCCAACAAGAAAGAATGAAGTGTAAGTTGTTCCAGGTATATTCTGGGACGTGGGAATGACATAATAATTAAGTCAAACCTCAGCCCTGAAAACTGATAGTCAAAGAAGCACTGAAGAACCAAGGAAGAAGACAGCAAAGAACAAAAATTTCAAGTACCATCAATGCTCTGCAGAATATTCTAACAATAGACAACTTAGGCAGTAGTAAGTGACAATGTTGGCTCTCAGGATGGGATGCTCCAGATGTCTTTCCAAACTAGATGAAAATTAAGTTAGTGTTTGAATGACAAGCAGATAGCTGTGTGATGACTGCATAAGAAATAGCACAGAAAGAAGTGATGGCTTGTGCCAAGGCCTTAAAAAAATCAACCAGCCAATATTTTGTTATAGCATCCTGAGCAGAATAAGACACTCAAGTCTGTTGATCAAAACAGGAACTGGTACAATAGAGGCAGAGCACGTGATAACATCACTGTGGACATCAGCCTAACATTTAGCAGCACTATTGCTTTCACTTTGGTAGGTAATCAACAAATTGGTCTTCAGTAGTAGAAAGCCTGCCATTTGCCAACACCTTCAACACCATGCTCCTGAGAAGAACACTCTAGAAGATGAAAGGTATGATGGCTCTTCTTGGCTGTCAACTTGATTACATCTGGAATTAATTTAAACTCCAATGACTGGGCATGCCTGAGAGAGATTTTTCTTAATAGTTTGAAGTAGGAAGGGCCCCTTCTAATCCAGATATTTGAGGAAGATAAACCTTTAATCCAGGACTTTTGAGATGGAAAACCCACCTCTAATCCAGGCCAGTCCTTCTGCTGGCTGCCTATACAATGGTGTTGGAAGTGCTCTCTCTCTTGTTGGATGCTTTCTCTTGCCCTCATTTGCAAGTCTATACTTTCACTGTCATGACAGTCTACCTCTTTGGTATTGCAATGTATACTGAAGACTAGCTGAGACATATAGCCCCGTAGACTGTACAACTACTGGAATTTTGGATTGTTCACTCATAGACAGCCATTGTTAGATTATCTGGACCATAGCCTGTAAGTCATTTTAATAAATCCCCTTTCCACATATATAGAGAAGGACTCCTTCTATAACTTCTGTTATGCTAGAGAACCCTAACTAATAACAAACAGGAAGCTTTCAACCATTACCCTCATAGTCAATGGCATACACTCATTCTATGTATGTTTTCATTTCAGAACAACCACGTTTATAGAGTAGGATTTATTCTCTAATTAAAACTTATTGCTTTATTCCTAGATGTTTTTCATGAAGATGGAAAATTATTTTGTTTCAGCAATTTCAGTTTTATGTTTTATAATTAATAACACAGTTGCTGTGTATTTTTTTAAAGCTTTGATGCATTACAAGAGTCTTGACAGTTGGAAGAGTCTGCAAAATGCATTGCTTAATACCTTATTAGGGAACTAAGCTTGTTTCCATGACAGTTCTACTTGCTACATTACAATAAGACAGTAAGTTACTTTGACAAGAAAACAGGAGAAGGAAGTGCATACTTATAAATATAAATAAGAGCCCAGACAAAAGAGAATTTTAAATTATTTCATAACTTAGGCAATGATTGAGAATCCTGATCATCATAAGCATAAAGCACACACTCAGAGGCTATATTCCTATTCCTTTGATATCTTTATGAACATATTCAAGACTTTGATATAGTCTTTGCCAGCCAATATTGTCAACATTGTTGATGCTTATGAAAATCTGACTCATTTCCATTTTTAGCATTTACATATCTTTATAATGAAATGTCCCATAATTTTGCACAACTTAAATATTGTTAAGAGTTTTCCAGAACTTGTTTCTTTCAGCAAAAATAATGGAATAAGCATGTTTTATAGTTACACATAACATTCTAGAATAAAAGATTCATAAAATTGATTGTAGTGTATGATTATCTCATTTAGCATGAAGTCTAAAAACATAAGGAGAGGAAGTACAGCACAGTGTCTCTCACAATAGATACTCCCTTAGGGGAAATAGCTGCAATGCTAGAAAATAAGCAAAGAATTTGCACAAGAGAACTAAAACCTCCTTCATTTTGATTAATTCTCATAGTGTTAAAGTTAACCAGTTTGGTTTGTGAGGGTTTCTGAATAACATTGTTTTATCATATATACTTGAAAATATTAACTTATATTTCTCCTCCTTGCTCAAAAAGAAAGAGATAAAAAAGGAAGACATAGAAGAAGGAAAGAATGAAAACAGAAGGAGACTAAAAAATTGTGGAAGAGAATTCTGAAAGGGGAGAATGGATGAGGGATGGAGGAAAGAGAGGAGTGAAGAGAGTAGGAAGGGGAGGTTAGAGCAAGGAGGGTCTTGAACAGAGTTTAAAACTCATTAATCTATGACCTATCTATTCCACTCTAGGCTATATGCCCAAAGGACGCTACATCCTTCTGCAAAGATATTGTTTAACCCATATACATTGCTACTATAACCATATTAGATAAGAATGGGTACCATTCTACATGTCTATTCACTAATTCACTTATGAATGGATAATGAGCTTGAGGATATATGTGTGTGTGCGTGTGTGTGTGTGTGTGTACGTACATATTTCAACTGTAAAATTAAATGAATGAAAATTTCTAAGTAAATGGGTGGAACAGTTATTAAAACACACACATACACACACACAAACACACACCACACATGCAAATACTAAATAAGATTACTTCATGCAGAAAAACAAATATCACATGGTCTCCCTTATATAGAATCTTACCTTTGTAGATCAATGGAATAGAATTGAAGATTCAGAAATGAACCCACACACTTATAGTCACTTGATCTTTGAAAAAGGAGCAAAAACCATTCAGTAGAAAAAAGACAGCATTTTCAACAAATGGTGCTGGCTCAACTGGCAGTTATCGTGTAGGAGAACTCAAATTGATCCATTCTTATCTCCGTGTACAAAGCTCAAGTCTAAATGGATCAAGGAACTGCAAATAAAGCCAGAGACACTGAAACTTACAGAAAGTGGGGAAGAGCCTCAAAGATGGGGGCACAGGGGGGAAATTCCTGAACAGAACACCAATGGTTTGTGCTGTAAGATGAAGAATCGACAAATGGGACCTCATAAAATTGCAAAGCTTCTGTAAGGCAAAGGACACTGTCAATAAGACAAAATGGCAACCAACAGATTGGGAAAAGATCTTTACCATCCCTAAACCCAATAGGGAGCTAATATCTAATATATATAAGGAACTCAAGAAGTTGGACTCCAGAAAAATCAAATAACCCTATTTTAAAATGTGGTACAGAGATAAACAAAGAATTCTCTACTGAGGAATACCAAATGGTTGAGAAACACCTAAAAAAATGTTCAACATCCTTAATCGTCAGGGAAATGAATTCAAAACAACCCTGAGATTTCATCTCAAAACAGTCAGGATGCCTAAGATCAAAACCTCAGGTGACAGAGGATGCTGGAAAGGATATGGAGAAAGAGGAACCCCTCCTCCATTGCTGGTGGGATTTCAAGTTCATACAACCACTCTGGAAATCACTTCAGAGGTTCCTCAGGAAATTGGACATAGTACTACCAGAAGATCCATCAATACCACTTTTATTTATAATAGGCAGAAGCTGGAAAGAATCCAGATGTCCTTCAACAGTGGAATGGATACAGAAAATGTGGTACATTTACACAATGGAGTACTACTCAGCTATTAAAAACAATGAATTTATGAAATTCCTAGGCACATGGATGGATCTGGAGGGTATCATCCTGAGTGAGGTAACCCAATCACAAAAGAACTCCAAACGCTGACACCATTGCATACACTAGCAAGATTTTATCGAAAGGACCCAGATGTAGCTGTCTCTTGTGAGACTATGCTGGGGCCTAGCAAACACAGAAGTGGATGCTCACAGTCAGCTAATGGATGGATCACAGGGCTCCCAATGGAGGAGCTAGAGAAAGTACCCAAGGAGCTAAAGGGATCTGCAACCCTATAGGTGGATCAACATTATGAACTAACCAGTACCCCGGAGCTCTTGACTCTAGCTGCATATGTATCAAAAGATGGCCTAGTCGGCCATCACTGGAAAGAGAGGCCCATTGGACACGCAAACTTTATATGCCCCAGTACAAGGGAACGCCAGGGCCAAAAAGGGGGAGTGGGCGGGTAGGGGAGTGGGGGTGGGTGGGTATGGGGGACTTTTGGTATAGCATTGGAAATGTAAATGAGCTAAATACCTAATAAAAAATGAAAAAAAAAAGAACTCACATGATATGCACTCTCTGATAAGTGGATATTGGCCCAGAAACTTAGAATACCCAAGATACAATTTGCAAAACACATGAAATTCAAGAAGGATGACCAAATTGTGGATACTTCACTCCTTCTTAGAATTGAGAACAAAATACCCTTGGAAGGAGTTACAGAGACAAAGTTTGGAGCTGATACCAAAGGATGGACCATCCAGAGAGTGACCCACCCAGGGATATATCCCATAATCAGCCACCAAACCCAGACACTATTGCATATGCCAGCAAGATTTTGCTGAAAGGATCCTGATATGGCTGTCTCTTGTGAGGCTATGCCAGTGCCTGGCAAACACTGAAATGGATGCTCACAGTCAGCTATTGAATGGAACACAGGGGCTCCAATGGAGTAACTAGAGAAAGTACCCAAGGAGCTGAAGGGTTCTGCAACCCTATAGGTAGAACAACAATACGAACTAACCAGTAGCCCCAGAGCTCATGTCTCTAGCTGCATATGTAGCAGAAGATGGCCTAGTCAGCCATCACTGGGGAGAGAGGCTCCTTGGTCTTGCAAACTTTATATGCCCCAGTACAGGGAAATGCCAGGGCCAAGAAGTAGGAGTGGGTGTGTAGGGAAGCAGGGCTGGGGTGGGGTATAGGGGTATAGGGTTTAGGATAGCATTTGAAATGTAAATGAAGAAAATATCTAATAAAAATTGGATTTTTTTTAAAGTAGAGAGGGAAAACACTTGGGGTGAAACAGAAAAACTTGAGGGATTTGGGGAGATGAGGTGTGAGGGAGACTAATAACCAAAGTGAGAAAGACAGAAAACAGCCAAATGTAAACTTATTGGCTTATAACCAAATTTTGAAATATAATTTATAATTAAAAAGTATTTTAAAGGGAGATGTCTTGCCTGGCTATAAAAAGTTACTCCCAGGAGCTGTTAATTATTTAACAAGACCCCCAACCTGGCCATGCAATACATTATCTTGAGCTGTACCAAGAAGATCCAGAAGATAACCCCCACAAACTGTATGTTTTCTTCTTATTATTATTCATTGTCTTAGACTTTCTATTGCTGTAAGGAGACACTATGACTATGACAAATCTCATAAAGAAAAACATTTTACTGGGGGCTAGGTTACAATTCAGTTTAGTCCATTATCATAGTGGCTGGAAGCATGGCAGAATACAGGAAAGACATGATGGTAGAGAGGGCTGAGAGTTCAACATCTGGATCCTGGTTTGAGCTTCTGCAACTTCAAAGCCCACCCCTTTCCTCCAACAAGGCCACACTCCAGTAGGCCACACTTTCAATAATGCCACTTCTTATGAGTCTATGGGGAGCCATTTTCATTCAACTGCATCACAGCCATTCACTGTAACTTGATGATAAGACCATTCTGCTGAATACACTGCAAACCTTTGATACATGATGGAGAAAAAATTTAAGACATACCTGCAATGGAAGCTTCCTCTCTGTGGGCTAGCTTTCTCAGTCCCAGAATGTTCTCTGTTATTCAGGCTCAGGGGAGGAGTAAGAGATAAAAAGCAATAATAACTTGCCTAGCAATGAATTCTAGAATCCACAGATTAACCTGCCAAGCATGATGCTAGCTTAAGTAATAGTGTCATTAATATTATGGGTTTAAAACCTTCTCCATGGGGAGGAATTCATGCCTATTCTATAGCCTGGTATATTGTTGCTCTTGAATACAAGCTTCCTTCTGAATGCGTGTTTGTACCCATAGATACACACTATTCTCAGTCTTAATATGAAAAATTGTCTTTTCCAGAGATTGGTGGTGAATGAATAAATTTCTGGCTGTATGGGATGTTGAGAACAAGTGACCCTGGTATTAGAGTTCGGATACTGTAACAAAAATTATGTGAAATGATGGATATAGAAATTTGCTTAGCTGCAGAGATCAGTTGGTTATACCTGTGTATACCATAATCATGGCATATCACTTAAATACACACTAAGAACTAATAAAAATGGAGAAGCTATAAAAATATGTCTACAGAGTTGAATTTGTTTAAAATTGTGATTCTGCCTACACATATACATTTATGTATACATGTGTTCTTCACACATGGTACACAAATATATTGTTGATACTCACTTTGCTATCAACTAATTAATTATATATAACATATGTTATATAGCCTATAAATTATATATACATATTAGTACATATACATATAAATATGGATTACAAATGTAGTAAAGACTACAAGGTAAATGAAGATATACTCTTAATATCTTTCACCACACAATTTATGATCGGTACTTTCAAGCAGACTTTACCCTCATTAAAATAAATGTTCTGATGTTTATTACCGCTTTAATTATATCTTAGGGAACCATCTGAAAGTACTTAGTACCATAATTGAATGCACCTTTACTGACAGATTCCTGGTAGTATAAGACACCAACAGAAAAGACATTGCTCATCAATAAGATAAGTAACACCACTTCTCAGCTGCACCTGTATTATGTGAAGATCTGCCTAAACATTTGACAATTATCTTGCAAAAATTGTTCAGATGTCTTCAGATATTCAGAAACTACAGTCCAACTGGTGAACCAGTGAGTATAATTGTGAACAATTACAGAAACAAAATTACTCAAAGACAGTTGCATCACTGGAATGTATTGTCTCTGGGAAAGCTTTTGCAAAACTATCCACCTTATATATTGTTAAGGAAACAGACAAGACAATTTACTGTTATGCTATTAGTTCATTACTCAATATTGGAGAACTTACTAATCTAATATGCTACGGGAACCAAACGATAACCTTCTCAAAATATCTGCCATGATTGTGGTGGCTAATTTTTATTGTCTACTTGATTGGAGTGCCTAAAATTAATCACATCCTCAATTGTGACAGTGAAGGTATTTCCAGTTAGGATCACCTAAGATCGGAGGAATCTGAGGGTAGACTACATGTTTCCGTAAGCTGGAAGTCAGGATGGAAATACTGGGGGAAGAGAAAAAGGCATGCCAATGCCAACACTCTTTCCTTCTCAACTTCCTTGCTGTAAGAGTGGAAATTATCCGCTGTTCTATCCCTCCTCTTCTATGATGGCTAGATACCTCTGAAAACATGAGTTAACATTAGTTCCTCCTTTCTGTATTTCCTAACCTTTTGGAACCCTTACACTTGTAGAATAAGTAAATGTAAAGAAGTTTGGAGATGTCTCCTATAAAAGCCCTTGAATGATGTAAGTTCAACTTAATGAATGATTCTGGTTGTGGATCAAAGTGCAGACAGCAGAGTGTAGTGAGAATTTTGGTTTCATTAAAAACACATGATATTGTAAGAATATGTTTTTTATTTAATTCCAGGTCTGGGGATATAGGGCTGCTTCACAGCAACTGTCTATGATCTGCCTCTTACTCTAGCAGAGGCATAATTTTGCCAGCTGCAGATAGTTTCTATGACTGTGTGATGTTTGGAATTCTGGGAACTTTTCAGAGGGTATATAAATGCTAAGGTCCCTAGAAGTAGTTGGTAGTTGGTAGTTGGTAGTTGGTAGTTGGTAGTTGGTAGTTGGTAGTTGTTGGTTATTCAAGGCATTAGTTAACAGTTTGTCAATACCTGTAATCAAAGAAGAAACAAAAAGAAAAGATAGATTCAGGGATGATTCAGGGATTTCTCTTCTCTCTCTCTCTCTCTCTCTCTCTCTCTCTCTCTCTCTCTCTCTCTCTCTCTCCCTCTCTCTCTCCTCTATCCTATTCTTCTTTTCTCTTCTATCTAGTGATAGGAGGTGGAAAAAGCAGTTCATTTTAAATTTTGCCAAAGGCCTTGTTCCCATTTTGTCCTTTTCTCTCTTTTGAGGGGGATTTATTAATTTTTTTTTTTTTTTACATTTCAAATGTTATACCCCTTCCTGGTCTCCCTCCCTGAACTTCCACCCCATATGGCTCCTCTGTGCCTGTAATAGGGTGTTCTCCACACACACACACACACACACACACACACACACACACACACTCCTGCCTCACCACTCTAGTATCCCCCTTCTCTGGGGCATCAAGCCTCCACTGGACCAAGCTCCTCCCCCTCCACTGATGCCAGATGAGGCAGTCCTCTGCTACATATGGACCGTGAGCCACGGACCAACCCATGAAGTCTTTGGTTGGTGGTTTAGTCTCTGTGAGCTCTGAGGTGTCTGGTTAATTGATATTGTTGTTCTTATGGGGTTGCAAACCCGTTTAGCTCCTTTAGCCATTCCTCTAATTCTTCCATTGGAGTTCCCAGGCTCAGCCCAGTGGTTGGCTGTGAATATCTGCATCTGTCTTAGTCAGATGCTGGTAGAGCCTCTCAGAGGACAGCCATACAAGGCTGCAAGCACTTCTTGGCATCAGCAATAGTGTCAGGGTTTTTTTGTCTGTGGATGGAATGGATCACATGGTGGGGCAGTCTGTGGATAGCCTTTCCTTCAGCCTCTGCTCCATTTTTGTCCCTGCATTTCCCTTAGTCAGGGACAGTTCTGGATTATAGATTTTTAGATGGGTGTGTGGCCCCATCCCTCCACTGGGGGGGGGGGGCATATCTATCTACTGGAAGTAGTCTCTTCAGGTTCTCCCTGATGTTGAGTATTCCAGCTAATGTCATCCCCATTGGTTCCTGGGAACCACTTGCATCCCTGGTGTCTGGGACTTTCCAGTGGTTCCCCAAGTTTCCCAACTCCCCCATGTTGTCCATTTCAAGCTGTAACTTTAAAGGTGAGAAATTATTTGATATGGAGAAGTATGTTTCAAAGCAACCCAGTATTCAGGGTACAGCATAAGTGTTGCCAACTACATTTAGCCAGATTTATAATGAGAACTGCAATATAAAAAAAAAGAAAATTAGAATGATTCAAAATACTTCTAGAATGGTCAAAAATAATACAAATAAATATTGCAGTTTATGCAGCAATTAGAGTCACTTCCAAAGAGCCAAATTATCTGCATTGGGACAACAGGAAGAATGCCTTGAAGGTATCTCAAGCATTGGCCTGACCTCTTCAAATATCAAGGCTAATATCACATATATTTAAAAGACTTTCTCCTGAGAAAGGAACCTCACTGGGGATCCTGTAAAGTGTTTCCTCACATTCAGCTATCCAAGAGACTACTTTAGCCAACGGTACAAAGGAATCAATTATCAAAACTGTTGGGATACTTAATGCCTTATCTATATGATACTGGTTTTAAAGTCACATAGAATGCAAGATATGCCCTGGATGAAGAACCATACTCAAATTTCAGAGAAAAGCCTCGGAGATCAAATGATGTATAACAGGGTTGGAATGTTTGCAGTCAGCCCTCAAGAAGGCTGTGAAGAGCTCTGAGGAGGAAGAAAACAAAACAAACAAAACAAAACAAAACAAAACCTCAATAATGAGAACACAGAGACCAAAATCATGGAAAGTTTGTAAAGTAAATCAAGCAATGAGCAAAGTCAGATCCAGGAGAAAGGAGTTTGTAAAGTGAATAAAGCAATGAACAAGCTAGACTGAGAGAAAAGGAAAATGCCAGTGTTCACTGACTAAGTACTGTTGGGATCAAAATAAAAGGGGGGCCCGGGGGGGGGGAGTGGGGGAAGGGAAAAGTGTCTAATGTCCTGCCAGAGCTCCTGTGCTCTGGGCAGGCGGACGCAGGCAGAGCCGCCAGATGCTTTTCCACAGGGCCCTGGGTGAGCATGCTGGACCCACGAGGCGGGAGTAGAAAAGGGGCAGCCCCCGACTGGGGAACCCCCCTCCCCCAGGTACCTTGCTAGCACCCCAGGGTTGTGGGAGAGAGGGAATAAGGGAAGAAGTTCCCAACACTGACCAGAGTGCACAGCGGAACTTGAAGGAACTTGAAGGAACAGAGACACTCTATGGTTTAAGAGCTTTATTACAGAAATGCAGAGGAAAGAGAGAAGGTAGAAAGGAGGGAGGGAGGGAAGGAGGGAGAGAGAGAGAGAGAGAGAGAGAGAGAGAGAGAGAGAGAGAGAGAGAAGTGTGAAAGGCTAAAGAGAAAGAGGGAGAAAGAGAAAGGAGAGAGGAGAGAAGACAGAAAGGGAAGAGGAGAGAGAAGTGAGAGGACAAAGGAGTGAGAGGGTAAGAGAGCGTGGTGGGGGCTGAGCACCCCTTTTTATGGTCTTCACTGTTGCTAGGTAACTGGGAAGAGTTTAGCCTGAATGTCAGAAGCTTGGGCCATTGCTTACATGAATACTGATCTTGCTTCTCTTGTGGGGGCTGTGAGAGGTGGTACCTTAGGGAGGGGCCAGAGTTCCAGGAGCATGAGGGGAAGCCTACTGTGTCATGAAGGTGAATTATGACCATCAGGGTTCAGACCTCAGATCGACTAAATACCAGCCTGCAATTCCCCACAAAGTACTATCTTTCCTTATATTCAGTCTGGGGCCCCAGATTATGGTGCCAGTAATGTTCAAGGTAGATCTTAGTTCATGCATAGTTAGTCTCCTTTAGGTATTACCTCACAGATACTCCTGGAGGTGCCCTCTACAAGTCATGTGTGTGTTTCCTAACCCAATAAAGTTGACAAGATTGACCAGCACAATCATTAGAGATGTGAACTCTCAGTGATTGCTCCCATGCCTTGTCCCCTGCTACCTTTGCCATCTATCCCATTAGAATACTAAGCACAAAATTTTGAAATTCTTTTTTTTTCTGTAAATTCCCCTGATCATGGTGTCTTATCACACAATATAAAAATAACTAATATATTCTCTCATTACTCTCTTCTCTAATAATAGAAATGCCAGCACCGTGGGTGTTTCTGCAAGACTGAATAAATGGTAAGGCTGGTTCTAAAGCCAGACTCCCTTTCTGGACAACTGAGTCCTTAGTATCGCCCTGAAGCAAATGTGGCATGGGGTGTGATTTCTCTCCACTTTGCTGCTGGTCCCTTTGCTGAGCTCCACCTCACACTCCCTGGCACAACACTGCCCTTGAGGATCTTACCTCACACACCACCATCTCTAGATGAAATTTAACCCTTGTGCCAGAATATCACCTTCTGCCATGTGGAAACATACTTTCCAGGAATCTTCACAGTAACCTGGAAGCCTAAGTCTCTGAAGATCTCGCTTCTCTGAGGGAGACCCTTAAAATTGACAAAAATAACCTGACTCCCCATCCCAAAACAAAAATTCACATTAACTAGACCTGAAATTATATTTACTACAGTTTTATCATGTTGTTTTATGGGACTTTTTTTGTTTTTTAATGAAACACAGAATATGCTTCACAGTTGAAAGGGTCAACTGATGAAGTGCCTCCATAATTTCCATAAAAATATCTAAGCATTCCTGTTATTTCCTTAGTTACATGATATAAGCTGCTTTTACGGTGCTGTGGGTTTAGAAAAATGAACTATTTCAATATTTAAGTCCAGGTATATTCATAAAGAGAAACAGGAAAGTCTTTGTGAGCTGAATAGGAGTTTCTCTCAAGAGTTACTTTGGTCCTCCCTTTAAGAAGTAAACATTGGGAAATATTTGTAGATAGTATCCTCTATTTCTGCATCCTCATATTTACCACCTACCTTGAGCATCTATTATCACTTTCAAAAACCAATCTCTCTCCCTCCTATTTGTATGTGATAGACCGGCATCCCCTAAGGACACATACAAAGATGAGGTGTTTTATGGGTGCAGTCAGAATGGAACAGATGACATATGGCCACGATCTGAAATGCAGCAGTTTTGCATTTCCTAAGTCCATTTATAAAACCTGTTAGACTCAGAAGACATAACTAAGACCCTAACTGTAAAAAGATTATATCCAGAAGACACTTAGAGATGATCTTTTTATAAAGTAATAAGTTTCTCTAGACATATCTGTTACTTCCAGGCAACTATATCTATGATGGTCATTAATATAATGTTCTATGGAAATGCCCCCAAATGTCTTTATTACAATTAAAATGGATAAAAAACATGATAGGAGTTACATAAAAACCCTCCAGACTCTTGTGTAAGGTGAGCATATGTAACTCAGTCCTTGGGAAAAATAATTATAGAAACAGTTTTCAAAATAATAACTATTAGCAAATATTGATACTTTTAATAGTAAACAGGTTTGAGTCCTCATATCAGCACATCTCAGCTCATGTTTCTGTCACTGATGTCACTGATAATTTTTAATTAATATTTTTAATCCTTATTATGTATGCCTCCTCTTGTTATAGTCCCTTAGTGCCTCTCAACTACATGCTGGATAAATTCAATCTCCTTGCACAGAATTCAGGATTTGACAAGCCTACTTAACTCCCACCGTTAAGTTCTCTCTGTCGAATTCTTTGCATTGCATTAAAATCAGGATTCCCTCAGAAACGTGGCTCCTTTACACTTTTGGTATTTCAACATCACATTAGAAAGCTCTACCAACAGGAAGCACAGGGATCAATCATGACAAGAATACCAGTGTCTCAACACTCTGCTGTTTTTAACCAACTAATAGCTATTCTTATTTCTTGTGAACTTCATTTCTATATGCATCTGCCTCTGATGTAGTACATTAATGTTGACAGAGACTGATATGGGTTTTGACTGCACAGAAGGAATCCAAGGGCAGGTGGAAGCATCAATTAAACTGTGAGTAAGCACTATATCTTTGTTTTGTTGGTTTTGTTTGTTTGGGTTTTTTATTTTCTATTAGATATTTTCTTCACTTACATTTCAAATGCTATCCCGAAAGTCCCCTATACCCTCCCCCGCCCTGCTCCCCAACCCACCTACTCCTGCTTCCTGGCCCTTGCATTCCCCTGTACTGGGGCATATGATCTTTGCAAGACCAAGGGCCTCTCTTCCCATTGATGATTGACCAGGCCATCTGCTACATAAGCAGCTAGAGACACAGTTCCAATGGGTACTGGTTAGTTTATACTGTTGTTCCTCCTTTAGGGTTGCAGACCCCTTTAGCTTCTTGGGTACTTTCTCTAACTCCTTCATTAGGGGTCCTGTGTTCCATCCAATAGATGACTGTGAGCATCCACTTCTGTATTTGCCAGGCACTGGCATAGCCTCACAAGAGATAGGTATATCAGGGTCCTGTCAGCAAAATCTTGCTGGCATATGCAATAGTGTCTGGGTTTGGTGATTGTTTATGGGATGGATCCCCGGGTGTGCCAGTGTCTAGATGGTCCTTTCTTCTGTCTCACCTCCAAACTTTGTCTCTGTAACTCCTTCCATGGGTATTTTGTTCCCCATTCTAAGAAGGAATGAAGAATCCACTTGTTGGTTTTCCTTCTTCTTGAGTTTCATGTGTTTTGCAAATTGTATCTTGGGTAGTCTAAGTTTCTGGGCTAATATCGGCTTATCAGTGAGTGCATATCACGTGTGTTCTTTTGTGACTGCATTACCTCACTCAGGATGATATCCTCCAGATCCAGCCATTTGCCTAAGATTTTCATAAATTCTTTGTTTTTATTTGCTGAGTAGTAAATTGTGTAAATGTACCACATTTTCTGTATCCATTCCTCTTTTGAGGGACATCTGGCTTCTTTCTAGCTTCTGGCTATTATAAATAAGGCTGCTATGAACATAGTGGAACATGTGTCCTATTACAAGTTGGAACATCTTCTGGGTATATGCCCAGGAGAGGTATGAGCAAGCACTATATTAAGTGATTGTCAAATGTAGAAAAACTGAATCTTAAAAAAGAGAAGGAACTTAGTTAACTCCACACAGCAAGAAGAAGTGGACCTGATTGTACAATGATTCCAACTGCCTTCTTACCACATAACACATGTGAATGAAGCATGTATTCTATACCTACTGCATGTTGGCTTCTATGTGAAATGTGAAAGCTCCTGAAAATAATGACCCCACTAGATATCAGATAGCTGTTGTATCCTTGTGACAGCACAGGGTAGATCTGATGAGCAGACATTCAATCAGCTTGATGTTTCTGAAGAGTTTCCACAAGTCATTATTGTCAATAGATATCACAGTAGATTTAGCCACAGTGGTATTTATTTAATTTGTTTTAATGTCATATTTTATTAGTTCTTTAAGAATTTTATCCAATGTATTTTGATCATATTTACATCTTGCCACAGTGATAGTTAATATTTCAACAATGTGAAGAATATCGACCAGATGCAAACAGTTTCAAATATGTTATATCATGCTTCTAATAATTATTTTAAGGTATTCCAAATTATTAGAACACAAAAATAAGCAAAGGAACAAACTTTTCTAAACTAGAGGCTTCATTCAGATGATGTCAGTTGTTCCAATGAAATATTACATGGCCCAAAAAATCTGAGATCGTTTAGTTTATCTAGCGAATATGTTATGTTAGCTTCTAATTCAGACAGGTATTGAACACTCACAAACATGTCCTTGATATTGTCAACTTCAAGTCAGACACTATGAAGAAACTCCCTTAGTCGGGACCAGTGTGACTAATAGTCCCTCATTACTAGATCCATCCACTGCATCTTTGACAGGAATGTTTCCTAAGGATGAGATGACACAATATTCTTCTTGGAGCTTTGCTTTCAGATTTACATAGTCTCACTTTGTGACTTATCTGGAAATAACTCCTTAGTTGGTCAGCTCCATTTAAGAACTGCTTGGAATAGTTTCTGTCAGAACACCTTATTTCCAAGTTTTCATTTTGGCTTTTATATTGCTAAGGATCTTATTGAGAAGCAATTTGAAGTTGTATAAATATTCTGCTATTTGGTAAAAGTTGACTGAGTTTTAAAGCCATGAATAATTCTTGTCTGCATCAATTATCATGACAGTTGCCAAACAGTAATTTTCTAGCTCTCTTATTTTCTCTAAATAGATTAGTTGCTTGAAGAAAACAAACAAAGAAAATTATTTGTCTTTTTTTTATATATGGTAGTCAATCCTTTAAAATACTTTATTGTTGTTCTTTCATTATAATCCACATATATCCCCTACTGGGCTAGTGGATATCTCTTTAATCTTGTTCCTATGTTCTTTGGAAAAAAATCACTTCTGGAGTACTGGTTAGCACATGCGTTCTTAGAAAACACTACGTCTGTATTAAACATTCTATAAGATGGAGTGATTGATTGGAATCTCAGTGATTACATACAGATGCAATTGTGCGGGTCCACAAACAAACCATCATTAGATATCATAGGCCCCTAAGTAGCCATTCACTGCCTACCTCTGTGTATGATCTAACATCCTTGTCTCTATTAATTAATTCCACTCAGAATGTACATATAAATCCATAGCATTCACCAAACCCAAAACTAAAAACCTTGTCAGATAGCATCTGAGGACTACAACAGACATTTTTCTCATTTACTGTAACACACCCACCTTACAGTTCTACTAATGTATTTTAAACGTGTCTTGTTTGGGTATTGTCTTTGCTCTGATACCATAAAAAATTCTGTTCTTGTGGTAGAAAAAAAATGCATTTGGAATAATTATAATCTGTGCTCACAGCCCATAGTCACTCATATTTGACTCCAGAATATACTATCTCTTGTCCCATTTGAGGATATCTGTGTTTTGTTGTTGTTGTTGATGATGGTGGTGATGGTGATGACAATGACTACAATGACAGCAATACTGGCTCATCATCTTATATTTTGTTTTCATGGTATTGCCCATTCAACAAGGAGCTATGCCTCATTTTAGTGGATAGAAGACCTCAGAAACCCAGTTTGGCTCAAATTCTCTTGAAGCATCTCTAAGAAGGTGGTTCCAGAGACTCTGCATTGGACAATTTGGGATCTTCACTATGTAATCCCCAGCAAGAGAATAAATCTTCAGTTCTCATTTACTAAAAGTGCATTTCTTTCTCCATCTCTTTGGTCACCCCAAGGACCTCACTTATGTCACTAGTGTTCTTTCTTGGACTCCTTTGCAGATTTGTCCTCATTCCCCTGACCTTAAGAGAATAAATTACTCTAAGATTAAGTATGTATTATTCTTCCCTGAATGTATCTAGTTTCTAGAGAATCTGAATAAGGGGGAAAAGCATTGAACATTGTATCATAATCTAGAATTTGACCTTCCTAGATGACATTCCAACTTTGCTATTTGTTGACTTTAAGTTAGATTATAGGGAATATAGCCAACTTTTTATTCCTCCATGTCTTCACTTGAAAAATTAATATTGATAATACTCCCTATACAGAACTATTCTACAGGTTAAGTCCACCTGTATCATATAATACCCCGGAGCTCTTGACTCTAGCTGTATATGTATCAAAAGATGGCCTAGTTGGCCATCACTGGAAAGAGAAGCCCATTGGACTTGCAAACTTTATATGCCCCAGTACAGGGAATGCCAGGGCCAAAAAGTGGGAGTGGGTGGGTAGGGGAGTGGGGGGGGGCGGTTATGGGGGACTTTTGGGATAGCATTGGAAATGTAAATGAGGAAAATACCTACCTAATAAAAATATTAAAAAAATGTTATCCACAAATATTATAGTTTTCAGACCAATACATTCAGACCTTGTATCTCTACAGGTTTGATCTCCCCTATACTCAGAAACATTTTTGTTGTCTGGATTATTCAGCAGCAACTGAATGCCTAACAGGAATCTGAAAATTTACATCTAGAAAGGCAAACTTTATCTTTATTAGGGTGTGTGCATGTGTGTGTGTGCGTGTGTGTGGGTCTGTGTGTGTGTGTGTGTGTGTGTGTGTGTGTGTGTGTGTGTGTGTGTGTGTTCAAAGGAGAGAGAGTCAAGTCAAGGGAGAAAGAAACAGGAAAGACAAAAAGAAACAGATAGGGAGAGAGATAGAGACAGGAATATACCCTAGCAAGCTAGAAATATTGAAGTGTCAGTAGTGTGATTCTGATTCACATGTCTTCAGGCTTGAGACCCAGGAAGCACCAATGTTTCTGGTACAGTGTAAGGAAGGAAAAACAATCCTTGCTCAAAATAAGCCAGGTCAGAGAAGGGATGCTTACACATGCAAGTTCAGCTTTTCACTCATTCAGGATGCCATCTAATTGGATAGTCTCATTACAAACTAAAGAGATGCATCTGTTAGTTTTTAGCCAGCTAATATAAATATCAATGTCATCAAAACTACCATCACAGAAGCATCTAGAATGGTTATGGACTATAGACTGGGGCCCCCATGGCTGTCAGATTGACCCAGAAAGCTAAACAGCCCCACATGCTCTCAAGACTTTGTTGAAATATCCTATTAACGTGTTTCTCTAGGCTGTGAGCATTACAGCCATATTCTACTTACCTTGATCTTATGCTTGAGTCTCACATGGTTTCTTAAAAACTTTATGTGCTGTCTTTTCCTTCCTGCCCTCTGATGATGGAAGATTTCATAAAATCATAGTTTTATTCATTCCTCTACCTCTTATACCTGAAGCAGATAGTACGATAGAAAACATATTCTGGCAGAAAGGATGAAGAACACGTTCTTCATTTGCCATATACATTCCAAATAAAGTAGCTTCTGCATCTATCACAAAGAAAAATAAAATTCCCAGAAACATACTCACATATGAACCTTTCTATCATCTTTACAAGACAGCCATTGATGACATGTGGGCACTGTTTATGGCTGTAGACAACACATGTTAATTAATTTTGTTCTTTAAAAGATGTATTTGAATGCTAAGACACATGATTCTTTTTTTTTTTTTTTTTCATTTTGGTTTTCAAGACAGGGTTTCTCTGTAGCCCTGGCTGTCCTGGAACTCACTTTGTAGACCAGGATGGCCTCGAACTCAGAAATCCACCTACCTCTGCCTCCCAAGTGCTGGGATTAAAGGCGTGCGCCACCACACCCGACAAGACACATGATTCTTAGTGATTCATGATCCAAATACAACAGTACCATAAGCTTTAATGGACTTTTTAAAGAAATGTGTCTGCGTAACACTTTAGAAATTTAAAGCCATTGATTTTTTTCCCATTCTTAATTAGGTATTTAGCTCATTTACATTTCCAATGCTATACCAAAAGTCCCCCATACCCACCCCCCCCCACTCCCCTACCCACCCACTCCCCCTTTTTGGCCCTGGGGTTCCCTTGTACTGGGGCATATAAAGTTTGCAAGTCCAATGGGCCTCTCTTTCAAGTGATGGCCTATTAGGCCATCTTTTGATACATATGCAGCTAGAGACAAGAGCTCCAGGGTACTGGTTAGTTCATATTGTTGTTCCACCTATAGGATTGCAGTTCCCTTTAGTTCCTTGGGTGCTTTCTCTAGCTCCTCCATTGGGGGCCCTGTGCTCCATTCAATAGCTGACTGTGAGCATCCACTTCTGTGTTTGCTAGGCCCCGGCATAGTCTCACAAGAGACAGCTATATCTGGGTACTTTCAGCAAAATCTTGCTAGTGTATGCAATGGTGTCAGCTTGATTTTTATTGTAATAAAAAATATTAGAAACTTTGGGTCTGGTTAATTTTAGTGTGTGATGTTGTTTTATTTGCAAGTTTTACAATAAACTTTTAATTAAAAATAGGGAAATATCACAAATGCTCAAATAATAGTTCATACTATACTTACCAATTACCAACTGGTGATAATTTTACCTTTGAATTAAAAATAAGTTAATATGTTGATCTACTAAAAGAGTGCAGACCTTTTATTTTGTTTTGTTTTGTTTTTTTTTCCTTTTTCCCAATAGCTTATTCTCTTGACATTCCAATCACAGCAGCCCTTTCCTCCCAATTCCCTTACCATATCTCCTCCCCATACCCCCTCCCCTTCTTCTCTGAGAAGGGCAAAGTTCCCCTATGGGTACCAATCTACCCTGACTCATCAAGTCACTGGAGAACTAGGCACATCCTTTCCCATGGAGGCCAGACAGTGTAGCTCATTTAAGGGAATGGATTCCTCTGACAGGCAAGAGAGTCAGGGATAAACAGTGCTTCTTGTTAAGGGACCCATGTGAAGACTGAGCAACACATTTGTTACATATATGTAGAAGGCCTAAGTGCAGCCCATATATGATCTTTGGTGGTTGGTTCTGCCTTTAGTATCCCCCAGTCCTACTCCAGGTTAGTTGTCTCTGTTGGTCATCTTATGGAGTCTCTATCCCCTCCAAGTTCCTGAATCCTTCTCCCAACTCTTCCATTAGACTCCCCAAACTCTGATAAATATTTGGCTTTGGATCTCTGCATCTGTTTCTGTCAGCAGCTTGGTAGATCCTCTCAGTGAACAGTTCTGCTAGGCTCCTGTCTACAGGCATAACAGAGTATCGTTAACAGTGTAAATTGGACCTTGCATTTCCAATGCTAATTTCTGTTGTTGTTGTTGTTGTTCTTGTTCTTGTTCTTCTTGCTCTCTTCTCAGCCTGCTGCCTTCTGAATCCTGCACCCCCATGACCAATCTGTGTGTGTGTGTGTGTGTGTGTGTGTGTGTGTGTGTGTGTGTGTCTTTGTCTCTGTCTCTGACTTTCTCTGTCTCTCTCCTTTCAACCTCTCTCCCCCTCTCCTCTGCTCTTTATTTCTCCTAGTTGCCCTTTTGGCCTTGGTTTTGCCTAGTGTTATTCATAACCTCTATCACAAGTAGGAGTTCTCCACATAGGATCTACAGTACCATGTATCTCCTTCAGTCTTCCTTCAATGATATACAAATAAGGAAACTGAGTGGTGAACTGTCAGAGGTGACTTAATAATACAGCAGAAATTTCCTTTAAGTGGCAAGTTTTTCAGTAAATGTTAAAGCATATATTTTTGTTCTTATCATCAGTCTGTTATTTTCAGAAGAATTCTGGGGATGGTATATCCACATGTGAGGCTTTGATAACATCCACCATTATGTTCTTAACAAATGTAAAACTCGATTATTTCAAATCTGTTCAATTAATTCTCTGTTGCTTTCTCATGCTGGTCGGACAGTCTTTTAAGCCCTTTGTGGAAGTAACAGGAGCTTAAAACATATAATACTTAGTGTTTGGAGGAGGGGGTATGCTTTGAAAGGCTCAATTCTCTAAGTAAAGTAGTTGTGAAAACTGTTTTCATTTTCTTGATGATAATCCATCAATTTCTTCAGCCCTTAAAATAATATAAAGTGGTTAAGCCATGGGGCTTCAAGACTTACCTACCACTGGAAGTAAGCTTAACTCCTGTTTGGAAGGCTGTGAAAACATTTTTATACAAAGAAAAATTAATAAGCTCAAGCGTCTGGATAAGGACAGAATAATCCACAAGCTCTAATGTTTAGCCTGACTTAGAGAGCTTTCAACGAATGTTAAAAGTAGGGGTGAAAACAAATAGTCCAATAGTCATTTAAAAGAAAAATCCCAGAAATGAAGAATTGTTCTCCATTGACTACTCTATTAGTTTAAAGATGGTTTCAGAAGAATCAAAATGAACTTCTCTAAGACAGAAGAAACTTCTTGCTTTTGTATTGTGAGAAACGGCCCAAGGAACTAGACAATAGACCCTAAGATTTTCTCATTATCTCAAAGATATTTTCAAAAATTTTGCAGGCAGATGCCAAGGTCAGCAGACTATGGTTACAGAGTAAATCCAGCAAGAGGTAACCTGCTCTGGAATGGCCTTTGCATTTTTAAAGCAGGGAACAAAAAAGGGAAGGTGAGGAAGTGAGGGAGAAAGAGGCAGAGAGGGAAGTGTGCCAGGTCTCAGCTGACTAGCAGAGACTGACATATTCATTATCTACTATTTTACAGAAAAGAAGTTTCTTCACCTTAATTCTGAAGTATAGCCTAAGATTCCAAGTTACAATTTATTTTTCTTTTACCGTCAAAGAAGTAAATCAGCACATGGAGATTAGCAACAAGAAGAGCATGGCTATATTTATCATATAACATAGAATGATGCCCATTAAATAGTCACCGAAGCCTGTAACTATAAGATTTTTCAAGAAATCTGTGTGTCAGTTGGAAAAACATTCTAAAGTAATTATTTGTAGAAGTACACCCAGCCACCAGCTGACTTAGCAAACACAGATCGTTCGAGAAGCATGGGCGTGCTTATTTGACAGGAGTTAGTTACTACACATCCTTTCCAGGAATGTACATGGAAATGATCCTGCTCAACTTTGGATAGTCCCAAAGATATAGCAATGATAATTTCACACTACCTGTTCAATGAAAATTCACTCCCAGCCAGCTCAATGTGGAATCCATGGGCTTCTTAAAAAAAAAAAAAAAAACTCAGAACAAATGAAACCATTTAAAGCATTCTGTGTCACACAGTAAATATGGACTAAAAGACATTAGGAGCAAATACATTAATCCCAAAGCCATACTCAGGGACATATGTTCTAGGTGTGCAATTAGCTCTCCTAGGGAAGAGAACCTAGAAGAAAACCAATAACCCAGAAGGCCTAATACAGTGCAGATTCTACAGAATCTGGTGGGACGGTTGTTGTTCTCATAACTCAAAGGTTTGTTGGTTAAAGATGATGAGAATACATCATTTCATCTGGGTTATTGGGTGATGGCAAGGCATCTGAATGGGTGTCACATCAACAAAAAGACTGTTAGATGAGCCATCGAAGAATTGACATGAGGCGAAAACAAGGAATAGTAAGGTTGCTGATGATTGGTAGAAGTCTGTTTGAGAATTGTGGCATGGAGGATTATGTTTGAATGATTTGATTAATCAGCTTTTCTAATAAAAAAAAAAAACTTGTCAAAGGCGCAGAGAAAGAAAATCACAAAACGCACCAGCAGAAGCATATTCAAGCCTTCTTAGAACATGAGGGACTGTAGACAAATCTTCCTTTCAGTAAGATCTATTACATCTTTAGGAAGGGTGTCCAAAGAAAGGATTTAAAAATGAGGAAAGGGCATGCACTGAAGATTACTACAGTATTAGGAATTTTAAAACTGAAGAAATGAGGGAACCCTTATATTTTGGAAACATGAACACTATAAAATTGAAAATTCTAATTTATACCTGGATACAGTGGATGTAATATTAATGAACAATCAATAGCCAGGGAGAAAGAAAGTTCGTTTTAATAAGGGCAACTATACATTCTTTAAATAAATGCTCATGTGCATGCATGTGTGCATGTGTGCCTGTGTGTGTGTGTGCCTGTGTGTGTGTGTGTGTGTGTGTGTGTGTGTGTGTGTGTGTGTGTGTGAATTAGAGAAGGAGATGGGAGGTTGGGGCAACTACTGCTGGCATCTCCCTCAATCTCATCATCTACCTCGTTTAAGACATGGTCCCTCGTTGGGATGGACCTCTCCAATCAGGCTAGGCTACTTATCATCCTTCTGTCTCTGCATCTCCTGCATGGGATTGCAATCCTTTTCCATCAAAAAGTGGTTTTTCGGTGTAGGTTCTGGAAAAAAAAATTCACCAGTTAGTAATGGCAAAGTAAAGGGTTTACTGATTGAGACACCCTCTCAGTCTCTTCAATTACATATTATTTTTTACTAGAAATTTTAGCAGTAATAATTGAGTCCAGAGAAATTGGAATGCAATCAATAAGTGAAAGAAATTATTAGAGATTCCTACTTTCCTAGCCTTTTATTCTAGGTTAGGAGACAATGAAATTTTCATGAAAGAGTAAGAAATGTGCATAGACAGGGGCGTTATAAGAACTATCACAATACAGGGTTCATTAAAAAGGAATTAAAGCCAGGAGGAAAGGAAGAGAAGTGAAAATCATGGGTAGGTGACAGAATCTACAAAAGCGGTGATGTATGCATGAGTATCTTATCCCTTCCATAACAAGGCATACAGATGGTATGGCTTGTCATGTCTTCAGCTATTGACTGTATTCCGTTCAGTTGCACAGCTCTACAAGTGGGTGGCAAGAATGGCTTTTGGAACAACCGTTCTACATTCTTATAGCTTCCCCCTGTGTCCTTATAGAACTTATTCATGGGGCACATGCACACCTGTGGTCTCTTCATTCTTTAGAATGTCTTTTTGATCTGACACATGATCCCATAGTTCAAGCTCTTCAAATGTTGTCTCTCACTGTTCTTACAGGTGTTTTCCAAATCGGTAAGATATTCAAGGGTTGACATTCAAATGTTCTCCCATGAGTATTCAAATGTTCTCACATGCACTCAATTATCAAATGATGCCATACCAAAGAAGGTTTATTCCAATCTTATCTTGGTGAAACACTGAGTTTATTCGAGTTACTTAAGCATAGACAACTCAACAAGAGCTGTATCCCTAAAAGGTCCACCCCAGGACAGATGGTGACTCATGAAAACTATGCTTCTCATCTTACTATCCAACTTGTAGTCAAATGGAGAAGAGTGCTCCTCTTCCAAGCAACTGTTACTGCTTATTTATTCTTAAGGGGCAGGCTTTTAAATCTTCTAATTTTCTAAGTGTCTTGAACCTGGTTAGTTCCTTGAGTGTTGTAAAATTTGTTTCCAGAGTCCTGTGAGTTTACCTCCATGAAAGAATAATCTGTACACCAGTTACATTGACTTGTATATGTGCCTTTATTCCAGGTCAAGTCCAGAAAATGCTTTGTTATATGTTTAAGAGAAGGACATATTTGTGTTTTACTTTAAATATTATTTTGATGATTCGAATTCTGTTGAAATTTGATATGGCTTTTAAGGTAGGATTTTTTGTTCTGTTTTGTTTTGTTTTGTTTTGTTTTGTTTTGTTAGGTTTTAAAAAATGCTGTTAGGGTCTTAGGTTTGTGTTGAATGAGTAACTTTCTTAAAATTTTATTTATAAAACTATTTTATAAACATTTTAAGAATCTTAATTATAAGAATCAATAAAAATGTCTTTTATTTATTTGCTTCTCCTTCAAATTATTTCATCAATATTTAGTAATTTTCAGTGTATAAATATTAAACATCTGAAATTAAGTTTATTTCTAAATATTTTATTTTTTTAATGTTACTTTAAATGGGATATGCTTTCTTTTTTTTTTTTCCATTTTTTATTAGGTATTTAACTCATTTACATTTCCAATGCTATACCAAAAGTCCCCCATATCCACCCACCCCCACTCCCCTGCCCACCCACTCCCCCTTTTTGGCCCTGGTATTCCCCTGTACTGGGGCATATAAAGTTTGCAAGTCCAATGGGCCTCTCTTTCCAGTGATGACCGACTAGGCCATCTTTTGATATATATGCAGCTAGAGTCAAGAGCTCCGGGGTACTGGTTAGCTCATAATGTAGTTCCACCTATAGGGTTGCAGATCCCTTTAGCTCCTTGGCTACTTTCTCTAGCTCCTCCATTGGGAGCCCTATGATCCATCCATTAGCTGACTGTGAGCATCCACTTCTGTGTTTGCTGGGCCCCGTCATAGTCTCACAAGAGACAGCTACATCTGCGTCCTTTCAATAAAATCTTGCTAGTGTATGCAATGGTGTCAGCGTTTGGATGCTGATTATGGGGTGGATCCCTGGCTATGGCAGTCTCTACATGGTCCATCCTTTCATCTCAGCTCCAAACTCCGTCTCTGTAACTCCTTCCATGGGTGTTTTGTTCCCAAATCTAAGGAGGGGCATAGTGTCCACACTTCAGTCTTCATTCTCCTTGAGTTTCATGTGTTTAGCAAATTATATCTTATATCTTGGGTATCCTAGGTTTGGGGCTAATATCCACTTATCAGTGAATACATATTGTGTGAGTTTCTTTGTGAATGTGTTACCTCACTCAGGATGATGCCCTCCAGGTCCATCCATTTGGCTAGGAATTTCATAAATTCATTCTTTTTAATAGCTGAGTAGTACTCCATTGTGTAGATGTACCACATTTTCTGTATCCATTCCTCTGTTGAGGGGCATCTAGGTTCTTTCCAGCTTCTGGCTATTATAAATAAGGCTGCTATGAACATAGTGGAGCATGTGTCCTTCTTACCTGTTGGGGCATCTTCTGGATATATGCCCAGGAGAGGTATTGCTGGATCCTCCGGTAGTACTATGTCCAGTTTTCTGAGGAACCGCCAGACTGATTTCCAGAGTGGTTGTACAAGCCTGCACTCCCACCAACAATGGAGGAGTGTTCCTCTTTCTCCACATCCTCGCCAGCATCTGCTGTCACCTGAATTTTTGATCTTAGACATTCTGACTGGTGTGAGGTGGAATCTCAGGGTTGTTTTGATTTGCATTTCCCTGATGATTAAGGATGTTGAACATTTTTTCAAGTGCTTCTCTGCCATTCGGTATTCCTCAGGTGAGAATTCTTTGTTCAGTTCTGAGCCCCATTTTTTAATGGGGTTATTTGATTTTCTGAAGTCCACCTTCTTGAGTTCTTTATATATGTTGGATATTAGTCCCCTATCTGATTTAGGATAGGTAAAGATCCTTTCCCAATCTGTTGGTGGTCTTTTTGTCTTATTGACGGTGTCTTTTGCCTTGCAGAAACTTTGGAGTTTCATTAGGTCCCATTTGTCGATTCTCGATCTTACAGCACAAGCCATTGCTGTTCTGTTCAGGAATTTTTCCCCTGTGCCCATATCTTCAAGGCTTTTCCCCACTTTCTCCTCTATAAGTTTCAGTGTCTCTGGTTTTATGTGAAGTTCCTTGATCCACTTAGATTTGACCTTAGTACAAGGAGATAAGTATGGATCGATTCGCATTCTTCTACACTATAAAAACCAGTTGTGCCAGCACCAATTGTTGAAAATGCTGTCTTTCTTCCACTGGATGGTTTTAGCTCCCTTGTCGAAGATCAAGTGACCATAGGTGTGTGGGTTCATTTCTGGATCTTCAATTCTATTCCATTGGTCTACTTGTCTGTCTCTATACCAGTACCATGCAGTTTTTATTACAATTGCTCTGTAGTAAAGCTTTAGGTCTGGCATGGTGATTCCGCCAGAAGTTCTTTTATCCTTGAGAAGACTTTTTGCTATCCTAGGTTTTTTGTTATTCCAGACAAATTTGCAAATTGCTCCTTCCAATTCGTTGAAGAATTGAGTTGGAATTTTGATGGGGATTGCATTGAATCTGTAGATTGCTTTTGGCAAGATAGCCATTTTTACAATGTTGATCCTGCCAATCCATGAGCATGGGAGATCTTTCCATCTTCTGAGATCTTCTTTAATTTCTTTCTTCAGAGATTTGAAGTTTTTATCATACAGATCTTTCACCTCCTTAGTTAGAGTCACGCCAAGATATTTTATATTATTTGTGACTATTGAGAAGGGTGTTGTTTCCCTAATTTCTTTCTCAGCCTGTTTATTCTTTGTATAGAGAAAGGCCATTGACTTGTTTGAGTTTATTTTATGTCCAGCTACTTCACCGAAGCTGTTTATCAGGTTTAGGAGTTCTCTGGTAGAATTTTTAGGGTCACTTATATATACTATCATATCATCTGCAAAAAGTGATATTTTGACTTCCTCTTTTCCAATTTGTATCCCCTTGATCTCCTTTTGTTGTCGAATTGCTCTGGCTAATACTTCAAGTACTATGTTGAAAAGGTAGGGAGAAAGTGGGCAGCCTTGTCTAGTCCCTGATTTTAGTGGGATTGCTTCCAGCTTCTCTCCATTTACTTTGATGTTGGCTACTGGTTTGCTGTAGATTGCTTTTATCATGTTTAGGTATGGGCCTTGAATTCCTGATCTTTCCAAAACTTTTATCATGAATGGGTGTTGGATCTTGTCAAATGCTTTTTCTGCATCTAACGAGATGATCATGTGGTTTTTGTCTTTGAGTTTGTTTATATAATGGATTACATTGATGGATTTTCGTATATTAAACCATCCCTGCATCCCTGGAATAAAACCTACTTGGTCAGGATGGATGATTGCTTTAATGTGTTCTTGGATTCGGTTAGCGAGAATTTTATTGAGGATTTTTGCATCGATATTCATAAGAGAAATTGGTCTGAAGTTCTCTATCTTTGTTGGATCTTTCTGTGGTTTAGGTATCAGAGTAATAGTGGCTTCATAAAATGAGTTGGGTAGAGTACCTTCTACTTCTATTTTGTGAAATAGTTTGTGCAGAATTGGAATTAGATCTTCTTTGAAGGTCTGATAGAACTCTGCACTAAACCCATCTGGTCCTGGGCTTTTTTTGGTTGGGAGACTATTAATAACTGCTTCTATTTCTTTAGGTGATATGGGACTGTTTAGATGGTCAACTTGATCCTGATTCAACTTTGGTACCTGGTATCTGTCCAGAAATTTGTCCATTTCGTCCAGGTTTTCCAGTTTTGTTGAGTATAGCCTTTTGTAGAAGGATCTGATGGTGCTTTGGATTTCTTCAGGATCTGTTGTTATGTCTCCCTTTTCATTTCTGATTTTGTTAATTAGGATTTTGTCCCTGTGCCCTTTAGTGAGTCTAGCTAAGGGTTTATCTATCTTGTTGATTTTCTCAAAGAACCAACTCCTCGTTTGGTTAATTCTTTGAATAGTTCTTTTTGTTTCCACTTGGTTGATTTCACCCCTGAGTTTGATTATTTCCTGCTGTCTACTCCTCTTGGGTGAATTTGCTTCCTTTTTTTCTAGGGCTTTTAGATGTGTTGTCAAGCTGCTAGTATGTGCTGTCTCCCGTTTCTTCTTGGAGGCACTCAGCGCTATGAGTTTCCCTCTTAGAAATGCTTTCATTGTGTCCCATAGGTTTGGGTACGTTGTGGCTTCATTTTCATTAAACTCTAAAAAGTCTTTAATTTCTTTCTTTATTCCTTCCTTGACCAAGGTATCATTGAGAAGAGTGTTATTCAGTTTCCACGTGAATGTTGGCTTTCCATTATTTATGTTGTTATTGAAGATCAGTCTTAGGCCATGGTGGTCTGATAGGATACATGGGACAATTTCAATATTTTTGTATCTATTGAGGCCTGTTTTGTGACCAATTATATGGTCAATTTTGGAGAAGGTCCCGTGAGGTGCTGAGAAGAAGGTATATCCTTTTGTTTTAGGATAAAATGTTCTGTAGATATCTGTCAGGTCCATTTGTTTCATAACTTCTGTTAGTTTCACTGTGTCCCTGTTTAGTTTCTGTTTCCACGATCTGTCCTTTGAAGAAAGTGGTGTGTTGAAGTCTCCCACTATTATTGTGTGAGGTGCAATGTATGCTTTGAGCTTTACTAAAGTGTCTCTAATGAATGTGGCTGCCCTGGCATTTGGTGCGTAGATATTCAGAATTGAGAGTTCCTCTTGGAGGATTTTACCTTTGATGAGTATGAAGTGTCCCTCCTTGTCTTTTTTGATAACTTTGGGTTGGAAGTCGATTTTATCCGATATTAAAATGGCTACTCCAGCTTGTTTCTTCAGTCCATTTGCTTGGAAAATTGTTTTCCAGCCTTTCACTCTGAGGTAGTGTCTGTCTTTTTCCCTGAGATGGGTTTCCTGTAAGCAGCAGAATGTTGGGTCCTGTTTGTGTAGCCAGTCTGTTAGTCTATGTCTTTTTATTGGGGAATTGAGTCCATTGATATTAAGAGATATTAAGGAAAAGTAATTGTTGCTCCCTTTTATTTTTGTTGTTAGAGTTGGCATTCTGTTCTTGTGGCTGTCTTCTTTTTGGTTTGTTGAATGATTACTTTCTTGGTTGTTCTAGGGCGTGATTTCCGTCCTTGTATTGCTTCTTTTCTGTTATTATCCTTTGAAGGGCTGGATTCGTGGAAAGATATTGTGTGAACTTGGTTTTGTCGTGGAATACTTTGGTTTCTCCATCTATGGTAATTGAGAGTTTGGTCGGGTATAGTAGCCTGGGCTGGCATTTGTGTTCTCTTAGTGTCTGTATAACATCTGTCCAGGCTCTTCTGGCTTTCATAGTCTCTGGTGAAAAGTCTGGTGTAATTCTGATAGGCCTTCCTTTATATGTTACTTGACCTTTCTCCCTTACTGCTTTTAATATTCTATCTTTATTTAGTGCATTTGTTGTTCTGATTATTATGTGTCGGGAGGAATTTCTTTTCTGGTCCAGTCTATTTGGAGTTCTGTATGCTTCTTGTATGATCATGGGCATCTCTTTTTTTATGTTTGGGAAGTTTTCTTCTATTATTTTGTTGAAGATATTAGCTGGCCCTTTAAGTTGAAAATCTTCATTCTCATCAATTCCTATTATCCGTAGGTTTGGTCTTCTCATTGTGTCCTGGATTACCTGGATGTTTTGAGTTAGGATCCTTTTGCATTTTGTATTTTCTTTGACTGTTGTGTCGATGTTCTCTATGGAATCTTCTGCACCTGAGATTCTCTCTTCCATTTCTTGTATTCTGTTGCTGATGCTCGCATCTATGGTTCCAGATCTCTTTCCTAGGGTTTCTATCTCCAGCGTTGCCTCGCTTTGGGTTTTCTTTATTGTGTCTACTTCCCCTTTTAGTTCTAGTATGGTTTTGTTCATTTCCATCACCTGTTTGGCTGTGTTTTCCTGCTTTTCTTTAAGAGCCTGTAACTCTTTAGCAGTGCTCTCCTGTAAATCTTTAAGTGACTTATGAAAGTCCTTCTTGATGTCCTCTATCATCATCATGAGAAATGTTTTTAAATCTGGGTCTAGATTTTCGGTTGTGTTGGGGTGCCCAGGACTAGGTGGGGTGGGAGTGCTGCGTTCTGATGATGGTGAGTGGTCTTGATTTCTGTTAGTAGGATTCTTACGTTTGCCTTTCGCCATCTGGTAATCTCTGAAGCTAGCTGTTTTAGTTGTCACTGTTAAGAGCTTGTTCTTCAGGTGACTCTGTTAGCCTCTATGAGCAGACCTGGAGGGTAGCACTCTCCTTAGTTTCAGTGGGCAGAGTATTCTCTGCAGGCAAGCTCTCTTCTTGCAAGGCAGGTACCCAGATATCTGGTGTTCGAACCAGACTCCTGGCAGAAGTTGTGTTCCACTCACTAGAGGTCTTAGGATCACGTGTGGAATCCTGTGTGGGCCCTTGCGGGTGTCAGGCGACTCAGCTGGCAAGGTAGCCGGGGCTCGAGTGGAGTGGAAGGGGTTTGTGCCCCAGATCAAGCCCGGGTAGCCTGCTTCCCTATGTACCGCAGTCTCAAGTTCCACGCGATTGGATTGGGGTAGGCGCTGTGTTCCACTCACCAGAGGTCTTAGGGTCCCGTGGGGAGTCCCGTGTGGGCCCTTGCGGGTGTTGGGCAAGACTCTGCTGTCAAGGTAGCCCGGGGCTCGAGTCTCGAGTCGAGCGGAAGGGACTTGTGCCCCAGATCAGGCCCGGGTAGCCTGCTTCCCTATGTACCGCAGTCTCAAGTTCCGCGCGATTGGATTGGGGCAGGCACTGTGGTCCACTCACCAGAGGTCTTAGGGTCCCGTGGGGAGTCCCGTGTGGACCCTTGCGGGTGTTGGGCAAGACTCTGCTGGCAAGGTAGCCCGGGGCTCGAGTCTCGAGTCGAGCGGAAGGGACTTGTGCCCCAGATCAGGCCCGGGTAGCCTGCTTCCCTATGTACCGCAGTCTCAAGTTCCGCGCGATTGGATTGGGGCAGGCACTGTGATCCACTCACCAGAGGTCTTAGGGTCCCGTGGGGAGTCCCGTGTGGACCCTTGCGGGTGTTGGGCAAGACTCTGCTGGCAAGGTAGCCCGGGGCTCGAGTCTCGAGGGGATATGCTTTCTTAATTGGAATAATCTTATATAGGATATATGGGATAATTTTCCTAATTTTATTTAAAAATGACTAGCTCTTCTGCAAAAAAAATTAAAAGTCTGTTATATGATCACTACTTATGTGACTCCTCTATCAAAAACCCAAGGTCAAAGATTCAAGAACATGTGGTTTATTTGAGAGATAACATTCAGCAGAACTCTAAGGGGCCCAGGGACAAGAAGTACACACCTCGTACAATTTAAACAGATAACAGATGTCTACACTGTTCTGACAATTTACTGGATTTAGTCTCTGCTTAGATACAGCCAAGAGTCAGTGTGGTACATTGTCTTATAGTATTCAGCCTTCAACAGAGCGAGCGCTCACTGGTGAAAGGTTCCTGCCAAAAGCAATAATTTAGTTTTTCAATCAGATGTATGACAGGAAGAGGAAGACTCCGGATTTTAAAGTGAATCTTCAGGGAGAGAAAAGTTATGTATAGCAGTCATAGTGCCAGGAGGGTATACAGGAACACTTGTGTTGGCTTCAGATACCTTGACATATATATTTAGTGTCATGTACATGATCTTCTGCTGGCCCAAAGTTGCACATGTCTTCTCTCCCTCTTCTATTCTGATTGATACGCTCCAGATTGCTGTAAATTTTAAGTCAGGCTTGATTTGAAGAGAAAAGCATCCTAAGACTGGAAATGGAGTAGATAAACATTTGAGACTGCTGAATTCACCTGCACTTTTACTGACCTACACAGAAAATGTGCCAATACAAAAACACTATAAGTTTTGTTTAGAAAGATCTCTCTTCCCTACCTTCATACATATTTTCAATCCAAACGAACCAAGGTATGAATGGGCAGTTTAATTCAAATATTGAAATGAAAATCATATACAGTGAGTATCATCAATTTTTCTTTAATGGGATAAATAGAAAATATTCCACATTTTGTGAACTACTAGGTAAGAGGTAACTAGCTACATATAAAGGTTTCATATATGTATATATTTTTACATATATATACATACACATATATATGCATATATACATACAGATAAATATGCATATACACATGTATGCATATTTATGCACATATATGTGCATATATGTATATATAACATTTAAAGTCTACTATATATGATCACTAATTCTATGACTCATATATCAAAGATCCTAAGTCAAAGATTCAAGGACACATGGAAAAAAAATATATATATACACACCCACATATGTATGTGTTTGTGCTTATACATACAAAGTTTAAAATGTAAAAATTTAGTATGCTTTTAGTAAACATATACTAATGAAAAGTAGCATTACTTTAATTTGGGGCAGGGTTAATATTTCACTTAAATGGAATTAAATCAATCTTTCTCATGATCAAAATAAACTATAAATGTTCCTCTGTTACCATTGATCTATAATGAGATTTTGCCCAATTCCTCTTTTAAAATGTCCTTTCAAATGATAGGCATTACCACGTACTGATATTAATTTATAAGCATATAATTTTAATTGAGTATATCCATCATTGGGAAGGCATTTATAAATTCTATTAGGTTCTTCGCTTTGATACCTGTCTTTCAGTATGTCACGACAATGTTGATTAATCACATCCAATTAAACATTAGGTGGAAGCACTTCAATTGGATTTTGATATATAAAAATTCTCTTTTTACTCATTTTGCAGCTAGAAAATGTGACAAGAACTATATTAGATGTATTTGGATAATACATTGTTAAAGATTCGTCTGGGATTAAGGATTTTTAGTGTTCACTCTTCAATAAAACAGCAAGTATGTAATATGGGTTGACATTACTTACAATTCTAGGAATGCTAGCTAGCTCTTACCAAGGTAACTTTATAGTGGCTTCAACTTAACATCAGCACTGTTCTGCTTTGTAAATTCCTTACACATTATACTGCACTATATGTTTCATGGCACAAGATTATCAAGTCTTCAGGAAAAAGATATTATGTCTCAAATCATGCAATGTCCCATAACAGCCAAAATTTATTTTTGAGTTGGAAAAACTTTTGCCATCAGGCATAAGATTTAACAATTACCATGAAACTCTGCTCCCATTAAGCTGTCAGACTTGCTGTGGTAGAGCAAATCAGGATAATTGGCTAATATCTGTTAGTAAAAAAGGACAGTGATTAATTTCAGAATAATGAATGATGTTCAGTTGACACCACCAACTTAATAACAATTGCTAGATTCAAATATTTCTTGCAATGACTGCACAATGTATAATACAGTGAGCGGCCACATGCTCTAAATATCTGGTAATTTCAGGAGCTTTACATTTTGGTTTCACAAAACTATTTCTCTGTACATCACCATCTTCATTGATAATACAAATTATTGTATTCCACTTTAGATATACTAAACCTTTTCCCAAAATTACTTTAAAAAAAAAGAAAAAAGAAAAAACAAAACTACATACCCACTAATGTTCTAAACACATTCTTCTTTATTCTTCTCAAGCTTGGTGCCTTCTCAAAAAAAACAAAATAAAACAAAACAAATAACAAAGCAGTTTGGTAACATCTGTCAAGTAACCAAGTAACCAAGTTATCTGTTCAAAATTGTTTTCCTTGTTTTATTGACTGTTGACGTTGTTGGAAACACTATTAAATTCTCAGGCAGCTGTTCTCAAAATTCCAACAATCACAAACAACTCTTTTGTTCCAAGCCTATTTCTTTGGTTGTTGTTACCAAACATGACTTCAACTCATGATCAGTAAGCATGATTTTCAGCTGAGTTAACAGATATACCCTTTGCAAGTTTACTTTGGTTAGTGCTTCCTGTTCACATCTCACTGCTGGGAAAAATAAAATCAACCATAATTAAATATTTCTCTTCAAATTTTTCTGGTATGTCTGTGTATTGCTTTCTTGTACATTGGCAAAATTGTAATGAATATTTATTCTGCCAACACCATTCACTATCCCTTGTATTTTTTTTTAGACACCTGCGTTGGATAGTAAACATGGTGTTTTGACACTAAATGCACTAATAAATAATTCACACCCAACCATGTTTTAAAAGTGAGACAGAATGTATTAGTTTCCTGTGGCTATTATAATAAATTGCTGTAAAACCAGTGGCTTATATTAACACAAATTATTTCATTATTGTTTGGAGAACAAGAAGTCTAAAATGGACTAAAATCTAAGACAGCTATAGAGACAGTTATTGCTTGGGTCTTCAGGGAAGGGTCTTCTATACCGTGTCCCATGGTTGGAGGCTGTTAGAACAACTCTGCTGGGGCTAGCATCTCTCCATTCTGTTTCTACTACATCATCTTTGCTATCACTTCCCTGTGTCTCTGTTGTAATCACTATTGTGGTTTCACCAAAGACCACAGGTAACTGAGGAAAACTTTCCCACTTTAAAATCCTTAATTTGATCATATCTGCCATATAAGGTAACGTGGAAATGAAAACATCAAAATCGTTATGATATTCAGACTCTCATTATGTTTAAACATACTATTATCATTCTGACATACTGGGCATACACAGAGAAAAGAAATATACATTACAAAACAAGAGGCATTTGAAGTGCTGATATGTTACAAGTGCATCATTGCATTATTTCAACATGTCCTGTGCTGATGGGGATGCTAATAGGGCATTTCTGACAATTCATTTCTACTTTGACAGTAAGAAAGCTGCCAAAGATATATGTAAATGTGTAGGTGTGGCTATATGTCACATTAAAATCTAAGTAAACATTTCATAAATGTTTTGAAGATCAAGAAACGTTGGTGGGAGGGGTTCTGAGGAAATGGCTTTGATGGTCAAATGCCCTTTACACAAGCCTGAGAATCCTAGCACTTTGGAGGCTGAGGCGGAAACACAAACTCACTGGTCAGCTAGCCTTGAACACCCAGTTAATAAAATGCTTGCATTGACCATAGAACCCACAATTAAAAAGCAAGGCATGGTAGAAGAACATTTGGAATCTCAGCAGTGAGAAGGCAAATTGAGGTGGATATCTAGACTCAATGTCTAGCCAGCCAACCTAACCTACTTGAGGAGATACAAATCAATGAGAAAGCACATACACACACACACACACACACACACACACACACACACACACACACACAGAGAGAGAGAGAGAGAGAGAGAGAGAGAGAGAGAGAGAGACAGACAGACAGACAGACAGACAGAGACAGAGACAGAGTTATGTTACCTTTTTAAATTTACTTTTTTCATTAATTTATTTATTCACTTTATATCCTGATCACAGCTCCCTTTTTACCCTCTCCTCCCACTCCCACAATTAGGAATTCCTTCCCCTATTATTCCCTCCCCTTCTCCTCAGGAAAATGGAGGAATCTAGAAAGTATTATCCTGAATGAGGTAACCCAGACCCAGAAATCCATGCACAGTGTGTATTCACTTACAAGTGGACATTAACTATAAAGTACAGAACAACCATGCTACAATCCACAAACCCAAAGTAACTAAGTAATAAGGAGGACCAAAAGGAGGTAGTTTGACCCTCATATGGAAAGGTAAATAAAACAGAGATTGGAGGTAGATGGAGGGAGAAAACTGGTATATGCCTAGGAGTGGTAGAGATATGCCTTGGAGAAAAACTATTCCCAATTTTGTGAGAAACTGCCAAATTGATATCCAAAATGATTGTAAAGTTTGCACTACAACCAGAAAAGGATGAGTGTTCCCCTTGCTTCATATCCTTGTCAGCTCATGTGGTCATTTAGATATTTGATCTTAGTTGTTCTCACGGGTGTAAGATGCATTCTCAGAATTGTTTTGATTTGCATATTATTCTCTAAGGACATTGAAGATTCTAAGTGCTTCTCACCCATTAGAGATCCCCTGCTGAAAATTCTCTGCTTTGCTTAGTATCACATTTTTAATTGTGTTATTTGATTTCTTGATGTCTAATTTCTTGAATTCTTTATATATTTTGGATATTAGTACTCTGTTGAATGTAAAATTGGTGAAGAAATTTTTCATTCTATAGGCTGCCATTTTGTCCTATTAATGGTATCCTTATCCTGGCAAAAGCTTTCCAGTTTTATAAAATCTCATTTATTGAGTGTGATTTTAGTACCTGAGTTATTGATGTTCAGTTCAGGAATTTGTTTCTTATGCCAATGTGTTCAAGGCAGTTCCCCACTTTGTCTCATATTAGGTTTATGGAATCCAGTTATTTTTTGGTTTTGTTTTTGTTTTTTTGATGTCTTTGATCCACTTGGACTTGAGTTCTGTGTAGAGAGATGTATATGGGTCTATTTGCATTCTTTTACATTCAGACATCTAGTTAGACCAGCACCATTTGTTGAAAATGATTTCATTTTTACATTGTATGGTTTTGGATTCTGTATTAAAAATCAAGCATTTATAGGTTTATGGATTTATTTCAGGGTCTTCTTTTCCATGGAACATTCTGCCTGTTTTTATGCCAATACAATGTGCTTCCTGTTACTATTGCACAGTTTTTGTTCTTTGTGTTTTGTTTCCTTCATATGAGATTGATAATTGTTCTTTCAAGGTCTGTAAAGAACTGTGTTGGAATTTTTTTTTCTTTCCATTTTTTATTAGGTATTTAGCTCATTTACATTTCCAATGCTATACCAAAAGTCCCCCATACCCACCCACCCCCACTCCCCTACCCGCCCACTCCCCCTTTTTGGCCCTGGCGTTCCCCTGTTCTGGGGCATATAAAGTTTGTGTGTCCAATGGGCCTCTCTTTCCAGTGATGGCCGACTAGGCCATCTTTTGATACATATGCAGCTAGAGTCAAGAGCTCCGGGGTACTGGTTAGTTCATAATGTTGATCCACCTATAGGGTTGCAGATCCCTTTAGCTCCTTGGGTACTTTCTCTAGCTCCTCCATTGGGAGCCCTGTGATCCATCCATTAGCTGACTGTGGGCATCCACTTCTGTGTTTGCTAGGCCCCGGCATAGTCTCACAAGAGACAGCTACATCTGGGTCCTTTCGATAAAATCTTGCTAGTGTATGCAATGGTGTCAGCGTTTGGATGCTGATTATGGGGTGGATCCCTGGATAAGGCAGTCTCTACATGGTCCATCCTTTCATCTCACCTCCAAACTTTGTCTCTGTAACTCCTTCCAAGGGTGTTTTGTTCCCACTTCTAAGGAGGGGCATAGTGTCCACACTTCAGTCTTCATTTTTCTTGAGTTTCATGTGTTTAGGAAATTGTATCTTATATCTTGGGTATCCTAGGTTTTGGGCTAATATCCACTTATCAGTGAGTACATATTGTGTGAGTTCCTTTGTGAATGTGTTACCTCACTCAGGATGATGCCCTCCAGGTCCATCCATTTGGCTAGGAATTTCATAAGTTCATTCTTTTTAATAGCTGAGTAGTACTCCATTGTGTACATGTACCACATTTTCTGTATCCATTCCTCTGTTGAGGGGCATCTGGGTTCTTTCCAGCTTCTGGCTATTATAAATAAGGCTGCTATGAACATATTGGAGCATGTGTCCTTCTTACCAGTTGGGGCATCTTCTGGATATATGCCCAGGAGAGGTATTGCTGGATCCTCCGGTAGTACTATGTCCAATTTTCTGAGGAACCGCCAGACGGATTTCCAGAGAGGTTGTAAAAGCCTGCAATCCCACCAACAATGGAGGAGTGTTCCTCTTTCTCCACATCCTCGCCAGCATTTGCTGTCACCTGAATTTTTGATCTTAGACATTCTGACTGGAGTGAGGTAGAATCTCAGGGTTGTTTTGATTTGCATTTCCCTGATGATTAAGGATGTTGAACATTTTTTCAGGTGCTTCTCTGCCATTCGGTATTCCTCAGGTGAGAATTCTTTGTTCAGTTCTGAGCCCCATTTTTTAATGGGGTTATTTGATTTTCTGAAGTCCACCTTCTTGAGTTCTTTATATATGTTGGATATTAGTCCCCTATCTGATTTAGGATAGGTAAAGATCCTTTCCCAATCTGATGGTGGTCTCTTTGTCTTATTGACGGTGTCTTTTGCCTTGCAGAAACTTTGGAGTTTCATTAGGTCCCATTTGTCAATTCTCGATCTTACAGCACAAGCCATTGCTGTTCTGTTCAGGAATTTTTCCCCTGTGCCCATATCTTCAAGGCTTTTCTCCACTTTCTCCTCTATAAGTTTCAGTGTCTCTGGTTTTATGTGAAGTTCTTTGATCCATTTAGATTTGACCTTAGTACAAGGAGATAAGTATGGATCGATTCGCATTCTTCTACATGATAACAACCAGTTGTGCCAGCACCAATTGTTGAAAATGCTGTCTTTCTTCCACTGGATGGTTTTAGGTCCCTTGTTGAAGATCAAGTGACCATAGGTGTGTGGGTTCATTTCTGGGTCTTCAATTCTATTCCATTGGTCTACTTGTCTGTCTCTATACCAGTACCATGCAGTTTTTACCACAATTGCTCTGTAGTAAAGCTTTAGGTCAGGCATGGTGATTCCACCAGAGGTTCTTTTATCCTTGAGAAGAGTTTTTGCTATCCTAGGTTTTTTGTTATTCCAGATGAATTTGCAAATTGCTCCTTCTAATTCGTTGAAGAATTGAGTTGGAATTTTGATGGGGATTGCATTGAATCTGTAGATTGCTTTTGGCAAGATAGCCATTTTTACAATGTTGATCCTGCCAATCCATGAGCATGGGAGATCTTTCCATCTTCTGAGATCTTCTTTAATTTCTTTCTTCAGAGACTTGAAGTTTTTATCATACAGATCTTTCACTTCCTTAGTTAGAGTCACTCCGAGATATTTTATATTATTTGTGACTATTGAGAAGGGTGTTGTTTCCCTAATTTCTTTCTCAGCCTGTTTATTCTTTGTGTAGAGAAAGGCCATTGACTTGTTTGAGTTAATTTTATATCCAGCTACTTCACCGAAGCTGTTTATCAGGTTTAGGAGTTCTCTGGTGGAATTTTTAGGGTCACTTATATATACTATGATATCATCTGCAAAAAGTGATATTTTGACTTCCTCCTTTCCAATTTGTATCCCCTTGATCTCCTTTTGTTGTCGAATTGCTCTGGCTAATACTTCAAGTACTATGTTGAAAAGATAGGGAGAAAGTGGGCAGCCTTGTCTAGTCCCTGATTTTAGTGGGATTGCTTCCAGCATCTCTCCATTTACTTTGATGTTGGCTCCTGGTTTGCTGTAGATTGCTTTTATCATGTTTAGGTATGGGCCTTGAATTCCTGATCTTTCCAGAACTTTTATCATGAATGGGTGTTGGATCTTGTCAAATGCTTTTTCTGCATCCAACTAGATGATCATGTGGTTTTTGTCTTTGAGTTTGTTTATATAGTGGATTACATTGATGGATTTTCGTATATTAAACCATCCCTGCATTCCTGGAATAAAACCTACTTGGTCAGGATGGATGATTGCTTTAATGTGTTCTTGGATTCGGTTAGCGAGAATTTTATTGAGGATTTTTGCATCGATATTCATAAGAGAAATTGGTCTGAAGTTCTCTATCTTTGTTGGATCTTTCTGTGGTTTAGGTATCAGAGTAATAGTGGCTTCATAAAATGAGTTGGGTAGAGTACTTTCTACTTCTATCTTGTGAAAAAGTTTGTGCAGAACTGGAATTAGATCTTCTTTGAAGGTCTGATAAAACTCTGCACTAAACCCGTCTGTTCCTGGGCTTTTTTTGGCTGGGAGACTATTTATAACTGCTTCTATTTCTTTAGGGGATATGGGACTGTTTAGAAGGTCAACTTGATCCTGATTCAACTTTGGTACCTGGTATCTGTCCAGAAATTTGTCCATTTTGTCCAGGTTTTCCAGTTTTGTTGAGTTTAGCCTTTTGTAGAAGGATCTGATGGTGTTTTGGATTTCTTCAGGATCTGTTGTTATGTCTCCCTTTTCAGTTCTGATTTTGTTAATTAGGATTTTGTCCCTGTGCCCTTTAGTGAGTCTAGCTAAGGGTTTATCTATCTTGTTGATTTTCTCAAAGAACCAACTCCTCGTTTGGTTAATTCTTTGAATAGTTCTTCTTGTTTCCACTTAGTTGATTTCACCCCTGAGTTTGATTATTTCCTGCCGTCTACTCCTCTTGGGTGAATTTGCTTCCTTTTTTTCTAGAGCTTTTAGATGTGTTGTCAAGCTGCTAGTATGTGCTCTCTCCCGTTTCTTCATGGAGGCACTCAGAGCTATGAGTTTCCCTCTTAGAAATGCTTTCATTGTGTCCCAAAGGTTTGGGTACGTTGTGGCTTCATTTTCATTAAACTCTAAAAAGTCTTTAATTTCTTTCTTTATTCCTTCCTTGACCAAGGTATCATTGAGAAGAGTGTTGTTCAGTTTCCATGTGAGTGTTGGCTTTCTGTTATTTTTTTTGTTATTGAAGATCAGCCTTAATGCATGGTGATCTGATAGGATACATGGGACAATTTCAATATTTTTGAATCTGTTGAGGCCTGTTTTGTGACCTATTATGTGGTCAATTTTGGAGAAGGTACCATGAGGTGCTGAGAAGAAGGTATATCCTTTTGTTTTAGGATAAAATGTTCTGTAGATATCTGTCAGATCCATTTGTTTCATCACTTCTGTTAGTTTCAGTGTGTCCCTGTTTAGTTTCTGTTTCCATGATCTGTCCATTGGTGAAAGTGGTGTGTTGAAGTCTCCCACTATTATTGTGTGAGGTGCAATGTGTGCTTTGAACTTTACTAAAGTTTCTTTAATGAATGTGGCTGCCCTTGTATTTGGAGCATAGATATTCAGAATTGAGAGTTCCTCTTGGAGGATTTTACCTTTGATGAGAACGAAGTGCCCCTCCTTGTCTTTTTTGATGACTTTGGGTTGGAAGTCAATCTTATCAGATATTAGGATGGCTACTCCAGCTTGTTTCTTCATACCATTTGCTTGGAAAATTGTTTTCCAGCCTTTTATTCTGAGGTAGTGTCTATCTTATTCTCTGAGATGTGTCTCCTGTAAACAGCAAAATGTTGGGTCTTGTTTGTGTAGCCAGTTTGTTAGTCTATGTCTTTTTATTGGGGAGTTGAGACCATTGATGTTAAGAGATATTAAGGAAAAGTAATTGTTGCTTCCTGTTATTTTTGTTGTTAAAGTTGGCATTCTGTTCTTGTGGCTGTCTTCTTTTAGGTTTGTTGAGGGATTACCTTCTTGTTTTTTCTAGGGCATTGTTCCCGTTCTTGTATTGGTTTTTTTCTGTTATTAACCTTTGAAGGGCTGGATTCGTGGAAAGATAATGTGTGAATTTGGTTTTGTCGTGGAATACTTTGGTTTCTCCATCTATGGTAATTGAGAGTTTGGCTGGGTATAGTAGCCTGGGCTGGAATTTGTGTTCTCTTAGTGTCTGTATAACATCTGTCCAGGCTCTTCTGGCTTTCATAGTCTCTGGTGAAAAATCTGGTGTAATTCTGATAGGCTTGCCTTTGTATGTTACTTGACCTTTTTCCCTTACTGCTTTTAGTATTCTATCTTTATTTAGTGCATTTGTTGTTCTGATTATTATGTGTCGGGAGGAATTTCTTTTCTGGTCCAGTCTATTTGGAGTTCTGTAGGCTTCTTGTATGTTCATAGGTATCTCTTTCTTTATATTTGGGAAGTTTTCTTCAATAATTTTGTTGAAGATGTTTGCTGGTCCTTTGAGTTGAAAATCTTCATTCTCATCCACTCCTATTATCCGTAGGTTTGGTCTTCTCATTGTGTCCTGGATTTCCTGGATATTTTGAGTTAGGATCTTTTTGCATTTTCCATTTTCTTTGATTGTTGTGCCGATGTTCTCTATGGAATCTTCTGCACCTGAGATTCTCTCTTCCATCTCTTGTATTCTGTTGCTGATGCTCAAATCTATGGTTCCAGATTTCTTTCCTAGGGTTTCTATCTCCAGTGTTGCCTCACTTTGAGTTTTCTTTATTGTTTCTACTTCCCTTTTTAGGTCTAGTATGGTTTTGTTCATTTCCATCACCTGTTTGTATGTTTTTTCCTCTTTTTCTGTAAGGACTTCTACCTGTTTGATTGTGTTTTCCTGTTTTTCTTTAAGGACTTGTAACTCTTTAGCAGTGTTCTCCTGTATTTCTTTAAGTGATTTATTAAAGTCCTTCTTGATGTCCTCTACCATCATCATGAGATATGCTTTTAAATCTAGGTCTAGGTTTTCGGGTGTGTTGGGGTGCCCTGGACTCGGCGAAGTGGGAGTGCTGGGTTCTGATGATGGTGAGTGGTCTTGGTTCCTATTAGTAGGATTCCTACGTTTACCTTTCGCCATCTGGTAATCTCTGGAGTTAGTAGTTATAGTTGACTCTGTTTATAGATTGTTCTTCTGGTGATTCTGTTACCGTCTCTCAGCAGACCTGGGAGACAGATTCTCTCCTCTGAGTTTCAGTGCTCAGAGCACTCTCTGCTGGCAAGCTCTCTTACAGGGAAGGTGCGCAGATATCTTGTTTTTGGACCTCCTCCTGGTCGAAGAAGAAGGCCCAAAACAGGGCCTCTCTCAGAAGCTGTGTTGCTTTGGCAGTTCCCAGAAGCTGTCAGCTTCTGTGGTGCAGACTCTCACCTGTGCAGACTAAATTCCTAAGTTCCAGGGAGTCCTGGAACCTAGATGGCGACCGCTGCTCCTGAGGCTGAGGCCGCCTCCCAAGCCAGGCGGACACCTGTCCTCTGGTCCGGACGGTGGCCGGCTGTCTGCGGCCCGCCAAGGGTGCTGCCTCAGCGGCTCTGTGCTTCTGCCCGTCCCAGAAGCTGTCCGGTTCTCTGGCGCACCCTCTAACCTGTTCAGACTAATTTCCTAAGTTCTGCTGAGTCCCGGAACCAAGATGGCGACCGCTGCTGCTGAGGCTGAGGCTGCCTCCCAAGCCAGGCGGACACCTGTCCTCTGGTCCGGACGGTGGCCGGCTGTCTGCGGCCCGCCAAGGGTGCTGCCTCAGCGGCTCTGTGCTTCCGCCCGTCCCAGAAGCTGTCCGGTTCTCTGGCGCACCCTCTAACCTGTTCAGACTAATTTCCTAGGTCCCGCGGAGTCCCGGAACCCAGATGGCAACTGCTGCTGCTGAGGCTGAGGTCGACTCCCAAGCCAGGCGGACACCTGTCCTCTGGTCCGGGCGGTGGCCAGCTGTCTGCGGCCCGCCAAGGGTGCTGCCTCAGCGGCTCTGTGCTTCTGCCCATCCCAGAAGCTGTCCGGTTCTCTGGCGCACCCTCTAACCTGTTCAGACTAATTTCCTAAGTTCTGCTGAGTCCCGGAACCAAGATGGCGACTGTGTTGGAATTTTTATTGGGATTGCATTGAATCTGTAAATTGCTTTTGCTAAGAGGCCATTTTTACTCTGTTAATCCTACTGATCCACGAGCATGGGAGATCTTTCCATATTCTAATATCCTCTTCAATTTTCTTCTTCAGAGATTTGAAGTTTTTGTCGTACAGGCCTTTCATTTGCTTGGTTATAATTACATCAATCAACAAAACCAAGAGCTGTTTCTTTGAGATAATCAACAACATAGACAAGCCTTTAGCCAAACTAACTAAAAGGCACAGAGACAGTATCCAAATTAATAAAATCAGAAATAAAAGCAGTCATAATAGCAGACACTGAGGAAATTCAAAGCATCATTAGGTCTTTCTTCAAAAGCCTGTACTATACAAAATTGGAAAATCTAAACAAAAGGATAGTTTTTCCAGAGAGATATCACTTACAAATTTAAAACAATATCAAGTAAACAATTTAAATAATCCTATAACTTCTAAAGAAATAGAAGCAGGCATTAAAAGTCTTTTAAACAAACAAACAAACAAACAAAAAGTCGAGGACATTATGTTTTTTGCACAGAATTCTACAAGACTTAAAGGAAGAGTTAATACCAATACTCCTTAAACTTTTCTACAAAATAGAAATACAAGGAACACTCCCAAGCTTATCTTATGAGCCCACAGTCACCTTGATACCTAAACCACACAGATTCAACAAAGAAAAAGAATTTCAGACCAATTTCCCTCGTGAATCTTGATGCAAAAAATACTCAGGAAAATATTCACAAACTAAATTCAAGAACACATCATAAAATATCATCTACCATGATCAAGTAGGGTTCATCCCAGTGATGCACAGATGATTCAATATACAAAAATCTACCAACCTAATCCACCATAGAAACAAACTGAAAGAACAAAACCACATGATTATCTCAGTAGATTCTGAAAAATTCCTTTGCAAAATCCAACACCCCTTCATGTTAAATCTTGTAGCGATCACATATACAAGAAGCATAACTAAACATAATCAAAGCAATATACAGCAGGTCAATAGCCAGCATCAAATTAAATGGAAAGAAACTTAAAGCAAATCCACTAAAATCAGGGACAAGGCTAACCCACTCTCTATTCAACATAGTTCTTGAATTTCCAGCTAGAGAAATAAGACAATTAAAGGAGACGAAGGGATGCAAATTATAAAGGAAGGAGTCAAATGTCAGGATTTGCAGATGATAATGATAGTATCATACATAAGTGACCTCAAAAATTCTACCAGAGAACTCAAAGATTCCGCTGAAAAACACCTTAAGCAAAGTGGCTTGATAATTAACTAAAAATTAACTAAAAAAAAAAAAAAATCAGTATTCTTCCTTTATACAAATGATAAATGGGCTAAGAAAGAAACTAATGAAACAACACCCTTTATAATAGCCCCAAATAGTATAAAACCCTTTTAGATTTTCAAATACTAATATAGTATAGAGATCTTCCTAGGTTCCCAAGCCATACAAATATCTGTCAATCTGCTGAGGTTTGAATGTTAAATGTTTGAGTACTGAGTTCCCAGATTGTAGTGATATATCAGGAGGAAGAGAGACCCTTGAATGGTAGAGCCTTGCTTGAGATAACAGGTTACTGGGTTTGGACCTTTGCAAGTTATAGCCTTGCCTCACTTGCCGCCTTCTCTACAATTTTTTTTGGACTGTGGATTTCATGTGTTTGTCCACACTCTGTTCTTTCCACTGTGCTTTCCCCACCATGAATGGCTACTTCACTTCAAACCATAAAGCCCAAATAAGCCCTGTCTCTTTCAAGCTGCTTCTTGTCAAGGTATTTGGTTACAGTACTGAGAAAAGGAACCAAGACACCAGCTGCATTTAACCAATAGGGCCTAGTTTCCTGACTTCTAAAATAAGTCTCCAGTCTCCAGACAGCCCAACAGCCAGATCTGTAGATTCACTTCAGACCACCACTAAGCAACTAAAACAACAACAATAACGAAAATCTGACATTTAAAACTAAGAAAGCTTGCATGGAAACTTTGCTCTATTATTTCCTCATGTCACATCTGAAGATCTGGCAACTATGGGCCTATCTGACACTATTCCAAAAATGCAATTTACCTTTTTAATGAAACATAGAATTTCCTTCTAGCTGACGCATCTTACATGCTGTTAAATATGTGACTCGAGTTTCTTAGCCCTCTAAATTTCCTGTCAAATCCTTTAAACAATTCATTTTAGTCTATAAATGTTCATTTTTTGTCATACAGACTCATTTCCTTTGTGTCTATTCTCTTCCCTCCTAAAATGAGACAACACAGTCTAGTGGTTTTTAACCTTCCTAATGCCTAGTAACGCTTTCCTATAACTCCTCATGTTGGGATGACCCCAAACCACAAAATTATTTCATTGCTACTCCATAACTGTAATCTTTCTACTGTTATAAATCATAATGTAAATATCTGTGCTTTCCATTGATATTAGGCAGTACCTGTGAAAGGGTCATTCCACACTCAGGTTGAAAACCACTGACGTGGAACCTGGGTCAGCCAATTTGAAACACACTATGAAGTAAATAGTTGAAGCTACTTTGGGAAAGAATTCCAAGTTATAGCCCTGCCTTAAACCAACTGCATAATAACCACTGGCATTGAACATCATGCATCTATTCCCATACCGAATATCAACTCATTTCAATGTGGCTCTAGTTTGAAGATGAATGTATTAGAGAGATGACACTATATCATGCTGGGGTCTTGTCACTTGTGGCACTTTTGACCACTAAAAATGGAAAGAAAAAAAGTAAACTTATACTTATTTAGAATAGTGAGAAATTATGAGCCTTTTTATTTTACTATGTCTCATCTTCTTTTGTTTTTTATTCAAAAAAGAATCGAAGAACCTATCATCTTCTACACACTAAGTTTGATTTGATGGCTACAGTGAGAACAGCTTAGTTAACTTTCACTTCAACTTTTCAACTTGACAGAACTCATACTACATGAGCAGCTGCCATACACGGAGGGTTAGTCCAGAAGGAAGACTTTCCACAAGGCACTCTCCCTGAATTTCAGGTTGTTCTTATAGCAACTTACTGTGTGTGTTGTATTGTTATCTTCAGAATATTCATGATGATCGGAAGGTTTGATGAGGTCAGCAAATTGTCCGTAGTTGCAAAATCAATAATTATTTTGTACAGTTAACATTTGAACCATGATTCACAGTCTAAATTCATTATCCCTTTCTAAGGCCATAAAATAGAATATAACTCATCTAAATAGAACATCCTTAATAGAAGAAAGCACTTATGACAATGTGGGGCTTCTGGCCCAAGCCTAGCTTTATACAAAAATTCTCAGGAGAACATATGGATTAGTTTGCCTTAGATAAAAATAGTAAATACCAAATATTTGAGCAGATTTTCTGTTTATGTTTACATGGTGTGTGTGTGTGTGTGTGTGTGTGTGTGTGTGTGTGTGTGTGTGTGTGTGTGTTGTGACATATGTGCCAGTACATGTCGCAGTCTCCGACCTGAGGAGACAAGAACGACAGGGACACCAAGGCAGGTTCATGCAGCATCTTCTTTACTTCGGGCTTTTTCCCTACAGCTCTCTTCCCCAGCAGCTTCTTCTTCCTCCATCCTTCTTGCAGCTTTCTCTCTTACAGCTCTGTCCTTCTTCGGCAAGGGAAACAACAACAAAACTCCTATACTTGCACCGACTGACCTCATCTTGCTCAACCCCACCTCATCCAATCAGAAATCACACACGCTCCAGGCACAGGCATGAGCTCAGGTCGGTCACCGATAGGCTGACAGGTCCTGATCACGAGAAACAGTCCAGCCTGGCAGGCAGCCCACACATGCAGCCTCATTGCGCATGCTCGGGCAAGGCAGCAAACATCTTGGCCCATGCGGCTGTTCCCGATTCCCGCAAGTACAGACATGTAAGGTCAGTCATGTGTGTAAATAAAAACATGACAATTAGAAGACTACTTTTATGCATCGACTCTCCTCTTCTACTTTTACTTTACTTAATTTTTTTTTGAGATTAAGTCCCTCCTCCACCTTGTCCTTCTCTTCCTCCTCCTCTTCCTCCTCCTCTTTCTCTTACTCCTCATATTCCTCCTCCTTTCTCTTACTCCTCATATTCCTCCTCCTTTTCCTGCTCCTCCTCCACTTCCTTCTCCTTCTCCTTCTTTCTCCTCCTCCTCTTCCTCTTCCTCTCCTTACCCTTCTTTTCCTCCTCCTCCTCCTCCTATCTCCTATCAATGCTTGCTCCATGCTACACTGCAAGCTCCCAGGCAGTTCTTTTGTCTTCAGTTTTCATCTTGCCTTGTGAGGGTTATGATCACAAATGCATACTGCTGCATCTAATTTTTATATGGTTTCAAGGAATCCAATATCTGATCATCGGGCTGGTGTGACAAGTTCTTTGTTGTTGTTGTTGTTATCAATTTCTTTTTTTTTTTAATTAGATATTTTCTTTATTTACATTTCAAATGTTATCCCCTTTCCTAGTTTCTACTCTGAAAATCCCCTATCCCCTCCCCCCTTCCCCTGCCCCTCAACCCACCCACTCCCATTCCCAGTCCTGGCCATCTCCTATACTGGGGCATAGAACCTTCACAGAACCTTGGGCCTATCATCCATCCCATTGATGACCAACCTCAGCTAAATATACAGCTAGAGCCATATGTCCCACCATGTGTTTTCTTTGATTGGTGTTTTAGTTTCAAGAAGCTCTGGGGGTACTGGTTAGTTCATGTTGGTGTTCCTTCTGTGGGACTTAAGACCCCTTCAGCTCCTTAGGTATTTTCTCTAGCTCCTTCATTGGGGACCTTGTGCTCTGTCCAATGAATGATTGTGAGCATCCACTTCTGTATTTGCCAGGCAATGGCAAAGGTCCTCAGGAGACAGTTATACCAGGCTCCTGTAAGCAAGCTCTTGTTGGCATCTGCCATAGTATCTGGGTTTGGTGGTTGTTTATGGGATGGATCCCCAAGTGGGGCAGTCTCAGTATGGTCGCTCCTTCAGAATCTGCTGTGAACTCTGTCTCTGTAACTCCTTCCATGGGTATTTTGTTCCCCCTTCTAAGAAAGTTCGAAGTAAGGGGACTTTCAGGATAGTATTTGAAGTGTAAATGAAGAAAATACCTAATTAAAAAAAATAGAAAAATAAAAAAATAAAGAAGGTCTGAAGTATCCACACTTTGGTCATCCTTCTTGAGTTTCATGTGTTTTGCAAATTGTATCTTGGGTATTCTGAGCTTCTGGGCTAATATCCACTTATCAATGAGTGCATATCATGTGTATTCTTTGGTGATTGAGTTACCTCACTCAAGATGATATCCTCCGGATCCATCCATTTATCTAAGAATTTCATAAACTCATTGTTTTTAATAGCTGAGTAGTACTCCATTGTGTAAATGTACCGCATTTCTGCATCTACTCCTCTGTTGAAGGACATCTGGGTTCTTTCCATCTTCTGGCTATTATAAATAGGGCTGCTATGAACATAGTGGAGCATGTGTCCTTATTACATGTATGTGGGTTTTCTACTATTTATGTTGTTATTGAAGATCAGCCTTTTTCCATGGTGATCTGATAGAGTACACAGGATTGTTTCAATATTTTTGTATCTGTTGAGGATTGTTTTGTGACCGATTATATGGTCAATTTTGGAGAAGGTACCATGAGGTGCTGAGAAGACGGTATATCCTTTTATTTTAGGATGAAATGTTCTATAGATATCTGTTAAATCCATTTGTTTCATAACTTCTGTTAGTTTCACTGTGTCTCTGTTTAGTTTGTTTTTCCAGGATCTGTCCATTGATAAGATTGGGGTATTGAAGTCTCCTACTATTATGGGTGAGGTGCAATATGTGCTTTGAGTTTTAGCAAAGTTTCTTTAATGAATATGGATGCCCTTGCATTTGGAGCATAGATGTTCAGGACTGAGAGTCTATCTTGGTAAATTTTACCTTTAATGAGTAAGAAGTGTCCCTCCTTGTCTTTCTTGAGAACTTTGGGTTGAAAGTCGATTTATTTATTTATTTATTTTAGAATGGCTACTCCAGCGTGTTTCTTGGGACCATTTGCTTGGAAACATGTTTTCCAGTCTTTTACTCTAAGATAGTGTCTGTCTTTGTCCCTGAAGTAGGTTTCCTATATGCAGCAAAAATTTGGGTTCTATTTATGTAACCAGTCTGTTAGTCTATGTCTTTTTATTAGGGAATTGAGTCCATTGATATTAAGGGATATTAAGGAAAAGTCATTGTTGCTTCCTGTTATTTTTGTTGCTAGAGTTGGAATTTTGTTCATGTGTCTATCTTCTTTACGTTTGTTGAAAGATTAATTTCTTGCTTTTTTTCTCAAGCTTAGTTTCCCTTTTTGTGTTGAAGTTTTCCCCTTATTATCCTTTGAAGGATTTGTGGAAAGATATTGTATGAATTTGGATATGTCATGGAATACCTTGGTTCCTCTGTCTATGGAGAGTTTTGCCTGGGCTGACATTTATGTTCTTTTTGAATCTGTATGACATCTGTCCAGGATCTTCTGGCTTTCATAATCTCTGGTGAGAAGTCTGGTGTAATTCTGATAGGTATGTTACATGACCTTTTTCCCTTACTGCTTTTAATATTCTTTCTTTGTTTTGTATATTTTGTGTTTTGATTATTATGTGATAGGAGGAATATCTTTTCTGGTCCAACATACAAGGAATTTTGTAGGCTTCTTATATATTCATGGGCATCTCTTCCTTTAGGTTGGGGATATTTTCTTCTATAATTTTGTTGAAGATATTACTGGCTCTTTAAGTTGAAAAATCTTCCTTCTTATCTATACCTATTATCCTTAGGTTTGGTCTTCTCATTGTGTCCTGGATTTCCTGGATGTTTTGGATTAGAATCTATTTGCATTTCACATTTTCCTTGATTGTTGTGTCAATGTTTTCTATGGTATCCTCTGCACCTAAGATTTTCTTGTCTATCTTTTGTATTCTGTTGGTTATGCTTGCATCAATGGCTCCTGACTTCTTTCCTAGGTTTTCTATTTCCAGAGTGCTCTCTCTTTGTGATTTCTTAATTGCTTCTACTTCTATTTTTAGATCCTGGATGGTTTTGTTCAATTCTTTCACCTGACTGGATGTGTTCTCCTGTATTTCTTTAAGGGAGTTATTTATTTCCTTCCTAAAGTCCTCCATCACCATCATGAGAAATGACTTTAGATCCATATCTTGTTTTTCTGGTGTGATGGTGTATCCAGGACTTGCTATGATGGGAGAGTTTGTTTCTGATGATGCCAAGTAACCTTGGCTTCTGTTGCTTCTGTTCTTATGCTTGCCTCCTGCCATCTGATTATATCGAATGCTCTCTGCCCTCAGTATATCTGATTGGAACCTGTCCTTCCTGTAATCTTGGTTGATTCAGAACTCCTCAGAGTCCAGCTTTCTCTGTGATCCTGTGATTCCAGAATCCTGTAAACCTGAGATTCTGTCTGTGTCAGAGTTCTTGGCAGACAAGCTTCCTCAGAGACCCTGAGATCCTGTTATGATCAAGCTCCTGGGATGCTGGGATCCTGGAATCCTAAGATCCTGGTCATGTTACAGCGCCTGGAAGTGGTACCTCCTCTGGGAACTGAGGGGCTGACCGAGGTGTTTGAAACCAAGGTAGACCAGTGTCTTAGTCAGGGTTTCTATTACTGCATAAACATCATGACCAAGAAGCAAGTTGGGGAGGAAACGGTTTATTCAGCTTACATTTTCCATATTGCAGTTAATCACCAAAGGATGTCAGGACTGGAACTCAGGCAGGTCAGGAAGCAGGAGCTGATGCAGAGGCCATGGAGGGATGTTCTATGATGGTTTGCCTCCCCTGGCTTGCTCAGCTTGCTCTCTTATAGAACCCAAAGTTGACCAGCCCAGGGATGGCACCACCCACAAGGGGACCTCCCCCCTTGACCACTAATTAAGAAAATGCCTTACAGCTGGATCTCGTGGAGGCATTTCCCCAACTGAAGCTCCTTTCTCTGTGATAGCTCCAGCCTGTGTTAACACAAAACTAGCCAGTACAACCAGCAATGGCCAGAAGGAACCCGTGCTGCTGGTTGGGCAGGTTTCCTGTGTCCCTGCTCCTGCTGGGATAGACCCCTCATGGTGTTTTGTTTTGTTTTGTTTGGTTTGTTTGTTTGTTTGTTTGTTTGTTTGTTTTGGAACAGCTGTTGCGTTCAACTCCCCAGTGATCCTGGGTATGCTAGGGCACTTGCAGAGTGGAGAGTCCTCTGGGGACCGTGGGTCTGTCCAACGAGTTCGTGCCCAAGGTGGCCTGGTGCTGATGCTGAAGAAAACAAACCCCAGCTGCTGGTTGGGCAGGTTTCCTGTGTCCCTGTTCCTGCTGGCACAGACCCCTCCTGGTTGCTTTGGAACAGATGCTGAGTTCCACTCACCAGTGATCCTAAGCTTCTGGGTGTGCAAGGGTGCCTGAGGCGTGGAGAGTCCTCTGGGGACCACGGGGTGACAAGTTCTTTTATCTGCTGAACCATACCTTTGACCTCTTTTGGTCAAGTTTATTAGTAGACACACAAACAAGTGTTTAGTTCAGATAACAAGTTACATAATCATCCAAGTTTTACAAGGTTATGCCTGAGTAAAGTACCTATACACTTTAATTCTTAACCTTCCCTTTATTGCTGTCGCACAAAGAAGATGAAAGGCAAAAAAGGCTAGCCGATGATCTTCCCAGTCCTATGTTCATGAAAAGTTACTGACAGTCACATGCTCTTTGCAACCATACAATTATGAAAACTAAATAATTGAACATTCAAAACAATACAGTTATGGGACTAATGGGAGGATGTGACATAGTTACTAGTCTGGCTCTTGTTTATCAATGGAATAAACATTACAACTAGAATTAAATTAAATTTTAAATTAATAAGAGCACCTTTAGATCTTTCTGGCTATCAGTCATATTTATACCCGTCCTAGAGTTTTCCCATGTGACCTCAAGGATTTCAGCAGACATTCTCCTTTCTGCATGGTATTTCTGCATGGTAGATAGAGAGGCAAGTCCGTAGAGATGAAGGTTTCACACTCACTTAGGGTCCTCACAGGTGTCAGTTCACTAAGACAAGCAAAAGAAATTTACTAAGAGTTTCAGACATTTCTCCTAACCTAATGCAGATGGTACTGACTGCTGTAGAAAAGGACCACAAGAAGTCACCACAGATGTTTCCACTTATAAGTAGGTGACTGTGGATGTGTGTGTATGTGTGTGTGTGTTTGTGTGTGTGTGTGTGTGTGTGTGTGTGTGTGAGTGAGTGAGAGAGAGAGAGAGAGAGAGAGAGAGAGAGAGAGAGAGAGAGAGAGTTCATGTTCCACAGGGTGTTCATTATGCAGTGAACCTTAGCATTTGTAGAGTTGCAGGTTACTAATAGAAGCATCTCTACACATGTCCCCTTCCCTTCTGCAGAACCACCTGCACTCTCATTCACTCTGCATTTTCTGCCCTGTGACTACAGTTACATATATATATTAAAAAGTAATAAAAAAAATCATGCCCAATTGAAAAAATTACAAAAAGATACTGTTTCTCTCGTCAGTTCTGATTAGCTCTAATCTGGCTCTCCAGAAGGAAAGGACATGACATTGAACATCGAGTCTCTATTCAGAAAGCTGATCCTTAATAGTGCTGAGAGAGGGGAAAAAAAGGATTCTTTTGATCTTGTATTTTAATCTTAAATTTTAATTTGCCTATAAAAATTTAATAACTGTCCTCTAGGTTTCAAAGTGAATAGAATTAAATATTTTGCCCACGCTGCATATTACACATGTAACTTAAGATTCTTTTGTGTCTGCAAGAGCTTTGAAGCCTGCTTATTAAATTAGTAATGACCACTGGTCAAGGGATATCAACCTTTTTGTACACTTTTGAGCCTTGACCACACATCAAAAACACAAACTGAATTCGTCTTTGTTCAGAATCATAATATAATGATGTGACTATGATTTAATAAATGTTATACTTCATATGGCATTGTAAATAACCACTTCTGATTTTTCTAGATTCTGTGTATCACATAATAATTAACATAAGCATCACTCAGTTAAGTATATTTTTCAATCGGGTAATGATCAATTTATAGCACAATAAAATAGACTAGTTACTAATCTGTAGGGACTGTGTCCCTAAACTACCAGTGGGTCTCTGAAATTGTAAATAGTGGCAAGGCTTATCCACAATGTGATCTATTCTTGTATTACTTTTTCTTATGCACATATCCAGGATAAAGATTAATTTCAAAATTAGAAATGCTAAGATATCAACAATAATGAATGATTGAATAGTACAATTATGGCAATATGTTGTAATAAAATTCATGATAATAAGGCCTATTTGACAATAAATTCCTTTCTCTCCCGTTGAGTTATGTGTACCAAAGTAGAGCAATATCACAACAGGGAATGTGAGAGCAAAGGTAGCTGTTTAATGGTCCAAAGGGGAGTGGCATATAGAGTGTGAATACACTAAACAAAAGGAAAATTCACATGTGAAGGAGATTGATCAATGAGATCCCATCGCACAGATAGGCAAGCATTCATGAGAAAACCCCCAGTGTTTATGTGGTTCACACAGGCAAGCATACAAGATAAAACCTCCAGTGTTTATGTGGTTTTTAATTTACAATCCTTGGACCAGGGTAGAATACAAGTAATTGAAGTGTGAAAAGTGAAATTACACATAAATGGGAAGAATATTGTAGCATAACCCTATCCCTGTATTCCTGAACTAAAAAAATTAGTACACATCGATAGCATGGTTAGACAGCACCAAGCCAAGCCTCATTAGAAGGGGTAGTTTGTTTTTGTGATTTGATTTTATATTTTATGTGAAGACAATCATTTAAAATTGGGGAGTGTATTTTAAGACATCATCTCCTGTTCCCCTGAACTGTATGATAGTCAGGGTGAGGTGTGTGTGTGTGTGTGTGTGTGTGTGTGTGTGTGTGTGTGTTTGTGTGTGTGTGTGACAGACTAATGAAGAAGCAGAAACAAATTGGGGCAAATAGACCTGATTACCACTGTGAGGAAGGAGGAAGGTTCAGGGAGAAGCCCAGGATAAAGGCAAGTCACCAAGCATATTCCAAGGCAATCTCGAGGGACTATAACATTAGGAAGCGTGGAATGGGAGCTCAGGGATTCTGAGCAGTTGAGAAAGTCCTTCACATACTCTCAGTATAATTGTTCTTTCAGGTATGTGCTCTGAAAAGAAAAAAAACTCAGGCTTCAATTTTCTATTTTAATGTAATTGTTAATAGAGCAAGGTTCTAATTTTGATGAAATCTAATTTATCATTTTTATTTCTTTTATAATCATGTTTGATTGTCCCATCTGAGAAAGACTGGCTTAACCAGAGATGATAAATATTTTCTCTTATACTTTCATCTAAAGGTTTGGGGGTTTTAGGTTTCACATTTATGTTAAAGGATAGTTGAATAAATGTGTATAAAGATGCATGCTGTGGATCTAAGCACTTTTTATTGCATTGCTCAAATGCTTTCTCCTCTGAATTTTCTATGTCCCTTTGTCTAAAATCAATTGGTCATTCAACTTGAGACCCATTCCAAGTGAGAGAGCCAACTCACGACACTGTTAATGATACTCTGCTATGTTTGCAGATAGGAACCTAGCATAACTGTCTCCTGAGAACCTTCATCTAGCATCATATGGAAACAGATGCACAGACCCACAGTCAGACAGCAGGCAGAACTCAGGAAACTTACAGAAAAGTGAGGGATAGAATTGTGTGAGCCAAAGGGGTCAAGGACACCACAAAAAAATTTACAGAGTGAACTAACCTGAGTCCATGGGGGTTCACAGAGACTAAGAAAACCAAACAGCATGCAAGGCTGGATGTGGGTTCCCTAAACATTTGTATCAGTTATGCAACTTAGTCTAAATTGGGGTCTCCTATTAGAGAGGGGGCTATATCTGACTATGTCGCCTGACACTTGTACCCTTCCCCTAGCTGGACTGCATTGCTGGGCCTCATTGGGAGAGAATGTGCTTAGTTCTGCTGGGCCTAGATGCCCCAGAGTACTCAAGAGGGGCTTCCCTTTCTCTGAGGAGAAGGAGAAGGAGTAATTGGGGGATATGTAAAGGTGGGACTGGGAGGAGAGGATTGAGGGGGCTGCAAAAGGGATATAAAGAAAATACAAAGATTATATGCCCCAGTACAGGGGAATGCCAGGGCCAGGAAGTGGCAGAGGGTGGGTTGGGGAGTAGGGCACGTGGAGGGTATAAGGGAATTTCAGGATAGCATTTGAAATGTATATGAAGAAGATATCTAATTTTAAAAATAAAATAAATTATTGAAAAATGAATTGTTCATAAATATATGGGATTGTCTTCGTAGTATTTGGGATACTTTTTAAGTAAAACTGAGACAATGATAGAAGTAGAAGGCACTGAAAATCTTTTTTCCCTCATAATATTCAGAAACTCGTTCAATTGTTCTTTGTTTTCCAAATAAGAGACAGCCTAACTACCATGTAGATTAGAAATGTGAGTATGTTAAATAGCATTAGTATATACAAGAGTACATATAGCATAGAGCAGTGATGACAGTATGTTTGTTAGGCAGGGGATGTGTGAAATTATTAAATTTTTCAGATCTACAAAGCATGTATGAAACTACATACAGCATTCTGTTTTAGGTTGCTTTTAGTTGGTGTAAAAAAAAAAAAAAGAGAGAGAGAGTTCTTGTTTCTAGCAACCTGTGAAGGCCTTCTTGCCACTTCTTAACATGGCAAGATCATCATGGGAAAGTTGGAACAAGTGTAACTCTCAGGTCTCTTCCTCTTCTTACAAAGCCACTAATGCAACTTCAGCCTCTCCATCACGACATCCCACAGTAGCACTGAAGCAGATCACCCACAGTATACATGGGCTGTGAAGGTCCCAAATAAGTAATTGAGAAGCTGAAGAGGAAAAGATTTGACAGAATACTGATGTCCCTAAAATCACAAGGCACCCTACACCAGAGCTTCTTAGCTTTTCCGCGTGTATGCTTTTCTATCCAAGAAGGGTTTACTGGACCTCAAGTACAGATTCATAAAATGGGCAAACAAGTCAAACACCTGTTGATGATCCAAACCATGCAGTGTTGTTTTAAAATATTTATAAATTGCCAGTTATAGATGACAGAAAGGTTGTATACTAATGAAGCAGATTTTCTTGCTCAATTTTACATAAAGACTTAAATCTTAGCTGCGTGGCCGAAACGGCAGGATAGAAGTGTCTGCAGTGCATTTGGAAGTTGATCAATATTTTGAATTTATAACTGACAATTCTTGTAGCAGCCTTTATATAAGTAAGTAGTGCAACATGACAGAAGTGTACTTAAGAGCATTTCAGAAATTGTTGGAAATTTTATTCTAATCCCAAGCCATGCTTGACTTAATGATGTTTTTTATTCAACTCAAGAAAATTACTCGAACAGCAATTTTTATGATAAGCATGCTACCACAATATGATTCAAAGGCAGGCTAATTTGATACCGGCATACTGAGAGATAATGTAGAAAACATCAAAAATTTTTGTTTTTCCTTACTAAACAAATGTTTCTGTAAGAGCAGACAGCATTGTATATAAAGGAGGGGGAGGAAACACAGCAACTCCTGACATCCCACAGTCTTGAGTGTGAGCTGAGATGTTTTAAGCAGCACCTGCTGGCATGGCCTGCTGTGGAAGCACACACAGAGCAAAGTTCACACACGTTTATCAGAACCAAGTCACAACAAAACTTATGCCATGCAATATAGTCAACACTACCCAAAGATTCTTAGATTCATTGTGTGCTCAATATTGGATTGACTGTAAATCGTTGTGCATCTGAACTCTTTCTGGGGCTGCATTTCTCAACATCACCACTTTCATTCATGTGACCCCAGAAGTTCAAGAGGCTGAGGACCAGAGGTCCAGAAGCTGGGCTCCAGAAAACTATACTTGCTGAGCTGCTCCTCCTGCTATTCTGGGCCATGTATTTCTTTCTGAAATACTAAAGTGAATTCTTTTTTCATGGATCCACTGGCTTAAACTGATGCAGACATATTACCCAAGAAAGGGTGAGCTGGAGGATTTGGCCCATGATGGGCATTATCTATTAGAGGATCATCATGCAGCTGTGCGCCATGGGATGGAAAACAGTTTTCTCAGAGAGGCATCTTTCTGCAGCACATGGGAACAAATACGGATACCCACAACCAGACATTACAGAGAGGGAGAGGGAGAGGGGGAGGGGGAGGGGGAGGGGGAGGGGGAGGGGGAGGGGGAGGGGGAGGGGGAGGGGGAGGGGGAGGGGGAGGGGGGAGGGAGGGGGAGAGGGAGAGGGAGGGGGAGAGGGAGAGGGAGGGGGAGAGGGAGAGGGAGAGGGAGAGGGAGAGAGAGAGAGAGAGAGAGATCTTGAAACACTCAGCTCTAAATGGAATGGATCAATCAAATCCCTTCCCCAGAACTCAGGGAACCCCTTTAAAGAGGATGCAGAATGAGTATAAAAGCCAGAGGGGGACAGAGGACACCAGGAAAACAAGAACCTCCACATGAGCAGACCACATTTGAATTCATAGGTACTGAAGCAGCAAGCACGGGGACTGCATGGGTCTACAGCAGGACCTCAGCATATATAATATAGCTTTCAGTTTAGTGTTTTCATGAGACTCGAGCTTGTGTGAACAAGTCCAGGGCTCTTTTTCTTCAGTTGGCTTGCTTTGTCCAACATCTATGTAGTGGTATTTGCTTTGTCTTAGTTTATTTTACTTTGCTATATTTTGTGGTTATTTCTTTGCAGCCTGATAGAGTGTTTCAGGAGGTAAGGGTGAGGCTGGAAAGAGGAGGGAGAGTGGAAACTGTGACAGGGATATAGGGCATGAGTAAAGAATCTATTTGCAATCAAAGGGAAATGATAAAATAAAGGTTCAGATTTTGAGAGAGAGAGAGACAGAGAGAGATGGAGAGAGGGAGGAGGAAGAGGAGGAGGAGGAAGAAGAAGAGGAGGAGGAGGAACAGAAGAAAAAGAAAAGGGAAAAAAAAGAAGATACAGCAAAATTTGATGGTCTAATAGTCTATATCCAAATTCCTAGGAATCTCTATCCAAAGGTCACACAGTATGCTGTGTTTTTAAAGGTATAATTAACATAAAAATAACCTTCCTGTTCTATACATTGTGGTTTCCCTTTAATTTGGGTTATAATTAAAACCCAAATAAGACAATGGTCAGATAAATAACTTAGGTTGTTTGTTTGCTTGTTTTATACGCAAAAATATTATTTTGTGTTTTAGTCAACAAACTGAAAATAGATTCTGGAGTGGCTCTGTGCCTTTTAATAGTAAAAGGGTGTGTGTGTGTGTGTGTGTGTGTGTGTGTGTGTGTGATTTCTCTGGAAACCCCTCACGCAGAGAGCATTTTAATTTTCCATAGTATTGCTATCTTGACCTCTGAGACCTTGCAAAGTAAAGTATTTATGATCCTGGGCTTTTTTATGGTATTGTTTCAATATTTTTGTAACATTTGTATTTCTTGCTGATGTTTTTGGCATTAAAAATCACTCAAGCTGTGCTGAAATATAATGGTATTCACTGAACCATGCCGAGGAAGGATAATTCAGTTCAGCGAGGTTATTCTAGCTCATCATGTACACAAAGGATTGAAAGAAATTGTAGGAGAGCCTTAGTTCTCTGCATAGGCAGCGTCTACTCTTCTTTTCCCTGCTAATAACTTGATGTAGAAAAACTATCACTTCAATATAGAAGTAGCTAGTTTTGAGCCTTTAAAGAAAACCAAAGGAATGATATAATGGCTAAATTTTATGATATCAAAGTGGTAGTGATCAGTTTGTGCTGGTTGACTAATTTCTTTGCCCTGTGACCCAGACAGAAATTCAACCTGAACAAGGGGCTATGGCTGTATCTCTGTGGTCAGTCACTTACATGCCCAGCATGTGCGAGGGCCTGGCTCTAAGTCCTAGAGCATGTACACACAACTCACTGATGATAGAAATCTAATCTTAATAAAGAAGAAACCTTTATTTCTAATTACAACCCACCTATATCAAACCCATAAATGATGTATGCTAGGTTTCGAGTAGTTGAACAGACTCACACAGGTGTATATAAGAAATGACTTTATATTGCAGTTGGTTTTGTTGTGTATACTCTGATATTTATATTTCTCTGTTACATCTGAGCCGTTTGCTATTAATTTATAAGTTCTGTCCCTACAGGGAAACACTTGGCCTTTGTTTCTCTTCAAATTTGGTCTTGAGTCTATCAAAAAGAATGTGCAAAGCTGGGTGGCTGAAATAGTAATATTTGCATGCCTTACACATATTCTCTTCAATAGCACAAAAGAGATAATATTCTGAACCATGAATACATAGCTGAGCTCTTCATTTTAGTGGACTCATCTCATAGATGCTATAGCCTCCTATTAAAAGAGAAAGCAAAGCTTCCATGTTTGACTCCTTTAAGATAAACACAAGTAAACAGTGCTATACGGTTCCCAAGCAGAAGACTACATAAATACACGGAGGTCAGTATCCAATCCAGAGAAGTGCTTTAAATAATGCAACTGTGACAGTTGCTGAAGGAACTATAGCTCAATGTTAAGATTTGAACACAGATACACTATTTGTTTTGATTGAATCTCAGATTCCATAGCATAGACTATAAACTAATATTGACTCAGACAAAACAGGACTTTATTGTCTTTCAATGATCATGCTCTGATATCGCTTCATGTAGTCACAGGCTCATCCTACCATGCTGATCTGTCATCAAAATTTAGCTTCCACGTTTTACTGAAAGAAAGAACAGAAAGCCTTCATAATAGTGTGAACGAATGAGTAAGGGAAGAGATGAGATATTCTGCAACACTCTCCATTGTCTGTGACTGTTCCTGCTCACAATGGGACTTTCCACGGACATCCTTGCACAGTTTGGTTCTCTGTGCTTCTTATGCAGGAAACATGACTTTATTTAAGAGATTGCATCAACATGGGTCCCACAAGATCTGATTCTGGCTCTCCAGATGGCTCATATGCCTTAGTTTTCTGTTTTGAAAAACTACTAGCCGTGCTATAAACATGTTTATGCCTAACCTCTGCATAAAAGGAAACCCTCATTTTCCATATGGATGCTCACTGCACTATACATCTTACAGTTGATCACAATGCATTGTGTTTAACTAAAGTCACGAGAACCCATTAGCTAGTCACAGCCACAGTCTGTGATAGTATCAGTTATTAGCTTGACAGGAGCCAGAATCATCCGGAAGACAAACTTGTAAGAGGCATCAGTAAAGGATTATAGATTGGGTTAGTTGATGTGGCAAGAGCAACTGTTCCATGGAAAGGGGTCTCTGGGCTGAATGGAAATGGAAAAAGTGAGCTGAGCATCAGCACTCATGTCTCTTTGCTGCTTGACCTCCGGTGCAATGTGACCACCCACTGAAGGCTGATATTCTTTGCTACCCCTGCCTTGATGGGTTAGACGTATCCCACAATACTGTGATCCAGTACAAGGAAGTAAACCCTTCCTTTCTTAGGTTGCTTTTGATAGCTAATTTATCACAACAGTAGGATGAGTAAATTATACATAGTTCAAATTGTCAGCTTGCACAATACTGTATGAAAATAAATTGTTCTAATCCACTAAATTTGAGAATAATTTTCTTTTCAAGTAATGAAAGGTAAGTATCATTTTCCTTTTAAAGCTCAAAATCTGTATACATCACTTCTAGTCTTGAATTTTAAGAATTTATTCACATATACTAGCTTCAAGAGAAACTGCAGCTAGACCTGATGGCCACATGTATTGCTATGTCAAGTACCCTACTCTTAAACACAGAAGAATCTTAGTGGTTGGTTGTAAACACTGGATATGAAATAAATTTATAAAAGTCTTGATACAATGACTAAAATCCAGAAAGACTTTAAAATGTTCACTTCCAGTAATTAATATATTCTGGAAAAGAAACACATTTATTGAGAGAGGTTCAAAGAATGAAAGAAACAAAAATTCTAGATAGGCTCTTGCAACTTGCTCCTGATCTCCAGGTAGTACCTCCCTTCTCTCAATCTAATGGCTGGAAAATTATCCAAAGGAAAAAACATAAAGAACTGGGCAGAAGCATTGTATCCAACAAAGCAATGATGTCGACAAGAAAACATGAATTATACTGTGGAAGAAAGTAAGGAAAAAGGCTAAAGGAAGGTGTTTCTATTTTATTTTATTTTTTATTAGTTATATATATATATATATATATATATATATATATATATATATATATATACATTTCAAATGCTATCCCGAGAGTTCCCTATACCCTCCCACTGCCCTCCTCCTCTACCCACCCACTCCCGCTTCTTGGCCCTGTCATTCCCCTGTACTGGGGCATATAAAGTTTGCAATACCAAGGGGTCTCTCTTCCTAGTGATGGCCAACTAGGCCATCTTCTGCTACATATGTAGCTAGAGATATGAGCTCTGGGGGTACTCATTAGTTCATATTGTTATTCTACCTATAGAGTTGCAGACCCCTTCAGCTCCTTGGGTGCTTTCTCTAGCTTCTCCATTGGGGGCCCTGTGTTCCATCTTATAGATGACTATGAGCATCCACTTCTGTATTTGCCAGGTACTGGCATAGCCTCATACAAGACAGCTATAACAGGGTCGCTTCAGCAAAATCTTTCTGGCATATGCAATAGTGTCTGGGTTTGGTGGCTGATTATGGGATGGATCCCCAGGTGAGGTAGTCTCTGTATAGTCCATCCTTTTGTCTTAGCTCCAAACTTTGTCTCTGTAACTCCTTTCATGGGTATTTTGTTCCCTATTCTAAGGAGGAATGAAGTATCCACCCATTGGTCTTCCCTCTTCTTGATTTTCTTGTGTTTTGCAAATTGTATCTTGGGTGTTCTATGTTTCTGGGCTAATATCCACTTATCAGTGAGTACTTATCTAATGACTTCTTTTGTGACTGGGTTACCTCACTAAGGATGATATCCTCCAGATACATCTATTTGTCCAAGAATTTCATAAATTCATTTTTCTTAATAGCTGAGTAGTCCTCCATTGTATAAATGTACCACATTTTCTGTATCCATTCTTCTGTTGAGGGACATCTGGGTTCTTTCCAGCTTCTGGCTATTATAAATAAGGCTGCTATGAACATAGTGGAGCATGTGATCTTATTACCAGTTGGAACTTCTTCTGGATATATGCCCAGGAGAGGTATTGCTAGATCTCCCAGTAGTATTATGTCCAATTTTCTGAGGAACTACCAGACTGATTTCCAGAGTGGTTGTACAAGCTTGCAATTCCACCAACAATGGAGGAGTGTTCCTCTTCTCCACATCCTTGCCATCATCTGCTGTCACCTGAATTTTTAATCTTAGCCATTCTGACTGGTGTGAGGTGAAATCTCAAGGTTGTTTTGATTTGCATTTCCCTGATGATTAAGGATGTTGAACACTTTTTCAGATGCTTCTCAGCCATTCAGATTTTCTATCTCTATAATAAATAGAAAATGTCCCAAGGAAGCTGTCAAAAAAATCACAGTGGGAAATGTTTTGCCTTCCTATGTTAGCTTGGTTCTAGATTATTTGTTAAATAACTATGAAAATGGCAGTGAATGACCATCTTGGCTTAGAAAAGAAAATGTTTTCTTTAAAAAAAAAAAAAAGAAGAAGAAGAACAGATGTCCATTTCTATCAGCCAATTTGTGTTTGCTTTCAAATGTTTTGGAAGAAAATGTAAGACAAGAACAGACTGGACAATGGCCTATGGGATGTGAAGGTAAAAGAATTTCTATATGGAAATCATGAAGGACGACATGGTAGATGTATATAACTGCATGCACCCATAAAAAATGATCAGCACTTGCTAGTATGTTTACATGATTGCCTCATGGTAAATACAGAATAATCAGCAGCATGACGTAATGCCTAACAAATCTGAGTCATGAACATGGCTTTGCTTGTGTCTTGAAAATGTGATGTTTTAAGTTAGTTACCCTATAGATGACTGATTGCCTTACTCTTGGTAAACAGCTGTTACTCTAAGAATCCATGCACCATCTCTGTCCTTCTAGACTTACTACCAACTACACATTTTCCATTAAGAGTCAAATCTCAAAATATCCCAAAAGAGATTTAACTTTTCAGGACCCTGGGTATAAGAAATATTAAATAATCAATAAGTCAATGACACTGGTATAAAAGAGTGGGACAGTAGTGAGACACAGGGCAGGTGTGGGTCCCCTTGTGAGTGGCAGCATCTATAAGACATGTCCAGCCAGAATGCAAGAACAGTCTGTCTTAGTCAGGGTTTCTATTCCTGCACAAACATCATGACCAAGAAGCAAGTTGGGGAGGAAAGGGTTTATTCAGCTTACAATTCCATACTGCTGTTTGTCACCAAGGAAGTCAGGACTGGAACTCAAATAGGTCAGGAGCAGGAGCTGATGCAGAAGCCATTAAGGGATGCTCTTTACTGGCTTGCTTGCCCTGGCTTGCTCAGCCTGCTCTCTTATAGAACCCAAAGACTATCAGCCCAGGGATGGTCCCGCCTACAATCACTAATTGAGAAAATGCCCCACAGCTGGATCTCATGGAGGCACATCCCCAACTGAAGCTCCTTTCTCTGAGATAACTCCAGCTTGTGTCAAGTTGACACACAAAACCAGCCAGTACAATTGACCCCTTGTCAACTTGACACACAAACACATCACTCGTAAGCCTCAACCCATATGTTCTTATTCATCCCCAAGATCTAAATAACTTTAAAAGTCCCACAATCTTTACATATTAAAAGTTCAATCACTTTAAAATATCCAATATCTTTTAAAATTCAAGTCTCTTAACTGTGGGCTCCACTAAAATACTTTCTTCCTTCAAGAGGGAAAAATATCAGGGCACAGTCACAATCAAAAGAAAAAATTAAACTCCAACTGTCCAATGTCTGGGATCCAACTCACAATCTTTTGGGCTCCTCCAAGGGCTTGGGTCATGTCTCCGGCCCTGTCCATTATAGCACAAAGCTTTTCATCTAGGCTCCAGATGCCTATACTCCACTGCTGCTGTTCTTGGAGGTCATTAATGGTCCTGGCATCTCCAAAACACTGCATGACCCCTTCAGTCCTGGGCCATCAATTGCAACTGAGGCTGCACCTTTACCAATGGCCTTCCATGGCCTCTCACAGTGCTGAGCCTCAGCTGCTCTTCATGACCCCTTCATGCCTTCAAAACCAGTACCACCTGGGTGACTCTTACACATTACCATGTCCAGCCACAGCACAAGGTACAACCTTGGCTATCTCTGGAACACAGCCTCTGGTGCTCTCAGAAAACACTTCCCAGAAGATGTCACCTCAATGATGCTGGTCTCTTCTTAATCACCGCTAATTTCTTAGCTCCAGCTAACCAGCATCAATAGTCCCAGTAATGCAAAGTTTTTGCTTTAGTAGTTCTGGTATCTTGTTAATCACAGCTGATTCTTCAGCCCCAGCTAACCAGAACCACAGAATCTTCACAATCAAAATATCAATGGCCCTGAAAAGAGTCTTTAATTTTCCCTCTGAAATTTCACAAGCCAGACCTCCATCTTCTGCACTGTTCTCAACATTATCTTCCAAGCTCCTACACAACATCTGACAGAGCTCTCAACAACGAATGGCTCTTCTAGCCCAATGTTCCAAAGTCCTTCCACAGTCCTCTCCCAAACATGGTCATGTTGTCACAGGAATACCCCACTATGCTGGTACCAATTTCTGTATTAGTCAGGGTTCTCTAGAGTCACAGAACTTATGGATAGTCTCTAGATAGTAAAGGAATTTATTGATGACTTACAGTCGGCAGCCCAATTCCCAACAATGGTTCAGTCGCAGCAGTGAATGGAATTCTAAGGATCTAGCAGTTACTCAGTCTCACACAGCAAGCAGGCGAAGGAGCAAGAGCCAGACTCCCTTCTTCCAATGTCCTTATATTGTCTCCAGCAGAAGGTGTAACCCAGATTAAAGGTGTGTTCCTTGAACTCAGAGATTTAATCTTCTAGAATCCATAGCCACTATGGCTCAAGATCTCCATACCAAGATCCAGATCAGAAACTTCTATCTCCAAGCCTCCAGATAAGGGTCACTGGTGAGCCTTCCAATTCTGGATTGTACTTCATTCCAAATATAGTCAAGTTGACAACCAGGAATAGCCACTACACAGGCTTAAGGTCAGCAGCAAGAAGCAAACTTTTCCCACAGCTACACATATGCAGGAGCCTTCATAGCTGAACTTAATGTTCAAAATATCCAAAGAACACAGGACTCTAGCAAAGAGCGACTCAGAAAAGGGAAATGAGCTAAATTCAGGGTAGTAGCACACAACAAGAAGAAAGTTTCCAAACATTACCTGTAGAATATTATTTAATTTGAAATAATTAAAAGCTGATATCTGGATATCCACTGTATATGCATCAGCAAAACATAGGAAGCAGCATAGGAAGAAAGAATTAAAGGCTAAAGAGTGATGGTCAAGAGGGCATGGGCAATTTTAGGGGAGTTCTTGCTTCATCTTAGAGTAAAAAAACATTACCGGACAACAAAACATTAAAAGGATTTGGAATTCTTTTGTTAGAGAAATAAGCCAGTCTAGAAAGACAAACACTGCCTGATCTCATTTATATGGTGAAGCTTAAAATGCTGGTATTGGCCATTGAGAGCCAAATGGTGTTGATGAGAGGCTGGGATAAGAGGGAAGATAAGGCAGGGTTTGGAAAAGTTAAGTTACAGACACAAATATCTGACATCCTACAACACAATGAAACACCTAAAAATAACTTTAACACACTGCATATTTCATAACAGCTGGAAGAAAGAATTATGAATGATTCTATCATAATGATGAAGAGATAAATGTTACTGATTTGAATATTATACAAAATAGACATGTACTACAAAATACTCCATAAATGCTAGTAATTTTTTACGTCAATTAGAAGTAAAAACAAACAGACTGATAAGGGTGAGGCCCAAAGAAGGCTGAGTAAGGTTCTTTCCTGATGAAAAGGCTCAGTTCCTATGAGTTCTGTGTTGCTCCGAAACAAGGGTGGGTAGGTCATCATTGTCATTTCCTCTCTCGACCTCTGCTTTCCTTTGGGCAGCAAAATGCTGCTTCCGTGAAAATTTTCAAAGAGTTCTAGCTATACCTTCTTTTTCTGATGAAGCAAACACATGACCTCATCCAGGCCAATGGGATTCTTCTAAAAATAGGCCACATGATAGCACATTGGACAACTCTTTAAAAAATAAAGTGGTGTCACCAGGCATCAGTGCTCTGATTCAGTGGTTGGCTTCCCTCCTTCCAAGGCTTGGTGATTCAAGTTCCCTTTGATCCTCTGAGACCTAAGCTACCACCACATAATCTGCCACTGAATTCCATTTGGGCTTTGAGGCAGGTATTCCTTTGTGTGCATCCAAATCATCGTGAGAGCACTTAGCAAATGCAGCTGCCTATACATTTTTAACTTGTCTCTTTTCTGGCAAAAATAACCCTCCTCAATGTTATCGACAGAACACACACGGCTCTGTACAAAATGAAGGGCTTTTGGAATATATTAAGGCAATGTAAACTATACAGGATGCATGGATCCATGAAAAGAAATTACCAAATATGGAGCAATAACACACCCTTCTCTTAACGTTCTTGTCACTGAGAGCACTAAAATGGCCTTGCTAATGACAGTAAAGCCATGTCACAGAGGAACTCTAGGAACATTAAGACCCTCCAGGGTTAGATGAAACATAGTCTGGGGAGAAGGGTAATTTCCTCAGCAAAGAATACCGTTTATCAGGCCAAAAAAGAAAAACACTAAGAAAAGGGATCATAAGTTTATACAGGCAGGACCCTCTTTGGAGACTTCATCCGCTAAAACTCGGCAGCCCCTCCAGTCTCGGGGCTGGTGTTGATGGGGTTTTTATGTTTTTAAAAAGAAAAATAGGTCTTGATGTCTATTCACTTAAGAAAATTAAAATCATCCTAATGCAAATGCACAGTATTAAAAAAAAAAAAAACACTTTCAATAGGGAAACGAAGAAATAAGAGATTCGAATCATTCTAAAAACACATACCCAGGTCACAATAAGTGTCTTTATGATTCTGTGCCATTCTGCAACAATAGCTATGGAAGTACAATAATGTTCATAATTATAAAAGTGAACAGTAAGAGAGTAATTTAGGTCCTAGGCTTTTAAAACTGCAAACCATTCTCACCAAGCCAGACAAGTAAATGTCCATCAGCCTCACTCTAAACATTTAAGTTTACTCCAGCCTCTTATTCCAGCTTAATCATCTTCCTCCACACCCCACATCCACCATGATAACAGGGATTCAGGGAAACTCTGTACCAATGAATACACAGACCACTATGCACAAGCCAAACATATTCAAAAGGCTGCTTGTTCCCCAAACTGTGAAGAACAGAACTCAAATTCCCAGAATCCACATAAATGCTCAGTGGGTGTGGCTGTCTACCTGGAATGCCAGCCTTGGAAAGCAAACATGCTGAGATCCCTACAGCAACCGGCCTAGAAAGATAAGCCTTATAAGAGAGCCTTAGGTCTTACTGAGAGACTCTTCCTCAACTAATAAGGTTGAAAATAAGAGTCAGGATGATTTTCAAGATCAGCCTTGAGCTTTCATGTATTCATGTGTGCACACAAACACACACAGACACACACACACACACACACAGGTAGAGACAGACAGACAGACATAAACAAAGAGAAAGAGAGAGGAAGAGAGAGAGAGATACCCACATATCAGGCACACACATAGAAAAAGAAAATGAATCCAATGCCATGAAAAGAATGGCTAATAAAAAGATGGACAATAATCTGAGTGATGCAATAGGCAATGGAAACGTGAGGTAAGAGGCAGAGTTGGGGAACTCGTGGGACCACATCTTTATATAAGCCTTCAGGACAGGCAAAGCAGCAAAAAATATAAATATCTATTAAGGCATTTTGTGCCAGATAGAAGTTTTTAGGATCTAACCCTACAGGATGGCATGGTGAAGACCTAAAAGCAAATCCATGGTGTGATGAAAATGAGAGGTGAGAACATGGTGGACATAAGGCCACCTGACACAGCTACGAACCAGATGTATGAGCCAGCCCACATCAAAGAAGACACACAACCAGTATCACTGCAACACAAGGCACAGCAGCTCATTAAGTCTATTGTGCAAATTAGCTTCTGTTCTCTAAAATCTCATTCATTATCCATGTAAAAGAAGGATATGTCTTTTATGCACACTAAATTGGTGTTTATAAAAATTGATTGTTAGTCATTCCTTATATTTATATAAATTCTAGCTAGTGTCTCCTATGCCTGAAGGCATTTTGCAATTTCATTTTGAACTCTCTGTCAATCTGTTATGGGAAGTCCAATTCTTTTGCTTTACTTTATGCAGAAATCAGAGAAACCAAGAGGAATGGTTCCAAATTAGAAATTATTTGAGTCAGGGAACCCAAGCCCACACACCCAGATGATATAAGGCCAAGGGTATAAGTCAATAACTCAATCTGAGTGTGAAAAATATACTTGAGTATCTTGGTCTGACCTTCATGTGTCCATGTTTTGTAATTGTTTGGGCACTGAAAAAAATTTCTAGGAAGTTACAGGAAAAGTGCAGCACAATACCGCACAGCGTTGGTCTTAGTCATGGGACACAATGTAGAGCAGCTAGGCATTGAAATACACGTGCAAATGCACACCCATCTTAAAGTGGTAGCTGCTACCTGGGACCTCTTAGGAGTATCACATTGTGATTCTAAATTATCAGATTATCTTGTCCACATCATTTGTTTTGTTCAACAGACAGTTCATTTGTTCTAGATATTCTCATATACTTCTGTCAGAAGTACATAAAAACTACAGCTAGCCTCACATGACCAATAAAGATATGGAGAGAACAGAAATTATGTTTTAGGGCAAGAGAGATGTCTTAGTGGGTAAGAACATTTGCTGTGTGATCATGAGGACCAGAGTGTGGATCACCAGTACTCAAATAAAAGGCTGAGTATGCCTAGATATATACCGATAACCCCATTACTATAAGGAGGGAAAGAGGCTCACTGGAGTTTTCGGTCTGTCCACCTAGGTCCAGATTCAGAGAGAGATCCTGGCCAAGTAAATAGGCCAAGAGTGATAGAGCAGGACATCCAACATTTCCTCTGACTTCTGCAGACATACAAACCTATGTGTGTGTGTGTGTGTGTGTGTGTGTGTATCACACAGAAACAGAGCCAACTAGAGGAAGATGAGTCAGCTAATCAAGATGAAGGCATCAGTGTAGCTAATTCCCAACTCATTCTAGACACAGGGTCAACATGCATAAATGTACCTGTCCCCCGAATCTCTGTGCTTTTTGCTCCTTATTCAATAATCTCATGATCATCGGTAACTGGTAATCACTTGTTTTGTATTCTCTGATCTAGTTTAATTGCTTCATCTTACAATTATGAAAAGACATTCAAGGACAAAATATATCTTCCCCCAAAGCCATGTATTTTGACCTCAGGGATGTTGATTCTTCTAATTCAGCCAAATTTTGCAAAAACATCTCAATATCATTTGGGTGCCTGGGTACTTCAAAAGTCACTTTGTACTTTTCTCTCCATTCTTCCTGCTACATACTTTTTGTCCAGGGGCCGGATCCCCACACACATACATACAAATGTGCTGAATTCTTCTCTACAAGCCTTCTCTGAACTCTGTCAGCTACCATCTTTTGAGCCTGAAATTTGAATTTTCCTGCTCTCAGTGAAGATAATACATCTAAAACTATGCTTGAGGCCACAAACCTGCTATGTTATTTTAGCATTAAAACACCACTTTCCCCCAACAAAACAAATGAATAAGTGATGTTTGTACTTTAAAGCAGAAAAAAAAATATATACAGTACTGACTACAACAAAATTCCCATGCAGGCTATATAATGCTGGTGTTGACTAAATAAAAGCAAAGGGGATCAAAGCAGAGAGGCAAATTCTAATAGAGTGTATGTCCACTTATTTCAGCAACACAGTTTCTCCATCACAGAGCTGTTGAAGCAGAATCCATATTGAAAGTAGTGCATATTGTTTTAGCTTAGATTCATAAAGAAATGAACAGCTGCACTCTTTATTAGATCTAATCTAAATACCTGCTCTTTGTGCTCTGTGCTAGGAGATATTTATGTTATCAATTCAAGTTTATACTAAGCATCAGGAGGAACACTCCATGTAGCTCTGCTGACTCAAAATAATGACTTGTAAGGGAGCTCTAATGACAGAACAAGGGGCAATTATAGACACAGCATGAGGCTTGGAATAACTGTGTGATGTATTCTGTGCACTTGATTGACCTCATCTTCAAGTTCATTTGTGCCTCACTGTTGTAGACACAGCCTATGCCTCTGGGTATATGCCTTGTTAATTTCAATATAAGAAGACAGAGTGGATTAGACACAATGGCTCAGAGAAAACTATGGTGCACTGGTACTTGGCAAAAAAAAGTGATGACGCACTGGGGTCTACCAGAAGAAACCATCAGCAATCTCTTAATGAAAGATGAGAAGGTTTAGTAATCAATAGGAAGTGTTAATTCATTTCTGTCCTTTGGATAGAATGTGCGTCTCCTTGTAGGTTAATGTAACTGTGGTGGCTGCTGGGAGACTCAGAATTCCTTATGAAAAGGAATAGGAAAGCTAAGAATAAGAGTTTACTATAAAATAAGGCTACAAAGGTGTTCATAGATCACGTTACTTTAAAGTCATTTAGCAGGCTCTTCTACACATGTCACTTTGAAATACACCACTGCTGCATTATAACTTAGTGAATAGGGAGAAAGGGAGTCTTTTCTGATGAATAGTCTATAATCCCAATTCTATCCAAGTTTACTTAAAAGAAGCGGGTACAAGAAACAGAGAGTAGAAAAGAATCCATTGTTTGTATTTTTATTGATGGTTGTGTTTACAAAAAGGAGAGAGAACAAATTCTCTTGTTCCATTGTGCACAAAATTATAGAGTAAGTTCAAGCACATAACAATATTGCAGGCTGCCTTGAAAACAACATGGAATAACCAATACTTATGCAATTTCTCAGAAGTATAGCTTTGATTCTAAATTGGTCGAAAAGAGGCGTTCCAAAAGAGCTGTTTCACCAGCCGTGGTTGGTTGTTAATAGTACCATCTAGTCATGACACCTGCCCTTCCAAAGCAAGTGCTAGAAAAGCCTATACCTTAGGAGAAACGTGAAATCGGTGTTCTCTAAATGCTACTGGGAACTACTTATTTACTCTTCTGTTGTTAGCTGTGTGGCCTTGAGAAAGACATGAAAAAACACATAATATTAAATGAAGAAACATCTCACTCATAATACACAAATAAACCAAAAATCTACCTGAAAATACAAGGCAGACGCCACAGAGCGATAAAAGACTGGAATATGAGAAACTATTCCAGTTACCTCTCCTCCAAATTTTAGGTCAGAATTCATCCTTGCTGATATTATATGAACATGAGAGTTACTGTAAAGGAGATAAGATTCTTGGAGGCCATTTGTTTTTGAAACAGGGTCTCATTAGTGAGTCCTGGTTGACTTTCAACTTCTGGACTTCTTAACTCACTTCAAAGTGCTGGTCACAGGTCAGTGCTATAACGCCCAACCAGATTCTGATGTTTTCTATTTTTTTTTTTTTTTGCCTGCAATGTTAGGGAAAGAGTATATATGCTCAACCACGAAGCATTTTAAAAGAAATTGGTTTTCAATAGCTTGCATAAAAGAACAAATATTTATATGGTCTCTTCAAGACACTAATCAAATATTGAGTACCAATGATAAACAGTATACAGAATAAGCACATATGAATCTTCAGATTACTATAGGAAAACAAACACAACTTAAAGTCTCACAATTACAATGATTTTCTCTTTCACTGAGGTCATATCACCAACATAAAGCAAGAAGATGTAGAAATGTAAAGAAACACACAGAACCTCCACAGGACCAAGGACCTCTTCTCCCATCAATGTCCAATCCTGGACAGGGAAGCAAGAGTGGGTGAGTTGGTGCATAGGAGGAGAGGAGATGGAATAGGGGGTTTTCAAGGGAAAAACAGGAAAGGGGATAACAATTAAAATGTAAATAAAGAAAATATCTAATAAAAGAAAAGAAACACACAGAAGACAGTCTATACTTCTCAACAGTTGATTTTCAGTTTTCTTTTACTAGCACCACCACTGGGTCTGGATAATAAACTAAGAGGACTCTCAGAATAAGGCAATAATATTACTTTACTAACATTTGTTTTTTAAGAGTTTAAATTAAGTTAAAGTGTAATGAGTTATAACAAAAAATTTACTTTCAGAATACCTGTAATTAGAAGCTGACAGATCCTGAGAAGGGTTTTGTCATAGAATGTTCTTTGATTTAAGCTGTTTTGTATTCATGCCACACTGAAGTATGCTGTGCTAGATTTTTAAAGCTTCTAGTCTTGGTTTACCCCTGCTAGTAAGCATCTGTTTGTTCTCTCTCCATAGGATAATTTTTCTTTGGAAGTCATCTACCAAATCTTTTATTTGTTTATAAGGATATGTCCATGTCTCTCTCCAGAGCACATGACTCGGATCTGGCCACTCTGGGCCTTTTTATTTTTCAAGGATTTGAGCTTGAACTGGCCCCATAGCTCCATTTCAGCATCAAACACCACAGCCTGAAAACAACTGAATTAAATTAGAAAATACTTCCATAAGACATTGAAAGTAAATTCTGATACCTCCAATTATTTGTTAGTTTATTTGCAATAAATGTTTGCTGAGCACTTACTATACCCAGAGTACCCATAGTGAAAATAAAAATCATGAAATTTGAAGATAATTTTAGAGCCATATAGATCCTGGAAATTTAAAAGCCAAAAACATTAATAAGAAACACTGAGATTGTTTGACACATAGGATGAGAAATTACATCCAATATTTTTTATAGAACACGTTTAAAGAAATAGGTGAGAAAACAAACAAAAAAAGCTATACTGTAAGTATTAAAGCCAAAACTTTGTGCTGCTCTACTAAGGAAGCTGTCTAGAATCTGTTGTTTCTCTATGACTTTCATCCATCCGATCAAAACAGGTAGCATCTAAGCTACATGTGGCCCCAGTACTCAGAAGGCAGAAATAAGTGGACTCTCAGTTCTATACCAACCCAGGTATATTCAAATATTTTGCCTAAAAGGAAGAAAGGAAGACCAGTGCTGGGAATGGGAGAGAAGAGGAGGGGAGCAGAAGGGATAATTTAATGAACAGTATAAGAAAGAGACATATGGTAACTAACCATTTTATAGTCCAATTAAAAATATTAGTAACAAAAAATAAGAGTCATCTCAAGATAATGCTGCTCCCCCGCCCCCCCCCCAAATTTAAAACCTCAGTACCTGATGTTTGACACCACTTAATGATTTGTTGTTCAAGGAGGTACCGAGGGCTTCAAATAATTCAAGATCCTACTATTCCTCTTCTTGAAAACCAGAACTAGTTGGTAAGACACTACTGCTGAGGGGTCCATACACCTTGATTACAGAGTGTAGAGAAATCCATCAGAAACTAAGCTGGAAGCTTTCTTCCTACAGTCTAGCATTCATGGTATTGTAATGAGCTATACCGGTTTCTGGGGAGAAAAGATATCAATGGTTTTTCTGGCTGGTTTTATGTCAACTTGACACAAGCTTCAGTTATCCGAAATGAGGTCATCTCAAGTTAGAAAACGAAAATCAGATCCAACTTCAGGGCATTTTCTTAGTTAGTGGTTGACGGGGGAGAGCCAGCCTATTGTGGATGGTGCCAGTCCTGAGCTGGTGGTCCTATGTAAACCGATATAAAGTGACCTATATAAGAAAGCAGGCTGAGTAAGCCATAATGAATTGCCAGTAAGCAGTACCCTCCATGGTCATCAGGTCTTGGCTTCAGATTCCAAACCTATCTGAGTTGCTATCTCCATTTCCTTCAGTGATGAACAATGATATGCAAATGTAGCCTAATAAACAATTTCCTTCCAGACCTGTTTTCGGTAAAGTCATTTAATCGCAGTAATAGTTGCCCTAAAACAACAGTGTTACTTAGCCATGAATTCGCTTGACAGTGATAACAATCTGCCAGGTAAGATATTCCTGCAGATGTAATAATACCTATTCTGGAAATAATCAACTTTGTTTTAGATTTAAGACTCATAAAATGAATTTATGTTTGACACTGTAACCCCTGTCTAAAACCTATGGTGAAGAGGTGCTTTAGACTGTATATGAAAGGAAAAACACAGAAAGGAAAGGAAAAAAACGGAAAGGAAAGAAAAAAAAAAAAAAACGGAAAGGAAAGGAGAGGGGAGGGGAGGGGAGGGGAGGGGAGGGGAGGGGAGGGGAGGAGAGGAAAAGAGAAGAAAGAAAAGACAGAAATTAGAACTGGAAGGAGCAAGGAAGGGCTGGAGCAGACTCAGTGATTACTTTCAGAGAACTTAGGGTAAATTCCCAGCACCCACATCGTGCAGCTCACAACCTTATCTATAACTCCGGTCTGAGAGGTTCGAACCTCTTCTTCCAAACTTGTGGCATACATGCAGGCAAAACATTCATGCACAAAAAAAAAGAACATTTTTTTTCTTTTAAATAAAGACATAAAGGAATGTGTAGGGAGGACAGAACGTAAGAATGTAGGAAGATTCGAGGGGGACGTCACATGCATGAAATTATCAAATATCAAATTTAATAAACATTATATTAAAAGTATAGTTGATACTTTTGTCTAGAAGAAAAGCACTGGAGAGTGATAAAGGAAGACACCTAATGTCCTTTTCAGACCTCTGCACGCTCATTCATGGGCACACACACCTATGTATATACCATACCACACAGAGAGAAAGAAACCCATATTGACTTATTTAATTGAAAAGACGGACATGATTCCAATTTCCATATGAGATTATAAGCGCACTGAGATTAAGGCAAGTTTGTTTGACCAAAACAGTATTCTTAAGTAAGAAATCACCCCAAGTTCAGAGTGTACTGGGAGAACATTCACAGATCCTTTATTAAGGACACAAAAGGTACTTAGTAATATTCTTTAGCTAGGTTAAGACATGCCTGAGCATCTTTTGGGCCTTTTTTTTTTTAAACTATAAGATTTTTCAAAATTTGTTCCTTGACTGTATCATATAATGCTCTTGATTATCCCTCCCCTAACTTTTCCCAGATACAACTTCCCATTCCCTACACATTCAACATTGTCTAGCTCTTTTTAATTCCTTCAAGACTAATTTGTTCTACCCAAATACTCTTGGAAACGTGGTCTTCCACTGAGGGTATTTACTTAGTAAAAACCCATCTCTCTCGCTCCCCATAGAAACAAAGTCCCAATAGCTTCATGGCTAAGGAGAGCATTGTGTGCTCAACTCCCCTCTGTATGGTGAGATTTGGTCTGGCTTGGGCTTACAGATGGTTTGTGCATCGTATCACAACTATTGTGAGTCATGTGTGCAGCTGCCCTGCTGTGTCCAAATGATATAGTTTCCTTGTAGTTATCTTCAACTACCCACTACAGGTAAAGTATAGTACCCACTATACAAGACGTGGGTTCTTCCTTAGGACCTATGAACTGTCTAGCTAGAGGCTCTTAGTCCAATAATAATGCCAGATATAGGTTTCATTTTGTGGATGGACACTTAAATCCAATCAAAAAGAGGTTGGTTTCTCTCATGATGTATGTGCTACTATTGGCATATTCTGCCAGACCTGTCATCATTGTAACTGGGATTCATAGATAGTTATGATCAGTGATTATATTTTTCCTCTTGAAATGCACATGCAAAACCAAGATCCAGAAAGAAAAATGTCATGTTTTTCTCACATATAAATATTATGTTTGCATCTTTAGGAATGTGTCTTTTGTTTGGAATACCCAAATTGCTCAGGAAATTGCTGATTTGGGGGCACTTTCAAGCAAAGAGAAATAGAAATCATGTGTGTTAAGAGTCAAAGTGGAAAAAAGAAATGAAACTAAAAGAAAAAAAAAAGAGTCAAAGGAAAAATTGAACAGGAAGGATTAATTGAGGATGGGGGAGAAGAAGCTAGGTAGAGAATGGAGTACTACTGGAAAGAATAAATAGCACCAATGTCCTTTCAAAGAGATATATGAAAATCAACTGTTGATAAGGCTCCCTAAGCACACACACACACACACACACACACACACACACACACACACACACACACACTCACAATCTTGTGGGGAAACCCTGCTAATTAAGGTTGAAGTCTGCCAGGACATAACTTCTCTGAGCTGGGTGCAAATAGATGACTCCCATTACCAGCAAGCCTTTTACATCTCTGACCATTTCTAGGGAGCTGAAAGCCTGACACCCTCTACCTGTGGAAGATCAAGTAGTCCTAGGTAGACCTACACTTTCAAATTCCCCTTTTCCCCTTCTTTGCCTTTCTCCATAAGAAGTCACCCAACAAATACCCAGGGTTCTTGGAATGCCTTTCCATTTAAATGAGGTATTCACAGAACTTTAAACTCAAACCAATAATTTTCATTTACCCTTAAAATTCCTTCTCACTCCTTAAAGGTCCATATAAACCTCTGGTTCATCCCAAATAAAGTGTATGCAGATAAACCCAGCTCACATAAAGGTATTCGCACAAGATAAGATCATCTAAGAGAGCCATTTCATTAAACATCATCAGAGGAGGCCTTCACCTAAAAGAGCTAACTTTAAGATACTTCTCTCCACCCACCCTCAACCCCCACACTCACTCACCCAGAATGGAATCCTGCAATCCAATTCTCCTTCATCCTTCCAGCCTGGTATATAGAGGCACCTGGGTACCCTGAGAGGGAGGAAGCAGAGGACATAAAACCACAGCTGGAACACTGACACGTATACACACTCACACACTTACTTGCAAGGAGTTAAAATGGTGTCACACTCTAAGAGAACAACAATGCCCCTACTAGGTAGCAGGGACTAACAGTACCAGGAATATAGTTGTTGAGCAGTGAAGCACTACAGATATTCAAACAATAAAGGTATTTTCATTGCTCTTGGTTACCCTCTATAACTCCATCTAGGGCATGTGTGAGTGTATATGGCTAGTAGTACTGAAGATGTTACATACTAGAGAGATAGAACAGGAAAAAAAAATCAATGGATTTTTTTTTATACTGACCTGGAAAGTCCAGCTCTACTAGCAAGTGCATATAAGGATGAAAGTCTAAATAACTTAATAGATTGTCCCACTACAAACTAACATATTCAGACCAAAGAGAGGCTAGTTTCAATATTGGGAAATGAGAGTATAGCTCAGTGGTATAGCATATATTCAGTATGCAGGGGATGCTGGGTTTGATTTATATCTTTCCCAAAAGGAAACAAAGCAAGAATAAAAAATTAGGTAGGGAGTGGGGAGAGAGGAAGATGTAAAAGGCCACCAGACACTTTATAATATTCCTCACTTTAGTATCAAAATGTTTTCTGACCACAAGCCACATAGATGTTTGGGATTTCTTATCAGGACTTCAATGGTCCTGTCCTCTCAATGTTTATATACTAAACCCCCAATCTCCATATGGTGATTTTGGACAAAGGAGACATTTGAAGGACATCACCAGACTTAGGTGATATCTTGGGATTTAGATTAAATCTCCCCCTCAAGGTGTATTCACCGAGAAGAAGACATGTGAGCCCAGTAACAGACCTGCCATCTAGGCGAGGAAGAATATCCTCAGGTTGAACTACAGCTAAGCAGACTTGATTTGGGGTTTTCCTGAAAGGTGAAAGCTGTCTTATGATTCTTACATTCATCTCCATGAAGCCAAAGGGTGTAATACTGATTTCAGGGTATTTGCATAGTCGTGTAGCATGCCAAAGAGACAAATCTATGAAGCCTGAGTGATTTAATGTATTCTAGAGACTTTGTAGGATTTATCAAAGCAGGACCAGTGGTCTACAATGAGGATCAGAAAGACACAAGCTAATGAATAAAAAGAAACCAGCCAAGCATGGTGATACATACGGATAGTTTCAGCTTCTCAGAAGAGTAGGGCAGAGCTGGGCATGGTGGCACACACCTTTAATCCCAGCACTCGGGAGGTAGAGGCAGGCGGATTTTTGAGTTAGAGGCCAGCCTGGTCTACAAAGTGAGTTCCAGGACAGCCAGGGCTATACAGAGAAACCCTGTCCCAAAAAAACAAAACACAAAACAAAACAAAACAAAAAGAGTAGGGCAGAAGGAAAACAAATTTAAGACTATCCTAGGCTATATAATATCAAAAATAAAATCCAATATCAAAAGTTACCAAGAAAAAAAAGAAAAAAGAGGGAGAGCCTGCAGATTTAGCTCTGTGGTAGAGTCTGGTTAGTGAAGCCCTGCACTCAATCCCAAATCCTACAAAGGAAAATAAGTAACTAGGCATGGAAATCACTTTTAGTCTAAGGAAAAGAATTTAAATTTGATTCTAAGAATGTGTTAAGAGTTTGTGAATTGAGCATAGTATCCAACCATTTTGGAGTTATGAGCAAACACATTCTTACTCTTTTTCACATCTCAAAGATCCTCAAAAACAGATTCCCCAAGATAACTAGTTGCTAGGCAGCAGTATTTTAATGCCTCACCTTGAGTATAAGAAAGTATTCCATTAAAAATAAAAATGAAGATAAGCTATAACCATATTTCCAAATTCTGTACAAATATGGGGCCTCTGTTGGAAATTTACACCACTGGTATTTATTACATCAGCATTTACTGTATTAAATATATTGGTATGATAAGTGTTTACCACAGTTTAAGCATTTGTATTAGTTTCTTGTGGCTCCTATAACATATTGAGAAGTTAGTGGTTTAAAATGAGATTTATTCATTCACAGATTTTAGAGCCACAAATCTAAATTAAGTTTTGAAAAGAACAATGCTCTCTTCAAAGTGTGCAAAAGGGATAGATCTCCCATATTCTTAGAACCCCAACCAACCCATGGAGCTCCACCAGATATCCCTCTCTCTCCACCCAAACGGCCTTCCTTTCTTTCATGCCTCCCATGAAGACATTTATCTCTAGATTTAGGAGGCAACAATTCAATACAGGATACCATCTCACAATTATTAATAACATTTATGAGAACTTATATCCTAAACATAGTCTCATCCAAAAGACCAAGAGTTGGGATTGAAACATATATGTCACCGTTCATTTTGATTTATAATATTAAAAATGCAAGTCACTTAAAAAAAAAAGTCAAACATTGTGGTATTGTAAAAGTAGTATTGCAAATAACCAAGTTTACAAATCATTAATTTCAAGGCATATATTATTTGAATTTATTGTGTGGGTGTGTGTATGCATGCATATATGTGGTCATGTGCATGTGGGTATGCCTATACTGCTGTGCTCATGTGTGTGGCTCAGAAGCTATAAGTCTCTACGTTGTTCTCTAAGATAGGGCTCTTTGTTGAACCCATAACTGTCAAGATCAACAAATTTCTATCACAAAAGAACAAGCCCAGCTACCCAATGAATCCCAGTGACACTCAGATTTTTACATGGGGCTAGGTGTCACACTAGAGCTGCCATGCTTCTGTTGTAAACCCTTTTCTAATTAAATCATCTCCTTAGTCCCTAATGTTATTTTTAATATTTCAATATCTCAGATTGTTTCTCAAAAGATAACTTTAGCTTAAGAGTGACCAATAGATGGAAGACATTAGCTGATATTTTCTGTATCAGACATTCATGTTATCAACCTACTTCAAACATTTGAAACTATTTAAAAGGTGGAAATAAAATAAAAAACACTTTAAAGTCATAATACTTCAGATGGTGACTTCCATCTACACATATAAAAACATTCTTATTTTTATCTTGCTCTCACTGTAGCCACCCTTTCTCCATTTACAATGAGAATTACAATTTAGATTGCTGCCCTACATGTCTGAAGGTGACTCAGTGGGGAATAGAAGAGGAAATCACTGCGATATGGACAAGCGTGGCGATATCTGTCAGACAAACAAAAGAGCATCTGTGAATGCAATCGACTCCTTTCAATGATGCATTCAGTTAAACAGTTGAATAAAAACATCAATGCAGAAAACAGTCATTAAAACAACACAAAAGCCACATCATGTGGTTGTGTCAATTTAAAACTATATTTAAAGACAATTTTATTTTTATCTATAAATGCAAATAATGGGTTTATACTTTTGACATAGGGAACGGCTTCACGTCCTTTCTCTTCACATATTTGAAGTACACATGACTAACCATATTGTTTTATTGAAAAAATTTCTGTTACCAATGTAGACAATACAACAACTCCAACCTGATTTAGAGAAAAGATCCAAGTAAAACAGAATCCAAAAAGCAAGAGTAAGATAAAAAAAATCTGTTTCTGAACAAGTACTAGCTTAGTACCACAACGTGAGCAATTCACAAATAATGGGAATTTATTCTTTCAAAGGTCTGGGGGCAGGGGGGAGCTGAGGGGGCCAAGATCATGGAAATAACAGGTTGTGCCTGGCCTTTCTACTTCTAAGAAGGTGCCAGGAATTCTATGCTTTAGAACAAAGGAATACTGTGTCCATACATAGAAGGAAAGCCTCTTTCTCTCCTTCCCCTCCCCCTCCTCCTCTCCCTCTTTGTCCTCTCTCTCTCTCTCTCTCTCTCTCTCTCTCTCTCTCTCTCTCTCTCTCTCACACACACACACACACACACACATACACACAAGCATGCATACATACACACAAATAAGCAAATGTGAAAGGTAAATGGCCTTAAAATATATTCTAAAATTTTTTTATTATATTCTTTCAAGTGAAAATACATAAAGAGTAAATTTCTTTCTCCCAAATTCTCCATCAAATTCAACGAGTACTTCCTAAAGTTGAGGTAATCAAAGCAAGCAAAAAGATATACTACTGTAACAGGCTAGAAAAATAGACACTATGGAATCCACAGAAAGGAAATAACAAATCACAACATGGAAAATGATTGTGTTCCTGTTTGTTTACATCATATATATGACTGCTAGAAATAATTTTATCTGGGTTGTTCTAATGATCCTTGATTATTTTAATTAACAAATTCTTAAGATTGGTAGAGAGAGACCAAATGAGCAACTCAAAGAATCAGATGCAGATATTTGCACCCAACCATTGGACAGAAGCAGCTGACCCCTGTTGTTGAATTAGTAAAGGCTGAAAGAAGCTGAGGAGAAGGGTGATCCTGTAGGAGGACCAGCAGTCTCAGTTAACCAGGACCCCTGAGATCTCTCAAACACTGAAACACCAACCAGGCAGCATACACCAGCTGATATGAGGCCCCAACACACATACAGTAGAGGACTTCTCAGTCTGTGTTCATTCAGAGATGATGCACCTAACCCTCAAGAGACTGAAGACCCCAGGGAGTTTATAGGTCAGGACCGGTGGGGGTGGGGGCATCCACGTGGAGACAGGTGGATGGGGAGGAGGTATGGGATTTGGAACAGTCGGACGGTGTATGGAGGGAGGAGAGGAGGGAATAAAATATGGAGTGTAAAAAATTAATTAATAAAAAATGTAAAATAAGAGTAGTATTGCTTTGGCTGAGCATATAATACATGTTTAAACTTTAAAACAAATACACAGCATTGTCTCTCAGAGCATGACACTGATCTCTTTTTCATTGGGTTGTGTTTCATTTTATATTGCAAGTTCTCATTTTCATAGTTAAACACAAAATAAATAAACTTACAGCATATATAAATACCACTAGTCATATATAATGTCTTTGCTTAAACTTTGGATAGTTACAAATACTGAAACATGAAAACCTTAGGTACTGAAATAAAAAGTGTGTCATCCAAAAATAGTGTCATCTACTACGTAATCATACTACTGTAATCATACGAACATAATGAACTTTAATAAAATTAATATCTAAACAACCAATTCATATTTTACATTTTCAAGTTGCCCATCAAATGTCCTTTATAAACTGGTTGAAACAAGGAACCAGTTCAAAATCAAGAATTGTATAGTATGTTGCATCAGTAGTCTTTAAATCAACTCTGTTCTTATGATTTTATCTATTACAATATTACATTTGAGGACAGCTTATATAGTCATACTGATTCCACATGGCTGAGTTTGTTTATATCATGACTAGATCCATTCTAACTGGGTAAAAACATCCTTTCTATGGTCTAAGCATACCATCACAATTTTGTGGCAAGAAACATACATTTTCCAATCCCATTGTTGTTGCTAGGTTTTGCTTCCTTAGTTAAGATGGCGTATCTGTATTGTAATGGGCTCTCTCTCTCACCTGCTGAATCAACAGACAAGTTAGTAAACAATTCTATGTTTTCAGAAAGAAATGAACAAGAACTATACAATATAATTTTCATAAATGTTCTTGTGTCTCCTTACCTGGTCTCACATTTTATTAGCATTTCATTTACTGCAATGCTCTTGTTATAATCAATGAGTCAGTATCTCAACATGGTTACCCACTAAAGTCCACACTTTGAACTAAGGTTTTCCCTTTGGAGTGTTTATGTTTATGAGTTTGACAGATGGATAACTTCATTTAATTGCTCAGAGTAGTATGCAGAATATTTGCATTTACTCTCTTCCTGAATCCTTGCTATTGTTGACCCTTAATTTTCAGTATCTCCATAGTTTTGCCCTTCTCACAGTGAATAGTAATTGGACACATGTCACCTGGCTACCTGTGTTGTTTACTCATTTAAACATTATGAACACATCTACTATGCCCATCTTTATGCAGACCGTTGATGAGCAGAAGTTTCCCTCCTTTGAGTAAACACTAAGGAGTTTAATTATATAGCCATATAATAATATTATCGCTAGGTTTATAAAGAACCAGCAAACCATCTTCCAAAGTGCCTATACTGCTTTGCATCCTTGCCAACAATGAGTCAGAATTGGTAAGGTGAACATGTTCATCTGTAATTTTACTTTATTTTATTTTATTTCAATTTTTTTTTGGTATACCAGATGTTGGTCATTCCCATGAATAGATATTTGATAGCTACTTTGTTTCAATTTAAATTTTCCGAAAGGTACATGATGCCAGCGCTGTCATATTGTTATTTTCCATGTGTGTATCTGTCCTTTAGTGATGCTAGCACCCTGGAAAATGCTTCTCAGTCATTTTGCCTTAGGCAAGACATAACGGCTGGATGTGGGTAGAATTAGGTACTTTCTCTGCTGCTGGCATGAGAAAACGTAAAAGTTATCATTGGCTTTTTCTCTTCAATTGAGATAGTTAGGCATTGCTCTTGGTCACTGATAAGAACCTCCAACAACTTATTGTTGTAAAATAGTTGCTCTTGAGGGCAGGACTTGAGAAGAACAAAATATTCTGGTACCTGACTGCTCATCTCCACTCCCAGAAGCAAACATGAAGTTTGCTCTGAGGCCCTGGTTGAACCACTAGAAATATATTTGATAGAGTGGGTGGAGAATGCATGACTGGGACTCTGGCATCTCTAACTCTACAGGGGTTTGCATTGAGCATCTAGCCCATAACTGTGTGCATCAGTCCTGTGTTCCCCTTTCCATCACTGATTACCAGATGTTTCTTCCCATGCACTCCTGCTCCAACAAGTGGCATCTGTCTGCATGTTACTCTAGTTTAGGAGTCAGGGCTTTGTTCTATAACCTCAATTTTATTTATATCTTTAAGAAAATGTTTATTTTTTCAGTTCATTGAGTTTTCTACTAATTATTAGGATTGAGAAACCTCTATCCTCCTTAAATGCTGACGCAGAAACCCAAAGTCTCTACATTTTCTTTCTAGTTTATTATTTCTTCATTTTTAACTTCATGCCCAGACCCAACAGAACCCTAAATATTGTCACTAGCCTCCATGAGGCTGCTTCCCCAGGGCAGAGCTCCTGAAATAGACGATGAGATTACTCACAATCAATGCCATCCTCCTGCTGAGTTGATGGTTTCAACTCCAAGTGAAATCCTCACTATAATTTTTAACCATTAAACAATCTGCCTCCCATACAATACCAGCAAAAGAGATTAGCAGAATATGTAAACAGGCAATTGGATGGTGAAACATGGCATTCACAAATAATGTCCCATGGAGGGAAGGCTGAATAGATAAAGCACAGACAATGAAGCCTGTGTTGCCTGTCACTTCCTTTACTGGTGGGATGCCTTTGGGTTGACACCATGTTCTCTTTTTCTTCCATCAGAAATATCAGTGTTATTGCCAAGCCCAGCACTTGATATAGAATTATCTCCCATGACCTACCTAGGCTCCTTCTCAAAGTGAAGAACTTTGAGTCTCCTACTGCTTGTGTGCTTCTTTATATTAACACAGTGCATGAGGTCTCCACTTCAGTTGATAGAAATTGCAAACTCAATAATCTGGTGCCCAAAGAAAACCTATTAGCACATATGAATAGAAGATTGCAGTCACAGAAGTTCTTTAGATAATTTTTGATGTGACACTCTTGCAAACTGGATCTGTTCTCACCACATGCCATCTTAGATTTGTGGAACTCTTCTGTAGTCACAAAACCACATTAAGTTCCCAGCTTCTCTAATCCATAATTCCACAGGACATCTAGAAACTTCCCAAGGTCTCTAGATTGATCTTGGTTCATCACAGGTTCTGAAGAGGCAAAGTCCTCACCCACATCCAACCACTGTTCCCCAAGGAATACGAGATGCATGCCAGTTATGGCAGGCCTCAGAGGAGGATAAAGATACAGGTAGCAGAATATAGACGACTAGATACCAGGAAGCTAAAGAAACATGATGTCTTCTCTGGAAGAAAATTACAACTTCATGTTACCCATGGCGTCTGATCTTGCATGGGCAACTCAATGGTGAGTTTAGTAGATTTGTGGTTATTTTTTTCTCTTTATTTTCCTCCAAATTGTATTGTCATCATGCCTATATCAGAAGTTTGGTTTCACTTAGGATATTATATTATTTTCTATTTATATTCACAATGTACTGCTTATAATATTGTAATTAATTTAACTGATATTGAGTGGACTTTGACATTTTGTTCTGAGGATTAGCCAAAAATCAAATAAAGTGACAACTTTGTGTGTGTGTGTGTGTGTGTGTACGTGCACAATTGTTCTAAAATCCCTCCACCCTTGGAAAAATGTACATATACTTTGTTGGTTTTTTTTTTCATTTTTCCCTAGTATATAGTCTAAGATATTTACTTACTTGGTTTTTTTTTTTTTTTTTTTTTTTTTTTTTTTTTTTTTTTTTTAGCAGAGTCTCTCTGTGTGGCTCCAGTTGTCCTGGAACTCATTCTATAGGCAGACAAGCCTCAAATGAAAAAATCTGCCTGCCTCTGCCTCCCTCATACTGGGATTAATTAGAGCTATGCACTACTACACCCAGCACCTTAAGGTACTTATAATGCTTAATGATAATTTATAAAATTTGATTGACATACATTTCATTTTCACCAATATCGTTTTAAAGGCAAGGTAATAAATATTAATTAACTGTATGTCAATATTTGGTCAATTACAGAACAAGTGAAATGAAAATTAAACTTGGCCATCCCTGTCTCCTACAAGAAAGGGAAAAAATATACAGAAGGTGGTATGGAGATTAAAAACACATCACAGTAATTTCCATGGTAGTGTTAAGAAACAATAATTCAATATTTAAAAGGTCCGAATCTTCAGTGTCATTTGTGTAGTTAAAAGTTGTAGAAATGACAGTGGAAAGAAAGAACCAGAAGAAATCACATCTGACAAAGTCCTGAGTAGGGGTCATTAGTGTTAAATAAATATTCATCGTTCACTTTCCACTCAGATTGAAATGCTGGCAGGCTGAATCTCAAAGGCTCAGGAGACCTGACTCTCACAGAAGTGCAGTTTTGAATTAACAAAATATATGGAGCTCCGTAAAAGTACTTCAGTTCTCAGGCCCTGGGGCCATTTGAAGAAAGAAAAACGGAGGTATGCCGAGGAGCAGCCTTTAAGTATTGTTTCTCTTTTCAATCCATCAGAAGCAGCAGTAAAAATCCCATTGTATCCCGTTATGGCCTGAATGTTTATGTCATCCCAAATTCATATCTTGACATCTATGGTAATAGGTGGGGCCTCTGTGAAGTGATTAAGCAATGTGAGTGCAGCTCTAATAACTAACATTTGTTCTCTTAGAAGACGTCAAAGAGAAATCTTTGCCCTTCCTTGATGGCAGGATTCAATGTATGTAATAGGAGGAAGATCACCATATATGTGGAATCAGTTTGTACCAACTCTTGGATTACCTACTCTCCAGAACATAGAGAAATAAATTTCTTTTTGTGTACTAGCTACATTTTAATATAGCTTTTTTTCCACTGCAGCCCAAACAAACTAAGAAATGTCTCTTATAAGCCAATGAACTATATATTTTACAAATATGTATATGTAACTGCAAGTGTTACCTCTAGTACAATTTAATGTTTAAGAAAATATTGTGAGGCTAGAGATATTGTTCTGTAATATAATATTTGCCTAGTATGTGAAAAGTGTGAAAGGCCCTAGGTTCAGTCCCTAACACACACACACACACACACACATACACACACACATACACACTATAAGTTCCTGCAAGATTTCATGAGTCTGAAAAATTCACCTTAAAATAGAAGGCTAAAAAGAGAGGGAACATCCAAGATAGTTGTAGGTTCAGAGAACACAATACCTTTTCTAAATAAAACTCTGGTACTGATACGGTGGTTTGGGAAGAACATAACAGACTTGAATTTGAGGCTTGACAGCTACTAGTTGCTGACTGAAAATATTGGTCAACTTTAGGGCCAATCTGAGACTTGAAGTGATGATGCACAAAATAGTTAATCACTCTAACACCACAGGTTGGCTTACGTCAATTGCTCATAAGCTAAACTTAGGGAAGATAATTCATCTAAATCTCTGTACAAAAATATGTATACTTCTGTTTTCATTTGTAAGGTCAGCACTATCATTTTTAAACAATATATTATTGTCAACTAGTACAATAAACAAGAGTATTACAAGGTAGGTCTACTGGTGAGGAGGGTTTTAAACATTCATCTTTCTATTTCAAGAATGTTTTATTTTAAAGTCTTTTTTTAATGTATGCTGTCAAAAAAAAAAAAAAGAAGAAGAAGAAGAAGAAGAATCTAAACACTCCTGTATTTTTGGGTAACAGTTAAGGATTTGGAGCAGAGGACTGGAAAGGCAGTATCTTGCTTTACTGCAGCATTCAAGAGACTATTTTCACTATGTCTAAAATATCTTATAAGGAGGAGAGGGAAAAGAGACTTATAAACCATTTAATTACCTCGTTGATTTGTATCAGCCTCTTTAGTTTTGTTGCTGATACAGGGGATAGTTAGAAGACTTGGAAGGTGAGAGATAGCAAGAAGGTAGCTTCGGCGTGGCTTAGGGATGTGATGCAAAGCATCATTATTGATATTCTTTTTAAAGGGTTCACTGGGGTGCAGCACACAGTCGTCGAGTGAAATGGAAAACAGAAATCCCTTTGAAAATAAGAGATAGAATTCAAGGTCAGTCTCCCACTAGCCAGTATTCCCTCTCTCCTCACCTTTTTTTGAGAAGCTGAGAATCATTTATCTGGGTTTGCTCAGTGCATGCTGATGGCATCAGACCTTATCACTGGCTGAAAGAAGATTTCACTGGCATATTTTAAAACAACAATTTATCTTCTCTTGTTCCCAAAGCTAATTTGAACCCCAGAAAGTTCCAATGGGAAAGTAATTGAAAGTTGCAAGGCTTTTGATAAAAGTTAAGACTTTCTCAAATCTGTCGTTCAAAGTTAAGTTAGCAAGTGTGTTTTGTTTTAGATGGACCCACTGTGCCTGCTATATTCATGAATTTCAGAAAACATTCACATCACTCAAGACAAGAGGGACATTATTGTATGTTTACTATAATGTATGAGTATCTTCTTCCTCATCTGTTCTGTGTGTCTTCCATGTTGTAGTTCTGGAGAGAAAAAAAAATCCATGATCAGTTTCAGACATCTTTACATTAACATGACACAAAATGCTTAATCCAGAATCATTTAAAATTTAACTCCATATTGTTTGGTTTCAGACCAGGGACAAAGGGCTAAGGCACATATTTTATATATCAAAGCATCCCTCAAAATGCCTGCCTGGCATACTTTGCCCCCAACCCTCTGCCTCTGCCTAATAAATCTGGCTTGAATTAGCTCATTTCACCAGGTGGCAGAGAAATCACACGTATAAGTCTGTGATTGCATAGACTGGGTATAGGCACTGAGATTTTGTAATTTTTACAATATCCAAGAATGTATGGCTGATCTGTTGAACACAATATGATAAATTTATTTGCCATCAGTATTCAGATTATAAATACTGATTCCTGAAGGTAAGAGGATTTCTACAAACTCCTGAAAGGTGAGCATGCAGAAGAAAATCAGTAAAGTCTTTACCATATCCAGAACAAAATTAGTTCAATTGACTTGATATTTTGAGAACATTAAAATATAGGTGTGTTGCCAAATGCTCTATTTTCATATCAACAAGCACTTAAAACACCATCCACGTTCAATTTAAGTGTGTTTTCTTGCATGTCTGCTTTCGTGGCCTAAAACATTTGAACTGTTTTTAGGAGGTGTGTGTTGTTGCTTCCCTACCAACAACTAACACTAATTTACAGTCACTGTGAAAAAGTTAATTATCATGCCAATTTTATTCTCACTTTCTTCAATCTTGATCCAGGTATGAATTATATGCTGTCTACAGCTGAGTATCATCAGATAACTTTGAATGCCTCTGTGACAGTGTAGACCAAAATAGATGGTTTTGAGAACAATCGGCAAAGTGAAACTTCAAATTAGAGTTAAAAATTAGAAAAACAACAAGAAGAGAGCTGTTTACAGAAAAACTGAGGTGGAATGACTCCCTGGTATACATAGGGTAGTTGTAGGGGCAGGAAACATTCTTCTCTAGAACAAATATCTTAAATAACAAGAAAGAAAGAAAAGGACCCCCAGCAGTGGTTAGATGTGATGGGAGAGAAACAGAAGTGAAGAATAGATCTTCCAAAGTCGGACTTCAGTATTTTGCATATTTTAATATTAGCAAGCTTGCCACCCTACAGAATCCAGTATGGCTCAAAGCGTCCTAAGGGGACAAGGGATGAGAAGTATAGATTAGATTGTGTGAATTATATAAATAAAGAAAAAGCAAGGATAAAATGACTGTGTTTCAACTCTAGTGAAGAGTGTCCCAAAAAAAGGAAAGTTAATCGGATTTAACTACACAAAGAATCTAATTCACTAACTCAGGGCTGAGGAAACTACATTCATAAATGGTCACAATGAAGAAGTGTTTAGCCCCAGTTAAAGAGTGCAGTCCTTAGAAGGATCTTTTCTGTTTTCCTTCAGACTGCAATATTTTCCTACCAGGACTGCTCACTTTGCTGATTGTGAGACTGGGTCTTATTCTCATTATTGAAAATAAATTTAGAGTCTAAATATAGCCTTGGTTCTGCTCACCATTGGACCATAGGATGTGACTTCCCCTCAGCTTCTAATAATGTGTTCCCTTCTACACTGAGCCATTTAAAGATGTACACAGGTCAAAATAGATCTTTCTCTGGAAAATAGCGAAGAAGATGTATTTAAGACTGTCCCTGTTTTCAGCACTGAAGCTCACAACGCCTATGAAATCCCTCTTCTCGGTTGCTAACACCACTAGAGTTCCACAGGTCATCCCTAGCTGCCTATGTGGCTATTGCATGGGATATTAATACAGAAACCAAAACCATCACTGCCAAGCTGTTCTCTGTTTTCAATTGTTCTGCCTCCCCTTTCAGTTGCGCGGTCACCTGTTCTGTTGGTATCTTCACATAGTTCTGGAACAAGGACAAGAAATAAAGCAGCCATCAAATTCAAGAGTGATTCAGAGTAAGCACAGCGTGGATGCAACTTTCTATCACCAGTGCCTAGGCTAACACTGAAAGGCAGTCATGGAAGATTTTGCCAATTATAAGGATTGGAAGACTGTAAAATATCGTTTTCCATACGCAGCAAAGAAATTGTTTCCTTCTGTGGGTATTCTCCAAACAGCTTCTCCTCACTCCAGCTCCTACCAAATTCACAGAAAGAAACAAAACAAAACAACAACAACAACAAAAGCAATCTTAAGATATGTTTCAGATATATGCTCCAGGTTTCTTCTCCAGGTGCTATTCATAAAAGAGTTCTCATCCTTACCTGTCAGAGTGCTGTTGAAGCTCTGCAGAAGAGTCCTGCTGACTGTTGTGAACTTTGCTGGAGGGAAACAAGCAAAGGCAAACATTTGCATAACTAAAGATTAAGAAACACAACTGCAGCCCGTCTGTGTGTGTGTGTGTGTGTGTGTGTGTGTGTGTGTGCCAACAAAGATGTCAGTAATGTCATATGAGGCTCAGACACATTTCTAGTGCCTAGTGACAGCTGGGAAGCAATGGCCAGTCATTCTAACAATGGAAGATGCTTTTTCCAAGAGAGAGTACAATAAAACAAAATTCTGTGCTCAGACAGTAAAGGAAACACTATAGTTTCTTGGGAGGTTTTGCTTATGTTTGGTTTTTCTTTGGTGAAATGTTCTAGGAAGAAATTTTGCCCTGTATTTTAAATGAGAATTATAGACATTCAGATCATGATTAAAAATTCAGAAATCAATGGGGGGGTGGAGAGAGCGAGAGAGATAGAGAGGTACTTTTTTGATTTATACAACATATAAAATAGACATGGAAGATACAGATCCCCCTTCTCATTAAAAGTGCAGAAGTGACTCCTTAACTGGCAGGTCACATTGGCTCTCCTCTCTGCTTCTTCATCTTCTCCATTTTTCTCAATAACACAATCTTCCTTACACAATTCAGTCGCCCACTAATGATGGCAAAGATACCAAAGCCTCTTTTGAATTGTGACCTTCTAATAAGACGCTCCAATACGCCTTTGCTTTAGACTGCACCTCTCATATTTCATTTTCTCCTGGAGAATCACATTCGAGAACATCTGCCTGCACCCCATAATCACATCCCATTCCTTAGAAGTCTTTCCATCTTCAGCACCTTGGCTCTGTTGCCTTGCCAAAGGCTGATAAAGAAGAAGAGTACATGGCTTTTCCAGAATATTTTCATTTCAACATTGTAGGATGACATAACCCAGTCAAGTTCTCCCAAGGCACTAAGAATTTTTCTATTCTTTTTTTGTTCTATTTCATGTCTTATCTCTCTACAGTGACAGCTGGCTTTGACATTGTGCTCCATTCTGATGTCAAGACGATGCCTGGGATAGTTAAGCCAGTGCTTTAACAAGACTGATTCAATCAAGATGAGTAGAAAACACATTGCCAATAAACTGGGTGAATTTATTTGATTACCTCCTAATAAGATGGAGCTATTTATTTGTTTATTTTGGTGGTACTTTCTACCATTAAAAGTTTTGTGTTTGTTTGGATTTTGAGGCATGGAATTTTTGTTTTGTTTTGTTTTTTGGTGAGGGACTTCTTTCTCTCTTTCTCTCTTCCTCTCTTCCTCTCTTCTTCTCTTCCTCTCTCTTTCTCTCTCTCTCTCTCATTCTCTCTCTCTCTCTCTCTCTCTCTCACTTTCTCTCTTTCTCTCTTTCTCTCTTTCTCCCTTTCTCCCTTTCTCTCTTTCTCCCTTTCTCCCTTTCTCCTTTTCTCCCTTCTCTTTCTCTCTTTCTTTCTCCGTTAAGCCTTGTTAGAAAGTATTGTGATTCACTTGTCAGACACCAGGAGAATTCACCAGAATGTCTCATTGTATTACTTTTCGTTTTAGCTATAAAATGTACTACTTGTCTTTCTTGAACAGCCCCAATGAGAATAGGAATATTGGCCAGATAAATGAACACATCAAGTAAATTTTAGTTTTTATTTATTTTAGTATATTGTGTTCTAGGAGTAAGAGGCCCAATGAAGGAATAATAAGAAAGAAATTTTAAAAAGAACATAATTCACATCGTTATCTGTACCAAATATCATAAGACTACAATGCCAGTAAGATATTTTAAAATTCCAACCTAATTGATAAATATAAATATCAAAGTTTTATTTGTCCACATATTTTTCCTGATACCGTTGTGTAACATTTACCATTCCAATTAGAAATGTTTCCTCTGTATTTATTTAACTTAATCTCTGTTAGGCACACACCAAACAAAAAGTATGGCATATTCTTTTGAATTTTTCTTAATTATTGAAATCATGCTCTGATTTCTAAAGAAGAGAGAGAGTAAAGTTTCTCATTTTTTGCCCTGATTCAACAGTTCAAAAACAGCTGGAGTTTGCACAAGGTCTAGACAGTGCAGCCCCAATCAGAGTGGCCTATTTCACTCTTTCACACCTGACTGTGAGACCTGGTGCCAGGTTATCTTTTCCAGAAAATACCTACGCCAGCAAAACCTGCACATTTTTTTCTAAGTTTCTGAATTATTACTTGGTCTCCCAGCACATTTCGAATGTAACCTTTTTAATCCCTGCATTGGCAATTAGAGATTAAAATTCCATTCCAAAGGCCATTCAGCAGATGGCATAGCATGGAAAAAAAATGGAGGTATTTTAAAATTGTATTTACACAGAACACCAGATGAATTTGCCAGACTGTTTCTTCTCGTGTTTATACATTCTCTCGTGGAAATTGATTGGTTAAGATGTAGATTTCGTTTGCTGGGACTTAGCATTTTATAGGAATTCTAAAGCATCAATTAATCCATCTCATGTTCAATGAAGTTGTCATAAAATTTGAAAGGGAAGTCTGTGTTTAAAGAGACTGCTTGAGAAGATTAAGTCACCTGAGTACAGGCCACCGTGCTGGGTTGAGAAAGGCCACATGATAATAAAATGGACAGGCCACAGAACCAAAGCACCTGTTAAACAGAGATGCTATCGTATCTTAAACAATTTAGGCAGCTTGATTCCTAAGATTTTTTTTCCTTTAGTTTCCTCCAAGAGCTTTTTAAAATACTTATAGGTTTCAAACTTGGTTGACATGCATACACACATACACACACACACACACACTTAATGGGTACAGAAAAGTACACAAATCATTAACGTTTAACTTTAGTGACATTGAAAAAAGGAGTCACAGAACCACCTTGCAGATTGAAAAGTACAATTATGACTAGTTCCTTGGCCTCTGTTCCCTTATGTGTCCCTTCCCAGATAAATTCCTCCTGAGGTGACCACACTCTACTCCTAGCACCATTGGTTAGTTTGCATCATGTCAAAAATTGCATAAGCAGACTTACATTTACTCCTCATTCTCACACATTTGTGAACCATCTATCCTGCTACATGTGGGGCTACATTTCTTATTATCATTGTATGTAAGTGAAAGACTCGGAGAGGAGCCCCTCACTCAGGCCTCAGGACAATAGCGGACACCCAAGAACTCACGATAGACCGAGCTTCTCGCAAACCACATGAGGCTTTATTCGGGGAAAGCCAGAGCTCTGGGGGACGACTCATATCCCACGCAGGGGTAGAGGAGTCGACCTCGAGAGGAAAGAGGTCCCAGTTTTTATAGGCCCTCAGGGGAGAAAGGAGAAGGGAGGGAGTAGGGGATTTCCAGATGCAAACAATGTCTATTCTCAAGAAATGGGTATGGGAGGGGTACAAGGAAAGAGTCTGGTGCAAGTGTAGCAACTCAGGATTGGCCGGGCTGTGGTTGCTGGGGAAATTTTCTGACTCTTTCTCAGCAACCAATATCACAAACACCTGGCAATGGGCTTCATCAGTGGGCACACACATGGGTCAAGGAATGGTCAAAACATTGGCAGACACACAGGTTCAAGGAGTGGCCAGAGCATTGTGCACCTCTATTTTTCTAAATCAGTGAAGCTAGTTCTGCAAACACTGACATCTATCTTGCCAATTTCAGGACTTCTGTGTCCTTTTACATTCTGTCAGGATCTTTCATAAGTACATTTGATAAAAAAGACTCATACTCTGTTTATTTTATAGCTAATCAGCATTTGAGATGTTCCTAGTTTGGGATAATGACAAAAGATTCATTAGTGACCATATATATGTTTGTGTGTGTGTGTGTGTGTATATATATATATATGTGTGTGTGTGTGTGTGTGTGTGTGTGTGTGTGTGTATGTGTATTGGCTAGTTTTATTTCAACTTGACAAAAGATAAAGTCATCTTAAAAGAGGAAACTGCAATTAAGAAAATGCCTTCTTAAGATCGGATTATACAAAGGGCATTTTCTTAATTAGTGACAAATGGGGAGGACCTTTGTGGATAGGACCTCTCCTGGCTGGTGGCCATGGATTTCACAAGCAAGCAGGCTGAGCAAGGCATTTGGAACAAGCCAGCAAGCAGCCCCACTCCATGGCCTCTGCATCAGTTCCTGCGTTGCTTGAGTTCCTGTCCTGACTTCTCTCAGTGATGGACTGCTGTTACTTGAAAGTGTAAGGTGAAATAAACCCTATCCTTCCCAAGTTGCTTTGGTCATCATTGTTTCATCCAGCAATGGAAACCTTAACGAAGACACTTGGTAAACATTATTTAAGATTAGATCTGATGAATGACGCTTGGGTAGTGGGTTATGGTGTGCCTATTCACATATTCTTTCTTGGTGTCTTTTTAATGACCAGGTTGCTTCAGTAACCTCTATAAGTATGCAATTTTTGGGAACATTGTTAGACTTATACTTTCCTGAGAAGAAGTAGTGCTGAACATGCCTCCATATTTGTTCACTGGGGGAAAAATGGTTATTGCAGGAATTTGAGTACAATTGATTTTTTTTTTAATTAAGGGGATTTCTTTGAGAAATCTTTGCCTGCTTGCAGTGATGTGATGAACTCTGCTTTACAATTCAAACTTGCTCTGTAATCCAAACTTATTTTCTATGATGTTAATGGAAAATGATCATTTCACTACTGACCCCGCACTGTGTTTGTAAGGAAATAAGCTAAAAAATACTTCCTATAGGCCTTTTGTGTACTAAAAGTTGCAATAATACCCTTTTCCCTTATTTATGAAGTTTATAACCTGTTTTCATTTACAAATTATTTATTTATGTGTATACACACACACACACACACACACAGAGAGAGAGAGAGAGAGAGAGAGAGAGAGAGAGAGAGATTTGGGGTAAACTTTCTATAAGAAAGAATGATTTAATTTTTTAAGATTACTTTTTATTTCTGTATATGTATTAATCTCCCACATGTGAGCAGCCTGCCCACCAAGACTAAAAGCTGGTATCAGATCCTACTGGAATTAAAGTTACAGATAGTTGTGTGCCATCCAACTTACGGAGTGGAAAGTGAACCGAACTCTGTGAAAAAAGTCAATGCCATTGTCATTTTTATTTTATCTTGTGGTCAAAACTTCTTTTGAATTCAAATATAAGTCTAAATATTTTTAAGTCCAAATTGTGAGTAATTAGGGTAGCTCTTGTGAATATAGTATTCATATTATAAAATACAGAGTAAAAAAATCTATTATTAAATCACATTTGCTTTACACCATGACCAGTCACATGACCTTTCTTAATATTAGGTGTCCCTTTGAAGAATTATTGTGAAATAAACATATCTTCCTACAAGAAAGAGGAAACTTAAAATTAAAGAGCACTTAAAAGACTCAGAAAGCTCAGAAGTTTACAAGACTCAGAAGGAACTTTCCCAAGATTATGTAACTAGTAAAACATCCCTCAAGGAAACTGTCTACTGGATACAGTTGTCCGTTGGTCAGGGGACTCCATCCACATAGTTTCATGAGTCATCACACATGCTAGGGTATCATGCAGCTCCGTATGTCACCCATATTCCTGGGAGTAATCGCTTGTCTCTGCTACTGTAAGCAACCCCAGCATTTTCACTGGCTCACCAATCTCGACATGGACAGAATCATTTCTCGGGTATCTCCTCAGTGTCTTGATTGGAGTGGAAAGATCTTTGTTCCCTTCTCCCAAGAAAAAGTTACCCAACACCCTCAATTGCTGAATCAAATATATGTTGAGGACTTAGTAAAGATAATTTTATTACACAGTGTAACCTCACTGCCAATCATGCAAGGAAAAGTCACACGCTCTCTAGGTTTGAAATGGCCAAAGAGCCTTTTGAGGAGATTTATGTTCAAAGGAGCCTTTGAAGAACCAGCAGTGTACAGATTGAGGGGAAAGCAAGAAAGCTTTTTTTTTTTAGACACTTTTCAAAGAATTTCTTCAAATGCTTTCACTTTCATTACCCGCTTCTACTTTTTCCCTGCCTTTAACCATACTTGGTGCAGACAACTGCTGCATATAATCATCCAAATAAATAATGAAGTTTCTGTCAATTCTCTTCATGAGCACATACAGTCTCCAAAGCAGATACTTTTTGATAAAAATAGAAAGTTTTTAGAAAAAAAAATGAGGTGGCTACAATGATTTTTACCATCTGTACCAAAAATCAAAATAATGAAGTGACTACAATTTACACAACTTATGTTATCCTATTCATATGAGCTGTATCTAGCTACTTAACTATTCCACATACAACCAGGCATTATTTCTTTTAGGGCCTCATGGAATCATCGTTACTGTGAAGAGCCCAGGCTGTTTTCAAAAGTATTGTTATTATGTATAGGGACTTATAGACATCCTCTAATCCCATCGAGTCTCTACTTCCTCATCTTAGAATTTGAATAATAATATTTAGATATGAAGAAATTAAATCATTGTCATAGCTTCCGTGTGACCTCAGTATCAGAAACTCCCAGTGCACTGGTACAGCAAGGACCCTATTAAATGTCCAAGCTGTTAAAAGAGAGAGAATAAACACCAGGGGAATGGATTTTAAGTAGTCCAGAAACTGAGAGGAGTATGTAAATCTTCTTTTTATTTCCTCACAAATGTATTTATTTCATGTCATTAAATTTGGTGTCATAGCTAGAGCACTCCATGCTTAAATATTTCTTTAAAAAGGTAACATGAGCATTGTCTCTTTGACTTGCTGATGGTGACATAAACATCACTTTTTAACATTGCTGCTACTCTTATTTCTGGCAAGATCTTACACTGTCAGAGTATCCAAGCAGTGTCTATGAGGCACGATGGGACAAACAAGCCCTTGTAGGACATACTGTGTGTGTTTCTACAGTCAGACAGCATCTGTGTTATTTATATAAGGAATTTGCTCTTTAATTAATTAGTTCATGAGCATGGACTTTCTCACCCATGACCTTTGTGCCAGTCTTTGCTCAGGATCTGTACCCCACCCTCTGAAGTACACACAAGGTGTGTAACGCAACCAAATAGCTTCACAGGGTGACTTTCTCAAAATGAAGCACTAAACTCCATAATGAAGGCTAGGATGTTGACTGGAAATTTTAAAAATATGTATATGATGTCAACATCAGTATCCCATGTCAATTAGTGAGGAGTAGAGAGGATGGTACATGCTCCACTTAAAGTGTTATTAGCATGAATGAATAAGGTTTTAATCAGTCTTAGAGCAGTTGGCTTTTCGCTTTCAATATTATGATAAAGCAAAGTCATTCACTATACCTGTTTAGGTACATGAAGGAAGAATTTTATTAGATGTGGTTAAAATAAAATTGAATGACATATATTAAGTTGTAGCTCTTAAGTATCTAGCATCCTAAGTATAGTGATTTTGTGATTCAGAGATATAGTGTGCTATTAAAATAAAGTCATTTCAAAGTAAAAGTGGTTCACTCATTTAGTAATTAACTCCATGAGGTTATCTTGAAGACCTGCATACAGTATCTACAGGTCATATTAAGGGAACCACTTGCATTGAAATTCCTCTGTATTTTTAGCTCTGTGGCATTAGACAAAGACTGGACTTGTTTGTTGCTTTAACCTCTCGTGTATTATGTAGAAAAAAAGAGAGTATATCTAAACACGTAGCAATTATTATTACTTTATCTTATAATGATTATGGAAATGTTTTATGAAAAAATTGATAGAGGAACTAAAATCATTCAGAAACTATGATAGATTCCATGATGGCCTAAAATTACTGAGTAAAGCTGCAAGCAGAAGAGATGGTCCTCTCCGTGTAAGAGCACACTAATAGGTTGTTCAGTGCCAGTCAACCTTGAAAACATACAAACAAAATTGTATGGACTCAACAGATTATATTTAGTAAGATAGATAGATGGATGGATAGATAGATAGATAGATAGAAATACATGTATGTCTATAAGAATTGAAAAAAGAGGACATGAGATTGAATAAGAATGGAAAGCAGTACATGAGAAAGTTTGAAAGGGAAGGAGAAAATATTGTGATTAAAACATAATATCAAAAATAAGTAAATTAGGTTAGGTATTTCTGTGAAGAAAAGACATGTGCACATGTGATAAAATGTCCGTTAAGTCCAGAAAAGAGCACACTCTGACGGTGGTATTACAGACAGTCGGGAGCTGGGAACTGAATTCAGGTTCTCTAAAAAGACTATAAAGTTCTCTTAACAGCTGAGCCATCTCTAAAGCCCCACCTCAAAATCATTTTTTATTGTGTGTCCTTTCTACTATGAACATCCACTAGAAAATCACATTTCTAAAACAAAACAGTATACACAGTTCATAAAATACTAAACAATACAGAATAGTTAGTTACATGCATAGTAAATTCCACTATAGAAAGGTTTAAATCTTTTTATTTAGTATATTATTTATTTCTCCCTCCAACAACAACACTAGTACCCGTATCTCTCCAAAGACATGATCTGTGCATAACTACCCATAGGTAAAAGAATAATCATTATAACACAGGAGTAACACCTATATTTATCTAGCATTATATATTCTTTAGAAATAATTCTTTAACCAACTTAACATCTTCTCTCTTGATCACACAATACCTTCTAGGAAACATTAACGTGAAAGGTCAGAATTCCCCAAATGAGTTTCCCAAAGTCACCAAAAAAGATAGAACGAAGGAATGTACAAAAAGTCTTCTAACTCCTAGACCAGTGATTTTTCTACCACAATCTCATTGCCATCTGAGAACAGTTGCTCAATTTGTCACTTTCACATGGGTGTTGAGAAACACTTAGGCAGAAGATTGGAACTTATAAATGAGAAAGATCCAGAAAGTGATTTACTATCCTCTTGCAAAGGATAAGAAAACTATTTCTAGCAAATCACAATCCTGAATTCTGAAGGCAACACTAGTCAATAGCTCCTAGGGGCATTTACCCATCAGCTATAACCTTTGTCCCCATATAAGCTGCTGAGGTACTCAACTTCCTAATCATAGTCGGGTTCAGCGTTATGTCTGCCTCAGTGAATGGATGCTGAATTCATTCCTTCCTCCAAAACTCTGGTGTTACAAAAGAAATGATGCCCATTTTCTTCTCCTACCCCCGATGACTTAGTACATGGAGAATAAAATCGGAGAAACTAGAGGATGGGTTTTAGAGAACCCACGCCCAGCTATTAACATTTTGATAGATTCAAAATGTATCATCTTATCTCATTTTTTTCTGCTTCCACTGTATCATGTGTATGTCTTCTAAAGGATCATAATCTCCACATAGCTTTTCCAAGCTTCCTCAGATTTTAATTATAACTTCACATAATGGACCTAAAACCAAGGGTGGGGACAAGCCTCTGCGCATGAGAATATCAACTGTGTTGACCAGCTGGCAGCTCTGTTTGCATACTCTTGCAATTACTTCCAGGTCATTAAGTCCATCTTAAGGAATCTTTTTTTTTTTTTTTTTACCATTAAGAAAAGAAATATAATGACATTCAGTGATTCCAAGATTACAGCAATAAAAGTGGGGAGACCTTAACAACAAAAGGAAGAACAGAAAGGCTTTGGTTTTAAGGCAATTTTAAAAGAAAAATATGAAGAAATAAACATTATTTCTATACTTTGTCAGAAGACTTACTTTATGCAAGAAATATACCAAGAGCAGAGGACAATATTAAGTGTCATTCCTTAATCACTGCCTGCCTTTTTTTTTTTTTTTTGACACAAGAGATTTACAAAATAGGCTATGCTGTCTGGTCAGTGAGCCCCAGGGATCTGACAGCTCTTACTTCCTAAGTGCTTTTGATTAAGAGGATTAAACTTATATTCTTGGGTTTGTGTTCCCAAATGAACAATCTCCAAGCCATACAGGACAAAGTTGTGAATAAAATAAGGCTTAAGTTCATAGAATTTCAGTGGAATGAAACATGCAAAGGAGCTGATATGCCAACCACCCTTTTTATAGGTGCTATGAAGAAAGTCAAACTAAAAGATGAGACAAAAACTGGTCAGAGATCTTACATAGTGAGACATAGCCATACATAATCCTGAAACTATGACTTCGTTAGTTCTTGCAAGATAAGCAGCACCGCGGATCTAAAACCCCCAAACCTGTGAGCTAGGAACATAATCTGCATGGTTTTTAAATAACAAGAATGAGGAGAGGTGTTTGGCAATCAGAGGCAGGTGATCTCTGAGTTCACAACCAGCCTCACCTACAGAGTTAGCTCCAGGACAGCCTATACAGAAACTCTATCTTGAAAAACCAAAAAGGAAGAAGGAGGACGAAAAGGCAAATGAGGAGGAAAGAACAATGGCCAATGGAACTAGAACCTAGAGAAAGGGTTGACAAAGGAGGCAGGCGATGCATTATGTTAAGTCCTGACATCCTGACATGCTCACACAAACACACACACTCACACCCATGTACTAAGTTTACTAAAAGCTTATTGTGTGGCCAGCACTATTCTAAGATGTGTGGACAGATCGCTAAGGAAGGACATGCCAAACATGAAATTCACTGTCTAGTTGTTATATTGCTCTCAGTTTGTTATTAGAGCATGAACAATTTCAAACAATTTGAAAACACAAGAGCTATAGAGATCTGACATTAGAAGAATAATTGGTTTGTGGGAGGTATGGAGGGATATACCATATCATATAGAGTCCATGGTTAGTGACAAATAGCAGAAATTCTCTTCTATCCTGATAGAGTGAGTACAATGAAGCTGGCCTGGTCATAATAGTGTCACTTGACCATAGGATTCTATGATAGTGACATTCTGGGACTTTGGAATCTCCTCACCTTCTTCCCAGATCCCTTGAACACTTGCCCTGTATGTGACAGCAACATGTTGGACTGGGTGTATATAGACATCATATGAAGTGGCTAGCCCCTCACATGCATCCTAGTGTCCCTCACTTCTGATATCCACATGCTTCTGCATTGCCCTTTCCTGGGGTACAGACTTCATGACTTGCTTCTAACAAAGAAAGAGTCACCAATGTTTAGGGAGACCTCTCTATTCAGAAAACATCCTGTCCTCTATATTGTGTGATATCTCTGACATGCAGATTCCCTCACTATAAGAAATTCAAGGTTCCACAATAAGGGCAAACCTATGGGAAGTACCAGTGACATGGAATTAATAACTCTGACCAATAGCCACGTTAGTGAGCTTGGAAGTCGGCATTCCCAAGCCAAGACTAAAAATCACTGCATCCTTTGGGTAGAAGGGGCCAAGCCTTAGCTGTAGCCTAGGGAGAGACCCTAAGTCAGAAGACACATCTCTAAAACATGAATTCTTCCTCCCCAGAAACTGTATCATCATAATAATTTGGGCTTTCTTAAGGCATTAATTATAAAGTAGCTTGTAATCAGTAAGTGATCATTATACCGAAGAAAAATTGATACTTGGGGCAACGTTTGGGCAATCCCTAACAATCTGCCAAGTAGGTAAGCAAAACTGGTGAGATGCATCTGATATCTCTTAGATCTCAAGCATTCCCCAAAGCCCTTGTATAAAGGCTTGGCCCCTGGGTAGTGCTATGAGGAGGTAGTAAAACCATTAAGAGTCTAGAACTGGCAGAAGCTTTAGGGCATTGAGAGTGTTCAGTAAAGACAATGTGAAATCCCAACTTCTCTCTTCTACTCTCCCTATCCACTTCTTGGATGCTCTGAACAGAAAATACCTTCCTGTCATATCCTGCTGCCATATAAAAATCATGCCATCACGAGCTCCAAGTCACAAGACTAATGACCATGAGCTAAAACTTTCAAACCATAAGTCAAGATATACCTTTTTATTATATAAATTCCTTGTCCCAATTACATATTACAGTAGTTATCACAGAGCCCAACTACCAATAGGATTTAAACTATACTAGACGATTCACCTAGTCAAGACCTCAAATTCCTGACTCACAGCATCACTGGCTGTCACTTCATTCTATTCTCTTGGAGCACTGTTTCATACATAAACAGATGTAAGTAGAAGAGATGGCCAGGAATAGCTCTTTGAGGACGTAACAGCTGAGCAGACACTTGGAAGAAATAAGAGAATGAGCAATTCCCAGATTAGGAATTAGGAATGGGGGCTAGAGAGATGGCTCACAGGTTAAGAGCACTCACTGCTCTTCCAGAGGTTCTTGAGTTCAATTCCCAGCAAACACATTATGGCTCACAACCATCTATGATGGGATCCAATGCCATCTTCTGGTGTGTCTGCAGACAGCTACAGAGTACTCATATAAATGAAATAATTAAATCAAAAAAGAAGAAGGAGTAGGAGAAGGAGTAGAAGTAGGAGAAAGGGAAAGATGAGAAAGAGAAGGAGGAGAAAGACAGGTTGAATGCATGTCCGGCATGGAACCCCAAATTGTCCTCCGGTGACATGGTATGTGTAAGAATACAATAAGAGAAGATTACCTCATGCAATGTTAAGTGATGAAAACAATTATAGGGACCAATATTTTATATGCGTGTGGCTTGCAGAAATTTGAGCAATGACACAAGATTTTGATAGGAATACTCTGTTGTTGAATTTTCTTTCCCCTTGTCCCTTTATCTACATCACTATCTGCAAAAGATGTGTGTCACATACCAATAGCAAACCCTATCCAAAAACTAGTCATTTTGAAATGTCCCTTAAGAGAATGCCTTTTGCACTCTGGATTGTATGTGTGCAGCCTGTACCTTCGCCTCTTCCTACTCCTCTTCTTTGCCTGGCCGTATTTGCAGTTCAGCACTGATACTTTCATTTTCAGAGTGTTTACATTAACTTGAAGTTGTTAACCTAGTTGTGTAGCAGAATGTTTCCCACAGTGCCAGAGGCTATAAATAAATAACAGTTATTTCAGGTCTGCCTGGCAAACAAGAGCCTGGATTTTGCAGACCCCAGAGACCATGACTGCTGTGGCACTGAGAGTCTCAAATGGCCACAACAGGGATGCTGGAGGAATACTAAGCCTGTGGCTAACAGGATTCAGCTGCGTCTGCCACCACATGCATCATCTAGTTGTCATGGGAACCAATAACTATGCTTGTCTATCATACCCACTTCAAACCCACTGCAGCAAACTTAGACCCAATTATTCCATATTACCAACCAGATATTTCTACTAGACCTTTACCAGCCATCAAACAACCAAAACCAAGACTTCTAAGGATATTTTGCTTTAATTTAAATTATCATCTAAACTATAGCAATGTCTCCTAAATTTCTTAAGATCTCCTTTTTTTTTAACATGTCAGTTATCAAAGCCCAAACATACTACCTCAAGCTGGATAATTTATATCTCTAAACTGGGCTTTCTTTGGTTGTAAACCGAAGGGACATATGCCATAGAGTTAATGAGAATGCAAATGTGATGATACCTGTTTATCAGAATATTTACAAAAGTATCTGACACAGAGTAACAGTCTCTAAGAATTAGTTCATCATCAAACATTAATATTGCTGTTTTCTCCTTATCACATAATGGTAGTTAAACACTAAAATGTTTCCTCAGAAAGAATTTTATAACATTTTAATGAACTCAGGAGCACTTATAAATAAGTATGTAATACACTATTCTTTTTTTATAGCTGTACATGTTAGACACACAGACCTACATGGAAAAGACAGTTGCTTATTAAAGCAGCTATGCCTCATGAACATGTAGCTATCACAGAGTTTGGAAAAATCCTAGACCAGAGATTTCTGATCCATCTTTTCATTGTTTGCATCTCTAGCATTAGACAATGAAAAAAAATGCTGCTAAGAATCATGATACATTGCCCTAGAAAGAACTTCAAATGCACAAAATTTTAGTTAAAATTTGAGTAGTACAGTTGGACTGTATTATTAGCAATAAGGCAAAAGAAGGAAGTAAATAGATAAAAATTGGGAAAGAAGCCTGGGTAGTGGTGGTACATACCTATTGTCCCAGCATTTAGAAGGCAGAGTCAGGCAAATCTCTGAGTTCGAGACCAATCTGGTTTTCAGAATTAGTACTAGAACAGCCATGGTTATGCAAAGAAACCCTGTCTCCAAAAAAAAAAACAAAAAAAAGACAAAAACCTAACAACAACAAACAAAAATGAACAAGAGGAAAACTGAATTCAAACTATCCCTATTTGAAGATCTACCACCCCCTGTCTACCCTCCCAACTTAATGGCATCTCTATTGCTCTATCTTATTCTCCCCCTCCAGGTCACTAAGTATTAGACAAGTACTCTTGGGTGTATAACCTACCCTAGATTACTGTTCATATACTAGAGGTCACATAATTAAAGAAAACTGACTCTGCCTTTTCCAGAAGCTATTAAATGCCAACTACTCTTCAACCCACGATGGTAATATGAACTATCCTACCCCACACCTAAGCTGTAATTTTGTGTGGATTGATTTTATGCATGGTGTCAAAATCTTTGAGAGTTCATATGTGAATCTCCCCCATTGTGTCCAGAAACCAGTTTTCTTGTACCCATTCACCACCCATGGCTCTTACAATCTCTCTGCTCCTTCTGTAAAGATGTCCGAGCCTTGAGGGGAGAAGTATAATATAGATGCCCTATTTAGGGCTACCCACTTCAAAGTCTCTTATCTGTATATATTAACCAATTATAGATATTTGTGTTGTCATCTACTGCAAGATGAAACTCTCTGATGAGTTTGAGAGATGTATTCATCTATAGGTATATCAATAAGAGATTGAGTTCTAAGTGCGCATTTTAATACCATGTGTTGCCAACACTGAGTGACTCTTTACATATCAATTAACGTAATCAAGACAGTTCTTCAGTTGAGGTTTTGTAATGGGCAATTCTAATCTGTGTCAAGTTTACATTAAAACTAACCTGCACAACTGGTTTAGCAAAATGGTAGCAGCAGATTTTCCTCTAGTGTCTATGAACTCCTCAACCAATATGTGGCTAGATTTATAGTATAAAGCATTATTATTCAAGTCCAATTAGATAGCTGTTGGTTATGGCTATTGTACCATTTGGGGATATACTGCAATGCAGGTCATTACTGTGGTCCTTAGCTTTTACAGTTGGGTAGAACTATGAATGACTTTTCTACCTTGGCTTGCATGACACCTTTAAATATCTTTAATCTAATCATTGGATAAGAAAAATCAGATGCCTATACGCAGTGCAATTCCACTCAGTTAAAAAGAAAAAAACAAATCATGAAATTGCAGATAAACAGATGGACTTGAATCAAAGTTTTGATGACAGTTTTTTCTCACTGAAGTCACCTGGCCACACCCTGTTAAAGTGCATGCCTTTGCTGTCTGAGCTGACCTCCCCTAATGTAGATTTGCATCTGTGGTGGGACGAGGAGTGCTGTGAAACTCTTGACAAGATGGGTTGAGCATCTCCCATCTCACCTCCCATAGCCACTCAATTAAATATAAATTTGAAAGGAAAAGGCAGTTTTCTTGTCCCTACCCAAATGTTTGTGTTTAACCTAATGAACTTTCCACATAACTGTTGCCAGACACTTAGAATAAAGTGTCTCATTGTGAATAAACGTCACCAAAAATGACTAATTAGCTATGAGTTAGGAAGGAGTTCAGAAGAGAATTGGATTCCTCTATGTCCGTAAAGTGTTAGATAGGTGGGTTAATTAAAAAAAAAAAAAAGTAATGTTTTTTTTTAATATCCACTCTTCAATGCAGAACACAATTTCAAATATACATTATAAGCTACAAGATTTGCCAAGACCTCTTGGTTACCTGAGTATTAATTATTGTTGCCTCTCTAGAAGATCTATCCAGTTTCTGTCCCTTCCTGGGTCAATGCTTGTGATATATATGAAAAGAGTATAGTCATTTGTACTTTGGCCATAATTAAATTCTGCTGCTTCCTTCACCAATTCAAAGCCCACTATTGTATTTCCAGAAAAATGTTTCTCAGCACAAGGTCACAGAGACACTACCAATTTTTGTTTAACCTGCCTCTTCAATTGACTACTTAAACTGACAACTCTAATTGTCTACCAGTGGACACATTAGTGCATTAAAATGTCTGGTTACATTGTTATGAACCAACAGATAATCTGACTTCAATAATCAGGTCTGAATTTAGAGGCTAATTGCATCTCATCCTTTAACCTTTAAAATGAGTTGCCCTTATAATTCAACAGAGTCCTCTGCACATTTTTCTAAAAGTGAGGGCTCCAAAGGAATGAAAATAAAAAAGAACAGATTATTCTATGTGGCTGAAAAGTGACAAAGCAATGACCCCCCTCCCCCATCTTCAATTTCATAAAGGTTCTGAAATCTATGCTCATATTGTGGCCCTGGCGGTTTTATAATTTGTTCATTGCCCATTGCTCTCATTTGCATGAAAAAGGAGCGGAAGGTCAATGTGCTCCTTTAAAGCATCTGGGTTGGGTTCAGAGGCTCTGCTTTAATGGACAGCATCTCTGCTCTATTCTCCCCTCCCCTCACCCACAGTTTCTGTTCATCTTGCTCTTCCCCAAAAAACAACTCAAATGTGTAGATTTGTGTTTGACTTTAGAAAACCCTAAAATTAATTAATTTGTAATTCTACATTTAGAATTCAAATAACTGAGTGTAAATACTGTTATCAAGACTTTTTTGAGTGTATTATTTTTATAATCAGTAACCAGTATGTATGTATGTATGTATGTATGTATGTATGCATGTATGTTTGTATGTATACATATTTGTGTGTATACATACATAGGTTCATACAAATATATATGCATTGTATAATGTATTCATATTCATGTATATACATTATATATATATATATGGAGAGAGAGAGGTCATGTATTTCTATTGTCATGTCATTTGCAAGTACGAGGCTGAAAAGAAGTAGAATAAACTAAGTAATGTAACTGTATTCTCTTGTCTCAAAAGCATTATAACCATATACCTTGGTTTAAGGAAGGAATGAAAACTTGTCCTCAGAGAGAAGTGAAATCATACATAAATATCAGATGTTAGAACTTGTTTAAAATTCTCTCTCACATCTCTACTTTACCAATGAAAAGTAACTCATATCTCTGCTTCCTAGACCAAAATCTAGATTCTGTCATTCATTCTGAGTTTTTTTTTTTCCACACAAAGCACAAATTTCCATTGGATAATAGTGGCAGTGAAAGTTAATTTAAAAGATAATTCAAATATGCTGAGTCACACATTTGTCATAGGAATGCTGACTTGAATGGACAATTTAAATTTATGATACCACACTATCTACCCTCCTCTGCCAGATATATGTCTTCCTTCCAGTCCACAACTTGGCCCAAGGCACAGTGGGCACTAAAGACCCTCTCCCACACCGAGATAGCTTGACTCCCAGGAGCTCTGTCACAATGAGGCTCACAGATAAAATCTTGCTTAGATACCTGGCCTAACTAGGACTTCCATGGGGCCCAGAGGAGGCAGGCCCTATCTGCCCTACCCTACGAGATATACATCTCCCTTCAGGCCCACAACTCAGCCTGGAGCAGAGCCAGTACTCCAGAACTCCCCCCCCACACACACACACACACACACACGGAGACAGCCTGACCCAAGGAGGCCTAACATAACCAGGCTCACAGGAGGGTCAGGCTCCAGTCAAAAACAGCAAGGCCAGTTAACACCAGAGATAACCATCTGGTAAGAGGCAGGCACAAGAGCATAAGCAACAGAAGCCAATGCTACTTAAAACATCAGAACCCAGTTCTAGTGCCACAGCAAGCCCTGGATATACTAACATGCCTGAAAAGCAATCAGATCTAAAAGAAATTAGGGAAACAACACCCTTCACAATAGTCACAAATAATATAAAGTATCTTGGTGTAACTCTAACCAAGAAAGTGAAAGATCTCTATGACAAGAACTTCAAGTCTCTGAAGAAGGAAATGGAAGAAGACATTAGAAGATGGAAAGATCTCCCATGCTCATGGAACAGTAGAATTAATATACTAAAAATGGCCATCCTACCAAAAGTAATCTACAGATTCAATGCAATTCCCATCAAAATTTCAATTCACAGAGAGAGAAAAGAGCAATTCTCAACTTCATCTGGAATAACAAAAAACCCAGGGTAGCAAAAACTATTCTCAACAATAAAAGAATTTCTGAGGGAATCGCCAACACTGACCTCAAGCTATACTACAGAGAAATTGTGATTAAAACAAACAAACAAACAAACAAACAAAAAACCCGCATGGTATTGGTACAGAGATGGACAGATAGATTAATGGAAGAAAACTGAAGACCAGAAATAAACCCACACACCCATGGTTATTTGGTCTTTGACAAAGAAGCCAAAACCATACGGTAGAAAAAAGGCAGCATTTTCAACAAATGGTGCTGGTCTAACTGGCAGTCTGCATGTGGGCTGCAGAGGTGGCTCAGAGTTTGAGAATGCTGAATGCTTTTCCAGAGGTCCTGAGTTCAATTCCTAAAAACCACATGTTGGCTCATAACCATCTGTAGTAAGTTCTGGCACCTTCTTCTGGTGAGCAGGCATATATGCTGGCAGAACACTATATACGATAAATAAATAAATCTTTTTTTAAAGAATGCAAATTAAACCATTTTATCGCCTTGTACAAAGCTCAAATACAAGTGGATCAAGGACTTCAACATAAAACCAGATATGCTGAATCTAATAGAAGAGAAAGTGGGAAAGAGCCTCGAACACATTGGTACAGGGGAAACTTCTTGAATATCAATGGCTCAGGCTCTAAGATCAACAACTGACCAATGGGACCTCATGAAACTGAAAACCTTCTAGCTGCATATGTAGGAGAAGATGGCCTAGTAGGCTACCATTGGGAAGAGAGGCCCCTTGGTCTTACAAACTTTATGTGCCTCAGTACAGGGGAACACCAGGGCCAAGAAGTGGGAGTGGGGGGGTAGGGGAGTGGGGGGGTGTATGGGGGACTTTTGGGATAGCATTTGAAATGTAAATGAAGAAAATACCTAATTAAAAAAAAACTAAAAAGCAAACAAACAAACAAACACTGTCAATAAGACAAAAGATCTTTTCCTACAGACTAGGAAAAGATCTTTACCAACTCTAAATCTGATAGAGGGCTAATATCTAACATATACAAAGAACTCAAGAAGTTAGACTCCAGAAAACTAAATAACCCAATTTAAAAATGGGATACAGAGCTTAACAAAAATTTCTCAACTGAGGAATTTCGATTGACTGAAAAAGCACCCAAAGAAATGGTCAACTTCCTTAGTCATCAGGGACATGTAAATCAAAACAACTTTGAGGTTCCACCTTACACTGATAAGAATGTCTAAGATCAAAAACTCAGATGATAGCAGATACTGGTAAGGATGTGAAGAAAGAGGAAAACTCCTCCATTGCTGGTGCAATTGCAAGCTGGTACAAACACTCTGCAAATTAGTCTGGCAGTTGCTCAGAAAATTGGACATAGTACTACCTGAAGACCCAGCTATACCACTCCTGGGCATATACCCAAAAGTTGCTCCAACATGTAACAAGGACACATGTTCTACTATGTTTGTAGCAGCCTTGTTTATAATAGCCAGAAGCTGGAAACAACCCAGATGTCCCTCAATAGACGAATAGATACAGAAAATATGGTATATGTGCACAATGGAATACTACTCAGCTTTTAAAAATGATGACCTCATGAACTTTATAGACAAATGGATGGAACTAGAAAAATCATCCTGAGTGAGGTAACCCAAACCCCAAAGTACATTCATAGTATGTACTCACTGATAAGTGCATATTATCCCAAAAGCTCAGAATACCATGATACTACTCACAGACCATATGTAGCTTAGCAAGAAGGCAGGCCAAAGTGTGAAAGCTTCAAATCCACTGAAAAAGGGAAACAAAATAATCACAGGAGGCAGAGAGAGGGGGAGACCATGGTGGGAGAGGGAGGGGGAGGAAGAAAAAAGAGGGGCAGGACCAGGTATGAGAAGAGATAGGAGAGAAGGGAACATGGGGAAACCACCAGGGATTCAAGAGGTTCTAAGGACTGAATGTAGACATTACCTGAAATACCCAACAGTGGGGAGATAGAGCCTGAAGAGAGCACCTCCAGTAGATAGACTTGGTCCCAGTGGAGGGATGGGGCCACCCACCCATCTAAAAATATTTAACCCAGAATTATACCTGTCTAAAGGAAATAAAGGAACAAAAATGGAGCAGAGGCTGAAGGAAAGGCCATCCAGAGACCACCCCACCATGTGATCCATTCTGTCTACAGACACCAAACCCCAGCCCTATTGCTGATGCAAAGAAATACATGCAGACAGGATCCTGGTATGGCTATCCTCTGAGATGTTCTGCCAGTATCTGACTAAAACACATGCAGATACTCACAGCCACTTATAGGACTAAACCCAGGGACCCCAAAGGAACAGTTAGGGAAAGGGCTAAAAGAGCCGAAGGGGTTTGCAACCCTATAGGAAGAACAAAGGTATCAATAAACTGGACCCCTCAGAGGTTCCAGGAACTAAACCACCAACCAAAAAGTGTACATGGACTGGTCCATTGCTTCCACTACATATGTAGCAGGTGAAGAGCTTGGTCTTGTGGAGGCTTGATACCCCAGAGAAGGGGGATGCTAGAGGAGTGAGGAGAGAGTGGGTGGGTGGGTGGGTGGGTGAGGAAGTGCAAAGAGGATGTGGATGGGTGGGGTTCATGGAAGGGAGACGGGGTAGAGGTATAATGTTTGAAATGTTAACAAATAAAATGAGTAATAAATAAAAAATAAATTTATGAAACTATTTCTATAGAAGAGAAAAATCTCTGTTTTTCAAATCAAAAACATTCTATCAAAAGGCTAGGAATCATCCAAGTGATACAGCAAATGGAAAAATGCCATTTAGTAGGTGTAATTTCTCTCCGGTGAAATAAAAAGTTCCAGAAATTAGCTATGCCATTGTATACCATAGAGATAGCAATCTGTGTCAATACAAAGAAGTTACATCCCATGTTGTATGATTTTAATGACAGCCTAGCAAAAATAAAACTCTAGGAAACTCTTCCATAGGTGATAAAGAAGATATTGGAATAAAAAGAAAACATTTAAATAATCGACTATTTTAATTGCCAGTAGGTGTAATAATAATATCCAGCTGGTTTCCAGAGGAGGGGATGCTCTTTGGGATGTCCTCCCAAGTGAGCAGATTCTGCTGGCTTCATTTGTTTGATACAGTTACTGAGAACAGCCAGATATGTGATCTCCAAATTTGCCTTTTAACTGTACTTCAAGGATCATCACCTGAATTCTACAGATCCCACTTTAAGAAATCTGGAGTGGTAAGAACCCTCCATCCCAGAGCTTCAGAGTAGATTGGGTAAATCCACTTGTAACACCAGTGAACTCCTGTAAAACCCTCAATTGAAAACATTGGCTAGGGCTTACTTGGAAGCTTAAAATAGTACAGCATTAAGGGGTCAATTCTAGGAATGAAATCTAGGCTCTGGCATACTAATAACAACTAGTTGTCATGGTGACCAGAATTGTGATCCAAGTGCCTCACATAAAGAGTAAATTTTATTAAAAATTACTATTATGACATCAATAGGAAATGTACTAGCTTCATAAATTGCCATGACTCGTGGTCAAGTTCACTCAATAGAAGCAGAAATAAAGAAGAAAGAAAATACCCTTGAATCCACCAGATTACAGAGCCTGAATTTCTCTAAAATTCTTTATGAATACAATGAGATGCCTGAATGGCACGACTGTGACTTTAATCATTCATTTGCCTCCTTTCAATATGGCACCAGTAACTTTGATTAGAATATTTAAATTCTGAGAGTTATTGTAATTTGAAAAAACATATTAAGGAAGGCTGGCAGTAACAAAGAGATGGGTAAAATTCATTACTAGGACATGGGACATTTCCTGATGATTATTCTGTCTCCTTTTCTTTTATTAGAATGAAAACTTTCTTCCCACTTGAAAATCTTTAAATCACATTCATGACACGTTAGTATTCTTGGACTATCCTTCTCTTCTGTATAAGGTCCAATGATAATAAATCAAAAGTATCAAATAGAGTCATCCTCCCAGACAATAATTTCCTGGATAACTAACCCTGTATATCTTAAGATGTCTTAGAATATGTAAGAATTTCTTCCTTCTCTATTCAGACCTGCTTCAACAGAAGTATAGGAAAGTCTTTCATACCACGGGTGATTAAGAAACCCTTGGAATGTGAAGGAAAGATTTAAATAATACAATCTGTGCAATGCTGGAACGTTGTCAGATAACTCACCAATCACTCACATTTGTATTCTCTTTTCTGTGTCTTTGAGACCCAGTAACAGTCACAAGAGCAAGTTATCAATTTTTAAAAAATAGTCTGAAACAAAGTTTATATCAGAATCTTTATGGATGCACTATCTTATGTATATATAAGAGAATGTATTTATATTATTCTTTGGAATGATTTGCACAGTTTTCTTCTTGTCACCAATATACCATTACAATTAAAAGAGAAATTACACATCACAGGTACTATCAATGAAGTCCAAGACTCAAGTCACATAATTGCAACCCAAGGAAATGAATTCACCATAAAGTTTTCTGAATGCCTTAATTGTACTGTTTCCAAAAAGACAGCCAACATTGGTTGAGTAATTATGATGCTAGACATCAGAATTGCTAAAGGAGATATGACAAGCACTGGTCCCACACAATTCTGCTTGTGGCATCATTGTGGGTTAATGTCTATGAGAGCTACCCTTCAGTAGATTACTGACTTCAGAAATCCTGCTTTACAAAGGTGGCTCTCTGACAGTCTCCTATAAGCCCTTGCAATGGGGTTTTTGTAAAGAATACAACAGCTTGTGCCATGACACAAATGCATGTGTATTCTTCATAAGCTAGAAGAGTAAGGCAGAAGATGAGATCAGCATGGATAAGAGTCTCCAATATACAATTTGAAAAGAAGTCTGTCCATTTTTAGGTTAGTGAGATAGATCATTCATAAAAGTGCTTGCTTCATAAGAATAATTTCCTGAGTTCTGTACCTCATTAAAACCTGGGCTCCTCAATCCATTTAGTAATCCCAGTACTGAGGAGGCAAGTTCAGGAGGCTCTCTGAGGCATATGGACCAAATATTCTGGACAAGTTAGTAAGCTCCAAGATCAGTGGATATATTCTTTCAAAAATTAATGTGGAGAGTGATTAAGGAAGCAAGCCAATATCAATATGGCCTTTACACACTTGTGCACACATGTGCACATGTATAAACATGCACACATGACCACCCATATACACACACATGGTGATACTTACATGGCACATTGAAATGAAATGTTCCCTACTGTAGGAGGCATATATGGTCCCCCAAAATGACTTCCAAATTCTCCAAGGGAAAGTTCCAAGCCAGAGATGGCCAGGACCCTCAGAAAAACAAGACTTCTCACGTGGATACTTGCAGCTGCCTGTGCAAGTTGTAGAAGTAAAACAAACACAGAGTAGAAGGGAAGATGGGATTGGGTGGGCTGTGTGCTCAGATAGTGACATATCATTCCCCCAGGGGGCTCAATGTCTATATAATATACAGATATAACAAGAATAGGCCCAACTAATCTTTATAGGTGATCTCTGCAGGGGTCTTGTGATCATTCCTTGTTCTGGAATGAGGACCCTGCAGTTAGATCCTTTTTCATGTGTCACTCTTTTATTAAAAGCCAGATGTTGCACAAACATTTCACTTTAGAACGTTCCGTTCCCAGTCTCCTGTGTATAGGAGGCCATGCCATTCCCTTAGCCTTGAGGCCTTTTAGATATGGCATTGCTCACATCCAGAATGCACAGTCACACTTGGGTACATTCATTCCATACATCAATTCTCAGAGCAGGTTCTGATTGACCCACTAAATGAGCTTTCGGAACTGCTCTATGCTTCTGTTTCTGTCAAGTGGAGAGGAAATAACCCATTTACGATGATTGACAACATGACAGAAATGAGCAAAAATCTCTCTTCGAATGTGTCTGCATTTGTGCACATGCATGCCCATGTTCCTGTGCATGTGTGTGCGTGTGAGTGCGTGTGTGTGTATCCCCATGAGCATAAAGCTCACCAACAGATAGCCATCATATTATGATTTTTAGGAGCAATTAAAGAAAGGGTAAGAAATGTCTATAGGCATAATTATCATAAAATGAACTCACATAAAGAGCTGTTAAATCTCCTTAGCTCTCCAGGAGATAGCTTCATTATCCTTCTTTCAGAGATCAGGAAATGACAGAACAGAGAAGTCTAATCATTACAGAAAGTTGCACAGCTTACAAATGACAGAGAATGAAATATATTTGATTGCTTATTTTATAACTGTCTGGCCTGAAAGATCTTCTAGGTCACAACATAAACATGTTCTCTTCTTCAAAAGATGAAAAATAATAGTGTATTTTCAGCTCCACTTTAGAGGAGTCATTCATTTCTAAATCTATCAGACACTTCTTTATGTCCATGAAGATTTTTTGGCTGGTGATTTAAGTTTCTCCTCCCTTTAACTTCTCCTGCACTCATTTCACTTAAAGCACACATAATACGTTCTTTGGCCAACATTTTCACATTGAGACAGAAAGTCAATTTTCCCTTTTGACTTCGCAGAGCTACCCTTTGTAGCTAGTCTTTCACTAATTTTTTAAAGTGACATCATGCTTTGGTTGATGTATGACTGCTGGAATCGTACTCAGTATCACAGGGTAACTTATTGTGTCTGGTTTACATTACTTTCAGTCATTCCTCCCCTCAAGTAGCTTTAGATATAGATGAGAACAGCACTCTTGCAATGTTAGGTCAGTATCAGAGATTTTTCTCTGTTATTGTTCATCTGTCTGTCTTCAATACTCTTCACCTATCCCAGCCTAACTGAAGGGATGTTTCCATGGAAACTCTAGAATGTAACCTCTGTATGAGAAAGTCACTTTAATAGGAAGTGATGATCAAAATCTAGTAAATAATGGGGGAAAGCAAATTGCAAAAGAACAATGCTTTCAAAGGAGGACCTTTGCTCACTAGTATCTCAAAATGTGGACAGCTGATCAAACAGGGTTGGGGAATGTTGACTTATACAGAGTAGAAGTTACACATAGAGACGTGAAGAGCCTAGAGATACCCTTATACTCTGTTTCTCTGAGGAAAGAAAAAGAGGCAAACTTTCCCTGACACAGGTGAGCACAATATCCTTGAAGAGAGAAGAGAAACAAGAAATATTAGTCAAAATATCTATCACTGAGTTCCATGAAATTGGATTGAGGTGAGAGAACAAGCCAAAAAGTTTGGCTTTTGTGTATCTACATGAATCAGAAACTTATTGTCATGAGTGTACTACATACTATTTCATCACATAAAGATACATGAGTGTCAGGGAACAACATTCACATGCAAGACATGATTTTGCTTAGCAAAATTGAGATCTTGGCATGGCACTGTTGTTTTTCTTGGAGCAAACATAATAAACGTAAAACATTTGGCCTTGTGACATCATTAATTTTTCTACTTTGCACAAATAATTGCTATAAATTAAATTGACATCTGGGGAAAAAATGGTTATCGGTTCAATGTTAAATTATATTACATCTTTTTTTCAGAAAGGCTGAAGTCTAAATTAATTTTCCAATCACCAAATGAAAACCAGTTATTGTTTTCTGAAAATAAACTAAATAGACTTTCATGATAGAAAACTTTTTGAATTATAAGCCTCAGCACATACACATTAAAAGAAGTATAAAATTAGCTCACTGCCTACTGGGTTTAAGGCTTTTCCCTGGATCCTTAACTTTGGCTAACTCTCCCATGTTCATTTAAACTACAACTTTAAAAACACAAAAAGAGTTCAAATGCCACTATCCAACATGAGTACACAATGTTGCTCTCAGAAGACATGAAATTAAGTGAAAATTGCAGTTAAAAAAGGAGATTCCTTACTATAGTCAAAGGGGCCAGAGAAGTCTCCAAAACAACACAGGCTACTGTAATTACCCTTAGTTACCTACCATAACTACATGGGACAATCCTATTGCTGAAGAACTCTAGCTTCCAGACATATGAAAAACAGTCAAGGCAACCAGGAAACTTCTGGATTGGTTTCATATTGTCAAAAGGAGCTATGCAGCCTGGTAGGAAAGAAAAGGCATCTGGGATCATCCCCAGAGCTAGATGCTACATATTTATCTGCCAGGTAAGATGCTCAAACTGATACAATGATAACATGACTGCTATAGGGAAACTTCTGATGGGAACTAAGGCTTTCTCAGAAGGAGGGAATTTTATTCTTCCTACTATAATCCTTGTTAAAACAAACAAACAAACAAAAAAAAAACTATAGGTAAGGAGGTCATAGACCATAGGTTAAAAACAAGCCACTGTTATTTTGTTAAATGATCATGTTGTCAAACTGCCTTCTAAACATGTGTTTATATGTATAGACCAGGGCTGCTCTCAACCTTGGTCAGAGACTCTTCTTTTTGCAATGTGAAGCAGTCAACGCAGACATATACCTGGTCAAGGTGCATAGAACAAGAGACTGCATACTCAGCCTAAACAGAACATCTGTATTACGCTACCATCAATAGCACCAAGATTTAGGGAACAATGTCGGAAAGATGAGACAATGATGAGCTATGGTGTAATGTCTTCTAGTCAGGATGTGGCTATAGAAATCAGTAACTTACTGCAGTCATGGCTGTGACCACAGCAAAAGACCAGACCACTCAGAATCCCAGCATAAATAGGAAAGAAGATCTCCCTGCTCCATAAACTATTAGCTATTGATAGTTCCTGGGGGGAGGAAAAAAATCATTCTTTTCTGAGGACGTGGCTATCTCCTGCACCTGTGGATGGCCCACATTCCCGTATATATAGGTACCCCCGACTAGACTTTATAGGTTATCAAAAATAAATGAAACTGAGATGGGGGTCATGTTCAGAAATATGGATGGTAGTTGAAAAGAATATTATGGGGGAGAATGATATATTTCATGATATTAGCAAATAAAATTCTCAAAGATAAAGAAAAAAAATAAACAGGTAGAATTAGCTTGTTATTTAAAGACATGGAAGAAATGTCCAGATGAAAGACATCTTACTTTTCTGGGAGAACGATACAGATGCTGATGAGGAAAAGAATATGGGAAAATTGCTTTTCGGCTGTCTTGCAATGTCTTGGCACTTGAACACTGGTGTATGCATTTTTTAAAAAGTATTTTGTCAAAGAAATCACATTTTGCACTTAATACTCATTAATATATAGAAGTCCAACATTTACTTTAATCTGAGGGTGCTATCATCCTGGTAAGTGGCTAACACTGACATGCAAGGCCTCTTTCATGTTGGATTTCTAACTTTTCAACCAACATGTATTTAATTAGTTAATTTGTGCATTCACATACACATGTATGTGTGCCACAGTGCACATTTGAAAAGCAGAGACTAATACACAACGGTAAATCTTTACATTACATGCATTCCCAAGGACTAAACTTGTGTTGCCATGTGCTTAGAGGCAAGCTACTTTACCTTCTGAGCCATCTTGACATCCCATAATGTTTGTCTGTTTGTTTGTTTGTTTAATGAAACATCTACCCTGTATTTAACTGAGAAAATTAATGAGTTTAAAATAAACCTACAGAGGCATTCTGTGTGTATAACCAAGAAAATTTTCAAACTGGAATTGGTCAGAAAGGAGTTTTGCTCCTTTGACTTGAAAAATATAATTTACTTCCTTTTTCCCTGTGGCATATATTATCTGTGTAACTTAGACAATTAATCTCTTACAACTAGTCCATGAACCATTGATGGAAACCCTATACTTTTCTTATTCCCTGTAGCCATTTTACACCGTAGCTCTATGATGAAAAGAGGAGTGGAGAAGGAAATTAAAAGAAACAACTAGGGGTAGTCTTACCCTGGGATTTCACAAACCAAAGTGTTTTAAAAACCATCTTGAACTCTGGTGATGTTCCTTTCCCATTTGTAGGGTGTTTTTATTTAATTATACAAAGAATAATCTGAGAAGTGAGCAGTGGTTTCAATTTGTCTGATAGAGAAAACTGGAGAATTACCCTTCAGAATACTTAATTAAACATTTCTATCAATTACACTGAATAAATATGCAGTCACAACTATTGCTGGTTCGTTTGGCATTTAAAGAGATGGCGTATATTAAACCCACAGTTTGCCTGTGCACTGCATTAGACTCGGTTAGCAAACAGAGCAATTGTTTCTCCTAAGCAAATTGTTCCTTTTAATTAAAGCATTTGCTCTTCTCTTAGCACTTTACAATGTGTGATACAAGATAAACATAAAATACTTCCTGTATATTTTCCCTCAGCTTTCTCCAACCTGACAAAAAATCTGACAAAAGGGTCCTTGGATTTATAGCACAAGTCATATACCTTTGCTGCTATCAGCATCTTCACTGACTTCCCTTGAACAGCTCCAAACTGGGCTCCTGGGCTCGATTTCTACATTCTTCAGTACCCCAGTATATCTTTTAGTTCACAGAGATTAACTGAGGCTCTTCTACTCCCTTCTATTCCCTTAAAATAAGCAAAACATCTTACTGTTGCACACGGGCCGTTCACCACCTGCTTACTGCTTGGAACCAATGCTCACTACCGCAGCTATGCCAACCCACTCTTTCCTCGGTCTTAAAGTTCCCTGAATGCATTACTTTTTAATCCTCCCCTCCAGAGCTAACTAAAGCTTTGCTCTCAGCACTGAGAATCTATCTTCAACATTGTGGTGTATGAGCTCTTCGAGGCTGTCTCTTACCTACTGGCCTGCCTCTGAAAGACCAGGCATGTTCATCAGATCTCTGTTACTTTCATAGAGTACTGGACATGAACGATTTAATAATGAGAACGATCTGTTTTGGTTCACAATTTCAGAGAATCATTCATACTCCATTGGGTGTTCCTGCAGCAAGGCCCCACACCAGGGTAGGAATGCATGGACAAGCCCCGTGTGCCTTTTTGGTAGCATTGAAGCAAAGAATAAGGATTCATTGTCTACTACCATTTGTCCTTAATGAACTCTGTTAATTACAATCAAGACACATAACTGAGAAGGAATAAATTGAAATTCTAACAAATGGATGGTCAGATAGATGAACTTCTGCACAAAGGTTCAGTTCACTAACAAAATGAATAAATGAAATTAAGAAAGTTCAGCTCATTTATACTTCTTGCTTTCCTTTCTCTCTTCCTTTCTATTACTTGCCCTCTTTCAGTCATTTCAATAGTTAACCTTTTTAAAGTGTGCATCCACACAGAAACTATTTACACGTGTGTGGGTATGTATGCATGAATGTGTGTATGTAGAGGCCAGTGGACAATCTTGGGTGTCACCCTCAGGAACACCATCAATCTGCTTTGAGATGGGGCTTCTCATTGGCCTAGAGCTTTCAATTAGTGTAGACAAGATAACCAATAAGCCTCATGCATCTTCCTGCCTCCACTTCCCAAGCAATGGGATTACAAAATCATGTCATCACACCCATCATTTTTATGTGGATCCTGGGATTGAATTCAGTTCTTCATATTTATAAGGCAAGAACTTTACTGACTGTTCAATTCTACTAGCTGCATTAGCTAGTAATTTCTATCAAATAATATTTATTTTGAGGCAGTGTTCCCAAGAGTCACACCAGTCAGAATGGCTAAGATCAAAAACTCAGGTGACAGTAGATGCTGGCGAGGATGTGGAGAAAGAGAAACACTCCTCCATTGCTGGTGGGATTGCAAGCTGGTACAACCACTCTGGAAATCAGCCTGACAGTTCCTCAGAAAATTGACATAGTACTTACTACTGGAGAATCCAGCTATAACACTCTGGGCATATACCCAAAAGATGCTCCAACATATAACAAGGACACATGCTCCAGTATGTTCATAGCAGCCTTATTTATAATAGCCAGAATCTGGAAACAACACAGATGTCATTCGACAGAGGAATGGATACATAAAATGTGGTACATTTACACAATGGAGCACTACTCAGCTATTAAAAACAATGACTTCATAAAATTCTTAGGCAAATGGATAGCATTAGAAAATATTATCCTGAGTGAGGTAATCCAGTCACAAAAGAACACACATGGTATTCACTCACTGATAAGTGGATATTAGCCCAGAAGCTCAGAATGCCCAAGATACAATTCATAGACCACATGAAGCTCAAGAAGAAAGAAGTCAAAAGTGTGGCTGTTTCATTTCTTTTTAGAAGGGGGAAGCCCCAGTATAGGGGAATGCCAGGGTCAGGAAGCAGGGATGGGTGGGTTGCGGACCAGAGGGAGGGGAAAAAGGATAGGGAATTTTCAGAGGGGAAACTAGGAAAGGGGATAGCATACAAAATATTCAAGGGAGGAAATATGGAGACAAAGGATGGAGCAGAGACTGAAGTAAGGCCATCCAGAGACTGTCCCACCTGCAGATTCATCCCACATGCAGACGCCAAACCCAGACACTATTGTGGATGCCAACAAGTGCTTGCTGAAAGGGGCCTGATAAAGCTGTCTCCTGGAAGACTCTATCTGATCTTGGCCAATACAGAGGCAGATGCACACAATTAACCATTGGATTAAACATGGGGTGACCAATGGAAGAATTAGAGAAAGGACTGAAGATGAAGGGGTTTGCAACCCATAGGATATCAACCAACCTGACACTCCAGAGCTCCCAGGGACTAAACCATCAACCAAAGAGTACACATGGAGGGACCCATGGCTCCAGCTGCATATGTAGCAGAGGATGGCCTTGTCAAGTATCAATGTGAGGAGAGGCCCTGGCTCTGAGGAAGGCTTAATGCCCCAGTGTAGGGGAATGCCAGGGAAGGGAGGTGGGAGTGGATGGGTGGGTGGAGGAGCACCCTCATAGAAGGAGGGAGAAGGAGGATGAAATAGGGGGTTTCCAGAGGAGAAACTTGGAAAGGGGATAACATTTGAAATGTAAGTAAATAAAATAGCCAATAAAAATAACATTATATGTAGTGTGTATATATAAATATTATATTTAACATATATAAAATATCATATGTATATATCACATATATCATACTAGACAATTATTGTGCACACTGAAGCTCAGGGAACATCTCAGAAGAGGGAACATAAAGAATGTAAGAGCTGGAAGATGGGAAAGAGTGCTATGAAAGGTTTTCTTCTGGGCATGTCATGGCTGTTGTACCCGTGAGTTCATAATACCAGTAGCTACCTTCAAAAGACTTTACAAGACTGGGTCTATCAATAGTTCATTTGTGAGCGTCTAAGGTCCCACTCCTTTTTCAGAAGCTATAGGTGTTATCAGCGGCTAAGAGTCATATTTCTCAACCATATAGCCAAGGATAAATTGAGTTCTCTCAGGTAAGTATTCCCCAGCCCAGGCTGATGCAGGCAACTGTGATTTAATGCAGTAGACAACAGCAAGCAAAAGAGATGAAAAGGAAGAGATTCGGCTGCAAGGAGATGAGTTAATTGAAGGTAACAAATGAAACTTTTATTAAAGACTACTATATATTTGTAAAAAACTCTGAAAGAATAATTTTAATCTATAAACCATACTTATCATAAAAAAGAAATGACTGTTCAGTGGCACATCTCTACCAAGAACACGCTTCTCTTCCTGCCTCCTCCATTCTACTCACCTCTTTATTCCAATTACAAAATCTTGCCTCTGTGCACGAGGGAGACAGAGCTTTGCTTCAAAACCCCATAATTCTTCACCTGTAGAATTGAGTTATAGGAAATAAACTCAGAGAGCTTTGTCTGCCCTTGGAGATGACTTAATAAACGATCCTAGACTGATATTTTAATGAGAAGACTGCTGGGAGAGAGTCTCAGAAGAGGATAAGTAAATCCTCTTGCAAGAAATATTAACACAAATGACACCAAATGTGTCTGTGATTTGTAAGTGTAGATGGGAAATCCTTTGATACTTCTCACATTGAGTGGGACGGTGGGCAGGTATTCACTCTTTGAAACAGTAGGGTTAACAAAAGCTTCAACACATTGTATACAGAAGGCCTGATCCTAGGGGACGTCTTGGGGTGTGATTTTAAAGCTTATGAAGCTTCTGCTTTTATGGAGAGGTATCAGGTCACTGTATGGTTCTCTACACATGTGCCAGTTGACAGTTGCAGCTGAGGCAGCCTTCCAGCCATTCTCCGAAGGTACCAGATCTGCCAGTGAAGTCAGCTTGAACACATAAGAAGCTGAATATGATGAAGTAACTATTCCTTCACATGAAAAAGTCATCAAGCCAGCTTGTCCCTAAATTTCCTTTTAATTACTTTTTAGGTTAGCCCACAAAATAAAGGGTTTCATTATGGCATTTTCAAAACATATGCTATTATATATAATGGCATCTTCTTCATCATTATTTTGCACTACCTGCTCCCGCACAACCTTCATGCTTGGCCACTGAATCCCAAACAATGAGAGAGTGGAGAAGAATGTGTTAGAAAGGGAGATATCAAAAGATTACAAAAGTAACTAAAATAAAATATGACTTCCCGATAAAGAGAAATTCCAAAAGCAAATTTATATAAATATAAGAATGGAAAAAGTATTTTAAAATCTATGAGCTTTTAAAAAATAAGATATTAGTCAAAATATCCATAAAAATAGAATCAACAATTAAAAGGAAAAAAAAAGAAGAGAGAGGAGGAAAAAGAGGAAGAAGAGAAGAAAAAGGAAGAAGAAGAGACAGGAGAAGAGGAGAAGAAGGAAGAAGAGGAACAAAAAGAAGAGGAAGGGAAAGAAAAGAAAAGGAAAGGAAAGAAAGAAAAGAAGAGAAAAGAAAAGAAAAAAGAAATGGAAAAAAGAAAAGAGAAGGGCCAGTGATGTAATGAAATTGTGAACAATCCAGGCATTATGATGCTCACCTTTAAACTGAGGCAGAGGCAGGTAGATCTCTCAGTTCAAGGACAGCCTAGTCTACAAGGAGAGTTTCAGGACATCCAGTGCTATTACACAAAGTAATCAAGTCTCAAAAATTAAACAAACATGCAGCTTGATCTTCTGGCTTAGAATTAAAAAAGAAAACATTAAAAGCTCTTTAAAAAACATAAGTGAAAATACTACTAGCAAATTCAGAAGAAATGGAGTGAAATAAAATAAGCAACAGAAAAAGAGAAAAAATAAATAACAACAACAAAAAACAAATAACAACAAAAGGATGAAGCATTCAAGGAGCTTACTTCTCAGTTCTTGAATATTGAAAGCTGCCAATTATTTCCATGGAGGCAGAAGCAGAACCCAAGGAACTCATGGATTCCCATATCTATTATGACCTATGCTCATGTTGAGGCTACACTAATCAGTGTCCAGTGTCTGCCAGATACATCTTTATTTAATGTCTTCTTTTCTTTGCATACATAGATTTGTAGCCTGTGGACTAAAAGTGTCTCCAAATCCTCCCAAGACTGAATATATGATATATTATGACACATGGCTAATGTTCTAGATGATTAGTGTTTCATGGGTATGTTACAAGCAGGAGAGAGTAACAACAGCACTGTCTTCATAATTTCTGTAGTTGCTAAATATTGTTCACCTGATAGACGCATGAGCCATGGACACCGAGTGTTCTACTGGAGCATCAGTGTTCTCAAGCTGTTCTTCCATCCCTGCTTCTGTGGAGCCACAGGTGGAGCTCTGCTTGCTTGCCTTGGGTGACTTCTCTTTTTATTCCTCAGCTTTGCCTTATCACTTTTCTGCTCTTCTATTACTGCACCTGTGACTCTCTAAAGTCATCTTCCTTCTCTTGGAATAGAGTCTATGCATTCTCATAGTGTCTGGGCCATCGTGGAGCAACTTCTGGTGCATCATCTTTCCTGGAAACTGAGTTAAGATCCTCTCTTGCTGCTGCTTGTTAACTGCCTACCACTATTACATCTATGGCAACCTTGCACAACTGAGAGTCACTAGGTGACCATGGGCATGCTGAGATGCTGGCAGCAGTGAATATGTGACTCTCCAGTTTGGAAGACACAAAAGAACTCAGATGATATGCACTCACTGGTAAGTGGATATTAGCCCAAAAACTAAGAATACCCAAGATACAATTTGTAAAACACATGAAACTCAAGAAGAAGGAAGACCAAAGTGTGGATACTGTGTTCCTCCTTAGAATGGGAACAAAATACTCATGGAGGGAGTTACAGAGACAAAGTTAGGAGCTAAGACGGGAAGAAGGACCATACAGAGACCGCCCCACCCAGGGATCCATCCCATAAACAGCTACCAAATCCAGACACTATTGCATATGCCAGCAAGATTTTGCTGACAGGACCCAAATATAGCTGTCTCTAGTGAGGCCATGCCAGTCCCTGGCAAATACAGAAGTGGATGCTCACAGTCATCTATTGGATGGAACACAGGGACCCTAATGGAGAAGCTAGAGAAGGTACCCAAGGACTTGAAGGTGTCTGCAACCCTACAGGAGGAACAACAATATGAACTAACCAGTACCACCAGAGCTCATGTCTCTAGCTGCATATGTAGCAGAAGATAGCCTAGTTGGTCTTCATTGGGAAGAGAGGCCCTTAGTCTTGTGAAGATTATATGCCCCAGTACAAGGGAACACCAGGGCCAGGAAGCAGGAGTGGGTGGGTTGGGGAGCAGAGCAGGGGAATGGTATAGGGGACTTTCAGGATAGCATTTGAAATGCAAATAAAGAAAATATCTAATAAAAGAAAATGAAAAAAAAAAAAGACAAGCACCAGAGATAGCCTAATCATGGGCTAGACAATGATTGACACTCTACCCTGCCATTCCTAAATTTATTCAGAAAAACATGATACACAATCACATGTCTACTGCTTTTCATTCATGAGTCTTGAGGTCATTTTTTTTTAATGTAGCCATACTAAAAGAAGAAACATTTATTTCTCAGTCAAGATAAAGTCAGAAGACAAGGAAACTAATTACAAAGCAGTTCAGGCAATGATCTTATCAATAAAAGGAGATTTTTATTGTATGACTTGCTGATGGCTACTGGGATCACTTCTCTTAATGGCACAATTGCCTTTTCTTTTAGGTCTAATCCAGAAGAATTTTCTGCTGTGCTTAGTTTATAAGTTGTAACAGGTACATGTCATCATTTCCATAGGATTCCAGTTGGACTCACCCAAAGTACTTGGTAAATAAAGAATCACGCACCATGTTCCTTCCATGATAAAACTTTCCCTGAAAAAAAATATACATGAGGGGTGTGTGTGCGTGTGTTTGTGTGTGTGTAAAAATAAATTAACATAATTGACGTTGGACTTAAATTCTGTTCAAACATAAGAAATGTAACTCATATAGAAAACAGGATATCTGGATATGTAAAAAAAAATGTAGAAACTGAACTAAAATGCACCATTTCTTTGTAATTCTGGGCAGCTTTGCTTTGTACAAAGCCTCTTTTAGAGAGCAAATAAAAATCTAGGTACTATTTTATTCAGAGTCTAAAATATGGTTCTGTATAGTCAGTCATCCATTTGGCATTTTTCTAAGCAGCACAACTGAAAGCCTAATAATCCCATAAAGCAGACAAGAAATGTTTTTAACCAATACCTGTGCAGAAAATCACTGATAAACTTAAAGCTAAATAAATAAATAATGTTTCTAGAAAAAAATATAAGAAAATATCTTTGTACTTTTAAAATGTGCTTCAGTGGGAACAAAAAAGTGATACCCAAGAAAAGGGGTAAAAATGGAACAGAATTGAAGACCCAGAGATGAACCCACACACCTATGGTCACTTGATCTTTGACAAGGAAGCTAAAACTATCCAGTGGAAAAAAGACAGCATTTTCAACAAATGGTGCGGGCGTTTATCATGTAGAAGAATGCAAATCGATCCATTTCTATCTCCTTGTACTAAGGTCAAATCTAAGTGGATTAAGGAACTCCACATAAAACCAGAGACACTGAAACTTATTGAGGAGAAAGTAGGGAAAAGCCTTGAAGATATGGGTACAGGGGAAAAATTCCTGAATAGAACAGCAATGGCTTGTGCTGTAAGATCAAGAATCGATAAATGGGACCTCATAAAATTGCAAAGCTTCTGCAAAGCAAAAGACACCATCAATAAGACAAAAAGGCCACCAACAGATTGGGAAAGGATCTTTACCTATCCCAAATCAGATAGGGGACTAATATCCAATATATATAAAGAACTCAAGAAGGTGGACTCCAGAAAATCAAATAACCCCATTAAAAAATGGGGCTCAAAGCTGAACAAAGAATTCTCACCTGAGGAATATCGAATGGCAGAGAAACACCTGAAAAAAATGTTCAACATTCTTAATCATCAGGGAAATGCAAATCAAAACAACACTGAGATTCCACTTCACTCCAGTCAGAATGGCTAAGATCAAAACCTCAGGTGACAGCAGATGTTGGCGAGGATGTGGAGAAAGGGGAACACTCCTCCATTGTTGGTGGGATTGCAAGCTTGTACAACCACTCTGGAAATCAGTCTGGCGGTTCCTCAGAAAATTGGACATAGTACTACCGGAGGATCCCGCAATACCTCTCCTGGGCATATATCCAGAAGATGTCCCAACCGGTAAGAAGAACACATGCTCCACTATGTTCATAGCAGCCTTGTTTATAATAGCTAGAAGCTGGAAAGAACCCAGATGCCCCTCAACAGAGGAATGGATACAGAAAATGTGGTACATTTACACAATGGAATACTACTCAGCTATTAAAAAAAATGAATTTATGAAATTCCTAGGCAAATGGATGGACCTGGAGGGTATCATCCTGAGTGAAGTAACCCAATCACAAAGGAACTCGCACAATATGTACTCACTGATAAGTGGATAATAGCCCCAAAACTTAGGATACCCAAGATATAAGATACAACTTGCCAAACACATGAAATTCAAGAAGAATGAAGACCAAAATGTGGACACTTTACCCTTTCTTAGAAATGGGAACAAAACACCCATTGAAGGAGTTACAGAGACAAAATTTGGAGCTGTGATGAAAGGATGGACCATCTAGTGACTGCCATATGCAGGGATCCATCCCATAATCAGCTTCCAAATGCTGACACCATTGCATACACTAGCAAGATTTCGCTGAAAGGACCCAGTTATAGCTCTCTCTTGTGAGACTATGCCGGGGCCTAGCAAACACAGAAGTGGATGATCACAGTCAGCTATTGGATGGGTCACACGGCCCCTAATGGAGGAGCTAGAGAAATTACCCAAGGAGCTATAGGGAACTGCAACCCTATAGGTGGAACAACAATATGAACTAACCAGTACCCGGGAGCTCTTGTCTTTAGCTGCATATGTATCAAAAGATGGCCTAGTCGGCCATCACTGCAAAGAGAGGCCCATTGGACTTGCAAACTTTATATGCCCCAGTACAGGGGAACGCCAGGGCCAAAAAGGGGGAGTGGGTGGGTAGGGGACTGGGGGGGTGGGTATGGGGGACCTTTGGGATAGCATTGAAAATGTAAATGAGGAAAATACCTAATTAAAAAAAAAGAATGAATAAAAAAAAAAAAGAAAAGGGGTAAAATTCTCCTCAACTAAATGAATAACTACAGACTGGGAAAAACTATTGACATGGGCACATGTACCTACCAAACCTTGTATACTGACAATAAGAAAGTCCTGTTACATGGAAATTAAAAACGCAGGTTCTCAAATTCTATGGGATAGAAATGGGATATGCTGATAGTCCATGGCAAATACCATGACCAGGCACAGCAAACACAAGAGTTTCTGTGGCGTAGGATTCCAGAGGGAGAAAGGCAAAGTGGCAGGCTGGAAGTGGAAATTGAGAGACCACATCTCAATGTAACACAAGAAACAGAAAGTGAGAGCAGGGAATGGGATACAGCTACAAGCTCTCTGAGCCATTTCCAGTGACATCCTTCCTTCAGCAAGACCCCACCTCCTAGATTGTGTAGCTTCCTGAAAAAGTCCCACCGACTGAAAAGAAATTAAAATCGTTGGTTCATGGGTGAAATAACATAGTTCATTCAATCCATCACAATTAGTGATTAAATATGAGGAAAAAAAATGAAGCCTCTAGACACTCTCCAAACCCGAGAGAGACAGAGAGAGAGAGAGAGAGAGAGAGAGAGAGAGAGAGAGAGAGAGAGAGAGAGAGAGAGAGCTAGGATGTTAGTAAGTTTTGGGGATGACTGATATTGTATTATTTGCTAGAATGTAAATACAATCCTTTTAGTAGACTGTTAACAGTTTTTGATAAACATAGATTTAACCTAAAACAATACTTCCTACCCTAAATGTTGCCTAGAGAGAAAATACATGTCTATTAAAAAACATTAAAAAATGTAGAAAGTAACATCATTCATTATAGTAAAATTTTGAAAACAACCTAAATATCACTGAATTAATAAGTCAGTGGGTAAGCAAGTTTGTGGTTTAGCCACACAATGAAAGGACCTACTTACTTGACAATAAAACATAAATTAAGCACTCATATACATATATTCTTTTCTATACAAATTTCACTTTGACAAAATGTGGAGAAATACACTAAAGTATGCAAATGTAATTACCTGACAGTCGTTTTCAGTAGTGAATAATAGATTTAATTGAGTTCCTCAAGGGAGGAGCTACAACAGATTAACTGTGGCTTATATATACAGTTGAAAATTTTTAGATTACACTGGAATTGCCTCATTTATTTTTATGAAAACTGGTTACAGTATATTAGTGTAACAAACCAGCTTGCAGTAGATCCCAATGTCTATACCTATCTAATTCAAAGTGTCATGGTTTTTATAGTAATGTCTTTGTTGTAAGTATTTATGTGTATACTTCTTTGTAATGATTGTCACTTACTTGAGTTGCTATAATAAAATATAGTACTAGTTACTAGGGGCTTAAACAGCAAATATTTTTTTCCCATGTTTCTAGAATCAGTGAAGTTCATGAAGTGCCATTTATGGAGGATGCTGTACTGGCTAGTTTTGTGTCAACTTGACACAGGCTGGAGTTAATCACAGAGAAAGTATCTTCAGTTGGGGAAATGCCTCCACGAGATCCAGCTGTAGGGCATTTTCTCAATTAGTGATCAAGGGGGAAAGGCCCCTTGTGGGTGGGACCATTCCTGGGCTGGTAGTCTTGGGTTCTGTAAGAGAGCAGGCTGAGCAAGCCAGCGGAGGCAAACCAATAAAAAACATCCCTCCATGGCCTCTGCATCAGTCCTGCTTCCTGACCTGCTTGAGTTCCAGTCCTGACTTCCTTCAGTGATGAACAGCAATGTGGAAATATAAGCTGAATAAACCCTTTCCTCCTCAACTTGCTTCTTGGTCATGCTGTTTTGTCCAGGAATAGAAACCCTGACTAAGACAGATGCTTAGCCTGGTTTGCAGACCATGGTTTTTCTCTTGAAAGGTCACCTGGAAATGGGAAGAGAGTGGAGATGACTCCCCTGTTTATAATAGTCCTAATTCTACCAAGGGCTCTGACACAAGCCGAATTATCTTATTTTTATGATCAAAATATCTCTCAACATCTCTATCTCTAAATAACATGATATAAAATTAGAAATGCAGCTGGATTTGGTGGTGCATGCCTTTAATCCCAGAATTTGGCAGGCATAGGCAAGTGGATCTATGTGGGTTCTAGGCAGACCTAGTCTACAGAGCAAATTCCAAGACAGTCAGGGCTATACAATGTAACCCTGTCTCAAACAAACAAACAAACAAACAAAAATAACCACACACACAAAAAGGAATGCAATAAAATTTAATTAAAATAATAATTTAATTTTTTTTTTAAGAAAAGCCTTGATACAACATTATAAGACAAGAAATCTACAATGGTGCCCTTGGGTTTCTTTTTATTGACCATCTATTGTTGTGCATGTAAGAGCAGTTTGTTTCCCCAATGAGATGCTCTTGGAGGAAACTTAATTTTTTATTTGCAAGTTGTCACCAGTTGGAGATATTTTCTGCCTTAGAGATGGGGGCATATGTCCACTTCTCCTTTCAACTCTAGGGTTTCATTTGGTCCATATCAGTGATAAAGCCACTGTGAATGCTGCCTATTGAGCCCATTGTTCTAGAAGGGCTTGTTTTCTTGGTGTCCTTCATCCCTCGGTTCTTACAATCTTTCTACTCCCTCTTCTTCAGGGTTTCAGGAGCCATGAATGGAGTGATTTGGTGGAGACATCCTGTTTACAGCTGAGTATTCAAAGGTAACTCATTCTCTACATAATGTCTAGCTGTGTGTCTCTCTATTCTCTTCTGCTGCAGGAAGAAGCTTTTCTGACTATCTTTGAGCAAGACACTGACTCTGAATATTATAGCAGAATGTCTTTGAGAGTCATTTTATTGTGCTCTTTTAGTAAAATAGAATTATTTGATTTTATCCAAGGTCCCTGGACTAATCTCAGGTTCATGGTCAACCAAGGAGGATCACGGATAAGTTCCATCTCACCGAGTAGACCTTAAGACAAATCTGTTGCTTGTCGTTTTACACTCTGCCTGCCCTTGCTGTGTGAAGTGGACTAACTACCAGCCCCAACCTGGCTTCTCTTGAATCCTTGGGTAAAAGGTACACTCACATATGTTCCTTTTCAACTAGCCTTCTTGGCACAGTTGCTGGGTACTACTATCTCCTACCTGGAGAAGCATGCCCTTATCAATTTCTTATCTCAGTCTCTCCTACCTTCCCTAACTTCAGTTGCAAAACTCTCCTGAACACCCACCTGTAGGAGTGGCATGTGAAGCCACTACATTTTCAGATCTCACATGGTTGCCCAGTTCTCCTCTCTCCAAAGCATAGCAAAATCGGTTCTCCTTCCTTGCATCTCCCTTCTTGCCTCCAGAGATTCAGAAGTCCTGCCTATACCTTCCCCCCAGCAATTAGCCCACAATTTTCTTTATTGACAGATCAAGAACCAATTGATCAATTTGGGTCATTTTATTTTATTTATATATTTTTCTTTCTTTTTTCCCTATGGAAAAATATGTTTTACATTATGTGTAAAATAAATACCCTATGGCTATATATATTGTGACTTCCAGTTTAATATTTTTGTGGGATTCCTAAATGTGCAAACAAGTGGGTCTCAACATCTATATCTGTGTTTTTTAATGTTTTCTTGGGCTCTTTTCCTTCTGTTTGGTTTTGTTTTGTCCTATTCTAGTATGTTAGTTTTATTTTATTTTAATATCATCCCTTAGAACCCTGTTTGTTTTCTAATGAGAGACAAAGAGGGAGTGAATCTAGATAATGGGGAAGTGAAGAGGAAACAGGAATAGAGGAAGAGAACTGCAATCAGGACCCATTATATGAGGAAAAATCTATTTTCCATAAAAGAAAAATTAGAAATGTAGCGTATGAATTTGAAGAATATGTTATAGGTCAATCTTTAGCTGTGTGTTTACAGGACATATAGGCAGAAGATTAACAGCAGAAAGACATTATCCTCTTCCCAAAATCACATTGTTGAAACTTATCTTGTTTTAAAAATGCATTAATTGCCAATAACCAAACAAACCGCAGAGTAGTAAAACTCAGTGTGCAAATCAAATAGTAAAATATGCTTAATTACATAATCAATAACATGGGTCGTAAATGGTCATCAGCTGCTTTTCTTACATTGTGCAAGTCCCCACAACTACACTTTGATTCCTGTAGCTCTTCTGCAGAGAAGGAGAGCTCTCCTTGACCTACCTCTCCTCTAAACATCCAGTAAATCACTTTGTCCCTGGGCTAGAGTAAGCAAACGTTCTGCAAAGATCGTGGTGGTTAATATTTTAGGGCTATAGGCTATCAGTCTCTATCAGAACTGAAAAATATATGGTAGTAGTATGAAGGTCACCCAACAATATATAAATAAATGATTATGGCCATGTTCCAAAAAGTTTTTATTTACAAAATCAAAGAGGGCAATAGAATGAGCATGCAGACAGCATTTTGTGCCCTAAGTAATATTAATAATCAAAGCAATGATAAAAATTTAAGAAATATTTGAGTAAAGTATAATACATACATAGGGATAGACATTTCAAGACAAAATTAACAAATTATATAGATTCTATAAATTAAATAATAATTTTGTAGATATGAAATACTTTAACAAGTGAAGTATTTTTTATGTTAACCTTATATCTATAGTAGACAGTATTAAGATTGGGATAGCATTGGAAATGTAAATGAAATAAATACCCAATTAAAAAAAAATAAAATAAAAAACATTTTAAAAAAAGAATGAAACAGTTCTTTGAACTTAATATCAAAATCTTTCTGTAACTCCCATTTTATGTAAAATTTTGTCTTTGGGATAATTTTCTAAAGAACTTTTTGTCTTCAAAGGCATAAAAAGGCCACAGCAAATAAAATTTTTGATTGGATGGTTTGGCTTGGGGAGCTCTGTCCCATCCATCCATCTACACACACACACACACACACACAAGATATTTCAGTCTAAAAGAAATATACATATATATTATACTTCTTTTATGTATTACATTCTAAGTGTAGTTTCCCCTCTCTCCCTCCCCATCTTCTTTCTCCCTCTGCCTTTCCTCTCCCTCAGATCCACAACCCCCCCTCCACCTTCCCTCAGAAATGAAAAGGCCTCCCAGGGACATCAACCAAACATAAAAAGCCACAATAAGACCATGTATTTACCAACATATCAAGGCTGGACAAGGCAACATAGTAGGAGGAAAAGGATGCCACAAGCAGGTGAAATTGTCAGAAAGAGTTCCAGATCCCATTGTTAGGGTTTCCACAAGAACACTAAGCTACTCCAACATAACATATGTGCAGAGGACCTAGGTCAGACCCCTATAGACTCTCTGATCCCTGGGATCCCCCATGAGACTCCAGTCAGTTGAGTCTCTGAGCTGTGTTCTTGCAGTGTCTCTAACCCTTCTGGCTCCTCCAGTCCTTCTTTCCTTTCCTCTGCTCCCTGAGGTTCACCTAGTGTTTGGCTGTGGAACTGTAAATCTTCTCCCATCAGTTGATGAAGCCCTCCCCTCCCGCCAAAGAAATCTTGTAGTGAGGAAAAGAATAACATTTGAACCAATTTTTTTGTTTTGTTTTGTTTGTTTGTTTGTTTGTTTGTTTGTAGACCGGGTTTCTTTGTGTAACCCTGGCTATCCTGGAACTTACTCTGTAGACCAGGCTGGCCTCGAACTCAGAAATCCACCTGCCTCTGCCTCCCAAGTACTGGGATTAAAGGCGTGTGCCACCACTGCCCGGCTTGAACCACCTTTTGAAATACAGATAATAATTTTGAAAAGATGATTTGCTCATAAAATTTCCAAGTAAGGACTATATGAGGGTTAAACTGATGAGTTAGTGATCTTATAACTTGTCACTCAAAATGAGGAATGTAGACAAGGGAAAGTGATGGTAATATAAAAAATACAGTTTTTGAAAGAGACATTTATTGGCCAACAATTTTTTTCATTAGATCTAAACAAAGTTAAAGTACTATTTCCAATAATGAACCTTAAAATAAAAACATACACAGACATTCGTTTAGCATATGCATTTTTATTGGCTATCCATACCTTTAAAAATAGAATAAGGATAATAGTCATTTTTGCAAAATGCATTTCTCCTATTATAAGTCATGTTGTAAATCATATGTTTCCTAGTGTGATATTATTGTGAATTTATTGATAAATTAAGAAAATTTCATGTTATAATCATATTTGCAATGTACAGTTACATTAGAATTTGGAAACATTTTTAATTAATTCCTCTTTAGATGACAATATCTTAATGAGAAATTATCTATGTATCTATTCCAATTTGAGTAAAACATAATTGGCTAAATATCCTCATTGTAATGTCTTCAAGCTGAATTTCATAAATAATTGATCCCAACATATTTATAAGTATATTCAAAATTCAGTTTTCATCATTAAGTAGCAGAAATACCCAATAATTCAAAATACATGGATGTTTTTGTCCTTGATATTAAGTAGCAACTACGTATCCCAGATCTTTTCATATTCTCTAAATTATCTCATGATTACTTATAGTACTGAACACATCACAAACATTACATAAATTGTCTGGAAGCAATCATGAGAAAGATGTCTATGCATATTAAAGACAGACCAAGAATTTTCTGCATACTTCTTCCTTGTGCTAGTGAATTTGTGCATGTAGACTCTATTCATTACTAACTTCCTTGTTTTGCCTTTTTTTAATTAGATATTTTCTTTATTTACATTTCAAATGCTACCCCAAAAGTTCTCTATACACTGCTGCTGCCCTGCTCCCCTACTCACCCACTCCCACTTCTTGGCCCTGGCGTTCCCGTGTGCTGGGGCATATAAAGTTTGCAAGACCAACGGGCCTCTATTCCCAATGATGGCCGACTAGGCCATCTTCTGCTACATATGCAGCTAGAGACATGAGCTCTAGGGGTACTGGTTAGTTCATATTGTTGTTCCTCCTGTAGGGTTGCAGACCCCTTCAGCTTCTTGGGTACTTTCTCTAGCTCCTCCATTGGGGGCCCTGTGTTCCATCCTATAGATGACTGTGAGCATCCACTTCTGTATTTGCCAGGCACTGGCATAGCCTCACTTGAGACAGCTATATCAGGGTCCTTTCTGCAAAACCTTGCTGGCATATGCAATAGTGTCTAGGTTTGGTGGCTGATTATGGGATGGATCCCCAGGTGGTATAGTCTCTGGATGGTCCATTCTTTCATTTCTTATAGCCATTTTACAAAATAAAAATCTCCCAAATGCTTCCCTTTTTTTTCATATTTTCCTTTATTCTTCACTACATTTGAATGTGAAACACCAAAGAACTGATCCATCTCAGTCTCCTGGTATAAAATCCAGATCTATTTGGCTGGAAAGAGGAAACTGTGCAAAAAGATTCGCACTTAAATTGAACATATCGTTTGATTTAATGTTCAATTTGTTCTTATCTCCATTTGATTTTATAAGAGTATAATAAAATGACTTCTGTTCATAAATATGGTTTGAGTCATTTCAATGTGGTTTTAGTTTCATGTTTTTAGTATTAGAACTGATTTTGTTGGTACTCAATTTATAAATAGATTAAAGATTTGCTACTGATTTTAAATAATGTGTGATAATTTTAGATGACTCGCTCTCTAAATGGCTCAATATCATAGCCAGGTATTTAGATTTATTTCTAAATTCTTTTAAGCACAACAAATTTCATATTTCATTAATGGTGAGCATCCACAGTGAAAGTATCTCTTCCAGCTAAAGTGATTTTTGAAGACCTCTCTAAACAAATAAAATAAAAGATTTCCACACAAAATCCTTGTATCCCGTGACTCTATACTGGGAAAATATTTTTTTTTCCATTTTTTATTAGGTATTTAACTCATTTACATTTCCAATGCTATACCAAAAGTCCCCCATATCCACCCACCCCCACTCCCCTGCCCACCCACTCCCCCTTTTTGGCCCTGGTATTCCCCTGTACTGGGGCATATAAAGTTTGCAAGTCCAATGGGCCTCTCTTTCCAGTGATGGCCGACTAGGCCATCTTTTGATATATATGCAGCTAGAGTCAAGAGCTCCGGGGTACTGGTTAGCTCATAATGTTGTTCCACCTATAGGGTTGCAGATCCCTTTAGCTCCTTGGCTACTTTCTCTAGCTCCTCCATTGGGAGCCCTATGATCCATCCATTAGCTGACTGTGAGCATCCACTTCTGTGTTTGCTGGGCCCCGGCATAGTCTCACAAGAGACAGCTACATCTGCGTCCTTTCAATAAAATCTTGCTAGTGTATGCAATGGTGTCAGCGTTTGGATGCTGATTATGGGGTGGATCCCTGGATATGGCAGTCTCTACATGGTCCATCCTTTCATCTCAGCTCCAAACTCCGTCTCTGTAACTCCTTCCATGGGTGTTTTGTTCCCAAATCTAAGGAGGGGCATAGTGTCCACACTTCAGTCTTCATTCTCCTTGAGTTTCATGTGTTTAACAAATTATATCTTATATCTTGGGTATCCTAGGTTTGGGGCTAATATCCACTTATCAGTGAATACATATTGTGTGAGTTTCTTTGTGAATGTGTTACCTCACTCAGGATGATGCCCTCCAGGTCCATCCATTTGGCTAGGAATTTCATAAATTCATTCTTTTTAATAGCTGAGTAGTACTCCATTGTGTAGATGTACCACATTTTCTGTATCCATTCCTCTGTTGAGGGGCATCTAGGTTCTTTCCAGCTTCTGGCTATTATAAATAAGGCTGCTATGAACATAGTGGTGCATGTGTCCTTCTTACCTGTTGGGGCATCTTCTGGATATATGCCCAGGAGAGGTATTGCTGGATCCTCCGGTAGTACTATGTCCAGTTTTCTGAGGAACCGCCAGACTGATTTCCAGAGTGGTTGTACAAGCCTGCACTCCCACCAACAATGGAGGAGTGTTCCTCTTTCTCCACATCCTCGCCAGCATCTGCTGTCACCTGAATTTTTGATCTTAGCCATTCTGACTGGTGTGAGGTGGAATCTCAGGGTTGTTTTGATTTGCATTTCCCTGATGATTAAGGATGTTGAACATTTTTTCAAGTGCTTCTCTGCCATTCGGTATTCCTCAGGTGAGAATTCTTTGTTCAGTTCTGAGCCCCATTTTTTAATGGGGTTATTTGATTTTCTGAAGTCCACCTTCTTGAGTTCTTTATATATGTTGGATATTAGTCCCCTATCTGATTTAGGATAGGTAAAGATCCTTTCCCAATCTGTTGGTGGTCTTTTTGTCTTATTGACGGTGTCTTTTGCCTTGCAGAAACTTTGGAGTTTCATTAGGTCCCATTTGTCGATTCTCGATCTTACAGCACAAGCCATTGCTGTTCTGTTCAGGAATTTTTCCCCTGTGCCCATATCTTCAAGGCTTTTCCCCACTTTCTCCTCTATAAGTTTCAGTGTCTCTGGTTTTATGTGAAGTTCCTTGATCCACTTAGATTTGACCTTAGTACAAGGAGATAAGTATAGATCGATTCGCATTCTTCTACACGATAACAACCAGTTGTGCCAGCACCAATTGTTGAAAATGCTGTCTTTCTTCCACTGGATGGTTTTAGCTCCCTTGTCGAAGATCAAGTGACCATAGGTGTGTGGGTTCATTTCTGGATCTTCAATTCTATTCCATTGGTCTACTTGTCTGTCTCTATACCAGTACCATGCAGTTTTTATCACAATTGCTCTGTAGTAAAGCTTTAGGTCTGGCATGGTGATTCCGCCAGAAGTTCTTTTATCCTTGAGAAGACTTTTTGCTATCCTAGGTTTTTTGTTATTCCAGACAAATTTGCAAATTGCTCCTTCCAATTCGTTGAAGAATTGAGTTGGAATTTTGATGGGGATTGCATTGAATCTGTAGATTGCTTTTGGCAAGATAGCCATTTTTACAATGTTGATCCTGCCAATCCATGAGCATGGGAGATCTTTCCATCTTCTGAGATCTTCTTTAATTTCTTTCTTCAGAGATTTGAAGTTTTTATCATACAGATCTTTCACCTCCTTAGTTAGAGTCACGCCAAGATATTTTATATTATTTGTGACTATTGAGAAGGGTGTTGTTTCCCTAATTTCTTTCTCAGCCTGTTTATTCTTTGTATAGAGAAAGGCCATTGACTTGTTTGAGTTTATTTTATATCCAGCTACTTCACCGAAGCTGTTTATCAGGTTTAGGAGTTCTCTGGTAGAATTTTTAGGGTCACTTATATATACTATCATATCATCTGCAAAAAGTGATATTTTGACTTCCTCTTTTCCAATTTGTATCCCCTTGATCTCCTTTTGTTGTCGAATTGCTCTGGCTAATACTTCAAGTACTATGTTGAAAAGGTAGGGAGAAAGTGGGCAGCCTTGTCTAGTCCCTGATTTTAGTGGGATTGCTTCCAGCTTCTCTCCATTTACTTTGATGTTGGCTACTGGTTTGCTGTAGATTGCTTTTATCATGTTTAGGTATGGGCCTTGAATTCCTGATCTTTCCAAAACTTTTATCATGAATGGGTGTTGGATCTTGTCAAATGCTTTTTCTGCATCTAACAAGATGATCATGTGGTTTTTGTCTTTGAGTTTGTTTATATAATGGATTACATTGATGGATTTTCGTATATTAAACCATCCCTGCATCCCTGGAATAAAACCTACTTGGTCAGGATGGATGATTGCTTTAATGTGTTCTTGGATTCGGTTAGCGATAATTTTATTGAGGATTTTTGCATCGATATTCATAAGAGAAATTGGTCTGAAGTTCTCTATCTTTGTTGGATCTTTCTGTGGTTTAGGTATCAGAGTAATAGTGGCTTCATAAAATGAGTTGGGTAGAGTACCTTCTACTTCTATTTTGTGAAATAGTTTGTGCAGAATTGGAATTAGATCTTCTTTGAAGGTCTGATAGAACTCTGCACTAAACCCATCTGGTCCTGGGCTTTTTTTGGTTGGGAGACTATTAATAACTGCTTCTATTTCTTTAGGTAATATGGGACTGTTTAGATGGTCAACTTGATCCTGATTCAACTTTGGTACCTGGTATCTGTCCAGAAATTTGTCCATTTCGTCCAGGTTTTCCAGTTTTGTTGAGTATAGCCTTTTGTAGAAGGATCTGATGGTGTTTTGTATTTCTTCAGGATCTGTTGTTATGTCTCCCTTTTCATTTCTGATTTTGTTAATTAGGATTTTGTCCCTGTGCCCTTTAGTGAGTCTAGCTAAGGGTTTATCTATCTTGTTGATTTTCTCAAAGAACCAACTCCTCGTTTGGTTAATTCTTTGAATAGTTCTTCTTGTTTCCACTTGGTTGATTTCACCCCTGAGTTTGATTATTTCCTGCTGTCTACTCCTCTTGGGTGAATTTGCTTCCTTTTTTTCTAGGGCTTTTAGATGTGTTGTCAAGCTGCTAGTATGTGCTGTCTCCCGTTTCTTCTTGGAGGCACTCAGCGCTATGAGTTTCCCTCTTAGAAATGCTTTCATTGTGTCCCATAGGTTTGGGTACGTTGTGGCTTCATTTTCATTAAACTCTAAAAAGTCTTTAATTTCTTTCTTTATTCCTTCCTTGACCAAGGTATCATTGAGAAGAGTGTTATTCAGTTTCCACGTGAATGTTGGCTTTCCATTATTTATGTTGTTATTGAAGATCAGTCTTAGGCCATGGTGGTCTGATAGGATACATGGGACAATTTCAATATTTTTGTATCTATTGAGGCCTGTTTTGTGACCAATTATATGGTCAATTTTGGAGAAGGTCCCGTGAGGTGCTGAGAAGAAGGTATTTCCTTTTGTTTTAGGATAAAATGTTCTGTAGATATCTGTCAGGTCCATTTGTTTCATAACTTCTGTTAGTTTCACTGTGTCCCTGTTTAGTTTCTGTTTCCACGATCTGTCCTTTGAAGAAAGTGGTGTGTTGAAGTCTCCCACTATTATTGTGTGAGGTGCAATGTATGCTTTCAGCTTTACTAAAGTGTCTCTAATGAATGTGGCTGCCCTTGCATTTGGTGCGTAGATATTCAGAATTGAGAGTTCCTCTTGGAGGATTTTACCTTTGATGAGTATGAAGTGTCCCTCCTTGTCTTTTTTGATAACTTTGGGTTGGAAGTCGATTTTATCCGATATTAAAATGGCTACTCCAGCTTGTTTCTTCAGTCCATTTGCTTGGAAAATTGTTTTCCAGCCTTTCACTCTGAGGTAGTGTCTGTCTTTTTCCCTGAGATGGGTTTCCTGTAAGCAGCAGAATGTTGGGTCCTGTTTGTGTAGCCAGTCTGTTAGTCTATGTCTTTTTATTGGGGAATTGAGTCCATTGATATTAAGAGATATTAAGGAAAAGTAATTGTTGCTCCCTTTTATTTTTGTTGTTAGAGTTGGCATTCTGTTCTTGTGGCTGTCTTCTTTTTGGTTTGTTGAATGATTACTTTCTTGGTTGTTCTAGGGCGTGATTTCCGTCCTTGTATTGCTTCTTTTCTGTTATTATCCTTTGAAGGGCTGGATTCGTGGAAAGATATTGTGTGAACTTGGTTTTGTCGTGGAATACTTTGGTTTCTCCATCTATGGTAATTGAGAGTTTGGCCGGGTATAGTAGCCTGGGCTGGCATTTGTGTTCTCTTAGTGTCTGTATAACATCTGTTCAGGCTCTTCTGGCTTTCATAGTCTCTGGTGAAAAGTCTGGTGTAATTCTGATAGGCCTTCCTTTATATGTTACTTGACCTTTCTCCCTTACTGCTTTTAATATTCTATCTTTATTTAGTGCATTTGTTGTTCTGATTATTATGTGTCGGGAGGAATTTCTTTTCTGGTCCAGTCTATTTGGAGTTCTGTATGCTTCTTGTATGATCATGGGCATCTCTTTTTTTATGTTTGGGAAGTTTTCTTCTATTATTTTGTTAAAGATATTAGCTGGCCCTTTAAGTTGAAAATCTTCATTCTCATCAATTCCTATTATCCGTAGGTTTGGTCTTCTCATTGTGTCCTGGATTACCTGGATGTTTTGAGTTAGGATCCTTTTGCATTTTGTATTTTCTTTGACTGTTGTGTCGATGTTCTCTATGGAATCTTCTGCACCTGAGATTCTCTCTTCCATTTCTTGTATTCTGTTGCTGATGCTCGCATCTATGGTTCCAGATCTCTTTCCTAGGGTTTCTATCTCCAGCGTTGCCTCGCTTTGGGTTTTCTTTATTGTGTCTACTTCCCCTTTTAGTTCTAGTATGGTTTTGTTCATTTCCATCACCTGTTTGGCTGTGTTTTCCTGCTTTTCTTTAAGAGCCTGTAACTCTTTAGCAGTGCTCTCCTGTAAATCTTTAAGTGACTTATGAAAGTCCTTCTTGATGTCCTCTATCATCATCATGAGAAATGTTTTTAAATCTGGGTCTAGATTTTCGGTTGTGTTGGGGTGCCCAGGACTAGGTGGGGTGGGAGTGCTGCGTTCTGATGATGGTGAGTGGTCTTGATTTCTGTTAGTAGGATTCTTACGTTTGCCTTTCGCCATCTGGTAATCTCTGAAGCTAGCTGTTTTAGTTGTCACTGTTAAGAGCTTGTTCTTCAGGTGACTCTGTTAGCCTCTATGAGCAGACCTGGAGGGTAGCACTCTCCTTAGTTTCAGTGGGCAGAGTATTCTCTGCAGGCAAGCTCTCTTCTTGCAAGGCAGGTACCCAGATATCTGGTGTTCGAACCAGACTCCTGGCAGAAGTTGTGTTCCACTCACTAGAGGTCTTAGGATCACGTGTGGAATCCTGTGTGGGCCCTTGCGGGTGTCAGGCGACTCAGCTGGCAAGGTAGCCGGGGCTCGAGTGGAGTGGAAGGGGTTTGTGCCCCAGATCAAGCCCGGGTAGCCTGCTTCCCTATGTACCGCAGTCTCAAGTTCCACGCGATTGGATTGGGGTAGGCGCTGTGTTCCACTCACCAGAGGTCTTAGGGTCCCGTGGGGAGTCCCGTGTGGGCCCTTGCGGGTGTTGGGCAAGACTCTGCTGTCAAGGTAGCCCGGGGCTCGAGTCTCGAGTCGAGCGGAAGGGACTTGTGCCCCAGATCAGGCCCGGGTAGCCTGCTTCCCTATGTACCGCAGTCTCAAGTTCCGCGCGATTGGATTGGGGCAGGCACTGTGGTCCACTCACCAGAGGTCTTAGGGTCCCGTGGGGAGTCCCGTGTGGACCCTTGCGGGTGTTGGGCAAGACTCTGCTGGCAAGGTAGCCCGGGGCTCGAGTCTCGAGTCGAGCGGAAGGGACTTGTGCCCCAGATCAGGCCCGGGTAGCCTGCTTCCCTATGTACCGCAGTCTCAAGTTCCGCGCGATTGGATTGGGGCAGGCACTGTGGTCCACTCACCAGAGGTCTTAGGGTCCCGTGGGGAGTCCCGTGTGGGCCCTTGCGGGTGTTGGGCAAGACTCTGCTGTCAAGGTAGCCCGGGGCTCGAGTCTCGAGTCGAGCGGAAGGGACTTGTGCCCCAGATCAAGCCCGGGTAGCCTGCTTCCCTATGTACCGCAGTCTCAAGTTCCGCGCGATTGGATTGGGGCAGGCACTGTGGTCCACTCACCAGAGGTCTTAGGGTCCCGTGGGGAGTCCCGTGTGGACCCTTGCGGGTGTTGGGCAAGACTCTGCTGGCAAGGTAGCCCGGGGCTCGAGTCTCGAGTCGAGCGGAAGGGACTTGTGCCCCAGATCAGGCCCGGGTAGCCTGCTTCCCTATGTACCGCAGTCTCAAGTTCCGCGCGATTGGATTGGGGCAGGCACTGTGGTCCACTCACCAGAGGTCTTAGGGTCCCGTGGGGAGTCCCGTGTGGGCCCTTGCGGGTGTTGGGCAAGACTCTGCTGTCAAGGTAGCCCGGGGCTCGAGTCTCGAGTCGAGCGGAAGGGACTTGTGCCCCAGATCAAGCCCGGGTAGCCTGCTTCCCTATGTACCGCAGTCTCAAGTTCCGCGCGATTGGATTGGGGCAGGCACTGTGATCCACTCACCAGAGGTCTTAGGGTCCCGTGGGGAGTCCCGTGTGGACCCTTGCGGGTGTTGGGCAAGACTCTGCTGGCAAGGTAGCCCGGGGCTCGAGTCTCGAGTCGAGCGGAAGGGCGAAAATATTTTAAAATGGGACAATTTTACCAACTCATGCTTGTAATAACCTACCTAGAATAGGATCAATGACAAATCACATGCCCCAAGTGAATGACAAGCACGTTACTCCAAGTTTACACTGTTTTGTTCCAACATTGTTTTCCTGTGAATTTTTAGAATCAAATAAAATAATGAATTGCAGTAATTTATCAGACATAAATAAGAGTATTTTTAAGTCTTCAAATTCATAAACTTAATTTTACAAAGGTATCCATAATGTGAGATGAGTCACAAAATAAACATTCAAAACATTTACACTGATATCATAAATTGGGAGAGGGGCTGATTTATTATTGGAATTAACTAGTTTCCTTATTGAATGTCCCAGAGTATACTAATGTGCACCTGTCATCATGTAATTACTAGGACTATTTTTCTATGAAACAGCTACCATATGCACACCTTCTGCTTCAAATTCCATACATGCTCAGAAAGATATGGGATAAAAATGAGATATTACAAATAGCCACTCCTTCTGAATGATAAGCAGTACTTACTGTTGTGTGAACTTTGCCTCTGTGATTGTATATATTAAATCGCTGTGTTCAAGCACTTCTTCCTATAACTATTAATTTTTGCATAGATGTTTACGCCCCTGAGATTTTCTGTTCTGTCTCCTGTGTTGTTACTGTGATGATCCCCATGATGGATAGTAATCGTGAATAAATATTTTGTGAACACTACATGTTCTTCATCAAAGCTTTAGATAAAGAAGCTTAGCATTTTTATGTGCAGATATTTTTTGGATAAATTTTTGCTCATACCAAATCAGATTTAAATTTTAAGATTTTTAATGGCTATAATAAGTACAGAAATATATGTTTGTATGTATTCCCTTTTGATGAGCATCAATATAAGTATATCAACCAAGCGTCAGAATGATTGAAACAATGAAGGGTTTACATTTGGAACATCCTTGGTATTGTGTTTTCTAGACATGCGGTACATACACTTAATCAATGATTAATTAGGTTGTTTTTGATTCTCCCAATTAGTGATCTGGTAATTCCATGCATCTCACCAATAAGAAACCAACCACAGGATGTCTGATATATCAAGTAGGAGAAATAGTGACTGTCTTCAAACAACACGTCAAGTGAATTAGTGACCACTTTCTAGCACTTGTGACCAGATAAATGAGAAGGATTTTAAAAGTAAAAATATTTTATATACTTTATTGCATTTTATTTTGTTTTTCAGTTAATCTAGTGATGAAATGAAAGCTTTGCTACACAAAAGATCTATACGGCATTTGAACAACACTTCTCTAAAGGTTGGATATGATGTTCAATGAAGTAAAAGTATCTACAATAATGTTATTCTTTGAAATGGTGAAGAATCAGTTGACAGGATATATACAAGGACTACACACTGAAATTCCTACAGTACTTTTTACAAAGTATTAAAGAATATCAAAATCGGCAAATTAGAATTGATGCTTTTGGCTTAGAAAATAGATTATCAGTAACATGCAGTGTCTCCAAGGTTGGTCTAAATGCCCCCTAATCATAACATTGTAATTACAATAGAAGTTGTGCAGAACGTTTTTGAGTAGAAATTGAGAGACTTACTATGAATTTTTCATGGTCAGGTAGAAGAAGTATAAGAACACAAATAACTTCATACATGAAAGTCAGATACAAAGAGCTAACAACAAGAGATTTCAAGATATAGTAGTGAGAACAGTAATCAGGTCAGGCTGGAACTTAGTAGATGCACAAATCAAGAAACAACAAAGAGAAAACACACACAAATGATCAATGTACAGAACAGTTAAATGTAGTGTCAAATGACCTGAGCTGATACATACATACCAAAGGAAGATAGAAAATAGCCCAATGTCATTAGTCACTTATTAAGTTAAAACCAAACTATTATGAGGTACCACCGTACATCTAAAGCCATGCCTAAAATAAGAAATTAAAGACATGCCAATCAGTTACTTGTGAGAAGGTGATGCTGGACTGTCCATCCACTACTGCTGAAAATGCAAAGGAGCACAGTCCTTTGGGGCAACCCTGTCTTGTTTTAATACAGTCCTCTGACTGCCACAAATCATCAGGACTTTCCTCACAGGGGTAATCACATGCCAAGGGCAATGGATGAGCCTCACTCTGGCAAAACGACCTGACCATGGGATCATCCTTGCTGGGTAAACAATAGGACAGTTTGGGAGATCTGCCAATGTTAATTTTAGATATTTGTCCCAAAGTAATGGAATTGTGCATACACAAGAACTAACCAGAATGGCTTTCATCTACCCTTGTCGTAATTGTTAAAAGTGAAAATGCTCTATTTCTCCCCCACGTCGTAAATAGACAGAGAGTAAGAGGACCATGTGCCATATTCAGAAATGAATAGGATCCAACTATGCAAATTTGCAGCATGGAAGTTTTCTATCAGAAGGGAAAAAGAGCAGTTAAAAAACCAAAGAAAATGTATACGTAATATATATGTGCATGTATGTATGCATGTGTGTGTACATACATAAGTATATACAAAGCCTATTTGGTGAAAGACAGAGCTCTTGAATTACTACAAAGATAAATGACTCCTAGAAACTGGGACTGGATGAAAATTAATGTAAAAGTACAAAGGACAAACACTCATATTGGTAGAAATACTTCTTGATTATGGTAGTAGTTGTGCAAGGGTATTCATTTACCAAAAGTCAAGAAAATGAAAACACTGGAAGGTTAAAGGTTACTACAAGTAAACTTTGCCTCAATGAAACAGGATGATGAAGAATGGATCCTAGCTATTTTTCCCATACCTCCATTTTTGTCAGCCTAGTATACCACCCCTCAACAGAAGAAGAGAGAGAAAGAAAGAAAGAAAGAAAGAAAGAAAGAAAGAAAGAAAGAAAGAAAGAAAGAAAGAAAGAAAGAAGGAAGGAAGGAAGGAAGGAAGGAAGGAAGGAAGGAAGGAAGGAAGGAAGGAAGGAAGGAAGGAAGGAAGTCTTTCTCTTTGCCCTACCACACCCAATGCTTCTTATTTTGCAATTAGTATACTAGGTAAAACACGTTTAGATTTGTCCTTCCCCATAAGATTGAACTTTCATGAGAGTTCGGTCTCCTACAGCTGGAACACTCCCCACCACCACCACCACCACTATTTAAACCACATCTAGCATACAAACATAAAGAATAACTTACAGAGAAGAAGTCTGAATTGAAAGAAGGAGAGATGTTTGTTAGCAAACTTTTTTCTGCCAAACACCCTTTAACAGCACAAAGAAAAAGTTTGTTTGACCTTTTTTTCTGTCATTTAACAGATACCAAAGCTAATTTTAACTATGAAAATATTCTTGACTTGTGTCTTAAAATGATCCTACAATTTTCTTTTATTCACACCTGCCGGATCAGATAATATGAAGATGGCTGCCCTGAAATTCTGTTGATAACTGCTCTCCAGTGTTTGCAACCCAACACTGAACATACAGAAATCAGGAAAGTCAGTCCTGAGGCCACAGGAGTGAGTAAATTGTGTGGACCATACCTTCACTGTGGTTTTGAAAACAGTGGTGGACCAGGCAGAGTGAGCCACCAAGCAGACCCAAGTTTCTATGGACTGAATAATTTCATAAGCTCGGGCTATCTATTAGCTAGTCATGGCATTATTTAGGGAAAAACATATTCTTCCTTACTTCAATAAAGAGTCCCAAATAAAGGTGTGGTCTTTGTATCAAAGTGTGCTCAGTACCTCTGGGTGATGGTTATCTTTATCAGTGGCAACCTTCCTCCATGGAACATAGGCCCATATGCCAGAGTACTAAACCAGAAAAGAGAAAATACAATACATAGGTAATACAGTTTATGTTTCTTTTATTCATCACAACAAAAACCCAACAGTGACCTGGTGGTTATGGAGGTGTTCACAGTATTTCTAGTCTATAAAATTAATCTAACATTTTGCTAAATATTGAATGAAAAATAGCTTAGATGACATGATAAGGCATATTCCTCAATATTCTGCAATAAGTACTCTATAAACATGGAGAGAGAAATTTAATTTGTGTTTGGAAAGATGGATTACATAGTCAGCTTCTTTAACTTTTATTTCCTACTGTGAATCATCAGAAGCTACGCTTTAGTGCCTTCCAGGATAAGTAAAAGATAATGCCGTAGACAAGAACTGCTGGGTTACCATTGCCCTGTTGTTTTATTTAATATTGTCTCCATGTTATTACATTTAACAAATGATACATGGGCTGAGAAAACACAATAGTGTGTCGGTACATGTAAAAATATGAGAGAAATCAATTACTATGTAATAGAAAGCATTCTATTTTCTTATATATGTTTTGTTCAAAGTGTTAGGGAAAGGGCACACTACATTACACACCCAAATGTATTTATTTTAAAATAAACTCCACGAGAGAAGAGAAGAAAACATTCATCACTGATTCTAAGATAACTGCCAGGCTTTCATTTCTGATTTCTTTCCTTCATTTCTGCCTTTTTGCAGGGTTAAAGCAATGAATAACAATAATTAAATATACAATCAGCAAAAGCTTTCATTCTAGAGTTTGCTCAGCTGCTGTATAAAGGCTTAAAACAAGATATTCATTTAGAAAATTGTATTTTGTGTCTCAAATGGCCTCTTTCAATTTCCTACTCATTTTTTGAGAATCTAAATAGATTCATTGGCTAACTTAAAAGAATTAAGAAACCTATGTTAGCAATAGTAATTTTAAACAGCTAATATTTGATATTTTGCTATGTGCTTACTAAGGGTTTGATGTACAATGTCTCATTTATTTCTCCAAACACTGCTAGAGAATGCATTTGTGCTGTCCAAACTTGTTCATATAGGAATAACAGAATGAAAAGATTAAGACACTCTCAGCTCATGGTTGGTAAGCCCAAGAACTCAAACAGAGGTTCGTGGCTTCAGAACCTACTCCACTGTGTTCATGTGATGTATGCATGACATGATTGGAGCATTTTACTCTACGAGAACATGTAGATAGAATTTATAGTACTCTGAGCAAACACATAGTATGTTGCATCTATATAAGAGAGTCAGTGCTGTTAAACAGAATCGGCCCACAAGGTATACAGCCCTTTTCATGAGGTAATACATTCTACGTTTTTTTTTCAGATTGGCACAGCAGGCATAGATGTTTTGTTTTATGTAGTTGGACAATGGAATTTCTTTCCTTCTCTCCTGGATACTTTGAACTGAGTACAAGTGATTATATATGGCTCTTTGGCACAATAGCATGGAACAATTGTTTTCAGCATTGACAAGACAGAAGCAGGCAATTTTAGAAAGACAAAAATGACTATAATAAGCATGATAGTGGGTGAGACCCTCTACCACATTTGTTTGAGAAAGAATATAATTTTATGATACACTATGCCTCTATAGTTCCCAAATCCCTTGAAAGATTTTTAAAGATATTACCTCTAATCCTCTAGAAGTAGTACATAAGTATTCTTTCTTACTTTGTAGTCTGGCATTAGTTGAAACTATAAGTAATTCATAGAGCCAATAAATTAGCAGGAATCAACTTCTAAAGACTTGTTGCCACCAAACCCAAAGGCCAATTGTTTTATTTTACTAAGAAAAGCCAGTCAACTGAAAGTTGGTGTTATTCCTTACTCTTATTTCATCCCAAGATATGACTATTGAAAATATTTTTTATTTAATATCACATGCTCACCAAATTTTTATAACCTTCTTATACAACACCCCTGAAACTCAGAATAAAAGAAGCTAGAAATGGTTTATTGGCTCTTGAAAGAAATTTTAAAGCCTGGGGGAAGAACAAGGAGGAGGAAAAGGGAGATGGAGTTTGTTGTGAGGTCGACACCAGGACTTACTCTATGCAGAAGCCCATCATCAAACATTCAGCATGGATTATGTTCTCTCAGTTAATCCTACCAAGCATTGATTGTGCTACATTTAGTTTCATTTTAAGGAAGGACATAGATGAAGTTCCCTTAACACAACATGGGTTCCCAGTATTAGAACTAGGATTTGATTCTAGGCTATCTTTCTAATATTATGAGCCAGCAACTACTCTGCCATGTTGATTCGACTAGACTAGTGCCCTCTACTGTAAATATCTCTATGTAGAGCCTGAAGCATCCACATCATAGTTAAAAAAATATGAATATCCCATCTGAAAATTAGCCAAGGAAGCTGATGAATTTTCTCTTTTTAAATAGATATTGTCCCTTCCTTTACAAAAAAAAAAATTATTCAGATTTTTCAGTTCAACCCAATTTTAATCACCTTCTCATGGGAAAAATTTTTATCGTGAGTGGTTTGGCTTAATTGTCCAGAGAATTCCAGACTAAATAGTCTGTCGTGTGATTATGCTCTGGATCAATGGCCCTTGCGTCACTCTGTCAGTGTGAAGACCACAGCATCTCATTTCAAGATAGCAGAAGAGTGGGTTCAAGAAAGGAAGCTCACTGATGTATTAAAGAGATTGCAAGCCCGGCAGAGGATTGATGGTGGCTTCAAGAGAATGTGTTCTCCATCCACTCACAAGTGTAATTTAAAGAGGATTTTTCAAGGCATGGATAGACACCATTACTCACATCAATTCCCACTGCCTTCTCTTTCTATAACTCTTTACCAATTCTAGTCCACAGCTACTCTGCCCTGTTTAATCAACAGCATGCATTTGAGAAGTATTCTCCAGCATCCCCAAATGAATTTCATATAACGCAAATTGAATGAAGTGGTGAAATGATAAATATGTCTACTGTGTAACAGACTCATTTCAGACAGTATATCTGCTGGAGGCTAAAGGAAGCTTCCCACACAACGATGCCAACTGCAGACCAGAAATAATCTATTTTGACCAGGAACTTAATTACCCTTGGCTTTTTTTTCTTTGTTTGTTTTTCTCATGATTTTTTTTCTATGAAAGTTTTTATCTACAGTGTCTTAAAATTTTAGGATCATTTCCTTGCTTTAAAATTTCCAAGATCAAGAACACAAATTTACTCAGAACAAGGATTTTGTAAACTAAAATACATTGGTGATTTGTGATTTTTTTTCCTAACCCATTCCCTGTGCGGCCATTGTGATAAGCACAATAATGTGCTCTCAAGCATGCCTATGGCCTAATCCCTAGACCCTGAAATATATCATACTACATGTCAAGGCTATTAAGGCTGCAGGTAGAAATAAGGTTTGCATGGAGGTGACCTTGAGTTAGATAGATTATCTTGGACAATGTGAGTGGACTCAGTTAATAGAGGATAAGTCACAAGACCTAACCATCAGAGAGATATTTTACCCAGGTTTTAAGGATCTTTAAGATGTCTGACTTTCAGAAATATGAAAATAAATTTGTGTTGTTAAGCTACAATGGCTTTGGTCAATTTTTTAAAGCAGCAAAAGTAAAATGAGTGCATATTTTATTTCCTAGGAATGAGGGAATAGGGAAATGAAAAGAAGGCTGTACAAATTTGAGGAGCAAAATAGAAAAAGCCCAAATTGCACTGAGTGTAATGTTAGCAGAAACACAGATGATAATGATGCAGTCAGTAAGGAGTCCAATGAAAGGAAATGCTAAGTAGAGAAAACATACATTTTTCTCAACCAAGACCTAAATAATCATAAGGATTATTGGTGATGATGCTGTAAACATTGAATGCTGTTTCATGACTACTAGCCCTAGGTGATGAATGCAATACGTGCTTTATGTATATAACCTTGTTAATCATAATAATTCTTGGAAAATTGACAGGGGTTTTCAAGGAAACTCAGAAAGTAGAAGGCAAAAAAAAAAAAAAAAATCAGAAAGTTATTCCTGAGGAAGAAACTACAAGTCTATCAAACCAAGCTAATATGTTATGTTAGAGAACTTGAATTATTCTTAAAAGGATTGCTTTGTCCAGGCTGCAAACACAGGTTGAAGTATCTCAGTCAGGATAGATAGTATAGAGTTAAAGTGATCTATATGTTTATGAATGAAGTGACACTTGTGTTACAGGATTCGGCCAGAAGATGACCATCCAGCTAGAATATTGTGCACAATTGAGAAAGGTGGGAGGAAGTTTACATATCTATGCATGAAAGAAGTCATTTTGAAAAGAATGCAGATTGCATGATTCCCAATATACCATCTTCTGGCAAAAGTCTAAACTGAACCAGGAAAAGGTTTGCAGGTCAGCACCTGTTAGGAAAAGCAACAAATGGGTCAAACTGTTCTGTGTAGAACATTAGGTGAACTGAGACAGAATCAGAAATGCAAATGTTTCATTTTGTGAAGTTCCTGGAGTGTAGAGATTGCATGAAATTGTGAGTGTATATATGGCACTAAAGCGGAGGTAAAACTATTTAGGAAGTGGATCAAGGACCTCCACATAAAGCCAGATACACTGAAACTAATAGAAAAGAAAGTGGGGAAGAGCCTCAAGCACATGGGCACAAGGGAAAATTTCCTGAACACCAATAGCTTATTGTCTTAGTCAGGGTCTCTATTCCTGCACAAACATCATGACCAAGAAGCAAGCTGGGGAGGAAAGGGTTTATTCGGCTTACACTTCCATGCTGCTGTTCATCACCAAAGGAAGTCAGGACTGGAACTCAGGCAGGTCAGGAAGCAGGAGCTGATGCAGAGGCCATGGAGAGATGTTCCTTACTAGCTTGCCTCCTCTGGCTTGCTCAGCATGCTCTTATAGAATCCAAGACTGCCAGCCCAGAGATGGTCCCACCCACAAGGGGCCCTTCCCCCTTGATCACTAATTGAGAAAATGCCTTACAGTTGTATCTCATGGAGGCATTTCCTCAACTGAAGCTCCTTTCTCTATGGTAACTCCAGCTGTGTCAAGTTGACACAAAACTAGCCAGTACAATTGACTCACAAACACATCACTAGTAAGCCTCAACCCTTACTTTCTTATTCATCCCCAAGGTCTAAATAACTTTAAACATGCCACAGTCTTTACATATTCTTAAAATTTCAATCTCTTTAAAATATCCATCTCTTTTAAAAATCCAAAGTCTCTTTGCAATGAAAAGTCTTTTAACTGTGGGCTCCACTAAAATAGTTTCTTCCTTCAAGAGGGAAAATATCAGGGCATAGTCACAATCAAAAGCAAAAATCAATGTCCAACCTTCCAGTGTCTGGGATCCAACTCATGATCTTCTGGACTCCTCCAAGGGCTTGGGTCACTTCTCCAGCCATGCCCTTTGTACCATACGCGTCGTCCTCTAGGCCCCAGATGCCTGTACTCCACTGCTGCTGCTGCTCTTGGTGATCATCTCATGGTATTGGCATCTCCAAAACACTGCATGACCCCTTCAGTCCTGGGCCTTCAATTGCAACTGCGGCTGCACCTTCACCAATGGCCTTCCATGGCCTCTCACAGTGTCGAGCCTCAGCTGCTCTTTGTGACCCCTTCATGCCTTCAAAACCAGTACCACCTGAGTGACCCTTACATATTACCAAGTCCCGCTGCAGCAGGAGTACAACCTTGGCTATCTCTGGAACACAGCCTCTTTGTGCTTTCAGAAAACACTTCCCAGAAGATGTCACCTCAATGATGCTGGTCTCTTCTTAATCACCGCTAATTTCTTAGCTCCAGCTAACCAGCATCAATAGTCCCAGTAATGCCAAGTTTTTGCTTTAGTAGTTCTGGTATCTTGTTAATCACGGCTGATTCTTCAGCCTCAGCTAACCAGAACCACAGAATCTTCACAATCAAAACAGCAATGTCCCTGAAAAGAGTCTTTAATTTTCCCTCTGAAATTTCACAAACCAGATCTCCATCTTCTGCACTGTTCTGAACATTATCTTCCAAGCTCCTACACAAAATCTGACAGAGCTCTTAACAACGAATGGATCTTCAAGCCCAAAGTTCCAAAGTCCTTCCACAGTCCTCCCCAAAACATGGTCAGGTTGTCACAGGAATACCCCACTCTGCTGGTACCAATTTGTCTTAGTCAGGGTCTCTATTCCTGCACAAACATCATGACCAAGAAGCAAGCTGGGGAGGAAAGGGTTTATTTGGCTTACACTTCCATGCTGCTGTTCATCACCAAAGGAAGTCAGGACTGGAACTCAGGCAGGTCAGGAAGCAGGAGCTGATGCAGAGGCCATGGAGAGATGTTCCTTACTAGCTTGCCTCCTCTGGCTTGCTCAGCATGCTCTTATAGAATCCAAGACTGCCAGCCCAGAGATGGTCCCACCCACAAGGGGCCCTTCCCCCTTGATCACTAATTGAGAAAATGCCTTACAGCTGTATCTCATGGAGGCATTTCCTCAACTGAAGCTCCTTTCTCTGTGGTAACTCCAGCTGTGTCAAATTGACACAAAACTAGCCAGTACACTTATGCTCTAAGATCAAAAATTGACAAATGGGACCTCATACAATTGCAAAGCTTCTGTAAGGCAAAAGACGCTGTCAATAAGACAAAAAGGCCACCAACAGATTGGGAAAGGATTTTTACCAATCCTAAATCAGATAGGAGACTAATATCCAATATATACAAAGAGCTCAAGAAGCTGGACTCCAGAAATTCAAATAATCCCATTAAAAAATGCAGTACAGAGCTAAAGAAGGAACTCTCAACTGAGGAATACCTAATGGCTGAGAAGCACCTGAAAAAATGTTCAACATCCTTAATCATCAGGGGAATGCAAATCAAAACAACCTTGAGATTCTACCTCACACCAGTCAGAATGGCTAAGATCAAAAATTCAGGTGACAGCAGATGCTGGCGAGGATGTGGAGAAAGAGGAACACTCCTCTATTGTTGGTGGAATTGTGAAATAAAAGCTATTTTCTTAAGATTTTTTTAAAACGGTTGATGAAATACCTTTGATCTGTCAAAGTCCATTGTAAAGTGTGCAGCCAGGACTAGCGTTATATGTCATAGGTTCAAATAGTTAAACAAGCACAATGTTCATCCACAGGATGCCTAATAACCATGAGGCTTCATAAAATGAAACAACACAACAGCAAGACAGGGTATGAGTGAACTGTAGCTACACGTGGTCATTTGAAAATTGAACATAGTTTCATGATCACTACTGAGTCTGTATTATAGATCTTCACACAAATAATCCATATGGTGTGACTCCTATAACACTTGAAAATAGATAAAGCTAGACTACAATGCCTAAAAATGCAGAGAGATATATAAAGTCTAAGGAACGCATATGGCAATAGAAACCATTGTCTTAGTTTATTTTCTGATGTGATAAAATATACTAATAAAAGCAACTTAATAGAAAGAAGGGTTTGCTTTACCTCATAGTTCAAGGTAATGTCCATCAAGGAAAGAAAATCAGGGCATAGGATGTTGAAGCAGCTGGTAATGTGTGTGCACAGTCAGAAGAAAGTAATGAGTGCATTTTCTTCAGCTCCCTGTCTCTACTTACATACTCCAGGATCCCATTGAAGGGCACTGGGCACAGTGGACTGGACTTCCTACTTCAACCAAGATGGCCAAATTAATCTCCACAGGCATGCCCAGAGGCCTATCAGCAGGGTGATTCTAAATTCTGTCAAATTAACAACACTAATCACCAAAGTCATCAGGTGGCCTCCTTCATAAAGAGGCATCTAGAGGAGACAAGAAGGAGAGTGGCTCTATGTGATTGTTATGTTCTGAACGAGAGCAAAGCTCACCTGGAGAGCATCTTGGTTCTGTGTACCTCTCTATATGTGACTTGAGTTTTACAACAAAAATAACTGAGGGCGGGTGGGAAGAAATTTAAACTTTCAAGTAGAAAAACTATGGTACTACAGGTCTTCAAAAATCATTCTACAAAATTTGATTTATATGTCAACTACTTTTCTCTAAAGCAACACGGTTATAGGCTCAAGCTGTAATTGTTATCCTCATAGAACTAGAGCATTATTATTAAGCATTTTATACTTCTAAAATTTATAAACCCCACACCCTCACATCCCACCCCCACTTTTCTCTCTGTGTCTGTCTCTCCTTAAAACCTTTAAGCATTTCAGTCTTGGAAGCCACAGTACAGAATGCCAACATTCTAAGATGTGTACCTGTGTCCCATGCCTTCTTGTATTTTTATTATGCTTACAGATTCCTAGCTAAATTAAAGAGGAAGCTGTAAACGAAAGGCCCAGCTGCACATGCATGCAGACATGAGCTTGAGTCCCCATCATCTATGTGACAGGCCAGGCGTGGCTGCACCCACACCTGTAATATAGACTGGAAATTATCAGGGATTGCCACTTTCTTGTGTAATCTCATACTCAGTAATTATCTTTTTTTCCAAAGGAGTAATGTAGATAAGTTATAGACTACTAGGTGTCCTCTCATCTCCACACATACACATCTGTACACACATGGGTGCATACAACACAAATACACAATACGCATATGAAAACCTTCGGAGGAGGATCCATACAGATTAAAAGAAAAAGAATATGTTCTTTAAGCAATAACCCTCAAATGTAAGTATTCATGAATAAATTAATAATTGTAAACCAAATGAGTTATACTAGTTTCTTCTAGAAGTATGTGCAACTAAATCTTACACAGTTCAACCAATGAATATTACATGATTGTTATTATCTCTGCTACAGTATCAGGTGCCAAAAGAATAAAGCCAAAACTTGATCCACTGATGAAACCTTTAGACATATTTCCTTGGTGCTAGGAAATATAATATCAGTATTCCATGTGTAAATAAGTTCAATTAACAACGAATTATAATTGCACAGGGAGATGAAAATTAGTTTAAACAAGTCAATTAAATCATAAACATTTCAGAAATAAGAGGATGTGTTTATAATCCAATTAGTGTGTTAATATAGTAATAAATTTACTGATTTGAATGGTATCTTAATTGTATAGTAGGGCACCAGAAGAAGAAAAAAGCCAGTATATCTTAATTGTCACAAAGGAAGCTTGGGCTGAGGTGACTGCATAAGTTTGAAGAAAATTATCTATGTTAATGAGATCAAAATGCTTCTATCTGGAATAATAAATAAGGTTACTTGATAGTTCACCTAATAAAAATGCATCCATGGGACAGAGGAAATGGCTAAACATAGTTTTGTCTGCCAGATACTAATTACACCAAGTTCCTGATGGGAGAGAATGGGACATTTTATACCATGACCAAAAATTTAAAAAAACAAAATACTTTCATAGCTTAAACACTCAGATAATCATGGGAATAAAATATTCCAGGGATAATTCTTTATTGCTACTGCAATTACCACATATTAAGCTGATATTAATATACTTTACTGCTGCTCAGCCTTAAGTGAAATCAGTTGCTCTCCACTGATCTCTCTTGGGAATGAGCCTTTCTCCCATTTCTGTGTAATTAACTGTAATTTATGGAGCACGGAGAGACCTGCACAGTCTTGTCAAGGTCACAATAAGAAGGTTGGATTGCATTGTTTTCAGTCGCCATCTGTGCTCTGGGCTGAGGTTACCACCTCCTCAATTGCCACAAGAGGAAGGGACCCTCCTTGGTGTAGGGTCTCAGTGCCAAGTTCTCAGGCCAAGGGGCAGGGGTTCCCTGAAATTTATACAGAGTGTGAATCTTAATGATTACATGACATCCTGATTAAAATGCTGAAATAGATAAATAATGGTTTTTAGTGCTAATTGCAACAATTTAAATCAATGGGAATGCCTGCAAAGAATATTGATGAGCCACTCTGGATGCATTCCAATTTACTTGTGCAATAGTGGACTGCTTCTCAAACCCTCCATTCTAGTGACAGAGATAGCTGCCTAATCCTCCTCAGACCTCAGCTCAGCCAAACCTTCAAGGAGTTGAAACATCCCCTCAAACCACTAATATTTCTTAATTCTTGCCTCATTTAATAAATCTTATTGCAAGAATTTCCCATACTTCTTTGCCTTATCTTCTAAATCAAGTAGAAAAAAATTAGGAAATGACATACAAGGTAAATCACTAAACCAAACTGCGAATGAGGAGTAAAATTTCGAGAGGCAATGTTGGGAAATCAAGACAAATGATAATGCTGTTTTAATTATTTTCGCAACCCACAGTGACTATTTGTGGTGTACTCAGTACCAGAACACATGTTCCTCAGTCCTTCAGGATTCATGACTCCATGTGTATCATTTGGAAGGTAAACTATAAACAAGTCCAAATTAAATATAAATACAGAGATAGATGAGAATAGAGGGAGGAAGCTTGTTAAAAGAAAGGAAAAGCGGTTAGGGAAGGAGTGGAGTTTATTTACAGTGCTCAAAAATGGGCTTAACTAATAGGAAACATGGCACTGTATCACGAGAGGGGGCCGTGACACTGAAGAACATACAAAGTTGAGCAAGGAAGGGAAGGTGTGTTTGGCAAGATTGAGGAAACTGAGGAGTTTCCTAAGCATACAGGAAAGGTCTAGGCACCATCCAGGTGCACATAAGGGATAGGTGTTATAAGTCAACATAGGAAAACTACTTCCTTCTGAGTGATGTCTCCATCTCATGCCACTGAAAGCCAGGGAAGTTCATATGATCAGATGTGTTTTAAAGGAATCATTGTGGTTGCTGAATTGCAAATGAATTCTGAGTGTATGACGTGACAGAGAAAACAGCTGTGAGGATGGTGGCATGGCCAACTGCATGAACATCACTCCTGACTCAGGGAAAGAGCAAGAAAATCATAAGAAAATGCAGAATCTTGTGTGAGTGTGTGCAGGGTACATGTGTTTGTCCGTTTTTGTATTTGTATGTCTCTCTCTGTCTCTGTCTGTATGCCTCTGTTTCAGTCTCTGTCTCTCTGCCATGTGTGTCATGTGTGTGTGTGTGTCGTGTGTGTGTGTGTGTGTGTGTGTGTGTGTGTGTGTGTGTGTGTTCAAAGTAAAACCTGAATGGATTTTTCTCATGTATTGGCAAGAGAATATGAAAAAAAAATAGTTGTGTATGCAGGGCTGAAGAGATGGCTCAGCAGTTAAAAGCACTGAGTGCTTTTCCAGAGGTCCTGAGTTCAATTCCCGGCAACCATGTGATGACTCACAGCCATCTGTAATGGGACCCAGTAGCCTCTTCTGGTGTGTCAGCAGACAGTGACAGTGTACTCACACACATAAAATAAATAAGTAAATCTTTAAAAATAATTTAAAAGTTGGGTATAAACAGTAAGAACAATACAATTGATTCTTACTAAATTTGTGAGGAACAAATCAAATTTTATTTCTTTTGTTTTTTATGTCTGTGGGTGTTTTTGCTGAAAATATGGCTGTGCACAATTTGAAGACAGTGTCCTCAGAGACCATAATAGAATGTCAGATCTCCTGGGCCTGGAGTTACAGACTACTGTAAGCCACCTTGTAGGTGCGAAGACAAACCTATTCCTGTGGAAAACGAATCAGTGCTCTTTTTTTTTTTTTTTTTTTTTTTTTAGCTTTTTTTTTTTTTTTTTTAATTTTTTGGGTAAGATCACTAAAACCTTATTCAGTATGAAGAGTCTTTTTTTTTTCCTCCGTTAGTAGTATTTCTTTTTTTTTCCTTTTCCATTTTTTATTAGGTATTTAGCTCATTTACATTCTTAAGAGCTAAGACATCTCTCTAGACCTAAGAAACAAATTGAGATAGGGGAAAGAGCTAGAAGTTAAGTTGTGGAAACATTAGATTTGAGGTACTCATCTGTCATCCAAATGGAATGGTTGAGAGGACCGTCAGATAGGGGTATGTATTTGCTCATGCTGGGGACATAAATTTAGAAGCCATCAATTTTTAAATAGTCTTAAGTTGAGTCTGTAAGTGCTTGTGCTCAAACGACAGAAAGTAAAAGGGTAAATAAAAGCTCCAAAGATAGAAACAGGGATGCAAGGGAGCCGTGGCAAAAAGAAATGAAGACATATCTACTAACCTGGGAGAAAACAGTGCTAGGGCCCAAATGGTAAAGCTGAGCTCAAGAGGCATGGGACTTAGATCTGACCATTCAGTTCATGAGTTCATTGAAGTTGTTTGCCATATAGGAGTGAGAATAAACACTGCTTCAAGGATGCTTGAAATATACGTGACTATGCAAGCAGGCATCAGTGTTTCTGAGGAGAGTTGCTGAAAAGAGAGGCAAAAAAGAAGACAGAAGCTGAAAGGAAGAATGAAGTTATGAAATATTTCTGTGCATGATGATAATATTGAAGAAAAATACACAAGAAGAAAAAGGGGAAGAGAAAAGAAAAGAAAAAAGAAAGACAGACAAAACAATGCAATTTAAATTAAAAGGTGTTGATGGCCTTGGAGAAAAATATGAAAGTCATGTTCTTAACAATGAAAGAATGGTGAAATATCTAGTTTATCTTCAACCAGACTGTCATATTTTAGAGAAGCACCATGTGATTCAAAGTTCTTCTGCCTTCTCAGTGTAGCAAAATGCAGGTTTATCAGCCAGGAGCACGGACAAGAAGATGTATGTTCCAAGTTTGAAAAGAAAGAGGTGAAGACCAAATGATCATCTAGGAGTGTAGAAAAATAAGCTAGTAAAATTATCCTGGAATGCCTGGCAGTAGAAGATTCCACCTGAAGAATGTTGCCTCGGGTTTCAAGGGGGATTGCTCAACATACCTTAGACTTTCTGCAGCTATGTGCAGTGGCAAAATGATTAGAGTAGGTATCAACCAAGGCTGAGCATCAAGAAAATACAATGTAGGACTAAGAGGACAATCCACTTGTCTTCTTGAAGGTACCTACTAGAAAAAGATTAAAAGGATTGCTAGAGGACTGACTATACCAGAGCTGGTTTTATTCATTTTCTAGGTAATAGAAAGGCTATTCATTCCGTGAATGAACAGTGTGTTCCTAAAATTGTGAACTCTGAGGCAAGCTATAAACGGCAAGAAGGATAAAAAAACATAGTCAAATGGAATAAGAATCTTAAAGAAATGTTTTTTTATTGTACATAAAGGTTATAAAACTCTTTCTTAAGGTTCCTCATTATGTCAACATAACTACTCTTTTCTGCAGGAAAAGACCAAGACTCATTTCTGGACATATAGGGTAAATCAATTTAATGTCACACTAATTTCAGATTAAGAAATTATGAGCAAGTGCAAGGTTGCGTGAAACTTTGGGCCATGCAGAAGTCAAATTCCAAGGTGACAGCATAATACATGAACAAAAATATTTCATAGTTAGATAAGACAGCCCACGCTAAATTATGTGTGAGGGAGACAATAGCACTGAAGATAACAATGGAAAGATGAGGGAGTGAGAAAATAGCTGGTGTGTGCTTGCTAGAGTGGGCTGAAAAGATAAGAAGTGATAGTTGAAGAATTAGATATTTGCCATCAAGATTATGAGGGAATATGAAATTTTGTATAACCCCAAGGTCTGGAAGGTCTGTTAGAGTGTATACATGGTCACATTAAGGAAGAGGACAGGGTCCTTACAGAGCTTCAGGAAACTCTAAGTCACAGTGGTAGATGAATTATTAACCTGGAAAGTGAATCAGTCATGATAATGGAGAGTTAGGGATAATGACAGCAAGCTAGTAGCTAGACTCTGTAAGGAAGTAGGAAGTAATGTGTCATCTACACAAGAGAGAGACAGAGACACAGAGGCAGAGATACAAAGAGAGAGAAAAGCAACCTGATCCTTTAAATGTACAGATTTTGATCTTTTAAGCAGAAGAGACACTGATGCCTAAGTTACAGAAGTAAAGACCATGATGCACCTTTAGATAGAATGAACAAAAGAAGGAAATGAAGTGAAAAGATAGGGTTTTATGAACATGAGAGATTACCCAGAAAATTAAGGGCATGATGGGTTCTTCCTATTACATGCCAAGTCCTTTTGCCAACTACAGACCAAAGATATATGGAAAAATAAGAAAACCCGACTCTTGCCAGAAGCACAGTAAGTACTAGATTCCATCCAGTCTCTCAGCTAATGTTACTTTACCAATTGTGCAAAAAATCATTTTACTCTTTGTTCAAAGTTCCCATAAATCTTGACTACTGTCTCTGATTCAAGAAAACCTTTGTATGAGACATCAAACCTTTCTCTACAGTCAGACATTGTATATCCTCTCTAAATAAAGTGGTCACACATCACTATGCCCCAAACCTATAATATACTTTACCAAGCAAGTTCTATCTTATTATCAACATGTGCTGTACACAGGAGCAGAATATAGAGGTTAACTAAAAGCTGAATCTGCAGCTTCAAGTCCTATGCCTTTCCCTTAATCAGTATTCAGTCAGTGCTCAAACGCACTTTCCATTTCATTTCTGTGTTTTAAGCCTTGTCCCCAATTTATCACCTCCCTGTATTGTTTCACTCTTTCAACAAAAAGTTATCAAGCACTTATTATGCTGTGTGCTGCAGGGAATGGAGAGATGAATAAGATGTGATTCCTGCCCTGGAGGAGTTCTGAGCCTTGGGTGAGAAGCACACATGCAAACAGAGACCATCACACCTTATGGGATATGGCATACCAAGTGGATCTGAGAAGCCTCGTATTGTGTCCAGATGAAAATCCATTTTAGAGTTGATAATGAGAGTTTTATTCCCTCCTTTAGCCTGCTGAACACTTCTTAGTCATGTTGCAAGAATGGCTTTGCTCTTTGTTTTATTCAAAGATGTGCTTAATTAAAACTTGAAGTCAGAGCTACAGCTCTACACATTTTCTTTCCAAGACAATTACCACTCACCCAACACTTTAACAGGAACTTGAGTGCATACAGCAGGCAAACAGAATGGAAACCAGAAGCATGTGTTTTAAAAGGAGCATTGTTTCATATGGTATCTCCTTCCCTGTTTCTTATTCCCTTCCTGCTCACGCATAGAACTTAAGTGCCAGCTAAGCACTGCTGAATGAGAACAAATCAGAAGTCAGGGGATAATTCATATGATGCAATTGTCTCTCTTGGGAAAACATGACCAACTATAAGCCACCCTGCTGCCTATTACATAAGCAAAACAAAAACAAACAGACCCCCCCCCCCCCGCTGGAATTGAATCCTTATTTTTTGCTTCATCCAAAAGTCAAGAAATTTGAGAAAAGGTGTATTAATGTCCTAAAGATCTTCTTGTGTTGAGCCAGGAGATTACATAAGGAGGTGACATAATTATCATTCCGAAGTTTAGTCCTTTTTTTCTAGTCAGTTGGTCTTGTGTCTGAGACAAGGAAGTTGGTGCTTATCTTCTGACAGGGCTCATTTCCATAGTAGAGAGTGGACTCACAAACACCAAGACAATGGAATATTGCATTCCACTAGAACCAGCCATTTGGAAGACATCTAGATTTAAGGTGAACTCAGTGCAAATAAACCATGATCATCTATACACATATGTTCTTCTAATATAGAATATGCAGATAGTGTCAATGTGCTGTTATTATGGGCAAAGAACACTTGGAGAGGTAAAAAAAAAAATCTTCCCTACCCAACAATTCAGACCAGAAACAAATAGATATTATAATCTAATTTTTTAATGAAAACTCTCTTTTCTCTAGTTAGTCTTAATGTATACTTTCAAGAAAGAGCTCAAGGAGGCGGGCGGTGGTGGCACACACCTTTGGAAGGCAGAGGCAGGCAGATTTCTGAGTTTGAGGCTAGCCTGGTCTACAGAGTAAGTTCCAGGACAGCTAGGGCAATATAGAGAAACCTTGTCTCAAAAAACCAAAACCAAACAAACAAACAAAAATTAAAAAAAGAAAGAAAGAAAGAAAGAAAGAAAGAAAGAAAGAAAGAAAGAAAGAGCTCAAGAAAATATTTTCCTTGCCTAATCCTGAGATCACAACACATACACACAAGCACACACTTATGTACACATGCAATCACAATTACACACGTACATGCACACTTGTGTACATCCCAAACACACACACACACACACACACACACACACATATATATATATATATATATCATGCACAAACACAAGTACATTCATAGCAACACATATATAGCATTTAATGATGTTATCAGTTTCTTCATTACATAGGTTGTGTTGTAGTATGAGTTTAAGGGTAGGACATTAAGGGTAGTCCCACTGGATAATCTCAACCCAAATCCTTTATGCTTCTAGAAGTTTCACTGTACACCTTCAGTTTCCCAAACTGGTATGTGAATTAGAACTATATGAATTTTAGCTACAATGAAGTGTCAATGCATATGTTCTAGAATGATCACAATCACTAAAACAAGAAAAGCACACAAAGGAGAATGAGAAATGTAAGCTACTGGGACGCTCACACACTGCTAATGAGAATGGAAAATATTTTAAAACTTTGGAAGATTACCAACTATTCATAGTGTAAAATGTACATTTTTCCACCCAACATCAGAATCCTACTCCTTGTTATCTACCTAAAAAGAAATAATAAACAAAACTCCATATCATAGTTTGCATAAAGCATGCAAATGAGCTGTTTCTTTATTCAAAATAGCCCCAAACTGAAAAATAGCACAAAAGCACACCACACAACAAAATACCACTTAATAAAGATACACCAACTGAGTGGTAATACAGTAGCATAGATGCATCTCCAAAATGTTATGCTAAGCACAAGGAGCAATATTAAACAGCATGGTTATACTTGCAAGGAATTCTATAGGAAACTGCAAAAACAACCATTGTTGGTGATAGAGATGAGTATACCAGCAGAGGGGAAAGAGGAAACTTTATGTGAGTGGACATGACCAGGGGATGGCCAGTAAATACGTAAGAGTCAGAACTCTGAAAACCTGTGTGTAAATATGAATGAGGGTTTCAGCTTCACTGCCATGAAGAATAGGAAATAACATGATCTGAATGGCAGGATAACAACTGTCTTTCCTGCTTCAAAGAGCCATAAAAAGAAGATCTCTGGAAATCTAAATACATATACTAACTATTCTTAAGAGTTCTAACCTCATAGCCTTCCCACTTTTCTAGTCCCACCACATACCCTTTAATACTGTATCCTTGTGGAGTAGATCACAATAATGAGTGTGGGAAGATACAAATGCTCAAACCACAGCAACAATACACTTTACTGTAAATCCCACATAGGCAATGAATTCATACCAAATTTCATTGGTCATTCTGTCAATTAAATACTGAGTGCACTGTATCTGAATTCTGTTTTCCCCAATAATTTTATTATCACCAATAACTTTATTATATCTGAGATATGACTTTAGAAACTTTCTCATTCTCTTTCAAATTTAGTATGTATTTTGAATTTGACTTGATCATGAAAAATATAACTGTCCTTGAAAAGAACACATGTTCACTCACATGGAATGGCTCAAAATCTGTTGAAACTCCAGCACCAGGAATTCTAATACCCTTTGATGGCCTCCACAGTATTGCATCAACAGAAACATGAATATTCACATAATTAAAAATAGATATTTTTCAAAATGGCTGTTCTGGGTTTTTTGAAGCAGAACGTTTTTAGATATTAAGAAAAATGTATATCCTCAAATAGCCTCAATTTCTTTTGAAATAGTGAAGTAATAGCTATAGATATAGTACTTGTAAATATAGTCCAGTATTTCTAGCATTATCCTTAGGTCATTCATGACTAGAAGAGCAACTGAAAACTGAAATGAAAAAATGGTTAAGCTCTAACCTATAGTTAATAGACAAATTCCAAAATGTAACACTCTTGCCATGACATATCTCATGTTACCATCATGATGTCACTGAATCCATACCATTATTCCAAAGTTTCTGTGTTTAAGTAAAAACCTTTCCAAAAAAAAAAAAAAAGCCCCAAGATCATAACAATCAATAACAAGGCTCTTGAGCATGTTTCATTCAAATATAATTTATTGCATTATAAGATCATTTAACTTTTCAATAATGACTCTGCTTAACACCCACCCAGTGGTTCTGATAATTAAACTGTCATACATCACAAGTCAAGAGTACCATTCCTCTAGATATTTTCTGTTGTCTTGACTGCGAATGTTGGTTGGAGATGTGTAAGTATACATTTATCAAGACCATTAGTGAATGCCTTTTATTGTGTTGAATCTAAACGTCAATAAAGTAGATTTAAAAGAAAATGGTTGATATTCCTCAGAATTCTGCCCTAGACCCACTTTCCACCGTGGGCTGGATTATCTCATCAAATTTCCTCAATTAATGTCTACAGGCAGGTAGCTCTGATTTCATATAAATATAAATAATTCACTTTAGTGAATTTTCATTTGAATTCATCAAATTCATGATACTTAAAACCATACTCACCATCAAAACTCTCCTTATGTATTACATTCTATTGATGCTATTCTTCCCCACTTCAGAACATACTGTGACACTTCTCCCTACCAAGTTTCATAAACCAAAAATTAGTATGTAATTCTGGCTCCCATCCTAACCGTATACTTCTGGTCAATCAACAGATATCAGTTTCATATACATATACATATACATATACATATACATATACATATACATATACATATACATATACATATACATAATCTCCTTACAAATTCCTCCCCCATTACCCTCCCTTTCCTCAGAAAGGGGAAAGCCCCCTTGGGATTCATCGCATCTTGGGACTTCTAGTCCCAGAAAGACTAAGCACCTCCTCTCCCACTGAGGCCCAACCAGGCAGTCCAAGAAGGTGAGAGGGATCCAATGCAGGCAACAGAGTCAGAGACAGTTTCCACTCCAATCGTTAGGAGACACACATGATGACTAACCTTCAATCTATTACAAATGTGTAGGGGGCCTAGAAGAGATATAAACTGGAAAGGAAGAAGCCAAAGTATCACTATTTGCAGATGATATGAGAGTATATATAAGTGAACCCAAATTTTCCATCAGAGAACTCCTGTAGCTGATAAACACCTTCAGCAATGTGGCTGGATATAAAATTAACTCAAAATAATGATCGTACAGTGACCCTCAAACACCCTAATGACCTCCCAAGTGTTTAGCCTTGGCCTCACTCAGCATTCTGTAAACTATGTAAAGATTGAGTTTGTGTAAATATGGGTAGATAGCAGTTGTGATCACATGTGCCAGCATGATCAAGTCTTGTAAATATAGCCATACACTGAATTCTGGTATTGTGTGGCTAACAAGTTCCTGCATGATTAAATCTCATAAATATGGGTACACAACAAATTCTGATATTGTATAACTCACAAGTACCTGCATGATCAAGTCTTCATTACTCAACTGTGTACAGAATTTGTGAGGGCAGAACTTGTAGGAGATGGGGGGGGGGCTGTATATCCTTAACATCTGCCCCTTAAATTTTATACTCCAACCTCACTGCATTAGCTTCCATCTTTTATAGAACACATGCCTTTCTTCTTTTATTAAGCCTTTTCTTATCATTCACGGTCCTTGGGAAGATTTCCCTGAACCCTCAGGTTTAGGTAATGTGTGTGTGTGTGTGTGTGTGTGTGTGTGCTTGTGGTGTGGTGTGTGTGTGTGTGTGTGTGTGTGTTTGTGGTGGTGGTGTGTGTGTGTGTGTGTGTTTGTGGTGTGGTGTGGTGTGGTGTGTGTGTGTGTGTATGTGTTTGTGGTGTGGTGTGTGTGTGTGTGTATGTGTGTGTGTGTGTGTATAGTGTGTATGTATTGCATACATATATATGTATATGTGTGTGTATATATATACATATATTTATGTATATATATATATATATTCTCATACCCTACATAGCACCATATCAATGCCTATGTAATTTTCTGACTTCTGTACCAGACTGAATGGACTGAACAATGCTTTAAGTCAGGGACCATTTTAGTGCCGCTCACCACTGAAACTCACCAGGTCTTTACAATGTACCTAGAAAACAGCAGTTCACAAATGAATATTAAGTTTTATGAATACTACAGACAAAATTTTTGTCAACAAGTGCTAACTCACTTTTGTCTTATGCCCATCAGATTTCCAAACGTATGTTCTAAAACAGTACTGAGAATTTTCTGCTGGTTTTAGGCTACTGCAACAAATCAATGTAATTAGTTCAATTTTAACTAAATTAAATAAATAAAATGTAAAAACCTGCATAAAAATGCATATACATATGGAAATGTTTTATAAATAGGACCTCATAAAAATGTATAATTTTATGTATTTTTAAAAATCTTGTAGGCGTCAAATAGCACCCTAAGCGTGATTCATTAAAAGCCTGATCAATTACACAATTTTCTACCTTTTTTAAGCCTGAAAATTATGACTAAATCCCCCAGGCAGGCACAGACGACGTCATCTAACAGAGAATGCAGGATGTTCTGAACACCTTTAAAATTCAGATTTTGTGTAGTGGGTTTTGTTTCTCGCCTATTTTGAAATTTTTCTTCCTCCTCTTCTCCTCCTCCTCACCTAGTCTTACCCTGTGGTCAGTGTCTTAAATGTCTCCATCTTGTACAAGCAGTTTCTTATGCAATTTTTAAAAGTCCCCTTCAGGTCTTGATTTTCTTAAAGGAAATACCCTCCTCCCACCTAAGGAATTCTTTTGTGCATTCTCTCTTGTGTGTCCCAGAATAAGAGTAAGTCCTAAGAAAATAAATTTAAGAAATATTCTCAATAATATAAGCCAGGTAGGGGTGGTGCACGCCTTTAATCCCAGCACTTGGGAGGCAGAGGCAGGTGGATTTCTGAGTTTAAGGCCAGCCTGGTGTACAGAGTGAGGTTCCAGGACAGCCAGGGTTAGACAAAGAGACCCTCTTTCAAAACAAAACAAAACAAAACAAAAAATAAATAAAAAATAAAAATTAATAAAAAATTAAAAATTAAAAAAGAGTTTATACATACTAGAGGGTAGGAATGGCTGGTATTTAAATGCGTAGCCATAATAAACTGCAATAATAATAATATAATATAATATAACATAATATAATAAACAGTGCTAATGAAATGAAGAGAAGGAGGCATTCATGGATTGAACATAGGTAACAAGCAAAATGGACATTCTTTTTAAAAAGTATTTTATGTTCTTTACTGGGTTTACAGCAGAATATCACAGTTATTCTAGTACATTCCTGGGTCAATATTCTGTGAGCATACCAACTAACTCATTTAACTCTTACAATTCTACGGGAATGGTGTAGGCAATGAGACATTCAGTATTTTGTATCTCAGGAAGAGAGACACTGATTCGTGCTGCTAACCTCTAGGTAAGCAGAATTTAAATGTGTGGTGGGTGATAGACGTTATATAGGGGCAAAGCGGGGAACATGCGTCAGATAAATCATAGGACAGTAGGAGACACAAAGTAAATTGTTTGCAAGCATTTGTTGCTTTTATATATTTAGGCCCAAGGGCAAGGGCAATCTGTATACCAAGTTTGGAGGCAGGAATTAAAGCAATAGCTGCTAACTTGGGGCGCCAATATGTTCATCCATCAACCTGGAATTTTTCTTTTCTATTGTCAGAATTGGATTTGGTGGTGAGTTTGTGAAATTTCTGAGAGAAGAAAGAACACCATATTCCCTGTTCGTTTAGGAAATAAGCCTTGACAGGAGAACTTACCAACATCTCCGTTAGGAAAAGAATCTTGGCTTCACATTTTAGTCTAGACACTGAGGCAGCCTGGCCAGCTCCCAATGCCCTCATCCTTTCTCCTACTGCTGTCCAGCTGCCCTGGGCTGCTTCTCACACTGTTTACATGAGAGACAAGCTTGAAATAAAATTTACTCTTTGCTCTCAGCAAGAACTAATACTTATCAAATGCCCTGGTCAAACACAATAAAATCATACTGTGTAAGGAAATTGCCTTTGTAATTGATTTACGAGTTTTCATAGAGGAAAAAGCATTACAGTAGCATTTTCATTAAATTACTTGTCTACAACAACCGAAAAATATCTAGTTTTCAGGTTTAAAAGACCCAACATCTCTGTTCTTTAGGTTTTTTTTTTTTCAAAAAGAAAAAAAGGCAGAGGTGGGGGATGGTAAATAAAACGTCTATGTGTGTGCTTTGTTGTAGAGACGTCAAGGATTTGCCATTATTTATAGGGATGCTTTTGTGTTTGTTATAGTAGGTTGGGAGACAAAAATAAAACTAAAGTGAGAGAGTAGGGAGAGGGGGTTCGTCTTCCGCTCCTGCTACTCAGCATCAAAGCTGGGTCCAACAAGCACTAACAGGGCCAACTGTTCTGGTCTTACTTCCCCCCAGCTTCCCCTAGCCCTGTAGGAAGCCCATAACTGCCTACAGAAAGCTTTTACCTCTTAAAACACTCTTGGTTCCTAAAGGAACAAGAAAATAGGCTGGGTCTAACTTTCCTTTCATTGGTATTGACACAAAAGACAAACCACCAAATCATCGGCTTAAAATATGTTTAGCCATTTTCTCATTCACTGCCGTAGAACAAGTTCTCTATGTATGCAACTATGGCCCAAAGTCTGACGCACCATGTACACTGCTTGAACAAACAAATTGATCTGAGTGTCTCATTTAGTAAAATGAAAAGTGTCTTTAAATGTGTGTCAAAATAGCAACTTTCATTATCTTTTCAAAGCCATAGATAGATAGATAGATAGATAGATAGATAGATAGATGGATGGATGGATAGATAGATAGATAGATAGATAGATAGATAGATGATAGATACATAGATACATAGATAGATAGATAGATAGATAGATAGATAGATAGATAGATAGATAGATGATAGATACATAGATACATACCTAGATAGATAGATAGATGATTGATAGATGATAGATAGATTGATAGATGATATATAGATACATAGAGAGATAGATGATAGATAACTAGATTGATTGGTAGGTGATAGATAGATAGAGAGAGAGATAGATAGATAGATAGATAGATAGATAGATAGATAGATAGATAGATAGATAGATGATAGATACATGCATAGATGATAGATAGATGATAGAGAGATAGATAGAGATAGAGAGATAGATAGACAGACAGACACAATTTCTACATGTTTTCACTCTTGACATCCTCTTTTGAGAGTGCCTCAAAGGAAAGAGCCTAGGAGCAGAAAGAAATGAAGTCAATATAAGGAAGACACAGTAAATGGAATCAGAAAATGGAGGCCCAAATCCAAACAGCAGGCTCTACTTTGCATGTTTGAGAACACATGCCCACATGTTGCTGATTAAACTATGAACACATTTGATGGGAACTGTAAACTAATGTATTTCCCTTTGAAGAATCTAGAACATTCCAAGTAACTCATTTGACCTGCTGATACAACTAAGGACATCCATTTATCCAACCAAAATTTAGTGAAAGCTATCACTTTGCCAAACATGATGCTTGCCCCTATGCACCCAACAATAAACTGATGATTTTTCTTAAAGTCATGGGAAATTGAAGACTACAGCATTTAGATCTGCTCCCTATGAAAAAGAAAATTCTTTTTTCTTTTTCTTTTTATTGGATATTTTGTGTGTTTACATTTCAAAGGTTATTCCCTTTCCTAGTTTCCCCTCCAGAAGGCCCCATCTCATCCCCTCTCCCCCTGCTTCTATGAGGATGTTCCCTACCCACCCATCTACCCATTCCCATCTCACTGCTCTGGCATTCCCCTACACTGGGGCATCTAGCCTTTCTTATGTCATGAATGAAGAGTTAGAAAATGAGCCTAAAACGCTCTTCACCTCTATGTCATAAAATAATATATAGAATAATTCTTTTGTTTGTTTTTATAAATTTATTTTTTTCATTTTTATTGGTTATTTTTTTACATTTCAAATGTTATCCCCCTTACCAGTTTCCCCTTCACAAGCCCCTATCCTCTCCTTTCTTCCCCCAGCCTCTATGAGGGTACTCTTCCCCCTCCCACCCACTCCTGCCCCAGAGGCCTAGTGTTCCCCTCTCCTGGATTATCAAGCCTCCACAGGACCAAGGGGATCCCCTGCCAGTGATGCCAGAGAAGGTAATCCTCTGCTGCATATACAGCTGGAGCCATGGGTATTTCCTGTGTACTCTTTGGTTGGTGGTTTAGTCCCTGAGAGTTCCGGGGGGTCAGTTGCTTGATATTGTTGTTCCTATCATGTTGCAAGCCCTTTCAGCTCCTACCATCCTTGCCCTAAATCCTCTGTTGGGGTTCCTGTGCACAGTCCAATGTTTGACTGTGTACCAACATAGTCTGCAAGCAGTCTCAGAGAAGTTATAAATTGCTAAAGCTAATTCACAAGCCCAGTGTGTAGTGTGTAGTGTGTAGTGTGTGTGTGTGTGTGTGTGTGTGTGTGTGTGTGTGTGTGTGTGTGTGTGTTTTGAGAGAGACAGAGACAGAGACAGAGAGAAAATTCGACCATTCACTGCCCAAACATTGACCTAACAGGCTGCTGTATTTCACCCCTTTGTATTTAAATTAAATTCAGATATTTATCTAGACTAACTCTTGATTTGAACAAGTTACAGAAGGAATTTCATAAAGGCAAGGTAGAGGGTGATGATTGTGATATTCTCTCTCTCTCTCTCTCTGCCTCTCTCTCCATCTCTCTGTCTCTCTCTGTCTCTCTCTCTGTCTCTCTCTGTCTCTCTGTCTCTCTCTCTCTCTCTGTCTCTCTCTCTCTGTCTCTCTCTCTCTGTCTCTCTCTCTCTGTCTCTCTCTCTCTGTCTCTCTCTCTCTGTCTCTCTCTCTCTCTCCCTCTCTCTACCTCTACCTCTACCTCTATCTCAGTCTCTCTGCCTCTTCCTGGCTTTACAGAGCTTTCTGGCTTCACAGAAGTCAGCAAATCATGTTAATATGGCATTTTAGAAAACTTCCCTACCCAGATTAATCAACTTGTATTTAAAAGATTTTACTCACTTAAAATATTTTTACATTTCATCTTGCACATCATCATCATCATAATAATAAATAATAACATGAAGAAACTTTAGGAAAAATCAAGTTGATGTGTCCTGTTCCACAAAGCAAAAAATGCCAGGATCACATTTAAAATACTTGTTTATATAATGGATACTTTGTTTTGTAATTAACTATCCTGCTCTCACTGAGTTTATATTTATAATTTATGGATTACTGAATTCATAATTGAATAATATGTAGATGTCACCTAGGAGTGGTAAACCAATTCTCCTCCTTGGAATTGCCTGTCTAAATAAGAATGACACTAGCTTCAGCATTTTCTCTCTGATTAGAGACACTATGGATTTGCAGTCACCTCTACGTAACATAAATCAATAAAGAATAATTTTCCAGCCAGTAAATCAATTGTCAGTTCACAGGCCCTAATACCCCTGTGCAGGATTTATTGAAGAAATGAATGGCAGTCTTGTTAGGGGATGTATGCATGCTTTATGGGCACATAAAAGTATAAACCTCAAACTATTACATGCACTGCAGTGAAGAATTCAACAAAAACAACTCTTTTGTTTCCATGCAACACAAACCCAAATGGATTTTCCAATGATAAAATGAAAATTTCACAAGATAACAGTAAGATGCTGTGTCCTTGAATGGGGAAGTTTGAGAAACAACATAGCCCCTTTGCTGAGACCTTTTTCTCCCAGGGTGTGGTGCTGGTGACAAGTTAGTAAGATGAGACATCTTGCTGGCTTAACAAGTACATTGGTACAGGGAACCATTGAATATTTCCATTAAGATTCATCAGAATGGAGATGTGCTTAAATATAAAATAGAGACCGATTTCAAAGATTCAGTGTATCATCAAACATATAAAATAATTCATTAAAATGTATTAATTTTAGAAACTGAAAAGTTGTACTTCTATGGTTAAATAAAATGCAGTGTAAATAATTCAAGGGCTACTGAGGTGGCTAAGCAGTTTAAAGTACATTTCGCCTAGGGACCCACATGGTGAAGCATAGCAATAATCACAGGTTGTATTCTGACCTCCATGAACATAAACATGCTGTGATATGTTCACACAAAGTCTCTCTCTCTCTCTCTCTCTCTCTCTTTGTGTGTGTGTGTGTGTGTGTGTGTGTCTTTTTCTCTTTCTCACATACACACACATAAACAAATACATATTAATTCCATTTGTACATTTTTATCTTTTTATATAGCTCCCAGAAAAAGTTAAAAGTCCACAAAAAATTTTATTGGATATTTTCTTTATTTATATTTCAAATGTTATCCTCTTTCCCGGTTTCCCCCCCTCCCGGAAACACCCTAACGCATCCTTCCTCCCCTTGCTTCTATGAGGGTGTTCCTCCACCCACCCTCTCCCACCTCCCCGCCCACAATTCCCCTCCACTAGGGCATCTATCGAACCTTAATAGGACCAAGGACCTCTCCTTCCTTTGATGCATGACAAGGCCATCCTCTGCTACATATTCAATGCTATTGTATGAAAGCATTTGAAGCAGAGGTCTCCTGATTCCACAAAAAGAGAAGCCAAAATAATGGACATATCAACGATGTCTTCATGGGGAAGTCCTTAGGTAGTTGGTAATAGAGTTCAGGGGACCAAAGGGACACTGTATCAAAGGCAGCTATGATGGTCTAAAATGCTCAGAAAGCTACATAGTTAAATAAGGACATAAATAAAACAACACTGCACTTTGTAGACAGGAACAATATGCAAATTACATGGAAAGATGATAGATGAATCCAAATGAAGGATGAAGAGCTAATAAGCTGTATGTGGATACTAAAGAGGGGGGACAAATGAAACCAGAGAATCTGAGAAGAAAGAAACACACACACACACACACACACACACACACACACACACACACACACACACTACATTTTGGCAGATAAGTGAGAAATACAAGAAAGACTGAGTCAGGAGAAATTTGAATAACCACCTCCAAAGATTCCTTAAATTCCTTTGTCTCAAACAGATCTCTGATTCAATATTTAGAAGTAATCTTGTTCTTTATGGTGTATCAAGAATCTTTTAAAGAACTGGACTCTGGAAAAATACACAATGAAAATTTATTGAATGAATCAAGTAACTAAATAGAAAAATGAGAACACTGTACATTTAACTATCTAATTGTTAGAAATATCCAAGGAATGGGTTTTTGATATTCACATTTGGAGCTACAAATAACAAAGAAGGCATCATTGAGAAGAGATTGTTTTTTCAGACTAAATAATAAATAAAAAAATAAAATACTTGGTATCTTAAAACAGGAAAGGATAAACAAAGACCAACAAAATGTAAACTATGTTAGCATCTTAACCTAAAAATCTAAATTTAAATGAAGGATTTGTAAATTAGTTATAAACTGCACTAGTCTATAATATAAATGACATGGGGAAAAAAAACAAAGATAGGATTAATGGTAGGAAGATGATGGCATATAAACTTCATCAATCTGTAAGCATTAATATTTCCCACAAGTGACAAGCGATGGGGGTGTGAAGACAAACCTGGTCATCAAAATTAGAGGTAGATGTTGCTGACATCTCTTGGGTAATACAACCTGCATAGAATACCCATGTTAGGGTCCAGGAATTGCTGAAGAATGATAGCCCAGACTCAAGTAGTATGCAAAAGCAAAGAGCATTTATTCAACTGAATCTCCTGACTGCAAGGATCTCCCCATTCGGAAATGGAGACCTCTGGTGGACTTTCATACCCAGCTTCTGTTATTAGTTAGGGGAATTTTAGGGAGGGGTGTCTCTTAACCTTGATTGGTTAGCTCTATCTCTAGGGGTCTGACTCATTTTTCAATTTGTTAGGCTTTAGAACCCTCCCTGCAGGGGCCACTTATTCATTCTAGCTACCTATTTTTACTTCAGGCCAGATGACAAGATGTCTTCAGATTGGTTGCCCGTGGCTGTGGTTAGCTGTCCACAAGATCCTGGCTCTGAGTGCTCATTTCCGGGAAACAGAAATTTAGGCCTAGTCTCCCAAGCTGTCAGTTTGCATCCTTTCATGGAGTCAGCCTGGCTCTGAGCTTAGTCCTCTCACCCAGAAGAGCTCCCTGCCTCAAAGGTTATCTAAGGCAAGTGTTAAAAGTTTAAGAAACACTAATCTAGAAAGATACAGAAATAGTTTTTATAGAACCCAGTGGACTGAGCCAAGACTACTACAAATATTTCTGAGCGACAGGAAAAATGTACGTAGTTTGTGCAAGGCTTAAGCTACAAAGGATAAAATAATATCTAAACTCATTACTACCCTCGGATTTTCCTCCCTCAACATCCTTCCAGAAATCTTGCTAGAATTCTTAAGAAATCACCATGTCTGAGAAAATGAGAAAAATAATTCAAATTTATATGGGAGGTATATGTGCATTTTATGCAGAGGAAGTAAAAAATATGCCTTATTCTATTATGAATAAAAAGACTTGTCATAAATTTAAACTAGTTCTTTATGCTTAATAAAGCTTTCACACAAGCACCTGAAAAGAAACCAGAGAGAAAATGTACCCATTAAAGTATTTACCCTTCAAGTAACCTAAAATGGTAAGAAATATAAGCTTAATTATCTATTCCAAGCTTGGCCACTACACGAGTTTCAGTACTATTATAGTTGGAAAACGTAGAATATATTCAACAGCAAATTTAAATCTACAGACTTTAAAATACCTTCCTTTGGGCTGCAAGTGATAATCGAGAACCCTACATCACCATGAGCCTTAGTACATTAACATGATATAAAATATATGTTAAAGATAGATTCCTGATTTATAATAATTGCAACTCTCAGAAACTAATAACCAGAAGCATTTGACTTCTCCCTTGTGACATTCTCACTCAAACCCAGATAAAATACCATCCAAGTCAGCAAAAGAGCTTTTATCATCAAGATAGTAGCAACAATCATCACGTTTTAAAGAACTTTAAAATTGTGGTAAAAATGAATAGCTTAGTGTATTATCTTCTTTGGTAGCAGTACTTTCGTTTTGATAACAATCTATTAAAAGATCTTTTAATAGAATTCTCATGACCCAAACTGGAAAGCATGTATGTATCAGAAGGAGAAAGGTGAAGGAGGAAAAACTTTGTAATTGCTCAGTAAATTAGTTCCCACAACAACTATGACAAAGTCTTCATAGGCTGTGGTTTGAAATAATAGAAATTTGCTCTGCCACAGTGATCGAAACTAAAAGTTTGAGATCAGAGTGTCAACAGTACTGATTCCTTCTAAGATCCCCAAGGATAAAACTTGCTCCTCACTTCTGTCACAGCTTCTAATAGTGCTCAGTGAGCCATGGCAACATTTGGCCTGTGCCTGACTGCATGCGGCCCTCTTTATAACACTTTGTATTGTCTATCTTCTCTTAGAATAGTACCAGAAATCACGTTCAGAACACATTCAAAAACCTCAATGACTTCATTTTTAGGTCTCTAATAAATTATAGCTACAAAGAGCACATTAGCATATCCAATCACATCTGGAAGACTGAAGCGGGTACGTATTGGTAAAGAGACTATTACCACAGCAGCGTGTACTAATCATACCTTTTGGTCAATTCTGAATTCCATTTAAATAAGTCTCTTGCATCCTCTTGCTCTCCTTCTCATATTATTCGTGGCTCTAAGACTGGAAATAATATCAGAAAACATTAACACTTGCTGTCAGTGACAGAGCTGAACCTGAGGTGAGGTAGAGTAGGGAACAGCAACTTGGACTTTTTTGGAAAATCTGGCAAAGATGGTGTAATAGATAAATGACTTCATTCCTCTGTGTTTCGACTAACTGGAAGATAAGATGAACTACCCAGAACATGGGGTACTTAGAATTGAACTGTCTCATCTATTGAGTAATAACTTGAGTGTCAGTGGATCGTCTAGACGTTCTTGGATTAAGTTTCTTATGTGTAAACCCAGAATGATGTAGATTTCTAAAAATAAGACAAACATGCTTAACATGATTATAACTACCACTCTAAATCCACAATTAAGGAACTGACCCATTTTGCTTGGCCAACAAGCTCGAAGTCAGTTTTCGTTTTACCTTAAATATTGTGGACAGAACAGGACTCTTCAGTTTGCCATGGGCTCAGCTCTAATTACCTTAAACTTAATTTACCTGTCCTGGGATTTGAGTTTGCAAGTATCGTATGGATTCACAGGAAATGTTCACCAAATAAGAATGATATCAGAAGCTTCATACCCTAACACTGATGACCTATTTAGGAGAATGGAATTTTCCATGGAAAGCAAAACCTCATTCCCTTGAATGGTTTTCCCAGTACTGTGATCTGTTGAATCGTTCATTCTGTTCCCCGACTGGTATTCACTAACCTTACTTTTTAGAGCTAAGACAACAGTTAATAAATATCACTTTGCATCTAGTCAACTTATGTTTTATTTGCATACGTACATATCTGTGTCTCCCAATGAATGAGGCCATTCCTATGATAGCATTGAAAGGCAAAAGCTAAGATGAGTTTATATCATTGAACCATTCATCTTATTGCTGTCAAATACTGCCCAGATAATTATATTGCAAACTAATAAACAATCATCCCTCTTACTCTTTTTTTATTTTGTAGGGGATGATAGGAAAACCCTAATTAGTCATTGCTGATGTTTATAGAAATAGGGTCAGAAATATAGCCTAGTACAAATTTTTACAAGTGTTTTTCTTATCTACTTTTCTTGAGCACAGTGTCATAAAATCAGATTAAAGGGCAATTTTCTTTCATATAAAAAAGTTTTAAACCAACTTTAACATTTAGATTTAAGATTTAGTGTTTTAAACTTTCCCCATAAACTCAAGACCATATTTCTTGTTCTTGAAACCCTATAGAAATGCTTGAAATTTGTGCACATTGAAAATGGGAACAATGAAACTATTGACTTACGGTCAACTATCAAGGATCAGGAAAGCCTGACAGAGGTTCTGGACCAACTGTGGTACTACTAGTATTTAGAACAGAAGAGAGAGAGAGAGAGAAATAGCAATCACCTTGGACAGTGACTTCATGTGCTAGGCTATAATTGCCAAGTGACCAGATGTCAATACAGTCAGCTCTCTGAAATGACTATAGAAATTCTATGGGGTCTGGAAGGCTGAGATACTTGCTTATCTTGCTGAGGGCAAAATAAACTACTTTAGTAATGAGGCTCTGTGGAAGCTAATTTCTTTTAAAGAGATGGTGATCCACAGTTCCCTAAAAGAATAAGTATAGCTAAGAGAAAAGAGGAGGATGCTGTCTCAAAAATCAAAAGGCATACATGTTTCTCTCCTTAGATTTACCCTGTGTTGACATTATTCAAATAATTCTTGATAAATAAAGAAAGTGCATGTTTAATTTTTCTAAAGCAAAACATCTTTGAAATCAGCTGGATTTCTCTAATGCAGGTCATTAGAGATACAGACGAGATAGATTCTGATATAGCAAAGGAGTGTGCTTAAATTCTTACAGTAACTGTTTTCAGAAACGACTACTATGCACATTAACAGGCTACTGCCTGATGCTCAGGTTTCTGCTCTGGGGAGTGCATATTAAAACAACTCATGTCAAAATAATAGTAATAATAACTTGCCCCTTTCTTTCAGTTGATACTAAACTGGAATGATGGGTGCAGAAATGCATTCTTTTTTTAATGTTTATTCGACAGATAATCTTCTTGTGGAATTATACAAACATTTCAAGTTGAATTTCCATTACTCAAAACTCAGACACTTTCTCATCAGCCAAGCTAAATATTTGCTGTAGATATTTTTCCTCCTGTAGATATTTTTTTTTCTTCCTGAGGAGAGCTAGCATTCCTATTAGCTGCCCAGCATTCTACTCCTCCAGCTCATATGTGTAAATTTGGAGGAAATCTGAGAAATTCACTTTTGCTAGGCAGCACAATTGCTTCATGCAGCATGTGTGCCCTCAGAGAAATCAAGTGCCCCACGCACCGTGGAAATTTATGTTAAAGAACGCCTGCTTATAAGAGGCAAACATGTATCCCAAATTTATCTCCCAGTGACAAGTTCAGAATCTGAAAGTTTCCAAGTTCTTCCCTTGTGAGTTACTCAAAATTGCTGTTTCTCAAGTCAAGAACACCTGTTTAGTGTTTTTCTCCTCGCCCTCCTGGTAAAATGGAACCGCTAGGAAAAGGAGATCTAAAGGTTTTTTAATGAATGAGAAACGCAAAGTATTGACAGATTTCAACATATTATGCCACCCTTACCCTGTCCCCCTAATGAGGTAAGATCAAAAAGGAAAGAAACAGTTGTGATATTGGGCTCTGGAGTTTGTTTTCAAAGTGCTGCAAATGAGCTCAGATCGAGGCTCATTCAGCTGGGTACAGTCATAAGCAATTTTCACATTGCTCTGAAATGGCACATACAGACACGGCTTTGGTAAGTGAACAGCTAAAGGCTTGATGTTCAGCATCAGGCAGCCTGCCAAACAACTTTCCATCTCCATACGACACTCTAACAATCAAAACTCTACTTGTGCCATTTCTGCTGGGTCAGATGTAACTACAAAATAAAACTAAACCTACATAAAATAACAACAAAGCCTGCTCCAGTGTTGAGACTTATTCTAACTCAATATTTATTAACTATTGAGACTATACACCATACAGGCATCAAAGAACAGAAATGTAACATAATATTTATGGTCATGTGAAAATGAAGGATCAGAGATAGCTTTAGAGTAAGATAGCCTTTATTAATGAATAAGTACTTACACAGCAGCCACTTCTTGCTTGTCACAGATCTAGGTGCCAATATTTATTTGATGATAAGTAAAGCTATGACAGTCCCTGTGTGACTTTGTGGATCACAGTCTCATCAAGGAGACAAACCAGGAAATCAACAAATAGCTGGATATGTAATTACAAGGTAAGCAAAGAAAGACAAAGGGAGGGAGCAGACATCTCATTCAACCAGTGTCTTCAATGTATATGCAATTATTAATGTCCTGGTGTTTGAAGGTTTGGTGGAAAGAAGATGAGGTAAAATTGGTGAAAGAAATAACAATGAGCATCAGGAAAACACATAAAAGGGAGAAACTCATCGTCAAACAGAGGTCACATCTTAGAAGTCTTGACACGCCATGCAAAATTACAGAATTACTCTCCAGTAGACAGTTGGTTCTTAAAATTGAGGTTTACAAAATATGGAATCCATTAAAGGTAGAAAAAATATTGTCCATTGGGATTTTGTTTGTTCGTTTGTTTGTTTGATTGATTGATTGATTGATTGATTACTTATATTAGGGGGAGGGGTATTGTGGAACCTATGAATTTTAGCACGAGTAGTAAGGCATAATTTACAGAAGCCCATTAACACACCAGTGGCTACACAACTGAGGAAAATTTCTGTCTTTCCCCCAGCAACTATTAACTGCTTAAAAATCATAAAAAGGAAGGGCACTTCTTGCATGAAAGAATGATGACTGGCCCAAAATATGTGAAGCTCCTGAGTGATCACAGCTGTTTAGGAGTGCAGTGGCCAAACACAGAAGTGGATGCTCACAGTCAGCTAATGGATGGATCACAGGGCTCCCAATGGAGGAGCTAGAGAAAGTACCCAAGGAGCTAAAGGGATCTGCAACCCTATAGGTGGAACAACATTATGAACTAACCAGTACCCCGGAGCTCTTGACTCTAGCTGCATATATATCAAAAGATGGCCTAGTCGGCCATCACTGGAAAGAGAGGCCCATTGGACACGCAAACTTTATATGCCCCAGTACAGGGGAACGCCAGGGCCAAAAAGGGGGAGTGGGTGGTTAGGGGAGTGGGGGTGGGTGGGTATGGGGGACTTTTGGTATAGCATTGGAAATGTAAATGAGCTAAATACCTAATAAAAAATGGAAGAAAAAAAAAGGAGTGCAGTGGCCATGTTGCACCCAGAAGACCCAGTTCTACAAGTCTAATCCATACTCAAAACCTTGCTGTCTTCCTGGGTCTTCATCAAATATGTTTACTGAGCTTTGGAGAGTTAGATGTTGATGAACTTTCAACAGTCGCTTATTCTGAACACTTAGATCAAGTATTAGTCAGGAAGAATATCTTAAAATATGATTTACATTTATTTTTATTTTTATTTATTCTTCTCTCATCTATTACATTCCAAGAGCAGTTTTCCCTCTCTCCACTCCTCTCAGTTCCTCCTCCATTCTCCTCTCCCCCAGGTCCACCCCTCTGTTTCCTTTCAGGAAAGAGCTGACCTCTTCAGGGATATCAACCAAACATGGCATAAGAAGTTACAATAAGAATAGGCACATCTTTATATTAAGTCTGGACAAAGTAACCCAGTAGGAGAAAAGGGGTCCCAACAACAGGTGAGACTCAGAGACACTCCCCACTCTCACTGTTAGGAGTCCCACAAGAACATAGTTTTAAGATTATAATTTAATTACATTTCTCTCCTCCCTATCCTCTCTCCACACAATCCCATATACCCCTCTCCACTCCCCTTCACAATCATGACCTCTTTTTCATTGTTATTGTAGGCAAATATGTATTTAGATACTTCTATATTCCTAGATATAGGAATATAGGAATCTATAGAATATTACTTGTACATATGGTTTTAGGGATGAACATTTGGCACTGGACAACCAATCGGAGTGCTCTTCCCTAGGGCGGACCATCTCTCTCATTCCCAGCTTTACTCAGTTGTCTATGGTTCTTTATGTAGGGATGAGAGCTTATGTGTACTTTCCCATCCAGTTTGGTATATGCTCATTAGTGTCATCCTTGTTCAGCTCACACTTCAGCTCACAGTTCAGCTCACAGTCATGATGGTGAGACTTTACAAGTGTAGCTTCTGATGCTACTAAGAGTCACAACCTCACAGTAAAGTCCCTGATCCTCTGGCTTTTAGGAATTTCCACCAAAGTCTCTGACTATTGTTACAAAGAGAAGTTTCCATTTTTTTTAACTATTTGTTTTAATTCAAAAAATAGCATGGGTTCTTAATGTATTCTGAATGTTGGATAGACCTGAATAACCAATGAGAAGATCAAAATCTTTTTGGCTTCATTTCCAGGGGGTTGTGCCTTCCAGGTGTCTTTGTTCTAAATAAAGTCTATTTATTGAATACATAGAATGTATTAAATCTCACTGTATCATCACAAATGTTTGTAAATTATGTCAAGAAAGACGATTTAGAATAGTTGTTGAATTGCTCAATTAAAAATGAGTTATATCAGGCTCCTGTCAGAAAGCTCTTGTTGGCCTCCACAATAGTGTCTGGGTTTGGTGGTTGTATATAGGATGGATCCCCAGGTGGAGCAGTCTCTGGATAGCATTTCCTTCAGTCTCTGCTTGACACTTTTTCTCTGTAACTCCTTCCTTGGGTATTTTGTTCCCCCTTCTAAGAAGGACCGAAGTATCCACACTTTGGTCTTCCTTCTTCTTGAGTTTCATGTGTTTTGCGAATTGTATCTTGGTATTCCAAGCCTCTGGGCTAATGTACACTTATCAGTGAGTGCATAGCATGTGTACTCTTTTGTGATTGGGTTACCTCACTGATATAACTGTTCCCTGAGAGGCTCTGCCAATGCCTGAAAAAATACAGAAGGAGATGCTCACAGCCATCCATTGGACTGAGCTCAGGGTCCCCAATGAAGGAACTAGAGAAAGGACCCAAGGAGTTGAAGGGGTTTACAGCTCCATAGGAGGAACAACAATATGAACTAACCAGTACCCCCAGAGTTCCCAGGGACTAAACCACCAAACAAAGAGTACACATAGTGGGACTCATGGCTCCAGCTACATATGCAGCAGAGGATGGCCTGGTCGGTCATCAATGGGAGAAGAGGCCTTTCATCCTGTGAAGGCTCAATGCCCCAGTGTTGGGGAATGCTAGGAAGCAGGAGTGGGTGGGATCACGAACAGGGGAGGGGGGAGGGGATAAGGAGAGGGGGAATTTCGGGAAATATTTGAAATTAAATTTAAAATGTATGTAAAGAAAATATCTAATAAATTAAAAATGATAAAAAGTTTAAAATGAGTTATATACTTGGATATTATAAGAAAATGTCAAAATTGCAGGCCACTTCCATAACATTAAAAATACTACAAATGCCTTATTTATACCCTTTGGTAAGTAAAAATATTTTAATAACTAAGAAAGGAATAACTTTTAGGGGAGGTAAATATCTACAAGCAAACCGTATACGAGTCTTGAAAGATTTTCACATTAAAAATATTTTTTAATTTTAAAAACATGACAAAGCTATGTCATGGTCTGAATAAGGGATGTACCTCAATGGCTCATGTATTAGTACACTTGGTCCCCAGACGTTGGCTATTGGGGAAGCTTATGGCAACTTTAGGTGGAAGTTTCTCAGTGGAAGGAGTTCCTCAGTGTCCCTGGAGGTGTGCTTTGAAGCTCACCCCTTCCCCTCCACAAAGTCACCAGCTGACTCAGAACTCTATAACTCTGCTTCTCACCCTCATGACCTATATTCCTTCTCAAACTCTGTGCCTCACATCAATTGTTCCTTGTTAAGTATTTGAGTATAGCTATGAGAAAAGTAACTAAGGCACTTATCATATATATATATATATATATATATATATATATATATATATATATACATATATATATATGCATATAATTCAACATATTTTCACACAAAAATAGAATTTTAAAACAATTTTAATAGATATTTTCTTCATTTACAATTCAAATGCTATTGCAAAAGTCCCTTATACCCTCCCCCCACCCTGCTCTCCAACCCACCCACTCCCGTTTCCTGGCCCTGGTATTCCCCTGTATTGAGGCATATAATCTTTGCAAGACCAAGGGCCTCTCCTCCCAATGATGGCCAGATTAGGCCATCTTCTGCTACATATGCAGCTAGAGACACGAGCTCAGGGGGTACTGGTTAGTTCATATTGATGTTCCTCCTATAGGGTTATAGACCCCTTAAGCTCCTTGGGTACTTTCTTTAGCTCCTCCACTGGGGGCCATATATTCCATCCAATAGCTGACTGTGAGCATCCACTTCTGTGTTTGCCAGGTACTGGCATAGCGTCACAAGAATCAGCTATATCAGGGTCCTGTCAGCAAAATCTTGCTGGCATATGCAGTTGTGCCTGCATTTGGTGGTTGACTATGGTATGGATCCCCGGATGGGGCAGTCTCTGCATGGTCAAAAATAGAATTTTTATTATTAATAGAAATATTGTTATCATATAGAAGAATGTGAATTGATCCATTCCTATCTCCTTGTACTAAGGTCAAATCTAAGTGGATCAAGGAACTTCACATAAAACCAGATACCCAAAATATAAGATACAATTTGCTAAACACATGAAACTCAAGAAGAATGAAGACTGAAGTGTGGACACTATGCCCCTCCTTAGAAGTGGGAACAAAACACCCATGGAAGGAGTTACAGAGACAAAGTTTGGAGCTGAGACGAAAGGATGGACCATCTAGAGACTGCCATATCCAGGGATCCATCCCATAATCAGCTTCCAAACGCTGACACCATTGCATACACTAGCAAGATTTTATCGAAAGGACCCAGATATAGCTGTCCCTTATGAGACTATGCCGGGGCCTAGCAAACACAGAAGTGGATGCTCACAGTCAGCTATTGGATGGATCACAGGGCTCCCAATGGAGGAGCTAGAGAAAGTACCCAAGGACCTAAAGGGATCTGCAACCCTATAGGTAGAACAACATTATGAACTAACCAGTACCCCGGAGCTCTTGACTCTAGCTGCATATGTATCAAAAGATGGCCTAGTCGGCCATCACTGGAAAGAGAGGCCCATTGGACATGCAAACTGTATATGCCCCAGTACAGGGGAATGTCAGGGCCAAAAAAAATGGGAATGAGTGGGTAGGGAAGTGGGGGGGGAGAGTATGGGGGACTTTTGGGATAGCATTTGAAATGTAATTGAGGAAAATATGTAATAAAATAAATAAATAAATAAAATTTTTTTAAAAATTCAAACTAAAAAAAAAAAAAAAACCAGAGACACTGAAACTTATAGAGGAGAAAGTGGGGAAAAGCCTTGAAGATATGGGCACAGGGGAAAAATTCCTGAATAGAATAGCAATGGCTTGTGCTGTAAGATCAAGAATTGACAAATGGGACCTCATGAAACTGCAAAGCTTCTGCAAGGCAAAAGACACCGTCAATAAGACAAAAAGACCACCAACAGATTCGGAAAGGATCTTTACCTATCCTAAATCAGATAGGGGACTAATATCTAATATATATAAAGAACTCAAGAAGGTGGACTCCAGAAAATCAAATAACCCCATTAAAAAATGGGCCTCAGAACTGAACAAAAAAAAAATTCTCACCTGAGGAATACCGAATAGCAGAGAAGCACCTGAAAAAATGTTCAACATCCTTAATCATCAGGGAAATGCTAATCAAAACAACCCTGAGATTACACCTCACACCAGTCAGAATGGCTAAGATCAAAAATTCAGGTGACAGCAGATGCTGGCGTGGATGTGGAGAAAGAGGAACACTCCTCCATTGTTGGTGGGATTGCAGGCTTGTACAACCACTCTGGAAATCAGTCTGGCGGTTCCTTAGAAAATTGGACATAGTACTACCGGAGGATCCAGCAATACCTCTTCTGGGCATATATCCAGATGTCCCAACCGGTAAGAAGGACACATGCTCCACTATGTTCATATTATAAATAAGCAGCCTTATTTATAATAGCCAGAAGCTGGAAAGAACCCAGATGCCCCTCAACAGAGGAATGGATACAGAAAATGTGGTACATTTACACAATGGAGTACTACTCAGCTATTAAAAAGAATGAATTTATGAAATTCCTAGCCAAATGGATGGAACTGGAGGGCATCATCCTGAGTGAGGTAACACAATCACAAAGGAACTCACACAATATGTACTCACTGATAAGTGGATATTAGCCCAAAACTTAGGATACCCAAGATATAAGATACAAATTGCTAAACACATGAAACTCAAGAAGAATGAAGACCAAAGTGTGGACACTGTGCCCCTTCTTAGAATTGGGAACAAAACACCCATGGAAGGAGTTACAGAGACAAAGTTTGGAGCTGAGACGAAAGGATGGACCATCTAGAGACTGCCATATCCAGGGATCCATCCCATAATCAGCTTCCAAACGCTGACATCATTGCATATACTAGCAAGATTTTGCTGAAAGGACCCAGATATAGCTGTCTCTTGTGAGACTATGCCGGGGCCTAGCAAACACAGAAGTGGATGCTCACAGTCAGCTATTGGATGAATCACAGGGCCCCCAATGGAGGAGCTAGAGAAAGTACCCAAGGAACTAAAGGGATCTGCAACCCTATAGGTAGAACAAGATTATGAACTAACCAGTACCCTGGAACTCTTGACTCTAGCTGCATATGTATCAAAAGATGGCCTAGTCGGCCATCACTGGAAAAAGAGGCCCATTGGACACGCAAACTTTATATGCCCCAGTACAGAGGAATGCCAGGGCCAACAAAATGGTAATGGGTGCATAGGGAAGTGGGGGGGGGAGGGTATGGGGGACTTTTGGGATAGCATTTGAAATGTAATTGAGGAAAATACGTAATAAAAAAAGTATGATTAAAAAAAGAAATATTAAAGAGTTTCAGACAGCTGTGGTTCTCAATACTATGAAAATTCTTGATTAATTTATAAGACAAATTATATATGTAATTTGTAATCTATATAGTGTATGTAGATACATATGTAGACATTTTATATACATATATGTGAGACAAGGAAAAAGTAAGAACCACAAAGCACTTATCATGAACTTTACAGTCTGGGAGACAAACAGAATTTCATCTTCAAACCAAAAAACATATGCATACATACTATCAGAGAGATTTCCCAGCAGGTAAAGAAATTTGCCATCAAGTCTACTGACCTGAATTTAATGTACAGGGCTCATCTAGTAGAAAGAAAAAACCAATTTCAGCAAGCTATACTCTGACTTTCATATACCCCTCCCTTTACACACACACACACACACACACACCAAAATAAAATGTAATAATTTTCTTCTAAATAGTACCACCTGTTAAATCTATAATTATCCCTAAATAATGGATCAAGCCTACTGACATCAAAACAGGACATGACGTAACATTATTTGTCTCCTAATGACAATACAAACAAATGTCCTGGGCAGGTATGTCCATGTCAGTCACTTCATTAATAGTACCCAAGGGCTATATGTCCCTTTCTTTACTCCATCCCATTCCTTACCTTCAAACCACATTTGCTCACATTTAGAGAAGAACAGAGGAAAGGGGGGAAAAGAATGAATTAGAAAGACAACCATGCAGAATCGCCAGCACTCTTTCATCATCATCTCAGCAGAAACAAGGCGTCACCTTTAATGTACTTGGACTCCACCTTCCAAACTATCTTATCAGACCCATCTACCATGACCAGTGTTGTTTCCCTTGGTGGGTACCAAATCATGATTCACTTCCAGCAGATATACTAGGGATTGGTCACTGCTTCTACATTCATTGCTGTCTTCAAATGGGAAACATATCCTTGGTTAGAATCTATCTGTGGATGCTGGAAAGATGTTTGGTTTCCTCATATTTGGAAACCAAATGGAGGCAGGAGGTGGAAAGTTGGGAAGGCAAGAGAAGTAGGTGTTGGTAAACATCCTATGACAACTAGAAAAGTTTCCTTCAGAATTTCCACTTATAACAAATCTCAAAGGCCATGGTCTAGGCTTCCTCCCGCCGAGTTTCTCTTTGTAGCCAAGAATGGGAAAAGCACTTCATTTTCCCCCTTTTAGAGTGGGAGTCAGACCATTGGCCCCTCTTCCTACAAACTATTGAAATACCCACTAGTGTGTCCCTTTTCTTTGTCACACTTGGCTACCACAAACAGGAAGGAGAATCTAAAAGGAGAATCAGAATTTTCAAAACCAAACTACACACTTGCTTGTCAATCATGTAGAAGCCTTTGTACTCTGAGCACTAAGGAAACACCCCCATTACCTCACGGTACCCGTTAGTACTCTCTGGTTTGATTAAAATCTTTTCTTTTTCATTAAAATAAAAAGCTTCTGAAAAGCTACAGTTACACACTTTTTTTTTTTGCAACCCACAATTTATGACTGCAACCTTCAAAAGCTTTTAAAAATAGTATCGGCTCTATTATTCCATATTATGGTAATTGTGGTAAAGATTTAAGAGCCACTTTAAGACTTTTTAGCTCAACAGTATATTACTGTTCCAATTCCTTGCTTGGGCATTTGGGAAAGAAGCCTTATTTAAAAGCTTCACCCTCTGCCCCCTGATATACAGCTTCCCTCTTAACTACAGTAGCCAGACCTCACCACACAATTAGGGAAGCAAGGTCTCCAATTAGAGCTCAGAAAAACAGAGGGGAGAACACATCTTTCCAAAAGCCCATTCCATTTATATGCACCTGACAATAATCAAAATTTCTCTCATGTGCCAAGTACCTTTGACCCCTCTGTTATGCCTCACACTCCCTTGTTAACTCTCCACCCCTCCCTTTTTCCCACAGGAAATCAGCACACATAATCACAAGATTAAATAACTCCAATGCCACCGCTTAAACGTTCAAGGCCATTAATACAGCAAACGCCCAAGGGGCCAAGGGGATTTATGTACTATTGAAATTAAACTGACCTCACCCTATCTTCGACATAGATCTGTTCTCTCTAGTTAACTTGTGTTTTTCTCATGTTACCCAGTCTAGGATGGATGCAATTCCAAAAAAAGACAGCTAATAGAATTTCCACTACTGTGAGCATGCACAAACCCCCAATCTAATAGTTGACCTGGTACTGTCCTTCGTATTCAATGCAACCATTAAGATGAGCATTGTCACCCCAACCACACACACACACACACACCATCATCACACCATATTGCTAAGGCATTTTTCCTGGGCATACACCATATGGAAAAGTCCCACATTCGCTGTTCCTTCCTTTTCTCCCAGTAGGAGCTCAGTAGCATCTGGATATCCCGAACAGTCCAGACTCTGCAAAAAGGACAAGCGCTTCGCAGCTTCACTTTCTGACTAGAGCCCCCCTGCTGCAGAGCCACCATCTTTTATTGTGTCAACATCCATCAGCGGGGGAGCTCTTCCCAGGCACGTCCTCACTGTGAACATTTTCCCCTACTCTTAGCTTTCCTCCAGCACAAAGGATTGCTCAGCTCCATCCACACCCGAGGTAACTAAGCTGAAGTGTTTCTGCTTTGTTTTGCTTTGTTCTGAATTTCCATGTACATTTTAGAATAGTAAACACACAGAGATGCCTGCCCACTGGTATTTTATGATTTTAATTTGCTCAAAAGCTCTGAATTTCATTATATTTTCCCATTTGGTGCATGGGATTTTTACAGTTAACAGATGTTCACTTAATAGAGCCTCCTAGTGAGCAAATCAGATTTTTCCCCCCGGTATTCCTGTAACTTTCAGTCCTGCAGTAGCTGTGCTCGGTGCCTGCCAAGATAGCTGGCAGCCAAGCTCAAATCGAAAAGCGCAGCCTCTCTTTGCAAACATATATTCGCCTTCAGACCCACTCATTCCGGCTTAACTCCGTCCTCATTAACGACATGTGAGAATGCCCGCAGGTGGGAGAAACACCAACTTCAGAAGCCAGGCGGATTTCACCCGCAGATGAGAAGACATTCTGCACCCCATAAATACATTCTTAGCCTCCGGCCACAGCAAATGCCAAAAATTTTAAGTGCATCAAAAAAAAGAAAACATACACACACACACACACACACACACACACACACACACACACACACACACAAAACTAAAAGAAAACTTTTCCAAACAACTGTGCTATTCTTGGAGTGCTTTACTCAAACACATCTCACGACATTAAACCAACTCCTAACTGATCAGAGTCCATGTCCCAATGATTCTAACTTCTTACAGAGGTCCATGTTGTTCTTGGAGTTGGTTTGGTTTGGAGTTTTTGTTTTTGTCTCTTGATACCGGGTCCTAGGGGCTCTCAGTAGAGAGCCCAAGCTGGTTTTGAACTCATGATGTGTCAGCCGCTGTGTTCCCTAAACAGGGATTACTAGATTGCAGACATGTCACCATCCCCAGCTTCCTTAGTTAAATAAGAAAGGGTCTGTGGGTATCTGTAGCGACTTTGTTACATTTTCTTTGGCTTATAAACACCACTTATCAGTGTTAATAGTCAGCAGTTCCAAACATGTGCAGACACAAAGCATGGCACCTCTTGAAAGGCCATTGAATTCCAATTCTAGGAAAACGGAGGAGGTTCAAGGATAAGTGCTTAAGACAAAATTGAGACCCTAGCCTGCTGCAAGTCTTGGAGCTCTCCTCCCTCCCTCTCCTCTTTCCTGTTGTGTGTGTGTGTGTGTGTGTGTGTGTGCACATGTGTGATCTCATTTGCCTTCCTAGGAATGGAAATTGAAGCCTTGTGTTTTCCAGGAAAACATGCTACCACTGAACCCTATCCATCAGAATTTTGTTTCTTCTTTTTAGTCAAGAAGTCAAAATAATGGGTTTCATTCTGGCACCTTCAAGCTCTTGATGGTATTCTTAAACTGGTCTGTGACCATTAAGATAAATTAAAAAGAAAAATAAAAAGAAGAAAAGCTAAGGAGACCCTGACAAGGTCATCATATCATTTTTCTCTGCTCCTTGTAGACTTCTGAACAAACATAGAAGAAATTTGGTCCTGTCTGGATCCTAAAAGAAGGTATCCGACTTTCTCATATGCCCCTTTCCAATGACTTATTCTAGAACCTTTGTACCCTAACAAAGGCTGGCTATGGTATCTATGGCCTCATGTTGCTACCTCTCGGGAATTAGATGAATATCCCCCCTCCCTTTATGAGCTTCTCCCCTACCTACTCACCTAATGCCTGTGCATCTTCTTCTACCTGAGAAATCATGTCCAAATGTTTTATTTGATCATTGGATAAGCTGCATCTCTTAGCACTTGAAGTGTCACCTAACACCTGGTAGGCCAAACAAAATGGTCATCTGAGGAAGGAACCGGCAAACGTTATTTCTGAGTGGTCCACTGCTGATGAAGAGCTTTGAATGAGAAACTATACCACAGAGTAAGGGCTGCCAGCCCCCCCCCCCTTAGCAGTTCAGGAAACATACGGGAGAGTTGAGATACTAGCTATCTTAGAGTTTCCATTGCTGTGAACAGAGACTATGATCAAGGCAACTCTTACAAGGACAAGATTTAATTGGGGCTAGTTTACAGGTTCAGAGGTCCATTTCATTATCATCAAGGTGTGAAGCATGGCAGCATCTAGGCAGATATGGTGGTAGAGGAGTTGAGAGTTCTACATCTTATTCCAAAGGCAAACGGGAGAAGACTGGCATCCACAGGCAGCTAGGATGAAGCTCTCTCAAAACCCACCGCTATACTCTTCCTCCGAAGAGGCCACACCTTCTAATAGTGCTGGTCCCTGGGCCAAGCATACTCAAATCACCACACTAGCCAAAGGTAGCCACATAATAGATTCTGACCCCAATACTGTGTAACGGGTCCATCCCTCCATGATCCCCTACCATTCTATCTTCAGCTCAACACATGAATATTCAGTAGGTACTTAATATTCACAGAGCCAGAAGTGATGGTGAATAAACAGCCTCGCTCTCTTCACGTGGGCGGCTCCCCGTATGAGTTGCCAGAGCCTGTGGATTTGACGTTCAGGATAGTCTCTTTTATCCCACATGAGTTGAGAAGGGAGATTCATCATGGGCTCTCCCACCATGACCTTTCATGGAGTCAATGATCATACAGGTTCTCGTATTAAATAACATGAGATCCTGAGCAACAGCTTTGGAATCTGACTCAGCTGAATACAAACCATTGCTTTACCATTCACACACTGTGCCACCCCATGGGAAGTAAATTTACATTTCTGAAGTCGTTTTTTTTTTCTATGACTAAAGTGGAAAGAGAAACAGAATCCATCTTAGGCTTGTTAACAGGACTAAATTACATCGGTTTTAAGAAAGATGGTGCATTACCTAACACAGTTCAAATATTTGATAAATATTAGAGAAGGTACTGAGAGATGTTTTAAAAAGCTTCCCATTGTCCTGCCATGACTTTTTTGTAGGTTTGTGATGATTAAGTGCTAAGTTGGCAATCACCAGCCAGCAACTCGGCAACAAACCTCGGGTACTTACTAACGATGGGGGCTTTTAGATGTTTTATTTCGTAATTGGCAACAAGTTAGGAACCCAAGAATCATAAAGAATTCCATTTAGCTGTATCCAGCTGATCAATATTCACTCAGCATGCTTCAGCTCCTAACATCTCAGAGGAATAAAATAAATTGTCAGTCAGCGGCACAATTTTGTTGTGATGGTGGTGGTATTTTATATATTTGGGGGGAGGGCTAAATTATTCACCTTCTTAAAAAGAAATGTGATAAATGTTTATTTCTTCATAATACATTCCAACAATCATTGATTTGTGACCCTTGCCATGAACTGAATTTAAATTGGGGGGGGGGGGAGATAGAGGTTCCCTAACTACACCGAGACAGCACCACAGAGGAGCTCTGGGCTGCTGTCTTTCTTGCTTTCAGAGAGGAAGCCAGCATCCCGCAGCACAAGAGCACTAATTGAATTTAAGAGACATAATGAATGGGAAGCACACACAAGCACACCCTACTGTGTTCAAGATGATGGTGTAGGCCTGACCGGAGATGTGGGGTTACAAGTTAGAAGTTGCATAGCCCAGCCAGAAAGACCAAGATGTGGCATTGTGCTGTTAAATGACATCTGAACAAGGAAGCAGTGAAGGTAGGAGACAATAAAATTCTGATTGTGTTCTGGCTTCAGAAAACTTTTTGTGACCAGAATACTCTGATAGAGGACTGAAGAGATGGTGCAGGGAGTAAGGCATTTGTCATGCAAGAATGAGGAACTGAGTTCAGACTCAGTTAAATTCCGAGCAGAGTTGTCCACCCACATGCAATCCCCGGGGCTTAGAAAGGTCGAGACAGAGCATCCACAGATCAAGATGAGCTCTGGCTTCAAGACAGCGATTCTGTGCCTATAAATACAACGGGAGTTGACTGACAGACATCCAACAAAAATCTCTAGTCTGCACAAACATGGACACACATGTGCAACTGACACACACGCAAACAGAGATGCACAAATGCACACCAGGTATACACGTACTTGTTTCAAAAACACAATGGTACATGCACAGTGTCCTTTTCTTGCTGATTCTATTGAATAGCAACTTCACCACTGGGGACCCTGCAGGTTTCCTGTCAGGGAAGTGGACCTGCTTGGACATGACTATCTGTATGAGAGTCAGTGCAGGCAGAGACCAGAAAACTAGAAAGGGCCCTGAAATAGGAATAAAAGGTGTGTGGGGGGAGGGGAATGGTTTAAGAGAGAGGTGGAGAAGGTACTAGAACTCAGGTGATAAGAAAGTTGAAGGGGGAAGAAGACACCAGTAGGGGTGGAAGAACAGGGAAATGGGGATGATGGGTGAGAATGAGGAGGAGAAGCAACCCAAACAACATACATATTAAAGGGTCATACCATCAGAAACCTACTTTGCATGCTAATTAACAAACGTAGGTGTTCCATAGATGGCCAAAGAGTTAATAGTGGATATTGCCCTTCCAGAGGAACAAAATTCAGTTCCCAGCACCCACATCAAGAAGTTCACAATTGGGGCTGGAGAGATGGCTCAGTGGTTAAGAACACTGACTGCTCTTCCAAAGGTCCTGAGTTCAGTTCCCACATAGTGGCTCACAACTATCTGTAATGGGCTCTGATGCCCTGCTCTGGTGTGTGTCTGAAGACAGCTACAGTGTACTCATATAAATAAAATAAATACATCTTTTTTAAAAGTTCACAATTGCCTATAACTCTTGCTCCAAGGAATCTGACTCCTCAGGCTTCCTTGCACACCTGCACTCATGTGTACACACACACACACACACACACACACACAGAGAGAGAGACGCATGATTAAAAATAATGATCTAAAAATATCAATTAATTAGCATTAAATGCAACTTAAAAACAGAAAGGAAGAAATCCTGCCTCACTCCTCACAATGATCTTCCCTGCATCCATGAAGCAAACTGTTTAGCTTTAGGTTGATGATGAACTTTGAAACAATTATAAACTGTCTCCATTTTCTGATATAGAATATTCCAGAAAAGGAGTGAAGCCATTTTTGTAATGTCACTGGCCATGAGCAGCAAGATTTCTTTTATACAGTTGATGATTTGCACAACATTTGGAGAGCCATGATTGAATTCTTCCTAAGCCAAGTCAACCTTGGAGCTTCCATTATTCCTGAACTGTGATTCAGTGACAAACGAGCCTTCAGTGGCCCACAGTTCAGATAAAGGATATGCTGGGATTTGCATCTTTTGCAGTGTGTTCCCCAAATGTCCAAACATTAGAAACTCGGCCCTCTGTCTCCTCAATGATGGGAAACCTTTCAGAGGTAGGGCCCCATTTTGCAATGTAATCTCTTCCCACATATGTTCCCACCATGATGCGTCACAACAAAGAGGACATTCGCCAAAGATGAGCCAATGCCTCCTAATCTTTTTCTCATGAAGTTACCCTGCCTTGGGTACTTCATTTCAGTAGCAAGAGAACAATACAGTAAATTTTGTATCTCCAAAGATCAAAACTAATGAACATATAAATACATACATACATACAAAAATACATAAAATAAGAAATACATACAAAAAGAAATACATGCATACATACATGCAGATGCATACATACATACATACATACATACAACCAGCTATATTATATATGAGAATGTTAGATGTTAGGATTGATGGTGAGAACTGTATCAGCCCAAGACCTGCGCACAGAGAAGCTACGCACCTCCAGAAAACAACCTTCACTGGGAAAGAAGAATCCATTCCGCAAGTTTTTCCTGGTTGCCAACAAATGGCAAGGTCTTTACTTTTCATTTCCTTTTTCTTTCTTTCTTCTAAGATTTACCTTTTAAATTTTTATATGTATGTGTGAGTAAATTTATGAACACCAGGTAGGTACAGATGCCCAGGGAGTCCAGAGGGCATCAGAGCCCCTAGAACTTAAGTTCCCTGATATGGGTGCTAGGACCTGAGCCCAGACCTTCTGAAAAAGCAGCAAGTGCTCTTAACCACTGAGCAGTCTCAACAGCCTAAGTGTTTTCAATTTTTTTTTAGAGAAGCTGGAAATCTAATTCTTGCCCACACACAAAAATATCAATTGGCAATAAGTTGAATAAAGATAAAATAAACACAGCAAGTGCCAGCATTTGCAGCTAGCTTTTGCAGTTTCTAGCCCAAAAAGCTCACAAGATGCTCCTTTACCTTGACCTTGGTTGAATAGTGCTACAGGAACCAACTAAACGAAGTGAACACACAGCCTCATATTGCTCCTCACTTGAGTGACAGTGCATGGTGAGGCAGCAGGTTTGAGGCTAGGGAATCAAAGAAGGTCCTGCTCTGTGGAGTCATCCAGAGAACCAGGAGACTCTGCCATCATCGCTCCAAGAGCATCATTCCAAGCTCCCACTTCTGTTCTCTTTATACAGAGCAAAGGGTGGTAGAAGGAATATGGTACTTATTAGGTCTTGTGCTTTTCTGATGTCTGTCGAGGTAGGCATGCACAATGTCTGCTTTTACAGGGAAAATAGAGAAGCTGGTTTTGGGCATCCTGGACATCAAAAAATATGTGACCTGGAGGTGGATCCAAGCCTTCACAATGTAAAGGTGAGTTTTTGCCCCTGGTCACGCAACTCATTTGATGCAGATGTACAGTTAGAAAAAAAATGTACATTTTATACATTATACATTCTATGCAGTTCCAAGCTAGAAGTTGAAACACTTTTTCCACTTGAGGCTAAAGATTACTATTGTAAAACATTTCCTTTTCCAAGAGTCCAAGGCTGGAGAAATGGCTCCGTGGTTAAGAGCACCGGCTGCCTGTGCAGTGGGCCTAGGTTGGACTTCCACTATTTATATGGTGCCTCACAACAATTTATATCTACAGTTCCAGATCTGACTTTCTCTCCTAGTCATTATAGTCACCAGACACTTGTGCGGTGCACAGATGTACACTCAGGCAAAGCACTTGTAACCGTAAAATTATGATGATGACAACGATGATGACAATGACAATAGTAATTACTATTATTATTATTATTTCATTAGTATTATTATTACTTTGAAGCAGGTTCTAAAATATATAGCAAAAACAGGGAGGCACAGAAAATGAGGCAGGAATCTGTCACTGCACCTTTCTGTGCCCTTTTCTCTCTTCTGGCAAAAGGACCAATATTCCCTTTGAAGAACAACACATTCCACAATTGAAATTGGATCCTCTCTCAGCAACCAGACCAGGCTACTCAGAGCCTTGTTACCATACCACAGGATATGAGTCACACTTCCTAAGAAGGCAGAGAGGATTTCACAACAAGCTTCTCATTTCCTTGAAGACAGTTGCTCATAGAAGACATTGGGCTCCTATTTAAAGAGTAAGACTCTTCCTCATTGAGGATTTCACCTAAACTAAATATAAGGAATCTGTAGTCCAGACGGATGCTCACCTATACAGCACCACAGGGACAGAATAGCATTGCTGATGAATTGATAATCATGTTTCCCATTACACTGACCTGGGCAAGCACACTCGCTTCACAAGCAGACAAAACGTCCTGGGCTAAAGCATGAGAAAGTGTGATGAGTGCTTAAGTACAGACCTAACAGCCAGACACATAGCCAATAGCTCCAAACACCCGTGACAGAGCCATTGACAAGTGCTGTCTTCTTCCAACTCCTTCCCCTCGTTGCAGCTCTGCCTAAATATTCTCTATGCTACAAACACATGCAGAATATTTATACTCCTCTGTGCTGTCAATCAGGATTGCCAGCTTGATTAGACTCAGAGTCGGCTAGGAAATGCATCTCCAGGTAGATCTGTTAGCATTATTTCCAGGAAGAATTAACTAAGAGAGGAATATCTATCCTCAGAGCAGGTGGCATCTTCCGGCAGCATCCTAGATGTAAATAGGTCTCAGAGAAGCAGAAACTCACAGATCCTTGGTTGCTCTCTGGTGAGTGCATCTACTCTGTGGCCACCTCTACTGCTGCTATCATTTGCAAACATCAGGACACAGCTCCATTTTTTTTAACTTATTCGATTTACAACCTGCTCGCTGTCCCCCTCCCATGGACCCATCTCTTTTGACCTTCCACTATGGAATGAAGATACGACGCTCTCCAGAAACCCTCCAGGCCGTCAGTGACAGATTGGGAAAGCTTAAGTGTCTAGCCTTGTGAACGGAGAAGCCACTGGGTTTCCAGCCTCCTCGGCATGCAGTCAGCTGTTGATGGACTAGTAGGCCTGTTAATCCAAGTCAACCTAATAAATCCCATTCTCTAATATCTATTCATTCTATCGGTGCTGCTCCTCTAGAAAACCCTACTGTACCTATCCAATGTCAAAAACATAAAGGCACCAATTAGTACCAAGTAGTATCCAAGCCTTGTGGTCTCACTTGTTTTTAGCACAGTTTTGAGCATTTCATTAAATTTCTAAGCATTTCTTTTCTCATCAGCAAATTGGATATAAGTATTTGTTCCACCAGGCTGTTGTCATAGTGACTGGCATAGAGAGAGAAAGTACTAAGTAATATCTCTCTCTCTCTCTCTCTCTCTCTCTCTCCCCTCTCTCTCTCCCCCCTCTCTCTCCCCCCTCTCTCTCACCTCTCTCTCTCTTCCTCTCTCTCTCTCTTTCTCTCTTTCTCTCTTTCTCTCTTTCTCTCTCTCTCCCTCACTCTCTGTCTCCTCTCTCTCTCTTTCCCATCAGTGCCCCCATCCCACTCCACTCCCCCTGTCCAGCAGTGAAGTCGGCCTGAGTACTCATTCCCACTAATGAGCCTTCCGAGATCAGTGGAGCTGAAGCTAGAGGGTTTTCATATACAAAAGCCATTCCTGCCTCTCTTCATTCATATTTCAGAAGGTCCAGTTCAGACACTCCACATCTCATTCCATCCCATGGGATAGAGTTGACCTAGAACTGTAAAATGAGCAGATCGATGTTTCCCAGAGATGTGACATCAGTGGTCAGTGAGGAAATGGAAAATGGACTCAACTAACATTAGAGAGTGACTAGAGAGAAGAGGGAATAACCAGCCATACTTTGAAATACCCAAATCAAGTAACAAAGAGATTCGGGAGCCCAATTGGACTCTTATTTGTTTGTATGTAAATAACACAGACATGAACCCAAAGCTGCTGGTAACTCAAGCACTTATTTGCTTTCTCTAACAAAAAGTATGAAGGGACGATATAAGTATTTTTGTTCAGATTTTTAAAAATTTCTTATGCTGGGCATGGTGGCTCACGCCTTTAATCCCAGCACTTGGGAGGCAGAGGCAGACGGATTTCTGAGTTCGAGGCCAGCCTGGTCTACAGAGTGAGTTCCAGGACAGCCAGGGCTATACAGAGAAACCCTGTCTCGAAAAAAAAATGACTTTATGAGGACAGTGACATGCTTTAAGTGGCTAAAAGCTGTCAAAAAAAAAAAAAACTGTTGACCTGAACTACATCCCAGGATCCACATGTTAGAAGGAGAGAAAACTCTCACACATTGTCCTCTGACCTTTACACAATCACACACTAAATAAATGCAATAAAAATTAAAGATTTAATCACTTTACCACTCATTTTGTGTATTCCATGAAGCTCGCCTCTGGTTCTTGTGAAGCTTATGTTGTATGGTGTGGGAGGAAATGTGTAACTACACGAGACACAAAATTCTTAACTGATAGACTTGGTAAAACCAAAGGCTGGAAGTCCTTATTTCGATCCCTCCATTTCCTTCATTGCTGTAACTAGCCCATCACACAACCTCAGCTCTGCTTTCTCCATGTCTCTCCCTTGACTCCAGCATCTCACCCTACCTGGGGACAGTCACCAGCATCTCTGGTATTGGACATTTCAGCATCTTCTGCAGCCTCCAGACTCCATCCTATCCACTCTATACTAACATGATTTTTAATATAAAATTAATCATATCATTTTCCCTGCTTAAACCACTTTGATGATGCTCTATCAAGCTCAGGATAAAATTAAATAGATAGTAAAAGATAAGAGTCCTTACTGCTCCACCTACTGCCTTAGTTTTATCTTCCTACATTTGACTGAAGCGTGGACTAAACACTGAGGTCTCCTGTTATCATCCTTTGTCACATCTTCTTCTCTGGCTCAGAATAACCTCATTTTAGCTTTCTTCTAGCTACAGTATTCCTGATCACTGTTTTAACTTTTGGCTTTATATATCATTTCCTCCAGGCAGCCCCTTCAACCCTTCACAAAATAGACAGGCAGTGACGGAGGGCAGCACCCTCCAGCAGGTCATTCTATTTGGCAGTCTCTTAGCATCTTCTATTTATCTTAATCCATGTCTCATGTGGTAGCTTCTATTTGTTTCCCTGTGTTTCCATAGAACGTGTAGCTCACTAAGCAGGAAAATGTCCAGTAGTGGAGACGTCTAGTGCCTAGCAGTGGTTCTAACACACATGAGATACTCAAACCATGCATGTCAGAAGGAGGAGGAGTTAGAGGTAGCAACAGAGATTTCAAGGAAGTAGGAATTTAAAACTCTAGTCAGGAAGAAAAGATAATTTGAACACAAAATGCATGGGTCTGTTCATATATCTTCATTTCCAAAATACTAGTGTTACATCAGGATTGTATTCAAATGTATGCCTTGTAGAAAAATGCCCAATGGTTCTTCACTGCACCAGACTCACAAATCCTTACCTGATTGTTCAACTTGACTCCTTTTACATCTTTCCCTTGCTTCTTTTCTATGCCCTTTCAAGACAGTGGAATAATTAATATTACCAAATGAACCACCTTAGTTTTGTTTTTATCTCTCTGCCTTTTCTCATCTCTTAACTTTTTCCAGAATATATTTTCTATTTCTTGAACTGGTAAATTCATCCCTTGGTGTCGAGTTCAAACTCTTATCACTCTTGTGAAGCCATTTTCATCCTCTCCAAAGATGACCTTAATTCTCACAACTCCATTTTCCCACAGCTATACAGATTCAAATACTTTCTGAACATCTCTAGTTTCACAGAGTGTCAGCAGGCCATATTTATAGGACCAAGGGTCTCCATTCCAATATGCAATGAAAAATTGGCTGACGCTTCAGCATGTCTGAGGTCCTTTGTAAGTTGTAAAACTTTCAAAAAAAAAAAAAAAGATTAGGATTGGATGCATTTTCCAGATTCACATAATTATGACATTCTTGAAGCCAGCAACTCATCACTTCACAGAATAAAATGTAGCACTACTGTTCTACAAAATATTTTTGAAATGTTGGCATATTTGGGTATTATTTGCATGTCAGTCATTCCAAAGTGTCTAGGCAATCCTTTAAAATGGTACTCACTTTTCAAATCTCTGTGTAACCTCAATTGTCTATACTCTTTACGTTGTTATAAAAATCTCTGTGAGGTCATTTACATAAGAAGAAGAGAAATGCTAGGAGAAGGTAACAGAGATGGCCAGCCATGTTTGTCTCTTGTGACTTAAAGAGGCACACATTCACACACATCTACCCTTTCAGTGAAACTCACCAAAACCCAATTCAGTGCAACCTGTACAGAGCATAAACAGTACACGTGATGTAATTAGGTCTAGAGGGGGTGGCAGACAAAAATGCTACAAGCTGGGGACCTAGCATGGAAGGCTGCACACCTCGGTGCTATTGAGATCCAATGTTCTCTCTGTACCATCTTCTATTATTGCCAGGATGTTTCTTCTTGCATTTACGTAGCATTTGTTTTGTATACCAATATAACTGCTTTATTTATTCTTTGAGAATTTTATACAAACAACGTATTTCAACCATACTCACCCACTTTCTCTCTCTGACTCTCCCTGCATCTCTCTCCACAAGTCCCTCGCAGCTTCATGTCCCCTTCTTTTTATATATTTAAATATTTTTAATTCCATATTGTTATTTTATAATTTCACATAGCTACACTTTGCATACTGGCCATTCTCACCTCCCACCACCCTACCACCCCTGCCTATCTGCCTCACTTCCATGCAAATCTCTCTTGTATTCATATCTATTGATTTTGTTTTGTCCCACCAAAATGAGCCAGGCCTACCTATCTATGTGACCATGAATTTAAAGTGGTCTTTTGGTGCCCAGTGGTTCATCACAAATACACAACTATAGACAGTTAGATTCCTCTCTCAGCATCTAACACTGGTCAATAGTTTCAGCATAAAGGAGTTCTCCTACAAACTGCCATGCTTGGCAGACTGTTGATAGAGATCGTGTTGTGTGGACCCAGTACAGGTAACTACAGTTGATGTAAACTGATGAGTATGGTAGGTGGTTGGAGTCTATGAAATGGTGTTCTGTAGCCCATCATTCTACCTTCTGGCTTCTATATACTTCCCACTCCATCTTCTGCACTGTTCCCTGTGCCTTAGAATGTTAGTAGAACGAGGGTTGAGCCCACAGTCAGCCATTGCTTATTTTCTGCATATTAGGATGCCATGAGTCTCTCTGCATTTGGCACACTTCATTATGAAGAACTGCTTCTCTGATTGAGGTGGGAGCAGCTTTTGTCTATGGGTCTAAGCCTAGGAAATTAGAAGGGAGTTTGCTGCTATGTCATTTTAGTTAGCTATCAGTAATATGTTTACCAAGCTGTAGACATGATTCATCAGTTAAATATGCTTCCATTACTTCCAGGGAACCTACATTTAGTTCCTAGTACCCATATCAGGCATTCCACAGCCACCCATGACTCCAGTTCCTGCCAATCTACTGCTGCTTCTGGTCTCTGTAGGATATATTCACACAAACACAAACACACAATCACAGGTATAAAATAAAAATAAATCTTTAAAAACAATGAAAAGAAATATGTTCCCCATATGGACTTATTACCTCTTCATTTCTGGATTGTTAGCCAGGCTTATAGCACCAAGCCTTGGGCCTGTTTCCATGGAGTGGGCCTTATATCATTCAGAAGGGAGTTGGTTACTCCCACACAGATCAGCAAGCATACTTGGGCTTTCCAAATGGTTTCTTTACAGTTTCCTTAATGCTAGTTAATCCCCCATCTCAAATTTTTCATGTCCCCAGTACCTTGCCTCTACCCCTTTCGATCTGCAGTCTCTCTCCTCCTTTTAAATTAACAGTGATTAGTCAGTAGGACAGAATATATAGGATTCAAGTCATATCAAGTACCTTTGCATGGCTCTTTGCATATGTCTCGAGCGTTTAGTTGGGACCAATTCCTATTGCCAATGAGAAATATAATCCATCCAAAGCTTGCCCATCACTCCAGCCATTCCTATGTTAAGCGGTCAAAGTGAGCTATGTAAAAGGGCAGATGGGCAGATCACCCACTCCTATTAGGTAGCGGTGCTCTTGAATAAAAGAAAGGTTATACAGACATTTCATCTTGTTGACATAGAGAAATAACATTTCCTAGTTGTGGTGGTAGAAAGAGCTGTGTCTTGATTTCTATTTGGCTTCAAGCATCTCATTCCCACTGTGTAGGAAGAGACTTTCAACAAGCAAAGCAAGGGCACATAGGGAACACACTTACTTCGCTTACTGAAGTGGAAAGATGCTGAGCTTGTCCTTAAAATGCAAATGTATGAAGTCTGTTAGACACCCTGGGAGCTTGGAGACAAGAAAAACACCTGTCTGAGAGGTTAACCATATCGAGTTATGTCTTTACTCCATGTTGTTGTTGGGGTTTTTTGTTTTGTTTTTTTTTATTTTTATTTTTTTAAGTTCTGCTCAGAGGAAACACAATTTGAAATCCAGGCTGCTCATAAAGTCTGGGTTAAGAACAAGTTATATAGAAGATTCTTAAAATCTACCTAGTCCAACAGTCACATTTGCCACCATGACAAGAAAACTCTGGAAAAAAATCATTACATTCCACTTTCCTATGTTATCTAAAGTTTTCAAGTCATCAATGGAGCAGAGGTTAATGTTTTCAGAAGAAGAAAAATGAAGAATTAAAATTGTAATTAGAAAAATCGCTTCAATTACAATTGCACTTCAAGATGCTTGAATGGACGGGCTAAATAAGTTCAGGCATCCATTAGTTTCCAAATTGAATTAAAATATATTGAGGGCTAATTTCAAAACTCTAAAGGCAGCCATCTGGAAGAGAACCGGAATCATCCGGGTCTAAAAGGGTAGTGCACACAACACAAAACAAAACAAAAGATTATGCTGGTCTCAGCGACCTGAAAGGACACAAACAGGAAATCTGAAAAACCACTGGTGATTTATTACAGCCCATTATACTAATATTGCTGTTTACGCCAAGCTACATAATGGGGGTCTTTTTTGATTCCACACATCAGAATAGTGCCTTTCTAACCATCTTCTGCTTTCTCCCACAGGAAGCCCCTTTTCCTCCATCATTCATTGTGTACAACAGAGATGACCTTTGGCAATTAATGACAATATTTTCACCGACTATTTTTTTTTTTGGAAAATGCATTTTCCTTTTCATGTGGCCACATTCTCTTCCCACCCTGCTGAGATAGTGAACTCCAATCACATAAGTAACATTTAGATAGAGATCAAGTAATGCAGTCCGTTGTATCATAGCTTTGACTTTTAACTTTATATTTATGTGAGTACATGTATTACCATTTTAGGAAAAGAAAAAGGTTTATTTCTGGGGTAAAGCAGGCAAAATTGTCATATATATATATATATATATATATATATATATATATATATATATCAATTATATAACTTTATATATAATATTTTAAAATGTATGTATGTTATATACATATATATGCTTACATATGTATGTAATATATGTAAGTTTTTAAATATATGCATGTTATATATTTATTCAAAAGGACATGCATGAATTACAGGGATGGAAATGGAGAGGAGCCTAAGGAAAAGAAGGTCCAATGACAGGTCCAAAGTGGGATCCAGGACAAGGGGAGGTCCCAACACCTGACACTATTACTGAGGCTATGGAGCACTCTGGCTGTGACCTCACTCTGGAAGACCCAACAAGCAGCTGAAAGAGTCAGATGCAGATATTTGCACCCAAGCAATGTACAGAAGCAGCTGATCCTAGTTGTTGAATTAGGGAAGGTTTAAAGAAGCTGAAGAGAAGGGCAACCCTGTAGGAGGACCAATAGTTTCAATTAATCTGGATCCCCGACATCTCTCAAACACTGGACCACCAAACACATACACCAGCTGATATGAGGCCCACAACACACATACAGCAGAGGACTGCCAGGTCTGTGTTCATTCAGAAATAATGTACCTAACCCGCAAGAGCCTGGAGGCCACAGGAAATTTAGACATGAGGTGGGGACATACATGTGGAGACAGGAGGATGGGGAGGAGATATGGGATGTGGAACAGTCAGAGGGTGGAGGGGGAATAAAATATGGAGTGTAAAATATTTAATTAATTAATTTTAAAAACAAAAAACTAAACAAAAAGATTGTGTGATTTAAAAGATAGTTTATATATAATATTTTTAAATGTGTGTTATAAGCATATATTACATATGTATGTAATATATGTAAGTTTTTAAATATATGCACATTTAATATTAAATTATATATCTATATATGTTTAATATGTGTATATATTATATATGTTTATAATATATGTGTATATATAATGTGACTATATATGATGTATGTATATCTTCAATGAAAATCCTTTTGAAAGAAGTAAATGTTTTCCTCTAACATAATTTTTAAAATAAATATTAATTAATATGATTTTGAGCAAATTGTCCTAGTTTTTGAGACTATCCATTTAACATCCTTTTTTAAAGCTAAATTCTCACATTATAGTGGAAATTGGTCAAAAACTCCCTATGCTACCTAGACTGACCTCAAACTGACCTCAAGCAATCTTCCTAGCTTAGCTTTATGTATACTGGGGTGGACAAAGGCTTGCATTTCCGTGTGTGGAGCCTACATTCTGAATCCTTAATGTCGTTCTCAGAAGGATGTAGAAGAATGAAGGAATTGCATAGACGTTTATGACAAATGTTAATAGCTCAAAATAATCGGGTGTTTCATTTGTGGATTCTGTGAATCAAAAATGCAAATATCCACAAGACACAGGACACAAGAGGATTGTCTTCTGTCTGTTCCTGTTAGCTAGAGTCTCTGTGGGAAGACTTGAAAGCTGAAGACTGAAGTCCCTGAGAATCAATGATGGCCTCTGGCTGTAGAGCATAGCCAAGGGTAATGTCAGCTGGAATATATTATATATGCACACAGGTATTCTTTGTCAGAACTTGGCATCCTCAGACATGGGTAATTTAGAACCAACATGATATTATCCAAGACAAGACAGGTGAAAGATGCCATGAGCTCACATCCTTTTGGAAGTCACCCAGGAATACATCGCATGCACTAAGGTCACATTTCACACTATGCCTTCTTTAGAAAGAGTGAAGGGAAAGACAGAGGAAGAGAGAAGAGAAATGGGTGACACAGGTGGATGATACAGGTGGGGAAGAAGGGGAAATCAGAAAAAGGAGAAAACAGAGAAGTTGCTTAACTTTGAACAGATAGAATATCTACTAAAAGAAGATAATTTTTAACTTTTTAATCGTTTTCCTCATATGTATGCATGTGAGTGAATGACATGAGTCTGTAGGTACATATACGAGCCAGAATGGGGATTTGAACCTCCAAGAGATTGAGTTCCAAAAGTGTAAGTCACTTGAATGCTAGAAACCAAGCTCAGGTTCCCTAGGAAATCAGTAAACACTCTCTACCACTAGCCCATCTCTCTACCACTAACCCATCTCTCTACCACTAACCCATCTCTCTACCACTAAACCCTCTCTCTACCACTAACCCATCTCTCTAACTCTAAGGAGATAATTTTATGCCTGAAAGAGTTTAACTATTTTTCTGTTAACCAACCAAAATAGGAATTGAAAAACAAGATGTAAATTACTTCAAAATATCATAAAGAAAGCCAGCTTGTCATTGTGTTTGAATCATGCATACATCTTTGACCCAAATAAATTAGAAAGCTTTCCATATATTAAGAAATAACCTCCTCCTTAAGCCATGAACTACTAGAATTTATGAACTATGGCTCTTTTCACCCACGTGAATAACTATGGAGCTCCTGTTGAATATCTACTGTGGGCAAAATGCTGCAGAGCAATCACTAAAAGACATGGAAATAAATGATATTGTTCCTACACTCAAGAAGCTCAGATCCACCGAACAGGAAAAAAGGATTATGTATTAAGGGCATCTCGGTAGGTCCATTTTGGAAAAGCAGGAAGCCCATCATGTTAGTAACTTTTCTCTTGGCAGTGAACATATACCCGAACAAGGAGCAATTTAACAGAAGAGGGGTTTGTTCTAGGTCATCGTGGAAGGGCTTCAGCTCATCATGGTCACCATAGCATTGTAGGTGTAGCTGATCATAGCTACAGTCAGGAGACAAAGACTGAACAGAAAATGGGGTTGGGTTATAAACCCTCAAACCCTGCGACTGTGATCCATTTTCTCCTCTGCATCTCCACCCTCTAAAGGTTCCACAACTTTTCCAAACATTGTCACCAATGGGGAACCAAGTGTTACAACACAAGAGCCTATTCAGGACTTATCCTATTCAATATGATACCTACCTATTGTTTTAAGAATTTGAGAATCATTAAAGTTTCATAAATACTAAGAAAGTATGCCAAGTCTCCATCATGATTGGCTTAGATCAGCCACTTAGTTCAAATTAAAGTGAAAGTAGATTTCTTTGAGGCTTAATTAGCTTTCTTTTCTTTTTTTCCACCATGCCCTGCTTTTTTGTTTAATTCGGTATTTTCTTAATTTACATTTCCAATGCTATCCCAAAAGTCCCCCATACCCCCCCTACTCCCCTACCCACACACTCCCTTCTTGGCCCTGACATTCCCCTGTACTGAGGCATATAAAGTTTACAAGACCAATGGGCCTCTCTTTTCACTGATGGTCGACTAGGCCATCTTCTGATACATATGCAGCTAGAGACACGAGCTCTGGGGGTACTGGTTAGTTCATATTGTTGTTCTACCTATAGGGTTGCAGATCCCTTTAGCTCCTTGGATACTTTCTCTAGCTCCTCCATTGGGGGCCCTGTGATCCATCCAATAGCTGACTGTGAGCATCCACTTCTGTGTTTGCTAGGCCCCAGCATAGTCTCACAAGAGACAGCTATATCAGGGGAGTTACAGAAACAAAGTTTGGAGCTGAGATGAAAGGATGGATCATCTACAGACTGCCATACCCGGGGATCCATCCCATAATCAGCCTCCAAACGCTGACACCATTGCATACACTAGCAAGATTTTGCTGAAAGGATCTTCATTAGTTTTCTTTTTTTTTTTTTTTTTCATTTTTTATTAGGTATTTAGCTCATTTACATTTCCAATGCTATACCAAAAGTCCCCCTTACCCACCCACCCCCACTCCCCTACCCACCCACTCCCCCCCTTTGGCCCTGGCGTTCCCCTGTACCGGGGCACACAAAGTCGGCGTGTCCAATGGGCCTCTCTTTCCAGTGATGGCCGACTAGGCCATCTTTTGATACATATGCAGCTAGAGTCAAGAGCTCAGGGGTACTGGTTAGTTCATAATGTTGTTCCACCTATAGGGTTGAAGATCCCTTTAGCTCCTTGGGTACTTTCTCTAGCTCCTCCATTGGGAGCCCTGTGATCCATCCATTAGCTGACTGTGAGCATCCACTTCTGTGTTTGCTAGGCCCCGGCATAGTCTCACAAGAGACAGCTACATCTGGGTCCTTTCAGTAAAATCTTGCTAGTGTATGCAATGGTGTCAGCATTTGGAAGCTGATTATGGGGTGGATCCCTGGATATGGCAGTCTCTACATGGTCCATCCTTTCATCTCAGCTCCATACTTTGTTTCTGTAACTCCTTCCATGGGTGTTTTGTTCCCACTTCTAAGGAGGGGCATAGTGTCCACACTTCAGTCTTCATTTTTCTTGAGTTTCATGTGTTTAGGAAATTGTATCTTATATCGTGGGTATCCTAGGTTTTGGGCTAGTATCCACTTATCAGTGAGTACATATTGTGTGAGTTCCTTTGTGATTGTGTTACCTCACTCAGGATGATGCTCTCCAGGTCCATCCATTTGGCTAGGAATTTCATAAATTCATTCTTTTTAATAGCTGAGTAGTACTCCATTGTGTAGATGTACCACATTTTCTGTATCCATTCCTCTGTTGAGGGGCATCTGGGTTCTTTCCAGTTTCTGGCTATTATAAATAAGGCTGCTATGAACATAGTGGAGCATGTGTCCTTCTTACCAGTTGGGGCTTCTTCTGGATATATGCCCAGGAGAGGTATTGCTGGATCCTCCGGTAGTACTATGTCCAATTTTCTGAGGAACCGCCAGACTGATTTCCAGAGTGGTTGTACAAGCCTGCAATCCCACCAACAATGGAGGAGTGTTCCTCTTTCTCCACATCCACGCCAGCATCTGCTGTCACCTGAATTTTTGATCTTAGCCATTCTCACTGGTGTGAGGTGGAATCTCAGGGTTGTTTTGATTTGTATTTCCCTGATAATTAAGGATGTTGAACATTTTTTCAGGTGCTTCTCTGCCATTCGGTATTCCTCAGGTGAGAATTCTTTGTTCAGTTCTGAGCCCCATTTTTTAAGGGGGTTATTTGATTTTCTGAGGTCCACCTTCTTGAGTTCTTTATATATGTTGGATATTAGTCCCCTATCTGATTTAGGATAGGTAAAGATCCTTTCCCAGTCTGTTGGTGGTCTTTTTGTCTTATAGACAGTGTCTTTTGCCTTGCAGAAACTTTGGAGTTTCATTAGGTCCCATTTGTCAATTCTCGATCTTACAGCACAAGCCATTGCTGTTCTGTTCAGGAATTTTTCCCCTGTGCCCATATCTTCAAGGCTTTTCCCCACTTTCTCCTCTATAAGTTTCAGTGTCTCTGGTTTTATGTGAAGTTCCTTGATCCACTTAGATTTGACCTTAGTACAAGGAGATAAGTATGGATCGATTCGCATTCTTCTACATGATAACAACCAGTTGTGCCAGCACCAATTGTTGAAAATGCTGTCTTTCTTCCACTGGATGGTTTTGGCTCCCTTGTCGAAGATCAAGTGACCATAAGTGTGTGGGTTCATTTCTGGGTCTTCAATTCTATTCCATTGGTCCACTTGTCTGTCTCTATACCAGTACCATGCAGTTTTTATCACAATTGCTCTGTAGTAAAGCTTTAGGTCAGGCATGGTGATTCCACCAGAGGTTCTTTTATTCTTGAGAAGAGTTTTTGCTATCCTCGGTTTTTTGTTATTCCAGATGAATTTGCAAATTGCTCCTTCTAATTCGTTGAAGAATTGAGTTGGAATTTTAATGGGGATTGCATTGAATCTGTAGATTGCTTTTGGCAAGATAGCCATTTTTACAATGTTTGTCCTGCCAATCCATGAGCATGGGAGATCTTTCCATCTTCTGAGATCTTCTTTAATTTCTTTCTTCAGGGACTTGAAGTTTTTATCATACAGATCTTTCACTTCCTTCGTTAGAGTCACGCCGAGATATTTTATATTATTTGTGGCTATTGAGAAGGGTGTTGTTTCCCTAATTTCTTTCTCAGCCTGTTTATTCTTTGTGTAGAGAAAGGCCATTGACTTGTTTGAGTTAATTTTATATCCAGCTACTTCACCGAAGCTGTTTATCAGGTTTAGGAGTTCTCTGTTGGAATTTTTAGGGTCACTTATATATACTATCATATCATCTGCAAAAAGTGATATTTTGACTTCCTCTTTTCCAATTTGTATCCCCTTGATCTCCTTTTGTTGTCGAATTGCTCTGGCTAATACTTCAAGTACTATGTTGAAAAGGTAGGGAGAAAGTGGGCAGCCTTGTCTAGTCCCTGATTTTAGTGGGATTGCTTCCAGCTTCTCTCCATTTACTTTGATGTTGGCTACTGGTTTGCTGTAGATTGCTTTTATCATGTTTAGGTATTGGCCTTGAATTCCTGATCTTTCCAGAACTTTTATCATGAATGGGTGTTGGATCTTGTCAAATGCTTTTTCTGCATCTAACGAGATGATCATGTGGTTTTTGTCTTTGAGTTTGTTTATATAATGGATTACATTGATGGATTTTCGTATATTAAACCATCCCTGCATCCCTGGAATAAAACCTACTTGGTCAGGATGGATGATTGCTTTAATGTGTTCTTGGATTCGGTTAGCGAGAATTTTATTAAGAATTTTTGCATCGATGTTCATGAGAGAAATTGGTCTGAAGTTCTCTATCTTTGTTGGATCTTTCTGTGGTTTAGGTATCAGAGTAATAGTGGCTTCATAAAATGAGTTGGGTAGAATACCTTCTACTTCTATCTTGTGAAAAAGTTTGTGCAGAACTGGAGTTAGATCTTCTTTGAAGGTCTGATAGAACTCTGCACTAAACCCGTCTGGTCTTGGGCTTTTTTTGGCTGGGAGACTATTAATAACTGCTTCTATTTCTTTAGGGGATATGGGACTGTTTAGAAGGTCAACTTGATCCTGATTCAACTTTGGTACCTGGTATCTGTTCAGAAATTTGTCCATTTCGTCCAGGTTTTCCAGTTTTGTTGAGTATAGCCTTTTGTAGAAGGATCTGATGGTGTTTTGGATTTCTTCAGGATCTGTTGTTATGTCTCCCTTTTCATTTCTGATTTTGTTAATTAGGATTTTGTCCCTGTGCCCTTTAGTGAGTCTAGCTAAGGGTTTATCTATCTTGTTGATTTTCTCAAAGAACCAACTCCTCGTTTGGTTAATTCTTTGAATAGTTCTTCTTGTTTCCACTTGGTTGATTTCACCCCTGAGTTTGATTATTTCCTGCCGTCTACTCCTCTTGGGTGAATTTGCTTCCTTTTTTTCTAGAGCTTTTAGATGTGTTGTCAAGCTGCTAGTATGTGCTCTCTCCCGTTTTTTCTTGAAGGCACTCATAGCTATGAGTTTCCCTCTTAGAAATGCTTTCATTGTGTCCCAAAGGTTTGGGTAGGTTGTGGCTTCATTTTCATTAAACTCTAAAAAGTCTTTAATTTCTTTCTTTATTCCTTCCTTGACCAAGGTATCATTGAGAAGAGTGTTGTTCAGTTTCCATGTGAATTTTGGCTTTCTGTTATTTATTTTGTTATTGAAGATCAGCCTTAGTGCATGGTGATCTGATAGGATACATGGGACAATTTCAATATTTTTGAATCTGTTGAGGCCTGATTTGTGACCTATTATGTGGTCAATTTTGGAGAAGGTACCATGAGGTGCTGAGAAGAAGGTATATCCTTTTGTTTTAGGATAAAATGTTCTGTAGATATCTGTCAGATCCATTTGTTTCATCACTTCTGTTAGTTTCAGTGTGTCCCTGTTTAGTTTCTGTTTCCATGATCTGTCCATTGGTGAAAGTGGTGTGTTGAAGTCTCCCACTATTATTGTGTGAGGCGCAATGTGTGCTTTGAGCTTTACTAAAGTTTCTTTAGTGAATGTGGCTGCTCTTGTATTTGGAGCATAGATATTCAGAATTGAGAGTTCCTCTTGGAGGATTTTACCTTTGATGAGAATGAAGTGTCCCTCCTTGTCTTTTTTGATGACTTTGGGTTGGAAGTCAATCTTATCAGATATTAGGATGGCTACTCCTGCTTGTTTCTTCATACCATTTGCTTGGAAAATTGTTTTCCAGCCTTTCATTCTGAGGTAGTGTCTATCTTTTTCTCTGAGATGAGTTTCCTGTAAGCAGCAAAATGTTGGGTCTTGTTTGTGTAGCCAGTTTGTTAGTCTATGTCTTTTTATTGGCGAGTTGAGACCATTGATGTTAAGAGATATTAAGGAAAAGTAATTGTTGCTTCCTGTTATTTTAGTTGTTAAAGGTGGCATTCTGTTCTTGTGGCTGTTTTCTTTTAGGTTTGTTGAGGGATTACCTTCTTGTTTTTTCTAGGGCGTTGTTCCCGTTCTTGTATTGGTTTTTTTCTGTTATTATCCTTTGAAGGGCTGGATTCGTGGAGAGATAATGCGTGAATTTGGTTTTGTCGTGGAATACTTTGGTTTCTCCCTCTATGATAATTGAGAGTTTGGCTGGGTATAGTAGCCTGGGCTGCAGTTTGTGTTCTCTTAGTGTCTGTATAACATCTGTCCAGGCTCTTCTGGCTTTCATAGTCTCTGGTGAAAAATCTGGTGTAATTCTGATAGGCTTGCCTTTATATGTTACTTGACCTTTTTCCCTTACTGCTTTTAGTATTCTATCTTTATTTAGTGCATTTGATGTTCTGATTATTATGTGTCGGGAGGAATTTCTTTTCTGGTCCAGTCTATTTGGAGTTCTGTAGGCTTCTTGTATGTTCATATGCATCTCATTCTTTAGATTTGGGAAGTTTTCTTCAATAATTTTGTTGAAGATGTTTGCTGGACCTTTGAGTTGAAAATCTTCATTCTCATCCACTCCTATTATCCGTACGTTTGGTCTTCTTATTGTGTCCTGGATTTCCTGGATATTTTGAGTTAGGATCTTTTTGCATTTTCCATTTTCTTTGATTGTTGTGCCGATGTTCTCTATGGAATCTTCTGCACCTGAGATTCTCTCTTCCATCTCTTGTATTCTGTTGCTGATGCTCAAATCTATGGTTCCAGATTTCTTTCCTAGGGTTTCTATCTCTAGTGTTGCCTCGCTTTGAGTTTTCTTTATTGTGTCTACTTCCCTTTTTAGGTCCAGTATGGTTTTGTTCATTTCCATCACCTGTTTGTATGTTTTTTCCTCTTTTTCTGTAAGGACTTCTACCTGATTGATTGTGTTTTCCTGTTTTTCTTTAAGGACTTGTAACTCTTTAGCAGTGTTCTCCTGTATTTCTTTAAGTGATTTATTAAAGTCCTTCTTGATGTCCTCTACCATCATCATGAGATATGCTTTTAAATCTAGGTCTAGGTTCTCAGGTGTGTTGGGGTTCCCTGGACTGGGCGAAGTGGGTGTGCTGGGTTCTGGTGATGGTGAGTGGTCTTGGTTCCTGTTAGTAAGATTCCTCCGTTTACCTTTTGCCATCTGGTAATCTCTGGAGTTAGTAGTTATAGTTGACTCTGTTTAGAGATTGTTCTTCTGGTGATTCTGTTACCGTCTATCAGCAGACCTGGGAGACAGATTCTCTCCTCTGAGTTTCAGTGCTCAGAGCACTCTCTGCTGGCAAGCTCTCTTACAGGGAAGGTGCGCAGATATCTTGTATTTGGACCTCCTCCTGGCCGAAGAAGAAGGCCCAAAACAGGACCTTTCTCAGACACTGTGTTGCTTTGGCAGTTCCCAGGTGGTACAGACTCTCACCTAAGCAGACTAAATTCCTAAGTTCCTTGGATTCCCGGGACCAAGATGGCGACCGCTGCTGCTGTGGCTTAGGCCGCCTCCCCAGCCGGGTGGGCACCTGTCCTCCGGTCCGGAAGGTGGCCGGCTGTCCCCGGCCCACACAGGGTGCTGCCTCAGCGCCTCTGTGCTTCTGCCTGTTCCAGAAGCTGTCAGGTTCTCTGGCGCACCCTCTCACCTGTTCAGACTAATTTCCTAAGTTCGGCGGGTCTCGGACCAAGATGGCAACCGCTGCTGCTGTGGCTTAGGCCGCCTCCCCAGCCGGGCGGGCACCTGTCCTCCGGTCCGGACGGTGGCTGGCTGTCCCCGGCCCACAAAGGGTGCTGCCTCAGTGCCTCTGTGCTTCCGCCTGTTCCAGAAGCTGTCAGGTTCTCTGGCGCACCCTCTCACCTGTTCAGACTAATTTCCTAAGTTCAGCGGGTCCCGGACCAAGATGGCGACCGCTGCTGCTGTGGCTTAGGTCGCCTCCCCAGCCGGGCGGGCACCTGTCCTCCGGTCCGGAAGGTGGCCGGCTGTCCCCGGCCCACACAGGGTGCTGCCTCAGCCCCTCTGTGCTTCTGCCTGTTCCAGAGGCTGTCAGGTTCTCTGGCGCACCCTCTCACCTGTTCAGACTAATTTCCTAAGTTCGGCGGGTCCCGGACCAAGATGGCGACCGCTGCTGCTGTGGCTTAGGCCGCCTCCCCAGCTGGGTGGGCACCTGTCCTCCGGTCCAGACGGTGGCCGGCTGTCCCCGGCCCACAAAGGGTGCTGCCTCAGTGCCTCTGTGCTTCCGCCTGTTCCAGAAGCTGTCAGGTTCTCTGGCGCACCCTCTCACCTGTTCAGACTAATTTCCTAAGTTCGGCGGGTCCCGGACCAAGATGGCGACCGCTGCTGCTGTGGCTTAGGCCGCCTCCCCAGCTGGGTGGGCACCTGTCCTCTGGTCCGGAAGGTGGCCGGCTGTCCCCGGCCCACACAGGGTGCTGCCTCAGCGCCTCTGTGCTTCTGCCTGTTCCAGAAGCTGTCAGGTTCTCTGGCGCACCCTCTCACCTGTTCAGACTAATTTCCTAAGTTCGGCGGGTCTCGGACCCCATTAGTTTTCTAAACACACAAACTATTCCAGCACTGTAAGTATAGGCAGAGAAGTAGGAGTAATTCCCAAGGACATATGGGTGAGAGTCCTCCATTCTCACCATAAGGTATCACCTTCATCCTGATTAACTCCTCCCTGGTTCCTTTTCACCAGCTCATTATGACACTGGGGATACAGGAAAGACACCCATTTGGAGCCTAGGACCTACCATACTTTACTGAATCATGAAAGCATCAGTTGAAAATATCCCATTATTTTATTCGTTACTGTGCAACAAAAATAACATAAAAGAAGATATCGCTCTGTCCTAAGATATTGATAATTATGTGTCACTCTCCAAACTTGGTTTAAAATATGGAAATTTTTTTGCCTTCTAAGCAAAGAAACATAGCATCATATGAAAAGCCTAGCATAACCAAGGCAGTAATGGCTCACATTCTGCTGGAAAGTTCTACAGAGGAATTGTTAAAAGAGTGAACCTCTTCTAACAATTAAGAGGGACCTCCAAAGATTTGGGGGGAAAATTCATTTATTACCATGGCCTACAGACCCATATTCAGTATGACTCCAGGTTTTTCCTGATCACCAAATCCCTCACTCACTGCAATGCAAAACCTGGCCTTCCTGGTTCTGATATGAATACAGTAAATTCTTTCCTACCTTGGTATTATACATTCTACTTCCACAACCCTGGAGCTTTTACATAAAGCAATACTTAATTTCTTTCAGGTTTATGGTCAAATATTATTTCCTGCTTTTTAATAAACTTTATTGTTCCATACAGCTTTATGGCCAACATTTATACTTGTCAAGAGTATATTATTTCCTTTCTCATTTACTTTCTAATTTTAGCACTGATAGAAATACTTCATTAGGGCAGAGAAATTGTTTCTTCTCATTGTTAATATAATTCTTGGCAAATAACAGGCAAATTATAAATCTATTTAAATAAATAACAAATTTTTCTAAAAATATAAGGAGTTAAGGTGTTTATTCTTAAATTTTATATTATTAACTAGAGAAAGGATTTAAAACATGACGTTGTATAATTTTATTTGAGTTGCCCTTCAGTAAAGTTCTTAAGTTTTTCAACATCATAGAAAATTAGAAACTGGAAAAAAAATCAAAAATCATGGGTTGTTGTCCTTAATTTCAACTCGACAAAATCTAGAACTGCCTGGAAGATGGTCTGCTTGATATGTTTGTGTGAAATCCTCTTCATTACCTTAGTTGAAGAGCAAAAGCCCCTCACTGTGACACACTTTCCTAGGCCAAAGAACATTGGAGAAAGCATGTTGAGCACTAGTGTGCAAGAATTCATAGCTCTCTTCTTCTGAGTGTGGGCTGAATGTAAGCAGGAGCTTCATGCCCCTGCAGCTTTGACACACTGCCATAATGGTCCTTAGCTGAAAGATAAAAATAAACCCCTCCTCCCTTAAGTTGCTTTTGTGAAGTGTTTTTGCCCTAATAGCATGACAAGGAAATAAGAAAGACTGTAACAAAAGGATATTTGTTGGGAGCTAATTAGAGACTATCGTTTCTCAGTGGATCATTCCTCTAGTCCACATTTCACAGAATTCAGTGCTATTGCTTTAGGAAATTATTCACATAGCCACAGATGAAGACAAGGGAGATAAAGACAACCAATGATAGACTTTCAGCTTCAGAAGAATGATAATAATCATTTGAGATTTGGAGCAAAAACATGAAGAGAGAAAAAATAGTCCCCTAAAATGTTCCAAAATAGTGCACCTTAATACAATCAACGTCTAATGCTCACAGTTACCAGACATGGTAGAAACCACAGTGTAACTGGAAGGGCTTACTTACTACCAACCATTTCCAGCTCTACTCACGTTCCTTTGCTCATGCAAATGATTTAGTAAAATCAAATAGCTTTTAAGCTCAAGAACTCAAGGAAAAGCAAGGCGTGAGAGCAACTATTTGGTGTCTTGGAATAAAAAAGGAAGAAAAACAGAACCAAAAACAAACAACAAAACAAAAACAGTGGAATCCATCTCCAGAATCCTTTTACCTTTTCTTGCTTTGTCATTGGATGTGAGTGAAAGTCCACCCAAAGCCATGTCTTAAAACAAACAAATAAACAAAAATTCAATTTATTTAAACAGACAATCCAATTTATTTTTCTTGTATTAAAAACCTTTATTTAGTAGCAAAAGCTGGAACCTGGCTCCTTTGAACAGAGACTCTGATACAGACTTTCACAAGATGGTCAGTAAATTTCTGGGGAACACAGATTTTTCCCCCAGAGGTCAAGGGTCAGGTCGCTGCAGGACTTAGAAATGACATCAAAGTTATCAAGCATAGTCTTGGCAAAGTCACCCAAGGTGGCAGTGCAGCCTCTGGCTCACGTGCAGCAATCATCAATACCATCCAGCAGCAGCCACTTCTTGGGCACAGAAGCAGAGGTGATGCCAGTACCTATGGGGGCAGGGATGAAATCCACCCGCACAGAGCCTCAGTGGCCTATCACCTTATGTGGACTGTGTGGAGCTTGCTGTCTTCTTCCTCCAGTAGCCTCTACACATAGGGATAATGGGAAACTTGGCCAAAGTGATAATTCTTTAGATGGCAGAGGCAACCTCCTTGGAGCACGTAACAAGACAAACATGACCATTGCAATCCCAATAGCAACCAAAACCTTGAACCTGGTCCACTGGCCAGCCCGAGTCTGCTTCTGCACTAGCATAATCTTTAGAACCCCATCTCTCTACTCTCTAATGGAGTCTCTACAAGACTTGGGTAGGACATTGAAATTTTGTAAATTTTTCAACAGTTTCTAACTCTGTCTCAGCTTTAATTCATTTAAGGGATCTCTTTTTCTCCCAGGTTCAATTAGTTTGACCATAGTCCTCCTTTGTGCCTCTCCTCTAATAATAATGTATCATAAAGAATACAGGAATGTTTTTATAACCCATCCCAAATTATCAGGCACAACCATCAGTACTCTCCCTGCTTTGTAGACAAGACAGTGTCACCAGGGCCACCCTAGCAGTAAATAGCAAAGCCCAACTCTACCTACATGTGGACCTTACCATGAGCTGCCTTCTCGGGGGAAGACACATCAGGAGAAGGAGGGTCAAAGGAAGAAACAAGGGAACATTTGGAGCCTGTGACACTAAAGAACATGCATAATAACTCAAAATAAGTTGGAAAGAAGAAAGGAACATAGAAGAAAGATTTCAGACTTGACTAGACTTTAAGTATCTCTACCAATTACCAAGCCCCTAGTTCAAACTGGACTCCAGAGTTTTTGCTGAAGAGCTTTCTGCTGTGAGGTAGAGAAGGAATAGAAATGGGTCTCACTACCCAAATTTTCATTACTAATATAAGCAGAATGATATTGCTGATAAAATAAAATAATTAGCTTAAAGACCAAAATAAATATTCCTCCTTTTTTTGTAGAGGAATGTGTAGCAATCATCCATGTTTCATATCCACGTTTCAAATTTGGAGATTGAGCAAGCATTTCTTTATATTTGAAGGAAACCAGAGTAGTTTAATTCGTTTAATCTCTACAAGACCAAAAAAAAAAATCAACAACAACAACAACAAAAAAAAAACATTCAGAATGTGAAAGTCATCTAAAAAAATAGATCTGGCAAAAGTGTAAAAATAGAAGTAGAAACATTTGATTGAAGGAAAAAAAAGTTATATTTTAATTACCATTGCTTCCTCGCCTTTCATTTTTGAAAAGTAGGCAAGGTAGAGCATGAAGGGCAGGAGAGAGAAGCAGCCCCATTCCTGTGACAGAAAATGATTCACAAAGAATAAAGCAGCTCATTGACAGGTGTAGCAGCAGACACGTTATTAGAAGGAAAAAAGTGAATTCAGAATCATAGGCATTTGTTTTATCTTCTGCACATCCTCCCTCATCGAGGCACAGTGAATTTGCAAGCAGCTACTAAAGAAGAGTGGCCAAGCAAAGTAGAGAGACAGAATCAGGCTTGCTATCTCCGCTAGGAGCACAGTCAATTAAATGCAGCCTGGAAGGAATCTAATCTAATATCAAAGATGCTGTCAGGGGATCAGTTCCCCAGAGTTTAGGGTTAATGATGTAAAGCAAGGCAGTCTGGCCAAAAGCAGGGGGAAGAAATCTTACCAAGATCAGGTATGACTGGAAGAGACTAAAATAAAATAAAATAAAATAAAATAAAATAAAATAAGCACTTCCCAGAATAATGGAGGGCCTCAGGCAAAACTTTCTGCAGACAGGTGACAATACCAGGTCCTTGAAGCAGTCATCCAGGGGTTGGGTTCCCTAACATTTAGCAAGCTTTACAGTCAATCCTATAATCAGCATTGAGGATTATCAGTGTTTTAATATAGAAGACTCCAAAGTGAGACCTAGTCTCCAACCAGAGTGCAACTGGGTGCACCACATTACACCTGAGGTACTTGGCACAAGATCTCTGAGATGTAGGTCACTAGTAAAATTGCACCCAGGAATCTAGGTGCATGTTCATTGCCTACCAAACTATTCCACACTTGGTAGGAAACTCAGAGAGCAAAACAAATGGAGACAAGGCCAACAACAAAAATGAGGGAACTTCACAAGCATTAGTCAGCAGAGCTGTCATCCTGAAGAACTCGGAATATGTGACAAGAATCTCCTACTACATCATAAGAGAAGAGAGAGAAAATTATAACTGCCATACACTAACCTGAACAGGCAAGCAGACTGTAGTACAAGTCTAGTACTTCAGCTTTAAAAATTACAAAAACTAGGCTGGGGAAATGGTTAGCCTTGAAGAGGTACTTGCCATCAGACTTGACGGCCTGAGTTTGATCTCCAGGACCCATGAAGAGGGGAGAACTGATTATTGCAAATTGTCTTTTGATCCCTACACATGTACTGTGACATAAACACACACACACACACACACACACACACACACCAAATAAATAAATAGATGAGGATGTTTATTTCATTGCAACAGCTCACAAGCAACTGACATTTTCTCAATTTTCAAAATTGTACAAACAGGATAGTCTGAACCTTCCTTCCACTTGAAGAACAGTCTCTTTTCTTTCTCCTTCTTGTTCTTACAATCATTGAGGTGTTTGACAATTAGCACTTCTTTTTGCTGTGTACCCTGACAAAATAAAAAACAAACCAAAAAAATTAAAAAAAAAAAAAAAAAAACCACAACGCCCCTTTGGACATGCAGTGATGCTATGCTTTTCATTTAACTCTTTTGTTAAACTCTTTAATTATATAAATGATTTTTTACAATCAGTAGATCCTTAATTGGATAACAAAAAATATGAGAAACTGACAGGTTTTTGGGTAACATTTGCTAAAATTATGCCCTTTGATGGAAATCAAAGAATAAACAACTCAATAACAGGGTTGCAACAATCTCTTTGGGAAATGACTAAGAAATAATACATTTCTGAAAGCTACCTGTCACAGAAACCTGTTCATTATGTAGAAGTTAATGGGTCTTAAAATACTGGTGAGATACAATTGAACTGTTTTCCCCTTTTAGAAAAAAACTGTTAACTCTTCTAGGGCATCATTCAGAAAACCCAACGAGCCAGTTCACTCAATGGTACATTTGTGGCCTCTAAAAATTAATGGACCTTTCAGAAGTTGATATTTATTATTACTTGATACTAAGGTTGGGGACTAGCTATTGTTGAAGGTATTTTTAAAAGTAAGAATTCAAAATATAATCCTCATATGAGTAAGTTTAAAGTTAGTAGAGAATATTCTAAAAATCAAATAACATAATAAAATAGTCCCTTGTTATGAACTAAATCATATCCTCCTTAGATCTGTGTGGAAGTCTGTCCCAACCCCCCATAATCCAGAATGGAACAGTAGTTGTTTGAGTAGGTTTGGCCTCATAGATTCATGTGCTTGAATGCTTGGCCTTAGGGAGTGTCACTATTAGGAGGTGTGTCCTTATTGTAAGAGGTGTGGTCTTATTGGAGGAAGTGTGTCACTGTGGAGGGTAAACTTTGAGATATCTATGGTCAAGCACCACTCGGTGTGGAATTCCATTCTCTTCCTGGCTACTTTCAGATCAAGACGTAGAACTCGTGGCTCCTCCAGCACCAAGTTTACCTGTACAATGCCATGCTTCCTATCATGGTGATGATGGGCTGATCCTCTGAAACTGTTAGCCAGCCCAAACTAAATGTTTGCCTTTATAACAATAGTCTTCATTATGGTGCTTCTTCACAGCAATAAAACTCCAACTAAGACAGTAACACTGTCTAGAAATAGTCTAGTGACAGTATTAGTTAAGTTTAGATGAGATACAACACAAGGAAGTGAACCATAAACCTAATGGATTTGGTGTGCTTCCAAAGAAGGCAGACTCCAAGAAAGATAACCCTAATCTCAGCCAAGTCAGAGGTTAGAGTTGGGCTGTGACCAACATATATATGCCTGGAGCTATGAAATACTATGGAGGGGTCAGAAGGGGTTTATCTTGAATACTTCTGAGGGAATATGGCTTTGTCAACATCTTGATTTTAGTATTCTGTCCTCCAGAATTACAACATAGTGCATTTGTTACTTTAAGCTATCCTCCATAAAAAGAGTACATTTGGGCTTTTTCTATAGCCTATTAGCTAACTTAAGGGTAAAGATGGCAATAGTGGATGGCATTTATTTTGCAGCATATTCATCTTGCAATCATTTGTGGAATTAATCTTCACAAGGCCCTTGGGAGATCACTGTCACTATTACCTCCAAGATAGAGAAGGAACCAGAGCTTTTTAAGACTAAAAAGCTGCTACAAAAAAATCCTCACATAGAAAAATTTATGAGCAAAAGAGGAGAAATGGCATAGCAACAACAGTAAGCAATTTTTATTTCTAGATACTTACCCAGAAGCCTAGTGAATCTTGTATTTCTCGAAATGGTCAAATAAAACTCAAAAATGCATATGCTGGAACATGACTTGGGGAACACAATGACTTTAGCCACAGAGTCCAGAATAAGCTGCAAATTGCAATGGAGAAACTTAATGCTCCACAAACAATTATTATCAATACCATCAAATGGACATTACAGAACCATATTCATGTAACACTCCAAATTAGAGACCCACTGGGTCATGATCCAACCAGTTTGGGGAATGGTGATAATATAAGGCCTCATTAATCTGAAATGAACTGTCAGCATCGTGCCTTTTTATTTGACAATACATTTTATAAATTCAACAAAACTGTAGGTAAAAGATTTGTCAGTTTCCTTCAGCGTTTGGTAGAATCCGTCTGCAGACCTAATAATCATAAGGTTGTTTACATTTTCTTACCAAACCCAAGCCCCCAAAGTCCTTAGCCTAGGTGAAGTTATGACTCAAAGCGCAGAGGAGTCCTTAACGCTGATAATTTCTAACAGCCTTACAAAGGGCAGTTAGCAAGCCATGTCCTACCTTAGCTAAAGAGACTATATAAGACAACTGAAATTCCTCTTCAGCAAGTTTGTACACGTATGTGTATATAGACATGGAATAGAAATGATATCCTTCATCATGATGATAAGTTACCCTCATACAAAGAACAAGTCAAATCCTAGAGTTGTCTACTTGATGCACTATCAGCAGAAAACAATCTCAACCTATATCTTCTTTTTCCATAGTTGGATTAACTAGGCAGATGAACAGATAATTATGCAAAGACATCTTATAAAGCTTACCTTGCCTTGGAAAGCATAACAAGACATTATCAAAATGAATAAAATCATTAGCACATACAAAGTAATATACTAACTAAAGTTCCTAATATAGAGTTAAATTAACCTAATATAGAAACACTTATATAAATAATTAAGCAGGCAAATAAAAACTTTATCTCGCACTAAATAATTATCCTTCAGAAAGTCATTGCTTCCTTCTAACCTATAAAACAACAACAACAACAAAAATAGTATAAGTCTATTTAAAATAATTGGTCAATAAATATATAAGGAAAATGTTCAAATGGTTATTATCCAATGTTCATATCAGTCAAAAAATTAAGCTTTTATTATTTGAACTTCCCAAGCAACAAAGCTCTAACCTACAAGGGTTATGGTTTGATACACTGAAGCGATAGCTGTCTATGTCATAATGCTTTCTAATTGATTAGAAGACATTTTCCAAATACATGTTCTTTTAAAAGTCAAATCTTAGTCAAGTGGAAATAATCACAAGTATTTAGGAAAACTCCAAAATTTTGTCTACAGGAGAAGAAGAAGGTTTGGGATTACCTATTTAATATTAGAAACTGCTTTTTTCTCTCCTAAAGTGGGTTGGGGGGGTCATTAAGAAATGGGTGCAAAGAAAAAGAAAGAGAAATGGATGTACATTCTTGCTCTTTTCTCTACTTACCCCCACTCCAGACACTCTTCTGTAATTGTTACTAAGTTCCTGCTCTGCTAAAGATCATGATCACACTGGGAACCTGACAATCTTGTCATGTACCTAGCTAGAGGACATTCCACCATCAGCCTTATCATGGGTTTGACCAGAATAACAGGAAGACCACAGCTGGCTGTGAGTTCTTAGCAAGCCTGGCCTTTGCTCCACAGATAAAGGCTAGTTCCCTTTGCTTTCTGATCTGAGTCAAGAACCACAAGCAGGATGAGTAGTATATAACTTTTTCCATATATGTCATGAGAACGTGTCTCACAAAGCATTTGATAGATTAGAAAATTCAAATAGAAACTGAGGTTAGGAAAACTTAGTCATGTCTATGAGGTCACCGGTTGGACATGGCATAATTGAATAAATAGCTTAGCTCTTTTTTTCCCACCTCCAACAGGTTTTCCTTATGTTAGATTATATCCCATGGAAACAATATATATATTGTAGATATTTCCCAATTGATTCTCAGAGTGTTTCCTTATAAAGGTTTTATCCTGTGTCAGATATTGAGAGTTCCGGTGTTTTTACATGCTTCTTCCTGTAAAGTACCCTCAGTAGGCAATCCTTTAAGATTTCTGTAGCTGCCCAAGATACCTGCCCCTGCACTGAAGGCAATGTAATGCTGGTGCTTGGCTGGGCTGGACTGGCCCTGGAGTGAGACATGTTATCTAGAGACTTCTAGGGTTCACCCAGGTGAGGTGTGGCAACTATGCTCCTTTGGCGACACCTTAATTGACACCCAATATTACTGCAAGCCTGTGACTAAACTCACTGAAGAGGAAAAACATGACCCGGAGCTCAAGAAAACCCAGCTCATCAAAGCTCAATCCGTGACTGAAACAAACTCTGAATTTGCAGATCCTGTCATGAGCAAATTGCCCAACGTCATAATGAAAGGAAGAAACAAAGTACCAGCCAGCTACCTCGCAGCCCAGACTCTGGAAGCAGTGAAGGGGAAACAGATTGGGGAGTATGGAGCTGCTGCTGTAGAACAAAACCAGCGCTGAGTGCAACCCTTAGAACTGAGAAACTGTGATCCTGCTAGTACCCATCCTTGTGAGAGGGGGGGGGGGGGGTCCTGAGATCAAGAAGACGCAAGACATGAGTAAGATGTCAGAGGCCACTCGGCGGCCCATTACCTCTGGTGGAAAAAGTCCAGGACACACTGCCACAAGGAGCTAAAAAAATTTCTGTTGAAAAGTTTTTGGAAGTTAAAGATGGAGAGGGACTTTTATAATGCAATCTTAGGTCCGATGCAGCCATTCCTAGAAGCGCTTCACATACTAGCTAGAAGTTGGGCAGAATAAAACCTGAGTCATACTGCCCCTCACACAGGAAGTGGGGTCACTATTCGTCGTCTCAGAAACAGTAGCATGTATGTAGTCTGCAATCCTTCCTTCCATATTATAACTGGTTGCCCTCCTCCACACCCTCATAAGGAGGGAGCATGCCTCCTTAGAGATTTCTTCCGAGAAGCTCAATTACAATCTGCTTTGCTGAGCGTTGAAGTATACCTTTGGATGCTGTGAAAGGAAGACGTTTCAGGAAAGACTTACTGGGAAGTCCTCACCCCAACCTTGTAAGGCTCTATAATTACAACTGACTAGAGAAACATGCTAATCTCTACATCAGTCCTAAAAATGCATTGAAAGCTATTCGCCCATGAAAAATGGGGATATGTGGTTTATCCGTGTGTGTGTGTGTGTGTGTGTGTGTGTGTGTGTGTGTGTTGGTGTAGAAAACTGGAAAGTACATTATCTGATCTGAATGGAGGCGAGCCATGGCCACTTCTGGACTACAGAATAAGTACACTGAGCAATCACCAACCCTGCAATAAAATACACTGGTTCAGAATAATCTTTGAGCAAACTAGTAATTTTGTTTGAAGACCACGCTTAGGTAATAGTGACCTGGCAAGAAGAAAATCAGAAGAAACAGGCCCCATGCCTCACTCCTAGTCAGCTGTGACCTGTCCTATACCATCAGGAGAAGTCCTGCTTCCTGGGCATGGATATGAAAGTTAGAGGGTAGATTTTCATAATATCGCACACATTTGAGTGCTGTCATAAGCGCTGGCACAACTTTTCACTACTGTTCCTTACATTTTGGGAGACAAAGTGCTAGCCATGACTTGACTGTCAAGCCAAACCACAGGAGTCTGGGAAACCCATGTTAGTGCTCAAGAGCCAAAGCACAGTAGAAACTCTTTCCTCACATCCACTGGGATAAGCAGTTGGTAAGTAAATTGAGAACAGCCAAAGTGGGAGGGCTTTTTCATTTATCTATTTATTGTGTGGATGAGTGCCTACATATGTGTATGTGCACCGCCTGCTGGCCTGGTGTTGCGGTGGGGGTTAGGGGACAGAAGAGGGTGCTGAATCTCTTGAAGGTGAAATGAGAGACTATGGATCTTATACAAGAACAGTCGAGTGCTCCCAAGTGCTGAGCCCTCCCTCCGGCCTCCAACGTGGGATGCATCTATTTTTACAAACCTACACTAATTTTGAATGTAAGTGTGTTCCAGATGCTTTCCATCTGCCCTGAGTGCGCTGCAAATTAAATTTGCACACCGTCTTCACAAATGGTCACTATTCATAAATCCGTCACCTTAAATTTCCTACATATCAAATATGTGACTTCCTCAAGACTTGTGTGAAAACTGAAATATTTTCATGAAACATTATAGTTCTAAAATCCTTCTTATTTTTAAAGCATGAACTCAATATTTTACAATCATCTTGATCACCCGAACTCAAGGCCATCTTTATACTCTTGACAGTTTCTAGGTATTCACCATGAGTCCTGCTTTTACCAAGCATCTTCATTGGCTCACATAATTTATAATTAACATAAGTAAGTGAAAAACTGTCATGCCAGTTTAGAAACTTAAAAATGTTTCCTATTTTGTACAAAATTCAAATGCTGGGACAGATATACATGGATATAATAAAATATAGAGAGCTTTAAAAGGCTTAGGCACACCAGTCATCACCATCACCAACACCACCACCATCATCATCATCCCAGTATACTTTCAGAGGAAACAGAAACTCAGTTAATTTTGCATGTTGATTAATAGAAAGCAGTTAAAAGTATACTATAATGAAAAGTACTAGTTCATTTATTCAAATCTATCACTAGCAACTCTGGTGTAATAATTCCTATGCCTCTCTTAGCTTTATAAGTGTATTCAATGGATATATAAATAAGATATAGATATGTGGGAGGATGGGTAGATGAACATGGACAGATGGATGAAGGAAGGGAAGGCAAGAAGGGAAGCAATCGGTTAGAGATTTTACTCTGACCACCATCAAATGTACGTCCTCTGGATCAGAAAACTGGACAGGGGCAACAGCTGGGATGATTTTGAAACTGCTCTGTGTATATACTGTAATTGAGCAATTAAGTAAATGGATAACAGAAGTCAGAAGATGGCAGAAGTCAGGTTTTACACTGTTGGAGTGACCGTTTACAAACATGGAGAAGCAACTAGAATGATCATGTGGTAATGGACTCAAGTCAGAGCCATTCGCAACAAGTTATGCTTAGTTTGCCATAAATCGATGTGGAATGTGCACCAATATTTACAGATAGGGTATTACATGGTTACTGGGCAAATATACATTTTCTGTCTGCTCTGTCTGCTCGGAAGACCTAGAACCAATGACACCCATGAAGCAATAGCAAGTTAAAAGCTGGGCCTTGATTTCTATTATTTTCCTAAAAGAAGAAGTAGATACTAAAGAAATTCTGGTTCTGGGGTTGGGGATGGGAATACACCAGATAATTCTGGGGTGTCCTACAATGACAGAAAGCAAACAGAGAGAACATGATGGGAGGGTAAGAGGGAGGATAGAGTCAACCAAAGAACTCCAAATGACAAATTTGAAGAACAACATGTCGCTGAATAAAACCAAAAACAGACAACTTTGATGTGCTCCAATAACATTTGTGATTTCAAACACCTTATGTAGACTCCCCATCTTGACTCTTGATGCTTGTTTCCTCTCTTCTTGTGTGCAGAGCATAACTACTGCCTTGCATGGTACCATATGGAAGAAAGAGACAGAAAACAACCTCACAGTGAAGAAATTATCAAATACGATACAAGCCAGATGATCAAAGTTTATATCAACACAGAAAATCTTGCTGATGGAAGGCGTCCTTGATTTGATGGGATAAGGACAAAGCTTTCTCTACTTCTCCTTGGAGAAGCTTAAAATCTCAGAGAAAATATCAGGGAGACATTAATCAAAAGACAACCTACAGAACACTGTATCAATCTTCCTCAAATGTGTCAAGGTCATCAACAGTGGGCAAAGTCTGAAAAAGGTCAAATGTCACGTGACAGCTACATAGGATATGGAATTCCAGAGTGTTGTAATGAGATAGAAAGAAAAGGACCAGGCACAAAAACTTAGAGTGTAAGGTATAACTCTACAATCTCTGCTCAATTCCTGTGGATCTGAAACTGTTGTAAAAATGTAAAAGCATATTTTAAAGACCCCACCAGGGGCATTCATTTTTTGCCAAGCCAAATCTATAACCTCCATACAATGGAAAGCAGAAACTAAAAATTTTTAAAAAAATAAATAAAACTTTACCCTGCTCTCTCCCATGGGCTCGTCATCTCAGACAACACTTTCCCTTGCTTACCATTTGGACCTCTCTCCATTTTCACTGGCTATTGAATTGCCAGGTTAAATATTTTGTCTCTCCCCTTTTGATCTTGGTTGCACTGTTGCATTTGTAATTATAGTTTAATATTTGATGTGCCATGATATGGTACTACAGGGACCAGTGTGTCTCATTACCTGAACTCTCAGTATCTCCTTCAGTATTCTTACCTAGTATGCACTGATAGCGCACTCCTGAGTGACACAATATCTATGTCTCTTTTGAGATTTTTTTCAACTGTCTTGATGTGACTAAACACATGCAAAGTTGTGTATTTCCTTAATTTTTACTCTCTAGTCCTAATAAAAATTCTTGAAGTAATTTGATTCTTCGTTTGGAGCCCCACAGTCTCGTAAATGGAATAAAAGAAAAAGGTTTTAATTATAATTTCTCACTATGCATCATACTCAGTTACACATTGTATGCAAAAATTTATAATTTGGTTTATTAAAAAGAAAAAAGCATGAGAAATGTCTGTCAGTCACCTTTGAGAGACCTGGCTAAACACCTCAGTAAATGTTCCCATTAATCCAGCCACAGGGAGTATTAAATATTTAGGACTGTGGTGCCAACTACTTTGTCAGAACAGCTCCATTTAAATTCCCTCCCCTGTTACCAATTGTAGCTGATGATTTAATTAGGTGGATGGAGTTACTTACAATGATCATTAATAAACTGTGTTAATGTCATGAAAATTCCTATTCTCCAGAGTTGAAGAGCCACACAATAAGAAACCCGCCTAGTGAGAAAGATAGCCTGTTTTTCACAAAATTCATTCTGCTTTTTCCCACTCCAGTAATTAGTCTTGTTTTGTTTGGTGTGTTCGTGCTAATTACAGAAACAGTCCTATTTCGCTTTGTATAACAGATTACTTCTTTTGATTGCATTCTCAGAGAGCTGGCATAGTGTGGGTTTTGAACGGTACCAAAAGAGCCTTGCTGTGGTCCTTTTTCAAGGTATTGTAGCAAGCTGCTCCTAATATTAATGTCAAGTAAAGAAAATTAATATATAAATAAAATTAGGTCTTTAGAGACTATATGTTTCAATAACTTGCAACACTTAATTTTGGAGTCCATATGTGGGTTCTGAAAGGAAACTGTTCCCATTTCTAAATGAACATAGGAATAGAAAAAAATCAGAAACAGGAGTGCCCTGCAGAACTCTGAGTTTGTACCAAGAGCAGACAGCTCTCAGAGTCCTTGATTCTGATACAAGGAGAGAAGAAAGACCTATATAGGGGGTAGTGTAACCCACTGTGACCTCCTTGGCTCCATGGGGTACCCGCAAGTACAAAAAGAAAACACTTCTAATATGAAACTGATATCAGAAATCCACTTCCAACTCCAATTAGCCAAATGAAAAACTAGATGGTCCTTTTCTCTCAGGGACAAGAGGGAAAATGGAAATAAAGTTGGCCCTGTATATAAGAAGACCTGCTACTATAAAGGATACTTTAAAAAAAATACACCCACTTAAATCCCTTTAAAGCTGACAAGAAGTTCCCACAAAGAATTCATTATTTAGTGGAACTTCTGCATTGAGATGGATTAAGAATCTCTTGCCCTGGGAGAAAGGAGCATTAGACAACTAATTCAATAGAAAGGATTAGTTTATCTCTTGAACCAATTAGAGCCACACACTACACTGTGAGACTGGTCATTTTTATCTGAAAGGAGGCTGGCAACCTCAGGAAAATCTCATCCTAACATCCTAGCATAACAATAGCTGGGCACTGTAGAGTCAGCCAAGGGCTGTAGCCAGCATTTGGCTATTTTGTAGGCTCTTCTTTCCTCCACCCTTCTCCACCCCTTTTCCACCCTTTCAACCCCCTAACACTAGATAGGAGGGAAAAAAAGGATGGCAAGGAAAGGAAGGGGGCAATGTTGTCAGTTGACTACATCCTGCTGATTAGGGGTGTCAAATTCCTTGGGCAAAGTTTGATCTTCACATTCAGGAGATTTCATTTCTTCATGTTATTTTTTAGTTCTTTGCACATGACTACTTACCAAACCACAACCAAGAGCAACCAACCAACAATCTAACAACCCACCCCACCTTTCAGGCCCTCACATTAATACAACCTCTGAAAAGTCCCCAGAATTCCAAAAGTCACACAATCTCTGAAACTTACCTGCAACATCACATCCTAGCTAGAGCATGAGGCAAATCACAGTCAGCTGCTGTGGACAACCTGCAACACCTCCATGCCCCACACCTAGAATAAAAATAAAAGCACATATCCATATTATTACTGTGTTTTTCAAAGAAACCAAAATCTTCACTACAAATGATAGATCCAAGGAAAATTCCTTCACTTTTTTCACCTTTTGTAAATGGAATACCCTATATACACAAGGGTTACATGAGTCTTAGTGGGAGTAAGGTCCACAGAAGTATAGTGTAGGGACCACTTTGCTGTCAGCTGATATACCTGTGTAATGCATTTCTGTTGTCCCAACTCGGAGTCAAGATGCCATCTTCACCTTACCAAAACAACAGAGGAACCAAAACAACAGAGCACAGAATTAAATATGTCACTCCTACCACATAACAATTGCAGACTCTACACATTCCCTCTGATGTTCCAATGCCTTATGCTGTTTGCTGTTGGTGATCTAATGGGTATCATCTTCCCTCTAGGAAGATAAACATCACTAGGAGATAAATATCACTGAAATAAGTATTTCCATGTAATATAGGAAACAGTAATATAAAGAAGTATAAGCACTGAAAAGTGGGCATGAAATAAAATTTAAACTGAATGTGAGGTAGATTTGGACTCATGAATTATGAAGGAAGTACTGCAGAAAGAAAACAAAATATTAAAAAGAAAGAGAGACTAGTTAGGTGGATATATGGATAAATGGATGGATGGATAGATAGATACATACATACATACATACATACATACATACATACATACATACATACATAGATGATAGCTGGGTCACTGACTAATGCATTTGCCACATTAGCATGAACACCTGAGTTCAGATCCTCAGAAACTACATAAACACAGACATAGTAGTATGTGTCCATAATCCCAGTACTCCTTTGGTGAACCAGAAGGTGGAGAGAGAAGAATTTATCTAAAGATGTGTGTGTGTGTGTGTGTGTGTGTGTGTGTGTCTATATATATATATATATATATATGGAGAGAGAGAGAGAGAGAGGGAGAGAGAGAGAGAGAGAGAGAGAGAGAGAGAGAGAGAGAGAGAGAGAGACATGAACCAGAAAAGAAACAAAAGACAAAAAACAGTCCAGACACATTAAATTTTGACTTCATGATTTATATACTTCTCCAATATTAGGTTTTGTTTGGTTTGATTTATCTAGAAACAGAGATAAAGAGAGGAACAAACAGATCCAATTATGTTAAGGCTTAAATAAAAGCATTCCTTGCAGAGTGCAAAAGCTAGAATTAAAAGATTTAGAATGCAAATTAATAAAAAATGCTTAACATGCTTAAAGAACTGGGAAGAATTGAAAGCATGAAGAAGGGGGGGGAGATTGAGAAATCTTCAGCAACATACATTGCAGATGACTTATGATTGTAATCCCAGCCCTTTGACAGCTTAGAGAGGAAGGTCGCAAGTTCAAGATCAGCCTAGGCTTTGAGGGGCTATTAAAAAAACAAAGGTTTGGAGCCAGAAAATACAAAATATAAGGCTAACATGTTAAGTTAAATGGAATAAAATCTGACCAAAAACTGAATGTGTAAGGATCAGACAGGAGCAAAGACAGAAGCTAACATTATGTTCTGCAAGTGATCAGCTGACTGGCAATGGTAAGCTAAAGCCAGAAAGCAGCAGCTCAGTATGACACAAATTTTTATTAGAGACCTTCTTCATATATATGGTGTCAATATTTACACCCAAGAAATTGGCACACATTAAGTCTGTTTACTGCTCCCAGATCCAACAGTCAATCATTAAAAATTTATCAACACTCTAAGATGACAGTCACAAAAAATTCACAATAGATTCCTTACTGGTCACTCTGGGACCAGCATCAGATGTAATAAGTCCTAAACATGACTAGCGGGCTCAGGAATGGCATTCACAATATTTAAGATCATCAAAAGATTAAACATAATAAAATTTAAAAATACTTATAAAATGCCCATAGTAAAACTCAAAAATCTACCAGCAAAATTAGCAAGTTTATCAATTTTCTTTGTTGTGATACATATTCATAAATATACAAACATAACCTGTTCAGTCCATATTCTGTTACTTATATATATATATATATATATATATATATATATATATATATATATGAGTTCAGAGTTAGTGTCAAGAGCAACCTAAGCAATTACTGAACTCCTATTGAGCACTAAGTGCAAGTGCTGATTACCATCCACCATCATCTCCAAAGAGACGCATGTGAAGACTGTGGTTGAAGTTCTGTTTCTCATCCCAGGATTCCAAAGGCTGCCAGAGTTTCTTTCACTGAAGGAATGGGCAAGTAAAATGTAATGAAAACATGAAATGATGCGTTCACCTTGACAGAGGAAATGGACAGTGTGTTTTAGAGAACAACGAAATTTATTTAATCAAAGACTCGCATGAAAAATAATAGCATGTTTGCTAAGGGCATATCCTAAATATACCAGCACATGATTAGTAAAATATATTCTGAGCTCAATGAAGAGGATGTCTGTAGCCAGACTATGGTTGTGAGGATTGAACTTAATGGGAGAAAACCATCGCAGAAGAAAATAAAAACATAATAAGGAAATAAGGAGATTTCCCAAGATAAGAACTGAGCTCTGAGCTCTGGCACAACACATTCACAGTTGGAAAGGCAGAATGGGCTCTGAGTTCATCTACAGATGCACAGTCACCATTTTAAGAGGGAAATAGCCATATGTGTCCTGTAACTAAATGTCACTTGACAGAGTCCATTTTGCCCAGTCCATTCTCCGTAGTGAAACAGTCTAATGTCCACGTGATAAAGTTACACACTAATTTAAGGGCACATGCATCCCCTTTCCCATGCCCACTCTCACTAAAGAAATCAGCAAAGCACTTCGTTGGCTTGCAATGGTGCTGTCTCCTCTCCCTAGTACACAGCCTGTCTAAACTTAACTTTATTATGCCTGTTCTTCAGCAAAATCCAAATCCCTGAAGAAAGATGATTCAAAATATCTCAGATTCAGTGAACAGATAAGTTTAAGACAAGTAAGATGAGGCAGAGCTTGTTTAGAGAGTTTTTTGCTGGAAAACATGAACAACTCTAGGCAATTATGTGGGGATATGAAACTGCTACAGATGGCTTCGTAAGACGATTAATACCATAAGACCATTGTATGCAATTTTGTCATTATTTGCAAAAATCCCATTGATTGCAATCTACAAAAGTAACAAATCCAACACGGACAATAATTGATTGTATTTTTAAACCTTAAGAGATTAGACATCTTTAAATCTTTTTGGTCTATGCTCTTAACTACAGAATTTAAATAATAAGAAATAAATCTGAAAGTTCTACCTTTGGGATGAAAACATAAATTATGTCAGCATTATAGAGAAATACATGAATTCCATTTGCACTATTTACCTCACCCTAGGGTTCCTCTGAAATTTATGCTAGAAAACCAAACATTAGTACAATTTACTGTCCTTGTACTGAACATACAAAATGCAAACATGGTTCATAGATCAAGTTTCATTAAAATCTCAAATATTTAAAATTTTTATTATAATTATGTATATTTTGATTATGGACATGTTTACCTTCATTTGTAGTTTAAGGATAAACTTCAAAATATGTAACATAATGTAAGTATACTTCATTATATTTTAATCTTATAATTCAACAACAAACACAAAAGCTGTAGTACTGCTTTAGAACATTCTATTTGCTCGCTGTAAAAGAACAGTTAGGAATGAAGCCAAAATGAAAATATTAAAGACTAATGAATAAAACTAAGCTATTGTACTTTTTTGCCTTAACAACTACATTTAATTTTAATAAGCAAATAGAAACAAAAAAAATGTACTACATGGTTATGTCTAAAAAGTAAAGCTGTAGAAGATACTTAATTTTAGATTCATACTTTTCTATAGTTTTCAATTATCTTCCTTGCATTTATACTTTTTTTTAACAAGGAAAATTTTAAAACAAAAAGCTATGTGTACTGTCTGCAGTGTGGTCAACTAGATATCTGGAATTTAGATGTACAGACCATCAAAGTTTCCCAATAGAACACATTTTGAAAAAACACACATTTGAAATTTTATCATTAAGAATATGTTTGTAAGAAAATAGGTTAGAACTTTGAATATGGAAAGAATAAACTGGGGTTGGATGAGAGGTAACCTTGCTAGGTCAATTCTAAGTTCTGGAGACAGCTCACCAAAATGTTGATTAGGACTAGGATTTGGGTCAGTCAGAAAAGTACTTGCCTCTTAAGTATGAGAGTTGGAGTCCCGTATCCAAACTCCATGTAGAAACATCGGCTGTGGTAGCATGCAATGCATCTGTGATCCCAGATCTGGCAGGTGGCGACAAGCCGATCATCAGAGCTCACTGACCACCCAGCCTAACCTCGTTGGTCAACTGAGAGCCAATGAGAAAGCTTGTCTCAAAAATAAAATAGATGATAACTAAGCAGTGACAACTGACTCTTCCTTTAATCTCCACTGGCAAGTGCATACCAGCACACCTATTAACATGTATGCACAGGCACCTACACAAAGAAAGAAAGATGTTGGTTCATTTGAAGATCAAAGTTAAATGTGCTGATAAACATCAACGTTTTAGTATAAGCTCTTAAAAAGTAGAGTGTGTGTGTGTGTGTCTTTATGTAAGTTTTAATTAGTGTTAGAATTGTCTCAGGAACTATCAGTGTAGAGCTGCCATTGCCTATCAATGAGGAAATTACACAGTGTACCAGAGAGTGCTGAGACAGCGGATTGTCCATATGGAAAATAAGAGTCGAGCTGAATTCCTACCATGTATCAAAAAAAAAAAAATCAATTATGTACCAACAGAACCACAGTAAGATATTGCTACAAACAAACTCAAATTTTTGAAAATCAGTAAGACTGGCGGTCTCATGAATGAGAATTGGGGATGATTTGGTAGTATTTGACAAATTAGGTGCTTCTATCATTCCTGTGTACTACCCCAGGAAGCCAAAGGAAATGCACACATATTTACACAATTATAATACATAGGTTCATCTCAACATTCCTACCATAGTCAAAGGTAAGAATAATGTCTATTTTACAGGCAGTTATACTTATTGCATGGGTATGTACTCTCTGGCTAGTTTTGTGTGTCAACTTGACATAAGCTGGAGTTATCATAGAGAAAGGAGCCTCCCTTGAGGAAAAGCCTCCACCAGATCCAGATTTAAGGCATTTTTGCAATTACTGATCACTGGGGGAGGGTACAGCCCATCTTGGGTGGTAGTCATCCCTGAACTAGATCACAACTATGGTTATAACAATGAAGACATACACGCAAAGCAACACACATCAAGTGAACTGATTTAGATACAATTGCAGAGCAGACAAAGCTAATCTCTGATTGGAAAAAGAGATCAGGGCTTGGATAGTCCTGGTCAGTTGGAACTGACTGCAGAAACACAGGAGATTACCAAGATGATTAAAATCTGCACAGCTGGACTGTGGTGGTTATGTGTGAACACATTTGTCAAAACCTGTGCTGTATCCTTTAAATGGCTGTTTTATTCTGCATGAAAAAGCTTCATTTAAATATATATGTTGTACTTATGTTATACATTATCTACTTAGATATCTGCATACATGAATAATTTTCATATATATTAAAAACTTAAATATTGAAGACAGAACCGCATGCATACACTAATAAAACATGTTCCCAACATAAAGAATTTTACAAAGACACCATATAAACAAACTTATAAATAAGAAGACATGCATTGAAATTATAAGCTTATTTCTGTAATACATTAGAGATAGCTATAATAAAATCATAAGCACTGAAAAGATATCACAAACATAACACTGGGCTAGTGAGATGGCTCCTTGGGCAAAAGTAGTTCTTGTGCAAACTTGATGTCCTTAGTTCAATTCCTGGAATCCATCTAAAGGTGGAAGGAGAAAACAGACTCTAGAAAGATGTATTCTGATCTCTGTGTGCACTGCAAAGTGCATACTCTCTCTCTCTCTCTCTCTTTCTCTCTCTCTCTCTCTCTCTCTCTCTCTCTCTCTCTCTCTCTCTCTCTCCCCCTGTCTGTCTCTCTCTCTGTCTCTCTCTCTCTCTCTCTCTCTCTCTCTCTCTCTCTCTCTCACACACACACACACACACACACACACACACACTCACATATTCCCACACACTATAAATAAATACATAAACATGATAAAAGGATCTTCAAGATAGTATCTTTCTTCCCATTTTTTTAAATGAAAGGAACATAAAATGTTCAAACTATCAGGAATTTTTTTCTAAAACTCCTAAAAACCAACAATAACCAAACTTAAAAAATATAAGCAACTAACTTTAGTACAAATATGAGGAGGCAATATATCCATAAGTATGTAAAATGGTTGCTAACCCTCATTGTTGATACTCAAGTGAAGTCTACAACTGGATATTGCTTTATATGTAGTAGGATTATTTTAAAAATGAAGTCTTTAACAAAATTGGATACAAAGCATTGAGACTTCAATTGACTATTGGTAGGGATCCTAACTGGAGCAAGCATTTATGGAACTACGTCCTCTATAAAGTTAGCATTCCACACTCTATGACTTAGTTGTTCTACCTGGGAATAAAATGATACAAGTAACAAAAGTTGGGGAATTATGTAAGCAAAACTTCTTTAGATAAGTGGTACTAGAATCTTGGCCCACAGCAACATCATTATCAAACCAAGAACCTACAAGTAAGTACACAGGTCATTGGCCCTAGAGAAGAACCTACTACTAATGGACACAGTATTGAAGCCTTGACGGTTTCTTAAAATACAGCCTCTTGTACCCACAAGTATCTGATCCAGAAGTTATTAGTGGGTCACTAAAACTGGCACTTCTACCGGTACATCAGCTAGCACTGATGTTGCTGCCTTGGAAGCACAATAGTAAGATGTTCTGGTCCAGAGTGATGCACCAAAACAGATTTGTACCTCTTTGTAAATGTGGAGTGAGAATACTCTTGTGACCTTTCCAAGAGCAGCACTCCTGAGGAACAATAACAAAATGAAACACACAACTGAATGAACTGGACTCAAAGGAACCGGCTGCTCCTTGGTTTTAACACACTAGACGCTCAGAGACACATTATCTATTTTCTATCCTACAGTCTGAAAATATGATACTAACACTTTTTCAGCCAAAACAAATTAATCAATCATTTTGTAATTGGGAGTCTTTCCTGTCAGCATTTCTAGTTTCTAACTAATCTGTGAACTGCTTTTTATAGAAAACTGAGTAAATTATGCAAGAGATCTAATTATACCTATTTTTCAGAAGACAAGATGGGTAAACTACAGACTTAAGTAGCAAGAAATGAACATCTGATTTTAATTTACCTGTTCTCAACATCAGGAAAAAGAAGAAAATTCCAATTACAGGTTACATTTACAATGTCTAGGAGCCTGACAACCTCTAAACAATTCATTTTGAAAACAATTGTTTTGCAATTCCCAAAGATGTCACCCCTGGGGCTTTCCATGACAGGTTTTAAATCATAAAATTAGACAAAAATTGTGTGGGGTAGAGAGGTTAGGGGTTAGATTTGCCATTTCCTGCCTTGATATCATCAAGCAATATCAATATAACCTCATCACCCTCTATGGCTAACAAAGGGAAATACATGTTGTATGTGAGAGGTTCAAATCATCAGGAAGAATTGTTTTACTCAAAACAAGAAACTTCTCATGTATGAGCTTTTCACAAGCTGGTGCAAATAAACTCACTTCTGTGGGACATATATAATCTGTTAAAAAGATTAACATAATAATTAGTTATTGGTAATTTCCACCAAAAAATGATAGGTGTGCTTATGTGCATTCCATAAACAAGTAGTAACTGAATATCATATAGAGAAAGTTAAGTCATACCATTAAATTATTGAGGAAGGAAATAGCTCAAGAAATTATATGAGAAATACCTAATAAGGAGGAAAACTTGAAAAATCTCAAGGAATTATACTGCCAAAGGACACATTCCCATAGACCTAGCCAAGGCTCCAATATATCAAAGTCTGCCATGGAATCCAAGGTGGGCCTTGTGCTATAGATCCTACCTTTTTACCAGCACTGAAGTTCTCCTGTGGTATAGTGGGAACAATCCAGTAGGCTCCTTATCCCAGCAGATGCTCTCCACCAAGGCACCTAGGTCAAGAGGTCACAGGAAAACCAAACACCCTCCATGATGGGCTCAGATATCTCCTATCTCCCCACCAGATGCCCTTTTCTTCTTCCTTGTGTACTGGCTGCAGCCTGTAGGTAGCTCACCTCAGTGATTTCAGAGTTAAAAGGAGGTCAAAAGCCAGTACATGATAATCACTTCATGAACGCTGGATACTTTTATAAAGTTATCTATCTTCAGTTAAATATAAGAGTTGGGGTTGAGGACAAAAATTAATGGCAGAGAGCTTCCCTAGAGTTCATAAGGTCTTGGGTTCCATCTTACATCAAAATAACACTCTGAGCCAGGCATGGTGGCACACGCCTTTAATCCCAACACTCAGGAGGCAGAGGGAGGCGGATTTCTGAGTTCGAGGCCAGCCTGGTCTACAAAGTGAGTTCCAGGACAGTCAGGGCTAGACAGAGAAACCCTGTCTCGAAAACAAACAAACAAACAAACAAACAAACAAAAAAAACAAACAAAAAAAATTAACATTTGAGATGTTTGAGATTTTTAGACTTATGTCTAAGTATGGAGACCACAATTGTTATAAACAGCAAGATGTTAAAGTTAGACACCACAGGCCACTTCTGGCTGAAGCTTCAGATTTGTCTCATCTCAAACTTTTCCCATCTACACAATTTAGCTTGAGCCACCTGGCCAATGGAACTCTTCTGCAACAACTAATCCTGACTTCCCCTTCTTTAGAACCAGGATGAATTGAAGATTGTATATTCTGATTACCTTTTTAATTCTTGAAATAACATTCCACCTCACTAATACTGTACAAAGTGTGAAGCACAGAGCATGCTTTTGATAAATCTGCATCTTTGAAACTACTATTTTTTAATCACCTGTGCTCATACATTAGAAACTAAATTTAACCTAGGGCTATTGTTGTTGTTGTTTTGCTTTGGTTGGTTGGTTAGTTAATTGATTGCTTGGTTTGTTGTTGTTGTTGCTGTTGCTGTTGCTGTTGCTGCTGCTGCTGCTGCTGCTGCTATTTTTGAATGCTTGCCTTTTAAAGCCATCTATAATGACCCAAACCTATAATCATAGCCCTTGGAAATCTAAAGTAAGGAATTTCCCAAGTTCAAGGCCAGCATAATCTATACAAAGTAAGGCCCTGTATCAAAATATATAAATCAATAAATCTTAGTGATTCACACTGCCACTTCCAAAGAAAGGGGGACATTGCAGAAGGGTAGACAAAGAATTCAAGAGCTGGAGGATAGGAATAGTGGCAGAAAAAATCTCATCCTTTACACAGGACATGGCCAATATAGTCACAACCTCACAACAGCTATGGCTTGTTGGATTGGGTCAGCAAAGGACAGGTTCTTTCAAGAGTAGACATGAACAGAGTCCACATGATCCTATTACATTTTGATGAACTATTAGCTACTGATAAATTCTGACAGAAGGGGAGCCATTATTTTTGGGTGGTAACCACTGGCAATTCTGGTTCCACTGGCAATAACCAGGTTCCAATGGATAGTTCCTATCCCATGAGCACACACAATGTCCTGGTCAAACCCAGAAGAACAAAAACAAAAACAAACAACAACAAAAAAACAGTACAAATAGATATGAACATGGGAAAGAAGTGAGTAATACATGAAGTAAGTAAACAGGAAAATGAAGAAAGTGAGAGATGGTGGGAAATAGGCAACGAAGGCATTTATGTACATTTATGAAAATGTCCAACAACAAATGTCATTACGAATGAGTTTCCCTGGACTTGTGATTAATGTCACACACACACACACACACACACACACACACACACACACACACATATATATATATATACACACACACACACACACACACACACACACACACATATATATATATATATATATATATATATATATATATATATATATATACACACACACACATACACACACACACATATCCTTGTAGTTTTTCTCTATCCCAAGAACTTACAACCATATTCATTTCTGGAGCTCCATATTTGCAAGATGCATATTGTTATGCCCTATAACATAAGACTATGCTGAAGCCACATAAAAAAATAACGATGGGTTCCTAAACCTCTGGTCTCTGCATACCTTTCTAGAGAAAGAGCTATAGAAATAGAATTATTCCATCAATATGAGGAAGGTCATGTCCTCCCTAAAGCACAAGAGACACAAAACTATTGACTGCTAACTAGTTGAAATCAACCTAATGGTTAGATTGTGTGATTCCTTGGGTACCTTCGGTCCTTAAAACTTACACCATTCTTTATCATACAACTAAACTTAAATTGCTAAAGATGGATGGAACATGAAAACATATTCCTGGATACTTAAGGTGATAATGATAATGTATTTAGAAGTCAGGTCTACATCGATGATACTATAATCAATTCAGCTGCAAGAACTTAAATATCAGAACATACTTGAAGCCTATAAGCATTTAGTGGGGGAAAGTGAACCAGGCTGATGTAGTCCAGTATGAATACCTGCTGGAACCCTCATGTGGAATTATAACTGCTAGACAAAACTAACAGTTTCTCAGACACTTATATGTGGATTTTTTTCTTTTTCCTTAATCTTAATAACTATTTCTTCTTTCTCCCGGGTTCTTCATCTATGTTCTTTCCCCTAGGCTGAGAAATCAGAGATAGATTTTCTTTGAGGGAACTCTGATAACTGACCACTATCATTTCTTCCTGTTCCTTTGCTTTTCCCCCAACACCATTACACCATACATTACCCTCCAACTAAAGTTGTCTCTTTATCAACCTGCTTTTGCACCTCATATTCAAGTCTTCTACTTTCTGCCTGTCAGCTTCCCTCCTTCTCTTCACCTCTCAAGATCTTGAACAAATAATTCAAATCTCTCTTATCTCTGAGATGCTCTCTCAGTATCTCACCACAGTAAACTACACCAATGACCATGTCTCAACTATCGCTGATGGCCATGTTTTTGCATTACAAAGCTCTTTCACAGCCCCTCTACTTGTTCTCCATAAAACTTCCCATTGTTGGACCCTGGCCCCCTCTCTAAGATGAGTTGCTCTGCTAGCTTGTTGCCCAAGGCATCAGCACACTGTGTTCTTAGCCAAACAGTAATAGCCCTGAGTCATTTCCATGTTCCTGCCCAGCCCATAAAAACACAAGCTTGTGAACCGGGTACTTTTCCATTGTGTTTCTGGGGCTTTCCATTCTATTTGGCCAGTGTGTGTGTGTGTGTGTGTGTGTGTGTGTGTGTGTGTGTGTGCTCAGTTCCTAAGTAAAGGGGGACTCCCTTCTCATGAATGACCCATGTCTGTGTTTTCTTTCAAATCCTCAGGCCTTCTCCCATTTCTTGGTAACATTGAAGGCGTGGGTGTCTTCATCCAGAGCCCTACCACTTATCCTCCTGAGCCCCCCTCACCCCATAAGGCCACTATTTTGGGGTATGCCTAAGGTCCCTAGTTGCTATTGCCCCAGTGTGAGTAGCACCACAGGCCTCCACTCTCCTGAATATCCTCACCTACCTTCTTCTGGAATTTCAGACTAGGATCATAGAACACTAAATATCATCACAGAACATTAAATATATCATTCTCTTTTTTATAGTCCATACTATATCTTATTTAACTTTCAAGCATTCTGACTGTATATTCTGTCAAGTAATAGGGGTGAGAAAAATAGGGTCAAGACTTTGACTTCCATTGACTTCTATAAACATAATTCCAAAAACATCTCCACTTTTATATATATTGTACATGGCAGCCAGTCTAAAGATGCCATCCTCTGCTCCTAGACCTTTTCCCAACCTCCTCTAGAGAACTCTTTCTCCTGTGTTAAATAATTTTGGATAAAACAATTCCCTCCCCTTTGCTCCTACTTAGACTTAATTTTGGAATCCACCCCTCTCCTCTGCTCCCAGGAGAGCTGGATTCAGGTTGCTGCTATTTCAGGGAGGCTGTACTCTACTTCTGCATCTCACAGAGGAACAGATGTGAGAAAGCAGCAGAAAGAAACTCACAAGAGCAGAAGGGGGCAATGGTCATGGCTGGTTCGATTTCTGGAAGTATAGGACAAAGAGCAAGCGGGTATGTAGAGTCAATAAGTACAAGAATAGGACTCTAACGAGGGGTAGTAAAGGAAGCGCTTTAGCTGCCGCTCGTCCACCAATAAAAATGGACACACATGAAAGAGAATATAGAAAGAAGTGCACCTGTGCTGTTGCTTGAGGCTCAATATGAAATGGTGCCGTTTCTGTCTTTGTTTTAGCAATTACAATATTTGCATTTCACTATGATCTCTCTCCTCAGAACCTGATAAACATGTAACATAAGTAACTGTTGATTGAATATTAACAATTAGTGTTTATTATGTATCTATCAAGTAGCATACACCGGGAACATGCCTTAAATATGTTCAAATTTTCAATACCGTTTAGAGAAGAAAAATGCATTCACAGTGTCTACAATATTTGGATGGCACCCACACTTTATGGATGGTTAGATTGGAAGTAAAGTCCAGTTCTATCCAACGAGGAATTCCCCACTCTATTCATGCTGTCATAATGAAGAATTCTCGAAAGTTTTTGTTTTTACAAAGTGTTTTGAGAACTCCTCAAAGACCTGGCCTTTGTTCTCTTCCATGCATGAGATCTCTTTGTGAAAAATAGACTCAGGGTTAAATCTAAGTTTGTTTTATTTGTTTGAAAGGAATGTAGCAAGGGTTTTATAAACACATGGAAAATAACAATGCAGAGCAATATTCAGAGATAGGGGATTCCAAGGTTCCTAACTCACCATATTGTTCAATTTTGCCCAAGGCCAGTCTTGTATTATTATTTCCAAATAACTGAAAAATAAAATTTATCTCTACAACCCGAAGTTCATTAAGTATAAATGACAAGAAAAGAGAAGATCTGAGACTAGGGTAATCCAACTCCTGTTTGCCCAAGGCAAAATTGTGAAGGAAAATAATATATACAACAATGAGTTTCATTCCTCCAACCTGTGAGGAGTGTAATTTTGAATATATGCATTTGGTTCCCAGATATATTGACTTGTGTCCTAAGTAACTAGTGTGAATTATTCAAACCCAGGAGTCCCTTCATTGCCAATACTTAACACACAAAACAGAGCTAAGTGGATCTCTTCTGCATGAGGACCCACCATGCACCAATGCACACACTATGTATTGCTAACATTTATTCTTGCTTTGTCTTAGTTCTATTAATAGGAGTGTTGAAATCAATTGAGAAAATTCAAAGTAGTCATGCAAACCTTCCTGGAACAAGGTAGCTACCCAAATGCTAAGTACTGTTAGTCTCTATTCTAGAAATTTCCATAAGAAGAGAAATGGTAATATAACATAGGTATATAGTGATAGATAGATAGATAGATAGATAGATAGATAGATAGATAGATAGATAGATAGATACATCACTCTGTATGCTTGAGGCCATAAAGTGCTAAAGGCGGTACCACTGTATCAGTCTATTAGTGATTTTTTTTAATGTGAAACACAATGGTTTTGCCTGATATTCCTAATGATACAGGCAAAATGTGAAACTGTCTTTATAGTCATTCAGGCAAAGGGCTCTATTCTCATTCTGCTAAATTCCTATGTACATCTTTGAAATCCTCTGGTGAAGCAATTCTGTTTTCATATCAAGATGTGTTTAGGGCAGCTTTGGCCCACCTCTCCATTTGCCCTTTTGGCTCTTCTTTCTCCCATCTGTTCATTAAGTTGATTAGCATCAGTTGTAATCTCTAGGGAATGGAAATACCTCTTTTATTCGGTCTTCTAGTTTTTATGAGGAAAATATTAAAGTGCTACAATAATATTAGTTAATGAAGATGAAGCTGTCATCATTACATGCACTATGAATCCCTCTCTTCCTGACTGTCCAGGTGTTGGATAGACATTCTACTGTTCAAACCCCCTGTTGAGATACTCTTAAGATGAATGTGAATGTGTCTTTTCCTGCCTTTTGGGATAAGATAGCAAGGAATTAACCAATGTTTGTAATGTGCTTGGAAGTAGATCATGCGCCTGTATAACTATTACAGGTTACCACAGCATGGGGTCTAAGATTACAGTCATCTCTGGGATGCATCCCTTGAAAAAGGAACAAAAGCTTTCTCAAAAATAGCCTCCTTTCAGAGGAATGGCATAAACAGAAACAAGGGTTAATGTTTTCTTGTGGCTGATCAATCAATATCAGACCCTTTAGCCTTCACCCATACACTTCCACAATGTAGATGTGAAGCAGCTATGTGGCTAGATGTTGTATACTATTGATTTGGGAGAATTTATACATTATTGAAAATATAAACTATTAGGTGTTATGTGATAATTGATGCATAAATAAATAGATAAACAAGATAGGTGATAGATTGATAAATAGATTAGATTAGGATGGATAGATATTTGAAATCCAGTGTTGGAACACTGATACAATTTGAGAGATGCTGTTTAGAACTGGGACCTCTAGGGTACCAAAAACTCAACTAGAAGCAACACAACCTAGAAATCTAGGAACATTAGTAAATGAAGCTTTGACTGACCTCAAACTTTTACTTCAAGTTTGCTTCAATCATTCCCATTTTTCTGCTTATTGCCTCCATATGGATATCAAAGAGGCATATAAGGATGAATCTATCCAAAATCAAATTTCTCATCTTCCAAAAACTTCTGTTACACTCTCAGTCTCCTAATCCTATAATCTCAAAATAAAAACTGCATCATTCCAGATGCATTATATCAAGAGCCTGGATCCATCCTTACTGTATTCTTTGTCTCATTGTCCTCCAACTCAACAGTGGAACTTTTGACCCCGTTTTCTAAACATCAGAATTAGATGGCATCTCATCTCACCACTGTTACTGCTCCTATCCTAGGTCACATTACCACCAATGCTTGCATAAAACATTGAAACCCAATTGAGTTCACGCATTAATCTTTTCTCCATTTTAGTATATTTTCAGAAAATAAATGCATGAAACTCCTTTGGGCACTGCTCTAAAACAACTGCATGCTTGACTCCTCTAAAAGCCAGACTCTTTGTAAAGGCTTAGAAAAGCCAACACAGTCTGCATACACCACTCACAACATCTTGTCTGAGTTCATACCCACCCCTTCCTACTTTCTATCTTCAGTGGCCTTACTACTTCCTCAGCAGTCGTGCCCCTGCTTCTTAGTGCTTGCCTTTGCTGTTCTAATTGCTGCAGATATTAGCATTAGCATGGTGCCTCATCTGTTTCCCATATATACATTAGCAACCCACCAAGATCTTTCCAAACCTTCTCTTTTCAAAATTTGCAAACCTTACAGCCAACCTGACTGTCTATTGCTTCTCTGCAATTTTTTTCCTACCACTCACTTCCATGTGCTTTGAGTTTGTGTTGACTGTCTAACCCACATATTTTGACCATAATCTACAGGAGGGTAGTCACTGGAGTCAGTTTCTTTTTTGCCTTTTATCTGCCCTTTTTCCAATGCCCAGTGCCATATCTGAAATATCATGTGCATTGAATAAGTACTTCACTTTCTGCCATCTTATTAGCCCTTGAGATTGCTAGTTATCCAAAGAGCTACATGACTAGAAAAGAGGTTTTCTTTACCCCAAACACTTGAATGTGTAACTTCCAGGCATGAGGATATAAAAGAGGAAAAGTGGAATTTGATTTTTCCACTCATTATTAATATTTAACACCAGTCTTCTAATTATCAAATACTACAAGGCTGGTTTTCACTGGAGAGTCAGACTAGAGGGGAAGAAATCAAACCAAAATACTCATATCACAGCTCTGGCTCTGTCCCTTGGATGTAAGAGACAATTTTGTTCAACATTTAAAACAATGTTTTTAATATGTAGATTTGAAAAGAAAATTAGGACTGGCAGCTATTTAATGTTTGGGAAAAAAACTCCTGTGTAGCAATCCTGAAGATCTAGAGCTATAGTAATCCCTGCTAATAAAAAATAATTTATGATTTTCTCAGAGCTGAGAAAATGTCAGTGCACCTGAACCTCTGGTTGATAAAACACTTGTTTCCAGGGTGGTTTTTTTTTTTTTCTCCAACCGTCACTTTTATTTCAGTTTTAAAGTTATTTAATCAATGCCAATCATTAGGGGAAAAAAAAGCCTTTACAAACAAATCATAAACTAAATTGCAGGGGAAATGAGTAGACTTAAGATCTTGTCTTGGACAAACACCAATGAGGTACTTTCCCCAACTACCAGACCAGGATTTCCAGATCATCGCAGCTGAAATGGCATTCTGTTGGAGTTTCACTTTTACTGCCGTGATAAAATATCATTACTTGAGGGGAAAGGTTTACTTTAGCTCAGAGTTTAAGCTTATAGTCGCTCACTGTGGGGAAGTTAAGGCAGCAAGAGCTACTCACATCACATCAACAGCCAAAAACAGACAGAGCTGAACACATTCACGCTTACTTGTGCTCAGCCCCCTCTCTACAAAACCTAAGCCCAGGGAATGGTACCACCCTTGGTAGATGATGAGTCTTCCCAGGATAACTGATTCAATTAAGCCAATCCCTGACACACAAGCCCACAGGCCAACTTGATCTAGACAATCTCTCAGTGAGACTATTTTTCCCAGGTGATTTTAGATTATGTCAAGTTGGCACTTAAAACTAACCACTACACATACCATTCTTGTTAATATATTATCTATCCCATTTCTAGAAACATCTAAAGACAAGAAATACAGACTTGCAAAGGACTTTATAAGTGTCTATAATAACACCCAGCAAAATAACTGTGGTGATTACTAATTTGTTGAAAGAATGAATGCATTGAACACCTTTCTTCTTGTCCTGCGTCAAAGTAAAGGTAGGATTTCAACTTCTGGAAACTGGTGAATTAAACTGAACAGCTAGTATTGAGGCATGATTTTGCAAAGTGTATGTTGTCCATATAAAAATCTGTGCCATATAAAAGAGTTCTGTTTAGTGTAAGCCCATCCCTGCTGCCCTCCCCAACTCCCAATACAATAAATGAAATGTACATTTCTGTTGGCTTCTATTTGCTGGATGACATTTAGTTTTAATTCGAACTGGTCTTCATAAATTCTGGCACTGTGCACAACATCTTAAATGGCTCTATTCTTTATTCAAAATCGTCCCTCTCGCTCCCAGAATTGCAGTAAATAGATCTTCTAAAGGGGAAATAAAACTATTTCAACAACAGGCCTATTTCAGCAGTTTTTTAAAAGGTATTTCTTTCATTCCCTTGGCTAGACTTTTCGTTTTATGCTTGGAAAGTTGTGTTATATATACATGTATTTTAGTCCAAATGGATGTGGTATTTTTTGTTGTTGTCCCTATTGTTGATTTTGGCTTTTCTATTTTCCACTTCAGTATGTTTGCAAAAGCAAAACTATGTATTTCTTTTATTCTTCCATTTGTGAGTCTCTATTATTGAACCTGTCTTCCCCTTTAAAGAAAGAATTCTCTGGATACTCATACTTTCCTCAAATGAAAAAAAAATCAAACTTATAGATCAGAATATTTATACCACATAATAATCTTAAAACAATTGTTCATTTTTCTACACACTTTTAGGAGTACCTTATGTGCAAGCTTTTCCTAACTTTTCTTCCTATAAACCCGAATGTCAACCAGGAGCATCGCAATTATAATCCTTTCAGACAGTCCTGAACCGTCTCCATAAAGAAGGGAACCAATACAGGAAGTGAGGAGGGTTCTTCAAGAGCGTGGGTTTTCTAATGAACACATTGCGTGGCACTAATTTCTCCCTCAGACCTCACAGTAACATCTAAACTTCAGCGAAATGGAATGTAAGTTGAATTAAAGCTAAGGAGATAAAACCATATACAAAAGGAATACACAAATGGTTTTATCACAATGTTGTTGTATTATAACAGCAAAATATATATATACACACACATACATATTACTGAAAATGGAGAATAAAAACACTGAGACAAAAATAAAATCACATTTTGCTAATATCTCTGAATGAAGCACTGATTATTCTTGCCATTTTTTTTTGGAGACAAGTTCTAGCTATGCAGTTCAGGCTGACCTTGAACTCCAGGCCCACTTAACTCAGTTTCCCAAATGCTGGGATTACGGGCATGCACCATTTACTTGTCTCTATGTTCTTTCCATTTGTAATTTTCCCCCAACAACATGAATTCTAATTAAATCCACTTCAAAACATTTAAGAAAAATATTTTGTGTATGAAACATTGAATCGTATGATCCATTTTTATGTTTAATTATATATCTACCTTAGTTATAGGATTAGAAGAATAGAGTACTGACTTACATTATATAGGATGAATGAGTATCACACTGACATATATCCTCCCCTGAAGTCCATCTACTAAAAAGCTTGTGGAAACAAACGGGAGGAATACAAAGAACCATAGAATGGCCATTCTGCATTGCTAAGGAACTTGCCCGTTTTATGGTCCCACTGTTTTCCCTTTATGCCTAGACAACTAAAAAGGAGTATGTAATCACTGAATGATTCCATCCACCATACAATGATCAATGACTTTTTCAGGCAAATTTTTAGTTAAAGAAATACCAAATCACAACATTATAGAAACATTTTAAATAGCACTGTTAATAGAACTTCCATTCTATTCAGTTCTATTCAAGTTATATTTATTCTTTACTAAAATACATAGGTAATTTTTATTACCTATTTTAGTTTCTCTCATTCTTTTGAACCAACGCTATCCTACATTCCTACTTCAGAATGTTGTAAACATGTTGGAGACTTTGCGTTCACTCTCTTCAATTAATTTTACAGACAAGATTCTCATTTGAAATAATTGTGTGATTTTAATCCAAAAAAGAATTTGAGTTCTGGACTAGAAATCTCTCTCAACAGTGGCACAAACACTAAAAGTAAATACAGCTATTAAAATTAATTACACCAAATTGCCTGAGCAAGGTAAACAACAAACCAGGGCCAAGTGCTAAAAACTTGAGAGTCGCTTATCAAACTATCTCATAAAAGCCTCCAAAAATCGATAATCCTCCAGCCTTACTTTTATGATGGCATTAGAAGTAGCATTTAAATTTTTTATATAAAGAGCAATCACATGGAAAGCTGGCCTATGCTAATCCTTTAAACCTATTACTAACAGTTTATGCATTATAATCCTAAGTAAACCAGAGTATATATACATACACTTTCTCCCAACAATAGCTCTTTCAAAAAGGGTTCCTGCTAAGCAGCCACACCATCTATTCACTAAACATTGCCTAGCCATGCATGGAGTAGCCATGCCTGACTCATATTAGCATGGATGGGAGTTTCCCAGTGACATTCCAGTCTCTGGAACAAATGATGTAACCCAGTATTGGATGTTCTCTCATGTATATTTAACATAGGGTGGAAGAGGAGAAGGAAGAGGAAGAGGCAGAGGAGGAGGAAGAGAGGGAAGAGGAAGAGGAAGAACTTGTTCTACTACCCATTACTCATTTGTCAAATACCTCGAGGTTCATAATTTTACAATCGGTTTGTCCTTTGGACTCAGGTATCATTTTTCTCAGGAGTTCAAAAGTAGAAGAAAATCTACAACTCTAGCCATTTTTATACAAACATTTCTCAATTTATTTTTGCCATTTGTCATTTTATTGACATAATTATAAATACAACACACAAATGTGATCTTCAGGGGGAAAATTGTTGCAGAGATGTTGATGTTGTACTCTAGTAACACCAAACATATGCTCACACAACTGAGGGTGACTGCTTTATAATAGAGACATCTGTTAACTCACTTTCTCAGTATTCTTGCTATTCACCAAATACCAATGCCCACTTGGGGCTATACAAGCAGTTAAATTAGAGGCAAGTATCTAAAATCTTGTAACAAATGGTTAAATAAACTGTACCCAGTCCATACCAGGAGATAAGTCCTCATTATTCAATATGATGGGCATGTCTCAGTTTATTGTTAAACAAAGGTTTGAAGGACAAATTACCAATTAAAAATAAACTATTAATCAATACCAATTTTGTTTCAACATATATCTGTGTTATAATGCGGCAAGAAGAATACAAGACAAACACATTTTAATATAATGTACTTATTTTTTAATATGTGTGTACCTGAGTGTATCTTGTTGCACCCTATGAGTCTAATGCCTGTGGAGTTCAGGAACTGGTCTCAGATCTCCTGGAACTGGAGTGACATGGTGTTGTAAGCTACCATGTAGGTGCTCGGGACCAAGTGTGGGTCTTCTGCAAGAGTAACAAGTACTCTTAGCTGCTGAACTATCCCCATAGCCTCACAGGCAAACTCTTGTCTGTGCTTACCTCTGGAGGTGATACTACAAGTGACATGGTATCTTTGTTTTTAACCTATCAATGTTTTTGCATACTGACAAATAGAAGTTTATTAGTTAAAATACTCAGGAAACATGATTTCAAGAGACAGGAAGTTTGTGATTAGAGACAAGTGAGAGAGAGAAGTCTGTTTGTCTTACAGCTTTCTCAGACACATACATGGAACTTCACATAAATGATAACTCCATTGATTTGGATTAAAAGTCCAGAACTTAACAATGAGCTTGTGACTTCCAGGACACAGATGGTTAAACCGTAGAAAACCAGGGTGTCTCTGCTGTTCTTTGTCCTGTGCGGCAGACTAGTTCAATTTCCTTACCCACATGTCCTCCATTAATTGCCTTTGCAATGGATTGCTAATAAGTTTTTGATGTTAAGCAAACATCAATGCTCCCATTAAAGTGAGACCAAACACTGTGACTATTTGTTTAATAACACAGTCTGAATGAAGGACGAAGTTCAATTAGCACTGGAGCTGATACAGCCTTCATTAGGAAGGAGAGGCAATTAAAAAGTGGAAGGCTGCAGGAGGCACTGATGTGCACATCATGCGGCAGGCAGAAAAGGACAAGCAACACAAAGTTCCCTTTGAAAAAGCTGGAACATGAAGACTTCAGACGGAAAGAAGAATCATTAGCTCGGAATTAAGCACTCTAATAGGGTGATCCTTGCCTCGCTAGCTCCCGAAGAAATATGAGGCCAAATCATGTAATCTAAATAAACTGTGGGGTGTCAGGACAGTTGGACGAGACGGGATCTCTCTAGCAGGTAGACCTTCATTTAGCACGGGGCTCTGTTTGTAGACACTCTTCCATGGTTAGTACTGAGCACTGTTTGGGGAGTCAGAGGACCCACCTGCATCATTAACTAATTGTGTGACCTTGAATCAGCATCCAACTTCTGTGGGCTTATTTCCCTGTCTGTAGAAAATGCAAAGGGAAATAAACCAGCTTTTCTATTTAGAATTCTTCACAATTTTATAATATAAGTATTTACCCCCATCGTTGTTACTCTAGTGATGCTGAACGCGATACACATCACAAATTAACTAAAGGTAAGCGTCTGATTTTCTGGAAGGGGTGTGCTAAGGAGTGTGTGTGGCCTGTTTACAGCGTGACTAAAACTCCAGAATTTAATAATTATCTTACAGCTTCAATGATGCAGTTAAAGCACAGAACCCAGAGTGTCTTGTCTTTCTTTGCCCTGTGTAATTCTGTCTCGATTTCTATATATGGCCTAGAAATTTTAAACCAACATGATAAAATATAATTTTTTAAAAATCCTGTCTTTACAAAAGTGAGGGTTTATAACCTGGTGCTAGATATTTGGAGATAATAAATGTGTCTAAAGAGTGAAAAGGAGAATTCTTTCATCTATTAAATTGTTTAATGACAACTCGGTCGTACTCCAAGGTCATTCTTGACATCACCGCTTTGTGAAGTGGCCCAGTGGGATCCGACCAGCTGCCTAGAGTCTGTTTTGCCTGCAGAGCTCCCATGAGGGAGAAAAAGCTAGCCAGCCTTCCAGAGTCAAACAGTAGACAGGAGCACGGAGGAACATTGAAGAGGAGCAGAAAAATATTGCAATAAAACAAGCAAGAATGGAGACGGAGGTAAAAAGCACAGGATTTGAGGAGGGAGATAATTTCACTCGAGTTGCAAAAGGCAGCACTCCCGCTTTGAGAAATTCATTCTCCAGAAGTGTTTCTTTATTATATTTGTTCAACAGCCATTTAACAAATAAACTACAGCAGCCTCTGACTAGAGAGCTAAAGGAGAAATAAAGAAATGAATCAGGCGTGTGGAGAGGTGACGAGATGACCAAAGGCTCCTGGTCAGTGTGAAACAAAACTTGACAGAATCGAAGGAAAACCGTGTTTATTCAAATAATAGCAAATATTTTAATGTTGGTGATATAAAGAGACTGTTCAGGGAAAATAGAAGAAACAGGTTGAGAAAGCCACAAGACACTGGTTCATGGAGAATCAGAGATTATGGCTCACACTTTTAAACATCACTGGGTTATATGGGATGGGGCATCACTGGTAGCCTTTCAGCACAGTGTATCTAATATAAATGTTTAAATATCACCCTGGGCTTCTTGTAAAAAGTAAGCAATGTAAGGTGCAAGACAAGGCAGTAAGTCAGAAAGAATGAGGGCTTGGGCAGCGTGATGGTGAGAAAAGATGCTTAGAAATGGCCAGTATCTGCTTTCTCTTTTCAAAGTCTAAAAGACTGGACCAGGATCAGTTGTTGACTGTTAGAGAAAGAAAGATACTAAGAACAGTGACAAGGTTTCAAGGCTCACTTGTTATTTACAACATAGTGAGTACTCCAGTGCTTAGCTCCATGGTAAGAGGGTAAAGATCTGTGAACAGTGCATAGCCACACAAATATTGGTAAACCTAGCTATGTAACCAGAAAATCAAGAAAGAACCGCATGTCTTCTCATAGAAAGGCATGTATGTCATAATTAAATTGGTCACAAGCTATAGAATACTTTATTGTGGTATTGTTAACATGCATTTCATATCTGTGGCTACATAACCAGATATAATCAAATTTTGATCACTATAAATCTTGAAGATTGAAATAGAGACTTTCATTATCAATTTCTATGTACAACTATTTGAAGTCATATTTCTGCTGTAATTTTTTTAAGCAAGTTGTGTTTTTGTCAGTGATGCAGTATTGGACTGTGGCTGTTGAAATGAGGCTCTGAGTTCAAGTCCCAGGTTTATTGCATTCTGACTGGGTAAACTAGAGAAAGTGCTCAAACTCTATGTGCCTCAGTTCTTCTTTTAAATGAAATATTATCTGTTTAAGAAATGTACTGTGTCATTTTATCAAAATAATAGCCAAAAGGGAATTGCTTAGTATCCAGTATGCACAAAAATGAATTATGAATAAAAGCCAATGGCAGGATGGAAAAATAGCTCACCATTAAATGTGCACACTGCTCTCTTTCTGGAGGTTGGTTCACAGTGTTAGCGTCAAAGCCTGCCTCTCCAGTTTCCCTCCAGTTTTAGGCTCATGGGTAAGAACTCTGTATTGCTCTTGTAAAAGATGGGAGGTGGGTTCCCAACCTTGGGTCTGTGAAAGCATCTTACTCTAGAGTACTATACACACACATGCAGACACATGCACACGCACAAGCACATAAACACATACTCATATGCATTCATGCACACACACACACACAATTAAAACAAAGTAAATTTTTTCACAATACCTGAAGATGAAACATCACAAAGCATAGACGGTTTGGGGTTTGTTGCTGTTTTCTAGCAGCAGGAAGAGATTTGCAGTACCTGTGCATGTATTGTATCAAGATAGAAAAAGTTGTTCATCAAAGGAGCAAGAATTTCGCATCTTAAATGTCAGTAGAGTGAGATATTCTTGAATTGAGAGAAAAAGTTCTTGTAGAAACAACAGAAATGAATGAACTATAACAAAATGACAAACTCCGGGTTTTAGCAGAACACACCTTTAGTCACACCACTGTGAGTTTGAGGCCTGGTCTACAGAGTGAGTTCCAGGACAACCAAGGCTACACATAGAAACCCTATCTTACAAATGAATGAATGAATGAATGAATGAATGAATGAATGAATGAATAAATAAATAAATAAATAAATAAATAAATAAATAAATAACAAAAGCCAGACTCATTCTTTGAAGGAGACCTGATTTTGTTTAATGTACCACTACTCTTACTGTGGTTGATTTTTAAGTCTTCCTAACTACGTACAGCAGAATAGATGGTAACTCAAAGACAAAGTCTCCAAGTTATCCATAAGAAGAGTCTAAAATGACGTTAAAGTTCAACTTCCACATTTAAATGTTTTCTTAGAGACAAAAGAGCTAACTTGATATTTTGGTATGTTGCAATCAATCTAAGTACAGTAATACAAAGGTATCATCTTTCCTGGTGGGTTAGTTGGTAACATGTTAGTTTCTTGGACCAGGGTCGCATGTCTTAATTCACTAAACAACTGAAGAAGCCATTGGCCCTCTTGTCTCCCCCTCTTAGGTGCAGGTATCATTAGTGTCTTCCATCTGGCCTGAATCTAATCCACTTTTCTCCAGTGCTCTCATGGTCCTTGAAGTAATTTTATTTAAACGTTTCACATGCAGCTTCACCTTGGTGACATACTCCTTGCTGGATCTACACTTCGAGACTGCTAACAGTTTCCTAGAGCTCATTGTGATCACTTCTAAGCGGGCAGAAATGGTGCACGCTACAATTGGTAGCAATAGTGTGCATGGCTCAAGGACTCAACAAAGTTACACATGGACACGTACTTCTCATCAGTCTATGGGATTTTATTTCTCATCTCTTCAGCCCAAACACACAGACGTTTGCCTTGTAAAGGACCCTTTTCTAAATCAGCCTGAGTACGGGGTGATTGAACTACCAAGAGTTGACTCCATTAACTTACTCTTCATGGATCCTGGGACCAGAATCAAGGTTTTACAGATGCTTGGCAAGTGCCTACCATCAAAGCTCCACCTCTAGTCCTCCTACTAAGGGCATTTTTTTTTTAGTATTATATTCACAATGGCATGAAATGCTCCACCTCATGAGCTACAATCTCTAGGAGCAATGACCAAATATCTGTCGATTTTGTAGTCTTCCTTTAACTTACTATGCCATATGATCTTTTTAAGTACTCAGATAGGCACTGCCTGAGGTCACTTGGACGTATGTGCACATACTCAGCATAAACTATGGTGCTATTTTACAGTGCACCTCTTAAGAGAGGTTCCGCAATGCAGCTGCAGTGAGCCAACGATCCTAGAGAACAATAGCACCACAAGAAGAGACAGTCGATGCCCTAGACAGCATTGTGTACCTACGCTGTATGGGGTTGGGTATATTAGTCAGATTAAATGTATTTGCAGCTCACAACACTTTATTTCACAAGGAGCTTATTGCCAGATAACCCCCACTGCAAATGGAAGAACAGCTATAATGTTTTATGATCCTCAGCATCTATGTGTTTTTAATGTATAATTTTATTGGCATATATTCATATGCATAGTAATGGGTTTCATAAAGACATTTTTATACAAGAACACCACATACTCTGACCTGTTCACACACAACACACCCTTCTTTCATTTTCTGTTACTCTCCCACGTTTCCTTTTCATTTCTCTGAACAGTCATGTGTGTGTGTGTGCGTGTGCATGTGTGTGTGTGTTTCTATGTATGTAAATAAAACCTAGGATCCTTGAATGAGTGAAAGTTGTGCTATTTCTGGGCTGAGTCTGACTTATTTCACATGTATGATTCTGTATAAAAAAAGGGAACAACTACAAAGCACCGAGGTTACAGTTATAATGAATGAGCAAGGACTGCACCTCATAAGCTTGTCTTCCGGTCATACTGACCATGGAGCTGTCGCATGTCAAAGCTTCTGGGAAAATACCCATCACGAGAAAAGGAAATGAACAAAAAAAGGGAAGATTCCAGAGAAAGGTGTATCTTGCTTTTATAAATTTCAAAACTTGGACAACTGTGGGGATGTGGTCAAAACTGTAGGCTACTGGTGTGGTGTCCGTTGTCCATACTGCTGTGATTACTAGTGTGGTGTCCATGGTCTATACTCCTGTGCCTAAGTCTAGTAAAACTGACTGGGTCACCAAAACCAAAAAAGCTATGAATGTAAAGTAGGGACTATCTTAGGAAAAGAAAGAGATCAGCAGAAGTGTGAAGGGGACAGCAGAGAATAACGAGAGTGTGAATTTTATCAAAATACATTATACACGTATAGGACAATGTCATTAAGTAAACCCATTATTATGTATAATTAATGTATGTTAATAAAAGTTTTAATTGTCATTTTTACTAAGGATAATTATAAATGCACCTGGCCTAAAGAGAAAGATGCATTTTAAAGAGAGACACAGCTATTTCAAGACATTTTTCTACAGAGGACATTATAGAAGCAAAAGGGAGTTCAGAAATTTTTTCTTAAAATGTATATTGTTAAAACCCGAGAACTCTAATGTTTGAAGACCTTAGAATTAATCCTTTCTAGATCCATCTTTTAAAAGTAAAGGGTTGACAAAGAACACACATAGGCTGCACCTCCCGCCTCCTCCCCCCACACATATGTTGCAGTTGTGCACCTTGGTCTTCATGGGGATATCCCAATGACTGGAGCAGGGGCTGATTCTGATGGCCACCTGTGAATCCTGTTCCCCTAACTGAGCTGCCTTGTCTGGCCTCCGTAGGAGAGGATGTTCCTAGTCCTGCAGTGACTTAAGGTGCCAGAGTGGGTTGGTACCCAGGGGAATCTCACCCTTCTCAGAGGAGAAGGGGAGAGGGAGGAGAAAAGAGTTGTGTGAGGGGGACTGGGCAAGGGAAGCTGTGACTGGGATGTAAAGTGAATAAATTAATGGAAAACAAAAGGAAAAAAGTAAGGGTTGAGCAAGGAAAGTGTGGTAGCTACGTTTATGACCAGTTTTCTATGTAGTTATGGTCTCTGACATTAGTGGGTAGAAAATGTCTGTTGGACAGTCAGCTTTGTGGGAAGAAAGGTAGAAGCAACGTTCAGGCAAATGAATATGACCCAGTCATCTTATTTGTTAAGTCATGCTTTTGAGGAATGTGGTGGAATCTTCAATAAATATCTTCTGAGTGTTTGATGACAAACGAGTGTGCATGTATGCTTGTACATTTGTGTGAGTCTGAACTGTGAAATATTATTTCTGATTTTTTAAAATCAGTTTAGCACCTTTTATTTTATCTTATCTTTTGTTCATGTGTAATGTGTGTGTGTGTGTGTGTGTGTGTGTGTGTGTGTGTGTGTGTGTGTGTGTCTACTATGTTCTGGATACAAGTGCATATTCACATGCAAGAAAGCATATGGAATCCAGAAGACAATTTCACGAGTTGCTGTCGTTCCTTGGATACCGTTATATTAAGACAGAGTGTCTCACTGGCCTACGACTCCCAAAATAGTCTGTGCTGGCTAATGAGCAAGCTCCAAGCATTATCTGCCTCTGTCCCCTACCACAAGATTGTAAGCCTAGGCTACCACATCCAACTTTCCCTACATGGGTTCTAAGGATCAAATGCAAGCCTTTACCCTTGCAAGGCAAATTTTACAGCCTAAGTTTTCATTCCTGGCCTGACTAAGACCTTATTAAGCTGTTTAAGATTATGAAAATGAGTCAGGTATAGTTTTAATCTCAGTACTCAGGAGACAGAGGCAGGCAGATCTCTGAGAGTTTGAGGTCATCCTGGTCTAAATAGAAAGTTCCAGGGTCACAGGTCTGTATAGTGGGACCCTGTTTCAACAGCAACATATTATAAATAATGGTCTTAGTCTTTACTCTGTTTAAAATTTAAAAATAGTTCTTTCAAAAGAGTGTAATTACATTGATTTCATTCTCTTTTGGACTGTGCTTTCAAGCTAAATCAACATAGGCAAATTAAGCTCTGTAAGGCTCTATTTCCTCACCTATGATGTGGAAATAATAATATCTATTTCATTGAGTTCATATGAAGAATAGATGAAATAGGACACTTAGTAGCTGTTTTCACTAAATATTAGCTATTATTTCATTTTATTATTATTATTTTTTAAAACTGTCTTATTTTTATTAGGACCTTTGCATTCCAATTGTGCTGGGAGAACAATACAATACTCACCTGATGTTAAACAGCTCTGGTTTACTTAATTCATTCCAACTACAAAAGCAATGTGTAATTAACTGTTGCATGTATGTCAAATAGAGTCGTGAATACAAGCTTGTTTTGCATAGACTCATCAGAAATACTTTAACAAAAGCTTCAAGCTTCCATGCTTGCAAAGGAAGTAGCCAGTGGGGCACAGAGACACACAGGCAGTCAGTATCAGCAGCAGTCAGCAAAGAGTAACTTCAAATCTTAGAAATTGAGGTAGGAAAGAGTAATGGGGAAGGGGTTGACAACAAAGCACATCAAGTGGTCCTTAGTCCAATTCTGAGGCCATCAAAGGCTTTAAAAATCTTTTAGATAATCTCCCATCCTAAAGTTCCAATATATATGTTTTTGGAAGAGGTAAAAGCTATTTTCCCTTCTCCCATGACTCACGTCCTATTTCTTTTTCCCCTGTCCTTCTACTCCCCTACATCTCTAAGATTCGCAAATGCAGGAATGATAAGCAACCATGTCTATTGGAGGATACATAAAGACACTTGTCTGTAAAGATATGGGGAAGAGGGGTGAAATGAGTAATTCATTTCAGGGGAGGCTGAGAAATCATCCTTAAGTCTCACCCCAAGCTTTGCTGACATGAGCTACACTGCAGAGCCTTGGTCAAATGGGATGGAAAGAATATGCTGTTAGAATAATAGCTGCTTGGATGCTTACTGTAGCTGCTATGAAACTTGAACTCAAACAACAGATGAGATTGTTACACAAAGGAGGTACATACAGGGAAGAAGGAATGAAGGTACAAGCATACATTTATTTTAGGCTTTTGTTTCCTTTTTTGCCAACACCTTTTGGTTGTGGGAATAAAAGAAATGGAAGATAGAATTCAAACAGGAGAAAAATGTGGCTTCAAAATTATGTGCTCTGGATCCCAGATCTTAATCTGTTAACATTTTCAGCTGATGACCATCTCATAACTTTGTGTTCCTTTATGGTTGTGATTTAAATCAAATCCAGGATTTGTGTGTGGCAGCCAAACATGCTACCACTGAGCTACATCTGAGACACTTTAGGAACTTCCTCTTACACACCAACAGACTCTGCACTATCCACTCTAATTTAACTCCTGCTGTGCTTTCGTAAGAGTATATTTGTTCTCTCATAATAGAAAGGCTCATAAGCCTCTGAATGATTTTCTTATAGGCATAAACATCAACTCACAAACCAAGCATTCCTCATTGGTATACTGTGCTAATTAGGGAGTCTACATGCAATTGACTTTATGTAGTCTTGGGTTCATCGACTGAATGTATTTTTTTCACATATCCAATAACAATGTATCGATGTGAATATGTGTTGGTTCCTTACACGGGGAAAATAGACACAGGCTTTTCCTGTACCTGACTTACAATCTAATGGATTGTATCATTTGGTGAGAGTGGTGGCCAAGGATTCATTCATAGAACACTGTGCCACAGCATAAATGACCTCTGTCTTTATTTTACATTACAGCTGTCGAATGACCTAGATCCACTCAAATGGACCACTTGGCCATATTGGTGCTCACTGAGGCTTTATTCCAAGTCCAGTGTTTCCAAGGGCTAGAGCAATGACTTAGGATTTAAGGGTACTTGCCACTTTTGCAGAGGACCTCGGTTCAGTTTTGAGCACCCACAGATGGCTCAGCACCTGTCACTCCAGCAAAAGGTGATCAGGTAGCCTTTTCTGACCTCCTTGGGCATCTGCATGCATGAGGGGTATACACATATACTCAGGCACTTGCAAACACACATACAATTAATAAACAAAAAAGATTATTTTCTTAAAAGCACAGTTCTCAAATTATAGGAGTGGGAGGACTGGAATGAGATTATTCAGCAATTAAGAACACACACTGCTCTTCCAGTGGACTGCAGTTCAGGTACCAGCACCTATGGCAGGCAGTTCATGTAACTGTAGCTCCAGGGGATCTAATATTTCTGGCCTCCTTGGGTGCCCACATTCATAAGCATCGACCCACACAGATCCACACATATGAATATAATTAAGACAAAAATCTTTTTAAAAATAAATAGAATGGTGAAAAACTTGGATGGTTCTTCAGCACATAGTTTACTGGCCCAACATGAGCACATGACTCAGTAAAATCTACAAAAGGCAGAGCTAAGCCGGGCAGTGGTGGCGCACGCCTTTAATCCCAGCACTTGGGAGGCAGAGGCAGTCGGATTTCTGAGTTTGAGGCCAGCCTGGTCTACACAGTGAGTTCCAGGACAGCCAGAGTTATACAGAGAAACCCTACTAATTCCTACACATTCCCCAAGGAACAGAGACAGTAAGTTCAGAGATTGCATTCTCATAGTAACTATTTGTAACTAAAAGAAAAAATAAGGCTCCTTAACAATCTAAGACTAAATATCAATGGTAGGGTGGAGGTACAGAGAGATGACTCAGTAGTTAAAAGCTGTCTGCTCTTCCACAAGACAGAATTTCAGTTCCCAGCAATCATGTGACAGGTCACCACCATCTGTAACTCCAGTATTACCACCATCTTCAGGGCCCTGAAAGCAACAGGCATGACATAGTACGCAGACATACATGCAGACAAAACACTCATGCACATATTTTACAAATGAGTTTAAAGTTAACTACCATCTACAGACTTCTCCCTGCTACCTATTTCCAGACTAGAAACGAGCACAACTAGAGTACATGAACAACTGTTGGGTGGAAACCTTTGCAAGTAACGAAATAAGATTGAAAAAAATTATGTGAACAGGATACAACAGCATATAACTGCCTATAGCATAACAACCCAAGTGAAAAAGGCAGGGAGATCAATCAAACTCAGAAATTAGACCCCATCTCAAATAGATGGATAGATGAATGGATGAATAGATGGATGGATGGATGGATGGATGGATGGATGAAAAGAAAAAGCTAAAGTTTAGAGTCAGAGATTTTGTGATATAAGCTTCAAAGGGGACTTCTTATTCTAGAGTTTTCCATGTGAATAAATTAGACAAATCGACACTACTTTCTTACCATCTATGATGGGGATCTTAGAATGGTCTGGGTCCCCTGAGCAACCTCTTTCATAAGACAATTGAATATCTTTGGTTTCTCTTATACTCTTTCCTAAACATATGATTTATACTAGATTTAATTTGGAATAGAGACTAACGGATCTATATCTCTATATGTAGAGCAAAAAAAAAAATAGAGTGGGAAGGCTGTTAATAGCTTGTATAAATTGTAATCATAAAGAACAATTATTTCTCTTGGCGCTTCTGTAAATGTTCTGACTCAGCATTGGGTACCTGGGTCAACCATAAAGCCAAACAGGGAGCAAGCAGCTCTCTCTAATCGCTCGATTTTCCTAATGGTCAGTAAGCTTCGCAAATCAGACTGACATTGGGTTAGTGGATTTTTTTTAATCTCCTAGATGATCTGAACTGGAAAAATGGCTCAGGAGCGAGCCAATACTGACTTAATTTCCTTTACAGTGTGCATTTTATATCTCTGGTTGTTCTTGATTTTCAATAAATGTAATCTTACTAGAGTAACAACTTCCCATCCCTGAACCTAACCTTAGCAAGCCTTAAACACACATTCAAACCTGAACAAAAGAAAGAAGGAAGAGACTAATCAAGTCAATGGGTGACAGTAACGCAGATTACTCCCTGACCTCCAGACTCCCAAATCCTGAAGGTAAAAAAACATGGTTTATGTCCTCGTTGAGCTTACACTTCAGCCAGCATCAGTGTGCTGACCTCTGGCTATAGCCAGAACAACCCCACCTTCATTTAAACACAGATTAAAACACAAAACAAATAAAATTAGAAGAAAAAAGGAAAGGAAATTAAAGTAGATACATTGTTCTTTGGGAGAGAACCTTAGCCGCATATTGAATAAAAAGGTGGACTTTCCCTTCCTTGGCAGAGCTCAGGATGGCATTGATCACACCCTGTTGTTACCTTGCCCTGCATATCTATTACCAAAAAAAAAAAAAGTCTCTCCAGGACCTACTCACTGTCCTTTTGGTGATACATTTTCTTGATCTGAAATAGTCAGCTACTCCATGGAGGTTTTCATTGTTAACCCAAGCACCTTTTTGCTAAGCACAAAAGTCTCATTAAATGTGCAGAAATGCAGATCTCCAGGCCTTTCTCTGGTGACGCAGAGTCCACTGTAGAGAAGAAGATTCTGAAAACACATTTAACAAGCCTACTAGAGTATTCCATTCGTGGGACCAGACAGCAAGCCTTACATGCTATGTTTCATTTACTGCATGAAACAGTTCTCTTTTGTAGACATTCAACTGCAAGAAAATTAAATAAGTTGCCTGCACTTACAAAGTGAAATTTAAACTGCTAGCATCTTACACTTGGTGGAGTTCCCCAACACACAAAACACAAAGACAGTCCAATTGGCAAGCCCAATATCAAAGCATATTACACTCAAAACTACTAAGACTTAAGGACAGTACTCAATGAAGTCAAAAGGGAACCCAAAGTTGGCTTTGGCAAGCATCTGAGTTTCACCTAGAACCAGGTCCACTGATGGGAAGGCCATCAGAAGTCTATCAGCTCAAAACAGGTATGCAATTTCTATAAATGTGTTGCGGGGTAGGACAGGAATGGAAGTTTTACATGCAATTAATTGCAAAGACAGTTTTTAAGGGCAGCCTTCTCTTGCCTTTCCAAATTAATGAGTCAGAAAAGCACTACTCTCAATCGTATCTTTAGAAGTGAGCAAACCCCCTCCTGGGCTCCCATCAAACACAGCACAAGGACCTTCAGCTAAATACTGCAATGTCCTCCGTTTCAGAAAGTCGTCTCCAAGCTGTAAAAAGGCAGGCACAGGTTCTTTCCTGGAATCCCGTTCGTTTTCAGATGAACAAGGAGGTGGAGAATTAGATAAAGATTTATTGTGTGGGTGAAAGTGTTTTACAACACTGCATGTAACTAGTTTGAGATATATATATTGTTCTTTGAAGGGAAAAAAATGTCCTTTTTATTGATGACTAAAAACTTATGCAAGCAAAGAGGCAAAGTCGAAACAAAACAAAACAAATGAAATCTGGATCTATTGTTTGCAAGGATGCTGTTCTTAACAAAAGATTTTTTTTTGACCAGTATTACGTGTGTGTGTGTGTGTGTGTGTGTGTGTGTGTGTGTGTGTGTGTAACCTATTATTAAGGAAGAATTAATATTGAATTGCTTTTTGTTTTATATATAAAAATCCCATCTATGAATAGACCAAGCCTAGTGGGCTCAAGCTATCCCAAAATTAAACTTCAAGGCCAGGGTAGCTACCTGGGGGTTTGCATTCTGCAAAGCCTTGCCTTTTAAATGAACCGACAAGGGTCTACCTGTGCTTGTTACATGTCCCTTGGATAATTAATGCTGGTAATAACACCTAAGCGTTAGCACACAAAGCACCTGGAATGTGACTTGCTGTACACATTCTAATCACACCTGCCACCGAACTCTCCAAATGACCTTCTTCAAAACAATGACTGTCTTTGAAATCACAGAAAGCCAACTGAGGAGGAAGCAGTTCCCCAGCAATTGGCTATGGCTGAGTGGTTCATAAAGCCAGAGTGGCACCAAGCGGCCGAAAATGGAATTAGGCTGTCACTGTGTTTTCACATCCTCAGAATGAACCGCATTTAATGTTTATGCCTGGCTGTTTCCAGGCAGCAGAGATGGCAAGCCCAGAGACACTGAGCAGGATGCCACACCCAAGGGTGAGGGGTGATAGAGGTCCCCCTCATGCCTTAAATATGATTTTTAAAATTCTGTATGTCTGAAACTCTCTAAACTGGTATGAAGAGCTATACTTTAACCAACATCAGAGAGACAAGGGTCTCTCATCAGAGAGACAAAGGGAGAGGGAACCTCACTTTCCACAGTTTTGTTTGCAGTACTTGCATAGAATTTTCTTTTTTAAATCAAGGTTTCTGTCATTGTGTACACACAGGGAAAAAAGTGCTAAGACACGTTGTTTCTATATTCTCCACATTATATATTAGAAAGGAAGGTTACATGGGAAGAATGATGGGAAACCTGTCTATTCTCAGGTATTGTCTCTATGGCCTCTCATCCTTTTGCTTAACTGCTGAGCCAGTGCCTCCTGCTGTCTCTTAGCTCTCTACTGCTCCAAACATTTTGCTTATCTCTTACATACACGTATCTCATATATGGTGTCCTCTAGACTGGTCCCCCTGCTACATGTTCTGATTTCCCTCTTTTTAAAAAATATTTTTCCTTATTTTTCTTCTTTCTACCTCCCTCCTAATGGCTCAGACTCAAATAACTTGGGTGGCTTCAAAGACCAGTATCAGAAATGGCTTCTCCCTCCTGTGGCTTCCTATAATTATAGACATATCATTTTCCCACAATGCTTCAGCATCGTTAATCACTTCAAATACAGAAAGAGCCAGGCAAGCTTTCCTGTGAACAGAAAGCTCCAAGTCCCATTTCAATTTGTGATTATATCAATAATCTGGAGACTGTCGTCTGTGAACTAACCCATTTCTAGAAGAACCAGAAGGAAGCTGCTCAAATCTTATAGGCAAACCCTTGCTGACACAGAGAATATCTGCTTGTATGATAGGAAATTCCACATGACATTTGTCAGCTGCTTTGTCCTGCATTGCTAAGTGGCAAAAAAGGCAATTTTGTCTTCCCTGTCAGGACATTCATAGGGAGGACTGTGAGAGACACTATCATTAAAAGCATGAATTATTTGTAGATCTCTCTTGCACACAGCAGAGGCCAGTATGAATCTAAACTGCTTATAGATCAAAACAAAACAACAACAAATTAATCCTGCTGTACTTTTCTAAAATACTCTAGTGTAATTTTCCTGCTGCGGCCCCTATACCCTGAGACTACAGGCAAATCTTGCAGCAATTTCACAGATAATCTCATGGCAGATTGGAAAGATTAGAGGAAGCAAAATTTCTAAAGAAATCATTTCATACTGAGGCGGGGGAAGAAGCTTAACATAAACATCGTCATTGGTATTGATTATTTCTCATGAATACAATTTTAATGAGAGGATCCCCAAGCATAGGACAGTAATCACACAATGTCCAAAGAGGAAAATACCTCCAGATTTCATCCGAATACAACAAAAGAAAAGAAACACACAAGCAGCTGTGGTTGGGCAGTAGAATCACAAGACTTCAGGAGACTGCATTTGAATGCCTAGAGCTTACAAAAATAAGTACACTGATTTGTTGAAATAAATGTTCATTAAGCACACACGAATGATCGACAGTCCTCATGATGACAAATAAGATCTCTTTCCCTCATGAGGTTACCCTGAAGTAGGACTATGGATTTATGCTGTGTAATAATAATAATAAACAAATTAATATAATGTCCTCTTAGGTAAGGATGAGTGTTGCGAAGCAACATGAATCTACTGAAGACCTACATGCTGATGAAAGGTAAGTACCCTAGACATGATGGTGTCTAGGGTAGGTGAGTAAAGACCAGAAAGAAGTAAAAGATACAAGCATAAGCATATCCACAGCATCGATTCCATGGCAAATAGAGCTGAGCTTCAAGGTCTTCAGGCTGGGAAGTGTTCAGTTTACCCATCAAACAGCAGAAAAGTCATTGGGGCTGGAAGGTTCTAGGCAAGAGGGGGAATAGCAGTTTGGCTCACAGAGAAAATTCCTGACCACATGCTGTATAGACTGACAGGCCATGCTGGAAACCATGGATTCTTCTCTAAGTGTAATTAGGAAAGCACTGGAAGGGGATGAGAGGAAGGCAAATCGTCTTATTTATGTGTTTGAATGGTTGCTATTGCTGCTGCTGCTGTTGTTTGTTGTTCGGGAGGCTGACTGTAGAAGAGGTAGAACAAGGCAAGCTGTGGTATTACAATTATACTCCAGGAAAAAAAGGTGGGGGGAAGACAATTTGAATAGGGTAAGGTTTGTGAGGAATGAGGGAAATTTTCTTTACGAAAAGTTTATTATCTGAAACTCCTATGGTGCTTAGTTTTCTGTAAAAAAGGATGGAAAATAACCAAGAGGCAAAACATTGTATTCAAGTCTTTTAGGGCTAAGTACAGTTGTATCCAAGTCAAGACCATTGCTCCATCCTGTGAGCTTCTGTCACATCAACCCAATCCAGTGGCAGGACACCACAAAATCTTTGCCAATGGTGCTCAAATTGGAATAATGTAAAAGTAAGTAGAAAAGAAAATGTAAAAAATTTGCCTACTGTAGTTCAGGGAGAAAGCAAATTGTTCGTCACCGACTTGATGGATTAGTCATACTGAGGCAGAATTCCCATCATTACTGACTTTATTTAATTACACCTGTAGCTGCCAAACTCAGCTGTATTGAGTCATAATGTTTTTCCTACAAAGGTGGTTGTTATCCAACTGATCTACCATATTTTAACACCTTGCACTTTAATTTGCCTCTTACTGAAATCACTGGGGTTGTGTTACATTTTCAAGGGCTCCCAGCTGGCCCTATCTGTAGTCAGGGTCCAAATGAGGAAGCCATTTGCCAATGATGCCCTTTTATCTATTAAACCACAGCATGGAACATGTCACAAACAGCTGAATGAAAAGTAAAACCATAAACCCTCAGGCATCTGCGGGATCGTGATCCAAATCCTGGGAGTATATTAAGTTTTAGAACAGTTTACTTTGTTGTGGTTTTTATTCGGATGTTTACTGTCGGTATATTACCTCCGTGAATTTATTTTAAGAATCAGTTCATAGACTCATGTTTGTGCCTACCAATGATCAACTATTATTTCAGGAGCGTGTTGAGATTGGAGAAAATGTAGCCATTCAATCATTCATCCAGGTAAATATTCGTTATTATTAAGGTCTTATACAAAAGGCACTGTATACTGGAAACATAGTGATGGACAAACAGAAAAATCACCAAAAGGTGGCTACAAGAAAAAAATCTGGATGAAGAAATTGGACTCATTCATTCCATCAGCAAATGCTTATTGAGTGCCTTTGAGGTGTGAAATAATATGCAAGATGCTAGGAGTGTGATCGCAAACAAAACATACAAGGCCTTGCTTACTTTAGTTCTAGTTTTCTATGAAAGGAGTCACAGATCACCACACATACTCAAAGGAACAGTAATTCATAGGAAGGTTGTTTTGTTTTTTTGTTTTTTTTTCTATTAACAAAGGCTCCAGAGGTTAAGGAAATATGATAGAAGTTAAGCTTTGAGGTGAGAACTGAAAGATAGGTAGGACTTCAGCAAAAATGGAGGCAGGTTAGCTAAAAGGTTTAGGGCAAAGAAAGTCCATGATCAGGTGTGCATTTCAGGCAGTGACCCTGGTATCAGCCAACAGACGGATGAAGATGCCCCAATCTCTGGGGACACCATGGATTCCATTTAGGGAACAGGAGCCCTTTGTGAATTATGAATCACAAATATTGAATATCGAAAGCCTATTCCCTCTTTTCTTAGACTCTAGGAGCCTATCCAGTCCCTTCTATTTTGACAAAGTAAAAAAGAACAAGGGCCATGATAAATACACCACCTTTGACATTTCACAGTGGCTGGAATTAACTGCCGTGGGATAATAGCATCAAATTTTAAATTTGTAAGGAATGTTAGCTTCACATCAGTTATGCAAATGGAGATTTAAATATATGTAGATTTATGACAAGATCCTTAAGTGTAATGTATTTTCTTAAACTTCCAAAGGAATTTGTAACATAAAATAAAAATGAGAAAAAGGCAAACAATGACCATGCAAAGGGGTTTTATATAAACGCAGCAATGAAGCTCGTTCTAATAGCAATAATAATATAAGCCCACTGATTTCTTTCACATAGCTCATTTTACTAAGCTTTTGCATGTATCAGAAGGCAACAGCAGCTGGCAATCTGGAGCCACAAAGATTTCATCTCACTTTGCATATGCAGGCCGCATGCTGTGACATTAACAACTTTTCAATTGTTCTACTGCAACCATTGAGCTGTTGCATTTGGATATGATGTATATTTTTTAATTTAAATAAAATACATTTAATATTGATTTCTTTTCATCCATATTCAGTATGCCATCCAAACTACAAAATCTGTTGATAAAAGCTCCCTTTCCAGAGTTGACAAAAACATCTTCTCTGATTCTGGGTTTCGTTTATTCTTTGTTACAGCTTGGCCATCCCAGAATGCCACAGCTCTCTCTAGTCCAATCAATAACTATTGATAATTTTAACATAAAATATTGTTCTCTAGATACAAACCAAGCATACTATAAAATGTGCTTTTCCAGATTCAATAAAGATATACAATTAATTCATTAGATAGGCACCTAGTAAATCAGTAATATGTTACCAAAGTAACAAATTTGTTAAGACATAATGCACTTTGGGTTAATGAACACAGTGAGCATAAACAAAGGTGTTCAGGAGAGCTATGAAGTAAAAATGTTTCGATGTCTCTAGCACTGGGACTAGAGAAACAGTGTAGCAGATAAAAGCTCTTGCCATGCAAACCTCATGACTTGATTTCTATCTATAGAATCCATGTTGGAAGGAAAGAACCAACCCTAAAAGTTGTCTTCCCCCCCCCCTCCACATCCATGCAGTGGCATCACCTATGCTCCCACATACACACTGTAAACACACACATACACACACACATATCAATGATAAATAAAATTTAATAGCCCTGAAAAGGAGCAAGAAGTTTTGATGGAATCATCAAAATATCTGCATAGTAATTGTCCGTAGAACTCTATATAATCTCATTCCAGAGAAAACAAAGAGAGAGATATCTGATTGCCACCACTGTCCAAGAGTTGTTAGATAGTTTTATTTATTTGAAGTGTTCATATTCCATACAATCACTAAATCGGGAAAGACAATTAGAACATTATTGGAATCAAATATTTCCCCCACTGGAGAGTCAAAAACAATGTTTGATCTACGTTTGATCCAAGTATAAGAAATGAGGCACGAACTCTAACCCACAGCTGTAGTTTTTCTCTGAGTGTCAGGTGAACACAAGTCAGGATTTTTGCGAACATGCAGAAAAGTCAGATCCTACAGGACAGAAAAAGAAGAAATACTTGCTTGAAAATGAATCTCACAAAAAATTTATAATTTCCTGACAGATCTTCTCCTATGATCTTCAAAAGCTCTCAGAGAAAGTTTTATTTTCATCATTTTTCAGCAAAAAAAAAAAAAGTCCTTAATCATTATCAAAAGAATTTAAATTTGAGATACCCATCTGTTGCAATTTTTAGAGGCTCCAAACACCCTCACAGAGAGAAAAACCTTGGTTTTGAACTTCAGTGATTAAACAGTGGTCTCCATTGTACAATCTGCTTATACTGCTGTTAGGTAGCAAGCAGTTTAATGCCAACCTTCAGTCAAGAGCCTCTTGTCCTACAAGACACTCGTTATTCAAGAAGAAAACAATCTACGTTTTAAAAATGAAAGAATCTCCAATTCAGAGACCTTGCAACCACCAGAATTATAATGATTTTTTTCCCTCTGAAATAATAAAGAAAGCACTTAATTATCATCTCATGGTCATCTTTCTGCCTATGTGCAGATTGCAAAGTCCAATAACAATTTGAATGAAAGCATCCCTTCATGGCCACAACCCGTCATACCTGGACTATAGCTTCCAGAAGATGATTATACGCTCGCAACCAGAAGGTCACCACAGAAGGCCAAAGTCACCAACTAGATGCTTGAATTCTTTCCCAAGTACACGCTAACACAATTCAGGGTGAATGACTCTGAAGAGAGAAACAGCTTACAGAAGGGACAATTTTTAAATGCCCCAGTTAATGCTTTGAAAGATAATCTTTAAATAAACATGACAATGAAATCTAGGCAATAGGCTGATTTTCTTTTCCCAACGTGTTAACTGGTTCATGGTCTGAATTAAAAATAATCATAAAAATTATACAAAACTAATATTTTACAGTAATGTTCACCAAAGTAGTTGAGACAGGGCTTAATGAGAGGAACCTCTAGGAAAAAGATAGAGCCCTACTACATCAATTTGCTATAAATGACAGCATGTGTTGTGTTTTATTTTGAATTCTCTGATAAATGAATGTTTATCCTGGGATCAATGGATCTGGGTGAACGGCAGATTGCAGTAGCAATTGCTTTCTTACCGAGAGAATTATCTTAAATCAGATCTTCTTTGTTTGATGAAACCTAAATTGCAGGGGGAATATTTAAACATCTAAGGAGAAAATCCATAGATAAGCTAACACATGGCTCCGAGATGCATTTAGCAGAACTAATTGTCTCTATTATTCTTTTATTCCAGGAGCCACAGATAGAATGTATAAGTCAAATAACAAAATACCTATCATTATACCTTCTTGATCAAGGACTGTAGGCCACCAAAGTAGTATATTTACTTCAAGTGAAGTAGGAGGACTGGAGCAAACCACACAAATCACATCTAGCATAAGCCCAGCTAAATAACAAGACTAAGAGTAAAGACACATTCCTCGCTCTCTATCATTATTTGTAAGGCCATCGGAATGGTAGTAGCCATCTCTCCTGTATACTATTGATGGTCACGAGGCTCAAAAATAGTGAGAAGACCTGCAAGTTGTAAGTGAACACACACAGATTGCCTGAGACACTGGTGAATATGTAACCATGGTTAAGATCTGTTCCTCAGATGGGACAACACACATTTGAATCCTATGTTAACCAAACAATGGATATAGAACCCGAAGGAAAGGCATTTTTAAGCTTAGTAGCTGGAAAATAACTTTTGAAACGCAGGAAGTATTCAAATGCTGTCTCCTCACCATGTTCTGGTCTGTGATAGCCTACTGGTGTGCTCCTCAACAGTCCTAAGTACAATGTCACCACACCCCCTGACCTATAGGCATGGTCCCCGTTGTCCTGACTTCATCCAGACACTGAAGAGTATGGTCTGACACAGTCCTTTCTTTTCATTCTTAGACCTTCAGTCTTTGTTCTCGCTAAATTTATCTACTGTGTATTTCTCTTCGAATCACCTTGAAAGATCAGAGACTATGCAAATAGGAGGCAGAGCCATCCTAAAACAAACTAAAGTGTTCTCTTTTACATTCAGCAACACGTACCCTCCCCGGCATGATTTTTAAATTTTGGTAGCAGACAAATGTTTATCAGGCACTGAGGAGCAAAGAAAGGAAAGATGAAAGCCCAGGGCTCACTAGGATCCATTCGGAAGCCCATTCGCCAATTAAGTGGTGCCCCTGGAGGTTCACTCGGGTCAGATGCAGGAATCAGAGGATGCCTTGCATTTTGAGGAAGCTGACCTAGAGCCCTGGGCCTAGGATCTTCTTCTTCCTTTAAGAGACTTATTTAAAATAAATAGCCAAGGCTTTGTTTCTTTGCCACAGCCTCGGTTGTTAGGAGCTGAGGTCAGGACAAATAGCTCCTGTCCCCTACACACCGCTAAGAGTGAAATGGCTTCATTGTGGAATCAGTAAATCACACAATCCTCCCAGGGAAGGACAAATGGCATTTGCAGTGTGCCACCGGCTCAAACAGGTATCAACAGGGCTTGGGCTGGAGCCTCTTATGTTTCAGCTTTGCCCCAGGTCTTTTCAAACGCCCTTTGAAGAGATCACACCGACTCTCCAGCACTGGCTGCACCCAAGTAGAGAGACTCTTTGCCATCTCACTGCAGATTTGCCACGGCTGTCAGGGACATTCACAAAGACAAAGACTGACAAATTACACTTCTTCCATTAATTTTCAAGTAGGTTTTTAAAGCGCAGGACTCTGATGAAGTATTTTGAGTAGTGCTGGGTATGTCAAGGACACATATTAAATATCTCACTCATAATTTTTGAAAATCTTCCTCATTCAAAATTGTCACAGCTTGACAGCTTAGCTCTGTTTTGAGTGTATTATTTTACAATGTACTACAAACTGATTGAGGAGCTGACATATCTGACTCCACCCAAACAAGAATCTTTAAATCTATCTGATTGAAAAGAATACTTAATGAAAATGAATATACAGATGTCCCATCTACTAGGAAAAAATGTCAAATTACACAATTAATATCTTTGCTGAAAATACACCTCTACCACTGTCCCTTCAAGAACAGCCACACTCTTTTTAAGACAAAATGTGACAGTTATTAGAAACCAGTTTGATTGAATCATCATTTAATTCTTTGTCTAAAAGAAAAGTCCAGGATTTTATTTCCTACACACACATATGTCGCAAGCCATCCAGCGGCTCACATGGACAGGGTACACCTGAGTGGCTGGCCAGTGCTGAAAGAGAGGGAAACTAGGCAGACGAGAGAAAAATGGAGCTAAGTCAAGGTTCCTGATCAAAGCTCAAATGTTTAATGGCAACTGTACTTATAAAGGAGGGAGGGGAGGCCCATTCCCAGCAATTCATTCTTGGAGCCCAGCTGCAGGTGATGACGTGCAGGATAGGGTGTAGTCTCCGGAATAGCTAGGCGGCCTCCCAGCAGGTAGCAGTATCTTGAAGAGGAACAGCGACAGTGGCTGAACAATAGAGGATCTAGGGAGGCTCCACCCTAGATAATCTCCTTAGTGACAGCAAAGTCGGATGTCTGGCTCAGCCAGCTTCAGGCTGAGGGGAGATTACACACACACACACACACACACACACACACACACACACACACACCCCACACCTTAAAATAGAGTTTAATATAATTAATATCCCACTTAACCATTCTTTGAATTCAAGGACAGATTCTTTCTTATACAAATGTCTCATAACAAAAAAAGAATAAGAGAGAAATATGATTATTACAATTCTCTAACCTAAGATCAAAATTTAACCTTAAGATTAAACACAGAAGAAGGAGGAAGAGGAAGAGGAGGAGGAGAAGGAGGAGAAGGAGGAGGAAGAAGAGGAGAAAGAGGAGGAGGAAGAAGAAGGAGAAGAAGAAGAGGAGGGGAGGAGAGGAAGGAGAACGGAATGGGAGATGGAAATGATGAGGAAGAAGATGAGAAAGAAGGGGAAGGAAGAAGAGAGAAAGAAGAGGTGGAAAGGAGTGAAAAGGAGGAGAGGGAAGTTGAAGATATAACCACATCAAAGGAGTTAAAAACCAGAGAGGCCCTGTAGGTATTTCTCCAAAACCTGAGGGCAAGGCCTCCTTGCTGAAGAAAAGACCTACACAACACATTGAACATGGTGAAGTCAAGCTTGCCTACATCCTCCTTTCTTTGGTATAGGAAGGTACTCTTCAGGTTATCAAAGAAGAAACATAAACACTAATCCAGCTACAAACCTTTTGATCTGAAATGGTGCCCTGCCTACAAGATGTGCTAGGGCAATAGTGGCACAAATCTTGTGAGAGTACCAACAAATACCTGATTTGACTTAAGGTTCACTCCACTACACTGAATGTTTACCCAACTATTTGGATGACCAAGAAGCTGAGACTAGATAAACCAGGGACCTAGAATAAAGTCAAACACCTCTATTCTACTAAAAGAACATAGCAACAAAATGACTCCTAATGACATTCTGCTACACTCATAGAACAGTGTCTTGTTTGTCCCTCATCAGAGAGGCTTCCTTCCGGAAGCAGAAGAGAATAAACACAGAAAACCACAGCCAGATAATACGAAGAGAGTAAGAGACCCTGGTTTTAGGTCCTTTGTCAAAGATCAAGTGAACATAGGTGTGTGGGTTCATTTCTGGGTCTTCAATTCTATTCTGTTGATCTACCTGCCTGTCACTGTACCAATACCATGCAGTTTTTATCATAATTGCTCTGCAGTACAGCTTGAGGTCAGGGATGGTGATTCCACCAGAAGTTCTTTTATTGTTGAGAATAGTTTTTGCTGTCCTAGGTTTTTTGTTATTCAAGATGAATTTGCAAATTGCCCTTTATAACTCTGTGAAGAATTGAGTTGCAATTTTGATGGGGCTTGCATTGAACCTGTATATTGCTTTTGGCAAGGTGGCCATTTTTATTATATTAATTCTGACAATCCAAGAGCATGGGAGACCGTTCCATCTTCTGAGATCTTCTAGTTCTTTTTTCAGAGACCTGAAGTTCTTGTCATACAGAGTTTTCACTTCTTAGTTAGAGTCACACCAAGATATTTTATATTACTTGTGACCATTGTGAAAGGTGTTGTTTCCCTAATTTCTTTCTCAGTCTGTTTATTCTTTGAGTAGAGAAAGGCCACTGATTTGTTTGAGTTAATTTTATATCCAGATACTTTGCTGAAGTTGCTTATCAGCTGTAGGAGTGCTCTGGTAGAATTTTTGAAATCACATAAATATACTATCATATCATCTGCAAATAGTGATATTTTTATTTTTTTTCCTTTCCAATTTGTATCCCTTTGACCTCCTTTTGTTTTCTAATTGCTCTGTCTAGGATATCAAGTACTATGTTGAATATATAGGGAGAGAGTGGGCAGCCTTCTCTAGTCCCTGATTTTAGTGGGATTGCTTCAAGTTTCCCTCCATTTAGTTTGATGTTGGCTACTGATTTGTTGTATGTTGCTTTTATTATGTTTAGGTATGGGCCTTGATTTCCTGATCTTTCCAAGATTTTTATCATGAAGGGATGTTGGATTTTGTCAAATGCTTTCTAAGCATCTAATGAAATGATCATAATTTTTTTGTCTTTGAGTTTGTTTATATAGTGGATTACGTTGATAGATTTCCATATATTGAAACATCCCTGAACCCCTGGGATGAAGCCTACTTGATCATGATGGATGATCATTTTGATGTGTTCTTGGGATCAGTTTGTAACAATTTTATTGAGTATTATTGCATCAATATCCATAAGGGAAATTGGTCTGAAGTTTTCTTTCTTTGTTGAATCTTTGTGTGGTTTAGGTATAAGAGTAATTGTGGCTTCATAGAAAGAATTGGGTAGAGTACCTTCTGTTTTTATTTTGTGGAATAGTTTGAGGAGTATTGGTATTAGGTCTTCTTTGAAGGTCTGATAGAACTCTGCACTAAACCCATCTGGTCCTGGGCTATTTTGGTTGAGAGATTATTAATGACTATTTCTATTTCTTTAGGGAATATGGAACTGTTTAGATCATTTATTTGATCCTGATTTAACTTTGGTGCCTGGTATCTGCCTAGATAATTGTCCATTTCATCCAGATTTTCCAGTTTTGTTGATTAGAGGCTTTTGTAGTAAGATCTCCTAGGTTTCTGTTGTTATGTCTCCCTTGTCATTTCTGATTTTATTAATTTGGTTAGTGTCTCTGTACCCTCTGGTTAGTATGGCTAAGGCTTTATCTATCTTGTTGATTTTCTCAAAGAACCAGCTCCTGGTTTGGCTGATTCTTTGTATAGTTCTTTTTATTTTTACTTGGGTGATTTCAGCCCTTTGTTTGATTATTTCCTGCCATTTACTCCTCTTGGGTGTATTTGCTTCTTTTTGTTCTAGATCTTTCAGACGTGCTGTCAAGCTGCTAGTGTATGCTCTCTCCAGTTTCTTTTTGGAGGCACTCAAAGGTATGATTTTCCCCCCCTTGGCACCGCTTTCATTGTGTCCCATAAATTTGGGTATGTTGTGGCTTCATTTTCATTAAACTCTAAAAAGTCTTTCATTTCCTTTTTTTTACTTTTTCCTTGATCAAGTTATCATTGACTAGAGTGTTGTTCAGCTTAGATGTATAAGTGGAATTTCTATTGTTTATGTTGTTATTGAAAACAGCCTAGGACCATGGTGATCTGATAGGATGCATGGGATTATTTCAATCTTGTATCTGTTGAAGCCTGTTTTGTGACAAGTTATATGGCCAATTTTTGGAGAAGGTACCATGAGGTGCTGAAAAGAAGATATATTCTTTTGTTTTAGGATAAAATGTTCTCTATATATATATATATAAATCTGTTAAATCCATTTAGTTCATGACTTCTGTTTGTTTCACTGTGTCCCTGTTTAGTTTCTGTTTCCATGATCTGTTCATTGCTGAAATTTGGATGTTTAAGTCTCCCAATATTATGTGTGAAGTGCAATGTGTGCTTTGAGCTTTAGTAATGTTTCTATTGTGAATGTAGGTGGCCTTGCGTTAGGAATATAGATATTCAAAATTGCGAGTTCTTGGTAGATTTTTGTCTTTAGTGAGTATGAAGTGTCCTTCCTTATTTTTTTTTATAACCTTAGATTGAAAGTCTATTTTATTCATTATTAGAGTGGCTACTCCAGCTTGTTTCTTGGGACCATTTGCCTGAGATTCTTTCTTCTATTTCTTGTATTCTGTTGGTGATGCTTGCACCTACGGCTCCTGATCTCTTTCCTAGATTTTCTCTATCCAGAGTTGTCTCCCTTTGTGATTTCTTTATTGTATCTATTTCCAGTTTTAGATCCTGGATTTTTTTGTTCAATTCCTTCACCTGTTTGATTGTGCTTTCCTGTAATTCTTTAAGGGATTTTTGTGTTTCCTCTTTAAGGGCTTCTAGTTGTTTACCTGTGTTCTCCTATATTTCTTTAAGGGAGTTTTTAATGCCCTTCTTAAAATCCTCTATCAGCATTATGAAATATGATTTTCAATCCACATCTTGCTTTTCCAGTGTGTTACGCTATCCAGTACTTGCTGTCGTGGGAGAACTGGGTTCTGATGATACCAAGTAGCCTTAGTGTCTATTGGTAAGATTCGTGAGTTTGTCTTTCACTATCTGGTTATCTCTGGTATTAGATGGTATTGCTGTCTCTGGCTGGAGTTTGTCCCTCGTGTGGGTCTGAAAGCCTGTGTCAGCACTCCTGGGAGACCAGCTCTCTCCTGGCGGGACCCATGCACAGCAGCTTGTGGAACAGCCTCAGCTCGCAGGTGCAGATGGAGGACTGGAAGGATCCTATCCCAGCTGCTCCACACCACACATAAGATCTTTCAGAGACTGAGGCAGCGAGTATAGGGCCTGCTCTGATCTACACCAGATGGAGTCCTGGAGCTGAAAGAAGTGGACACATGCTCCCATTCCTAATCCAGAAGCTGTTTCTAAATGATAACAACTTGCAAATGAAATTTTAGTTTTCTCCAAAGGAGTCTCACTGGGGAAATAAACTACTCTGAAGTGTAGACTGCATGCCCAGCAGTATATGGTCAATAAAAAACAAACTCAGTGACACCTTTGGATGTTCCTTGTCTCATGATGTCATATAGACACTTTTAAAAATCGTATTTATTTTGTTTTATTTATATCTTTCTTGTATTTTTTTAACTTACCAGTCCCTTACATATATACTACAGCTTTCAGTATATTCCCAGTTTTAATGGGAATCCTGAGTGTGCAAATGTGTGGGTGTGTCTATATCTGTTTCTTGTGCTTTTCTTGGGATCTTTTCCTTTTGTCTGTTTGTTTAATCCTATTCTGGTGGGTTTGCTTTTGTTCTATCTTATTATATTATATTTTCTTTTATCATTATCCCTTATAAAGCCTGTGTGTTTTCTAATGAGAGACAGAGAGAGGTTAGATCTGATGGGAGGGGGTGTGGGAAGGAGCTAGAAGGAGCAGAGGGAGGGGAAATCATGATCCGAATATGTTACATGAAGAGAAAAGTCTATTTTTCAAGAAAAGGAAATAAAAAGATTCTACACGTAATTAATATTCTATCCATTCCTCCCCACCCTGACAAGTTAACCTATAAAACCCACTGGTTGCAGAATGGAAGCTTTCTAAAGACAGAGTCATACGTTTGTGTAGAAAAAAAAAATGCTTTGCCAAAATCTCATTTCATTCCATGAATCTCTTCTTATATTAAGTCTACAGCACTATGAAAAACAGTGAGGATCAGAGGCTTGGCTGTGAGTCTGTGTCTTCTGTAAGAGCAGAAGCCATAGCCATAGAGTTTCCACCTACATGACTGTCCGAATGTGAGCTGAACAAGGATGACATCAATAGACATGCCAGGCACACAAGTAACATGTACTGAACAGCTCATGGTACAAATATATGTGCATAGACATATATGTATGCAATAACAATTAGAGAGTAAAGAGGCCATGAATTAGTTTATAGAGGAATATATGAGAAGGTTTGAAGAGAGAAAGGGGAAGGGGAAATATTCTAACTATATTATAATATCAAAAATCAAATTAAAAACAGAAAGAGAGAGAGAAGGGAGGAATGAATGAATGAAGAAACAAAGGAAGGAAGAAAGGGAACATGGTACATGAGGCAAGAGAGGGATGGACTTCTGTCAGAGAGGAAGTTGAAGTTGCTTGCCATCTACAGCTGGGAAGATGTTAAGGATTAAAAGAAAGCACAGTGTCAGGGCATCCTAGGACTTTGCAACTTCCATGAAGTCTAACACAATACCAACACTGGAACGCAGTGTAGACAACCCCTTATCAAGGCTCTCTTTACACATGATTGCAGACTGTATCAAGTCGACCATTACAACTAACCATCATACCCTCTTGCCTGAGATTAGCTGAGGGGACAGAGAGCATCTTTTTCTTTTCTTTTCTTTCCTTTTCTTTTCTTATAGATATTTTCTTTGTTTACATTTCAAATGGTATCCCCTTTCCTAGTTTCCCCTCCAAAAATTCCCTCACCCCTCACCCCTCACCCTGCTCCCCAGCCCACCCACTCCCATTCCTGGTACTGGCATTTTCCTATACTGGGGCATAGAGCCTTCACAGGACCAAAGGCCTCTTCTCCCACTGATGACTGACTAGGCCATCCTGACAGAGAGCATCTTAATGGAGACACTGTATTCCTCATGCCACAGAAACACCAGTACCATATCATAGTCTCTGAACCAGGCAGACATACACACCAGGCCCTTCTGTGAGTTTTCCAGAAACCTCTTCTCGTCTGAGTTTCTCTGGGAACAGCTCCAATGATATGAATATGATGTCTCCTTTATCTAGTTCTCCAGTGTCCCATTCTATACAGATTTTCACCACTGGAAGTTTTTAATTGGAGCCTAAAATAGTTCTAACTGAAGCTCTCTTGTGACATAGCATTCATACATTATCTCCTTGGCCACTAGTGAACGTGTTACGATCTAAATTCAGTTTCCTAGCCATGCTGTCCATCTTTATTAAGACTTCCTTGACACACGCTGATATGAATGAAGCCCAATAAGCCAGATGTAGTCTCTCCTGGCAGTTCTTTTTGGGGGTCCCAATGTTTAACCAGGCCTTTTATAAAGAACCCTCCATCCCATTTTCTTGTTTATAGGAAAAGAGAGAAATTAGACAACTGTCCTACAATGGAATTAAGGACAAATATGTTCCTCATGTTGAATCTTATAATCACAATGTCTTGTGATTCATTTAATGAAAAATTACTACAACCATCCAAGGTAGATCTACTGATGGAACAGACCACTTAGAAGTCATCATATCAGGAAAAGAACTATCTTCCCCATCTCTCTCTCCCTCTCTGTCTCTGTCTCTCCCTATCTCTCTGTCTCTCTGTCTCTGTCTCTCTGTCTCTCTGTCTCTCTGTCTCTGTCTCTCTCTCTCTCTCTCTCTCTCTGTGTGTGTGTTTGCCTCCCTCTCTCTGTCTCTGTCTGTCTCTCTCTCTGTCTGTCTCTGTCTGTCTGTCTCTCTCTCACACATACACACACACACACTGAATTCTATTACTTTTTAAAACTTGTTATAGATTTAGAATAATGTTCTCCAAACAAATTCTGTTCACAAAATTCACTCTTGTCTGTATTCTGATCCATTCACAATCTTGACTGATGGGTTTATCTTCCCTTAAACATGCTGCATTTTAACACCTTACTTGGTCAAATAACACATGTTATATCTTTTTACCTCAGAGATTTTTACTATATGCATTGATACGGACAGAAGACAAGACTCTGGACAAGGACATCTTGGAAAGAAAGGAACTCAAATTTAGTGCCAAGGACTTAGTCTGCAGTGAGCTATTACAGGTGTCAGTCATCCTGCAAGAATCACGTCATCAAATTACACATTCTAGGGATTCTCCCAGGACAAAGCACCCTTAAGAAAGAGGATCAACTCTCAACTGTCTGTTTTTGCCCACAGAAGATGTTTTTAACTAGAGGAGTCCCCTGCACACATGAGGAGAAAGTACATTTGTTGTTTGTTTGTTTTTAATTTTATTTTCTTCCACCAGAGACAATAGTTATAAAGAATATACTTGACAGCAATATCAAATTAATTTTAGAAAACAAAGTTACATGTTTGCTCACATTTTGATCTAAGTCATAGTGGGAATTTTGACTCTTCTGGTGTGACTTTGTAGATAGTATTTTGAATAATTCTATAGCTGTCTATAACTGAGATGGATATCCCTTGGCCATAAAAAACATACCATGATAAAAGTCAAGGATACATATATACTGAATGCTGACAGAATGTAGCAAAGAACATCGTCACCCAGAGGTGACATAAGGGTCAGGTAGAATTACAGTGACCCACTTACCAAAACCAGTGCCTTCCCACTGGTCTCCTCTGGGGTCATCTGTAAATGTTGAAGTTCTTGGAAAGAACAAAATAGGAGTAAATGTCAGAATGCCAATGTAATTATAACTGTATTTTTATTGTGGTGCACGAGCAAATAACATGCATAAGTGCAGTACTTATAAAATATTCATTTCATATTCTTAAGAGAGGGAGGTCATAAACTTCATCTATTTCTTGATATTAATAGTTGTATGATGATAGGTACTGGAAATTGACATTTTGAACATGCTGTCCTTTGAGCAATGAAAATTAACAACAGAGTATAGTAGTTAGAAGCCCATATTCTAAAGGTTTGTAATAAACTACTTATTACTAATATGACTTTAGAAAAAAGTATGCAACCTTTCCACATCACACTTCATTATATGTAAAAAGAGGATAACAGTAGTGATTTCATACAGGATGTTATTAGATTTAATGAAGAGGCAAGGAATCTATCAAGCTGTTAGAATAATGTCTTGCATGTGGCCAGCTCTCCAGGATATCTTAAATATAAACAAAGTAACACATCAACATCATGATAATAGATAGTGCAAACTGTATACTTGTGTTATGTAGAATATTATATATATGGATATGTCTATAATACACAAATACATATGCATATTCACTCCCAAGAGCTTTAAAGAACTATGCATTTCATTTGTTTTTTTTCTTCTAAGCCTATTATATTTTCTTTATAATATACAAAGAGGAGATAAAATTTTAAGTATTATTTCTAATTGGTTAGATCAAGTGATCGTAAAAACTACAGTTAAATTGAGATTCTAGCACTTGTTAAGAATTTGTCTTCTTTCTTCTTGAGTTTCATGTGGTTTGTGAATTGTATCTTGGGTATTCTGAGCTTCTGGGCTAATATCCACTTACCAGTGAGTGCATACCATGTGTGTTCTTTTGTGACTGGGTTACCTCACTCAGGATGATATCCTCCAGATACATCCATTTGCCTAATAATTTCATGAATTCATTGTTATAATTGCTGTGTAGTACTCCATTGTGTAAATATACCACATTTTCTGTATCCATTCCTCTGTTGAGGGACATCTGGGTTCTTTCCAGCCTCTGGCTATTATAAATAAGGCTGCTATGAACATACTGGAGCATGTGTCTTTATTACATGTTGGAACATCTTCTGGGTATATTACCAGGAGTAATATTGCTGGGTCCTCAGGTAGTACTATGTCCAATTTTCTAAGGAACCACCAGTCTGATTTCCAGAGTGGTTGTACCAGCTTGCCATCCCACCAACAATGGAGGAGTGTTTCTCTTTCTCCACATCCTTGCCAGAATCTGCTGTCACCTGAGTTTTTGATCTTAGTCATTCTGACTGGTATAAGGTGGAATCTCAGGGTTGTTTTGATTTGCATTTTCCTGATGACTAAAGATGTTGAACATTTTTGGGACACATGGCTCCTGCTGCATATGTAGCAGAGGATGGCCTAGTCAGACATCAATGGGAAGAGAGGCCCTTAGACCTTTGAAGGCTCTATGCCTCAGTGTGGGGAAATGCCAAGGCCAGAAAGCAGGAGTGAGTGGGTTGGTGAGCAGGGGGAGGGGGAGGGGATATGGGAAGGGTGTTTTTTGGAGTGGAAACCAAGAACAAGGATAACATTTGAAATGTAAATAAAGAAAATATCAAATTAAAACAAAAAGGAATTTGTAACTAGCATTGTAACAAAAAAAAAACAACAACAAAAAAGTAAGATGGGGAAGATAAAATTGATAATTAAAAAGAAAAAGAAAGTATGTCATATATTCACTTATAAGTAGATATTAGCCAGAAAGTACAGAATAACCATTCTTTAGACAATGATCCCAGAGAAGCCAAATAACAAGGAGAAACCAAGGGAGGATAATTAAAGCTTTGTCAGGAGGGGAAACAAAATAGATATCAGAAGTAGATGGAAGGAAGGAACTGAGTGGAAGAGGAGTTGGAGAGGAAAAGGTAAGATCATATGTAAGGAGAACAGGGGAGAAAGAAGGGAGATTAGAGGTTGGGGGACAATCTCTAGGATGTTCCAGAGACCTGGTATAGGGGGAGGCCCAAGAGACTCTGTATGGGCAAGTCTGAGACTCCTAGCACTGTGATATGGATACTGAGGTGTCCATTCACTATAGCCAGGCACATCTTCCAGTGGAGAAATACAGACAGCAAACTCCCCATAAAACCTTTGACCAAAAATGGGCCCTGCCTACAAGATGTGCAGGGACAAAGATAAAGCAGAGACTGAGGGACTGGCCAACCAATGACTAGCCCAAATTGAGACCCATCCCATGGGCAAGAACCAATTCCTGACACTATTAATGAAACTCTGTTATGCTTGCAGACAGGAAACCTAGCATAACTGTTCTTTGAGAGGCTCTACTCAGCACCCAATGGAAAGAGAGCAGAGACTTACACCCAAACATTAGATGAAGATCTGAGAGTCTTATGGAAGAGTTGGGAGGAAGATTGAGGGGCCGGAGAGGACAAGGACTCCACAGGAAGACGTACAGAGTCAACTAGCCAGGTCCCTTGGGGGTTCCCAGAGACTGAACCACCAACCAAAGAGCAAGCATGGGTTGGACCTAGGCCCCTTGCACATATGTAGCAGATGAGAAGTTTGCTCTTCATGAGGGTCCCCCAACAACTGAAACAGGTACTGTCCCTACGCATGTTGCCTACTTGCCTGTGGATCCTGTCCTCCTAAATGAACTGCCTTGTCTGGCTGTCCTCAGTGAGATAGGATGCACCTAGTCCCATAGCAACTTGATGTGCAGGGGCGGGGGAGGGGGGCACGGGGGAGGTGGGGGCAGGGGGGCGCGGGGGAGGTGGGGGCAGGGTTAGTTGAAAGAGGTAACACCCAGAGGGGGGCTTCCCCTTCTCTAAAAAGAAGGGGAAGGTGGAATGGGGGAAAGACTTGTGTGAGGACATACTTAGAGGGCTGATTTGGGGTTGTAAAGTGAATAATTTTTTTTTAATTAAAAGGACAAATATCAGTAATTCATAAAGAAAATATTAAAAACAAACCAGTATTTTGAAATTCAAACTGCCATCACTTCTCAACATCTTAAGAGTATTTGCAAAGTGAAATTTTAGAATTCTTGGTATCACTTACAACCAGCTGATATTTAATCAGATCTGTTATCTGCCGATGGAAATTGATTAATTGGAATGATTTTCCTGATGAATTCAAAAAGAGGTATTTAAAATTCAATATGATCATCTTAATGACAGGGGTAAGAACTCAAATATTATTAAAGACTTTCAGGGACAGGTATATCTTTAGACCCCTGTCCAAAGCCAGCCTAGGCTCCACAGCAAAATAAAATAGTGAATGAGTGAAAGAAAATTAATTGTATATTTTTTTTTGAATTGGAGAAGGATGAATATATCTCTATTAGCCCATTTTCATCACTGTGATAGAATCCCTGACAGATCCACTTACAGGAGAAAGGATACATTTTGTGCTTCAGTACCCAGTCATTGGGTACAAGCACAAAGCTTGCAAGCTTCAGCATCTCCCAGTATCATTTACACACAACTGAAAGCCCACGCCAGTGAATCCTGTTAGTATCACTGCTTTCTGCTCCTGAAGACAGAAATGCTAGGAAAACATCTCAGATTTGAAGGTATCCTTTTTACAAAACTGGGGAGCAATGGCTTACACCTTTAATCCCAGTAGTCATGAGGCAGAGACAAGAGGATCTTTGAGTTCAAGGCCAGCCTGATCTACAGAGTGAGTTCTAGGACACCCAGAGCTACACAGAGAAACTCTATCTTAAAAACAAAAAAGAAGAAAAGGAAGAAAGGAACGAACGAACGAACGAATGATCTACGGGGTTATAATTTTTCTTCCTGAGGAATATTAAAGACTAAATGCCATGGGCATTTTGTCTCACTTAACCTTTGTCCACAAAGGTCAGTATCTACACTTCACCTTTGGTAGAGAGTCTCTGCTCTGAGACACAGATAGGGAAATTCTATAACTAAGGTAAAGGTAATTTTAATGATAAATGCTCAGAGGCCATTCAGTCTGTTCCTAACTTATATTTTACATAATATTCTCTGTTCTCTCTCTCTCTCTCTCTCTCTCTCTCTCCCCTCTGTGTGTGTGTGTGTGTGTGTGTGTGTGTGTGTGTGTGTGTGTGTGTGTTTCTGTGTGTGTGCGCACATGTGCATGCGTGTATGCATGTCTGTCTGTCTATATGGTGTCTCACTATGCAGGTCTGGCTGGTCTGGAAGACAAAGAAATCTACCTGCTTCTGCCGCCAGAGTGCTGGAATTAAAGACATATGGCGCCACAGCCAAATTACAAAGGCTTCCTTGCACCCAGGCAATATCCAACCATCACTTTCTGTCATGTTATGTCATGTTATATGTATAAGTCATGTTATATGTATGAGTCTGCCAAATGGACAGCCTTGGTAGTAAGGGTAAATGGTATTTTTCTCTTCTTTCTCTTCAGCTTATGTGATATGTAAGGGGAAAAATCAAAGATTAAAGTGGTACAGAATAGCTTAAGTAAGAAGATTAGACTCTAAAATCAATATGCTTTTGATTTTTCATAAAATCCTTAGCCTCGTTTCCTCCTCTGTCAAATTGGATAACAACAATACCTACTTCTGGGACTGTACTCAGAATACTAAATGAGATCCATTTAGTCAGTCATAGCCGTTCTTCTTGAAGACCTACTGGACACATGAATGGCCCCAGACATGGAGGTTGACACAAGGAGTGAGGATATCAGAATTTACCTGTGATGGAACTTCATTCTAATTGGGAAATAAATGAACAAGCAAATATGTGCCCCTGATCGCTAAGCAATGCAGAAAACCATGCTGGAGAAACAGCCAAATGAAAGTCTGTAATACCTGGCTTAAAATCCAAGTATTATTTGGGGAAAACAAGGGTCAAATGCTCTCTTGTTTCAAATGAGATATGAAATGACAGGACAGGCATGTGCAGGCTTGGAGGAGGGGGAACTCAGGTCAGGATGGAAAATGTGTGAGAAAAAAAAAAACAGTAAGTCGGGGGTCTTTATATAGCAATGAAGAAGTCCTGATGAGGAGAGCACAGGAGGAAATGAGACCCACAAAGTAAGAAAAAAAGGTGTAAGCTCATCTTACCACAAGCCTAAGACAATTAATTGTTCTATAAGGTGGCTATCTGTCACCATTTCCTCCCTGCTCTAAAGCAGGTTGTGATTAGATAGATGGCTTCCTTTAACACTGTTAACACATTCTCTTTCAGGAAAAAAGAAAAAAAAAAAACCTTGAGCAGCTTTTCACCCCTCCCTCTCCCTCTCCCTCTCCCAGTGTTACTGGGTTTGCACTGACCCCAGCTTGGAGTAGGTGGCAATTGCTTTTTCTCTACCAAGGCCCTGCTTGTCCTAATGAAGATGCATCGCTGGCACTTACTTGCTGTATGGCTGGGAAAGAGCAAGGGAACCAAAAGTTCCCATCCAGATGGAGGAGCTCAGCTGAACATCTGCCTCGCCTGTCTGTCACTCCCTACCTCCTGCTGCTGTCCTCGCTGCCAGCCACTGCAGCAGCTCCCTGAGTCAAAGGTCCTCCTCTTCTGGTGTTTCCTAGGAGCTTTGACTAATTATCTGCATCGTCATGCCCAACAGCATCTCGCTGTCATTCTTCAAACCACAAGAAGATCCTGTTGGAAATCCGAATCCTTAAAAAAGCGGGCACTATCATGTGATTCCAAAATGAGACCCATTAAACTGTATATACATGACAGCAAACTATGCATCATTTGACATAAGACAGCTGATACGTTCCATCTGTTATGTGCATGATCTACAGTCCTCCACAGCACCCAGAAGATAGGAGACAACTATTGACAGCAAATTCATTCTGCTCCATCTCCACTACCAATATCATAGTACAAACCACTTCCATCTTTGCCTAAAATGTTACAATAGTTTTCCAACTCGTCAGCCAAAACCACTTTAAGTCCAAATTGGTACTTACCTATTCATCTCAAGTAGTCACTCAACTAAGTCTCCTGTGACTGCAGCAACTCTGAGCCAGCTTATTTTGCGCAGCCGGGCACAAGGGGTGACATCTTTGAAGCCAAATTTTGAATGTTTAAATTCTGTATGGACCTTCTATGGCTTCTCAAAGTGCTGAGGCTTATCTTTTATAGATAGAGGTCCCCTTTGGCATCCTTAACTGAATGATGTTGGTGGCTTTTTTGATCTCTTATCTAATAGCTCCTCTCAAAATGCTCCTTCATCTTGCCCTTTCTTCTAGTTCCTCCCACCACCACCCCCTTTTCACACCTTAAGGCTTTTTGAAATGCCGTTTCCTCTGACTTGAAATTCTCTTCAACCTTATCTCACTTCATGAACAAACTCTCTCAGCTCAGATCCACTCAAGTCCTCCTGGAAAAAACTCTCCCTGCAAAACCCAGGCTCTGCTAGTTTTCCCTGGTCAGTTGTTCCCCCTGTTCTGATCCTGGGGTTCTTACAATTGGTAATTTCATGTCACAATGGTTATCCGATTTATATCTCCCTCTTCTATGATGAATTCAGTAGATAGCAAATGATTGTGTTCACTTTTCTCATGACTCTGATCCCAGGGTTTCTGTAATTCCAAGGCTAGCATTCACTGCTACTGCTTTCTGAATGCATTTGTCAAAGATTAAATGGTCACTTAAATTAAAAGGGTTCTCATGTAAAAACTAATATTAAAAATCTATATCACTTGATCTGTTCTATAAGACAAATAAATAGGAGGTGTGATAGCATCTGTAAGTCCATATATGAGGGTTTTTTTCCATTGATTAATCGATTTATTCACTTTACATCCTGACAATCACCCCCTCACACAGCCCTTCCCCCACATCCTCCTCTAAGAACTCCCTCCCACCACCACCCCACCACCACCCCACCACCACCCCCTGGTACCTAGGTATCAACCTACCCTGGCACTTTAAGTCAATGCAGGACTAGGGAGGTAGGTCCTTTCCAACGGAAGCAGCCCAGTTAGGGGAACTAGATCCACAGGCAGGCATCAGAGTGAGGGACAGTTCCACTCCAGTTGTTGGAGGACCCAAATGAAGACCAACCTGCACATCTGTTTCATATGAGCTAGGTCCAGCCCATGATCATTCTTTGGTTGGTGGTTCAGTCTGTGGGAGCCCCCAAGGGTCCAGGTTCGCTGATTCTGCTGGTCTTCTTGTGGAACCCATGTATGAGTTTTAAGCTAAGGACTAAACTAATTGCTGAGGTATTCATAATATCTGGTTATGGCAACATTTTGTGAGCGCAAATTCTTTCTTAAACCTTTTCTTCCTGCTGAAGGCACATGCAAAGTCCCCAACTTTGTGCATAAGCATCAAGGTGATATTAGAATCAGACAACCTTGTGCTTCTGTGATCTCATCTCAATCAGTTCCAAGACGATGGATGACATTGACGTCCTTCATTCTCATGGGTCTTACTTGCTTTCTTTGCTCCAAATTTCATATTCCAAGTGGTTAAAAGTAAAGCCTGTCTATTGTAACATCATTCTTCCTTTCAGAAATTAACTTTTGCATCCATACACTTAATGGCAATGGGTCAACTGACTCCTTTTTGTTTTTCTAGACATGGTTTCTCTGTGTAGCTCTGACCTGTAAATCAGGCTGACCTAAAACTCAGAGATCTGCTTGCCTCTGCTTCCTAAGGGCTGGGATTAAAGGCGAGCACCACCAGGCCCTGTTTTAAACTGCATTAAAAATGTAAAGAAACTGCATTTCTAGTTCTTTCTCAAAGCATTAAAATTTTTTCAAAAAAAAAGTAATCTACTGTGGTTATAAATTACCATGAACTATATTAAAAAGGAAAGGCAAAAGGACATAGACAATAAAAGCTTCATGGAAAAAGAAGAATAATTAGTCTTACAGTTAGGGATTCTTTTCTAAAATTAGCTCGCTATTCTACAAGTAATCATTAAATTATTAAAGCTGAGAAAATGATACAGTTTTATATTCAGATACCATGATAACTGAAAACGTGGAGTAACCACCTAACAGTCTATAAATACATATTGACCCTCTACAATACACCAGACACTGGGATCCATCCTAAATATACCTGGGTGTCTGCAGACTTATAGATTTGTATGTACAGAAGATCAGTAAACAATAAATATCAATATTTTATATAATTTGTTAGAATAAGGTAAATGCTATGAGGAAAAGAAAACTGGAAAGTGAATTGTAAGTTCCAGGATGGGAACTGTCATTGAAACAGGCTGGAGACAAAAGGCTTCTGTGAGGAGAAAACATTGGAGGAAGATCTAAAGGAAGTCAGAGATTCAGCAAAGGGTGTATTTGGGGACAGTGCATTTAAGGCAGAAGTAAAGACTATATCTGAAATATCCCAAGAATAGTAAAAATACATATATAGTAAAATTCAAATACGTGATGCAGGGAAATGTTGGGGAGTTCGGAGAAGTGCACACCCATGCCTTTGTTGTTCTCTCCGGTAATGGAGTTCTTTTTATTTTAACTGTTTTTTATTTTTTGGTATCATAATATAATTCCATTATTTTTCCCTTCCCTTTTCTCCCCACAGACTCTTCTATATACACCTCCTTGTTCTCTTTCAAACTCATGGCCATTTTTAATTATTATTACATGCATACGTGTGCGTACAGAAACATATATTCCTATATATAACTTGTTCAGTCTATATATTAATTATCTGTATGCTTTCAGGACTAACCATTAAGTACTGGAAAAGCATTTGGTGTGTATTTCCCTAGGGAAGGCTATATCTCCCACTCTCTACAAACTGCAGATTCCTGTAGTTCTTCGTGTAGTGTTCAAACCTCCTGGGCTTTCCAATGTCTATTGTTGCTATCTTTTTTTTTTTTTTTTTTTTTTTTTTGAGACCGGGTTTCTCTGTGTAGCCCTGGCTATACTGGAACTCTATCTGTAGACCAGGTTGACCTTGAACTCACAGTGATCCTCCTGTGTCTGCCTCCTGAGTGCTGGGTTTAAAGGTGTGTGTCATCACAGCCTGGCATGATTTTTTTTACATACAACATATTTTGACAGTGTTTTTCTCCTCTTTCAATTCCCTCAGATTCTCCCTACAATCCTTCTCACTCAATTTTATGTTCTCTCTCTCTCTCTCTCTCTCTCTCTCAAATAAATAAATAAATAAATAAATAAATAAATAAATAAATAATAGGAAGAAGAAACACACACAAAAACATTAAAAAACAAACAAACAAAAATCGAAATAAACAAAAACTTCCAACCAAAGCAAAATGAGACAAAAAGGAAAAAAAATAGACAAAATTGTCTTTGAGAATTTTTGCATTTGCCCAAGTAATCCTAGAACATGGTCTGGACCGCAGTGTGGTTAGCATACCCAGTGAGACTCTACTGTAGATTTTTTTTTTCCCTTTGCCTACAGGTATTAGTTGCAGATAGCTTTCTGGTCAGAACTGGATGCCTGTGTCTTTTCCCCCTCTCAGTTCTGAGATTCCATCTGGCTTGAGTCTTTGTAGGCCCTGTGCCTGCAGCCAGTCTCTTGGAGTTTATTTGTGCTTCAGTTCTGCTGGGTGTGGAAGATGCTATTTCTTTGGAGACAGCATACCCTCTGGTCTTTACAATCTCTCTGTGTCCTCTTCTTCCTAGCTCCTGGAACCATGAGTGGAGGAGTTTGATGAAGACATCCCATTCAGAACTGTGTATTCCAAAGTCTCTCACTCTCTTCACATTGTCCAGCTGTGGGTCTCGGCCATGCTTCTGCTCTTTAATTGGTTGTGGTTTTCTGTAAAGTTCTCCATCTTTGGCAATGAGAAATTTCCTTAATGACAGATGAAGACTGCAATTATCTGTATGTATAAGAACAGATATTTAGCATGTAGTTAGGGATTATGCTCATTGAATAAAGTAGTAATTGTAGCTTCTCCTCCAAAATTTGTGACATTACTAGCCCTGGGTAGTTTACTGGATTTCTAGTACACGGTATGACTTCCCTCTTATTGAAAAAAATCTAGCTCAGGATGAAATGTCAGTTCTAGTCTTTGCCAAATTGTTAGTTATAGTTTGTTTTCTCACTGTTAAGTTCCCAGCATTATTTATAAATTTTGGACTCAAATACTCTGTTGGACTCCTAGTTGGAAAATGATTTTCTCTATACTTAGATAGTCCTGTCATTCTAACAAGAGTATTTATTTTTTATGTAGAAAACATTTTTAATTTTGGTGAAGCTCAATTTACAAACTTCTTTTATGTATGGTTCTAGAGTTCCATCTAGGAATGATTTGATTTAAATCTAAGTCATGAAGATTTTCTTCAAAAATGTATAATTTTATAACTAAATCTGTAGTCAACTTCTGAGGTTTGATCAGCTCTAAGAATAAGAGTAAGATTCATGTTCTGAAGATAAACATTCAATGGTTTTAATACTGTTAACCGTACTTCCTCCACAAACTGCTTATGAATATTTGTAAAACTCAAAGGCAGACACACAAGGGAATCAGTAACAAGATCAAACAAGGTATCAAAATATGCAAAACAAACAAACATGGGTGGGTCTTAAAATAAGCCAGTCTGAACTGGCTATAAATTATCTGAATCACACACACACACACACACAGACACAGACAAAGACACACACACACACACATGAGTAAAACCATTGATTACCAAGAATTCTTCAGGAACTAGTTTACCAATGAACTGTGTACTGTTTTAAGGTGATAAAACTATTCTGTGTGATTCAAAGTTGTTGCTATACACACTATGCTTCTGTCGAAACTTACTGGCCTTTGCAGCAACAGGCAGTACAGATAATATATTCAAATTATTAAAATAGCATAGAAGAAAGTGGCAGCACCATCAACTTGCCTTAGCAATGTAGGGACAACTTGGCTGGAATGAGGAAGGGACTTGTGTAGACCTAAGCCATCTGGAAATGAATGGCATCTGTAGAATTAAGGATGAGACAAACTTCATCTAATCACTGGGCTGGAGACAACAAAATTGTTCCCTTTATTAACACGACCAAAATTTCAACCATACATAGATATTGTTATTAATCAATTTTTAAAAATGATGGTATTTAATGGGATCCAGGATTTTCACTGTCGCAATCCAAGTTAATAAAAACTCAAGGGAACGAGCTACAGTTACACATAGACTACCATGACTAATAGTGGAAACCCCAACAAGACCTCATGAATTCCTAACTATAGATTCAAATGATCATACATGGAAATATGTGTAGACAGGTGTATGTGTGTGTGTGTGTGTGTGTGTGTGTGTGTGTGTGTGCACGCGTGCGCGTGCATGAAGTTAATTTATTAATTACCACATATTTTCATGTGTTCCAAGAATATGGGATTTCTCTTTCAGTAGCATTTGTAACTTCAGCATGCAGCTCCTAAACATATTTTATTAGACTGCTCATAAGTATTTCATCAGGTAAGGTTTTAAGGATATTTTGTTGTTTTTACATCTCAGTTTCTAATTACATTTTGCTCGTGTTATAGGAAGAAATGTTTTGTGTGTTGTCTTACTGCCTTGTGAAGCTGTAAGCCAAACTCAGCAGTGTTTCTGTTCGGTTTGGGTAGTTCAGCTGGATGCTGTTCATTGAGAATGCCTTGGGATCTGTGTTTTCTGTGTAGACACTCATGCCATGGGCAAGTAAAGATGCTTTTGTGCTCTTTGCTTCAATGCCTGTGACTCTCTTCAGCATCAGTTATACCAGGTCAGGTTAACTTGGAATGGCACAAGAGGAAATATTTTCCTTGTTCCTAATCTATCCCAAAATCATAGTTAAATGATTATAACCTGATTGATATAGGCCATAGTCTTTCTCTCTCTCTCTCTCTCTCTCGTGTGTGTGTGTGTGTGTGTGTTTACTAGGTTAAGAAAATTCTCTTCATATTTTTGAGAGTATCATAAGCAAATAATACATTTCAGCTACAACTTTTGCATCAGTCATGTTTTTGTGTAGATTTTCATCCTTTAGGTGTTAATTCAGTGCACTCCCATCATTTATTTTTAGAAATTAAGCCATTCTTACATTCCCACAATGAAACCTATATATGATGATATTGTTTTATACATTTTGGAGACTATGCATTCCTCGTCCAAGTATTTTATGGAGGATTTCTGCTTTTGTATTCATGATGAATATAATTTAATTTTTGTTTTTTCTTTATAATGTGTCATAAGATGTTTATGTCATGATTATGTTACTTTTGTGCCATGTGTTGTAAGCATTCATTTCCCAATTTTCTGTCAGAAATTATGCAAATTCTATATTAAATTTTTTAAGGCTAAAGTTCACCAGTGAGTCATCTAGGCTTACAAATTCCTTTATGGATTTTTTATAATGTGTTCTCATTTTTTAACAGAAATATAACCATTGTGATTTTTCCTCTTCATTTTGTTAGTTCTGGTGTTTACAGTCTCTTTTGTTTTTGTTTCTTAAGAATTAGAATGTTTTATTTATGGTTGAATTCATGTACATAGAATATTTTGTAAGATTTATTCACAATTTTTAACATCTGCGAAATCTAAAGTCATACCCACTTATATCTTGGTAATTTCCTTTTATTTCTTTTCCATTTTGTTCAATCTAATTGACAGAGGAATAGTCGTGATACTTTTTCGTGATACTTCATTCAAAAAGCTCTTGTTTTATAATTAGAAAAAAATGTTAAAATAAAAGTCTTCATACCAAGGAGCTAAAAGGGTTTGCAACCCTATAGGTGGAACAACAATATGAACTAACCAGTAACCCCCAGAGCTCATGTCTCTAGCTGCATATGTATCAGAAGATGGCCTAGTCGGCCATCATTGAAAAGAGAGGCCCATCAGTCTTGCAAACTTTATATGCCTCAGTACAGGGGAATGCCAGGGCCAAGAAGTGGGAGTGGGTGTGTAGGGTAGTAGGGGAAGGGTATGGGGGACTTTTGGAATAGCATTGGAAATGTAAATGAAGAAAATACCTAATTTAAAAAATAAAAAGTAGAATGAATCTTTTTTTTAAAAAGTCTTCATACCATTTTAATTTCAAATTTACCTCTAATTTAAAGTGTTGGTGATAAATACTGACAGTGTGGACTTGACACATGCATTAAAACTGATACTGCACATAAAATGGTTGTAGTATCTGTATTCATCTGCTAGCTACTGTGATTATAAGATCGGCAAAAGAAATGCTTGTATAATTGAATTTTTTTAAAAAAACTTGTTTGTTGGCAATGAACAATGGCAAATTATGTAATGTGATTTGTGGAGTTTAGGAAACAAGTCTAAATTTTAAAACCTGTTTTCTCACAACATTTTTAATAAGATTGTCTACAATTAGACATGCAATATTCATCTACTTTGAAATTTTAATCACTTCTGAAAAATCATTAATCCTACTAAAAATTCAAAATTGTTGTGAACACTTGTACAGAGCAGAGGAAGGTGGGCAATTGCTTCACTTTCTTTCAGCACCTTACGCAATTCTTTGCGGAGCAATTGTCCACATGGAACCCTAGGACAAAACCTGTTGACTCACAGGTTTGAGGTCTTTGCATTTATCACCTAGGGGCCTAGAACATACAAGCCAACATGTTCTGCACTTCAAGTTAATCAAAGCATAGTTTATAGAAGGATGCTCTGAAAATAAATGAGTCACATTTCATACGTTTACACCCCTCTTTTTGTAATAGCTTGGAGTCTGTGGGCAGAAAGGACAGTAAAGAAGACACTCCTTTTCCTCAAAAGCATTTAAAATGGACTCCCTTGGCATAAACCAAGCTGTCATCTCCATTCTACAGAAGTATTTCCTGAATCCCCTCCCTCTGTAGCCCACAAAGACTCCACCTGGCATTTGGAAGATGCCTCTTTATGGAGAGGGTGACCTCCTAAATATTGAGCTCTCAGAGTTCCATGAATTGCAAACAGGAAGGATGCCTGGGCAATAACATGATGAAAAGAACTCCAACTGCAGGAGAAAGGAGAGCATTAGCTGAGACCAACACACTCAGCCACAATTTATGCAATGCTAAAGTACTAACTCTCAAGCCAACAGCTTACTTCCAGGCTATATGCAACCACCAAATTACCATAAATTATGCTCAGGCAAAAAATAAGGCCATAAAATGGACATTTTACAGTGGCTATTGACTACAATGTTCAGTTTGCATTAAATCTTTTGAAACACTGTTACTCTGTCAACTGAATTAGTAATTGCTGCCTTCTTAGGAGCGAAATATATAAGGTTTCCAACTCCATATATATTACTCACCACAATTAAAGTCGCTCGCTGTAAGAAGCCACTATCTATATGTATCAGACTAATTATTTTGTGCTTTTTTTACTAAGAAAATGGGGTACTGCTGCCAGTGGGGAAATCCAGATCATACATTATATCAGACTGCCTAGCAATTTTGATGAAAACTACAGGTGGAGACAGATTATAATGGGAACATCTAATTGAAATTCATCTCCACTTTGCTTCAGATGGAAGACATGCTGCTTGAGCCCTCAAACATATTCAATTTCATTCAAATTGGATGCAGATTTTTCAGGCAAAACTCAATTCAAAAAAACTGTATATTTGAAGGGGGTCTTGGAAAAGAGACACAGGATAATCATAAATGGCGACCACTTGGGTTTCTCAAAACTGGTGCTGTCTAAAACAGAAAAAAGTAATTCCCATTAAAGGTCATTACCACTGGATCTTGGCAACTCCAGTTCTCCACAAAGGCCATGAGGAGCACGGTGAAAGCTCTTTTGAACTTTCTAGAACACATTGATTAGATCTTTCATTGGTGTGAAGGTGTTTTCTATGCTGCTCTGTGAATTCTGGCAACATGTCTGTCTTGCTTCCTTAGGGTTTTTATTGCTGTAAAGAGATACCAAGACCATGGCAGCTCTTATAAAAGAAAACATTTTATTTGGTCTAGCTTATAGTTCAGAGGTTTAGTCCATTGTGTTCATGGTGGGAAGCATGGTAGAAGAGAGGCAGGCATAGTGGGAGAAGTAACTTAGAGTTCTACATTCTGATCCAAGGCAGCAGAAAGAGAGGATGAGCCATATATATAACGTTACATGTGATTGAGTGCAAATAGGTACACTATCTTCATATTCATTCACTGCTGACAAAGTTGATAAAAAATCATTTTAAAGGCCAAATAAATGATGATAAATAAATGATAAATTTTTCCCTAAATTGTACATTATAACCAGGATATTTGAGCTTCATTGGAGAGATGTTACATAGCATGTACAAGACTCTGGGCTCAATCGATGCACAAGATGTACACACATGCACATGTGCACACACACATATACACACTGAAAGCATCGAGTGACATAATTCCTTTTGCTAGATAATAAAAAATATAATTAATTCACTATTACCCCATTCTATCCTTAATTCTAACAATGTCCAATGAGCACTTTGTGTCAACTATTAAGGTAAAACAGATACCCAAGAGGACAGGCAACATGTATCAGTCTTAGCCTTTAGAAAATTTCTTTCCATAGCAAAAGACAAAGATATAAATGTGCCAGACACTTGCCACAGAATATACTATGAGGGAAAGGGGGGACTCGGGGGAAAAAGACTTATGATAGCTGATTAACATATAGTAATCATGGAAAGACTCTCATGGGGTCATATTTTTACAAAAATCTGAATGAAATGAGACAGCTGGAGATGTAGCTGAGGGAAGAACATTCTAGGCTGAGGGAATGGAATACCCAAAGACTAGAATGCAGATGCATAGTCTAGCTGACTTATGCTGAAAATGGAGGCAGGGGAGGGGGTTGGAAGATGAAATCAGAAAGCACAAGGTACAACATAATATTCTGCCTTAACCACCCTAGCATTGATTCCCAGTCAGGTGGGAGACCCTAGAGGGCCCTGAGCAGAGGAGCAACATGGCTTGATCAGGCTTTGCATGGGGATTTCTCTGAGCGCTGTGCAGAAAAGGGAGAATAGAGAGAAGCAAACAGAGATGATGAGGTGACAATATTGAAACAAGAGGGGGATGGTGGTATCCTGCCCAGAGTACTGCAGCGAAGGCTATGGGAAGGAAGCAGTGGGATGGTGGTGCCCTGCCCAGACTACTGCAGGAATGGGAAGGAGTCAGGAGCAGGATATATTCTGAAGGTAAAGATGACATTGGGAGCTGCTAAGAGATTTGTGTTGAGTGTGAAAAAATAATCACTCCAACTGCATTGTCTCTGCCCAAACAACTGGAAAAAAAACAGGTTAGATGTGAAAAAACTGGAATGAGGTAAGTGTCAAAGATGATAGTGATAAATAAATGTGATATATTCTTCCATGTGAAAAATGATCAAAATCAAACACCTGTTACCTGGAACAAGATAAGGATATTTAAGCTGTGCAGAGCTATATTTGTAGCAAGTTCCAGGACTGCCGGGGCTACACAACGAGACCCTGTCTTGTAACAAAACAAAAATAAGGAATCAGAATATAAGCCTAGATCTCTCTGGGCCAAAGCATGACTTTAGTTGCCATTTAAAAAAAATTTTTTTTTCCTTGGTACTGGAGACAAGGCTCGGTGGTTAAAAGCACTGACTGCTCTTCCAAAGGTCCTGAGTTCAATTTCCAGCAACCACATGGTGGCTCACAACTATCTGTAATGGAATCAGATGCTGTCTTCTGGTGTGTCTGAAGACAGCTACAGAACACAGAACACAAATACATAAAATAAGTAAATAAATCAGAAAGAAAGAAAGAAAGAAAGAAAGAAAGAAAGAAAGAAAGAAAGAAAGAAAGAAAGAAAGAAAGAAAGAAAGAAAGAGAAAAAAGGAAAGGAAGGGAAGGGAAGGGAAGGGAAGGGAAGGGAAGGGAAGGGAAGGGAAGGGAAGGGAAGGGAAGGGAAGGGAAGGGAAGGGAAGGGAAGGGAAGGGAAGGGAAGAGAAGAGAAGAGAAGAGAAGAGAAGAGAAGAGAAGAGAAGAGAAGAGAAGAGAAGAGAAGAGAAGAGAAGAGAAGAGAAGAGAAGAGAAGAGAAAAGATCTTTCATTTAGGAGACTGAGTAGTTATGAGTTGGTGATCAAATTCTAATTATCTTTATCTCAGTATGCTTTATCAACTACATTAATGTAAAGTAGATAACTTCCTCTTTCATCATCTGTTTCCCCACTGATGGTGTCAACATGTCTATAATGTACTTACCTTCCTTTAGCTCAGATAGATTTAATCAAGCTCTCCACATTCCATCAATTTTTGTTTGGTTACATATTCTACAAGTTTATGTACACATGTGCACCCACACATATGCACTGGCACATGCTTCTCTCTCTCATACATGCGTGTGTGTGTGTGTGTGTGTGTGTGTGTGTGTGTGTGTGTGTGTGTGCATTCATCCTACCAAGTACCAAAATGTTTCTCTTAGCTAGAATGGGAAAAGATCATTGCCTCATGGAAATCAAAAGAACCAAAATGTCTAAATATCAAATCATATATGTTCAAAACATTGTAAAAGACTCAAGAAATGTGGCATGTACTGTGGAGAGCTTAGAATGGAGGTGTCTACTTGAGAATTTTTATTTATTTATTTATTTATTTATTTTTTTGGCTAGGAAGCAAGTGATGATGAATACCCATATTTGGAAAATCCTTTTTGTATACCAAAGTTCAGAAAAAAGATGCTGAGGCCAGAAGAAACTGTTAGTTCTATAAGAAAGATAAAGATGGCTGGCATGAGGAGGAGGGCAGAGAGAAATGGAGCAATTTTGGGAGCTATCCTAGATGCAGAATCAAGCCTGCTTGCTGAAGGATTCAAAGCCACAGAGCAAGTATTCAAAGTACCAGGGTAGAAGATAGCACTGTTTACTATGACGAAGATGCCCTGGGCAAGAAGAAAGGGACTAAATAGGCAGGGGAGAATTTAGTTCTACAGAAGTTCTGAGCCTCAGAGACTTGAGGAACTTGGACTTTGTGGGGGGTTGGAAATCTGAAAACCCTTGTAAATGAAAACCTTGAAGATATAAGGAAGTTGATAAGAAGTTGAAGACATGGTGAAGTGGAAACGTAAGGGTTCTTTGGAAAGTTGTGTTGGATGAAGTTTTGCTAAGGCAAACATATGAAGGAATGTATCACTGAAGCAGACACAGGTGAAAGACTAAGACAGACTAATGAGGGCTGGTGAGATGGCTCAGTGGGTAAGAGCACCCGACTGCTCTTCCAAAGGTCCTAAGTTCAAATCCCAGCAACCACATGGTGGCTCACAACCATCCGTAATGAGATCTGACTCCCTCTTCTGGAGTGTCTGAAGACAGCTACAGTGTACTTACATATAATAAATAAATATAATAAATAAAAAAAAAAAAAAGACAGACTAATGAAGGAACATTTAGCTGAAGCAGACTCAGGTGAATGAATTTTCTGCTAAAGCAAGCACTTGAAAGGCCACATGATGAAGGATTCTTCGCTAACAGTATGCATGTATTGTTCTGTTTTATATTTCATAGTTGAGCTCCATTTGTCGGAACTCCATAGAGAGAAGCACACCAAAAAACTTCTGGTGGTGTGCTGCAGTTTTTTGTTGCTTCCTTAGACTCAGACTGATTGGCAAAGTGATGTCAGCTGAGGCAGGACCCATGGAGGACATGTGATGTTTGGAGGGAGTATAAAAAGGACTCAAGGGACAGAAATGGAGTCTGAGCTTGCTTTGTTGGCACAGCTAGCTGTGCAATGCTTGTGGGTCTTGAGTCTTTGCCGATCTTCACTTTGCTGAGAGAGATTCAGCCAAGAACTTTTCCTGGCATTCTTCCCTGGTTGTTCCTGCTGTCTCGAGCTGAGGCTGAGACCTGGCTGTCTCTGCTAGGTTGTAGTCACCACTGCTGACTCCTGTTTACTCTCCCAACTCTACAGAACTAGACTGCTGCTGTATACTTGAAGTGTTTGTGAGTAGATCAAGCTGCTGCTACTGACCTATGAACTGAACTGCAGACTTCCAGACAACACAGATGGGAGTTGCTCCAAAGAACCTTTCCAAACAGGTTCACTTCCCATGTGTCCTTTCTTTTCCACTACCTCTGGTGGTTGATGGGCTAAAAGGGAGGTTAAAGCATTTAATAAACATCATTGAAAGTAGACTTAGAAAAAAATTAAAGTTACACATGGAGTATGAAATATAGAGACAGGGGTTTCAAGAAAGGAACAAGGAGCCCTGCATGGTTGGAAATGCCAAAACACCACCTTGGGGTGGGCGGGGAGGGGAGCTAGCAGGTAGCTGGTGGACTGATGGGAGAGAAAGAAGAAAGCAAATAGGTGGTGGGAGATGGAAGGATAAGAGAAGCCAGCAGTTGGTGAGCTACAAAGAGAGGCAGAGCTGGAGACACAAAGGCAGTTGCTGTTCTTGCTCCTTGGGAGCTGGTGGATTACACTGTTCATCAATAGAGCCAGTAACAAACTCAAGTGCCAGTGGGATCATGCCTTCTTTCTTTGAGGAAACCAAGCACTATGTGAGTCACTATGACTCCCAGTGCTGCACCCTAGCCCAGGAAGAAGACTGGTCCCTTTAGAGTGGAGACCCACAACTGACTCATCATGTCCTGCTACGTTGACTTTTCATCACTGGCCTAGCTGTTACTTTCTCTAGTTGATTGTGGTGGTGGTTCAACCATGAGACTGGATGACTTCTTGAATTGCAGTCTTTCTGTGCTGTGTTCAACTTTTGCCCAGCATTTATTTCCTTATGAATCTTTGTGTGTACAAACATTGAACCATCCTACCTTTTGAAAGAAGGTATCATTGCTGCCTTGGCACATGCAGGAACCACTATGGTGAGCAAGTGCGCGTTGGAGAGATGGGAAAGAAAGAAAAGCAGAATGGGTTGTGCAATGTGAAGAGAGTCAGAACTTGAGACATAAATGTGGTGAAAAACAGCCTGATGTGAGTAGCCTGCACTGCCACCCAAGACCATGATGAAGTCTAGTCAATACAGTCAGCAATGGCCATGTCTGAGTTTATGGCCCTGCAACAGCAGGAGTCTGTGTCTATGTCCGTGGCCCAGGTTACCACCAAAGGCTATCTAGACCATGTAGAGGAGGACTGAGCTGAGCTGGCCCCACCTCTGCACAGCTGTGCAGTGGAGTAGTGGGGCAGAGATACCCCTCTTCCTGCCCCTAGCCACCTGTGACAGGCAGGAGACCTGACCCTATGGGAAGAAAAGCAAAAGAGCCCTACTGTTCACCTGCTATGGCACTTAGAAGAGTAGGCCATGCTCCAATCCTGGATAGCATGGCAGATCTGGCTCTAGTATGAAAGCTGGCAGGCAAACCAACTCAGCTACTACCCAGGTCCAGTTCCAAGACTTTGAGTTAGACCACCCCAATATTTACCCCATGTATGGACTGCTGGTACATCAAAGAGGCCTGTCCTGAAGGACTAATACTGCAGGATCTCCATGCCTTAGGGCAGCAATAGGATATCTCAGAGGAGTGAGAATCCAGTATTGATAGTGTGCTCGAAGCCAGAGGTCTTGAACCAGATCAATGACTCACTGCAATGGACATTTACAAGTGAAGCTGTTTGTGAAGGGAACCATGATCCTCCTCTTTCCGCTGTAAAAGAAGCTTGTGTACAGAGAAGAGTATACTGTGTAACACACCATGACACACCAACGCTTCCATAGAGAGATGGGTTTTGTTTGCTTGTTTGCTTGCTTTTTGTTTGGTTTGGTTTGGTTCTTAGGGGATGGGGGGCTGTAAGAGTAGAGGTATGATATGAAGGGATGAGGAGACAAGTGAGATTGGTTTACATGATGTGACATTCACAAAGAATCAGTTAAAGAGCTGAAAATATATAGTGTATATTAATAAAGCCTTGAGCAACTCAAAGCAAAAAGTAAGTTAAGCTAACATGCATCTTTTGTCTGTTTTGTTGCCAGCATTTTTTAAGCACAAATCCACATATCTAGTTAGTTCTTAAGCACTCTCAGAAAATTGTTTTCACTGGAGAACAAATGGACCTAAGTGTGTTGGCACCAATCCAAAAGCACCCCTAACTTCCTCAAACTCTTCTGGGAACCTATCTTATCTGGATTGTAGTTTCTTCTGCAAAGGATTGGAAACGTATTCAAAGGGAGACAAATCCTGAAGGAAAAGAATCCTCTATTTTGCTTTCTATAGTCCATGACCTGATCTAAATCACAAAGTCATTAGCGCTTGGTTTTCCATGTGGGGATTAGAACAAGTGAAAAACAGCACACACTCACTCCCAACATGCCCAGCACCAAGCACTTCACCTGTATTCCCATTTATTTATCATAACATAGCTGTGAGAGGAACTATGACCCCTCCCTTTTCTCTCTAAAAGCAACTTATACATGGAGAAGTTGACTAGCAAGCCCAAAGTCAGACTGTGAGGAAGCGAGAAAGTCGGGATTCAGATTCCAGGGATATTTCCTCAATCTCTTCTCTTATTAACCATGTAGACTTTCTACTGCGAGAGCCAGGGCTCAGGTGTCTCTCTCAAGCACAGGCAGATGATTTGGTAAATGTCTGATACTACAAAACTAAGTCTGACCTGCCAATACCCACCAGGAAGACTTCTCTACAAGAGGAGGGAGCTGAAGCCTGAAAGAGGCTACAGATAGCCTTCAAGTACTTGATAGATATTTTCATATAGATTCTATCAGTGACCTAATTTAAGATAGTTCAAATCTTTACTTATAACATACTAACATTCAAATAAATCCAATCACTACAATATGGAGCTACAAATGAGCATTAGAAGTAGGCTTTAAATACATTGAAAAAATGCCTACAGCAACATCAGAACAAATCCAGCTCAGTGCACCCTTTAAGGATACATGAACAAAGCTGTTTCTTTAAACAGAGATCTTGAGAATAGCCAATGTGAAGCCCATGTTGGTTACAAATGTAAATACTGCCCTAGAAAGTATAAATTCCTAGATACAGAATGATAGGACCATAATTACTTAGAAGGAATAAATAGCCTATCCTCCAGATATGTCACTAAATTTAGAGTTGAAGGCCAGGCAGACAATCACAATCTAAAATGTATCCTTGTGGCCTATTACAGAGAGAGAATATGAAGTAACTGAACTGTGGACACAATGCAGAATGATAATTGTCTAAGAGGCCATCATTGCTCCTTGAGAGTTTATAGTCTTTATAGTGTAACTTTAGAGGCTATTTTCACACTGAAAATGGAGGTCACAATGTAGGAGAGAAGAATTGTACACCTTCTAACACCAAAATATGTAACCAGAAAATGTGATCTACACCAATATAAATAAGACATTTCTGATTCTCTCCTTCAGACTCACTCCTGAGCATACCATTTTCTAAGAATCTGACCATGGTGGGCTACTCTAGCCAGGTGCCCTGGCCCTGTGAATTAGCCCAGCGAAAATCAAGAAGAGATCATAGATCAAGGAAAAGACAGGTTGGGCCATTGGTTTCTCCATTCTTCTCTGCAGAGTGATGGCAGCAGTGCATGGCTCCTATACTTAGAGGCTTTCCTTATACCTGTGACTCTCAGGAGGTACTGGGAATTTCTTTGTCTTTTACCTAGTTCTGATTGCTGCTAGCTCAGAGTGTGTTAGCAACTTTGCATAGTTCATCTTAACCCTGTGAAGACCTTTGTAAACAACTGTATCTATCATATTCCTTGCAGCAGAGACAAAATATCGGACAAATGCAACTCTAAGGGTGAAGCACTTATTTCAGGCCCCCAATTTGGGAGTACAGATTAGCATGACCAGGAAAGAGTGACAGCAGGAGAATAGAGCTGGAGGCCACATTTTGTCTACAGCCAGGCAGCAGGAAGGTGAATGCTACTAGTACTAAATGGCTTTCTAGTCAACCCAGGACCCCAGCCAGGGGTATAATACTGCTCCCATCAATGTGTGTCTTCCTTTTTCAGTTAACCATCCTGAGAACACCCCCAACAGACACTTCTAAAAGTGTGTTTTCTTGATGATTCCAAATCAAATCCAAATGGAGCTAACCAGTGCATGAATTATACAACCCCCTATTAAAATTTTCTCAACAGTGCTAGAGCTGAAACTCAGTACTACAGTGTCTGTCGTGATTACAGGAAGCCTTTGGTTCCATACTGGTATTATCCAAAACAACATCCTCAGCAACCTTTTTGGCGGCTTGCATCGGTGTGGCCCCACATCTGTGTCTTTGAATACTTGGCTCCTAGGGAGTAGCACTATTTTAGGAGGCATGACCTTGTTAGAGTGGATGTAGCCTTGTTGAAGATGTGTCACTGTGGAGGCAGGCTTTGGGGTTTCATATGCTTAAGCTATGCCCAGTGTGGAGCACAGTCTCCTTTTGCTGTCTGCAGATGGAGATTCAACATTCTCAGCTCCTCTAGCATCATGTCTGCCTGCACACTGCTATACTTTTCCCCATGATGATAATGGACTGAACGTCTGAAACTGTGATTCCAGCCCCAATTAACTGTTGTCCTAAATAAAAGTTGCCTTGGTCATGGTTTCTCTTCACAGCAATAGAAACCCTAACTAAGATATCCCTCTTGAATTTATTTTGTTTCCTGTTTGCCAGCTTATATATAGGTGGCAATATTCAACTTCCCCATGGAATTCTTCAGGAACACAGATTTCCAGATCTTATCCAAGGCCTAATGACTCTACATCTCTATGCGGTGAACTAAGAAATCTATAACTAACAAACAACCCAGGTGGTTGTGATGCAGTCAACCTAGCTGTTATCACCAAATGAGCATTTGGGACCCTCCCCTCTGCAGACCCTATCAAGTCAAGCCAAATGTTTGGGATCAAACACACTGCTTCCAGAACACAGCCTCAGCTCCACCTCCCTGACTGAGAGAGCAGGTCTCAGATAAAGCAATGGGTTCCCCAGTGGGGACTTTCAAAGTAGAGGAAAGCAAGCATAAGGTCTGCAGTGGGAAGAGATGCTCCTGAGCACATGAAGCAAATATTCAACTACCCCTTTCACATTTGATTAGATCTTCAATTGAAAATCACTTTTCAGCCATTTTACAGGAAGCAAAATCCATTTCCACCTCCATCTGGTGCCAAAATTAACAAACTGAAAACCGCCAACCAGTTCAGGCCTGCCTAACTTTAGCTTAGAACAGGCACTAGAGCACCCCAAATCATTCTGCAGTGAGAGAGGAAGGTTTGTTTACTCCTGAACACCAGAGGCCATGGGTAAGACCTGCAGATAAACAAAATCAAGTGTCCAATCCGCTCCAGTCTCTGAGGGTCCACTCTCCATTCAGAAGCCGAAGGCATCAGGAGATGGGCTAAGCTGACCATCTGTTCTTCTCTCGGATAATATGTAATTAAGTAATTTATTTATTCAGCACTTGAACCTCCTCCTCTCTCCTCCCATTAGTCAGGGATGATTATGCCAGACCCAGCTGTAGTTAACATATTGTACACTCAGGCAAGCACTATGCTACAAAGCACTCTGCTAGCCTCCTGGCTATGGCCACCTCTCAGACCCAACCATAGGAGTGCCGGCATGAGGCTTGCCACTCTGCTAGCTCAACTCTCTTCCCCAACGATTAGGCAGCTTTCTCCTGCTGTGCATTAAACCATTTGCTCTGCGAATTCATTCATTTGTTCAAAGATTAATTTACCCACATCCTCTGATCACTTCGACCAGGCCAGCTGACTAGCTGGGCAGGACTGATGGATTTTTTCCCATCTGGTGAATTTTATCTGTGATATAAACAAACACAAATGTACACAGAGTCTGACATACAACTACAGAGCAGAAGGATTGAGTCCATAAGCCTCAGGCAAAACATGGAGCTGAAAATACGATTGCACATAGCATATGTGATGTTTAGCGTACTACATGTAATGTTTTACACATCTGTCATTGTGGCCAGCCCAGCAAATTGTTTCCTTTCTTCTGATAATGGCTTCTTTAATGTTTGAAAGGAAACCCATCAGATCCCTTAATCTGTGTCCCTGCAGTTTAAGTGGGACTGATCTGATCTAGTGAAGAGTTTTATCCTTGGTCATTCCAGGGACTGTGTGTTTCAGAAACTATAAGCTGTTTCCACTTTGGTTTAAGGAGACAGCATTCGATCCAGGATATGCTCATGGATTCTTTGTTGAATGAAAGAACCTTCAATGACGGGGAAGTGGAGACACTGTATCCTGAGAAACCATGGTTCCTGATGAAGTAACTCCCTGTCTTCATTCTCTGTGAGCTAGTAAATACCTGTCACTGTGCAAGTCACTCAGTTTTGAGGGATTTGGGGGGGGGGTTAACACTTAGAAATATAAGAAAGAAAGAAAGAAAGAAAGAAAGAAAGAAAGAAAGAAAGAAAGAAAGAAAGAAAGAAAAAAAGAAAGAAAGAAAGAAAGAGAGAGAGAGAAAGAGAGAGAGAAAGGAAGGAAGGAAGGAAGGAAGGAAGGAAGAAAGAAAGAAAGAAAGAAAGAAAGAAAGAAAGAAAGAAAGAAAGAAAGAAAGAAAGAAAGAAAGAGAGAGAAAGAGAGATTATTTTTAGTTGTATGTTTGAGTGCTGAAGTCAACAGACGCTATAAGTGGTACTCCCCGGAGCTGGCATTACAGGCATTTATGAGCTGCCTAATGTGGGTGCTGGAAACTGACCCTGTATCCTCTGCAAGAGCGGCATGTATCTTAACCACTGAGCAATCTCTCCAGTCCTGGAACCTAAACATTCTTATTAACGTCCTTTCCATGTGTTAAATGTGCTAAGTCAGTCACTGGAGCACCTCAATAGTCATTCAAGCGTGGTTGGAGATAGACTCCCTGGTGCTTAGCACATTTTCATACATAGATCAATCAGTCAAGTGGAATGTAAACAAATGCAAAGCAAACTACAAAAAAAGAAAAAATTATTCCAAAATACAAGATTCTTGAGACTAGGAAAGAGAAGTAAAGGCTGTTATAGTGCAAGCAACGAGACCTGTCGTTACTTCTCCAGCACTAATGTTACTCGAAGGGGCGGAGGGAAATGGTAAAACCTGCTCAAGATGTCGTAGCCATAGCAGATACTAGTGTGTCCACATCTACTAAAATCACTGTGGTTCAACATGTAATAGAGTCAAAACCATAGCTACATCCTTAACACTGTAGTGTTACCTACTAGACAAAAAAAAGAAGGAATAAAAGTACATACCAATAACATCAGGTTGAGAATTATGAGAAAGAAAATTGTCCTTGATTATAAAGATAAGCCCTCAAAACAATAGCAAGAGAAAGAGAGTTAAGTACAAGTAGGGAAGAAAGGGCCTTTGACCAGAAAGGAAGAAAGCAGAGTGATACAGCCACAGTCCTAAAGATGCCAATAGTCACCAAAAGCTGCAAGAAGCCAGAAATACACTTTGCTGAAAATGTTTGGACAATGCAGTCCTGCTAACACCCTCATTCTGAAACCCAGAAACTGACATTGGGCACCTGCCCTCTAGAATTGAGAGAACAGATTTCTCTTGTTTCAAATTATGAAGCTACCAAGCAGTTTGTGGTAATGTGTGATAGCAAGTTTAGGCTAGCTTTATCTTCACTGTCAAGCATCTCAAGGAGGGAAAACAAACAAACAAATAAATAAATAAACCCAAAGTGTATAAAAGGAACAGCACCACTAAAACGAGAAGGTAAAAAGCTATGTTTTTTCCATACTAACAAAATTGGTGAGACAGATAAAGGGGTTAAAAAAAATCTCAGATGACTACAATCAGCAATTAAAGAGGACTATTATTAATAGCATTGTAGACCTAAAACTATTCTAAGACACACTATGAGTATTTGCTGGAAACTTAAGGAAACTATATGAAAAGAGCAAATGACTAGAAAAGACCAAGCTATCAATCATGCTTTAAGAATAAACAGAAGGGCTGGAGAGGTGGCTCACTGCTTAAGAGCAGGTCTACTTTTGCACAGGTTCTGAGTTCAGTTCTTAGAACCAACGTCAGGCAGCCCACAACCATCTCTAGCCCCAGAGAATGCAATACCCTCTTCTGGCTTCCTGCTTTCACACACATGCGTAAACACACATGCAGGACACCATATACAAAACTACATAAAGCACATCTTCAAAAGATACTTCAAACTGAATCTTACAACATACTTGAACAAGCAAAGTTTCTGCCTAGAGAGTTGTTTCAACATACAAAATTCAACATATTAATGTTTACAATATTAATTAAATAAACTATGAAAATGATATGGCCACTTATAGAAACATAGAAACAGTTGACAAAAGCTACCATCATGTTGTGGGGGTGAAATATGGTCTCTCTACTTAGCTCTGACTCTCCTGGAGCTTTGTATGTAGACCAGGCTGACCTTAAGGTCTACCTGCTTGAGTCTTGAGTACTGGGATTAAACTAGTGGCCACCACACCTGGCAAATTCATCCATTCTTTCATATTGAAAACACTTAACAACCTAAAATAAAAAGGAAACTTCATCAGCATGCACAGAAAACCAAATATTGATTTCATATTTAGTGTTCAGACACTTTAATGTTTCTCTGAGATATGATGAGGATGGCCTATCTCACTGCTTCCTTCTGTATTGTACTTGGGGTTCTATCTAGGTTTCCTCAAAGGGGGAAAGAGAAGGCGTCGAGATAAGAAAAGAAAAAACTCAAATTATATCAGTTCTTAGGCCTGGAATGGTGGTTCTTAGGGGGCAGATAGAGGCAGATTTCTGAGAGTTTGAGGTTAATCTGGTCTATATAGTGAATTCCAGTACATGTAAAGGTACTTAGTGAGACCCTGTCTCGAAAGAAAGGAAGAAAGGAAGGAAGGAAGGGAGGGAGGGAGGGAGGGAGGGAGGGAGGGAGGGAGGGAGGGAGAAAGAGAGAAAGAGAGAGAAGGAAAGGAAGGAAGGAAGGAAGGGAGGGAGGGAGGGAGGGAGGGAGGGAGGGAGGGAGGGAGGGAGGGAAGAGGGAGGGAGGGAAGAGGGAGGGAAGGAGAAAGGGAGGGAGGGAGGGAAGGAAGGGAGGGAGGGAGGGAGGGAGGGAGGGAGGGAGGGAGGGAGGGAGGGAGGGCTCTTTAAGCTCTCACCTTTCTTACTCTCCTCTCTAGCCCTCCTCTCTCTCTCCCTTCCCCCTCTCTCCACGTAGCTATGGTTGGCTCTCTCTCTTTCTACTTTCTCTCTTTCCACCTGCCTTTCTACAATAAAGCTCTAAAACTATTTTTAAAAAAAGGAAGGAAAGAAGGAAGGAAAATTACATATGTTCTTAAATGAACGTGGAAAATCTTAAGGAATTTTCTAAAGACTATATGATATGATGGTTGAGCTACAAAAGTGTGTAAGATACCAAATACCAAATACACAGAGAAAGAGAGAAAAAGGAAATTGTATCTATATTCTCCAGGAATAAAAACTACAGAAATGGAGCCAGAGAGATTGTTCTGAGCCAGAGAGATTAAGATCACTGGCTGACTTTCTAGATGTTTTGATTCTCAGAATCTGCAAGGTTCTCACAGTGTCTGTATTCAAGAACAAGGGGATCTAACACCTTCTTCTGGTCTCCTTGGGCATTGCACACATGTGGTACACAGATTTATATCTAGGCAACACACACAAACACATAAAATAAAACATACTTTTAAAATTTGATTAAAGTATTTAAAAAGACAAATAAATATAAGAATAAAATTAAGGAAAAACTTGTATGTACAGTAACAGCATAGAGAAGAAAATGCTTATAGCTAACAAAAGAAGTGTTAAGAATTGTTCACTGAAAACTATGAAATATTGTTGAGAAGAGTTAAGGAAGATGTAATTAAACTAAAAGACATTCATAGTCGTCAATTCAGACATAAGACTGCTGTGATAGTAAAGCCCAAAATTGTAAGGTCAACCATCTCCTAGGACTGTATAAGCATTGTCTTTATTTTTATTTTTGATAATGCCATATATATATATATATATATATATATATATATATATATATATACTGAATTTCAGTAATTTTACCCCTATTACCTTCTTTTATCCCCTTACCCCTCCCTCAGATACCCTTATACTTCCTAACAAGTCTTCACACTACTTTCACAGTAGGTGTTCAGGAGTGCAACAGTCATGTCATGGTCAGAAGATATGTTTGCAACACACCTGCAGTCCTCTGGTGGTTTTATCCTTTCTGCCACCTTTTTTGAAGTGTTCCCTAAGCCTCTGATGGTGTGAGGCAGATGTGACTAGCATTTTACCACTAATCCTCACCTTTTATATTAATATGGAGCACTGACTCTAAAAGTCTTTTGGAAATCCAAGATACATGGAATGCCTGAAATGATCTTGAAACAAACAAACAAAAAAAGTGCATTTATAGGACAAAGCCTTCCCAATTTCAGCCTATTACAACATTATAGTCTTCTATATTGTATGGTTGAACATAAAATTAGTAAGGTGGGGGAGTGGAGACACAGGGAGAGAGAGAGAGAGAGAGAGAGAGAGAGAGAGAGAGAGAGAGAGAGAGAGAAAGAGAGAGAGAGAAGGGAGGGAGGGAGGGAGAGAGAAAACTCACAGTCCAGAAGTTAGCCTTTACATTAATGACTAATTGAATGATGCTAAGAAAACTCAGCATGAAAGATAAGACCTGTGAATAAATGAGGTTGAAACAACTGGAATCCAGATGCACAATAATAAAGCTGGACTCTACCTCAGACCATATACAAAATCCCCAGAGGAATCCAAGACCTCAGTATAGGAGCTAACTTGTAAACCCTTAAATGAAAACATAGACTTCTATGCATGGTCTGGGGTAGGCAACAATTCCTTGGATCCTAAGACACTAACGTCAAACTGGGAAAATATTTGAATCACAAATCCACAATAAAGGTTTTACATTTTAAAGAATATCATTCAAAAAGTAAAATGAAACCCATGGGGTTAGAGAATATCTGCAAATCATGAATCTGATAAACAATTTTACACATAATGTGAAACACACACGCACACACACACACACACACGCACACATACACACAAAGAAAACTCTTTTAATAATCCAATTTCTCAAAACAAGACACACATGGAGGCCACAGCAAAAAGATTTTCATCAAGAAAAGTTTTTCCTCCAGGAAATGAATACCAAAGCACAATGAGAAATCAGTTCTCTAGGGTGGCCATGTACATTGTCTGTGGGGTGACACAAATGACAAGCTGCTTTAGCCAGTTTCCCAAGAAACTAAACAGTCCAAGCATGGTTGCTCACACCTGCAATCAGAGGCTGAAGTCGTTGGATCACAAGTTGAAAACTAGCCAAGTTCAAAGCCAGCCAAGGATGCATAGTTATGCCTTATATTTAAAAAAATAAATGTGGGGCTGGAGAAATGACTCAGTGGTTAAGAGCACTTGACTGCTCTTCCAAAGGCCCTGAGTTCAATTCCCAGCAACCACATGGTGGCTCACAGCTATCTGTAATGGAATCTGATGCCCTCTTCTGGTGTGTCTGAAGACAGCTACAGTGTACTCATATAAGTAAAATAAATAAAACTAAAAAGAAATTAAATGTGGAGTTGCTATATGATTTTATAAATCTACTCCAATCCAAGATAAATGAAAACATATCCACTAATGTATAGTAGATCTCTATAAAATTTTATATTATTGTTATATAAATACACAAAAGATGTACAGTAATGCCTATGTCATTGTTATTCATAGTAGACAAAAATGTCAATAGTCTAATTTCCATTAATAAAGGAATGGATAAAACACATCATGTGTAATATATCATGCAATGGAATAAGCTTCATTCTCAACCATAAAAAAGTGAGGTACTGACACATGCTGTAAAATGAGTGGACCTTGAAAATGTTATGCTAAGTTTAAAATTCTGTCACAAGAGCCATATATATTATGATTCCACGAGTATGAAATATCCAGAGGATGAGAATTCATAATAGAGAGTAGCCTATTGGTTGTCAGGAGAAGGGCGAGAAGCAGGGAATGGAGTGTGACTGCTCATGAATATGGATTTCCTTACAGAACTTGAGAGCGGTGATGGTTGCATAAATTTGTGAATAAACTTAAAACCAATGAACTGTACACTCTAAAAGGATAAAATTTATAGCATAAATTACATCTCAATAAAGCTATTAATAAGAAAAATTATAGCCTTCTCGAAATCACCACCTTTTTACTCTGCTTCCTCAATAAATCCCTTTAACATGGAGAAGGGATAAATGTCAAGAAAGGGGGAGAAAGCAGAGAAAACTTTCAAAAGGCATGAAGAAAAAGGAAATAGAAAATAAATATTCCAAGACAAGGAAATTCCAGGAAGGGTTCATAGGGAATAACATTTGCATGAGATGATAGAAGATGGAAGAAAAAGGTAAAGAAGGCATAGCCTAAACCACTGTTATTAGTCAACAGCACTGCAGGATTGCGGGACAAAGTCAACTTTGTAGTCATATTTTAAAAAAAGAAAGAAAAGAAAAGAAAAGAAAAGAAAAGAAAAGAAAAGAAAGGGAGAACGGGATCAGGTATGGGGAGAGGAGAAATGGGAGAGAAGCCCTGAGGGCCAGGAGAGTGAATGGAAGTATGCAGCTTGGGGAAGAGGAGAGGAGGGGGGACCTTCTAGAAAGTACCAGAGACCCAGGAGGTAAGAAACTCTAAGGACTCAATGGGGGTGACCTTAGCCAAAATGCCCAACATTGAGGAGAGGGAACTCGAAGAGTCCACCTCCAGTAAATAGGGCCTCAAGCAGAGGGACAGGATTACTAACCCACAGTCAAAATTACTGAGCCTGAATTGTTTCTGTCTAGAAGAACTGCAGGGACAAAAATGGAGAGGAGACTGAAGGACATATGGTCCAATGACCAGCCCAACTTGGGATCCATCTTATGGGGGGAGGAAGGGAGGAGGACCAAGACCTGACACTATTACTGATGCTATAATGTACTTACAGATGGGACTCTGGCCTGACTGTCCTCTGAGAAGCCCTGCTGGCAGCTGAATGAGACAGACACAGATACTTACATCCAATCATTGGGCTGAAGTCAGTGACCCCTATGGTTGAATTACGGAAAGGATTGAGGAATCTGAAGAGGAGGGTGACCGCATAGGAAGACCAACAGTCTCAACTAATCAACCACAGGGTGTTTCCAGAGACTGAGTCACCAACCAGGAGCATACACTGGCTGGTACAAGGCCCCTGGCACATGTATAGCAAAGATCTGCCTGTTCACACCTCAGTGGGAGAAGACGTGTTTAATTCTCGAGAAACTTGAGGAAACTTGAGGCCCTAGGGGATGGGGAGACTTTGGGGGAAGCACCCTCTCGGAGGCATGGGGGAGGAGGACTGGGATAAGGAGCTGTGGGAGGGAGCATGGGGGCAACAACTGAAATGTAAATAAATAAAATAAGTTTTTTTTAGAAAAAAAATTGCTAATATCTTCCTTTAACGCTAAATAGAAATAAGTGTGCACGGGTATAGGGGACTTTCAGGATAGCATTTGAAATGTAAATGAAGAAAATATCTAATAAAAAATTGAAAAAAAAAGAAAGAAGTGTGCAATTTAACAGTAAAAACTAAAACTAGATTTTTTTTGTTTTTGTTTTTATTTAAAAAAAGAGGTGAGGGGCTGGTGAGATGGCTCAGCGGTTAAGAGCACTGACTGCTCTTCCAAAGGTCCCGAGTTCAAATCCCAGCAACCACATGGTGGCTCACAACGATCCAGAACAAGATCTGACGCCCTCTTCTGGAGTGTCTGAAGACAGCTACAGTGTACTTACATATAATAAATAAATAAATCAAAAAAAAAAAAAAAAAAAAAAAAGGTGAGACCAGAAACTAAAGGACTCAGTAAATCACCAGAGGAGCACTGAAGCAGCGAAGGAAACAAGCTCTCAGTTTGATAACAGGAGTTGAAACAATAAATGTGAAAGACCAAGATCAAAGCAAAGAGACCACCCTTGTTGCCTCTGACAGCAGCAGCACCATTTCACTCAGAGTAGACAAGGGACAATTAATATCAAAACAATCCATGGTCATTAGTCACGTCATTTGAAGTAAATGCAGTGGTATAAAATATCCAGAAAAGAGCTTATAGTTTAGGACACTGTTCAGTCGACAACCAGGAAGTACTAACCCTTCTGTCGTGAAGTTCCAGAATATTCTCACAAATGAAATACAGAAACCATGAGCATCTTCATTCAGCATTCCTCCTCCAGTAGCTAGGGGTCGAGTTCTTATCAGAAAAATCCACCCTCAACATTTTGCATACAAATAAAACCAGTAATTACATTTTCTTTCTTCAGTCTTGACAGGCAGTCCATCAGTCAGAGTTACACCTGCTTAATAGAATAGATCTGCAATGCCTGAAAATTATTCCTTAATATAGCAGGTATGAAGATTTCATGCTGGGACCCAAACTTCACCACAGAATGATTTTAATTTTTACATGTATTATTATCAAATTGCACCAACACACACACACAAAATGCAGTGCCTCAAAATGTTCAAAGTGATAAGTTCTTTTGTTAGTCAATATTGAGTTAGCTTGGATGGCAGAGATGTGTCCACTTAATAGGTCATCTATAGAACTCTGCTTTAGTCTGGGTTCCTGAGCCTTCTCAAGTTTCTCAGTTATTCAGATAATGGGAAGCCAGGCATTAACTACAGTTAGATTCCAGCCAGAGGAAACCATTCTCAGGCCAGACAGACTTGGCTAAGACAACTGTGTCACAGATTGGCAAAAGCTAATTCACCTCATAAAATTTGTTTCTCCACTTTGGGGGAAAAAAAATACTTTTTTTTCTTTATTGGATATTTTCTTTATTTACATATCAAATGTTAGCCCCTTTCCAGGTCTCCCTTCTGGAAACCCCCTATCCCATTGTCCCTCTCCCTGCCTCTATGAGGGTGCTCCCCGACCCACCCACCCACTTCTGCCTTCCCGCCCTGACATTCCCCTACACTGGGGCATCGAACCCCCACAGGACCAAGGGCCACTCCTCCCGCTGATATCCAACAAGGCTACCTTCTGCCACATATGTGGCTAGAGCCACGGCCTCCGTGTGGACTCTTTGGTTGGTGGTGGTCCAGTCCACGGGAGCTCCAGGGGTTCTAGATGGTTGACACTGTTGCCCCACCCCACCCCCCAACGGGGCTGCAAACCCCCTCAGCTAAAAGGAATACTTTTATTTCTCAAAAGAAAATTGGGGAAATTCATGTGCAGCGTGATTTGCTAATTTTTGGACAATTCGGACATTTGGCCTGTTCATGCGTTTAATGTACCTCTGAGTGACCTCAGTGAAGAAGACCACAGTGGACGCCTATCTCTAAGGAGCAAAGAAGCTAAAAGAGAACTGTCAAAGAAGAGCCAGGCTGAGAGACCGTGAAACCGGGGAGTGAACTAAGATCACAGATGGTTCGACTGGTATCACCGAGGCTACTCTGCGTAAGCCTCCAGAGCATGCTTTCTCCCTCGCTTCCATCTACACTGTCGCGTGGTAGTGGGGCAGAGGCTTAAGTGTGGGCTTCAGTCAAGGTGCAGAAGCACACCAGGCTTCCCAGATGCACTCAGCGCACACTCAGCCCTGCCCTCTCCAAGGAGGAAGAGCAGCCTCTCCGGATGTGTTCAGGGGGAGCACCATACTAGCTGTGGGATAACATCTAAAAGACCTCATATATGAATATTATGGGGGAAGGGAGGGGAGAACAAGTTTTAGGAAGCATCTTATTTTTCTAGTGGGACTCACGCTTCATCTCCAACACAAATGTGCTATTAGGTGAATCTGAAATAGCTGATATAAATCTCTCCACTGAGCCAGTGGGAGAATCCAACCTTTATAAGTGCTAAACCAGCAACCTTTCAGAAAACAGTATCTATCCTTTTGAGCTGTTTCTGGGGAATTGTATATAAAGCATTTTGAATACAAAAATACTTCCTTATTTTTACAGTATCCGTTCGGCAAGCTTGACACAAGGCTACCCAGGACAGACATTGTCAGGGCTCAAAGTGCTTTCAAACTTATGCTCACAGTTAAAATGTTTTTCCAATGTGGCATTTGAAAATCAAAAATCAAAACAGTCTTCGGGGGAAAAAAAACCACATTTCCTAATTTTTAGTCCCTATGAAATATAAATAAATCTGTTTTTGCTACCAACATTCCTATCATTTAATGATTTGACGGTCTTTTTCTGAAGAACGTCTTAGGGGGATTTACATTTAGAAGAACTTGGCACATTTTGATTGACCACACTAAGCTACAAGGTGGCATGTCCTGATTGATTTAAGACAGGAAAGAAAAACCATACGTTAAATTTTTCTGTCATCTTCTGGGTGAGAAGAGTAATTATTGGTCAAGTCCTGGGGGGGGGGGGTTCAAATTTCTGAAGCACCCAAGACTCATTTTCTAGTTAAACCTTTAAGCCATCCCTCTGATGATTAATTCAGCTTTATGTCTGACTTGGAATAGGAAGTCAAGAGCAAAATCTAAACCTAAATTCTTTGGGCTTCTATTTTGACAAAACTACCCAAACATAATGATATATAAACAATGGAAGGAAGGGAGAATTTATACTTAGAAATCTAAAAGAAAATAACAGAAGAGTTAAGAATATTTGAGTATAATTTCTCCTGTTTGTGGGCCATGATGGACTGAATTTTTATGTCATTTCCTATCCCAAATTCACATAATAAAACCCTAACCTTAACTGAGAAGTAAATATTTGTAGAAGTGTTCTTTGGGAAGAAATTGAAATAATAAATAAGGCTGTCACTCAGTGTTAGAGTACTTACCAAGCATGTGTAAGAGCCTGGGTTTAATCTCCAGTACCACTCAAGAAGTAGATAGATAGATGGATGGATAGATGGATGGATGGATGGATGGATGGATGGATGGATGGATAGATAGATAGATAGATAGATAGATAGATAGATAGAGAGACAGAGAGACAGAGAGACAGACAGATCAAATAATAGGGAAATTCACTTAAATGAGAGTACATTGGTAGAACCTCAAAATGGCATTAACTGTCCAGATGAGAAGACCAGAGAATCTCTCTTCCCCTGCTCTTTCTCCTACTCCTTTTCCCCCTCTTTCTGACATTAAGCTTCCTGGTCCTGTCACCCAGTGACAGCCTTGATCCACTATGAGCTTGAGTTAAGGCTTGTGATATGTGGAAATCCTTGACCAAGCCTCCTAGAAGAAGTTTCATCATTGAAATGAAAAGATAAGTAACCTGCAGAATGCATACTGTCTTTCAATACAGAGCCCCTGGCGTGTAAAAACCACAAACTTGTGGAAGAAGAAGTACTCTTCCTCACTGCCTTCTCTGTTAGCTCAAAACACCTTTTTCTCGGAGGCAATGAGCACTTCAAACATGCTGAGAACAGGCTGCATCAAGCCAGTCCCCAAGACCTATAAGGAATGCTACCCAGCCCTGTAATGAGAATTACTGTTGTCATAATTTTTCCTAGTCAATTTTAATCCGGAAACAACACACCCATTTAAATAAAATAAAAATAAAATCCCCAGGAAGAGAATCAATGTCTGATTCCAAGAAAACCTGAAGATTTCAGCCTTTACAAAGAAAGTCTAATCCTGCCAAAATTTAGTACATTTTACATCTAATTTTGCTCTGATTTATGACTAAATTTCCTGAGTACTGATGGTATATAAAAAACTATTAACTCTGTGGAGGCAATTGTTAGTTTTTGTAATAAAAAATGCATACTGCTTATACCATTATTGCTTAGGAAATTAAGGAACACAGCTTCTAATACCCTGTGCATGGAATACTGTACCAAACCACTTAACTTGCAATAATAGAGTATTGACTGGGTACAGTGATATGTGAGACACAGTTGCAGCCAGATTAAGCCACCATCACACTGTGCTCGATAGAGCGATAGAGTCGCTCTCACAATACATTCATTGCACCTCAGCCAAAGAATTCCAAACAGATTAGCTATGAAAAGACCAGCTGCAAAATACATACACTTTTCCTTTTGTTTTTGAAGACTTAATTTAAATGCTTACTTATTTCTATTCCTATATTAAAATGATCTTTAGAACTAAGTAATACCATGCCATTGACTTAAACTAAATCTGGATTAATAAGAGACATTTCCCGGGCTAAACTCATTTCGACCCTTTAAGATAATCATCTTTTTAAAAAAAAGATAATCATCTTTGTAAAAACTTGGAACTATATCATTAGCAGTTCTGGAAAGTATGACAGTACACATCTGAGAAGTGATTTAAAAAGATCTTGAGAAAGAGAGAGAGAGTTAGCCTTTTACAGTAACAGGACATGATACAATATCCCCTGGTCCCTGTCACACTTCCTTAAGGGACCCTACAACATTCAGCCAGAAGTATTTCCTTAGCATCTTAAACTGAAGCCCATTAGAATTAAAGAAAGGGCCAGTGAGATGGTTCAGCTAATTAGAACACTGGCTGCTCACCCAGAGGACCAGGGTTCCGTTATCAACATCCACATGTTAGTTCACAAATTTCTGTAAATCAGTTCCAGGGAATCCAGCACTCCCTTCTGGCCTTCGTGAGAACCAGGCACATACATGGTGCACATATTTATATACTCTGAAAGAGTAGACCAGAAGAAGGAAAGTTTGTGTAACTGTAACTCCAGAACAACAAATAACTAGAAAAGACTTAAAACACTTTTTCTGGTTTTTAGGTCATTGGCATTACTTCCATTAACTTCAACCTTATCCATTTACCAGTAATTATAAAAAATATAAATCTATAGAATATTGTTGAAGAATAACTCCTTATAAGTCTCAGAGTTTTACAAGTCTTTGGGGGTAGAGACACTGATAGACAGTTTCTGAGCTATTATCAAAAATGGGAGACAACCTTCCGGTCTGGGCCAGTTCCCTAAGCAGACCATGGGCACAAACTCCATAGCCAGTCCCACAACACCCAGAGGAAAATCCACTCCCAGGTGCTTAACACATCCAGGACCATAGTATTCCAGGAGCTTGATCACACCAGGATCTCAGGATCACAGGATCACAGAATCATAGGATCACAGAAACAGCTGAACTCTGTGGAGTTCTGACACAACCAGGATCACAGGAAGGACAGGCTCTAATCAGATATAGAAAGGGCGGGTAGCACTAGAGATAATTAGATGGCAGGAGGCAAGCATAAGAACATAAGCATCAGAAACCAAGGTTACTTGGCAACATCAGAACCCAATTCTCCCACCATAGCAAGTCCTGCATACACCATCACACCAGAAAAGCAAGATTCAGATCTAAAATCACTTCTCATGATGATGATAGAGGACTTTAAGAAAGACATAAATTAACTCCCTTAAAGAAATACAAGAGAACACAGGTAAACAGCTAGAAACCCTTAAAGAGGAATGGCAAAAGTCCCTTAAAGAATTACAGGAAAACACAATCAAACCGGCAAAGGAAATGAACAAAACCATTCAAGATCTAAAAAATGGAACTAGACACAATAAAGAAATCACAAAGGGAGACAATCCTAGAGACAGAAAACCTAGGAAAGAGATCAGGAGCCATAGAAGCAAGCATCACCAACATAATATAAGAGAGAGAAGAGAGAATCTCAGGTGCAGAAGATACCATAGCAAACATTGACACAACACTCAAAGAAAATGCAAAAAGGAAAAGGCTCCTAACCCAAAACATCCAGGAAATCCAGGGCAAAATGAGAACAAACATAAGGATAATAGGTATAGAAGCGAGCAAAGATTCCCAAATTAAAGGCCCAGCAAATATCTTCAATAAAATTATATAAGAAACTTCCCTAACCTAAAGAAAGAGATACCTTTGAACATACAAGCAGCAGATTGGACCAGAAAAAAAAATCCTCCTATCACATAATAATCAAAGCACCAAATACAAAAAAAAAAAAAAAAAAAAAAAAAAAGAAAGAAAGAAAGAAAGACTATTAAAAACAGTAAGAGAAAAATGTCAAGTAACATATAAAGGCATACCTATCAGAATTACACCAGACTTCTCACTAGAGACTATGAAAACTAGAAAATCCTGGGCAGATGTCATACAGACCCTAAAAGAACACAAATGCCAGCCCAGGCTACTATACCCAGCAAAACTGTCAATTTCCATTGATGGAAAAACCAAGATATTCCATGACAAAAACAAATTTACACAATATCTTTCCTCAAATCCAGCTCTGCAAAGGATAATAGATGGAAAACTCTCACACAAGAAGGGAAACTACACCCTAGAAAAAGCAAGAAAGTAATCTTTCAACAAACCAAAAAAGAAGATAGCCACATAAATATAATTCCACCTCTAACAAGAAAAATAACAGGAAGCAACAATTACTTTTCATTAATATCCCTTAATATTAATGGATTCAATTCTCCAATAAAAAGACATAGACTAACTAACAGATTGGATACATAAAGAGGACCCAGCATTTTGCTGCATATAGGAAATATACCTCAGTGACAAAGACAGACACTACCTCAGCGTAAAAGGCTGGAAAAAAATTTTCCAAGCAAATGGTCCCAAGAAACAAGCTAGAGTAGCCATTCTAAAATCTAATAAAATTGGCATTCAACCAAAAGTTATCAAAAAAGATAAGGCAGGAGACTTCATACTGGTCAAAGGAAAAATCTACCAAGATGAAATCTCAATTCAGAACATCTATGCTCCAAATACAAGGACACCCACATTCATAAAAGAAACTTAACTAAAGCTCAAAGCACACATTGTACTTCACGCAATAATAGTGGGAGACTTCAACACCCCACTGTCAGCAGTGGACACATCATGGAAACAGAAACTAAACAGAGACACAGTGAAACTAGTAGAAGTTATGAACCAAATGGATCTAACAGATATTTATAGACTATTTCATCTGAAAGCAAAAGAATATACCTTCTTCTCAGCAGCTTATGGTACCTTCTCCAAAACTGACCATATAATTGGTCACAAAACAGGCCTCAACAGATACAAGAAGATGGAAATAATCCCATGCATACTATCAGATCACCACAGACCAAAGCTGGTCTTAAATACCAACAAAAACAATAGAAGTCTCACATACACATGGAAGCTGAACAACACTCTAGTCAATGATAATTTGGTCAAGGAAGAAATAAAAAAAAGCAATGAAAGACTTTTTAGAGTTTAATGAAAATGAAGACACATCATACCCAAACTTATAGGACATGATGAAAGCAGTACTAAGAGGAAAACTCATAGCTCTGAGTGCCTCCAGAAAGAAACTGAAGAGAGCTTACACTAGCAGCTTGACAGCACACCTGAAAGTTCTAGAACAAAATGAAGCAAATAAACCCAAGAGAAGTAGATGGCAGGAAATTTCAAACAAAGGACTGAAATCAACAAAATAGAAACAAAAAGAACTATACAAAGAAGCAACAAAACCAGGAGCTGGTTCTTTGAGAAAATCAACAAGATAGATAAACCCTTAGTCAGACTAACCAGAGGGCACAGAGACAGTATCCAAGTTAATAAAATCTGAAATGAAAAGGGAGACATAACAATGAAATATATCTTAAAATAATTATTCTGTTTGTTGAACATTTACAGTTGAAAATATTAAAATCACATTCTACAAACAAAATAAAAATGATGAATTTATGAAATTCTCAGGCAAATGGGTGGAACCAGAAAATATCATCCTGAGTAAGGTAAGAACACACATGGTATGCACTTACTGATAAGTGGATATTAGCCCAAAAGCTCGGAATATTCAAGATACAATTCATAGACCACATGAAGCTCAACAAGAAGGAAGACCAACATGTGGGTGCTTCTGGCCTTCTTAGAAAGGGAAACACCCTCATAGAAGTAGGGGGAGAAGAGAGGGGATAGGGTGTTTTGAGAGGGGGAACCAGGAAAGGGGATAACATTTGAAATGTAAATAAAGAAAATGTTGAATAAAAAAATGTAAAAAAAAAAAAAAAAAGAAGAAGAAGAAGAAGAAAAAGAAGAAGAATTTAAAAGATTTCTAAATAATAGTCTGATGATTAAGGTAGAAGCTATTTTTTCATTAAATTATGTTTGGAAAAAAAAAGTGAGGCAACCAACATTCTTGAAGGACAGAGATAGATATATAGTGTCCTTTTCTGGAGCAAAGAGTAGGCATTTTTCCTAGCTAATATACAAAAGGTAACATCTTTCTCTGAGGTAAAGGTTAAGATTTTGCAAACTGGAATGTCCTCCCCTAACAAACAAACTCATTGTTGTAAAATACTCTGTGCAGCCTTCCCCTGAAGCCATTGTGAGACTATGGCACCAGGGGACCTATGAGAAGTTCATGCTGCCCAATAAATCATAAAGGATCAACCCCTTTGCTTCTGACATAGAAGTGTCAGGTCTTCTGCCAGCATACGTGAAACAGTCACCAGATGACCTGTTAGCTTGTAACTAAAATAAAACATTAGCCCTTAGAGATCTAGACATCATTCACCAGACATGGCAGGAAACATAGCTTACCAACTCTTCTCTCATAGGAATGGAAAATTGCTTGACTCCTAAATTTTGATGGTTCTAAGTAAGACCTATTTGAAATACTTTCATTTATAATATAATATATATTATAATAATTATCATTTTATGGGTCACACATGCTCCTAAACTGGCATGGCAGCTATTGTTCCCAAACAAAATTACATAATATCCCTCTCTTTATTCCCACAATCCCTTAAGCACCAGCCTATCAAGCTATCCTGGGAATGCTAATGGTTGTGCCAAAACACTGTCTGTGGATACTGCTCCAAGCTTCCCCTCTTCGGTTAAGTGCAGACTCTGACATGGAAGATTTGCAACTATTCTGCTCAGACACAGAGATCGCAAAGTCTCTTATTTGAAAGGAAGGAAGGAAGGAAGGAAGGAAGGAAGGAAGGAAGGAAGGGAGGGAGGGAGGGAGGAAGCAGTGTTCCTCATTTTAACATATTTTGTAACCAAACTTGACCCTCCAATTCAAACTAAAGACACAAGCACTTATTTCAAAGATTAGAGACAGATGATGGTGAGGTATATCAAATTTGGATTGTGTAGCAGTAAGGATAAATTCATAAAACATCCCCTTGATTACCTTAATTCAAAACCATTTTAAGAATATCTACTAACAAGAAAACCAAGAACTAGTGTTCTCTCTCTCTCTCTCTCTCTCTCACACACACACACACATTCACTCAGAGAAAGAGAGAGAGAGAGACAGAGAGAGAGAGAGAGAGAGAAAGTTGGATAAATACACACAGTGAGAAAAGACACAAAAGTACATAGCATGCACTTTAAAGGCATGGGGCAAATGTGTATAAATACTGTTTCAGCTCCGTTCAGAAAGGGCAAGGGTGTCCAGGTTGCCATCAGCCTTGAACACTTCTATCTAGAGCCAAAGCTCTTTGCAAATGCTCTTCAGGCTTTGAAATTGGTCATGCTTCTCTCCAGGTGACAAGACCCATTTGTATATCCAAATACACAAACCGATAATTATGGAAATCAGTATGTGTAAAACATGGGGGAAATGGACTGATTGTTCAACATGAAGCAAACTAAAAACTGAGTTTTGCTGTCTCTCGTTTTTCTGTTTTCCTTCTCTAGACAAGAAGACACAGACATGAGAGAAGACAAGGAAACCATCTGGGTCACAATGGCTCCAAGTTTCACATTCAGGCCTGCCATCCAAGTGAGGATTTAGGGGCACTTCTCTTAAACCAATGACTGAGTGCTGCCTGCCAATTCCTCCCAAAACTTGGCTTGTCTTAGCAAGTCATTCCATTGCCTTTATCCTTTTTGTCCTTTATAATGAGAATAAGAGAAAAATGATGAATTGTACACAGTCACCAGGGATATTATAAGGGTAATGGATGCAGAATGAATTGAATACAACAAAAGGAAGGTAGCTTTATCAAGACACTGAAGCTTCTGAAAAAAAATACAGTTTATTACAAAAAGAAAAAGACTAAGTAACATCTGGAAAGCTTAACACATTGGCTTTTACCATAAAATGATAATGATTAAATTTTGTTACTAGCCTAGAAATTATTTAGTAGTCAGGCCTATGTTTACAGGAAAACTGATAAACTCTTAAAATATAGCCAAGACCAGTTTATTAATTAAAAATAAAAGGAAAGAACTATGGTAGTCCAAGAGAACAAATTAAAGCTGGATGATGTGCTATCTTGACTGGAATTCCTCAGCCTGGTGTTCCGATTCCCAGTCCTCTGAATCTTTCTACTGCCAGAGCAATATCATTTCTGCAATTATCAGTTTGAAAATGAAATATACTCAGTTGAAATAATATTCTGAGTAGACACCATCTGAGAAGACATTGTCCACAGGACACTTGATCCTGAAAGAGGAGTTTTGAAAAAGCTGTCTCAACTCTTTCAAGATTCTCAAGGCTGTGTTTACTCCCTGAACATGCAAATAATGTAAGCAACTATGAGAGGGTTCAGTGCATATATCTCATGGTCAACATCATGGACTTAGGGGAGGCCAGCCACTAAGTAAGAGGTTCGAACTGAACAGCTTCCAGGAGTTTGTTAAAGCAAAGGGGGAAAGAAGCATTTCAAATGTGCACAATTATACCAAAAGAAACACTCAACGGATCCAGGAAGGATTGGGAATCAGGTTAGCTTTCTGCTGGAGAAGGCCACCTTGCATCCCATTAGTAAGCTCATGCCTTATTTGCCAATAAAGGTCTGGATCCATGGACTGGGCATCCAGGTGACCCCCATTTCTGTATAAATGCTTCAGCTGGTGCCAAGGCCTGCATGCAGCTTGGAACTGGTAAGGAGGAGATTAAACTGAAGGCATAAACACCTGCCTCAAAGCCTATAGGGAGCTCTAGCGATTCTGACAGGCCGTTGGTGGTAATTGTCCTGTCTCATCCAATAAACCAGCTATTCCAACACTGAGAGGTTGATGCCTCCTGTCAGTTGACCGTAATTCCAATCATCTCCATTGCACATATATGTTTTATTTGCATCACACCTGTACCACCACAGAGCAGGAGAGAGCAATTAAACTATGATTAGCACATATGCTGCCCAACTCTGACAAATGGCTGTTCTCAATGAAATCAAAGAACTGTGGAGAGGAAGCCAGATGACCATATAAGTGTGGGAGGACGGGACACAGTGTCATTGAGAATATGTGACACACAAAACAGACTCAAAAGAAATAGATTTCACTCTTTGTATATGCCATTGCTACTGATACGTGAGGAACGTTGATAGTACATGTTCAGACAAGGGGGAATATTTCATTTTAAACATTCACTACTAGTAAATGAAATAGCAAAAGGATAGATGGGATCATGTGCCTTGACTCAACTAAGTTTAGACTTCGAGGACATCTGGACATTAGCATCTGGAAGAAATATCATCTGGCCTATTGAAACTCAAAGCACAAATACAGACAAGGTCATTGCAATGATGATGCATCATCTTGACTTGTCTCTGTGTCTATATTAGTTAGGACCAATGCAGCTGCTCTTAAAAATAAAACTGTTGTATCCAGTAACAACATTCTTAGTAATCAGGCCACACTTTTCCATGTAGACACTGAAGCGATAAACAGAAGCATCCCATATGTACTTCAGTCAATTCTAAGACTCCTAGCATCTTGTTTGACCAGGTATGGGGGTGGGGGGGAGGCGGGGCGGGGGGAGGTGGGAAGAGTACAACAGCAAAGGACTCCCATTCTTCTTGTCTTGGAGGAGGAAAAAACTCAGAGACCACATCTCCCTGTGAGGCAGTTAATGTTACAAGGTGCTGGAGAGACATTATTTAGAGTGATGTAGCTACTGGCAAGCTATCCATGCTTTGGTAAATAAGCCCCTGCTCATGCTCCTGAGAGCAACCCTAATGAAACTCAGTGAATGAAACACACAGGTGAACGCACGTGCACACACACGCACAACCACACACACACATGCACACATGCACATACATGAAACTAGAAGAAGGATGATGAATTAGGTAGGGGAAAGGGACTGGTGAGAATGGGAGGGAGATTAGTGTGGGTAATTGAGAATGACCATGATCAACATGTCATTTTGATATGCATGTTTGAAATGACATAGTGAACCCTACTATAATAAACATTTATTTTAAAAGAAAGAGACTGGCTTCTTAAAATGTAGATCAAGGAAATAATATCCCTGCCCCTTTAAAAGAAAGGCCAGGCACATAGCCACACCTAGATGGAAAGAAAAATTGCCTATGTCCTACCAAAGGCGACCATACATTGTGGAAATAGCAGTCTTAAATTTCATGAACAGTCTCTTCTACTCTTGCATATTCTCTTGTATGAAAGTGGCTACCCAGGAGTTGTTTTGAGATGCCAATCATTTCAGTTTTTATTTTCCTATTGACTTAGGTTGTTATGACACATTACCATGCTTCTCAATCACTAGGAGCTTCATGTGACTGTTCTTCAAGATGCTGGAGGAAATCTGACCAGATAATGAAGATATCTCATAGTGTACTGTTGGGAGAAAGATCGTGTCGCCACTTATAACCTCTCCCTCATCTTTGGTTCTGTTCAGTAACACTGGTTGGTGTCGGATTGTGTCACAGAACCGTGGATTCAGCGCCCACATAAAAAGCTGTGCATAGCTGCATGCGTGCTGGGGATGGCAGAGACAGGAGGGCTGCTGAGACTTGCTGGTTGGCAGCTTAGTTTCCGTTTCACAGAAAGATGGGTTCAAAGGAATAACAATGGAGAAAACCATAGAGCAGAACACTCCACAGCATCCTCCGGCCTCCATGCATGCACACAAATATACACAGACATGTATATTGGCATACACAGGTAAACCACACACATATATGTGAAACAAAAGACTTGTCTGGTAGACACCCAGTAGCTCTCAAGAAGGGAAAATGAAGCAAAGTGCCATTCCTACAGAGAGGAAAAGTCAAATATTTTAACTATGAATTAGAAAGTTCCCAAAGTCTATTTGAAAGGAAATCTGACAATGCTTGTACCTCCATGAAATATAATATTTGTTCCATTTAAAAAAAAAAAAAAAGAGTTTGGAAGCTACTGCTTTTGTTCAGATTAGTAATTCATTAAGGATCCAGGGCTGGAATTTCAACTTCTAAAATGCATGACGGAAAGCTCTGTTGATTATGGAGTCTGATTTCCTAGTCAGCATCCACCAAAAGCAGCAACTGAAAGTGCCTCTGCTGCACAGTTCTGCTGACTTATGATCCCAACTTTGCCAATGCTCATCTGCTTCTAGGCACAGCTGCTTTCAAATGGAACAGTGCTTTATGCACACAGTGCCAGTCCGCCTGGCCTCAGAGCAAAAGAAGAGAATTTGGGCAATCGATATTTCATAGCCGGAGCCAAGATTCTGGGCCATCACCTGCAAATTCAGATTCCCGTGATCTGGTCCTTGCTGAAATGCACAGCCACAAGCAGGTCTTAGAGAAATGCTGTGGCAGCCCAACTCTGTAGGTCTTTGATGGCGTCTTTGAGCCTGTCAAGAAGGTGAACAAACTGCACCATAATGAAGACGACAGTGGCACGCACGGTGCCTTCTCCACCTTTGCTCAAGCTGGAAGAAAAAACCTGCACCCAAGTTGATAATTACAGGGTTCAAATCTGTGCCACTTCCTTGTAGCTGTTCTGCTATCGAATTCAGCAATTCAGAGCATATATCTTAAATATTTGGGTATATTTATGCAGAAGGCAGAAAAGGTGTCTGATTCCTTGGACTTGGAGTTACCAGTGGTTGAGAGCTTTGCAAGGTGAGTGCCAGGGACTGAACTTAGGTCCTTCACAAAAACATCAAGTGCTCTTAGCCATTGAGCCACCTCTCCAGACCCCAGGGTGTATACACACACATGCACGCACACACAAGTATAGAGTCTGTGTATGTATGTGTGTATATATATATATTCCAAATGAGCTATGTAACCATAGTGAATTGACTTTGTAGAACATTTGGAAGAGAACATAATATCAGAGCCAGTGCTATAGTCATAGACCTGTGAAGGGTCCCATTCCCCATAGTGTTTAGTCTTTCACATTATCAGCACTGCCCTTGTCCTCCTCTTGATGAACACCAACTGCTACACTTCTACATCTCCCTGGACCTTCTAAAGCTAGGATCTGATCCAAAAGGCCAGACATAAATAGTGTTTCGAAGTCACGGCTCTGGAATGAGGGTACCTTTGTTTATTGTGCACTATTAGCACTTACTGTATAGCAGAAAGTTATTCTATTGTATGTTATCTCTTAAGCCTAATTCAGACAGGAAAAGATAAAATATAAAGACATAAATTTGTGTCCATGCATGTGTGTATGTGTGGGTGTGCACGTGCATATCATGCCCAGAGAACAACCTTGGGCGTCATGTTTGACAACAATGCCTGTTTCCTTGGGGTCTCGCACTGGATTGGAACTCTCCGATCGTGTGTTAGGTGAGTGCTGAGCTCCAGGAACCCATCTGTTTTCACCTTGCCTCACAGGAGCCAATGCCGTACTTATACGCCTGGCATGTGTACATGGGCTCTGGGATTTGAACTCAGGTCCCACATTGCTGACTGAACTATGTATACCAACCCATCTATTCTTTTAAAAGCAATTTTAAGTTTAAAATATTTTAAATTAAATTTATACACATGTGCACACGGATGGACACACACACACACACACACACACACACACACACACACCTGCATTTGAGCATTTGTGCTAGTTCCTGTATGGCATGTGGAGGCCAGAGGTTGATTTTAGGTGTCTGCTTTCAATTGATTTCTTTGTGTGATGGGGCCTCTGACTGAATCTGAAAAGGACTGATCTGGTTGGACTGTCTGTCCAGTGAGTTTCATGGATCCTCATGTCTCTGCCCCAAGCCCCATGTCAGCACTGAAGTTGTGGGCACACACTTCTGAGATCCACTTTTTATATGAGTTATGGATGTGCAAACTCAGGTTTCCTTGCTTGTGTGGTCTACACTTTACAAACTGTGCCATCTCTCCATCAGAATGTATACCCCTAAAAAGTTCATAAGGCTTGGAAGTAACACCAAGCATTGAACTGTTTCTACTTATCTTCCCTTTCTAAAATTGTGTTGACAGTAATGATTGCATTCATTATACAACAAACCAAAGAGTTAAGCAACAGTTTTAATGGAGTAATTCTTGATGAATCCAAACAATAGTTAGATCTTCATTTTTCCTTTAAATATTGAAAAAAAAACCAAATCTGATTTAAAATCTAGTTGACAGGCTTAATTTTAAATATAGATATACTGTAGTTAAAATATACAGTCCACTTCCCATGCCCCATGCTGTCATTTGATTCTATTCCTTCAGACCTTCACAGGATGGTGGCTGGCTCCTCAAAGAGCCAGATTACATTCGGAATCAGATTCCATGCTGTTACCAAGATATATTCCTCTTTGGTTTGCCACAAAACCATCCTTCTACTGGAATGTTTTTTAACAAGTTATTGAACCGCAGAAAGGACATTGCTTTCAAAGCTGTTGTCTCGTCCAAGAGCCCTGTTGGGATTCTTGGCTCATTCTCTGGAAGCCCTGACACAAAATCAGCAAACAGAGGCAGCCCCAGGTTGTGGCGGCTCCCCATGCAGGGGGTGCATCCGCCAGCCCGCTCATTAAAGAAGTTCTAGAAGATAAAAACCCCATGCTACAAGATTGACAGTAGCCCTAAACAAACTGGAAAGCCCACAGCGCCACGAAGACAAGGGAGCAGGCCACAGACAGCAGAATTCCCAAAAGAAGTCAAATTTATGGTACAGTGGGAATAGTCTGGAGACACCACAAAACTGGGAGGTTGCCAGTAAGAAAATGAATGAAGTGCTAGTGGATAGACAGACAACTGATTTGCTCCCCATTTCCAAAGCAACTTCAATATGTTCTTAAAGACAAAGCTTAAAGGTATCTCTACAAATAAAGTGAGAGCTATCCCCCAAAGACAAATTACATGGGTATTGGAACTACACAAAGGTTATGTGAGACTCCTGGCCTCCCGAAATCAGCTCCTGATTCAGGTCGTATAGCCTACATAGCTAGAAACGCCTCTGAGAATTTGTAAGAGGATATCTTCAGAGTTTAAGTGAGTAGAGAAGACACACTCTGAATATGTATGAGACCATGAGGTGCGGTCTTAAATGAAATTAAAAGGAGAAAGCCCTCACTGAGGACTAGATTTCATGGTACCAAAAGGTATCATGCAAGTCTGTAAGGGACAGAAGCAACCTACCAGCATAGTCCTACCCAGCCGTGATGCTATGGGTTCACAACAACAGGCACGGAGCAAGAACCCTCCAGGTGCTAGAGTGTCACGTGTATTTTGGCAGTAACCAACAGCTCTCTAATTGGACTTCTGGCCTGCTCAACAAGGGGGAAATCATGCCCGGTACTAGAAAACTAGCCAGATACCTAGCAAAGTCATGGATCTTGGAGGAAAACCTGCATCCACCACTTTACTAAGCTAGTATAATCCCTAACTGCATTCTAAATATTTACCTTATATTAGACAGATACGTGAGACTCGTACACCTTAACAAAGAAACCTCTTCTTATAACAAACACCAGTACATAAAACCATGACTGATCTTTGATACAGAGAACAACGTGACTGTGTGAGCCCACCTCCATGTGATCCATCTACATACAACACAACTGTTCACCTAGGGCTCAGGGAACATCACAAAAGAAGGGACAACAAAGAATGTAAGATCCAGAGGGACAGGACTTTTCCTGTGAAATTGTTCCTCCTAGAAATGCCAAGGAAGCTACACTTACACAGGCTCTGTAGCATAGCTCCCTAAACAAGCATGATGCCAACAGACATGCTGGCATCAAAGGAGAAATCTCATGGGTCTCTAACCCTAGATAAAGAACTACAGGCAACTGAGGGATGTCAAGAACGAGAGAAAATAAGCATCCTAGGGAAGAGTCCACCAATTGGTTATCCAATGCCAAGTGCTCAGTCCTGAAATCATATACATACAAATAAAATTACACAAGCTGAGAAGATTGAATGTATATATTTATATCAACATTTAAAGAAGAACAGGACAAGAGACTGTGAGAGAGCAAAAGGAAGGTATGCCAATGGGGTTGGAGGGAGGAAAAGCAAAGGGGAAATTATGTCATTATATTTTTAAAAAAGATTTATTTTATATATGAGTATACTGTAGCTGTCTTCAGTTACACCAGAAGAGGGCGCCAGACCTCCTTATTGATGGTTGCGAGCCGAGTGGTTGTTGAGAACAGAACTCAGGACCTCTAGAAGAGGAGACGGTGCTCTTAACCCTCAAACCGTGAGCCGAGATAAACTCCTTGCAGCTCGCAGGGCTTTTGTCGGATGTTTTGTTTCAACAATGAGAAAAGCAGTCAGGATCACAGATGTTGACAGGAGGAACAGTACTTGGCAGGCGCAGCCGCAGACACGCCCACCAGTTCAAGCGCTAGCAGTGGCTGTTGTGCACCACGTGACAAAACTGAACCGTACAACAGAGATGAAGACTGTGTAAACCTAAAACTCTTTATTTCTGGTCTAGCTACATAAAATGTTTTCCAAACCCTGGCTAAGAGTTTTTAAAGACAGATGACATATGAGAGGAAGCAAGTGGGATCTCGGGCATTGCCAGTTGGGGCGCAGATTGTCAAAGCACTTTTCAGAGCTATTTGACAGTTTCGAATAAAGGTGAATGATAGTTTCCCTGTTTATCCAGAAAGCCCATATCTACATCTATTTCTATGTGTAGATCCCAACAAAGACACATAGAAGCAGGTGTAACATGACACGGAATAAGCAAATTGTATTATATTCATATCATGAAAATTTTAAATAATATAGAGAGAGAGGAATAACCTACTAAGGTCTGCACCGCATGAATGGAATTCTAATCCAGACTGATAAATAATGACTGACACCAAAGAGAATTTACAATGTGATTTTACTTATAAGAAGGTCAGAGTTTAAAATGTCCATTGGTTGCAACAGTGACAAAGCACAATTGTGGATATTTTGAAGTATGTGCGCAGACTGTGAAGGGCATGAAGAAGACATCTGTAAAATCTCTTCCAACTGTGTACTCAGGTTTATGTATTTGTTATTGTTGTGACTACATAATACTATTCTAAAAGAATAGGTGGGGTGCTCTACGTGGTTCAGTCAGCAAAGTGTTTGCCTAACAACCACGTGGGACCTGAGTTCAAATCCCAGAGCCCGTGTACAATTACTAGGTTTAGTAGTACTTGTGAGGCCAGTGCTGGTAAGGTGGAAATCAGATGGGGTCCTGGAGCTCAGTAGCCTTCCAACTTCCACAACTGGAGAGCTCCAAGCCAGTGAGAGACTCTATCTCAAAAACACAAAACAAAACAAAACAAAACAAAACAAAACAAAACAAAACAGACACAGACATCATTCTCAAAAATGACATCCAAGGTTATCCTCTAGATACCACACGAACACACACACACACATTCTTTAAAAAGACAGGTGAGGGCAGGCAACGGGATGACTCAGTGGAAAAGGGACTCATCAAGGAAGCCTGACCACGTGAGTTCAAACCCAGAACACACAGTAGAAAAAAAGAAAACAACCTGACTCCTGAAAGTTATTCTCTGAAGTCTACGTATGCACTATAGTGCACATTTACCATCCCCCATCACACACATGTAAATTATAATAAATAATATACTTTATAAAAAGCACAGGTAGCAAATTCCAGCACTCAGGAGGCAGAGGCAACCAAATCTCTGTGAGTTCAAGGCCAGCCTGTTCTACACAGTGAATTCTAGGACAGCCAGAGATACACAGAGAAACCCTGTCTCAGAAAAACAAAGATAAATAAGTAAATACATAAACAAACAAATAGTAAAAAGTAAAAAAGCATAGGTAGTCTCCAAAAAGCAACGTCTTGTAGATACAACAGAATAATCATTACCAACTAATTTTAGGAAACAGGCAGACTTTAGGATCAAGTTATTTGTGGAAAACAGATCTTAAAAATATAACCAGCTATAAGAGCATATAAACACTTCTAGATAGTAAATGAAAATAAGTCAATTTCAGCAATATTCAAGGGTACTGCCTAGCCCCCCCCCCAAAAAAATGTTAAGACACCCAAAATGCACACATTGTAATTCTATTCATATAAACTTTGAAACTAGACAGATATAAAGCATCCATATTGGCAATGCATGCTTAGATGGTAAAACTGCATGGGAACAAGAGACAGTGAGTTCCTTTGGGAAAGTAGGATCCAGGCATGGTACTATAGCCGTGATAAGGAAGCAGCAGGGTGTTCCTGGGACATGAACATATTATGTCTCAATCTGTTTGATGGCTACACTCATGTTCACTTTCCCTAGTCTATGTTTTAAAATATTTCCCAATTTTTGTGTTATTTTAAATAGGATGTGGAAAATATAATAAAGATATAGAGGAATTGAAGACTACTCTGGATTTACTATGTTACATGCATTCTCTCTTCATGTGTGTGTATGTGTGTGTGAATCTGAAAGATCACATTTACACCGGTACAGGTATCCATTTAGTGTGTTACATATCTTTTTCACACCTGAGTGTGTGTATGTACAGTTACAGAAGAAGAAGTCTATTTAAATGCCCATAGCAGCTTTTCCTAAAAGTTTGTTCTCAGCTGGAGACATTTCCTCATTGCAGTAGATCGATGACCCCTGCAGGATTCCTCGTGTTTTCATTTTCCAGATGGGGTTCGTCTACGGGATTACTGTGTCATTGTTTACTGGACATATGGGATAACGATTCATCATTTGGTCAATATGTTGTAAGACAGATAGAGTCAAATCCAACCACATCTGGCAGAACCACACAATACCGAAAAGGCCTGAGCTTTGACTCTGATGCTAACTGAATAGGACTCAGGGCTTGCATTTCTTAAGAGCAGTATGAGAAGAAAGATACGCCTATGAGAATGGGCGGAGATAAGGATTAATAGTTTGTGAAAACTGGTTGTATTTCTCCCTTAGGGTAGCAAGATCTTGAGAAACAACTAGATTCAATTCTTAGTATCATTATTTGTTGGGCATGTAATGAAATACATCCCTATTGGATGATCTGAACTTCCAGATCAGATACACAAACCACTTATACAATATTCCTTCTATATTTTTAACTCGTTACAGCTATCTAGGGGGGAGATAGCCTCCAAAATAGTCTTAATTTTTTTGTTGAAGATAGAAAAGTTTCCTTCCTCACAAGAGCCTGAGTAACTGAAATGGTAGAGGCCACCCCTTGCAGTCTTTACGTTGACAAAATCCTACTCTGTGAGAAAAGAATAAAGGTTAGCGCTATCTGCCATTCTTTCTTTCTGCCCTCTCGGTCCGAGCAGTTAGCCTACACTAAAACATGAAGTAGTACTAGGACCCCGTGTGTAGTGAGAATTAAATGAAAACAAAAGAGAAGGAAGTTTAGCAGTGCCTTTTGCTTTTTAAGTGCTGAGTGTGTAGCTTAGCAAGAACCCAGGAAATCGCTTCAAAGTTTCGAGTCTTCTAAATGATTAAGTTTCAAGAGCCGAGCTCTTGAAAATAAAGGAAAGTGATTGATGACAGCCGGCTCAGTCCATTTCTTCCTGCTAATCACTCCTTCCTCTAAAGAATCCACTGGGTTTCCTTATATGAGCTGCACAGTGGGCTACCAAAGCACAACTGAGCAATAACACGGTGAGACAAGCTCAATGCTCTACCCATCAGGGACAATGACGAGCCAGCTGGAGACTAGACGTGTGCTGCACATCGAGACAAGCCCAATGTTCTAACCATCGGGGACAATGACGAACCAGCTGGAGACTAGACGTGTGCTGCACATCAGCACATGAAGACTAGACGCGTCCTGCACATCAGCACGAGGAGAGTGGGAAGTCAGATTGAAACATGTATATTAAAGGTTGTTCTCTTTCCCTGCTTTATCTTCCTTTATGTGGCAAGTACATATCACACACACACACACACACACACACACACACACACACACACTGACATGCAGATAGATTGCCACACTGAAAAGTGTATTGGTGATTTTATTGATGAATCTCTCAAATCATCACCCAAACAAAATAAGCTCTTCACTTCACAGCTGGAGTCAAATGGAGTGAAGACAGTTGTCTCCCCCTTCTCTGATGATAAATGAGTCTTCCCCTGCTTATTCGGGTCCTTGACCGAAATTCACAGCTATTCCAGTGACCCAGAAAGACCTTTGAGAAGAAAAAAGCCACACTCACAAATGCCTAATGAAGCTTGTCTGGGCCATTACTATTGTTCCCTGTCGCTCTAACTATAATTGATTTGCTAAACTAACTTTTTTTTTTCATAATCAGCCCAGCTGACAAAAAAAAAAAAAAAAAAAAAAAAACACCTGATAGAAATTCAAACATTTTGTGCTCTCTTGCTCTTCTACCTTCTAGAGCCCTTGAATCTCACCTATTTAAAACTTTCAGGGAAGTTACAGACTCCCTTCTTTTATGATGGATGTAAGCAAATGGGTGTCTGGTCTTTTAGAGGGTCTTTGATAAAAAGGATCTGAGGAACACATAAAGAGAATATTTTTGCCCATGGGACAATCATTTTCATTGAGGCAGAAATCTCCATTGACAAAGAGAGACTTCCTAAAGCATTCTGACAATATTTTAGGTGTCACCTCAGGGCCTACGTGGACAGAATGTCATAATCCCGTAGCAATGTCAAATGTGACATATTAGATGTAATTACATGCATTTGCCCTAGGAGTCAAGGTGGAATGACACATAGGAAATTCCAGAAAGCAATACATCTAGTCTCTTATGTAGATGCAAAGACATTTAATACCTCCATCCTCCAAAGATGACAGCACACCTCTTATCACAGCGCTTACCTTAAAATTGTACTTGGTGACTCCTTACAAACATTTCCTTTAAACTCTTCACAAAGGTAAAGTTAAACAACTTTCTGTGGGAGGAAATGAAAAAGCAAAACAAGTCCTAGACAAAAGGGCCTGGGATTTCTGTGTTCCTTTTACAGAGCCAAGTCCCCACATGATCCTCAAGGCTGAGTTTCCTAGGGAAGCCATGTACTTTGTAGCTGCTGGGCATCTTTCTTCAACAATGGTAAGGTACGTGTTAACAGCCTGAAGTGACAGGACTCCATTATTTCCAGAACATAACATCTCAGAAGGACTCCTAGCCACCCAGAGGCTGCAGAGAGTTCCATTCAGCCATCTTTGTGAAGCAGGAGCTCCTGAGAAAAGATGAAAGTGGAAGAGCCAGCCCTGGGGAGGAAAGGGCCTTTTCCCTTTCAACTTTCTGAACTTTTCTAGGTCTGTGGAGGTCCAAACCACAGAACCAAGAAAGCTCAAAAGGAAGACAACAAAAGAAGTTACAAATCAAAGAGCCTTCTCCACTGCCCAGCTCCTGCTGTGTTGCTTTCATTGCGCACCAGTGTCTCTTGAATGGATGGCAGCCCTTCAACATTCCTGTACAAAGTCTACACATTGTGTCAAGGAGTGTGCACAACTTGCAAAGGAGATTGCTGGCTGCCTGTGGACTGCCCTGGTCCTTCTTAGTCTCTCTATCCATGGTATGTTTGTGAGGCTAGAACCGGGGGTATTTTCTCAGTCCTATAATTATGGGATTTCTCATATATATATATATCCCATACTCACCCTTTACACACATGACCATGCTTTCTCACTGGGGTGTTGCTTTCCCTAGGGAGATGAGCTGAAACCCTTCGACACTCCAGATAAGATAGTGCCTCAACAGAGACAAAGAAGCATGTCTCTTCATAGTCCATGGGGTAAACCAGTAAGCTTATTGTGGTTGTTTATAGGATCATGAGTGAACAGTGATTCAGAGGAGCACAATCTAAAGACAGCTTCATCACCAAAATATCCCAACCCAGTATGGATAACAACTCACAAAGCCTGCATCACTGACTGCAGTTGCCTGCATAATGTGTTGGCAAGAAGAGCCTCCTGCCTATATTATTATTATTATTATTATTATTATTATTATTATTATTATTATTTTGCTCATATATACTACACGGGGAACCTGCTGAATATCCCGGGCCTTATAAGATTCTTTGAGGTTTATGAGCTGGCCCTTGGGAAACAGCTACACAGTACCTAGAGAGTGGTTTCACGGAGACCTTTCTCTGACCACTCACCGTATAGTCCTCACTCCCTTCCTGATAAGTCTTTAAGGGCATCCGTTGTAATCAAAACTCTCTTCGTTACAGGTAACAGCAAGAAAGGACATCCAGAGATCATGTAACTAGGTTAGTTCACAAAAATATGAAGAGCAGAGACAAAAATCGTGTTGAGTAAGTTTTAAAGATTAAGCAATTGTGGGACTAAGGCAGAGTGAGTGTCCCATTTCAAGCACAAAAATCATCTAAGAAAGAGAGTACTCATTGAGAACAAGAAACTATAGCATTTTGCAACAACACAAACAACAACAAAGTAATGCTAACAAATAACACAAACACCCAGAAAAAAATATGCTAATGTACCAGTTAATTAAGTGGCTGACTGATAAAACTTTTGTAATAAATTTCTCCTCATTTCATCTATGCTATTTGATCGTCTCTACAGATGGCAATAATTTGTAATGTAATTTTGCATAAGAAGATAAATAGTTCAGTTTTTCTTCAAATTACATGAATCAAAATCTATTCCTGTGGGGCTGAGGGTGTACCTCAGTTGGTAGAGTACTTGCCAAACATGGGTTAAGCCCAGGGTTGGATCTCCAGACTTGCATAAACTGGGTATGGTAGTACACACCTATAATCCAAGGTGAAGGTGGGAAGATTACAAGTTCAAGTTTACCCTTGGCTACCTGGTGAGTTCGGGGAAGCCTGAGACACATGCAATCTTGTACAAAACAAGAACAAAAACAAACAAAAACCCCCACATCTATTGCTAAGGCTGGGGTACAGAAAACGTAAAACCACCACACACAGACTCACCCACTGTAGTACTGTCAGTATTAAAGTGGGAACTTGCAAATTGTTTTCTGTAGCAATCACCTCAAAAGAAAAATGTGTACCATACAATAGGACATGTTCCTCAGTTATTTCTTTAAAACAGTCTATTTCGGATGATTACAGTCTCCCAGGTCCATTGCCAACAAACACGTTATACAGGAGCCATACGACGTGCCTGAAAGTGAACCACATCCCATTTCTCCATGCTTTTCTGTAGGAAACAGTTACAGACACAGGGGTGGGAGTGAGGTCTACAGAACACAGACACAGGAGTGGGAGTGAGGTCTACAGAACAGGAGACCAGTTCTGAGGCTCATTCCACTGTCCTGGTGAACACAACATTGGTGTAAGCTAACACACTCACAGTAGGGATAAAAAGCAATGGAGTGAGACATCGTCCAAAGGGACAGCCAAGACAATCTGCAAGCCGATGTGAAAGGCAAGAAAAATAAGTTCAGAGTGGCACTTAGTCAATTACACACTTACAGAGGACCATTCTCTGTGCTTAGGTCTAGCATGGGGCCTGAAACAACAGTATCTCAAGAAATACCCAACATTGAGGAGCTGGAAAGATTTTGGCCATTAAAAGAGAATAAGCTTTGCAAAGAAATCCAGTACATAGCCCGGCAGTGGTGGCATATGCCTTTAATCCCAGTACTTGGGAGGCAGAGGCAGGCGGATTTCTGAGTTCAAGGTCAGCCTGGTCTACAGAGTGAGTACTAGGACAGCCAGGGCTATACAGAGAAACCCTGTCTTGAAAAACCAAAAATAAATAAATAAATAAATAAATAAATAAATAAATAAATAAATAAATTTTTAAAATAAAAAATAAAAAGAAAGAAAGAAACCCAGTACAGTTGCCAACATGGGTATTAGGTGACTCACAACCACCCGTAACTCCAGCTCTGAGGTTATCTGAAGTCTTTGACCCACAGGCACATGCACACACTCAGACTTGCACTCACACACAATTAAAAATAGTAAAATAAATCCTTAAGGAAATATTGGCTGAGGTGAGGTTTCTGTTTCCCTTTATATCTAGAAAAGAATCATATGGAAGAGATGAAACTGTTACTATTATGATGTCAGTAAATATTTTTGAAAATCTACCCTGCTATCCTCTCACAAACCTGCTGAGGCCAGAGAAGGGGCCATCCAGTTACTATATAAGCTATGGCCCCTGCCTTCTTCCAGCCTCCTTTCCACCTCTCGCCTGAAGTTCCTATTCTCTTGAATGCATAGTACCTTACCGCATCTTCCAGTGAACCATCAGGCGGCCATCATAAGTGGCATTTAGAAGACTAAGCCTCATGCTCTATAGGAAAATGTTATGTTTGTGTTTACTGTAAAATGGGAATGTTTCCTTACACAAGATAGCAAACATTCGACACATCTTCCTTTGCACTGCTCTCATTACCTGTCCTGTGTGGTTCAAAGCAAAAAAAATTCACTATTTCAGACACCATTGTAACTAGGGTGACACATTTCTGGTTAATGAGAAGAAACTATCCCTTGGGAATTTTGAAGGAAAAAAAAATCATACTTTCTAAGAAAAAAAAAATTAGCTCATTTCTCCTGCTACCACCATTTAGGAAAGCATTTAATAAAAACTACCTAAGAGTCTAGATAGCAGAAGCTAACAACCAAAATGAGAATCATATTAATTTGACAAATAAAATAAAAGTAATATCAACAAACTTATGAAATCTGGATATTTTTGCTTGTTCTTGCCTAAAATGGCCGCATAGCTGTTGAAGTGGAGCAGCAACCTCGAGGTATTAAGTGGGGGAAATTAAGAGAGTCACACAGACTCCACGATTTTTGTATTCATCCCGCTGTCTGCCCACCTTTCGGCTCCAAACAGAAACAATTACAAACAGTTCCATAGGTGGTTCCCGAAAAGGGCTTTTTTTTTTTTTTTTTTTTTTTTTTTTTTTTTTAGCTAAATCTAAATTAACTTCTCATTTGTAAATTAGCTATTCTCTTCTGCTACCACAATTTAGTAAAACATTTAATAAGAATTACCTAAGAATTCTAGATAGCAGAAATATCACCAAAAAAAGAATCATTTAAAAAAAACACTTAGCATACAATAAACTTGTGAAATATGGAGATCTAAAAATAGAAGTAAGATTAAAAATCTCAAAGTTGAGTTTGACAAATATCAACTAACATAAATGTTCCTTTTGGTCAACAATCTTTATCTTGGAAAGCCTCAGGCTCTTCACTGATCTTCATTAACCAACCAGCTTTGCTATACTATACCTGCCTATGTGTTCAGTACTTGAAAATACCACTAAGTTTCTCTCCATAAACGTATTTATCTTGTCCAAAGACACAGGAGAAGCCACACAGCCCCAAACAAGCAGCATGCAGGAGATATGGAGGCTGTGAAAAGGAAATGGGCAGAAGACAACAATCTCACCAAGATTACATTCCATAAAGCACAATTGGCAACATCTGCTCAATCTACTGTAGATAAACAGTGAACTATTTTCCATCTCATTAACTGAGAGGATGAGATATTAAATAAACCCCAGGGGCCTTGTGCTTTGTTATCGCATTTAAGCCTTGGCCCAGACTTGCTGTGTTGGCTAATCTGAGTGGTGGTTTATAGACTAAAGTCTCTCTCTCTCTCTCTCTCTCTCTCTCTCTCTCTCTCTCTCTCTCTCTCTCTCTCTCTCTCTCTCTCTCTCTCTTTCTCTCTCTCTGCCTCTTTCTCCCTCTGTGCCTCTTTTTCTGTCTCTGTCTCTCTCTCTGCCTCTCTCTCTCTGTCTCTCTGTCTTTCTCACAAAATACACACACACACACACACACACACACACACACACACACACACACACACAATTTCCAAATGGCTTAAGACCAAAAGTCCCTGCTTAATTTGACTGTTTCTCTAATTACTAGACACTTAGCTTAAATTATTAACCATGTCTTCAGCTGTGATATATGATACCTGTAGGTCTCCAAACAGGATTCTAATAGAATTATCTAATTCTATTAAACTGCAAACAACTGTCCATTAAATATTTATTAGCCAGCTTGCATTCACTGAAGATAGATTGGCGTGTCAGCAAACCTCTGGCTCCCCTTTCTCCAAGCCCAGTAGCACAAGGGCTAGACAAGGCACCTCGTCAGAACTCTGTGTATTGATCACCTGCCAATTACCTGTTTAATCAAAATCAATGGAAACAAAAGGAGTTTAGAAGAACTTACATGGTGTGGTATGGATTTTTTTTTAATACTTGGTTAAATAAGTAAATTGGTTAAAAGCTAGCTACGTTCATTGTAAACATTTAAGGCTTATTTTATCATGGGAGAAACTACTGGCAGATAAATAATTAAACTTTCTTTTCAGATTGGTGAATTGTATTTTTAATAAAGAGTTGACAAAGTGTCCAATTTAGTCACCTGGGAGAAGAGATCTTTGATGTCAAGGTTTGGACCTGAAATACCTACTTTTTTAGCACCATATGATAACCTGACACCTTTGGCAGACAACCCTTCTTCAGATGGGAAGCATGTAGGCAGTTTTAGACAATCAGATTATGCAAGATGGCACGTATTCCCTCACTAAAAATGCAAGAACCATCTGGATTCTCACAGAGGATCTGGGAAAAATGAACAGGGACTATCAGTCCTCCAGAAAATCCACTTGAACAAGAATTGTTCAAATATGAAAGCATAAATCAACTCTTACCAACAGAAGGCTAGAATGAAAAAGAGGGAAGGGGAGCCTTGTCATTTGACCGTTGTTCAAATGGTTTCTTAATAATCAGGTAATCAGGCCAGAAGAGGAAGGCATTGCCATAGCCTATGCGCAACAGTGGCAGGCATTGCCCACTCCCATTGGTTACCTTAAAGGGATCAACCCCCATGGCAGCCCTGGAGTTTGCTTTCAAGAAAATGCAACTGTCCAGAGTAGAGTAATTAGGATAAACATGAATATTAGCACTAGACTACCCCATCATTTAAAGCCAACCAGCCAAACTAAAACTGAAAGCTAGTGCAATCCACAAAATCAATTTCATAAACTTTGCATTAATTGAAACTATACCCAAATAAATGGGTATTCTGTATAATTGTTTACATAAAAACAAAACTCAAAACCATAAAAGCTTAAGCTATTCATAAGCAGAATTGTGGCTGCTTTTGGCAGTGAGGACGCACACAGTGACTAGAGAAGGGACAGCAGAGATGGCTTAAATGTGGTTTGGTAATGATCACATCCTGAAGCTGGTTACAAGGAACTAATCTATTTCAGGTTTGTTTGTTTGTTTTTTCACTTTCTGAATATATATGATTTTTCCAATACAACGTTTACTGCCTAAAAGTGAAACAACAGAGCAATTTATTTGACTTGCCTCTGGCAAGTCACTTATCTCTGGACTTCAAAGTTCCCATCATGTGTAAAATAAAACAGTTGAACAAGATGATCTTCAAATTTCTGTGGCAGAACTGTTCCAATACTACAAAGATCACTAGTTTCTCAAGGAAAAAAAAAAATAGATCAATAAATCTGTAGAGCCATCAATCCCATGTTGGCTTCCAATCTCACAATTTACATCTTCAACCCTTTCTTTTGGTAAATGAAGAAGAGAATTCTGGAAGGCTTTGAAGCACCTGAACTCAGGGGTTTATCCCTCTGTCTGGATTACATAGATAGAAAGATAAGTAGATAGATAGATAGATAGATAGATAGATAGATAGATAGATAGATAGATAGATAAGATAGATAGATAGATGATAGAAATTCATATAATGTAGATCAACAATAGATAGAGGATAGATAGACATTCATATAATATAGATCCATGATAATTAGACAGGAGATAGATAGATAGATAGATAGATAGATAGATAGATAGATAGATAGATAGATAGAATAGGCATAGACAGGTATGACAAATGATATATGGAGGAGTATACAGTAACAGATACATAGAAAGCTAGTCTCAGAGAAAATTGAAAACTTTCTCAAGAAAATAGATGTAACTGTGTGAAATAAACCTCAGAAAAATAAACACTGAATCTTTTCTCTCACATATTGAACTTCAAGAGGAGAGGAAGGGAGAGGGGTGAAGGAAGGGAGGGAGTGAAGGAAAGATAGAGAGAGAGAGCACATGAACACAAAAGAAAAACTATTTTGCAAAGTGGGGCTCAAAGAAATATAAAGGAGAATTCAAGAGAAGGTAACAGAGGTGGTTTTGGCCAAAGTACATGACATATTTAAATAAAACTGGAATTATGAGACCTGTTCATGGTGTATAATTAATATATGCTAATAGGTTTATGTTTTGGTTTGTTGAGACAAAATTTTACATAGTCCAGACCAGCCTGAAACTTGCTGTGTAGCTGAGGCTAGCCTTGAATGCTTGATCCTTCTGCCTCTTCCTTCCAAGTACTCAGATTTCAAGTGTGCACCACTGCACCACTGCACTCAGCAAAAGTGTTTCCTTTCTTTCTTTCTTTCTTTTCTTTTTTTTGTTTTTTGTTTTTTTGTTTCTTTGGGTTTTTTTTTTTTTTGGTTTGTTGTTGTTGTTGTTGTTGTTGTTGTTGTTGTTGTTTGAGACAGGGTTTCTCTGTACAGCCCAGGCTGTCCTAGAACTCACTCTGTAGACCAGGCTGGCCTCGAACTCAGAAATCTGCCCGCCTCTGCCTCCCAAATGCTGGGATTAAAGGCGTGTGCCACCACTGCCTGGCAAAAGTATGTTCTAAAATGAAGAAATTCTGACAAAATGTGGAAAGGAAGACAATACACAGATAATTCCAGTGCACTTAATTTAATGTTTTCTTTCTTTCTTTCTTTCTTTCTTTCTTTCTTTCTTTCTTTCTTTCTTTTATTAGATAGTTTCTTTATATACATTTCAAATGCTACCCCGAAAGTTCCCTATACCCTCCCCCCACCCTGCTCCCCTACCCACCCACTCCCGCTTCTTGGCCCTGGCATTCCCCTGCACTGGGGCATATAAAGTTTGCAATACCAAGGGCCTACTCAGCTATTAAAATCAACGGATTTATGAAATTCTTGGACAAATGGATGTATCTGGAGGATATCATCCTTAGTGAGGTAACCCAATCACAAAAGAAGTCATTAGATATGCACGCACTGATAAGTGGATATTAGCCCAGAAACATAGAACACCCAAGATACATTTTTTTTTTAATTTTTCAATTCTTCCTTATTCTCAAGAACTTGTCCCTGAAGTTTCTTTCATGCACATAGAAGAAGTTCATCGTTGAGACATCTGGTGCCAAGAGTGTATGGTCATGGCTCTGAAATTAGGCAGTTTGGGCATCTAAGAAACACTGAAACAAAACAGTACATCCTCCTGTTTTCCTACCTATTTGCCTAATGTTCCCTTCTTTAGGGAATATTCCCAGATCAAGGCAATTAGACAGATGACAAGCATTATCCACACTGAAGACAATGCGAGAAAATCAAGGGCCTGGTGTGTTTACAGAAAAGGCCAAACTGGCACATCTCCTGATCAACCAGGGACCAAAAGGAAGCAGAAGGTTGTGAGGAAATGAGGGCTGGCTACTCACTGATCATTCCACACTCAGCCCCAACTTACTGCTGATTCTCCTTGTATTTCTACAAAGGACAAAGTCTTGGGTATTTCACCACACAGTGAGGAAATAAGATTCCACCAATGGCCTCCTTTCCCTAAACAACCATAAGTTATAGCAAAGGGTTCCATTTCTCAACTATTAGTTACCCATGTAGCTATACAGAAGCACTGTTGAAATTTTTTCATTCATCTGTGGTAGGAAGCGGAGCATAGATCTCTCTGCTCATAGAGCTTTATTAGGGCATGTCGGAGATTCATCGGGGAATGAGTAAATATCACCAATTCATAGTCAAAATAATGGACAGATAGAGCCTAAACCCCTCAAGTATGAAATATTACAACTTTTAAATTCCCTAGTAGTGCATCTCTTAAAAGGACAAAATAAAGTACAAATCAAGAATTGTTCTTTGGAGGAATATTCCTAGATCATGTTGTCAGGGAACGAATAATATGTCATTCCTCCTTAGCTTCCTGGGAGAGTGGAAGTGTCAGGAGAATATGCAATGAGCAAGCTACCTGCTGTTATGTGTTAGGAATCTTAAACAGAGACCAGAAGCAGGTGGATTGCTTTTTCTTAACAAGGCACAAGCATCTCTGGAGAGCACACGCTCCCCGGGCAATAAGCTGCCTTTCTAAATGTCTCTGTTTGATTCTCTCCAAACTAGGGCTGAGGTTCTGCTCTCTGCAGAGCAATATTTTGAACGCACAGTTAGCCCTCCTTATCCAGAGGCTCCACATCTTCCACTGCAACTAACTACAGACCAAAAATATTCTGGGGAAAAAAATTGCATATGTCCTGAATATGTACAAGCAATTTTTTACAGACATGTTACCTTAAGCAATACATCATAGCAGTTATCGATGTAGCATTTGCACTGTGTTAAAGACTGTAGGTAATGTGGGGATGGTGTATTGAGGAAAGTTGCATAGATGATACCAGGATACCATAGCACTTTATATAAGAAATTTGATCACAGAATTTTAGTATCCCACAGGATCCGCTATGGATACAAAAGGACAACAGTATATGTTCAGATGTCAATTTGCTTTCCTGATCGTTGAAAAAAAGCAATTGTTCAAATATTATTAACCTATAATAAGTGTAACTCATCTAAGCCCAATAAAGAGAGTGTCTATGATTGAACAGCGTTTCATACCCACAGGAAGTGGAAAGGAGTCAGTAGAAGAGACAGAAACAGAAACAAGAGACTCCACGATGAAACGGTGATAGTCTGCGGCAGCCAGAACTATCTATAACGAGCTAAGGACAACACAAATGTTAACCATCACGAGGCTACAAGTCAGCCCTCAAGCCAGCCCTCAACCTCTACTGGGCCTGAGATTTCTAATTAGCCTTTCCGTGTTACTTCCCATAGTAATAGAAGTTTTATCTGGAAGTACAGCAGCTGTGTTAGATTTCATTTACCAGGCTTCCTTATAGTTAGGCTTGGCTGTGCAAAAAGTCAGGGAGAAATAGGAACAAAAATGCCTTGTGTAACTTCCTGGTCATGTCTGATAGACAAAACACATACAATCCCATTCATTATTATTATTCCTTCCCACTTGCTAGAACTCAGACATGGTGATATAGGAGCTAAAGAACCCATCACAGAACAAGAGAAAGAATTCCCATAATAAAGAAGGAAAGAGTAGAGACTAAAGAGATGATGGTTCAGTAGTTAAGACAACTTGCTGTTCATGCTAGGTGTGGTGGCTCACACCTTTAATCCCAGCACCTGGGAAGCAGAGGCAAGCAGATGTCTGTAAGTTTGAGGCCAGGTTGGTCTACAAAGCAAATTTCAGGACAGGCAGGGAAACCCTGCTCCCAAAATAACAACAACAGTGTTTGCTGCTCTTTCTTATAAAGCACCCACGTTCCAAGGATTCTCATAGGCCAGCTCACAGCCACCTGTAATTTCATCTTGAGAAAACCTAATTCCTTTTTCTGGCCTTGGTAGGAACCCACATACAGGTGACACACACACACACACACACACACACACACACGAATAAAAATGAAAATAAAATCTATTCTAAAAGAAGAGAAGAGTAGCATCGAAGGAATAAAAGTCTGAGTCCACACGCTAAAACCCTAAACCAATTACACTCAACAGCCACCTGTCCTATCTTCATTATCCCGTGTGCTGTTTGGAATGATGATTTTCTCTATCCCATACTCTGTTAGACACCTCCATTAAGCATAAACGGTCCCTCATCTAACAACCTGGCTCTCCACCATCACTACCAATGCCAGACCTTAATACATATAAACAACTTGTAGAACTGTAGTCAGGTGAATCACAACAAAACCCACCCACTGAAGCCCTTCTCTCCCCACAAGGGAATTTAAGAGAGGAGCCTGAACCAGAGTACCTAAATATATTACAACAGCCATAATCTGGTAACTGAATAAGTAAGTGCCTAGGAGAGGGGAGGTGGGAGGGGTGGACCCAAAATAAATTTAACAGGCTGCCTCCTATTTGTGCTCTGCTTTTAATCAGTTGGTTTCCAGGCCTGGCTTTGCAGAGGAGGAGATGTGACTCACAGGCGCACTTGCCAGAGACAGATGCTTGGGGGGGTATTTTTTTTTCTTTTTTTTAAAAAAAAATTCTATCAGACGGGGATCTGCAAGAAATTTGGATGAGGAAAAAGGCCAATGGTAAACATGTTTGGAATCAAGGCATATTTTCTGAGGAAATTGTGCAGGGATTTTTTTTTATGAGCTCAGAGTTGCTAAAACTCTTTTGAAAGGCAAGACTAAAGGGTGAAGAGTTTAAAGACATTGAGATAAAATACTCAGAGGACATTCAGTTCAACTTTGTCTTCCTAAACAAGTATAGTGGCATATAATACTAAGTGGGCAAGTGTATGGATTGCTGTGGTTGAATAAACAATTGTTTGGCTAGCAAATAAAAGGGATAAGGACCTTGTCCAAAATCATACAGGATTCAGGAAATTTGAGGTCAGAGTTGACTCAACCCCAGGCCCAGCAAGTTTACTCTGCTACCTTTCCCATTGTGTGACATAATCTTTCATTTTTAAAGTTGGCATCAAAATCCAGGCCCACACTTTCCATTCTCCAGGGTTTCTATCATTTGGGATAATTCCAGGTGTAGGTATCAGAAAACAAACAAAACGAGGCTGAAATTATGAGATGCCTGTGATGACCTCACCAAAAACTATGTGGCCAGGTGTGACTCAGCATCGTCCAGGGCACAGGAACTCTGGGTCTTTCTGCTAGCCACTAGCCATTTTTGCCTACTATTCTCATTGCTGGGAATGTTTCTTCACACTTTCCAAAGTCTTATAGCACCTTTATTCATTTTATGGAACTACCAAAATAGAAGGACCAAAAAGATAGAGACCTAAATGATTTCTTCCTTTGCAACTGTGCTTGCCTTGTTTGTTTAGTTGTTTGTTTGTTTGTTTGTTTGTACAAAGTCTTACAATATAGCTCAGTCTAGTCTTCAACTAAAGGTCTTCGTTTCTCAAGACCCTGAGGGCCACACAGGCATTCACTGCCACACCACACCTGTTAATAAAGAAGAAAAAAAGTATAAGTATTTTCCAAATCCTTCATACTTCTGATGGTGTCTCATTGGCCAAGATTGGATCATGTGCTCACTCCTAATCCAATCTTTGGCAAGGAAAGGAATAAGACTGTAACAAAGGACGTAAGCCAATCACGATTCACCTACTAAGGTTTGACACGAGTTCACGCCACACAAAGATGAAGAGTAAAAATGGCTATGTGGAATCTCCTGTGAGATTCCAGCCCACATCTGAGTTATTTCAACTCCTCTGCCTCCCATGATTAAGAATAACATTGATATTGAGTCCCAGTAACAATAGACATGATTGAATAAGCTCAGCTCAACACATATTTGGGAAACACTGCCCTTTTAAAATTATTATTAGTTCTTTGAGAATTTCACACAATGTGTTTTGATAATATTCACCCCAGCTCTCTCAACTTCTCCCAGATCCATCCCCTTTCCTTCCTACCAAAATTTGTGTTCTCTCTCTCTCTCTCTCTCTCTCTCTCACACACACACACAAACACACACACACACACACACACACACACACACACACACATCAACTGTAAATTGTGCTTCCCACAGTCTTGGATGTGTGACCTTCCACTGGAACATATTAAACTCACTGGATGCTACACCCTTAAAGAAATCTGACTCTCCCCCAGAAGCTACCAATCAGAATAGCTCCATGTCTAGGAATGGGACTTGATGCCCACAGTCCCTCTCCATGCTAGTCTGGCTTGGGTTTACATGGGTCTTGCACATGTTTTCACATGTATGGCTGCCCAGCTTGTCACTATTTCTGTATAGCCACCCACCACCTCTGGCTCTTATTTTCTTTCCCGCAAGCCTGTTCAGCAATTATCTCTGAGTCTCAGGAGGAAAGAATATGATAAAATTGTCCCTTTGGGGGCTGAACATTTTGCAATCTTTAAACCTTGGTCATTTCTTAGTCTCGGTGTTAATCACCATCTACTGTACATAGAATATTCTATAACAGTGATTGAGAGATGCATTAATCTATGGATATAACAATAAGTCATTATGGATCCATTTAATACTGTGTTTATTTAGGAGAATAGGAATAGAGAGGTTCTACCCTAGGACCTATGACAACTAACAACAAAATTCTTGGCTTGATAAGATCCTGAGTAAAATTTCAGCTTGTGAATTGGATCTTAAATCCAATCAGAAATTAAATGGTTACTACTATGATGCTCTATGAAGCATTTTCTATGTATGGGGTCTTCACAAAGGACTGGCAGCTAAAACAACAATAGGGTGCTGCTTCTTTTGTAATCCTCAGAGAATTTACTATTCAATGGCAAACGAAGAACACAAAATACCTTACTACAACACAATATGTTACATATTCTTATGGAAAAACCATTTAGAACCCTGGGCTTGTACAAAAGACATGAGCATGCTGCATGTGGATGCTCATGCAAGGCTCCAAGGGCAGGTCCTACCTCCCGAAGTTAGCATGGAGATGCAATGGAACAAGCAGAGTATGTTCCAGACAGGAAACAAGCAGGAGTCAAGTGCAAGGGACCAGTGAGACTATCACTGGGTCAGAAAGCTAAAAATTCAGTCTGACTACAGCACAGGATATAAGGCAGAGAGATCAATGGCGACTCCAGAGGTAAGAGCTGCAATATGAAACAGCATGGGGAATGCCAGTAACTGATTTCAAGTTTTTGACAATCTGATGAAGGATGTAGGTGGTGCCACAGGTGTGAAAACAACTAAATGGCAATAGACAGTGAAGCTGCCTCTTAAGGCATCGCTTGCAATTCCCTTTGCCAGTTCTCCCTCTACTGGGGCTATTACAGACCAGGACGAAAATAATGCACCAGTTCATCGTGTCAACAGCTTCCCAGCAGAAAGGCTGGTGTGGATAATGAGTGAACCCTGACAGCCCAAGGTCAGATATTTAGCAATATTACAGAGGGTAAGTATGATACACTGAGCGCTGTCTTAGAGCCTCACTTGAAAGGCTCACAGCTGCTAATATTTACAGAAATAGGAAGCAATTACAGTTCGCTGCCACAGGAGGAACTTAAATAATTTAAGACTCATAATGCCTCTGATTCTTTTCAAGCCATCTTTTTCTCCAGAACCAGCTGCTTCTAGCTCTCGGAGAGCCCTCTCTTCAGAAGGCAGAGTCAACCTGATGTGAGGCTATACTTTCGTTCTCCCAAAAAACTCAAGCACTCAGCTTTTTGGCAGCTACTCTACCTCTCCCACACTTGTACTTCATCTCTGGAAAGGACCCCTTTTTCTCACCAGCGATGAAACTCCATAGCCATCTGCCTGGGCTAATCTGGGCAAACTGGCATAAGCAGAGAGAACGGTAATGTAATTTCAGAAATTAAACTAATTTATTTCATTCGCCATTTTCATGACATAGATGTGGCAGCAAGAACAGGGAAGAAAGGGAAATGGGAGGAGAGAGTAGTTGAATGTGTTACATGCCCAGAAGAAAGGCAACAAAAGTCAAGTTTAAGGTGCCTCATCAAACTTTACGTGTAAATAGCCACGGGAACCTCTTTGCATAATTCAGTTGTGTGTTTATTTTTTTCTACAGTAGGAACACAAACTGGTGTGTTCAGCAATAGAAAATAGACAACAGTACATTTGGGATTTAATTGATGTGTCTCTAGTATCACTATAATTTCTATGTGAATGATAGACTGGTGAGTTATGTTTCCACTATGAAATTTTGACACAGTACTAACCCTCTGGCTAAATTTACTTGGGTCCACAGTAGCCACTCTTAGCATATTGGTATTCTAAAATCTCTGACCTCAGCCATCATTGGTTTCCATGGTATGGCATCACACTAGAACGGAGTAAACTTGCTCTCTGGCACCTAACAAGCTCTCTTTCAGATCCCTGCAAAGCTTGTCTGTGACTCCAGATGCTGATCCCAGTTTCTATGTCTAAAACATAGAGATGCACTCACAAGCATGTTTTAGTAAGAATTAAATTACTGTCAGTGAACAAATTTGATGTCAACCCTCATGTTTCAGGTTATTGAAAATAGCCAGTAACATCATCTCCCTTCCTTCTGCCACACTGCCAGTTTCTGCTTTGTTAACATTCATTTTATTAATAGATTTAAGAATGTCATACCATTACTATAATTTACATCTGGTAAACTGTGTACCTCTCAAACATGTATTACATTTGAGTATGCTAATCACCTTCTTGCCTTTGCATCTTAAAAAGGTACATAAATAAATAATTTAAAAAAGAAAGTTTTGTTATATCAAATGTCTGTCTCTCAAAAGGCTCATGTGTTGAAGGCTGAGTGAAGGGATGGGTCCAGTCACTGAGGAGTAATTAGAGCATGGGGTTTTGACCAATCCAATGAGTCTCTTGGAAGATTTATGATATGACAGCATTGTATGGGGATGGTAGAAATGAGAAGGTAAGGGTATTTGGAAGACATAGGTCACTGTGCAGGGATGGGGAGAATGCTGAAAGTCATGTTTGTCCTAACCTCTTCCTGTAAACCTCTCTGCTTCTTAGCTGCCATGAGGCAAATTGCTATGAACCAACACATTCTTTTCCCATGATGCTCTGCCTCACCACTGGCCCAGAGAATAATGTATCAAGCTAAATATAGATGATAGCCACTGAACCATGAGACAAATAAATTCTACATCCATTGAAGTTGTTTCTTTTGCACTTAGTCATAGCAACCAAGTACCTAACATAGGACTTCTAATGAGGTGAGTTGTATCCCACTATATTCATTTACTGCAGTCTTAATTCCCACTATGTTACACATAGATTAATGTGGAAATAGAGTCCTTGCTGATATTACTAGGTACAAAGAGGTCATAGTGGGGTTGGGAAGATCCCTAATCCAATATGGCAGGTGTCCCTATAGGGGGATATTCAGCCATAAATAACCACACAGGGAGAACCTGTATGAAAAATGAGGTGGACATTAGTATGACACAAATGATGACTAGTCAAACTCCATACTTAGGGGAATACAATGGGTTATCCCTCACAGTCATTAAGAATACAAACTTGGGACTGGAGAGATAGCTCAGCCATTAAGAGCACTGACTGCTCTTCCAGAGTCCTGAGTTCAATTCCCAGCAACCACATGGCGGCTCACAACCATCTGTAATGGGATCGGATGCCTTCTTCTGTGGTGTCTGAAGACAGCTACAGTGTACTCACATACATAAAATAAATACGCAAATAATTTAAAGAAGAAAAAAAAAGAATACAAACTCTCTGACACCTCAACATCATATATAGTCTCCAGAACTGATTGATGACACAACCCTGCTGTTTAACCCACCTAGTTTACAGGATTATGTTACAGCATCTCGAGAAAACAAAGCAAGGTCTACTGTGTTTATATTTAGTGTACATAGTAGCTGCTGTCACCGTGGCAGCACTTCTCCTAAATCTCCAATGACTGAAAATTCTGGTTGCAAATTCAATCCTATCGTCTATGAATAGCATGGCTAACATAGATGGATTTGGCTGGATGAAAACATAAACCACTGATCATTGTCTCCTCAGTCTCTGAGCACTTTACATCAGAACAATCCTCAAGTATGATGGGTTATGCCTCTAATTCCAGGACTCAGAAGGCTGAGGCAGGAGAAATTTCATGAATTTAAGTCTATGTGATGAGTTACAGGCCAACACGGGCTACCAAATGAGACTTTGTTGAAAAAAGGAGGGGATTGGTTCTATTTATTTTCCAGTTTTCCACTAGATTTCAAGCTGTCTTGAAGCAGACAGTATGTCTTTCTTTTCTTCACATTCATAGCATAAATGTGGGAATCTTTTGGATACCTGATTTCTTCCAAAGTCTACAGATATTACTTTAACATTAGAATCGATGAATTGGTCCTTTTGCCTGTCATATGCCAGACAGGTCACTCTCTGATTGCCTTTCAGCATGACCTGGTAGGGCTTTCGACCACTGAGTGAATAACCACTTCAAAGAGGTTTTCCAGTGACTGTGGTAGATACTTTGAATTCAGATTCTACACACTAATCCTTGTGGCTGATATATATAAACGACACGAATCCTAGACCCTGAAAGTACTCTCTTTCATAGCAGATAAAATTGGGCTCTGAACAGTAAAGTTACAGACAGATGATGATATCTTTTTAATCTCTTGATGTCAGGAAAGGAAGGGGGGAGGAAGAAGGAAGAAAGGAAGGAAGGAAGGAAGAAGAAAGGAATCAAAGTGGAAGCTTTTTTGAATCATGAATTCAGAAAGGGCAACAAGCATAAGCGAGAAGGAACAGCTGTAAGATATCCTCCCCCCAAATCATCTATAAGTAAATCACAAGCTATCTCAATGAGCCCCACAGAGTAAAGGCACAGTTCCAACCCTAAGCAAATGGATGTAAAATCTAGAATGCAGTTGTTCTTAAAACAAAGTCTGACCGAAAACAACTGTCTCCCTTCCACATTATTCAGCTATATATTAATTAACCCTAACCCTGAAATTACAGTCTAAAATGCCAAGTTTAAACTGTAACTTTCTTTTAACTCTTCAATACAGCAACATGAAGCAGATAAATATTTTAAGACAAAAACTAGAACAAATGCCTATGTAGATATAAATTAAGGAGAGAGAGAAAGACAAAGAGATATATGGCACCTTTGAAATTTTGAAAAGATTTTGGCAAGAAAAGACCTCATTTTTAAATTTAATTTAAATTAATTTTAATTTTATAACCTGATTTCTTGACTATTATAATTCTTTATTCTCAGCAGATAGATTTGCTAGCGCAAATAAGAGGCAGCCCAGGAATGATGGCTAGGTAGCCTCCACATCCCCTACTATTCACATTTCAAAATGGCCAAGAACCAACCTGGACTATCAGAGTGCCAGCCAGGTGAGCACTTTCTGAGTTTGGAATTACTTCATGTCCAGTTCACTGCTTAAAAGTTGCCTTTCTTCCCTTCCAAGGTCCTCTTTGGGGGGCTATTCTTTAAAGAAACAGAACAGAATCACAAAATACTTCAAAATCCTGAAGCGTCCCCTTATATCAGGACACTGTAAACAAACATTTCAGCTCTCGCCCACAAGTTTCCAAATTCACTCTAGACAACTCGAAGGGAAAAAAAAATCTCAACTGTGGATATGCAGGGAGAATTACTGCTGAATCAACACCCTACTGGATGCTTAATGATTAACTCCATTTCCTTGTTAAAATATTCACTACAACCTTGCCTAGCAATTACATCTTGTTTTACAGCACTTCTCGGGAGTAATGGTGAAGGATAACCAATTTACAATCTTTCTTCTATAAATAAAAACACACATAAGCAATGAAACTCCATACCCACAGCAGATTTTCATCCAAAGCGTGGAGGTAACTCCCTGGAGACAGACACTACATTTAAATATCAGTACTGAACACCCATCACAGCGTTTGGCATACTGTTTTCTTCTAAGTGATGCTGTGTACATAGCATGGAATGGACAAAGGTGTATGTGTATTAATGATTGTGATTAATAACAAAACTGGACAGGAGCTATCAGTAAATGCATGTATTTCCATATCAATTCCCTAAAGTAGTAGAATTTTTTTTTTTTACTTCATTTTATGTGTATGGGTGTCCTTGCCTACACATATGTTTCAATACTGTGTGTCTGCCTTGTGCTCATGGAGGCCCGAAGAGGACATCAGATTCTGTGAACTAAAGATTTACATGGGCTGGTGAGATGGCTCAGTGGTTAAAAGCACTGACTGCTCTTCCAGAGGTCATGAGTTCAATTCCCAACAACCACATGGTGGCTCACAACCATCTATAGGGGGATTCAATGCCCTCTTCAGGTAGGCAGATATATATGCAGGAGAGCACTCATACATTAAATAAAGTTTAAAAAAAAAAGATTTACATGGATGTGTAGAGTTAGAGATGGTTGTGAGTCACAATGTGGATGCTAGGAATTAAACCTAAGTCCTCTAGAAGCACAGCTTAACCACTAAGTGCTCTTAACCACTGAGTCATCTCTCCAGAACAAGTGAAAGTGTTTTTTAATACTTATACTTGTATGGTCACTAAGGGTTGAAAGTAACAGCTTGCCAAGCCTGAATTCCTTAATGACAAAATACAAGATGATTATTCACTTAGAAGCCAAGCTCAGTTTAAGATGACAACTAAAAAAATAAGGTTTGACAGTGTCAACTGAACAATTAGCAACATCCTTTGAACTATTCATGTGTGATGTATTTGTTCATTCTGTCCATTTACACATTAAAAGATTTTGAATTATGCCCACAGAATAAGTTATGTTTGTGTTTTTTAAACATTGCTAAATACAAGAAATTAGACACACTAAAACAGAGAGTGGGGCCACTAGAAGTCCTTTTAACACAAATATCATTACTCTGCTGGTTCCATGCCGCATTCATCTCATATTACATACGACGACTAAACTCAAAAGTGGGATCATAAACACTCTGACCTTAATGAGATTTATTGGTTTCATTTCTTGTTTCTTTCTCTGCCTCCTATAGTTTCTTAAATCAGATTAAAGTATTAAATGATTTGCTAGTAGACCTATACTAATAGCTATATACTGATTATATTTCTAAGTAATAAGTTCAATATATATATATATATTCAAACCCCTAATCAACTGAATGATGTCGAGATGGAGTTCTATTCTGAACTAGAGAGAAACCTCAACATAAGTATTATGTTAAAAACTCAAGAGTTTGTCAACAAAAAGCTGAATTGCTAACTCTGGGTGACTCTGCTTGACTTGAATCTTGTCCTAATAAGATAAAGAAGGTCTCAGGGGCTGGTGAGATGGCTCAGTGGGTAAGAGCACCTGACTGTTCTTCCAAAGGTCCAGAGTTCAAATCCCAGCAACCACATGGTGGCTCACAACCATCTGTAATGAGATCTGACTCCCTCTTCTGGTGTGTCTGAAGATAGCTACAGTGTACTTACATATAATAAATAAATAAATCTAAAAAAAAAAAAAAAGAAGGTCTCACTACATCAACTCTGCATTTAGGGTTTGTAGGATCTGATATCAGGGGTGAAGTTAAGAGAAAAAAAGAGTGAACCATGTGTATGTAGCTTGAAGTTTTGCCAAAAATTACTTTTGTAAATTTAACTCTTACTTCATAAATTGAGGCTAAATTTGGACCTTTTCGAATGCGTCTCATATCACATCATTACCATAATAACAATATTTATATTTCCCATCCTACTTCAATGCTCTTAGTCATTCATCTCCATCCACTGCCTAGAAGACCACACCCATGGATCTGTGTACTGCTGAGAAGTGTTTGCTCCAGGAGAACTACAGTACACTTCTGCTCAAGGCAATAATTATAATATCACTTTGTAAAAAGAAAAATCAGCAGCCCTTGCCTGAGTTTCAGAGAACTCTGGAATGGACTTAGGACAACACATTGTAATGAACCCTTCAATACCAAGAAGATAGAGAAGACGGAGCACAAGCAAGAGCAGAGAATGGGAAAGATAAAGGGCTGATGGGACAGCTCAGTTTTACAGTGTTTGCCTGGCATGCAGAGGCCTGGCTTAATCGCCAGCATTTTAGATGGAGAAAATGAAAATAGGTCTCAGCTCTTCTGTTAATTTGAATAAATTAGCTTGACCATAATAATGGAAATCTTTCATGCTCACTTGTCTGAAAAAAGAAAATGTATTCATTACATATTTCTGCCAATCACACTAAAGACATTGTACGTAAATGTCAAGATTACCAGATGATCCTACGCCTTCCTAAAGAAAGAGCAGAAATGACTCATGAACTCTAAGCATGTGTTTAGGTCTAGCAGGAAAGTTAAAAGGGGAGCTATGGCAAGCACTGACAGCTTCTGATGTCACAAACCCAGGGCACTGACATTTTATTCAGTCATTTATCTCCAACCAGTTTCTCCCTGGGTGCTCCTTTGTTCTTGGCACAAGAATAAAGACAGCAAGCCAAGCACTGTACCAATGGCTCTATTCATAAGGGAGAAGTTGCATGAAATTTCTCCAAACTCTCAAGATCCACCAGACAGCTTCGAATCCTCTTCAGGTATCCAACTGCTCTTGAAGCTCTAAATCCTAATTTTCATAGGACTGCATTGGTGGTGGAATGGAAACCCGGAACATCTGAGTATGGCTAGAGAGAGTCAGCTTCTGTGTGGAACATGTAGCCTCATATGTTATGTGCAATATAGACACAGGTGTCACTAATATTAGAAAACACATAGTCCTCTTTAAGCTTAGGAGTAAACAGATTATTTTTGTCACATTCCAAGGACATGATCAAGAATGATGATGGGTTTATGACTATATTTGCAAAAGTCCCTACCTAGATCTTAGTAGTGTGGCCATTAACAAATGTCTCCAGTATAGGACTTAAGTCCAAAACACACAGCTTTATTTAAGATACAACATACAAAAGAGCCAGGGCATCAATCCCACATTCTGGAATGGAGTCAAACTAAAAAGAACAGTTGTTCTGTCTTTAAGAAAAAAGCAAGGAGTGGTGTGTAATATTTTTAATATATGGATGACTGGATACAGTAAATGACTGTTGCACAGAAGGTTTATCTGTAAACACTGCAGCAAGTCTGGGGTTTTTAAACACAATAAATGACTGGTTTCAATCAGATGCAGCTAGCAGGAAATCCATGGCCCATAGGAGCAATTACCCATCTCTTGACTGAAGCACAGGGCAATTACAAGCTAGCGAAGTACACTCACGATGCCGGAGCACTTGACTGCGTGATGCTAATGGAACTGGGACAAGAAACAGCGGTCTGTGGCTTCATTTCTCAGCTTCAACCCTTCCCCAATCTCTGTCATATTCCTCTTATCACTCAGGACAGCAGCTTAGACAGAGAAATTGTGTCCGGAAAAGCATTATCATCTTTAACCAAAGCACAGGCATCAGGTTTTCTCTGCCCCACACCCCTGCTTCAGCAGCATCTTAGAAATGTTACACTCACCCAGATTTTTGTTCACTAGATTGTGCCATAATCAGTGGAGGGGGCTGACGACTTCTTTCCAGAGTCTCCTGTTCAACACGTGGTGTTCATTCTTTTCTAAGTTGCTCAAATAGGAGTGTACTATTAGTATTACTATTTTTTTTTTAAGAGTCCAGTTGTTACCCCGGTCCTCCCTCCCACAGGTCCTCCTCCCCCTTGTCTCCAAGAGGATTTCCCCACCTCCACCCCACCTCCCACCTTCACCCCATCCCCAAACACCCCACCACGCCTCCCCACTCCTTGGGTCCTTAAGTCTCTTGAGGGTTAGGCGCATCTTCTCCCACTGAGGCCAGACCAGTCAGTCCTTTGCTGTATATTTGGCGCGGGAGGGGGGGGGGGCGGGGGGGGGAGGGCGGGGGGGGGAGCTCATATCAGCTGGTGGTGTGCCTGGTTGTTGGCTCAGTGTCTGAGAGATCTTAGGGGTCAGGGTTAGTTGAGGCTGCTGGTCTTCCTATGGTGTTGCCCTCCTCCTCAGCTACTTCCAGCCTTTCCCAAATTCAACCACAGGGGTCCCCGAGTTCCATCCACTGGTTGGGTGTAAGATGGTCTCAGTCAGCAGCTTGACAATTAGCCAAATCAACATTTCTAATGTTAAAGAAATGAAGGGAAACTGTCAGAGGAACAGTTACAAAGCATTCTCTTAGTTCCCTATGAAAAATAGTCCAACTGTATCTTTGGAGAGTTGAGCTTAAAGAAAGAGAAATTAGAAGATAATAAGTTTCCTATCAAACAACTAATCTTCCATCCTCACTACTTTTATTTTTAAAAGTCTAATACTTTCAGAAGACCTTCTTGAGCAAGAAATAAATGCTTTGCTACGGGTGGATCTCTTTGACTTTGAGGCCATCTTGGGCTACATAGCAAGTTCAAGGACGAACAGGATTACAAAGGCAGACATTGTCTCAAAAAATATAGACAAATAAATACATGCATATATACATACATGTTAAAAATAAAAGCTGTGCCACAAATACTACAAAATCACTCCAAGTTCTACAAAACCACAAAATATATCCACTATTATCCCCATTGGAAGAGAAAATGACAGACAGGTAGGGTAAGTTCCTCAAGATACCAGTATTAAATGTGCTGTTTCAGGATTTTAATCGGTCCAGGACTCACAAATATCTTATCATCTTGTCCCTGTTATTGAATAACTCTGTGAATCATAACTATTATGACTAATTAGCAAAGTTATGACATCATATTCCCATGGCAGACATTAACAATCCCAACATCATTTCTCAGTCAGTGTCGACAGGACCATTCTTCACAGTATTTTAGGAAGCTAAGAATCTTCAGTTCTCTCTCTCTCTCCTTCCCCCCACTCCCTCCCTCTTTCTCTCCCACCCCTTCTGTGGGTGTGTGTGGGCATGTGCATGTGTGTATGTATCTCATTATATAGGTTATGCCAAGCTCCAACTCATAATGCTTCTTTATTTCTATTTAGTTTTTTGAGACAGGATCTTACTATGTAGACCACACTGACCTTGAACATGTAGAGATCCACCTGCCACTACCTCCTCGGTGCTGGGATTAAAGGTGTACACCACCATACACAGCAAACTCACAATCTTTCTGCTCCAGCATCCCAAGGGCTGGGTTTGCAGGCATGTGCCACTATGCCTAACACAGCCTTCAATTCTTATGCAAGTTCCAATTTAAAATTCCTCTATAAGCTGTGTGTGATGGTTCACACCTTTGATTACAGCACTCTGGTGGCAAAGGCAGGTGGGTCATTGTGAATTCAAGACCAACTTGGTCTACAAAGAGAGTCCAGGACAGCCAGGGCTGGTTTTACTGAGACAGCCTGTCTTGGGGGAAGAAAAAGAATTCCTCTATAAATGATCTTGATATGGTGTTTGATATTCAGTAAATATTAGAGGTTAAGGCATCACATATAGAAAGAGCATTTTAGAAAAGATACATAGATTAGTTTAGATGCAGACAGACCAGTGTTCAGTTTGGAACTCTCCGATATACGAGTTACATACCTCAAGCATGTTATCTGCTCTCCAGATCTTTGTGACCTTATCTGTAATGTAAGGATCTTACTTCCAACCTTGCTGAGCTTTCTTGAGACTAAAGTAAGATGGTATCTAGTCTTGAGAGGAGCATGACCTTTCAAAAATGCCAAACTTGCTAATAGTATTTTTAAAAAAAATAGTTTTGTATGAAACTACTTGAGTCTCCAAAACTGAAAGAAATTCAAGAAATATCCCTAAGAAGAGAGAATGGAATTAGAAACAGCAATGCAACGTGACTACTGCCTGGAACCACAACCGTGAAGGCTGGATAGACTTATCCAGTGAGGTCCTATATCACTAAATAACAAGGGAAACTGAGAACCTGCTCAGATCTTGAACTGAGATAGAGAAATGAGAAAAAAACTGTATTGAGGACTGGGTCACGAGTCTGAATATGAAGGCATGTGACTTAGCAATAAAAACCTAAAGAAAATAATATGCGTCTTACTTCTGGGTCTTGGACCCAGCTAATAGATTAAATTGTTGTTCACATCTGATTGAAAACCTCTTAAGAGGCCATAATAATGAATAGCATAAACTGTAGAATTAATTTAAAATATCATCAATCCTCTCCAGAATATTGGTGGCCCGGGGTTCCTGAGAATTAAAGTCAGCTTCATATTGAGGGAACACCAAACACTGCATCTGTGTCAAAATCCTTAGTGTAGGCTACTTCGCATCCTTCCCCTAAGAAAGAAAACACAATTTTTGCTTTTCTGAATGTAACTCTGTGTCCTCCCTACACGGAAGTAAATCATTTCTGCTGCTCAGTAACTAAGTTCCCATACCTAGGAGAAAAGCAGGAATGTACCTAATCAAGTTTCCAAGACTGTGAGAGGCTGGGACTCCAGCTTTTCCCTTCTATATTTGCATTTTTTCTCTTATTTCAAGCAGTTAGAAGAGCACAGAAAATGCCCTCTCATCAAATCTGGATTGAGATGGACAGCACAGAGGTTGTTATGCCTGTCCACTATAGCCACACGCAATGGTGTGGTCCTCACCCAGCCTCTGGTGATGATGTTTGCAAACAGAAAAAAAAAAAGATCCTGACAAACATGAATCATACAAGAATGATTAGAGGAAATAGCTTATTAGTAAAGAGCATTGGCTGCTCTCCCAAAGGACCCAGGTTTGATTCCCAGCATCCACATGGCAGCTCACAATTATCTATAATTTCAGTTTCAGGAATTGGATGCATGCTTCTGGCCTTTGCAGGTGCTACATGCATGTGGTACACAGACATACATGCAAGCAGAACACTCATGCACACTTTTAAAAACCACCAAATAGACTTACTTACAGTCAGAAGGCGTATAGACCTAGATAAAACATAAGAACAAAAATGTGCAAGGAGTCCAGAACTGTTATGGATATAGGAACATAAAACAACCATTCTTTCCCGTTCTTTTTCTCTATCCTGTCTTTGTTTGCTTTGTGACTAAAGGCATGCATGTATATATTAGAAGGATGGCACCATGCCATACTATAATAATGGAAAGTCACTGATGCATAAATACCAAGTCCCACCCTGGCCAGTCCCTTTTGTGTCAAACTCCCTACTTTCATTCCTAAAGATGCATGTTACTGATCAAAAGGATTTCATCATAGGAAGCGTGTGAGCTCAGGTTCTATGGAAATCTGATGGTACTCATTCCTATCTGTGTAAAGTGATACTTCAGAGAAAACACATGATTTGATATCTTTAGGCCTCAGAGGTTAAAATAGTTCTAAGCTGATAGGGGCACTTGAGTTATTGACAACATATTCTGGCAGATCGCTAAGGTCAGCTACCTTTGAGGATTTGAGATATTTTAAAACTGTGATGTTAGTTTCATTTGGATGACAAATTGTGTTCATTGTTCATTGCTCACCTTATACACAGTGTCTATTTCCCTATGTTACTCCTTTACAGAGTGTGTGTGCTACAACATCCATTCCGGTCTTCTTAGCCTCCTGGTTTCCCATTGCCCTCCAAAAAAAGAAAAAGAGCGACGAAATTAAGAAAAAATATCCAGCTGAAAGGGCAAGGTTTTATAGAAGAGGAAAAGAGTGGGAAATGAATTATTTCAGACCAAAAGCAATTATATTTTGAAGGCAGAAGCAGACATCTTCTGGCACAACTGTCAAGATGTTACAAAAAGATTAAAGGAGGGTTTTTTTTGTCATTTAAAATCTGTTTCTGGTTCGGAAAAAAAAAGTGTGCTGTTCAGTTTGTGATTTTTAATAAGATTTCTCAATAGACTCACTGACTTTAAAAAAAAAAGTGTGAGAAAAAAAAGGAAGCAAAAAAATGGAAGGCCATGTAGCAACCACCGTTGCAACTTTGATACGGTATCACTCATTTTCACCACTCTTGAGGATGTAGACAAGATGTTTGTGGTAGGTTATACCCCATACAATAACCTGTCAACAAAATATACTTTTTTGCAGAGACTTCTCAGGATTCAGGCTTCTATGTGGTTAAAGTAGAAACATCAGATTAATGCCTTCAAAACACTGCAAGCTTTCACTTAAGCATGCAAAGGCTGGTATTTTCTGTTGTTAACAGCATGCCAGCCTCTCACTCAGCCAGCCTCACATGGCAGAGAACTTCCACTAAGGACTGAATATCAAACTTCTGCCTGGAAGACATGTGAGGAAGACCTTGTGAGACTGACCAAGGTTGTCCAGTCAAACTGGACATGATTTTCAGAACATCCCCAGGGCTCTCCCCACTCTGCCTTGGAGCATAGTCAGAGTCCTAATTTTCTACAAGAAAAGTGATCAAGGTCTAAACCATTCTAGCTTCTTCACCCAGTTTTCATCCTGTTCATTCTTAGAGTTGAGTGTCCACATTTGAAGGCTTTTCCTCTTCACCCTGGAAGTCCCTGTCTTCTGATGAGAATGTTGAGTTCAAGTCCTGGCCCAAGTATGTCTTTAAAAACTTAGAAACTGAAGACCACTGTAGGAGGAGATAAATTGGTGAATTCTCTCCTGTCATTTTGTGTCCAGTGTCCAAGACCCTCTATGTGGTTTAAGGCTGGGTAGGGTGAGTCTAAATGCTGTGCAGGGCCACAGAACATAAACCTGTGGGGGGAACCCTCCATGTAAAGACCTTACACTCCTTTAAAAGAAGTAAGCTCTTTGTTTTGGAAACAGGTCACAGACAGGGTGGGATGCTAATCAGGGAGGTACTAGGAATGCTTTCAGTAAGTGTTGGGAGCTATTAAGACAACTCTATTGTCTTGATCTCCGAATTGGGCCTCTCCCCCACCCCACCCCCCCCCCGCCAGAAGAAAAGGGGGTCAAAAGCAGGCCACCGACACACCGTTCTGAAAACAACCACAGAATGTTCCAGCCCTAAGTCAGCACCAGATGTCCTGGCCACACCCTGATACCACCAAGTTCCTGCTTCCCCATGTAGCTGCCAAAAGAAAAAATTCCACTGTCCCACCCCTCCTGCTGAGAAGTACTTCCCCTTTTGCTTGTGCATTTAAGCCTTGAGCCTTGCTGAATACAGTGACACCTTGATGCTACTCAGACTGCTTCCGCCATGTCGTTCCTGCACTTGGTGTCCGTCTCTTTCTCCCCCCATTTGGTTCTTAGGAAAAGGTCCCCTTGAGATCCTCGAATAACTGGACCTGCTGGATGGGTCAAGTAAGATGTACTCCCCAAGGGTACATCATGACCTCCCCCAGCGTCTTGGTTAGGGTTTTACTGTTATGAACAGACACCATGGCCAAGGCAACTTTTTTTTTCTTTTTTTCCTCAAAGAGTGACATTTATTCAAAGCGCGGGGGGGGGGGGGGGACAAACAAACAAATAAAAATGGAACAAAAAAAGCAAAAAACAAGATGTCTATCCTTTGGCTCCCTTCACTCCCCCCTCCAGCTGGTCCTCGGCCCTACAGGACTGAACCCTGGGCTAGGGCCAGGTAGCAGGACAGCCCCTTAAATGCAGTCAGCAACGTTGAGGGGCATCTCTTCAATGGAGGTGTTGTATAAAGTCTCAATGTCTCGAAGAGTCCTCTGTTTTCTTCTGTCACCATGCTAATAGCCACACCCTTACGGCCAAACCGATCACCTCGATCAATTGTGTGGATGTAGTTTTCCCTGTTGGTGTGAAGGTCATAATTGATGGCTAAGGAGATGGGCTGCTTATCAATGCCTCTGACCAAGAGGTCAGTGGTAATTAATACTCTGCTAGAGCCAGGCCAGAACTCCCTCATGATCACATCTCGGTCTTTTTGGTCCATATCTCCATGCATGGCAGAAACAGTGAAATCCCAGGCATGAATCATCTCAGTGAGCCAGCCCACCTTCCTTCTGATATTGATAAAGATTACGGCCTAGGTGACAGTCAGAATTTCATACAAGTCACACTATGTGTCAAGCTTCCACTCTTATTTTCCACATTGATGTAGAATTGGCAGATACCCCCCTCCCCCAGGTCAACTTTTCCTTCTTGACGAGAATCTGAATAGGGTCTCTCATGAACTTCTTGGTCACCTCAAGGACATCAGAAGACATTGTAGCAGACAACAAAACTACCTGTATGTTACTGTTGGGCTTTTGGAATATACCATAGATCTGATCCTTGAGCCCACGGCTTAACATTTCATCTGCTTCATCCAGTACGAACATCTTGATGTACTTGGGAGTCAGGTATCTCTAGTTCAGCATATCAAACACCCAGCCAGGGGTGTCCACGATGATACAGGGAGCTTCCATTTGCAGCTCCTGCACCCCAGCATGCATGTTGGTGCCCCCAATACAGGAATGACAAGAGGCACCCATGTAGTTTACTAATGCCATAACCACCTTTTGTATCTGCTCAGCCAATTCATGAGTGGGTGCCAGCACCAAAGCCTGAGTGACCTTTAGATCTAATTCAATCTGCTGCAGAATTGATATGGCAAATGTAGCTGTTTTCCCAGTCCCAGACTGGGCTTCAGCAATCACATCATAACCCTTGATACAAGGAAGAATGACTTGCTGCTGGATGGCAGAGGGCTTCTCAAAACCACAGGCAAGAGGAAGGATTCTGAGAGATTCATGTCATTAAGAAGTTATCCACAATCTCATTCCATTTACTCTCGATGACACCTTCTGGCTCCATCCCATCAGGGTCATTGCCTCTGGATCAAGAATCCTGACTCACAGACATGATCCTTAGAATCTTTAAAGACAGCATTTAATTGGGGCTGGCTTACAGGTTCAGAGGTTTAGTACATTATCATCAAGGTGGAAGTATGGCAGCATCCAGGCAGACATGGTGCAGGAGGAGCTAGCAGTTCTACATCTTCTTCTGAAGGCTACTAGGAGAAGATGGCTTCCAGGCAGCTAGGACAAGGGTCTTAAAACCCAGGCCCACAGAAACACACTTCCTCCAACAAGGCTACACCTCTAAATAGTGCCACTCCCTGGACCAAGCATAGTCAAATACTACACCCAGCTTCTCTAGTCCTTACATTTACATCTCTTCCTGGGAACTCTTAGAATACTTTCTCTGGAAACATGACCCTAGAAAATAGCCATGTTGCCAAGCTCTCTCGTCTAACCAGTACCAATGGTAAGCTTCGTCTTTGTTTTGTTTCATTCAAATCCCTATCAAAATTATCTTCCTTGCTCATTTCATTCCATCAGATATATCCTGGCTCTAACTTAATACTTGCATTGCTTTTTTTATTAGATTTTTTTTCGTTTACATTTCAAATGCCATCCTCCAAAGCCCCCTATATCCTCCCCCGGCCCTGCTCCCCAACCTACCCACTCCCACTTCCTGGCTCTGGAATTCCCCTGTGCTGGGGCATATGATCTTTGCAATACCAAGGGCCTCTCCTCCCATTGATGGCCTACTACATATGCAACTAGAGACACAGCTCTGGGGGGGGGGGGGGGAGGTACTGGTTAGTTCATATCCTTGTTCCTCCTATAGGGTTGCAGACCCCTTTAGCTCCTTGGGTACTTTCTCTAGCTCCAGGACCCTAACATGGCTCTTTCGTGTGAATCTATGCCAATGCCTGGCAAATACAGAGGTGTATGCTCGCAGTCATCTATTGGATAGAACACTTGCATTGCTTTTAAATAATATAAATATAAATCCTTCACCATTCAAGTTGGCAAACTAAAACTTTAACTTTTTTTATATAATATTCACCAAATGGAAAAGCTAAGAATCTAAAGAAGGTTCTTTTAGGTGAGGAAATATAATAACACTCCCAGAAATTTGGAATTAGATAAATATCTAGTTTCTCATATAACTGAGTTTTATGCCATTATACCTCTACTAACTAGTAATATGTAAGAAGACAGATAAAACTTAAGTCAGCATTTATTAATTTATTAAAGCTAGATTGTGTCTTTTAAAAAGAAATTTTTCTGGGAAAAAGATGTAAAATTGTGTGTTTTGCTTGATATTTTATAAAGCCTACTTAGGGAGATGGAGAGATGGTTCAGTAGTTAGGAGCACTGACTGCTCTTCCAGAGGTCCTGAGTTCAATTTGGTGTCACACGGATCTGTAATGGAACCTAATACTCTCTTCTGGAGTGCATAAAGCCCACTTCATGTTCCTGAAGTCGCATGGTAAATAAAAAGAAAAGGAGAGAAAAATTAAGGTAAGACAAAAGAGGCATTTTAAAAAGCACATGATGTTGAAAAGGTCACCTTCAGACAAGGTGGGCAACAGTCACCTCATTCCCTAAAGGCCAATCAGTTTACAGGGTGCATTGTTCCACAAATCATTATGCCTAGTTGCTGATGCTCTATTCTGCCCCTGGAAACCATATAAAAACTTGCCGAATGGGCGCTGGGGGTCTCCACCTCTTCTTTCTGTCTGGAATGACCCCAGTGCACTGGAACAATAAATTCTTCTTGCTTTTTGCATTGATCCAGGCTCCAAGTGGTTCACCCAGTAAGCTAAGGCTCTCCGGAGTCTTACAATGTATCATACCCTCATCTAGACTTCCCCTATAAATCGTCTTATCCAATCTTCATAATCATATCCAAACTCAGGTCTTATTTGTTGAAGTACTAAAAAAGAGTTAAGGGAACTCGGTGTTCTGAAATGAATGTTTGGGGTTCCAACCCTTAGATTCACATATAGAAGCCACAACACCAATATAACATATTAAGGGAAAGAACCTTTGGAACTCGATCAGACCATGACTGACCATGACTGCAGTCCCTTCTTAAATGGGGCTCCTATCCTTCCTTGGAGAGATCTGAGGGCTAGAGGCATGACTCAGTGACACATGCTTAGTACTTATGAACCCTGAGTTCAGTCCCTAGAACTCAAGTCTAGTAGAGACAGAGATAGCGAGACAGGCAGAGACACGGAGACAAAGCACTTCCTTCCCATCTCTCTTCTCCATCACTCGAGGATACAATGGGAAGGTGTCATGTACAGATGAGGAAGCACACCCTCTGGGGAAAGCAGATCTGCCAATCCCTATGGACTTCGAAGCCTCCAGAACTTTGGAAATACATTTCTGTCCTTGAAGCTACCCAATCCACAGTAGTTTGCTATAGCAACTCAAACTGGCTAATAAGTTGAGAACTCCAAAACTCAGCTAACCGGATAATGCAACGAACACATAGGAAAGTGCTTGATTTTTACCCCCTCCCCTTTCATTACCGCTGAGGTCTTATTGCACATCCAGGGACAACAGCCGAATGGCCTACACCATCAAAGAGAGTGAAAGCCTAAGCCACCAGGGTAGACAGAGATCAGGAGGGAGAGCCTGGGATCATCAATCAATCTCCAGTTCAGCGTGAACCTCCTCACGACCCAGCAGCCATGTGGAAGATAGAATTCCCCACTGCAGCTCCCTGCCTTCAGAAGCCTGACCACAACAATCAAGCGATCATAATTCCCCAGGGCAAAACTACCTGCTCAGTGTATCTAATTGAGAGGAAGGGGTGACAAAGGTAACAAACAGAGGGGGAAAAATGTGCTCAGAGTATTTTGTATTTGTCAATGTGCAGGCGGCATGGGAGTGACCCATGGTATTGAAATGGGACAGGCTGTGGGAAGAGAGGGTTGCTGCTGCCGAGAAAGGAGAATGTGGGGGATGAAAGGGAGACAGACAACTCAGAATTTTCCCCTTTTGAATTTCAACCTGTTGGATAAAAACAATAGCAAATGAGGCACTGAATATGCATGAGGCAGGGAAGGTATTTTAAGTTTTTCAGGAGACAGCTCGCTGAACGGAATTGCTAATTATGTCTCACATTGCTCCGTCCAATTCAGTTAGCTTGATTATGGCTGAGTTGTCAACTCCCCTGCTCTTGAGGTTCCACGGTTTCGGCCTGTTCTGAGGCTTAATACTAAATTAGAATTACATTTTTCAGAAGAAAAAAAAAACTGTTTTCCCTTATTGAAGTGCTAGCTTTAACCATTGTGACAATATAACCTTTCTCAACAAAAATAAAATTAAAGCCGCCAAGGGTTCAGATTCAAGGGTTTTTTGGAGTCGGTGGAATGTGAGGAATGTAATCGCAGCTGTGACAATTGCAAATTAAGATTGAACAATGAGCCAAATTAAAAGGGTGAGAAAGAGCAGAACACCATATGGAGTTCCTTGCTGCTACCCCCACAGGATATCTTTGATTTCTTAGGATGAGCAGGATTAGTCAACAGAGGAATGGACTAAACAGAGCCTGGGCTCTCCCTAGCCCCAGCCACTGCCTTCATCAGGCCCAGCCTTAACTTAATCTCCTTGCTTTTAAAATGGAACTTCACTTCAGCCATGCTACTGGCTCAAGAGAGGATGGGGGATAAAGCAAGGCCCTCAGTGGACAGGTAAACAAGGTCCAAGCCCACCTGTGATAGACTCTTCATCACTGTGACGGAATAGCTGAGAAAACAACTCAAGGGGAGAAGGATCTATTTTGCTACCAGGCCAGATGTTTCGGACACCATCGCAGAGAAGTTGTGAAAGAACAAGGCAGCTTGCCTTATAGTGAACAGGAGGCAGAGGAAGAAGAAAAGTCAAGCCACCTACTTCTTCCACAGAGCTCCTTGCCATCATACCTTTTATCACTTTCTAAGAGCACCATCATATTAATTCATTGAAGAATTAATCCAATAATTGGATCAGAGCCCTTAAAATACAATCATTATCCCCGAACCCATCAACTGGCAGTAAGCTCTCCATGCATGGGCCTATGAAAGACATTTTAGGAGTTAGGGGAGAATTCACAATAAATTGTAGAGAAAAGAGAGCAAGAGAGACTCTATTAAATGAATATTATTAGGGTACGTTCATCCATTCCTTTCTGTCAAATCCACTCTATTTTTGTCAAACCTCTTGCGAACATACAAAGAACAATAAAAGATATTGTTCACCGATGAGGGTACAAGCAATTCTGCCTGGGGCACACCTAATGTCTCACCCCAAAAGGAAAACAGCACTGTACTCAGCTCTCTGCAGAAAGAAACACTGCTTGAGAGACATGAAGGTTCAGTTCAGAGTACTTCTCCAAACCAAGGTGCAGTCAGAGGTGTCTACACTAGCAGCTCCACCATGCTGGAGTACACGGAGTGGCTGGCCTAGGCTGCAGCAGCTGGCAGAGCAGCATAATTTCAAAAGTAGTGTTTTAGCTGAGAACATCACAGAGCCTTTGGAAAATTCCACTGGACCTCTCCTGTCTTGGAAGAGACAGGTCAGAGAGCACATAGGCCAGAAGGGAGAGGATATGTAAGCCCCTACTACCTACCTCATTCCCTAAAGACCAATCAGTTTAAAGGGAGCACTGCTCATATTGTGCCTAGTTGCTGATGCTCTATTCAGCCCCTATAAACCATATAAAAACCCACCAAATGGGCCGCTGGGGGTTGTAACCTCTCCTTTGGGTCTGGGATGACCCCAGTGCTCTGGAACAATAAATTCCTCTTGCTTTTGCTTCGATTCCCATTCCGAGTTGCTCACTCAGGGAATCCCCAGTAAGTTAAGGCTCGTCAGAGTCTTACAACATCCCCTAGAAATACAGGAAATTATTTGGGAAAGGAGGTGTAATATTTCTTAAAAGGTTTGGGCATTATGATTGAGTCCAGAAATTATGGCTGCAATATAAGAAGCCCAGATTACCCTATTTGGGAGCCATAAGAAGATATCTAAGCTTCACTGCCCTAAAGCACCAGTCAGTTGCAAAGATGATGACAACTAGGCTGATGAACACAGACACGGACACACACACACACACACACACACAAACACACACACACACACACACACACACACACACACACACACCAGGGAGTTCAGCCTATATCACATGGAGCAGAAATGAGGCAGTCCAGTTGAGCTGTGCCCAATAGCAAAAGTAGAAGTAATAAATGGTGGTTATTTTATGATACTGTGCATGGTACTAGATAACTGTTACAATCAGTACTAAATATCTTACATTTATTCCTGGTAAACCTCCCTTTCAAGTCAGGGGAAAAACAGATCTTGAAAGCAATCCTAATTGTTCCCAAGCGATGTCTGAGGCTGACCTTAATCAGTGGCACTAGAGCAGTAACAATCATCTTCTATACTAAAATCCAAGTCTCAGCTACAGTACATCGTTCTGCCTGAGCAGAAAAGTCTCCAATAGCAACAGCTTCTATGCCCACATCTGTCTTCCCTGAATAGCATCAGAAGAGTGTTATGTGCATGCATTTCAGCCTCAGAGATGTACCAACCTCAAAATGAGTTTGGGGTTTACGGTGTCACCGTGTTATGCAGGCTTGGTTATTCACTCTACTGGGTTGCTGGCAGAACTGACCCCAAACATCCCCATCTGGAAAAGAGAAAATAAACATTATATCTATAACTAAAGGAGCCAAGTGACAGCCTGAAAACAAAAAGTAAAAACAAACAAACAAACAAAAAAAGAAAACAAAAAAAAAATATAGTAAAGAAACATATTCGATGCTATGATGGTGGATTCTACTTTCCAGTTTGGTAGGTGGCTCTGTTACTCCACCTGTCTCAAGATCATAACCAGAAGATATCTTAAGTAATATGCAGAATTGTTCTTTTCTTTTTGAAACCTAAATGATGGAGAAGTCAGACAGTATCACTTTTTTTTTATTATTATTCTGAAATGTTCCTTATTTCTGTTTCTCACCCTGTCCCTCTGACATAAACTCAACCACCTCTGTTGTGGAACAAAATTTCTTAAACAGAATCTTCCTCCCAATTGAATCTTGTGTTCTCACGCATCTCCACTACTCTGCTCTGTTAAGATTCCATTAGTTCTATCTGAGTTTACAATTTGAACTCTCAGTGACAGAAGAAATATAGAGATATATTTCTTATTTTCAATGATGTTGGATTAGCCTGTCATCCTTCAGCAGCTGTGGTGGAGAAATTAAAATCCTATCATGAAATGCAGCAACTACTTATGCACTTGAACTCTTCCTCACAGAAGCTCTAGAGACAAGTACATCAAGATGTTGTTTATAATTAAGTAAAATTACCCCAAAAATATATCCTGTTGCACATGATTTCATATGTCTCTGGATACCTGTCTTTAAGGAAAGAGTAATTGGTTTTATTGCAATAGGTTTGACTGCTTGCTGTGATGGTATATGCCAGTTAGAAGGCTCAAATCTAAGTTGATGGTGCTTATAAAAAAAAGTGTTCCCATGATTCTAGTCAAAAGGTTCAACTCCTCCCCCCCCCCCGCCCTCTTTTTCTACTCTCAACAATATAACACACACCAGAAAGCTAAACTAAACTCCATTTCCTATATGTTAGTATTGAGCTTCATTTCTGTAACTAAAGCCAACACGGAAAGAAAAGCCCAAACAGAGGCAAACCTAAGCCCTTGCAGAAACAGAGCATAGAAGTCTGAGACTATCAGACTAATCAATGGGAAGAACTGGAAAGGAGTTTCTGTCTTCTGTGACTTAAATCATATTCAAGACACATCCTCAGACTGGAAGAGGGGTCAGAGACTCAAAACAGTCTTCCTGCAGCCTCCACTGAAGTGAGCATTTATCACGAATAGCTCCAGGTGAGAAGAAAGGGGCTTCCTTCCTCTCCCCTAATCCTCTTACGGTGTGGCCTGCTGGAGGTCTTTCCTTGATGTTTACAATAAACTCCTTCAAAGACTGTTAAACTACTGCAGTTCTGCAGGTGGCTCTGAGAGATGCCTAGGAAGAAATACCTATAAATAACTGAACCTAACATTTTCTTTTCCTTCCTAAAAATTTCAATACTTGCAATACATAAGGCAATGGCACAAAAAAGATCTGTGGTGGCTATTTCTGACTATGAATGCAGCTTATACCACCCATTTCTCTGCCACATGACAGTGGTGTGAGAGACAGTCCTAGTGCCATGTAGTGAGAACTGGGCACCATGATATTATTTTAAAAACCAAAATATTATTCATGGTATTGATTGGTCCAGAGCAGTGATATGGCCTGGGGACAGTTACATTATTTTATTATCATTTTTAATCTTTCCATTGTTGGGGATCAAACACAGGACCTTTTTTATTAGGTAAAACATCATGATTGTGTGTGTGTGTGTGTGTGTATGTGTGTGTGTGTTTGTGTGTGCCTTCACTTGTGTATACATTCTTGTTTCCACAAAGGCCAGAAGAGATCATCAGACGCCCTGGAGCTAGAGTTACAGATAGTTGTGAGCTACCAAATATGAGTGCCAGGACATCTGGAAGAGCAGTAAGCACTAAGCCACCTCTTCAACCCCACATCATGATTTCTTTAAGTCAACAATGTCTTTAATTGTAAATTAGAGAACCTGGTGTCAATAAAATACCATTATTCTCACCGTAAACATAATATCTGTTTGCACTAAATGATTGAGCCTAAAAGAAGCAAATCAAAGGAAACAGATCACAGTGAGTCTCCTGTTCTGCCCCATACTGACAACTCCTGAGATGATCGTTAGATTATACACATACAGAGATGTCTCTTCAGACATGAATACGAAGTGGATTAGCGACTATGTTCTCTTTTGCTTCAGCAAAATTGCTGACATAACCAGAGAGCCCTAATTATTGAAATAATTGCCACGATTTTTTTTCTCTTCAAAGATAGAAAAATTGACACACAGAGGAAATAAGTAAAATTTTCACGATCAAAGTGATTTGGACGACAGAACCTGGGTTCAAAGTAAATTCATTAGTGTTGGCATTGTGATTCCTTTCTTGTTCCCTGGGATTGGGACTTAACCCCAACCACCAAGACGTAAGGGTTTCATATGTACATCTAAGAAAACTTTTTTTCTCCCATATGTACTTAACTTTATTCTCTACCTCTAATGTGTGTTTTTCAGCATCTTGTCAAGTCCAGGAGTTTACTCAAAATCTACCTCTTTCTAGTTTCTCCTTTTTTAATTAAGCCAAAATAGAGGAATGTTGGCATTCCTTCTAGGTTCTGCCCAACAGTTATGTGGCAACAGCGAGGTAGGCCTGGCTTGCTATAAAAGGCTTGGTCCCGCCTCACTTTCTCTACTTCTCTGCCTCTCTGATTCTTTTCTCTCCCTAACCCCTTTCTCTCTGTGTCCCCTTCTCCCCGACTCTCTCTCTCCACATGTTCTCATCTTCTTTCTCTCTAGTCTTCTCTGTTTCTACTCCATTCTCAACTCCCCTTCCCAAGCCCTAAATAAATTCTGTTCTATAGTATACCTGTTGTGTGGCTGCTATCTCAGGGGGAAATATATTTTGAAGCAAGGTACTATATGAAAGTAGTTTTCCTTCCTCTATGAAATTGATCATTCACAAGCATAAATTATAGATTATTCTAATATTTTACTGTCTATGTATATAATATATTCTTGTTATTTTTGAGCTTTTTAAATAATATTAGTATATAAAACTACAAATATAAAAGACAAAGAACAACAAGGAAAAGGGTAAGGCATTTTTATTTGTGAAATCACACAATGTATCATCAATTGGTTTAAAAATAATATAGATTTATAACTAGAAATACATATATTCATACTTATATGATTGAGCAAAACTCTTACTTTTCAGAATTAAGGACTATTAGTAACAGTAATTTACAAAAAAACACAGGGACCAAAGAAAACTAAACTGTGACAACTTCACTAGTGACAAGGGGAAATGATCACTCCCTCTTGCTGCTATGAAACCTGAATGATTAGTACCTTTGTGAAATTCGGTGAAGATCGATATATACTGTCTATTGATTATCTTCTATAAAGATGTAAGAAAGCTATTTCCTTTCAAGGTGCTCCTCAAGCTACTTCAATAACCAATGAGCATTTGCAAAGTTAAGCCATAGCTATGTTACTTACTCTTCTTGTCGCTGCCACATAGGACCTGACAGAAAAAGAATGAGGGATTCATTTTGACTCAGTTTAGAGGCTTTGAAGCATCGTGTTGGGAAAGTATGGCAGCTAAAGCTGCTCAGCCTATGGTCTATGCTGGTAGGAGTTTGCTATGTGGCTGATTTACATCTCAGCAGACAGGAAAGAGGTAGCTCTGTCCAGAAGCAAGGCCAAATTATAAACCCCAAGACTCAATTTCCAGCAACATTCTTACTCCTTCTAGGCCCCTACCTCCTTAAGTTTCCACAGCCCCCACCCCAATAACACTATCAACAGGACCAAGTGTTTAAACACATGAGCCTGTGATTGCCATTTAACATTTGAACCATAGCACTGACAGTGTTATACTTTATACTTGTAATGGAATATCTTACATTTATATGACTATATAGAGTTCACAAAGAAGCACTGTGTGTCAGGAATCATGCTAAGCCTTGGAAATACACAGACCCTACCATTATGCAACTTATGGTCTAGTGGGACAGTCAAAAACCACACAGAATTGGAAAGCCATAATGGTGGCCTGTGCCTAAGAGGATTCCAATAAGCCCTGGAACCTCCTTCAGGAAACAGATTAAGTCTGGGAAGTCAGGAAAGATTCTCAAGAGTCAATTGATTCTGAACTTAACTGAAGCATGAAAGAAGAATCCCAGTTTGGATCTTAAACGTCCCTAGAGACTCAAGTCTTGTTCCCTACTGTGGCACTATGGGAGAATAGTAGAAACTTAGAAGGTGGGACCTCATGGGAGATCGTCAAGTCATTGTCATCATGACATCAAAAATGGTGGCACACAGGCAATTACTTTTCTTTTCGCTTCCTAAGATGAACAATGTCAACATCACTGTGCCATAGGCTCCCAACATCATATCTTACCCTCAAAGACAGGAGCAATGAGTTTTCTGGATCATACGTGGAACCCACCAAAACTGTGAATCAAAATAAGAATGTCTTCCTTAGAAGGGATTTGACTATCTCTGGTATCTGTCCTAGTGAGGGAACACTCAGAGACATAGAGGAGAGTTACCTGGGAAAGTGAAGGGCAGCCCAGTAAAGAACCCAATCACATAAAACTTGACTATTTTTTACATACTGTGTATATTGCTGGAGAAAGTATATGAATGTCAGGATTAAAAGAATGAATAGAGTGGCCGGGCAGTGGTGGCACACGCCTTTAATCCTAGCACTTGGGAGGCAGAGGCAGAGGCAGGAGGTTTTCTGAGTTCAAGGCCAGCCTGGTCTACAGAGTGAGTTCCAGGACAGTCAGGGCTATACAGAAAAAACAAAACACAAAACAAAACAAACAAACAAACAAACAAACAAGAAACCAAGAATGACTAGGGTGGAACAGAGCAGAAAGCTGGATATTTGCTTAGGAATACAATCCACCCTTATGAGCAATGTTGTTATCCAAGCTTTAAATTTCCTTAACTAGAGAGGAAATTAAGAAAAAGGACAAACTCCAGAATGAGTTTATAAAGATATGCTTCCATACTTGCATATCTTTAGTTACAAATGACTGTTTACCTGTCAGTTGGGCTGAGCACGAGGACACCATCATCATTCCTTTGCCTTTGAAGTGAACCTCTCAGATTTAAAGAGGTTTTTTTTTTTTTTTTTTTTTTTTTTTTGGCTGTTGAAGGCTTACTTGATCTAAGTCTCAGGCACGTTTGAAGTTGTGACTTAATGGAAGATTATTTTTACTCACAGTGATCAAGCAGTTAATGAGATAAAGTAGTGAGGAGACAAGCTTAATAGAATATGTGGTTGCACCGCATGTTAATCTTTATAAAAGGCAGAATGGAAATAACAGGAAACCAGGAAGAAATTGGGACAGATGGCTGAACAGCTCAAAGACAGGAAAAACAACTCTTTCCTACACGGGCTTTTCAAAAGCAAGCCCTTCTCATGTTCGGTTCAATACATAAAATGGCATCAAAGAGAGGGAAGATGGAAAACCAAGACGGAAACCTTCCCAGTCGCTGTTCCCTTGCAACCTTCATCTAACCCCCGTCCCTTCCCTGCCATTCCTCTAAAGGGCAAAATGCACCTGGAACAGTGACTACAGGGCTTCAATAAAAGAAAGAAGATAGAGATCATAGAAAGTCACCATCTGTGTCCATGTCCCATTATACACCACACTGACTTCCATGAATTAACAGGACAAGAGGGACTCTGCGACTTCACCAGATTCAGCAACCACACACTGGGGCGCTGAAGCAGGTGGCCCAGGAGAGGGGAGAATGGCAGCTCTGTTTACTAAACCAGCCTCCACATCAGTTCAGAAGCACTCCTCTTTGGAGGTGGAAGTGGGGAGGGGGTTGCCATTCTTGGCTATTTTTACATCCAGATTAGACCCCCCCAAAAAAAGTCAATCTACTTCATTTTCAATTCAAATTAGAAAATGTATGTAGCTGAGATCGTCACAGGGAAGAAAAAGTAAACCCTCTTTAGTAGGTATCTGTTTAATCAATGGGTTTAACCTGCTGATATGGAGATAAAACCAGAAGGGACTGAATTTTGAGCTAATTTTGAGACTATGGCAAAGCTGAATTTCCCAATGATCCTTTAGTAGCCTCTGAATTTTACTCCTCCTGGATGTGTGCTAAAGATCCTTGGTCAAGCATGGTAACACACACTCAGCACTCAGAAGGCAGAGGCAGGTATATTTCTGTGACTTAGATGCCAGCCTGGTCTATATACTGAGTTCTAGGACAGTCAAAACTACACAATGAGACCCTAACTAAAAACAAAAGCAAAAACAAAAAACCAAAAAACCAAAAGACATATTCTTGATCCTGCATCCTCAACTGCTTTGACTTGTTGGAATTGAGACAGAACATGAGAATTGGGGCTTTTCAAGCATTTGGACATCCTCTGTTTCTGTAGTTTTCACTCTCAATGTCTACACTGTTTGGAGCATTATATTTCTAGTGGAGCTTATTAAAGATGTGGTTGGGAACTGGAGCCAGTAATAAGCAGGCTTGATATCTGGAACCCAGAAATACTAGTAGAAATAACAGCCCTTAAAGGAAGGAAATACGTCTATCTTGGCTTTTGACCTCCATGCCTCAGTTCCACTAACCCAGGTACTCAGAGTTAATTCCAAGGCTTCTGTCTTTGTAAGATGATGTAAGGAATGTAACATCACAAAAGAGCTGGCCAATAGAACTCAAGTCAGGATATCTCTAGGTTACATTCCTTAGTCAATGGTACAAGCCTTTTCCCATCTGCCTTATAATGAATTTTATATGGGAGCTGGATATTTGGGTGATCTCACCTCCCATGCCCCCACTGAGGTCACCTCCAAACCTTCTAGCCTCAAATGCAGGACTCTGCTTATCCCTTATAGCAGTCTTAGCACTCATCTGACTCTCATTTCACAGTTTTCCATCCTAGCTTCCAACCATAGAAATTGTCCTTCACTGTTCATGAGTTCAGTTCTTCAATTACAGTGATTTCCTCTATACTTTATTTAGAATTTCTAAGAGCTACGGAGTGGGAAAGATATTCAAGCATTGGAGCTTTATGGATTGCTAAAAATAGACATTTTTAGCAAATACCACAAGTGATTCTTACCCACATGCTAAAATTTGGAAACATCATTGCCTTCAGCCAGTAATGAGACTTACTCATGACATAACAGCAGGGTATAAAACACTTCCATTTGTTTCATTTTATCCTTGTAAAAACCTTGCAAAATAAGTAGAGCTAGGACTACATTCTAATTTTTTTCCTGAGAAAGATTTGTCAGGCTAACTTTCTTTTGTCCCAAAAAGATAAAAAGTAACTAAATAATGAAAAATAGGCCTCTCAGATCTCCTGATTATTGGTCCATTGCATTCTATTTCATGCTCCCCAGAGTTACAACTTAGCTTCCCTGGATATCATTATCCGTTGGAAGAATCAAAATCAATTTGGAAGAAGTTTGGTAAACTTTATCAGAAGGATATATATCTGTGCTTTTCTCTTCTTTGTTTGCTGGACACTGACATCATCCTGGTACACAGTCACTGAATTGCTCAAAAGGAACTTCTCTTACCATATATCTGTCATCTTAGCCACTTGGGAGGCTAAAGGAGAAAATTAAAGGCCAATATGGGCAACATATTGACACCTGTTTCATTCAGATAGATAGATAAATAGATAGATAGATGATAGATAGATAAATTTGAAATATTTTAAAAATAATTTCTCTGAGTAATAATATCTACTTTTGCTAAACAAGGAGGCTAAAGCCTACAAACCAGATCACCAGGAAGATGAAAATTTGTCTGAGCGCAGAACTCACCTAGAGTGCATTGTAAGTTGAGGTCATCCCTGATAACACAGCAAGACCCAGTCTGGAAAACAAAGAAAGAGAAGAAACAAAATAACAATAGCTGCACTGAACTGTTCAAGAACTCAGCTCCTCCTGGGCCTCCTGTCTAGCACATGACCTCCACCCCCAGCCAAATAAATTCCATAAACACCCACTGTATGCCTGGGACTAACCACAGATTTCCTCTTAGCCAGCCTATCTCTTGATGTTCTGTGAGGACATTTACAATGGAATTAACATTAGCAGTGGTTCCCAACCTTCCTAATGCTGCAACCCTTTAATACAGTTCCTCATTTTGTGGTGACCCCAACCATAAAATTATCTTGATAATATTTCACAACTATGATTTTGCTATTGTTATGAATCATAATGTAACAATACTTTTGGAGCTAAAGGTTTATCAAAAAGGTCACAACCTACAGGTTGAGAACCAGTGTATTAGCAAGTTCAGTTTGCTCCACAGGGGCCTTTTAGTATATGTTATGCAACTAAGATGCTTTTCTGTTCTGCCCCAGGGTTAGCAGCACCCCCTTTTCTCCTTACAGGTCTCTCTTTTTCCTCTTAACTTTAAAGTTCACAGTGAATGGATGTCTTTCCTGTAGAAGACATGCCAAGAATTTTCACACATGATCAAATTGCCATGAAAACTTAAAAGAATTTGTTTAAAGGGGAGTTAATTAATTTTATTTTAGTATTGTTGTTCAAGTGCCTTTGAAATTGCTGCCTCTGTTTTTTCCTTCAGGGCCAAGCTGGTTCCCTTTAGTCCCGTTAGCAGAGTGTAATTTGCATGAATGTAAAAACATTTTATCTGCATTAACATTCAGAACATGATTGGTCTATATAGTTAGGCTCAGAATCAGACAGGAAAATGAAGTAGTTACCAGCATAAGGGCAGATCTCGTTTATTCCTTCAACCTAATACTCAAATGCCATCCCAAAATGTGGTGGCCTTTCACTGTCAGTGACCACAGCAGAAGAACAAGTTAGAGCATTTAGTGAATAAAGGTAAGCAGAATATTAAGCACAAGCCTGGGGGTATAGCTCAGTTGGGAGAAGGCTTGCCTAGCATTCATAACACTCTGGGTTGAAGCCCCAGAAGCATATAAACCAAGTGCATGCCAGGAATCTCAGCACCAGGAGGTAGAGACAGCAGGATCAGAAATCTAAGACAAACCTGGTCCACATGAGAAACTAAGGCAGTGGTTCTCAGCCTGTAGGGGCTTGACCTCCACAGAGGTCACATATTGGATGTCATGCTTATCAGACATTTATAGTATGATTTATAACAGTAGCAAGATTATAGTTATGAAACGACAACAAAATAATTTTATGGTTCAGGGTTAGCACAATATGAGCACATATATTAAAGCCCTGCAGCATCAGGATGGTTGAGAACCATTGCCAGAAAGGGAAGAGAAGAGAAAGGAAGGGAGGGCAGGGGAGGGGAGCACAAACAGGCCTGGTGGTGCCTCTCATAGTCCTATCCTTTGGGAGGTGGGTGCAGAAGATCAGGAGTTTAAGGCTAGTATTGGCTACATTGTGAGTTTGTGGCTACCCTGGGCTACATAAGACCTTGTCTTAAAACAAACAAACAAACAAAAACAAAATAAAGAAACAATAAACCAGAAAGCAATGAAGAAAGAGAAAGGGAGTGGTGGGTAGGAAGGAAGGGAGGAAGGAAGGAAGGAAGGAAGGAGAGGCACAAAGTTTGGCAACTGTTATAAAAATACTAAGAATCTTCTGCTAGTGAATAGGGAGAAGCAAGATGTTTCCAAGGTCTTGTTTTTCAATTCAGAAATGCATCAATAAATGAAAAATCTGAAATCATTTTTTTAAAAAAAAATATGTATTATTTCTAGATAGAAAGGCTAGCTTAAGCCCTACCTAGGCTTGAATACAGTGGCTTTAAAATAACTGTTAAAAATAGATCACTGTCTGCAAGCTACAGAGTTCCTAAGCAATTGTCAGCTGTACTGACTGTCCACAGTGCCTCTGATATCCTGGGATGAGAAAGTCGCCAATGGGGAAAAAGCTTAATTCTTCCCAGAAATAAATTTTAATTTCTATCTGGTGGAAGATTCTAGAACTCAACAAGGTTTCAGAGAGCTGGGTGCACAGTATTATATCGGGTTATGGATACAGCAACCGCTTGGTATCTTCTTTGTAAATGTGTATGCGTGTACATGGAGTGTGTAACTGCCCTTGACCCACTTGTAGTAGTTCTCCCATTGAGGGTTTCTGAAAGCAATATGTGGGAAAGGATGAACGCAGTTTTGTTAGTTTCTGCCCACTAGGTGTTGATGGTGATTGCTCTGTACCTGTAGCTTGCCATGTTGGCTTGGCTTCACCAACAAGACTCTTCTATTTAATGGGAAGAGCCCACTAATGTGTTACTAATATAGCACAATCATGACAAATTGTTCTAAAAGTCTCTAAGTACAGTATTTATTCTCTCAGTCTCAGCAGAAAACACAAAATATGGAGGCACAGAGCACACTTTAAATGCCACTAGCAAAAAAGCATAGAGGTGGGACTGGCAATGCTCAGTAGTTAGGAACAACCATCACTCTGGCAGAAGTGCTGAGTTCAGTTCCCAGCACCCATGTGAAGCAGGTGACAACCACTTGTAACTCCAGCTACAAGAAATCTGACGTCCTCTTGTGGCCTCTCTAGACACTACACTCTTATACAGACACAGAAACATAATTTAAAATAAAAATAAAATCATTATCTAAAGCATAATGTCCTCATCTCCATTATTAGTTATAAAATGCAATGAATTGTAGCAGTAACCACAAAACAGACAAAGGAAACAAATGCTGTGCTATCCTTCTTGTTAACTTTTTGATCAGTTTACTTGATAGCTATTCTGACACAGAAAAATAATCTGATTTAATAAATGTTTTGTACCTACTACAGATTCTTCAATTCCACTTTTCTTGACTTATAAATTCAAATGTCCATTAACAAACACACAGGCTTCAGTTTGTTATTCATCTCCAAGTGGAATATTAATCAGTAGTGAAAAGGAATAAAGCATAGGTTTAATGATAGGGACACACTATTATAGTTTATCAATAACCGATTAAACAATTATGTAATCACTCAGTAATCCCATTTTCAATTAAATATGATTTTAGGCACTGCAACTAAAGGAACAAGATAACTTAGAGAGTTTAATTGTCTGATTTGATCACTCTGCATTATATTCAGAAATTATCCCATCAAACATGGGTATGCTAGGGCACACCTGTGTTCCTAGGTCTCAGGAGGGTCAAGGCCAGTCTAAAGTGACATAGGAAGTGCCAGGCCAGGCTGAGCTGCACAATGAGATGTCTCAAAAGGAAAAAAATTATATCACTTTGAACCCAAAAAATCAGCTATGACTTGTCAATATGCAATAAAAATGATAAAAAATAAAACACAGGCAGTAAATGGAGGAGCGAAAGGTAGTTTCTTAACCTGATAAATAATTTCAAGACAGAAAGTTACAGCAAACAGAATACATAAGGAAGAAAAAAGAATGTTTCCTTTTAAGTCAGAAGCTAGCCCTGACTCAGTCACAGAGAGCTAAACTAGAAGGAGACAAGTCAATAAGAGAGCCAATGATGCAAACTATCAGATGGAAGAACTATAAGTATTCACAGATATACAGAATTTTCTATGAAAAACCAATTAAAATGAATGCAGATACTCAAAAAGTGTGTTACAAATATGATCAATTGGGTTTTTTGTCTTTATTATATGTATATAGTAGAAGGGAAATATGTGTCCATGCACAATACCACATGCAAATGTGGAGGTCAGAGGACAACGCGTAAGAGTCAGTTCTCTCCTTCTACCACATGAATTCCACAGCTTGAACTTGGGTCTTCATACTTGGTAGCAAGAGCCCTTATCCTCTGTGCCAGCTCACCAGATGTAGACAAGCTATTTTGAAGTCACACTCTAACACATCAACATGTTCGGAATGTTGAGAGCAAATATGATACAGCTTTCTTCCTAAGTGGCCTTTAAACGTGACAGTGAAACTGCAGCCCAAGGAACAAAAGAAGTCCTGAAAATCCATGTACAAAACTTTAGTCTTTTTCTGAGGACAGCACCTTGAGCCTCTGCTATTTTTTGCCATGAAATGTCCCCGAATGGACTATACCCTGAAGGCTTGTTCACCAACTTTACCCTATTTGGAACCTTGAAGAGGCAGGTCCCAATAAAAGCCCATAGAGGGTGAGCCTTTATAGAAAGAAGTCTGTGGGGCTCTGTTCTCCCCTCTCCCCCATGGGCTGCTCTCCTGCCAAGAGCCTAAAAGACTTCCTCCAGAGCAAACACCCACCAAAGTGGTTTGCCTTGCCAAGGAACCAAAAGCAACAAGGTCAACCAACCATTCACTGAGAAACCTCTGAAGCTCTACCTGAAATGAGCCTTTCTTCCTTATTCGTTGACTATATCAGATAACTTGTCTGTCACTGTGACAGAAAGCTGACACGCACAAACCTTTATGTGTTTCAGAGCCTCATTGCAGCTGAGGTGAATTGGCCTGAGAAAAGTAGGCTACAAAACCCCATCCAAGCAATGACTGCACTTTTTGATTTGCCCGTGTGTCCTGAAAACAGTTGCTGTCTAAACAATAGCCAGCTTACACCAAAAGGATGAAAATCCCATTAACATAAGTCAAATTCTGCCTTTTGATTCACAAAGGAATTGATACAAATAGGAGACAGCAGCCTAATAGGAGTTTATGAAATACAGATGTGAGGCAACTGATGGATAGGCACCCACAGTGGGTGACAGCTATTAGAAAAGCTATTAGGAGATTATAAATTGCAATAACAGCCACAAGATGGGGGACGGAAAAGAAAAAAAAAAAAAACCTCCTGGCCTCTGCAGTAGCCTAGTAGGCTATAATGTCCTATTTCCTGTGTTAGACCCTTCAGCCACATTTTAAGAGGTGACTTTAGACATTATCATCAGGAGGCCTTGTAGCAGAGGGCCAGGTGGCCATAATTTTTTTTCCTGCTTCTGTGCATCCAAACCCATATCCCTGCCTTTTGCATCTGAGTGGGCTCTTTGACAGTTCTGATCGATAAAATGCAGCCGGCTCTCTAACAGCCTCTGTGCCTAGAGCTGAGAGCACTGGCTGCCTACTTCACCAGAGTAGTTAGCTACCATGTAAAAGATCTAGCTTCCCTGAGACTACCATGCTCTGAGAAAGCTAAGCCACATGAAGAGGCCCCGTAGAAAGGTAGATCTCTGTCTGTCACAAACCAGACACTGGTTATTCCAACCATCACACACGAGGGGCTAGAGATGTTAAATGATGGCACCATCTTGGAAAGCAAGTCCACCAGTCTCACTGCCAATCTGGTAGTGAACCCATGAAAGACCCAAGCAAGAGCCACCCAACTGAATTGAGTTAGCCTACAGATTGGCCAGAATTATTGCATTATCATTCCACATATCATCCTAACATATATTATAACATGTAATAATAAGATACTAGAGTCATGTGAGGTGGATTAGGGATTACCAGGTAATGGTATTTGCCACCAAGGTCCACTGACAATACAAATTTGATCCCTAGAATCTACATGGTAGATGGACAAAAACCAATTCTTGCAAATTGTCCTCTGACCTCCACATACATAGCATGGTGGGAGTGTGCATGTGCGTGGGCACACAATCACACACCACACAAAATAAATAAATAAACAAACAAATACAAAATTAAAATCTGTTAAATATATGTTAGGGTTGCGATTGTTTAGAGCTGAGGATCAAAGCTAAGAGTTTTGTGACTCTGAAGCAAGTGCCTCGACTACAGCCCATTAGGTTTATTACACTGCAACAGATAACCAGAACATGAGGTTCTTACTTACAAGCTGTTAGCAGCCACATAAGGAAAGGTTGAGGGAACAGCATATGTTCAGCCTAGAAGGAAACATTCCAGAAAGGGTAATAACCATCTTCAAATATTTAAAACACTTGTTTGTGGGATAAAGAACAGTTTTCTTTCCCAATAGACAGAATTGGGTTCCAGTTTACATTAATAGTGAAGTAGATAATATCAGGGTGCAAAAAGAAGACTATCCAATCTGAGTGTGGTGGCGCATGCGTTTATGCTCAGCACTTGGGAGGCAAAGGCAGGTAGATCCATGTTAAAGGCCAGCCTTGTCTACAGAGTGAATTCTAGGACAGCCAGGGCACAGAGAAACCTTGTCTCACAAAAACAAACAAGAAGAGGAGGAGGAGGGGCAGGAGGAGGAGGAGGAGGAGGAGGAGGAGGAGGAGGAGGAGGAGGAGGAGGAGGAGGAGGAGAGAAAAGGGAAGAAAAAATAATTGTCCAAATGATAATATGTTCCAGAAGGAAAGGGACAAGAGTGTCACCACTTCCTCTGGGTATAACTGAGTATTCACAGGAGACATCTGGTCAACTGAGGTATTAAAAATGAGCCTGAAGAGTCTAGAAATTGTGAACAAGGGACTGCATAAATTAATATTTGTCTAAACTAAAAATGACTTGCCCAGTTTCTACTTGTTTAGAATACTGGCTTGAAGGCTGGAGAGGTGGTTCATATATTTGCCATTCAATCAAGAGGACTTGAGTTCAAGTCCTCAGTAGCCACCTTAAAAGGCTTGATGCAGCAGTGCTATAATCTCAGCACGGGGGAGGCAGAAACAGAAAGATCTCTGGGCTTGATGGACATTCAACTTACAACCTAGCCAACCAGCAAGCTCCAGAGTTAGTAAGAGACCCTGTCTCAAACAGGTAATTCATGACCTGAACTAGTAGTGAATTTAAAGAAGAGACGCTTGCTACTTAGGAATTATATGTGCAGTGTACTTTTAAGATACTCATGAAAGTGGTTCTCATGTGCACTGGTTTTTTTACAGTTTTCATGAAAGCAACTACATAGAAAAGCTTTAACTTAGAGATGACCTTCATCTCCACACTGACTATCCACCTCCTCTTGGATAACTCACTGTGGTTGGCCCAGAGAGGACGCTAATGGATTCATAGTATTTTCTTATTTGTGCTGTATGAAATTCTATACGATAAAATTGTATAGTTCATTATAGCCTATTATTTTTGTTCCTGTTTTATCAATGAGGAGACTGAGGCACAGAAAGGTTGATTAAGCTGCAGCTCAAATATGCAGACAGGGAGCTCCTACCCCACTGCTCTGCCACCTAAGCAGATGGAGAAGACTTTCTTACTAAATGCAATGACTTTAAGAAATTCTGGCTGGGCAGTGGTAGCACATGCCTTTAATCTCAGCACTTGGGAGGCAGAGGCAGGCAGATTTCTGAGTTTGAGGCCAGCCTGGTCTACAAAGTGAGTTCCAGGACAGCCAGAGCTACACAGAGAAACCCTGTCTCGAAGAAAAAAGAAAGAAAAAGAAAAAGAAAAAGAAAAAGGAAAAAGAAAGAAAGAAAGAAATTTTGGGAAGGCTGTTTCTTTGTTTCCAGGGATCCTTTTATTTTATTTTCAGATGACAATTGATGGTGTTTGGAAAAGTTAAAAGATTGGAAACAGATATCCCTCTTTATGCAAAGATGGCAGCTTCCTGAGGATAGATATCCTAGATAGAGCTTACCAAGATTGTAAACAACCCTATCCAGTTCCCCCAACCACACAAAAGCAGACAAACACTCTATGGCATAGTGCACCTCAATGAGAGCTAGGAAATAAATTGCACTGACCCCAAGATAACAAGAACTAAACAATGCCATTCATTATTATTCCTGTCCATTAAGAACTACAGCTACAACAACAAAGATCTTAAAAGAAATTGACCTAGAATCAAACCAAAGACACTCTTATTATGTCTTATTTAAGAATCTGTTCACCAAAAAGCCTCTATGCATCTATGAGGAAGAATTGAAAGTTCATTCATTTCAGGACCCAGCTTGGATTTGTTATTATGATGGTATTGCTATTGTGAAGAACTAAGGACAATCAATTGGCTCTTGTGATGTGTAAGCTTACTAGCCATCTTCGGATCTTCTGAAGGACACAGCTATTTGTGGAGGTCTTTTTTTTTTCCTGTAGGATTTTGGGAATAAAAAGACCTTTCAAGGTGGCCTAGTGTCTTTCACCTGCAGAGCTGTGTGTATACTCAATCTCAGACCAGACGAGCTTGACTAACCACAGAAGTTGGGATAGAAGCCAGATGCATTCCACACATCTCTGTGGTCCTCCTGCCTTCTGGCAAACTCCAGGACCAGATTGGAAAATCTGTGCCCAGTTTGGGGGCCAAGTTTGGTGTGATCCGGGGATGATTTATAAGGCTCTGGGTGGAGTCCACATGATATGTGCTCCTTTGGCCAAGTTTAGCTTTGGAGTTTCTGACTCATTTGAAGGAAAATGCATTAGGTGGGGACAGATGGGCTCCCTAACCGGGACCAGAGGGGCCTTCTCCAAATCCTATGAGACCCAAAAGCAACCGATTTTTTCCACCTCTTTATTCAAAAGTCTAAAAAACATGCAACACACGTGGTGTTGAGAAGAAGTTGGATGTACAAGCGCTTTCTAGGATTTGCCAAAAATAAAAATAAATTGCTTTTAATTTCTGAAGGGAGAAAGCCTGGATTGATTTTACAGGCTCTCCTCTAAACAGCAATTTACATGCTGAAACTGTAAAGCTGAGGGTAAAATATCCCTTCCTGGTGATTTGAAACCCGTTGATTAATTTCAAGTTGATGACCTTGTTCCCCTACAACAATAGAACTTTGATTCATCTCACTCCGGCTGGCTCTAACTAGTTTCCAACAATCACTAAACAAGCGGCAAGTCATGGCTATCCGATGGATGGAATCCCTATTAATAAATACAAATTAAATGAAGCATATCAAAAGAACCTGATCCTCATACCAAACTAAATAAGGTTTTTCTCTGCATTTAAAAGAGAAAAATACATCCCCCCACTGAAAGAATCTCAGGCATTCAAAAGCAGTGTCGTTCCACAGACATACAATGGGAGTCAAATATATAATTTCACATAATTCCAATAGGCACATTAAAATGTGAAGGCTCATGAAATCAATTTTTAAAATATTCTTTTATTTAATCCAATAGATGCAAAATATTGTTATTTCCACATGCAATCAGTATAAAGCTTTGATGAGGCTTTGACTTTCGCATTCTTTGGAATCTGCTGTGCATTCTCTGTACCTTTAGCAGCATTTCAGTTTGCACTTTCCACATTTCAAATGCTCAACAGACCTGTGCGGCTGTTAGCTATCATTAGCAGCCAGTGAGACTTTAAAGTAATAGCTGTACTGTATTCATGTTAATAAGGAACTCTTATGTCAACCCAGATGGGAGGTACCAGAGTACAGAGCGAGGGTGTGTAGCACCATAGGTAGAGAGCTAGCAACACATAAATGAGGCCCGAGCCTGCTCTTCAACACATTGTACACCAGACTTGGTGGTACACACCTGTAATCTCAGCCTTGGGGAGGTGGAAGCAGGAATATCGGAAGATCAAGGCTGTCTGCAGCTATAGAATGGGTTTGATATCCAGTTGGACTCTTAAAACTTGTGTCAAAAAATATTTTAAAGATATCAGGAATGGTTTTGACAATATTTTAAAAACACTTTACTACAAGAGTCTCAAGATTCTAAGAAGAACCTTCTCAAAGCTTCACCAACAGGTACCTCAGTTTCCCCATCTTTCACATAAAGGTAAGAGTAAGTTCTCCAGATATCTTTCAGGAGTAAGTAGGTTAGATAAGTTCATAAAATCCAAGTGCTTCAAACAGCACCCAGAATATCTTAATAATCAACAAGCCTTTGCAAGAAAAGGCTATCAAAATGTCTTAGAAGTAAATGGTCACTGTAGAGATGGCTTGGTGGTTGAAAATACTGGCTACCCTCCCAGAGGCCCCAGGTTCAATTCTCACCACCCACATGTCAGTTCACAGCTGTCTGTAATTCCAGTTCCAGGATTTCTGACACACTCATGTAGACACAGGAGCAGACAAAACACAAATTGTGTAAATGGATGGATAGATAGATAGATAGATAGATAGATAGATAGATAGATGACAGATGGGTGGGTAGGTGGATGGATAGATAGATGGGTGGGTGGATGAACAGACAGATGATAGATGGATGGATGGATGGATAGATAGGTGGATAGATGAATGAATGAATGAACAGATGGATGAATGAATGGACAGATGAACAGACAGTCAAATGATGGATGGATGGATAGATACATAGATAGATAGATAGATAGATAGATAGATAGATAGATAGATATTTTAAATAAGATTGTCACTTTTTTGCCCCAGTACCTGTCATAGTCCAGCTGCCTATAAAACAATAAATAATTCATCTCAAGATAGTCAGGGTAGTGAGTACCTTAGAAATAAAAGGCTTCTGGGAATGTTGCCTACGAATAGACCTTAGGAATCATTCCCCTTTGGGGTAGCCATTAGAAGTGCTTCATCGGGGAAATCTAAGTCAAGCCCACAGAAAATTTTCATCTTGCCCAGGTATAGTGGATATTAATGAAAAGATGAAATAATGATAATAATAATAATAGTAGTAGTAGTAGTAATAGTAATAGTGTTGACGAGAATATGGAGAAAGGGAGATGAAGTTCTGTGGTTTTAGCTAGTGTAAACACGTACCTCTATGATGTTCATTAGCATGGAGGTTCCTTATAAATGCAGAAACAGAAATACTGAAGGATCAAATAATCCCACTAATGAGTAGATATCTAAAGGCAACTAAATCAGTCTAAAGAGGTATCAGTGCATGTAGGTTTACTGCCTCATTAGTCACAAAAGCCAAGATGTGGAGCCACAAGCCAGTATATATATGTACAGAAATACAACAGAATGGCATCGTCCACAGAAATGAATGAAATTCTGTTATTTGGATCTGGAGGACATTGTGCTTAGTTGGACAAGTCAACCATAGAAAGACAAATACCGTAGGTTTTTCACTCAGTGTGGAATCTAAAGAGTTGGTGTCAAAAGTGGTACAGTCACATAGTGGTGACCCGAGCATGGAGAGAGACTAGGAAGGAGAATGGAGAGAGAACAGTTAACAGTATTAGGGGTGCAGCTAATATTCTGTAACAGTGGGGAAATTATGGTTAACAATGATTCACTGAATGTTTCAAAACCTAGCAGGGATGATGTTGAAGGCTGCTAACCCAAACAGTTAACATCTGAAGACAGACATGCCAATTACCCTCACCTAATCATGTATGTGTATGTATTACCATGCACCCCTCAAGTATGCACTGTGTGAATTAAAAATGTAACAGCAATGATCAGTGTCTCACAAAGCTCTTTTCCCAGGCAGTTAGTTTACTACCCTGACTTGACTGTAGCATCCCATGGAAGTTTGTGTTTTGAAACACTTGGTTAAGAGCTGGTGGCACTGTTTTCTAAGACTGCAAAACCAAAACAAAACAGAGTAAGTTGTGGGAGAAATGAGGCCAGGTGTGGGTTTGATATTCCTGCTCCCATTCCTCTCTGCTCTCTGCGAGTGTAAAGTGACTGGAACATCCATGCTTTCCCCTGCAAGGTAAACAGTAGCCCTTCGTGCACTGTATGGCAGGTTAAGCCCTTCCTCTCCCTTAAGTTGCTTCTTGTCAGGGTGTTTGGTTACAGCAATGAGGAAAGTAATTAATAAATTTCTTAGAATACTGACGAGTCCACCCGTTCTCACAGAAGACAGATTGGAAAAGCCACTTCAGATCCCCAGCTCCTCACCCTCATGTGCCTTCCTTGGGCATGCCTGCCGACTCAGCTTCTCTCTCGCCGTCCTGTTTCCTTCCCTTCTTCTCTACCGGCCCTCATTCTAAGTGCTCTCCCTACTAAGCAACCTGCATGTTAACAAACAACACATGCAACCACTCCTAATGAGACAACAGCTGTCTGTTGAAATATGACTTGAGACATCTAGTGGACTGTGCACCTAGCCAGAGTGATGTTCTGAGTTCCAGTCTCCCAGCAGAAAAGTAAAAAATAATGAATGCATAAAATTAAGCCATTTTGCATTAACCAGGTCAATGTAGATGCTGAAGTATATCACACCTTATAGATATTCTCTCTCTCTCTCTCTCTCTCTCTCTCTCTCTCTCTCTCCCTCCCCCCCTTCTCTCTCTCTCTCCTCTCTCTCCTACCAGCATCTCATTTCTTTTCCAAGCTACACAACCAAGCAGTGACAGAAGAAATGAGAACAGCTGGAAGCACTGAGACTCTTTCAAGAAAGCCTCTTTCTTCTTTGGGTTATCCAAGACCACACGATACAACCAGATGCATGCCGGCGTGAGCCCAAACCACTGAATTCTCTCGCATCTCGGACTTTCAAAATCTTAAATTTGCCCTTTACTTAAAAAAGTCAATGATTTCACCAAGAAAGTTTGATTAGTTTCTTTTACTTTCTGTAATGAAGTGCCATCCTTTTTACACTTGAAAGGATCTTTGTAATAATGCAACATTGATCTTTTGAATACAGATGAGCTAACCTAGATAATAGGATTTAGAATGTGAAAAACTGGACCTGCAGCGATATTTAAGGTTCCAGTGCCATCAAGAGGAATTATGGCACAAAACATCTGCTTCCCCACGACATTGTCTGAGTCTCCATGAATAAATGGAGAATCATGTTTCCTCCTACAAACAGTTTTTATTTCGTTCAGCATCCTAAGAGAAGTTACATGCTGTGTCCCTGGATGTCAATCATCCCATGTAGAGAGGAAGGGAAGAGGGGTATTTAGCTCTCAGATCTGTCTTCTTCTGTTTTCAGTTTTGTGCCTCAAAGTTCTAGAAAGAGGACTCAGATCTAATACTAGAAAGCAGTTCTAATAACACAAACTGGAGAGATGTTCATTCAAACAGTCTGCGATCGTCTCGGTTAGAGGGTAAAAATACAAAATGATAAAACACACTGTAATCTGAAGAACTGGCAAGGGAGGGGGAGGAAGCTCTGGAAAATGAAGTAAGTTCTCCATAGAACAATAAAATGTAGTTCTGTTTTGGCATTCCTCATTCCTTGAAGGGAAATTGGAGTGTGAGGGAGGGGGGAGCTTTTTTTCTCCAACACTCAAAAAAAGGCAGAGCAGACAGCTCTTCGTATAAATCCATACACATAGGAAGTCATTCCCACTGTCAGCGTCAATGACATGCCACCTATTAGAGTTAAGAATAGAGAGCCCGTGAGATGGCTCAGTGGGCAAAGGTGCTGGCCAAGTATTTACAATTATAAAATGCTCAAATTGGGATTTGAACTCATTTTGTCTGGCCTCAAGGCCTGAAATCTTTAATAACTACCCCGAACCAAATATTTGACAGGGTTAAGTTAGGTCAGCAATGCATAGAACCAAAGATCAAGACTGGGACAGCCAGATAGGCCTATCAAGAAAGGCAAATTGAGAAAAAGATCCAGATAGATGCAAGTAGTGCCTTGGGGGGTGGGGTGGGGGTGGGGGTGGGTGGAGACAAGTAATAGGAAGTTGAGTTTGGAAAGAGGGTCAGATGCCAGACCTTGCAATGACAAGCCAGGTCAAAGAAATATGATTAGGACAATGCAGAAGAGGACAAAATAGGATGCACTCACTGGACTGCCTCATAAGGGAAGGGTTAGGGATCAGGCGAGACAGCAACAGCACAAATCTCAATGCAAAATTCGAGTTCTGCAGAGCAGTAGCTGGGATGACTTCTGCCCTCATCACAGCCAGATGAGGAAGACAATTAGCCCAGGAGTCTGGCCTTCAGTGAATCCTGATTGTGAATTCAGTAACCTTAACTGTTGTGGTCAGAGTTGTATCCACCAGAAAACATCTACTAAGATATTCAAGTCCCATGAAATATATTTTGTTTTGTTTTGTCTTGTTTTGTTTTAAGTAAGAGGATTCCTACTGAATACAAGTTCATTAAGTTGTGTAAAATTTGGGTCTGACTAATTTGGGCATGTAATGTTTTTATTTTTTAGTGAGTTTTTTTTAAAAATTAATCAAGTTTATTTTAAAAGACAAGTAAAATAATATCATAAATGGAAAAGAAGGAAGTGGGAAGGAAGAAAGTGGAAGGAAAGAAGGATGTGAGAGAGAGAGAAAATGGGAGGGAAGGAATCTCTTCATTTCGGGATAAGGAGGATGGCTCAGTGGGTAACACATTTGCTATGCAATCATGAGGACTGGAGTCTGATCTATAGTATCCAAAAAGCGACAGATGGTTATAGCACCAGGGCCAGAGGCTAGTGGCAGGCAGATCCTGGGGCAGGTTTGCCAAACAGCAAGCTTTAGGTTCAGTAGAAGATCCTGACTCAAGGAAACAGCACTCATGAAAACTCAACTAAATGGCTGGCTAAATGAGACCTGGAAAAGAGGTCATGAACTTGTGAAGTGAGGGGAGAGAGAAGTGATGGGAAAGGGTGGAGGGAGGAGAAGGAGAGAGAAGTGATGCAATCATGTTTCCTTTTATTAAAGTTACAAATAAAAAAATGTTAAAGGGAGAAAAAGAGATAGAGTCCCTATCTCAAAAACAAGGTGAAGTGGTCACAAAACGACATTCCAGTGTTAACCTCTGACCTCTATGTGTGCCCACACAGGCAAGTGTACCCACACAAGTACATGAGCACTGACATATGCAATGTCGAGGCCAAACACTGGACAATCCTTGTATGAGGTCATACCCTTTGAAAAATGATGGTGTACATTAGCATAAAACTCAATTTAAGCAAGCAACCTTTTCCTGGGTTTATTTGAATGCTGAACCCCACAGGTTCTTTCTTGGAAAGGATAGTTTGAGAGGAATACAATTACCAGGGAGGGAGAACCATGTTACATTTTAGAGAACGATGAAGAGAATTACAGAAGATGTGGTCAGCATAAGAACATGAAGTTTGAAGAAATGCCAAAGGTTAGTGGAATTGCAGTCAAGAAACGTCAACAATGCAGTTTGAAAGAATTAGATCTGGAAAACCTGAATGGGAGGAGAGCATTTTCTGAAAAAGGACTCATATCTCAAGGAGCTAGGATGGAACAACCTAGACTACTAACTTATGCCTGCACCAAAATAAAAGTTTGGGAAGGGTCGAACGGAATGAGGTGGTGATGTGGTTTGTGTTTTCAGTGGTAGTAAGGTTGCAGGGCTTTGAAATCCATTTCAAACAGGTCATATATGTCTTAATGTAAGCCCTATCATTAATGTTACTAGATCCAAGGACCTGGCCCTCTCCTCATCCCATTTCTAGCAGGAGGAGAAACTGAATTTTAAAGAAGTACTTAGCATACTCAACATTGTACTGAGAGAAAGCATAATAGCTAGGACTCCACACCAGATGGGGCTTCCACCAGAAGCATAGGTCCTGACCTCTTGATTTCAAGTCCTCCTTCAACGAAGCTAGTCACCTACCCAATCCCGTGGTGACTCCTGGCATGTACAGGTTCTCTATTGTGTTTCCCCAAAGTATACCTCCTTTCCCTAACTTCCTGCACAGGAAAGTGTTTACCAAACCGAGAGCAGCAGAACATTTGTGCTGTTGCTTTTTTTTTTAATCCACAAAATTCCATCTTTAAGGCACATTCCCTTTTATTACAAATATTAGCAATTATTATAGGTCTCTCCTTTCAGGCTAACAGATCCACTCTGCTAAGTATAATACTGGCCACTGTACGGTGACATTCAGTGGCATCTCTTGAAAAGTGTCTTAAATGTATTCTACTCATTGAAAGGCCTGCTTCAAGCACCTCTGTGCACTCAATTTCCATATGTATTCTTTTGCTTAGGTTTGTTTTTTTTTTTTTTTTTTTTTTTTTTTTTTTTTTTTTTTTTGATAACAGGCTCTCACTATGTGCCTCAGGCTGACCTCAAATCCAGACAATCCTTCTGTCTCTACAGACCGTGGGGCTCAATTTCTATTTCCAGTCTCCTTACTCCACAATAAGATATGAGAGAACACTCCAGACGCACAAGATCTTAGGGTGTTTGTGGTTTGTCCACTTTCCCTAAATTCCCCAATTTCGCCCCATGGAATCCTCATGAACACAGGCCCAGTGAGCATCCTGGCTAAACCTGTAGTGGAGTCTATCTCCATCCCCGGAGCTAAAGCCTAAAGCCAGCAGCTGTAGCAACTGTCTTCAGTAACAAAAGGCCAGTGACTCTGGCTGTGGAAGCGAAGGTGCTGACAAAGCCCCAGTGAACCTTGGCTTTGACTTGTAAACAAGGGCTTTGAAGGAGCAAAGTTGTAAGTTTGTCTCCACTAAAGCAAACTTCCCGAGCTGTTTGCTTTGGGCGGTTTGCCGATGAACACGCAGCAGGAAATGGATTTCCTGTCTGCCCTTCTAGCCACTGTAGGCTGTGCTTGGCTCAGCTGCCACTGAAACTGGAGAGCAGTCTTGGAGAGGCATCCCTGTCAGAAGCACGGGAGCCTCAGCTTGCTACTCCAGTTGCTCTTTTCTAACCCGTTCTTCCCAGCCTAGTCAGGCAGTGACTTTCCAACATGCTTGTTAGGGGTTCCATGGGCCACCACTCGCAACGGGAAAAATAAGAAAAAAAAAAAAAAACTAGGTCGTGACCGACCTTCTAGTGAGTGCTCTCACATCCTGCCAGGCAGGGCACTGGGACAACAAAGTGAATGCATCCTAGGTCTGGTGAGAGAGAAACTTTGTGAGTCACTTTGTGCAAGAGCCAACCTGAAGCCCCCCTGGCCAAAGATGGAGCTCTCCCAGGTGCTGAAATTCGAAATTTGCGAGGTCAGTTTATTTCTCTTAGCCTTGAGTTTCTTGAGCCATGAGTCTCTCCCTGTTTAAATTACCATTTTTCTTCGTTTGACGAAAACTTCAAATTTGATTAGCAAGGCATTTCTCTTTGTTTCTGAAACAAAGCAGGGGAGGGGCTGTGTGGGTAGCGACTCTACAGAGCCACAAAGAAGGTGATTGCCCCGATACTCACAGCAACTGTTCAGGCTAGCACTACTACATCGTCCAATGTTGCCAGAAATGCAAGAAATGTGGGTCTTTAATGAGAACCGTTTGCATTTAAGTGTTGACAGCTAATTTGAAAAGCCTGCACGGGCCAATACAGCATGATAAACCACATATGCCCAAGGCAAGAATCCTAAAACTGTCTACCTTTACAGTGCAGGAAGCTCTGCTTCATCACACCTTGGAAAGAGGGAGCTGATTAGCTTTGAGTTAAGAGCTGAAGAACCCAGAGGGAGGCAAGGACATTAGGAACCCAGCAGGATTCAGCCCATCTGTGAAAGGGACACTTCAGAGTTTCTATGATCATAGGGTTAAGAAAGGTCACACAACATTATTCGCACCGAAAGCTTGCTGGATTGTAGCTACTTAAAGGTGCAGAGGCAGATAAAACACAAGGACGTCCTGGGAACAACAGGATCTGAGAGGTACTGGAGGGCTTGGTTGAGGATGAGTTTTACATTAGCTATGTGACATTTCCAATTAAATGCAAAATCAACAGAACATCTTCTGCAGGGTCGTAGTGATGGAGAGCACTCACCTAAGCTTGTTCACACACTAAATTCCTCAAAACAGCAACAAAGGAGGATAAATCAATTGTCTTTGCTACCTTTATCAGCATAAACAAAGAGATAAAAATACAGTATAAAATTTTAACTATCTTTGCCCATCCTACCTGCAAAATGTGAAATTCCCCTGTGCTTCAATAAAGGAAAAATACATCCAATGAAGTCTAACAAATGTGCCATCTGTTCAGAAAGTGGTAGACAGGCATTTTTTTACACGTGACACTATTGCCCTCTTGTGGTCAGAGAAAATAGTGCATCTGTTTTCCAATGAGGTTTTTAAAGGTTATACCTAAAAATGTACTTCTCACAAATATAAATCATTTATAAATAGAGCAATATGTATAGAAACTTCCATTTTAAATAGTATGAATATTATTTATAATAAAATATCCAAATTAGACCTTGGGCTCTGAGCTTAGTTTTCTTATGAAGGGAAAGGAAATCAAGAGAAAAATAAAATGTTATTAGAAATAGTTGGATGGCTAGGAGGCACAACTCATGAAGCTAATGATGGTGTCAGTCACTCCTCTACCATAGTGTCCACCTGGCTTCCTGCCTCCCTGCCTCCCTGCTGACTCCTGCAAGGGGACAGAGGAAGCTTTCTTTCACTTCCTGCCTTCCTTTACTCACTCTCCACTGTTGGAGAAAGTAGGCCTTTCACAGTTTCCCACCCTAATAAGCCAAACGGCCTTGTGTTAGGAGCCTGTCACCTCCTCCTCCCTATTCCCTTCCTGACACCTAAGACCCTAAAGATTTGAATTATAGTCCCCTCTTCCTTATTTCTTCCTGACTCCCAAGACTTCCAAGGACATGAGTTATGTGCTGAGTCCAGCTTGACACCCCAGACTGTTAAGGAGGAATCTACATTCCTGAGATAAGACTCAGGGTGCCTCCCGCCTGCAGTCAGAATTCAGCCTTCATGTCCCCAGATGCCTGCTTCTTTGTTCTTTGTTAATTCTCCCTAAGCCCCTCCCTATTTCCCCTCACTGTGTGCTTATAACCTGGCGTTTCAGCCTAATAAACGGAGACTTTGACAGGAATCCTCCTTGGTCTCCTCTCTTCTTTCCCTCCCACTCATTTCTCTTGCAGATTTGCTGTTCCCCTCATACCCACGAATAACTGGGCCCTGCTGGACGGGACACTCCACTATTCGCTTATATAGCCACTTTTGGCTACATCATTTAAGCTCAGCATGGCATGATAATACCACAAAGGTATTCCTGGATAGGCATCCTTCAAGTGACTAACAGGAACTCACAGCCTGAACGAGAACGATAAGACTTTCTCTAGAAAAGTGAGCCAGGAAGAATTTGGTGAACCCAACATCTGAAACTACATAAACCACCCCTCCCCTGACTGTAAAGTGACTTGGTCAGTAAAAAAAATAGCAATAAATGTCTGCGTTTTTAAATGTACATGTATAAATATATTATTAACTCATTCTTGAGCCGGGTGAGGTGGTGCACACCTTTAATCCCAGCACTTGGGAGGCAGAGGCAGGAGGATTTCTGAGTTTGAGGCCAGCCTGGTCTACAGAGTGAGTTCCAGGACAGCCAGGACTACACAGAGAAACCCTGTCCCGAAAAACAACAACATATATATAGTATACAGTATACACATGAACACATGCATACAGTGTGCACATGCACACATGTACACACACGCACACACGTGCACACACGCGCACACACATGTACACACGCACACGTGCACACATATACACATGCACACATGTACACATTCGCACATGCACACACGCACACATGCACAAAGTGCTCACAACCACACATGCACACATGTACACATGTACACTTGCACACATGCACACATATACACATGCACACATGCATACATGTACACATGCACACATGCACACATGCACACACACACAGTGTACACATGCACACACACACATGCACACATACATACATGCACACATGCACACAGTGTACACATGCACACACACATACATGCACACATACACACATGCACACATGCATGCACAGATAAATAAATGGATGAATCATTTTTGATATTCAGAGAGAGAGAAAATCTTGATATTAATCTGAGACGGTTTAATAACATTTATATTTGCCTGTTATGAAGACACTTAGCATCTTAAAAGAATAGACATTCTGGTCAAAATAATGACATCATTTCTCCTGAAAGTAAGGCATTGTGATATGCCGTACAATTCTTATCAAAATTCCAGTTGCCTTGTTGAAGAAACTGAGATGCTTTCCCGGAATTCATATGAAATGCTCAGCTCTTCCAAACAGCAAAAGTAATTTTGAAAAGAGTAAAGTTGTAGGGTTATACTTGTATTTTCTAATTTAAAATGTACTACAAGACCTCACCAATGAAGACTGTACACTTTACCACAGGGATAAGAATATAGACCAGTGGTATAGAATTAATACATGCACACATGAATTTTAGGCCAACATAGACCATAAAGGAAGACACTATCTAAAAAGGGGTACAGGAAGCTGGAGTAATATAAGTTCACTAAAATAATTTCATATGGGAAAAAATGTTAACAAATAATGCTAAGATAACCAGATATCCATATGCAAAAATTAATTCAATATGAATCAAAGAACCAAGTAGAAAACTAAAGCTATAAAATACTTAGAAGAAAGCAGCTAAGTCACCTTGCACTAAACAATGGATGAAGAGATGTGAAATCATAAAAATACAATCATGAGGGGCTGGAGAGATGGCTCAATGGTTAAGAGCACTGACTCCTCTTCCAGAAGTCCTGAATTCAATTCCCAGCAACCACATGGTGGCTCACAACCATCTGTAATGGGATCCGATGCCCTCTTCTGGTGTGTCTGAAGACAGCTACAATGTACTCACATACATACAATAAACAAATCTTTAAAAAAAATACAAACATGAAGTGTGTGTATGTGTGTATGTATCATGAAACTCAGTAGTAACACAGTTGCCCAACATGCATGAAGCCCTGGACTCTACAGTCCAGAGAGAAAGAGAAAAACAGAGAGAGAGAGAGAGAGAGAGAGAGAGAGAGAGAGAGAGAGAGAGAGAGAGAGAGAGACTAAAGATAAACAAGACAGGACTAGAGAAGTGGCTCATCGGTTAATAACACTGGCTATTTTTCCAGAAGTTATGAGTTCAATTCCCAGCACCCACATGGCAGCTCACAAACTCTAAAACTTGGACACATAGGATCTGATGCCCTCCTCTGATGTGCACACATACATGAAGACAAAATACTTATACACATAAATAAATAGATGTTTTTAAATGCAATCCAGATAAGTTAGACGTCATAAAAAGTATTTAAAATTCCTTTGCCCTAATTGGATGACTGAAGACAGGATGGGTATCAGCAGCACATGGGAGTCCCCTTTGAAAACTCAGCCATGGTTTACAGTCTTGGAACATCTACTCAGATATAATGATCTGATCCCGAAGCACAGCTGGACACGAGCTCACAGTGTCTCTGTCACTACTTGAAAGACAATAGGCTTCATTAAGTTGTACTAAGAGACTTTTCTTGACTACATTATGTAAGAACATCTACCCAAGAGAAAGATAGTACTAGCCTTTGTACATAGATATTTTAAAGTGCAAGACCTTTAAAAAATTATACAAAACTTAGTATAGCAAAGTTTCCACTTACCAAAAGGTTAAAAAAAAAAAGACTACAGAATAAAAGACTATAGTTAAATTCAGGGTATCTGATAAAGGGCTAATATACACAATAAATAAAGAACTCTTAAAACAAAACAGCAAAAAGACAAACCATCAATTCTAAAAGTGATCATAAGACTGATAGACATTTCTTAAAATATTTATACAAATGATCAACAAGAATATAAATGATGTCATTACTATTATCAATATACCATTTCATTTAATATGAATAATCCTACCTGTTTACTTCATTTCTATAGAATGGTTATAACAAGAAATATAGAACCAAGGTTTCTGTAATTTATGTCAAGGGATTTACAGAATTAGAACCTTAATGCAGGGCTGAGAGGAATGTAAAATGGAACTGGCAACAATGGGTAACAATTTAGCAAATTCTTAAATATTGAACACAAACTTGGCACATGACCCCATGTAGTTTTATTGCATGGTAAAACATCAAATAGAACTGAAAATATATGGCCATACAAAAAAATCATACGTCTGTTCATAGCAACTTTTAAATAGAAATAGCCCAAATGTCCATGAATTAATGAATAAACTTCATGTCCTATGTGCCTGCAATGGACTATTAGTCAATCCACAAGATATAATGAAGTATTAAGATATGCCACAACGGGGATGAACGTTGATGAAATTTTGTAATGTAATAGAAACTAACCAAGGAAGGTCCCAGTAGTATAAAAAGTTTCCAAAGAGAGAGAAGTTCATGGAGAAGAGAGGTCAATGGCGGCCGTGAACAGGAGCTATGGCAGTTGAGAGAATTAAAGGTAAGTGCTAAAGGATGTCTCTGGATCTGAGGAAGACAATCTGGCTAGATTGTGAGGCTGGTTGCACGAGTCTGCAGGGCTACTACCCGGCGCACTAAAAGGGAATGCTCAGACAGGCATAGGGCAAGGCATAGGCATAGACAAAGCATGGGACAAGGCAGACTTGGCTCCAGGACTCAGCTGAAACAAGACAGATGCGCATGAAAAGCTGGAGTAAATGTGTAGCCCTCGTCGTTGACCTCCCAGCCACAAGGCTACAACCAAAGTCTGCTTGGCAGTGCTCCTGATTGGAGTTCGTACCTCACTGACAGAAGACTGAAAGGCGGGAAGCATATTCTGCCTCCCATCTTGTTCTATCTCCTACTTGCTTGCTGTTCTTCGGAGCCTCAAGGTAACAATGGCCCTAGGCCCCAGGTCTGCAGCTAGCTTTACCCTCAGCCTCCAGCTCTTTAGCACCCCTCAGTCATTCCTGGGGTACTCCTTTGGAAAGGAAAACAAAACCAAACAGTAATGTCCCCGCCCTGAGAGGCCTGCCCTCTTCTGAGGCACTGATACACTCTAACCACATCTTTTGCTTCTCACTCTGATGGGAGAGAGCTACTTCCCACAGTGAGTGTCCCTGTGACATCTCAGCAGCCAGCCCTTCTTCCCCTTGCAGTCTAACCTTGTAAACTCATTGCCATGCTAAATTTCCTGTATTGAAATATTTTGTTTCTTTTTTCCTTAATTGCATTCTAATAAAACCCATCACATGTATTAATAGTCTTTTAACATTCTATAATTTATATGGTAAATCACCTACTATTTTTCTTAGTACGATGACATCCTATGTCATAACATAACCTGCTTTATATTATGGGCATCTTTATCAGTATACTTCCACGTTATGTTGGATACAGCCAATATATCCATTTTATGGTAATTGGATCCATTCCATCTTCTTGCATAATTGTGTTCATTGCCCTAAATTTGTCTAAAGTATACTGGTCTTCTGAGGAACTTTAATTGTCTGGATTCTAATTGAAGTTATTTATTTATTGAGTGCATATTCTCTAAAAACATTATACCGGATGTTTGAGGAATGCAATAGGTAGTCAGACTTGCACTGAAAGAGCTTGAATTTAGTAGGAAGATGGAAGAAAGCAAGGCTGTAACTTGATTTCCCTAAACATGCACAGGTTCAAGGTCACTTTCCTGACAATTCCAGCTCTCAAGGTTTGGTATTTTTAGGTCAATGTCACAGTAAACACAGACGTCCCATTCCTTGATCTTAGGCAACGCTTTATCCCACTCTGACCTGCACCATAAAAACAGGGATTCTAATTATGGTTCAATAATGATTTTGAGATTGGAAGAAATCCTGAGAGCACATCTGAATTTAATTGTTTCCAAGTTGGCTGGTCATGGTTCTAAGGAGATAAAAGATTTCTCAAACTAGGAAACAAATAGTGATAAACTTACCCCCAATACTATACTAGCATTTAGAGAATTATCTGAGCCAGATTCGACTTTGACTACATTGCAACATCAACAGACCTCCACTGGGGCTCCAAAAGACATTTTCTTAGACATCCTAACAAGGTCATTTTTCTTGGTGAACATTTTACTCAAGGGTGAGATACCAATCCTACATTTCATTTACAAATGGGAGAAGCCCAGAGGCCCAGAACAATTTATTAAGGACATTTTCTTTAAATAAGTTCTCTTCATAAGCCCATAATATATTCAAAAGGGGGGAAAGGGGAAGTTGGGAATTAAATAAACTCATTGGTCATCACTGAAGAGCAGCAACTCATTACTCTGAAATTTGATAATGAAAAAGAAGGGGATGGAGGTCGGTGTGTATTATGACTTTCTAAGTAAATAAATCTCCGTGCAAGGCAAATAGCCTTAGTGAAAAGAAGAGAGTCTTCTGTTCAAAGCATTCCAGCTGGCAATGGCAGAAAAAATAAATATAATGCAGCAATCATCAACCCTTAGCCTTCAATGAGATAACCCATGCAGAACACGGTCTTTTAGTTTCCTGGTACAGACAGTACAAGTTACCTCAAACTTAGATTGCTTAAAATACCAGAAGTCAATTTTCTGACAGGTCTGGAAGGAAGTGTCCCAAGGTCAAAGTGACCATAGGTCTATCTACGTTCCTTCTGCAACGCTCAATTTCATCCTTTGCATCTTTCTCCCTTCTGGCTGAGCTATCCATCCCTGGTATTTCTGCTGTATCATTCCAACATTTATGTCTAGCTTCACATGACATTTTCTGGTATTAAGGCACAGTCATACTACATATAGATCCACCTGACTAACCTCACTTGAACTCCGTTATATGAATTAAGACTTTACTTCCACCAACAGAGTCAACTAACCTGGACCCTTGGAACTCCCAGAAACGGAACCATCAACCTAAAAGCATTTATGGGACCTAGGTCATGCAGCAATTATGTAACAAATGTGCAGTTGTTCTTCATGTGGGTTCTCTAACAACTGGAGTGGCGGCTGTCCCTGACTCCGTTGCCTGCCTGTGGATCCTGTTTCCCTAACTGAGCTGACTTGTCTGGCTTCAGTGGGAGAGGATTTGCCTAGTCTTCCAGGTGCTAGGTAGGTTAGTACTGGGGGGGGGGGTACCTCCCCATTCTAAGAGGAGAGGGAAGCAGAGGGGCTATGATTGGGATGTAATGTGTATAAATGAGTAAATTAGGGGCTGGAGAGATGGCTCAGCCGTTCAGAGCACTACTGCTTTATTGAGAGGTCCTGAATTTAATTCCCAGCAACCAGATGGTGGTTCACAACCGTCTGTAATGGGATCTGATGCCTTCTTCTGGGTATCTGAAAACAGCTATCGTGTACCCATATAAATGAAATAAATAAATCTTTTTTAAAAATAAGTAAGTTAATGGAAAAATCTAAATAAACATTCAGGCTGCTGTCTTTAACTTTCGAAAAAAAAAAAAAAAAAAAAAACCTCCCTTTTATGGAAAGCCACAGCTCAGAAACAGTCTTACTTTCTCTATATTGACCATTTGAATATATATCTTCATTTGGAACCATGAGGAGCATAAGCCTAAAACTACTCATTTTCTGATCAGCTACTATGGGGCAGATACCAGCAACAATCAGTAATCCCTACTTTCTCAGACAATCCTGAAATATTCATGTGAAACTAGAACCTTTCACCCTTCCATTTCACAAGTGAGGTATAGATTAGAGTATTGATTGATGTTGGTGCCACAGTAGAGTAAGAAGCTCACCAAGATCCTAAGCCTTCATTTCCCAAAAAAGCAGAGGGGTTCAGCTTTCATGAAAAAGACTAACACCCAGCTGGCTTAATCCAGTTATTTTATTCAAACATTATACAATGTTAATTGGGGCTGGGAAAGGTTCCAGCTACCAAAGTTATCTTGCCCTTGCTGCCCATGAGAGCAGACAACTCACACAGATCTCAGTCCATTTTGACCGTGGCTAGCCATATTCAAAAGTAAGAACTCGAGGTTTGCCAAAATTATTTTAGGACCAAGGTCTGTGCAGTTGCAAGTTCTCACGTAGCACCAAGTGCAGATTATCTAGAGAAACATTTCTTCAAAGTTCAAACAGTCTCAAAACAATTTCTCAGCCTCTACTGATTAGCCCAAACATAGTAAGGACTTTACTGAAACATTCCATTCAAAGCCAGACACAAAGGCTTTACTATGCATTTCACTTAAAGCCAGACATAAAGGCTTTACTATCTATATCACCATATTAGAGAGATGAAGAGAGTGGCTAGGATACTGGTGACAGTGTGGACAAAACTATAACTGGAATATAAATCTATTCACTTTTCAAACTTGTAAAGATCCATCTGTAGATGGACTGTGGTAGAGGAAATTCTTAACATGGGGAAAAAAACTATATCACTCAGAAAGAGGGTAGACAGAACACAGATCTACCCTCTTTCTCATCAAACCTACCTTTGTCAATAAAAAGGGATTTAAAATGAAAATTCAAATGGAATTGAGGGACCTGGAAAACAAATTAATTAATAATTGGAGTCTAGGATATAGCTCAGTCAGTCAATAGAGCGCTTGCATAGCACACATGAAGCCCAAGGTTCAATCCTCAACACTGCATGAAGCAGGTATAGAGGCAAAGAAAACAAAATGGAACAAGAACTCAGCAGCTAGGAGGTGAAGATAGAAAGAACAGAGATTCAAAGTCAGGCTTGCCTTCATAAGGAACGTGAGGCCAACACAGACTACATAAAACCCTGTCAACACTCAAGCAAGCAAACAAACAAACAAACAAAAAACTCAGGCACTGAAGAGATGACTCAATGGTTAAAAGCAGTTATAGCTTTTACAAAAGACCTGGGTCTGATTCCCAGTGCCCAGATGGTGGTTCACAATTGTCTAGTTGCAGGGGATCCAGTGCCCTCTTCTAGCTTTCATGGACAACAAGCATGCATGGGGTGCACAAATGTACATGCAGAAAAAATATTCATGCATAAAAAATGTAAAATGAATCAATTTAACTTAAATATTAAAAATAAACAAAACAATCCAGTCATAGATTTCAAGAAAGCAAAATCCTAAAGATGCAGTAGAAATATCCAAGAAGCAACTAGTAATGTATCTGAGCCCAAACTTATGTAGTCTGTAGCATGAAGACTTAGGTAGCATGGAGTAAGAAAGAAACAAAAATGAAATTGGCAGAAGCTGTTTCATACATAGTCATAGAATCATAGTCTATGTTTCATACATAGTCACTCCGCCCTTCCCCCTCCACACAGAGGCCCATTGAGAGCAACATGGGAACAATAAGCAGGAATATTCTTTTAAAAACAGAACTCAGATTCTTAGTCCCTGAATTATATCCTCTGGGAAGAGTGTAACCAAAGACTTCTCTAGGGACTCTGTCTAGCCAAAGGCAAAGTCTCATAGTATTAATATTTGAATAAACCAATGAAGCAACTGGTGTCACCTTGACTGACCCTCACAGTTGACGGTCTATGTTGTCTATGAGTTTTAAGGCATTCTGCGTTGTGTTCTTAAAAATTGAAATGACTTGGGGCTGGAGAGCTGTCTCATCACTTATTGATCTTATAGAGAACCCAAATCTGGATCCGAGCATCTATCCTAAGGCTCACAAATACCCCTAACTGCAGTTCCATAGTATCTGCTGCCCTTGGCGGGATTTCACAGGCTCTTCCCTGCATCTGGTACATATATACACCTGCAGGCTCTCACACACATATAAATAAATCTCTTTTTTATTAAAAAGGCTTGACCAGATATGACACATTTTTATACATGGCACTCAAGAAGTAGAGGGAGGTGTGTTCACGGAATTCCTCAGCTGTGTAAGGAGTGTTAGGTCAGTCTGAGCTAGAGACAATGTGTCAAAAAATGTTTGAAGAAAAGGATAGTATGAGAAGGTAAAAATTAAAAGACTTATATGCTTCCAACTATATGATACTCTAGAAAAGGCAAAACCGTGAAGCCAATAAATACATGGTCTCTAGAGCTTGGTATGGAGTGGGAAATAAATGGGGCACAGAGGACTTTGTACGATACCAAGCCAGTGGGTATACATCACTGTGCGTTTGTCAAAGGTGCCAATTGAACCGTATTGTCCACTATGGACCTTCAGTGGCAGTGACAGGTTCATGAGTTGTGATGATAAGCATCAGAAGTGTGCAGGAAGGTAAGGGGATTTGGGTAATCTCTGTACTCTATGCTCATCTGCAATTCAGACTGAAAACTGTCCTAAAGAAACAATATCTAGTTTTTCCAAATGAGCAATTAATAATGACCAGACAAATAAAGATTTTTTTTAAAATCAGGAAGAAAAAAAAAAAAAAGAAAAAGAGCAAACAAACAAAATGTGCTCCCATACTCACAGACTCACTACACACCAGACTGAAAAAGTAAAGGCGATCAGAGGCTTCCCGTTGCGTGTTTTCAGTCCTATCTCTAGCAAGCTGAGAACTTCTCATCCATGAAAGGAAGCCACCATTATTTTCATTTAAAATATTAGCACAAATGGAGGTAGTTTAAAAATGTGGTGCCAGAAATATAGATCTAAAGAGCTAAACTTGAAGATAAAGTTCGCAGAGAGGTAGAAGTGGAAATGACATTCAGGACTTACATATGACATTCCAAAAGTTTAAGATTAAGAAAACATTTTAAAATAAACAAAAAGGGGGCAGAGACATGTAAAGCAAAATGCATATAGTAAAATAAGAAGGTGTTCCCAAATGCGAACAAAACTTTTTTTTGTTATCCCTCAAAACAAAAGGATATAAATTTACAAGCAGTGGGATAAACAGGAAGCCAAGAAACTGGAAGTGGGCCACTAAGGCTGGGCACCTAAGGGAAGGAATTAAAGCTCAGGTAAAATGAAAATGGAGAAAGGGCTTAGTAGATGCATGAGGCAGGGTTCAAATGTGGAAGAGGAGAGGAATGGGGAAGTCAGGCATTGGTAGAAGGCTTAGCTGCAATAAAGTTTGTTATGTATGACAATGCTATTTGGAAACCTATTATCTTCCAACCCAAGAGAAAAAAATCAATCAGGTGGAACAAGAGAACACAGGTGAGTTCACGTTTGTTCTTGTGGTGGTTGTTGTGGTTGTTGTCGGTGGTGGTGGCCGCCATTTTGTTTTCTTGCCTCTGCAATTGTATGGTGCTGGAAATAAAACTTGTCGTGAAAGAGAGAAAAGAAAGGGAGAAAGAAAGAAAGAAAAAGAGAGAGGGGGAAGGGAAAAGAACAAAAGAAGAGAAAAGAAACGGATATAAAGTTCGTTCATTTCTGAAAGCACCCACTCTGTAGAAGATGGAATCACAAATGCTGCCAAATTCGAGCAGCTTCCTCAGGATAGAATGAAAGTGAAGAAGAGAGCTGGGAATTTTAGTAGTGGAGCTGTGACTATCAAAACGACCAAGAGCAAGATCAGTGTAATTTTTAAGGTGTCTTTTTCCAAACAGTATGGAAATATACCTCCCCACAAACAGTATCTGAAGACTAAGATACATGGTCAGTTATGTGCAGTGGCTAATAGCAATGAGACTTCTGAACTACATTATTTTCACGTTCACAAGGATGATGAAGTGAATTAAACTCATGATCTAGATTTTTTTCTATGAATTTATAAGTAAGATTTGTTAACAAAAATGAAAGAATATAGGTGGCATGAAAGGAGAGACAGGAAATACTCAGGTTAAAGGATTAACTGGGAATGGTGGCTTCAGAAACTGGGCAGAGGCAGGGGACACAGAGGGTGATTTGTCCAAAGCTAAGGATACATGAAAAAGCTTTAGGATACCTCACATGTGTAGATAATGCTGCCCCAGGATATATAGGTTATTAAATGAAAATATCAGTGCTAGGCAGAAATGACCTCCCTACAAGTTATTGGATCAGGAAGATCCCAGATGGACCCAAAACAACACAGGCTATTTTACTCCTGATTGACTTCCATAAGTAGATGGTAATATCTGATTGTTTCAGGTAATATGTATAGCTAAGGTAATATCTATTAACTTAGTTGGGATACAGGACAGAAAATCAACCTTGAACTGAATAGAAAACTCTCCCTGTGGGCTAGCATGCACTGTGCTAGAAAGTTCGATGCAGGCTGCTGGGGAAGAAAAGACACAGTAGTTTTACCCAGGTGCTTGCTAAGTCAGGCTACAACACTGACCCACTAACAAGATACGTTTTACTGGTGCAATGGGGGGGGGGGGAACGGGACAGGAACATTATGGAGAAAACTACTTCCTGTTTACATAGAAGGCCTGCCCCATAGAAGGGAAGTCATATGTAGCACTGTAAACCTGCTCAAAGGACCATGATTGGGGAGGCCATAGGCCCAAAGGGCAGAATATAATGTTGTTTTTCTAAATGGTCATATCAACAAACTGTATTATTAATATTTATGTTTATATCCATATATTTAAACCATTGTCAGAAAGGCCTGTTTTTCTCAGCAGGTGATGGTTAATGCACAGAGACTTGTAACTGGTCAAAATACCAAGCATAAATAATTGAGTGGATGGGTCATCTATACCAACCACAAGTATTCAAGGCACAAGAAATTTGTGGAGGAGGGGAGAAGAAAGAATGTAAGAGCCAGTAGATAGAGAGGAGAGTTGAAACCCAATCACAAAAGAACACACATGATATGCACTCACTGATAAGTGAATATTAGCTCAGAAACTTAGAATACCCAAGATACAATTTGCAAAAAGCATGAACTCAAGAAGAAGGAAGACCAAAGTGTGGGTACTTCGTTCCTTCTTAGAATGGGAAACAAAATACCCATGGAAGGAGCTACAGAGACAAAGTTTGGAGCTGAGATGGAAGGAATGACCATCCAGAGACTGTCCCACCCAGGGATCCATCCCATAAACAACCACCAAACCCAGACACTATTGCATATACCAACAAGATTTTGCTGACAGGACCCTGACATAGCTTCCTCTTGTGAGGCTATGCCAGTGCCTGGCAAATACAGAAGTGGATGCTCATAGTCATCTATTGGATGGAGCACAGGACCCCCAGTGAAGGAGCTAGAGAAAGGACCCAAGGAGCTGAAGGGGTCTGCAACCCTATAGGAGGAACAACAATATGAACTAACCAGTAGCTCCAGAGCTCGTGTCTCTAGTTGCATATGTAGCAGAGGATGGCCTAGTAGGCCATCAATGGGAGGAGAGGCCCTTGTTCTTGTGAAGATTATATGCCCCAGCACAGGGGAATGCCAGGGCCAGGAAGCAGGAGTGGGTGGGTTGGGGAGCAGGGTGGGGGGAGGGTATAGGGGACTTTTGGGATAGCATTTGAAATGTAAAGGAAGAAAATATCTAATAAAAAGATATAAAATTTTAAAAAAGAAATTTATATTATGGTTTTGTTACATAATCCAAACTAACCTACAAAAAAAAGACAGAAGCATTACATGCTCCAACAAAGAGCAGAGAATAATATGGAGAGAGAGAGAGAGTTGTGAAATGGCAACTTCTGGACATGCTGTAGTTACCTGAAGCCCACTCTCATTTGGGCAGTCCAGGGTTGTTATAACAAAGCAATTAAAGAGAATATAAATCTGCCTGGGCATGGTGGCACACGCCTTTAATCCCAGCACTCGGGAGGCAGAGGCAGGTGGATTTCTGAGTTCGAGGCCAGCCTGGTCTACAAAGTGAGGTCCAGGACAGCCAGGGCTATACAGAGAAACCCTGTCTCGAAAAACCAAACCAAAACAAAACAAAACAAACCAAAACAAACAAACAAAAAAAAAAAGAATATAAATCTGAGAGGACCTGAAGAGAAGGGAATAGGAAGTTGGAGAAGGTAGTAGTAGATGAAAATGACCAATGTATACTGTATAAATGTATAAAACTTTCAAAGAATGAAAAACAGTTTTAAAAAAAAATCTTCAAGATGAAAAATCCAACTAAATAGAAAATACAGTGAGCCAGGCACAGTGGTGATATGAGGGGTCCTAGCACTTGGGAGGTAGAGTCAGAAGGATCAGAAGTTCAAGAAGAGGAGTACATGCCCTTATCTGTCCAGCCTTCTCTCCAGCCCAGGTTCAAGGCCACATTGGGCTAAATGTAACATTTTCTCAGATCAAAAGCAAATTTTAAAAGGAAGAAAGATAAACATACAATGAAACCAACGTATACATATGCTTGTGTATATACATTTGTACATTTATATATAGTTAAACACACACATGTGCTAAAATTTCTAAAAGAACACAAGCAAGACAGCATAAGGTCCTGCAGAAGTCTCTCAGGAGATATGCACTTAATCCTTTGTTCAGAATCATACACATACCTTGACTGAAAATTAGCACAAAGGAAAGAGATATGTTTATTTAAACACGTTTTGTGACTAAACTACTCAACAAAGACTTTGGGATCCTTCTAATGGTTCTAGTTGTGGAACCCTGCAGGCTGAAGTCTGTCTACCTCACCTTCTAAACTAAAAAAAGCATCAACTAGCTCCTGAATATGGCTGTGTGTTGTGTCAGCATTGATAAGCAGGTCTAAACTTTCACTTCTGAAAGGTCTTGTGTCTGTCTATAATCTCTCTTTCTATATGTTGCAAGGATGGAGCCTAGAAAATTTTTTTGTACTTGAGACTGTTTCTTCCAAAAAATCCACACAAAATTACTCAGAACTGAGCCAACAAATTTTGTGCAACAGAATGATCAAAATAGCCGTGTTTGGACCTTCTGCACTCCTGTCCCAGATGGGGCTGAAAAGATGTTGTTTCTTGGGGATGAGACTATCCTGATACTTCTCACGTGATTCTGATTTTACGCTGCCTGAGAGATGGTTATAGAACAATCAAAATATTTCTTTGTGCCTCTTCCAGCAGTGAGAGACATCAAAGCAGAGAGAATCATCACTCATCAAAGAACTGAGAGTAAGTGACGGCTAAGCGTTCATGACCAAATGGAACATCTATATCCCCGACTCTGCAGCCAAAGTAATGTGTCTCAGAAGAGGGCGCAGAAAGGCTGTCAGAGCTATAGCATAGGGAGGAGTAGTGCAAAATGCTGTCTTCTGAGTATGACATGACCATTGCAGTCGCAAACACACAGCAATTGTTAGCACTTGCACACACTTATAAAAAAGGATGTAAAGACTTAAAAGTAGAAGGGGAACAGGTTGGGGAGATGAAGGAGTCAACAGGCATGGTAGAGAAATAACAGGAGGTAATAGGAGCTGGGAATATGATTATAATGCCTTGCATGCAAGTAAGAGACTGCCATTCACAGAGACTCTGATTACCTGCACAAGACATGACCAAGACCAAAGCAATCAATAAGTCTAACATGGATGAAGGGACTCATGAGGTTCCATCTCTGGCTACTTGATAACTACAGGGAGTGTGGCTGCTGGTACATTGCCTCAATTCATGCCGACAACATTGATTGGACTTGGAGAGTTATTTCAAAAGAAAAAGAAGAGGTCATGGAGAAGGGCCCTGTTATAGAAGCATTATAGGGTGTGAGAAACTAGAATTGGTGGTAGATACAATCAAGATATACTTTATATGGGTATTAAATTGTTAAAGTTTTAAAATAGTTTAAAAATATTCTGTGCCTACATCAGACAAGCCTAGATAGCACTCTTCTTCCCTTTATGCTTGCATAAGTTTGAATCAGAGAAAACCATGAGAAAAATCCCTGCAACATTTATTCATGATGCTTAGAGACATGTGATGGGATCACAAAGATTTCATCTCTAGTAGAAACAAAAAAAAAAAAAAAAAAAAAAAAAACTTTCCGCTAGAAAGTAAAGATACTCCAGTGTTCTCTAAATGACCCAAAGCCAGTTAAAATTTACTTCTGCAGAAGCCTCCGAGCTTTGCTGATCTAAGAGGAGTCAGAGTTCTAGTTAATGCAATGCTCATCTTTAAAATAACAAAAGAAAGCCCAGCAAGAAACTCCAGCTACTTTTTAGTCAAGTTTCTCTTCCCCATTTATCTGCAGAACAGATATTATTGGGGTCTGTCCCTTTCCCTTGAGATACTATAGCCAAGAGTGTCTGGCACAATATACACACAGTGGTTAGACTACCTTGTATGACCTCAGCTAGCTGCCTTACATTTTTAATATGACAGTTGTCCTTCACACTGAGAGTTGTTAAGTCTAGACCTATGTAAGTGATCCTCATCTTTACTCAATATTATATACTTATTTCTCCCTGTCTATTCCCCCCAAGAGCTTCTGCAGGATAATGCCATAGAAAATGGTACTTGGAATTCAGTCACCACCTTCATCTTAATGTACACTCCTAAGTTAATGATTGCAAGGCTTGAGATAGCTACATTTTATCTCATGTAGTATGTGAAACAAAGATGACAGTGGCTTAAAGGGCAGGAAATAGGATAGTGTCTATAGTTGGAATGCTATTTCTCAATTATTACATAAGAACTAGGAAAGGCCATTCAGAAATCTTGTTGGAAATCATGTAAGGACACTATGCCATCAAAGACTTTATCAGTGAGCCATACCATCAATATAGTGGGAAACTGTGTGTCCTATGATTGTATGAAAAGTCCTTATGCAACCCCATGCCACACACAATGAACATGGGAAAAATGCTTGCAGGTAAGGAGACCTGACTTCAGATCCTAAACACCCATATGAAAAGCCGTGAGTGGTGACACATACCTGTGGCCCTCCTAGCACTTAGTGAATGTTGCAGACAAACCCCAGGGCCCTGCTGACCAGCCAGTGTAAAGAATAAATGAACTCCAGCTTCAAGGAGAGTTCTTACTTCTAAAACTGAGATGGAGAGAGATAAAGATATCCAACATTCATTTCTGATGTGTAAACATGGACGGATGGATACATACTGCTGCTAAACACACACACACACACACACACACACACACACACACACACACACACACATTTTGGTGGTGATCCTCCCATTTCCTCTGTATCCTGGAATAACCTTTGACACACAGGCCAGTCAAGGCAATGACAGTAAACTGAAGTGCTTCCCTGTCCCTCAGGAAAATTAAGTTTTTATATGCACACTGAACAAGTTTCTAAGGTAATTCTTCTACACATGGTACACTGCTCACACTCTGAAACAGTACTTTCGAAGTTTATACAATTATACAAGCTGATAGTGAGGTCTGAGTTTATGCAACGACACAGTGCCAACAGTGAGGTCTGCATTTTACTGCACCTGACTGAACTCAAGTCAGAGGGTTGGCTCCAGCTGGTTTTAAAGAGTGGAAGTGATAAAGCAGTTTATTTCACCACTTCGGATTTAAATCCCAATTTCTCCTTTTAGGAATGCAACTTCGATCTCCCCTGGGAAGTAGACAGTGCTGTTTTATACTTACAGCTTGTGTGGCTCAGTAACTATTCACAATGTGCTTTATAGGGTCTACATGGTCTCCCCAGCTTGATCATAAACTCCTAAACTAGGTAAAAAGCTTTTAAAAATTAAAGGAACTTGGAGAGAAATTTTTGCTCAGCACACTGTTGGTGTCTTAGTCAGGTTTTCTGTTGCTGCAGAGGAACACCATGAATAAAGAAGCAAGTTGGGGTGGAAAGAGTCTATTCTGCTTACGCTGTCATCATTGATGTTCATCATTGAAGGAAGTCAGGAACACAAACATGGCAAGATCCTGGAGGCAGGATCTGACACAGAGGCCATTGTAGGGAGCTGCATACTGCCTTGCTCCCTATAGTTTGGTCAACCTGCTTTCTTGTAGAACCAAGGACCACCAACCCAGGAACCAAGCAACTACCACTCACAATCGGCTGGGCCCTCCTCCCTTGATCACTAATTATGAAAATGCCTTACAGCCAGATTTTATGGAGACATTTCCTCAATTACAGATCCCTCCTTTCAGATAATTCTACTTTGTGTGTCAGGTTTACATAAGACTACCCAGCACAATTAGTCACAGAAGTGCGTCTAAAGTCATGGATGTATGTTTTCTGCTACCTCATCCATCTCTACTCTGGAGAATCCCTAAATTGCCATCCACTTGTAAGAATTGAAATCAACTTTTTGTTTTCTTTTAAGAAAACAAGTGAGGCTGCTCTGCTCAGTGATTAAGAGCACGTCTTGCTCTTGCAGAGGACCAGTTTCAATTCTCAACACGCACATGGTGGCTCACAGCCATTCGTAACTCTAACTCCAGAGGCTCTAATACCCTCTTCTGGACTCTAAGGGTACCAGGCATGCATATAGAACCCAGATGTACACGCTGGCAATGCTTCCAAACACTCATTCACATAAAATACTTAAGTAAAGTTTTTAAAAATATTAAAGCTACTATGTAATCAGCATGTATATTCTCCTTGCTAAAAGAAAAAAGAAACCCTAATTGTAAAATATCAGGCATTCATGAAATGGAAACACATTCCTTCACTCATATATTTATATGGAATAGAGAAAAAGCTACCCAACATTAATAAAATAGTTCTCTGTGTTTTCTAAGGCGTTTTGTCTCATTTCATCTCACTGAGGTCTCTAAATGCCCTAAGATGAGGAGGATGCATGGCTATCTGTCTTATGGCTGGAGATCCTAAGCTCAGAGCTGGCCTGGCAAGTCCCATCGCTACCAAGAGCTGCCTTTATTTGTCTTCTCTTCCCACCACCAAAGAACATTGCCCCCCCCCTTTTTTTTTCCGAAAAGAGATTAATTCTTCTGTTTCCTCACTCAGCTTTCCAAAGACTGTGGTCTGTGCTCCCTCCCAGAGCGCCTTGCTTGTATGTTTATAGTCTGTATACCCTTTTCTTCACTCACAAATTAACAGCTTGTCCTCGGATTATCCAGATGGATGGCTGCACCTGGTTAATTGAAGATGTAAGATGCATAAATAGATTAAAGAGGGCAGTGGCTGGAGAGCTCACTGCTGGCCAGACATAATTAAGAAACGGGGAGTGTGCGGGGGTCCGTTGGGGCATCAGCAAGAGAAGGGCCCAGTTGACCAATTTCCTGAAAATGCTTCAATTGCAAAGTTGTGAGATGCGTTTGCTACTTCATGGGCAGAACATCAACGTTGCATTGCTGACGGGGTGCACACTCTGCTCTTTCTCTGGGATATTCATTTAAAGCAATGTTGCTCAGGATCCATCCATCAGTTGCCTGTCTGAGAAACATCTGGGTGTTTATTAAAAATTCAGATTGCTTAATCTCTTCCAGGACCCACTGATTTAGTATATTTTAGGACTCTCCTGGTGGTCGTGATGGGGCCATTACTCTGCAGCATCTAACAGTCTTCCTCTAAAATTGAACTATTGACTCTCTGTCCTTTAATTTGTAGGATTTCTGAAATCAGCTTTAAGAGACTGCACACACCTCTACTTTCCAAAACACCTCTAGTATCTATCATCTTTGATTATCTTCAATCGCATCTCCAAAATTATAAAATCCTGGCGTTTCCATCAGAAGTCAAGAGGGTTTGTCTCAGAGGGCTCTTTTTTAGGATGCAAATTCTTAGCCTCACTCGGGGACTTTAGAGGCAGGCGCTGCTTTTCCTATGAGTCTGATGCACTCTGAAACTCTGGGACCACTGCTCCACACTCAAGCTGCTCAAACTTCAGTGAGTTTGGATTTTGTGAGGAACTCGTAAAAAACTGTAAATTGTAAATTTAGAAACTGTAGTGCCCTGGGTCATATTGGTACTGCTGATCTGTAGACCAGGCTTTAAGTAGCAAACCCCTGCATCTTTTCTTTTTATCTAACACCAGGAGCAAAAATTCATACTTAAAAATGAGAGTAGGGAATGTGACTCAGTGGCTAAGAGCATTCACTGTGAAAGCAAGGAGACCTGAGTTCAAATCCCCAGCATTCAAATGGAAAGCTGAGCATGCGGAGTTTTTTAAATCATTTATTTATTTATTTATTTATTTACTTACTTACTTACTTACTTATTTTTATTTATTTATTTTACACTCCAGATTTTACTTTCCTCCTGGTCCACCCTCTGACTATTCCACATCCAATACCTCCTCCCTGCTGTCCTGTCTCCACAAGGATGTCCTCACCCTACCAGACCGCTAAACTCCCTGGGGCCTCCAGTTTCTTGAGGGTTAGGTGCATCTTCTCTGACTGAACCCAGACCCAGCAGTCCTCTGCTGTATATGTGTTGGGGACCTCATATCAGCTGGTGTGTGCTGCCTGGTTGGTGGTCCAGTGTTTGAGAGATCTCAGGGGTCCAGATTAATTGAGATTGCTGGTCCTCTTACAGGGTCGCCCTCCTTCCAGCTTCTTCTGGCTTTTCCCTAGTTCAACCACAAGGGTCAGCAGCTTCTGTCCATTGGTTGGGTGCAAATATCTGCATCTGACTCTTTCAGCTGCTTGTTTTTATATGCCCGTAACTACATCATTGGTGGGCAGAAACAGGCAGATCCAAGGAGCTCATTGGCCTGCCCATCTGGTGCAGGTGATAGACTACAGAGTCAGAAGTGACTCCTATCTCAAAAAGTAATACGGATGTCAATAGAAGAAGACCTCTAACATCCTGCACATGAGCCTCTCCATGTTCTTACATGAATATGCATACCTACACCTGCCCCAAATGCACCCACCACATAAGAACAAAAAGAATTGAGGAAGGGGATGGTATGTAACAAAAAAATTTTAAAGAGGTTGAGTTTGAGATGGATTAGTGGGGATACACGCTGAGCTGGAAACCATGGAGAGGGGATAGAAATAATGTGAATACAGTATTTAGGTATGAAGTTCTAAAAATGATTGTTGAAAATAAAGAGAGCCAGGAGGTGACTCAAGTCCAGTGTGATGCGCAGTCTTTATGTCAACGTGGATGAATTTAGAATCATACGTAAACACACCCTGGTGCATCTATAAAGGTATTTACGGGGTTTTTTTCCTTAACAAAATCTCACTGTTTGGTTTTTGTCACTGAAGACTCGGGAGACAGATGCTGAGGTAAAAAGCCTGCTACCTCAGAGAGGCAGAGAAAGCACCCAGCAGCAAACCCCTCTCTCATGCAGTCTCTCAAATCCCCTTCTCTCTCCAAACAACCTTCTTCCAACAAAGGGCCCCTTCCTCATCCTTTCTGTGTGTCTCTTTATCTGTCCTCCTGACTCCCTCATATCCTCTATATCTTTTTCTTAGTAATCCTAAATTCATTTCCTGTCAACTGGTTGCTTGCCCTGCCTCTTGGCCTATGTTTGACTTTATTTAACCCTGTTTACAATATTCAAGCAGAAGGCTCTTGGAATAAAGGTGTGTAATAAGGCTGAGCAACACCAAAACTTTAAAAAAGGGGGTTTGCCAGTAACTACCACAATCTCAGGGTTCCTAGTGTGATCAAATAGCCTACAAGATATTTCCAAAAAAGGTTGGACCACAGAGGAAAGGCTCCTCACACCCCACATGGGGGCAGCAACATTCAGTGGACCGAGGGTTCCATAGTGAATAATTGAAGGGGTAAAGCCAGTTGAACATGAGCATCTATCACTCTCAACTTCCTGACTGTAGGTGCCATGGAACCAGCTGCCTCCCACTCCTACCACCATGCTTTTCCTGTTGTGATGAGCTACACCTTCTCAAACTATAAGCCAAAATAAACCTGTTGTCAAGTGCATGTTCAGAGCTATGAGAAAAATAACCAATGCACTTGGACTGAAGTGGTTGGTTACCCAGCAGGCTATAGACATAGAAAGTGAAGTTGCTAATATACCATCAGGTAGGTGTGTGTGTGTGTGTGTGTGTGTGTGTGTGTGTATTCAAAGGCTAGAGGTTGACATTGGAACACACATCTTCCTCAATTGTTCCACCTTCTTCTTCTTCTTCTTCTTTTTTTTTTAAGCAGACTTGTTCATTAAAGTTAGAACCTACTAACTTGCTAGACTCATTAGCCACCAAGTGTGGTGTGGCTCAGCCTTAGCACATATCACATACCTTTAATCTAAGACCCTCCTTTCTTTACCTCCCCAGCACGGGAATTACAAGCCCACACTACCATCCTTAGCTTTAAACATGAGTACTGGGTGTCTGAACTCCAGTCCTTGTGCTTGCAAAGCAAGTGCTTTACCAACCAGCTCATTTCCCTAGCTACTATCGGTTGGCTTTGATTTTTTATAATTAGAGATATGTTTGTTCTAACTGGTCTTCATGCCACCCTCCAAATCCCTGATATATAAGATTTTATGTGCCTGGGAAAGGAAACCACAAAAAGGCTCAACAGGGACCAAACTTTGTTTTTCTGCCTAGTGGACAAGGAAACAGGATTAACACTTAGCTGAAGAAGCTGATAAATTGACTTAATTTGTTTATGGACAGGTAGTATATTCCGTACAAAACTCTGGTTTTGGACTTAGGGAGTCTTACGCTGGTCTTGAACTCAAGGACTTTTAGGCCTACTCCCAGCCCTGACAACTGGAATGTTGACCATGACAAGCTCATATCCCATCATTTCTACAGGGCTTTGAATCCCTCACTTAGTGAATGACAGTGTTTGCCTGCTCTTAAAAGCCTTGGTCCTCCATTCTGCCCAATCCTCCATATGATTCCACTTTCTGTATTACATCTGCTGCCTGGAGACAGTCACTCTTGCCCTTTGCATTTCTGAGTTACTGCAAGCTCAAGAGTTTTGCTCCTTTGAGTCAACTTGTGTTGCTAACTCTGGGATCAGAAGCCTTGGCAACACGTGTAGGAATTTAGATGCTACATGCTTCCTGAGTTGTACTTTCCACCTTTACCTTGATATGTTTTAAATTATTCATCCTTGATGTTTCATCTCACTAAAATTACTAATTTGAAATACGGTCACATAACAGATTAGTTTTCCCGGCTGTCAAGGGTTTACTAAGTAGCTCACATCCACTGAGATGAGGTATGTATAAATTAGAGAGTGAGGATTTGTTCATAATAGGGACCTTCCAGAATAATTTGTGCAATAAAGACTTTGAATAGCTAGTAGGTTTATAGAATTTCTCTAGTGTAATTAGGAGAGGCATTGTTGTGTAATGAAGAAAATTAATTAGAACTAAATGTTTAGGGAATGTGTGGCTAGGTAACCAAAGGCATATTTGCAGCCTAATTGTTTCTTGGCAGCTGGAGGCATTTTACACCCTTTCAGGATGTTTAGTTAATGGATATTTTAACATGACCTACTGTTTGCTTTCCCTTAAACCATTTCACTATAGAAAAACAGTTCATCAAAGGCTTAAGCCCAGTATATATCCCATTGGAAAAATGCCTGTTATCTAGTTTATTTGATCATACTGTCTGTCAAGTGTTAATTATTTCTAGAAGTCCAAATTGAGGCTAATTGGCATGGCCTCCTGCACTGTATAATTACAGAGTTCTTCTACATGCTTACGAGACATAAACACTAAACTGGTTTCTTATGCTTTGCCTTCATTTCGCCTTACCTACAGCCCACTTTGGGCTATTCTGCTTGAAGTCCTTCATCCATCCAGGTAGAGTCTTTAAGAATATGATTAAGGGGCTGGAGACATGACTCCAGAGAAGACCTGGACCCACAACCATCTGTAACTTTAGTCCCAAGGGATCCAATGGCCTCTTCTGGCACCAGCCACCCACATGGTAAACAGACATACATGAAGGCAAAAAAATAAATAATTTTTTAAAGTTTTTGTGGTTGTTGTTAATAAGGTTAACTTCAGAATCAGGGTGTGTTTGGCAGGTATAGGGACTTGCTACCGAGACTGAGACTATGAGTTATATCTCCAAGACCCATGAGTCAGAAGAGAACTGATTCCTACATCTTGTCCTCTGATCTCCCAAGTATGCTGTGGTGTGTACATATATACACGTGTATATTCATGTACACACACAAGCACATACACATACACCACACACCATACACATATATACATATGCGCACACCACACACAAAAAATACATATACATACATAAACTCTCTCACCCACATGCTAAATAAGTAAATAGAAATTTAATTTTAAAATCTGTTTAATGGCTAATGTTAAAGAGGAATTATTTATTTATCCAGTTGCCTGATTTTTTTCTGTCTTATTAATAAAAAATTTAAGGCAGGTAAGCATGGAATCAAATCTTTGCTCTATTTTTTTTACTATGCTATCTGTATTAGTCAGGGTTCTCTAGAGTCACAGAACGTATGGATAGTCTCTAGATAATAAAGGAATTTATTGATGACTTACAGTCGGCAGCTCAATTCCCAACAATTGTTCAGTCGCAGCTGTGAATGGAAGTCCAAGGATCTAGCAGTTACTCAGTCTCACGCAGCAAGCAGGCAAAGGAGCAAGAGCAAGAGCTAGACTCCCTTCTTCCAATGTCCTTATATTGTCTCCAGCAGAAGGTGGAGCCCAGATTAAAGGTGTGTTCCACCACACCTTTAATCCCAGATGAAAGGCGTAGCCCAGATTAAAGGTGTGTTCCTTAAACTCGGAGATTCAATCTTCTGGAATCCATAGCCACTATGGCTCAAGATCTCCATACCAAGATCCAGATAAGGATCTCCAAGCCTCCAGATAAGGGTCACTGGTGAGCCTTCCAATTCCGGATTGTAGTTCATTCCAAATATTGTCAAGTTGACAACCAGGAATAGCCACTACAATCCACCCCTTGTCAACTTGACACAAATAATATCTCATGTTCACATGAAACAATAACAAGGTTGTAAATACGCCTAACATGATATAACTAGCCCTCGTACAATCGCAAACGCATTAGTAAATTTACAATGGGCATTCATATTACTTTATAATCCTCGTTTCTGCAACTGGTTACGTGGCCTTAATTGGTATTTATAACTACCTTCCTCTACTACCCATTCTGTATTTCCTTCTCCTTCAGCCAGCACCTCAGCAGGTCTTGGCTCTTTTCCTGGAGGATTGACCCATACCTTCATTCCTGATGGGTCTGCGTCCTTTGTCATCCTGCTTGGATTAGGCTGTTGTAGTTTCCCATTGACTTTAATCACAGGACATGGTAGTACTAAGAGACGCCCTAAGGGATCTCCTGCACTCCAGACATAATCTTGCTTACCACCATTGTGAAGAGGTAATCCAATTTCCCCATGGTAATCTGGATCTATCACCCCTCCTAACACTGTTATTCCTTTTTTAGCCTGTTGGTTTAAGGGCATTAGAAGCCCAAAATGACCAGGGGGAAGTCTGAGCTTCCAGTTCAATGAAATGTTTGTTGTAGCTCCTGGTAGGAGCACTCCCCTCTCTGGAGCCAAAACTTCTAAGCCAGCAGAACCTAGAGTTATGGGGACAGGAAGCAAAAATTTTCCTAGAGGGTCACTAGGAGTGATAGTAAGTGGAACTATTCCGTTTTCCACCCCTTGATTCCTGGACCCATGAATCCTGGCTATGGGTGAAACTGTACCATATATCGAGCGCTGATTCAAAGCATATACTGCCTTCTGAAGAACTCTGCCCCAGCCTTCCAAGCTGTTACCACCTAATTGGCGCTGTAACTACGTCTTCAAAAGGCCATTCCATCTTTCTATCAGCCCAGCTGCTTCAGGATGATGGGGAATGTGGTAAGACCAGTGAATTCCATGATCGTGAGCCCACTGTCGTACTTCTCTGGCTGTGAAATGAGTTCCTTGGTCAGAAGCAATACTGTGTGGAATACCATGACGATAGATGAGGCATTCTGTCAGTCCGTGAATGGTGGTTTTAGCAGAGGCATTACGTGCAGGAAAGGCAAATCCATAACCAGAATAAGTATCTACTCCAGTAAGAACAAAACGCTGTCCTTTCCATGAAGGAAGTGGTCCAATGTAGTCAACCTGCCACCAGGTTGCTGGCTGGTCACCTCGAGGAATGGTGCCATATCTGGGACTTAGTGTTGGTTTCTGCTGTTGGCAGATCTGGCAATCAGCAGCAGCTGTAGCCAGGTCAGCTTTGGTGAGTGGAAGCCCGTGTTGCTGAGCCCAAGCATAACCTCCATCTCGACCACCATGGCCACTTTGTTCATGTGCCCATTGAGCAATGACAGGGATGGCTGGGGAGAGAGGCTGACTGTCCACAGAACGGGTCATCTTATCCACTTGATTATTGAACTCCTCCTCGGCTGAAGTCACCTTTTGGTGAGCATTTACATGGGACACAAATATCTTCACATCCTTTGCCCATTTGGAGAGATCTATCCACATACTTCTTCCCCAGATGTCTTTCTCACCAATTTTCCAATTGTGATCTTTCCAAGTGCCTGACCATCCAGCCAATCCATTGGCTACAGCCCATGAGTCAGTGAATAATCGTACATCTGGCCATTTCTTCTTGCAAACAAACTGTAATACCATGTGTACTGCACGAAGTTCTGCCCACTGTGAAGATTTCCCTTCACCTGTGTCTTTCAAGGTTGTCCCAGAAAGGGGTTGTAATGCTGCAGCTGTCCACTTCTGGGTGGTGCCTGCATAACGTGCAGAGCCATCAGTAAACCAGGCTCTAGTCTTCTCCTCTTCAGTCAGTTGATCATAGGGAACACCCCATGAGGCTATAGGCGCATGCTTGGCAGCAGATGGCATTGTAACAGGAGTAGAAACCATAGGCATTTGAGCAACTTCTTCATGTAACTTGCTTGTGCCTTCAGGACCTACTCTGGCCCGATCACGTATATACCACTTCCATTTGATAATAGACTGCTGCTGTGCGCGTCCCACTTTATGACTTGCAGGGTCTGATAGTACCCAGCTCATGATGGGTAGTTCAGGTCGCATAGTAACTTGGTGTCCTATTGTCAAACGTTCAGTTTCCACTAAGGCCCAATAGCAGGCCAAGAGCTGTTTTTCAAAGGGAGAATAGTTGTCTGCAGATGATGGTAGAGCTTTGCTCCAAAATCCCAAAGGTCTTTTCTGTGATTCACCTACAGGGGCCTGCCAGAGGCTCCAAACAGCATCTCTATCAGCCACAGACACCTCAAGTACCATCGGGTCTGCTGGGTCATATGGTCCAAGTGGTAGAGCAGCCTGCACAGCAGCCTGGACCTGTTGAAGGGCCTTCTCCTGTTCCAGGCCCCACACAAAGCTAGCAGCTTTCCGAGTCACTTGGTAAATAGGCCTAAGTAACACACCCAAGTGAGGGATGTGTTGTCTCCAGAATCCAAATAGACCCACTAAACGTTGTGCTTCTTTCTTGGTTGTAGGAGGGGCCAGGTGCAATAACTTATCTTTCACCTTAGAAGGAATATCTCTGCATGCCCCACACCACTGGACTCCTAAGAATTTCACTGAGGTAGATGGTCCTTGAATTTTGGTTGGATTTATTTCCCATCCTCTGATACGCATATGTGTTACCAATGAGTCCAAAGTGGTTGCTACTTCCTGCTCACTTGATCCAATCAGCATAATGTCATCAATATAGTGCACCAATGTGATATTTTGTGGAAGATCCAAACGATCAAGATCCCTTCTAACTAAATTATGACACAGGGCAGGAGAGTTAATATATCCTTGAGGCAAAACTGTGAAGGTATACTGTTGGCCTTGCCAACTGAAAGCAAATTGCTTCTGGTGGTCCTTATGGACAGGTACTGAGAAGAAGGCATTTGCCAGATCAATAGCCGCATACCAGGTGCCAGGAGATGTGTTAATTTGCTCAAGTAACGAAACTACATCTGGTACAGCAGCTGCAATTGGAGTTACCACCTGATTTAGTTTTCGATAATCAACTGTCATTCTCCATGATCCATCTGTTTTCTGCACTGGCCAGATAGGAGAGTTAAACGGAGATGTGGTGGGAACCACCACCCCTGCATCTTTCAAGTCCTTGATAGTGGCAGTAATTTCTGCAATTCCTCCAGGAATACGATACTGTTTTTGATTCACTATTTTCTTTGGCAGAGGCAACTCTAAAGGCTTCCATTTGGCCTTTCCAACCATAATAGCCCTCACTCTACAGTTCAGGGAACCAATATGAGAATTCTGCCAATTTCTGAGTATATCTATCCCAATTATACATTCTGGAACTGGGGAAATCACCACAGGATGTGTCCGGGGACCTATTGGACCTACTGTGAGTCGGACATCAGTCAAAACTCCATTAATCACCTGCCCTCCATAAGCCCCTACTTTAACTGGAGGGCCACAATGTTTCTTGGGATCCCCTGGGATCAGTGTCAATTCAGAACCAGTATCCAGCAGACCCCGAAAAGTCTGATTATTTCCTTTTCCCCAGTGTACAGTTACCCTTGTAAAAGGCCGTAGGTCCCTCTGGGGAAGAATTGGAGAAAGGGTAACAGCAAAACCTTTGGGTGTCTTATCAAGATCCTTCCTCAGCGGAACCTGGCCACCCCTTCATTCAAGGGGTTCTGGATCTGCAAACTGTCTCAAGTCTGGAAATTGATTCACTGGCCGAGATTGCTGTTTACCATGATCTAATGTAGCCTTTCTTTCATTTGGCTGTTTACCACGATCTAATGTAGCCTTTCTTTCATTTGTTTGAGAATTTTTCTGCTTATACAGATCAAACAAATATGCAGTAGGCTTCCTATGTATTTCATTCCTGGAAACACCATGATTGGTTAGCCAGTACCAAAGGTCCAACCGAGTCATGCCATTATAAATTTCACCTCTCCTGTGCTGACCATTACTGGGTATGTTATTATAAACATTCTTTTGTCTACGCTGTCCATTATAATAACTAGAATCACCTTGTCTCCAGCGATTCAATGCTGCCACCTGGCCCTTGTTACCTCGGAATCCAACTAAACCCAGTGAATTTAATTCATCTAATTGAGCAGAAGCATCTCCAATGCTAAGATCTGGCACAAGGAAAAGGGAAAGAACAAAACCCTTCAAATGTGCTGGTGCCCCTCTCACCAATTTGCATCTTATAGAGCTGGTGAAAGGCATATCTTCTGGACCTTCCCATTGTGGAGAATTATGCTTTACACAATATATCCACTCTAGCATTGCAATTTCCCTAAGTCTTAAAATCCCTTCATCAACACTAAGCCACGGAATATCAGGCATCTCCAAGTCATTTCCAGTAGGCCATCTTTTGATAAACACCTCAGCCAACCATTCAAACAAACTTTTGACACCCTTTTTAACTATGCGAGCTTCCGTATTAAACCTAGAATCTCTACTCAGAGGACCCATGTCAATAAACTCAGCCTGCTCTAGTTTTATGTTCCTTCCACCCTTATCCCACACCCTTAAAATCCATTCCCACACATATTCACCAGGTTTCTGCTTGAATGAATTAGCAAACTCATTAAGCTCCTTAGTAGTGTAGCGAATTTCCTCATGGACTACACTTTCTACCTCCCCTCTAGGAGCCTGTTTTGCTTTGAGTCTGGTTACAGGTCTAGAAGAAACTATTGGTGGGCCGTGAGCAGACTCTGCAAAATTAATTTCCTCATGTGGGGAAGGCATTATTTCAAGAGGTGGGGCTGAGGGTACTACTTCCTCAGGTGGGGCAAACCCTTGAGAATCTGAGGATTCAAAATTCTCGGCTTCAACATGGTCTTCCCACACATCCCCGTCCCATGTTGTAGGATCCCATTCTTTGCCAATTAGAGCCCTTACTTTAACTGTCGACACACTCTGAGGCTGAGACTTGAATTTTCTCTGTAGTTCAGCCAACCTTACAATGAGAGTTTCTGTTTGATTTTCTGCAACTTGAGCTCTATTGCTACAAGAGAGAAGATTCTCCTCAAGGACACACTTAGCAACTTTTAGATCGTTTACTTGTGTCTGGAGCCTTTCGATTTTATCACACAACTCCTTCCTTTCATTCATCATTTTTTCCACAGATACTAAGAGCAGCCAGCCAGTAAAATCATTTTTCGATTTTTTCCCCATCTTGTAGAAAGCTTTGTGCACTGAATCACCTAATTCATTAAGAAAATCAAGGGCATTAGCTTCTTTAAGTTCGGAATATAGTTTCAACCATGGGTCTTCAAAATTCTCTGAGCTCCCAGGAGGGAGAGAATCTGGAGAGGTTTCAATATTTGAAAGTGCTGGTGGATCAACAAGCCAATTCCAGTATTTTAAAAGATTCATCCTTGTACTTCTGTTACTCTAGAACCACTCCTGGTACCAACTTCTGTATTAGTCAGGGTTCTCTAGAGTCACAGAACGTATGGATAGTCTCTAGATAATAAAGGAATTTATTGATGACTTACAGTCGGCAGCTCAATTCCCAACAATTGTTCAGTCGCAGCTGTGAATGGAAGTCCAAGGATCTAGCAGTTACTCAGTCTCACGCAGCAAGCAGGCAAAGGAGCAAGAGCAAGAGCTAGACTCCCTTCTTCCAATGTCCTTATATTGTCTCCAGCAGAAGGTGGAGCCCAGATTAAAGGTGTGTTCCACCACACCTTTAATCCCAGATGAAAGGCGTAGCCCAGATTAAAGGTGTGTTCCTTAAACTCGGAGATTCAATCTTCTGGAATCCATAGCCACTATGGCTCAAGATCTCCATACCAAGATCCAGATAAGGATCTCCAAGCCTCCAGATAAGGGTCACTGGTGAGCCTTCCAATTCCGGATTGTAGTTCATTCCAAATATTGTCAAGTTGACAACCAGGAATAGCCACTACACTATCTTATGTAAGTTATTTAAACATCCTAAGATTTAATTTCTTGATCAGTAGTTGAGGATAATAAGCTGTATATAATAGGCTTGTAGTAAAATTTTTAAAGAAGTACATTTCCTTAGTGAAGACTTTTTTTTTTTTTTTTTTTTTTTTTTTGAGTTTTGGACTAAAGAAACCCAGCCTCAAATCATTTACAATAACATCAGGGAATAATTTTTGTTTGTTTGTTTGTTTGTTTTTCTTTATTTTTTCCCTTTTTTTCTTTTCTTTTCTTTTTTTTTTTTTTTTTTTTTTTCTTTTCTCTTTTTTTCTTTTTGAGACAGGGTTTCTCTGTGTAGCCCTGGCTGTCCTGGAACTCACTCTGTAGACCAGGTTGGCCTTGAACTCAGAAATCTGCCTGCTTCTGCCTCCCAAGTGCTGTGATTAAAGGCGTGTGCCACCCCTGCCTGGCAGCAGGTATAATATTTTTATTTGAAGTAATTTCATACTTCACAAAAGGAAAAAAATAATTTTTCATTTCACAAGTGCAGAAATTTCCCATGGAGTTTCTAGATGGGATTTACTGAGACACACATGATCCAAACATAAACCACTCAGTAGCTGCGTACAGTTAGTAAAGCCAAGACGCTAACATTAATGAAGTACTTAATGTGGAGACTTGTCTTGCAATTTTGCCATTGTTCTTACTAGTCTGCTCTCTAGTCTAGATGACACAATGAATTTGGCTTCATATTCCCTTAGTTTCCTCTAATGTTGGTCAATTCTTGAGCGTCTCTCTTTCTTTTACAATAATATCATTACATAGTTCCTGTGGGACAGTACCTAAAGCACTTCTGCTTCTAGGCCTCTCATGAATTTGTAAACTCAATGACCTGTCTAAATTTTTTTTTCTCCAGCCATGACAAAATACCATGGCCAAGGTAATTTATAAAACATAGCATTTAATTCACAGCTCACAATTCCAGAGTATTAGAGTCAGTGGTGGTTTGAGTTGGTGTGGCCCTTATAGATGCAAGTATTTGAATGCTTGGCCAATAGGGAATGGCACTATTAGGAGACTTGGCTTTGTTGGAGGAAATTGGAAGCATCTAGACTCGAGAGCAGACTAGTAAGTGTGTCACTGTGGGGGCAGGCTGTGAGGTCTCCTATACTCAAGCTCTGCCTAGTGTGGAATTCCAGTCTCTTCCTGGCTGCCTTCAAACCAAGACGTAGAACTCTCAGCTCCTCCAGTACCATATCTACCTGAATACTGCTATGGTTCATGCCTTAACAATAATGGACTAAGCCCCAATTAAATGTTGTATTTTATAAGAGTTGACCTGGTCATGGTGTCTCTTCAGAAACAATGGAAAACCTAATTAAGATAGAGTCCATGACCATCATGGCAGAGAGCATAGCAATAGACACATAACTGGACAGTTATTTTTAGAAAAAAAATCTTGTTGTACAAGACTATCCTCCAGGCCAAATTGCTACCGTCATCATCAAAACTGCTCATATAAGATCATCTCAGCTGGCCTTGACTCTTTACCTTCCCTCATAGCAAGAGGGGGTAAAGACGAGGGTCATGGGACCTTTGCCTAAACACCCAGTCACCCCTCACAACAAGCTATTTATAATTCTACACTAATTACAAGAAAGATAGATGAGAGATGTAGTATATGGATGGAGAGTGACTGAAGAGGGGGTTCCAGTCTATGCATCTATGAGAAAGCTATCAGCCTTACTGACTAAAGACTTTCTGATGCAATCTTTTGTGGGATCGGTGCAGCACCCACAGTCCTGTAAGTACCCTTCCACGTATGTTTCCTAAGGAAGCCCAATAAATTCATTAGGTCTCCTGAGTGAACTCTAGTGGAATCAAACATGCCTCAGTTTATTGTTGGGACCTTATACAGAGAAGGGGTAGACAATGTCTGCCTGTTAAGAAGGAACTTTTAGAACAGCGGTCGCCATCTTGGTCCGGGACCCGCCGAACTTAGGAAATTAGTCTGAACAGGTGAGAGGGTGCGCCAGAGAACCTGACAGCTTCTGGAACAGGCAGAAGCACAGAGGCGCTGAGGCAGCACCCTGTGTGGGCCGGGGACAGCCGGCCACCTTCCGGACCAGAGGACAGGTGCCCACCCAGCTGGGGAGGCGGCCTAAGCCACAGCAGCAGCGGTCGCCATCTTGGTCCGGGACCCGCCGAACTTAGGAAATTAGTCTGAACAGGTGAGAGGGTGCGCCAGAGAACCTGACAGCCTCTGGAACAGGCAGAAGCACAGAGGGGCTGAGGCAGCACCCTGTGTGGGCCGGGGACAGCCAGCCACCTTCCGGACCGGAGGACAGGTGCCCGCCCGGCTGGGGAGGCGGCCTAAGCCACAGCAGCAGCGGTCGCCATCTTGGTCCCGGGACTCCAAGGAACTTAGGAATTTAGTCTGCTTAGGTGAGAGTCTGTACCACCTGGGAACTGCCAAAGCAACACAGTGTCTGAGAAAGGTCCTGTTTTGGGCCTTCTTCTTCGGCCAGGAGGAGGTCCAAATACAAGATATCTGCGCACCTTCCCTGTAAGAGAGCTTGCCAGCAGAGAGTGCTCTGAGCACTGAAACTCAGAGGAGAGAATCTGTCTCCCAGGTCTGCTGATAGACGGTAACAGAATCACCAGAAGAACAATCTCCAAACAGAGTCAACTATAACTACTAACTCCAGAGATTACCAGATGGCGAAAGGTAAACGGAGGAATCTTACTAACAGGAACCAAGACCACTCACCATCACCAGAACCCAGCACACCCACTTCGCCCAGTCCAGGGAACCCCAACACACCTGAGAACCTAGACCTAGATTTAAAAGCATATCTCATGATGATGGTAGAGGACATCAAGAAGGACTTTAATAAATCACTTAAAGAAATACAGGAGAACACTGCTAAAGAGTTACAAGTCCTTAAAGAAAAACAGGAAAACACAATCAAACAGGTAGAAGTCCTTACAGAAAAAGAGGAAAAAACATACAAACAGGTGATGGAAATGAACAAAACCATACTAGACCTAAAAAGGGAAGTAGACACAATAAAGAAAACTCAAAGCGAGGCAACACTAGAGATAGAAACCCTAGGAAAGAAATCTGGAACCATAGATTTGAGCATCAGCAACAGAATACAAGAGATGGAAGAGAGAATCTCAGGTGCAGAAGATTCCATAGAGAACATTGGCACAACAATCAAAGAAAATGGAAAATGCAAAAAGATCCTAACTCAAAATATCCAGGAAATCCAGGACACAATAAGAAGACCAAACGTACGGATAATAGGAGTGGATGAGAATGAAGATTTTCAACTCAAAGGTCCAGCAAACATCTTCAACAAAATTATTGAAGAAAACTTCCCAAATCTAAAGAATGAGATGCATATGAACATACAAGAAGCCTACAGAACTCCAAATAGACTGGACCAGAAAAGAAATTCCTCCCGACACATAATAATCAGAACATCAAATGCACTAAATAAAGATAGAATACTAAAAGCAGTAAGGGAAAAAGGTCAAGTAACATATAAAGGCAAGCCTATCAGAATTACACCAGATTTTTCACCAGAGACTATGAAAGCCAGAAGAGCCTGGACAGATGTTATACAGACACTAAGAGAACACAAACTGCAGCCCAGGCTACTATACCCAGCCAAACTCTCAATTATCATAGAGGGAGAAACCAAAGTATTCCACGACAAAACCAAATTCACGCATTATCTCTCCACGAATCCAGCCCTTCAAAGGATAATAACAGAAAAAAACCAATACAAGAACGGGAACAACGCCCTAGAAAAAACAAGAAGGTAATCCCTCAACAAACCTAAAAGAAGACAGCCACAAGAACAGAATGCCACCTTTAACAACTAAAATAACAGGAAGCAACAATTACTTTTCCTTAATATCTCTTAACATCAATGGTCTCAACTCGCCAATAAAAAGACATAGACTAACAAACTGGCTACACAAACAAGACCCAACATTTTGCTGCTTACAGGAAACTCATCTCAGAGAAAAAGATAGACACCACCTCAGAATGAAAGGCTGGAAAACAATTTTCCAAGCAAATGGTATGAAGAAACAAGCAGGAGTAGCCATCCTAATATCTGATAAGATTGACTTCCAACCCAAAGTCATCAAAAAAGACAAGGAGGGACACTTCATTCTCATCAAAGGTAAAATCCTCCAAGAGGAACTCTCAATTCTGAATATCTATGCTCCAAATACAAGAGCAGCCACATTCACTAAAGAAACTTTAGTAAAGCTCAAAGCACACATTGCACCTCACACAATAATAGTGGGAGACTTCAACACACCACTTTCACCAATGGACAGATCATGGAAACAGAAACTAAACAGGGACACACTGAAACTAACAGAAGTGATGAAACAAATGGATCTGACAGATATCTACAGAACATTTTATCCTAAAACAAAAGGATATACCTTCTTCTCAGCACCTCATGGTACCTTCTCCAAAATTGACCACATAATAGGTCACAAATCAGGCCTCAACAGATTCAAAAATATTGAAATTGTCCCATGTATCCTATCAGATCACCATGCACTAAGGCTGATCTTCAATAACAAAATAAATAACAGAAAGCCAACATTCACATGGAAACTGAACAACACTCTTCTCAATGATACCTTGGTCAAGGAAGGAATAAAGAAAGAAATTAAAGACTTTTTAGAGTTTAATGACAATGAAGCCACAACGTACCCAAACCTTTGGGACACAATGAAAGCATTTCTAAGAGGGAAACTCATAGCTATGAGTGCCTTCAAGAAAAAACGGGAGAGAGCACATACTAGCAGCTTGACAACACATCTAAAAGCTCTAGAAAAAAAGGAAGCAAATTCACCCAAGAGGAGTAGACGGCAGGAAATAATCAAACTCAGGGGTGAAATCAACCAAGTGGAAACAAGAAGAACTATTCAAAGAATTAACCAAACGAGGAGTTGGTTCTTTGAGAAAATCAACAAGATAGATAAACCCTTAGCTAGACTCACTAAAGGGCACAGGGACAAAATCCTAATTAACAAAATCAGAAATGAAAAGGGAGACATAACAACAGATCCTGAAGAAATCCAAAACACCATCAGATCCTTCTACAAAAGGCTATACTCAACAAAACTGGAAAACCTGGACGAAATGGACAAATTTCTGGACAGATACCAGGTACCAAAGTTGAATCAGGATCAAGTTGACCTTCTAAACAGTCCCATATCCCCTAAAGAAATAGAAGCAGTTATTAATAGTCTCCCAGCCAAAAAAAGCCCAGGACCAGACGGGTTTAGTGCAGAGTTCTATCAGACCTTCAAAGAAGATCTAACTCCAGTTCTGCACAAACTTTTTCACAAGATAGAAGTAGAAGGTATTCTACCCAACTCATTTTATGAAGCCACTATTACTCTGATACCTAAACCACAGAAAGATCCAACAAAGATAGAGAACTTCAGACCAATTTCTCTTATGAACATCGATGCAAAAATTCTTAATAAAATTCTCGCTAACCGAATCCAAGAACACATTAAAGCAATCATCCATCCTGACCAAGTAGGTTTTATTCCAGGGATGCAGGGATGGTTTAATATACGAAAATCCATCAATGTAATCCATTATATAAACAAACTCAAAGACAAAAACCACATGATCATCTCGTTAGATGCAGAAAAAGCATTTGACAAGATCCAACACCCATTCATGATAAAAGTTCTGGAAAGATCAGGAATTCAAGGCCAATACCTAAACATGATAAAAGCAATCTACAGCAAACCAGTAGCCAACATCAAAGTAAATGGAGAGAAGCTGGAAGCAATCCCACTAAAATCAGGGACTAGACAAGGCTGCCCACTTTCTCCCTACCTTTTCAACATAGTACTTGAAGTATTAGCTAGAGCAATTCGACAACAAAAGGAGATCAAGGGGATACAAATTGGAAAAGAGGAAGTCAAAATATCACTTTTTGCAGATGATATGATAGTATATATAAGTGACCCTAAAAATTCCAACAGAGAACTCCTAAACCTGATAAACAGCTTCGGTGAAGTAGCTGGATATAAAATTAACTCAAACAAGTCAATGGCCTTTCTCTACACAAAGAATAAACAGGCTGAGAAAGAAATTAGGGAAACAACACCCTTCTCAATAGCCACAAATAATATAAAATATCTCGGCGTGACTCTAACGAAGGAAGTGAAAGATCTGTATGATAAAAACTTCAAGTCCCTGAAGAAAGAAATTAAAGAAGATCTCAGAAGATGGAAAGATCTCCCATGCTCATGGATTGGCAGGACCAACATTGTAAAAATGGCTATCTTGCCAAAAGCAATCTACAGATTCAATGCAATCCCCATTAAAATTCCAACTCAATTCTTCAACGAATTAGAAGGAGCAATTTGCAAATTCATCTGGAATAACAAAAAACCGAGGATAGCAAAAACTCTTCTCAAGGATAAAAGAACCTCTGGTGGAATCACCATGCCTGACCTAAAGCTTTACTACAGAGCAATTGTGATAAAAACTGCATGGTACTGGTATAGAGACAGACAAGTGGACCAATGGAATAGAATTGAAGACCCAGAAATGAACCCACACACCTATGGTCACTTGATCTTCGACAAGGGAGCCAAAACCATCCAGTGGAAGAAAGACAGCATTTTCAACAATTGGTGCTGGCACAACTGGTTGTTATCATGTAGAAGAATGCGAATCGATCCATACTTATCTCCTTGTACTAAGGTCAAATCTAAGTGGATCAAGGAACTTCACATAAAACCAGAGACACTGAAACTTATAGAGGAGAAAGTGGGGAAAAGCCTTGAAGATATGGGCACAGGGGAAAAATTCCTGAACAGAACAGCAATGGCTTGTACTGTAAGATCGAGAATTGACAAATGGGACCTAATGAAACTCCAAAGTTTCTGCAAGGCAAAAGACACTGTCTATAAGACAAAAAGACCACCAACAGACTGGGAAAGGATCTTTACCTATCCTAAATCAGATAGGGGACTAATATCCAACATATATAAAGAACTCAAGAAGGTGGACCTCAGAAAATCAAATAACCCCCTTAAAAAATGGGGCTCAGAACTGAACAAAGAATTCTCACCTGAGGAATACCGAATGGCAGAGAAGCACCTGAAAAAATGTTCAACATCCTTAATCATCAGGGAAATGCAAATCAAAACAACCCTGAGATTCCACCTCACACCAGTCAGAATGGCTAAGATCAAAAATTCAGGTGACAGCAGATGCTGGCGTGGATGTGGAGAAAGAGGAACACTCCTCCATTGTTGGTGGGATTGCAGGCTTGTACAACCACTCTGGAAATCAGTCTGGCGGTTCCTCAGAAAATTGGACATAGTACTACCGGAGGATCCAGCAATACCTCTCCTGGGCATATATCCAGAAGAGGCCCCAACTGGTAAGAAGGACACATGCTCCACTATGTTCATAGCAGCCTTATTTATAATAGCCAGAAACTGGAAAGAACCCAGATGCCCCTCAACAGAGGAATGGATACAGAAAATGTGGTACATCTACACAATGGAGTACTACTCAGCTATTAAAAAGAATGAATTTATGAAATTCCTAGCCAAATGGATGGACCTGGAGAGCATCATCCTGAGTGAGGTAACACAATCACAAAGGAACTCACACAATATGTACTCACTGATAAGTGGATACTAGCCCAAAACCTAGGATACCCACGATATAAGATACAATTTCCTAAACACATGAAACTCAAGAAAAATGAAGACTGAAGTGTGGACACTATGCCCCTCCTTAGAAGTGGGAACAAAACACCCATGGAAGGAGTTACAGAAACAAAGTATGGAGCTGAGATGAAAGGATGGACCATGTAGAGACTGCCATATCCAGGGATCCACCCCATAATCATCTTCCAAATGCTGACACCATTGCATACACTAGCAAGATTTTACTGAAAGGACCCAGATGTAGCTGTCTCTTGTGAGACTATGCCGGGGCCTAGCAAACACAGAAGTGGATGCTCACAGTCAGCTAATGGATGGATCACAGGGCTCCCAATGGAGGAGCTAGAGAAAGTACCCAAGGAGCTAAAGGGATCTTCAACCCTATAGGTGGAACAACATTATGAACTAACCAGTACCCCTGAGCTCTTGACTCTAGCTGCATATGTATCAAAAGATGGCCTAGTCGGCCATCACTGGAAAGAGAGGCCCATTGGACACGCAGACTTTGTGTGCCCCGGTACAGGGGAACGCCAGGGCCAAAGGGGGGGAGTGGGTGGGTAGGGGAGTGGGGGTGGGTGGGTAAGGGGGACTTTTGGTATAGCATTGGAAATGTAAATGAGCTAAATACCTAATAAAAAATGGAAAAAAAAAAAACATTAAAAAAAAAAAAAAAAAAAAAAAAAAAAAAAAAAAAAAAAAGAAGGAACTTTTAGTGGAAGATGCTAAGCTTGTCTTGGATTCCTCATGGAACAGAAATGTATATTCTTGTTGAGAGTGCTACATAAACTATGCCTCTTTCTTTTTTTATTAAATAGAAATATTTATTTCATGTATATAATTACATTATAGCTGTATTCAGACACACCAGAAGAGGGCATCTGATCCCATTACAGATGGTTGTGAGCCACCATGTGGTTGCTGGGAATTGAACTCAGGACCTCTGGAAGAACAGTCAGTGTTCTGAACTGCTGAGCCACCTCTCCAGCCCCACTATGTCTCTTTCTTATCTCATCATTTCAAGAGGTGTGTGTCAGTATGTCTCATGACTGGTCACGCTAACTCTGATCTACTTAGAAAGATGCCACCGTAAGGCTTCTTCACTGCAGGGTTACTCTTTTTCCTGGTGTAAATATTGATTGTTTTTGATGAGTGACAACTACATATGATATAAATATGTGATTTCACCCACTACTTCTAGTATCCTCAGTGATGACTCCCTGCAGCAAGCGTTACTGTGGTTAGCACAAAAGCAAGCTTCTGTTCCCTCCTCTGCAATTGCTACTTCTGTGTTGGAATTCTGGAGGAAGTAGGATCTGTCCCATGATCTCAAGATTCACTTATAATTCTATGAGCTAAAAGTATCATTACTTTTTACTAAAATTGCCCTAAGGTTTGGCCCTTGGGGGATTTTTTTTTTTCAAATTAGTTCCTGAGTCCTCTTGATATTATGTTTTCCAAGCATACCTTTCTTGTATCAATTTAGTCTATGTTTATTTTTTATTTCTGTCCCTGAAATGAGCCATTTCCCTAAAAGAATTGGTGTCATTGGAAGTTCTGGATGACATTGCTGGCTTCAAAACACAACCAAGGCAAAGAGTTTAAGAGACATCACTAAATGTTCAAATCTTTCCCCCTTAATTCTGTTTTAATTTATTTAAAAATTTTTTATTATTTGATCATATTTCCTCTTCTCATTACTCCTCTCAGATCCGTCCTACCCACTGAGCCTTCTCTCTCTTCAAAAAAGATACAACAATAAATAAATAAATAAATAAATATCACAAAAACGGGGGGGGGGGCTGGGTATGGTAGTGTACACCTTTGATTCCAGTACTCTGAAGGCAGAAGCCTTCAGATGACTGAATTCCAGGCTAACCTGGTCTACAGAGTTAGTGCCAGAACAACAGGGGATACAGAGAAAAACACTGTCTCTAAAAACCTAAAAACAAAACAAAAATAAAAACAAATAAACAAAAAACAAGACACACACACCCCCAAAAAAACCCCACAAAACAAAAAGAAGACAAAATTAAACAAAAATCCACCCCACCCCACCCCCGACACACACAATTATGGAGCTCCTGTAGTGAGAGCACAGGCCTGCCTGGAATATGGTTGATGCATCCAGTGTCTCTCCACTGTGAAAACTAATTTTCCCTTTGCGATGAAGTGTCAGTTGCCAAACGTCTTGGTTAAGAGTGGAACGTTGTGTCTACTTCTGCCTATCAGTGCTGGGACCCAGGCTGGTTTGAACCTGTGCAGCTCTCCTATCTCTGCCTCCCATGTCCCTGAGGGAGTACCATGGTACAGTAGCATTAGCTACTGTGTCTAGCTTCTATGGGAGTTCTGGGAGATAGTGCCCTTGACCCACTGAGCCATCTCCCCAGCTCAAGAGTAGAGTTTTAAAAATTAATTATTTATTTACATCCCAAATATTGCCTCCTTCCAGGTTCCCCCTTGCAGAGTCCCCTATCTTGGGGCATCAAGTCTCTACAGTATTAGGTGCATCCTCTCCCACAAAGACCAAACACGGCAGCCCTCTGCTATGTATGGGAGTAGGAAGAGGGATCCAATTAGTCTCTACATGCTCTTTAGTTGTTGGCTTAGTCTCTGCAACTTCCCAGGAGACCACCTTAGTTGCCACTATTGGTCTTCCAATAGGATTGCCATCCCCTTCCTTTTTATTTTTTATTAGATATTTTCTTTATTTACATTTCAAATGTTATCCCCTTTCCTAGTTTCTATGCCGAAAATCCCTATCCCCTCCCTCCTCCCTCTGCCCACCAACCCACCCACTCCAGCTTCCTGTCCCTGGCATTTCCCTACACTGGGACATAGAACCTTCACAGGACCTCTTCTCCCATTGATGACCAACAAGGCCACCTCTGCTACATTTGCAGCTGGGGCCATGAGTCCCACCATATATACTCTTTGGTTGGTGGTTTAGTACCTATGAGCTCTAGGGGTCCTGGTTAGTTTATATTGTTGTTCCTCCTATGGGGCTGCAAACCCCTTCAGCTCCTTGGGTCCAGTACTGGCTAGTTTTGTGTCAACTTGACACAGCTGGAGTTATCACAGAGAAAGGAGCTTCAGTTGAGGAAATGCCTCCATGAGATCCAACTGTAAGGCATTTTCTCAATTAGTGATCAAGGGGGAAAGGCCCCTTGTGGGTGGGACCATCTCTGGGCTGGTAGTCTTGGGTTCTATAAGAGAGCAGGCTGAGCAAGCCAGGGGAGGCAAGCCAGTAAAGAACATCCCTCTACGGCCTCTGCATCAGCTCCTGCTCCCTGACCTGCTTGAGTTCCAGTCCTGACTTCCTTTGGTGATGAACAGCAGTATGGAAGTGTAAGCCAAATAAACCCTTTCCTCCCCAACTTGCTTCTTGGTCATGATGTTTGTGCAGGAATAGAAACCCTGACTAAGACAGGTCCTTTCTCTAGCTCTTCCTTTTTCTTGAATTTCATGTGGTCTGGAATTGTATCTTGGGTATTCCGAGCTTCTGGGCTAATAACCACATATCAGTGAGTGTATACCATGTGTTTTCTTTTGTGATTGGGTTACTTCACTCAGGATGATACGCTCCAGTTCCATCCATACATCCATCCTCCAGATCTGCATGATAAGAACTTTAAGCCTCTGAAAAAAGAAATCAAAGAAGAACTCAGAAGATGGAAAGATCTCCCATGCTCATAGATTGGCAGCATTAATATAGTAAAAATGGCCATCTTGCCAAAAGCAATCTACAGATTCAGTGTAATCCCCATCAAAATTCCACCTCAATTCTTCACTGAGTTAGAAAGAGCAATTTGCAAATTCATCTGGAATGACAAAAAAAACCTAGGATAGCGAAAACTATTCTCAACAATAAAAGAACTTCTGGTGGAATCCCTGGCCTCAAGCTGTACTACAGAGCAATTGTGCCATCCCCTTCATTTCCTTCAGTCCTTCCCCTAACTCTTCCATGCAGCTCCTCAACCTCCATCCAGTCTTGGCTGTGAGTATCTTATCTGTCTCAGTCAGTTGCTGGGTAAAGACTCTGAGGACTTGCAGACTCCTGCAAGTACAACGTAGCCTCAATAATAGTGTCAGACACCACCATGGAATGGATCCCAAGTTGGGCCAGTCACTTGTTGGCCATTCCTTCATTCTCTGATCTACTTTTGTCCCTGCATTTCTTTTAGATAAGAGCAATTTTGGGTCAAAAGTTTTGTAGGTGGTTGGTGTCCCCACTCCTCCACTGGGGGTTGGGGTGGGGATCCTGTCAGACTACTGGGGTAGTCTCTTCAGGTTCCACATTCCCGCTGTTGGGCTTTTTGACTAAGGTCACCAATGTTGAGTCCTTGGAGCCTCCTGCATCCCAGGTCTCTGGAACTTCCTAGAGGTTTCCCCCAACACCCACCCCAGCAGCTGCATATTTCTATTCATTTTCCTGGCCCTCTGGAACTCTCTCCCATCTCTACCCATATTTGATCTTTCCATCTTCTGAATTCTTTCTTCAAGGACTTGAAATTCTTGTCATACAGATCTTTCACTTGCTTGCTTAGACTTATACCAAGATATTTTGTATTATTTGTGGCAATTGTGAAAGGTGTTATTTCCCTAATTTCTTTCTGAGCCTATATAGCATTTGTATAAAATAGGGCTAATTATTTCCTTGAGTTAATTTTATATTCAGCCACTTTGTTGAAATTGTTTATCAGCTGTAAGATTTCTCTAGTAGAACTTGGGGGGTCACTTATGTGTACTATCATGTCATGAATAATGATATTTGACTTTTTTCTTTCCAATTTATATTCCCTTGATCTCCTTTTGTTGTTTTATTGCTCTAGCTAGGACTTGAAGTACTATATGGAATAGATAGGGAGAGAGTGGGCAGCCTCCTCTTGTTTGTGATTTTAGTGGGTTTGCTTTGTTTTTCTCTCCATTTAGTTTGATGCTGGCTATGAGTTTGTTGCATATTACTTTTGTTATGGTTATGTATGTGAGTTTCTGATCTTTCCAAGTCTTTTAACATGAAGGGGTGTTGTATTTTGTCAAAGGCTTTTCCAGCATATAATAAGATGATCATGTGAATTTTTTCTCTGAGTTTGTTTATACAGTGGATAATGCTCATGGATTATCATATAATGAATCATCCCTGCAACCCTGGGATGAAGCCTACTTGATCATGGTGAATGATGTTTTTGATGTGTTCTTGGATTTGGTTGGTTGAATTTTATTGAGCAATTTTTCATTGATGTTCATAAGCAAAATTGGTCTGAGGTTCTCTTTCTTTGATGGATCTTTGTGTGGTTTAAGTATCAGGGTAACTGTAGCTTCATAGAATGAATAAGTTAGGGTTCTTTCTGTTTCTAATTTGTAGAATAGTTTGAAGAGTATTGGTATTAGCCCTTCTTCTTTGATGGTCTGGTAGAATTCTGCACTAAAACAATTTGATCCTGGGGTTTTGGTTTTAGTTTTGGTTTTTTGTTTCTTTGTTTCTTTGTTTGTTTGTTTGTTTGTTGTTTTGGGGGTTTTATTTTTGGGGTTTTTGTTTGGTGTTTTATTTTTTGTTTGAGAGTTTTTTTTAATGAGTGCTTCTTTCTCCTTAGGGGTTATGGGACTGTTTAGATAAATTACCTGATCTTGATTTAACTTTGGTTTGTGGTTATCTGTCTATAAAATTATCCATTTCATTCAGATTTTCCAGGTGTCTAGTATAGACTTTTGTAGTAAGACCTGGTGATTTTTAAAATTTCTTCAGTTTCTGTTGCAATGTCTCCCTTTTCATTCCTGATTTTGTTAATTTGGATACTGTCTCTGGGCCTTTTAGTTAGTTTGGCAAAGGATTAATTTATCTTATTGCTTTTCTCAAAGAACCAGCTTTGGTGATTCTTTATATTGTTCTGTTTCTAACTGGTTGATTTCAGCCCTGAGTCTGACTATTTTCTGCCTTCTACTCTTCTTGAATATGTTTGCTTCTTTTTGTTCTAGAGCTTTCACGTGGGCTGTTAAGTTGCTAGTATGGGATCTCTCTAATTTCTTTATGAAGGCACTTAGCTCTATGAATTTTCCTCTTAACACTGCTTTCATTGTGTCCCATAAGTTTGGGTATGCTGTGTCTTCATTTTCATTAAATACTAGAAAGTCTCTAATTTCTTTATTTCTTTCCTGACCAAGTTATCATTGAGTAGAGAGTTTTTCAGTTTTCAGGAGTATGTGGGCTTTTTGTTGTTCATTTCCTTCACCTATCTGATTGTGTTTTCCTGTATTTTGTTAAGAGATTTGTTTCTTCTTTAAGGTTTCTCCTTGTTTATGCTTTCCTTTTTTTCTTTAAGGGAATTATTTATATCTTCTTTAAAGGCCTCTATCATCTTCATGAGATGAGATTTAAGGTCAGAATCTTGCTGTTCAGGTGTGTTAGGGGATCCAGGGCTTGCTGTGGTAGAAAAACTAGGTTCTGTTGGTGCCAAATTTCATTGCTTTCTGTTGATTATGTTCTTGTACTTGCCTTTCATCATCTAGTTGTCTCTGGTGTTAACTGGCCTGTGTGTGTCCCAGATTGGAGCAGGCCTCTTGGGGAGCAGGAAGTACTGTGTCTCTGATTAGAGCAGGTCTCCTGGGAGACAGGCAGGGCTATGGGGTGAGGGTTGGGCACTCTGGTCTGTCACTGATGCAGGTGAAGGTTCGGACTGGAAGATGAGGAGCAATTTTAATAAATTAAAAGTTATTTAAATTTTATGCTGATAAGTTAAATGAGTTTAATGTGCTAGGATAGAGTTGAAACAATAAGGCAAATCAAAAGAGGAGACTTATATCTGCAATCCTAACACTCAGGAGGTGGAGGGAGAGGAAAACAGTAAGTAGTTCATAGTCATCTTTGCCCACATATCAACTTCAAGGTTGAGTTACATGAGACCCTGTCTCAAAAAACAATATGGCAGTAAAAAAGAAACTAACTAGTTTCTATTTAATAAGATGCCAGAAACATACTAAAAAATACCAGAACAAAGTATATATGTAGCTAAGAAATGATAAAAATCATAGTGTCCAATGAAATAAGTCAAAGAACACAAACCATGCCCTACCCTTCCTACCCTTGCTTTAAAAGGATATATATCATTTAACGTCTACACAAACCATCTCTGGGTGTTTAGCTAAATAATTCATAGTTTATTGTTCAAAGATTTTATATATATATATGTATATATATATATCTGCTTATGATATATATATATATATATATATATATATATATAATGCGCACACATTTTCAATATTTACCTATTTGTACTAAAGTTAAGATACTGAGAACAAGAGAATTTTGTTTCTCTTGATAGTGTTATGCCCACAGAAAATTGCACACAGTAAATACTTATTAGATGTCTGTGAATTGACATCCCCAGATCAACAGATGTTGAAGTAATGGGGCTATAGAATATAATGTGAGTGTCCAACTTGACAAACCAAATCCTTCTTATCACACACAGAGAAGCTCAGCTGAGATCTGATGAGAGCCTGCCAGTGTAGTTGCTACTGTGCTTAGTGTAACTGAGATGATCAAACAGTCCTTTGCCCCTTAGAAAATATGTAACTCATCATGTCTACCCTACTACCCATCCCTTCACAATGTTATCTGCAGTTATATTTGACACTGTAAAATTAATAGACCAAGTGGCTCTCAGAAAAGATCCAGCCTGAAAAGGGAGCTTCCCACTATATGGTGCACAGTTAGAAACAGCTGGTCTGTAGGCAGGGAGGGATGCTGACTGCTTCCGAAGCATTTGCTGTGTCCTGTTGCCCATCCTGGAGCACTAGCCCAGCTCACCCACTCTTCCTGGAGTGACACATATGCATAGCATGTGCCTATGGCTGTACTTGGTTATTCAAAACATATCTGAAGCCCACAATAACGAGCTTGTGAATATGGAACAGAAAAGTTCCAGTCAAAAATGAATATGATGGAAAAAAGTGTGCCTTTGTGATGTGTCAAAAAAGATGGAGCCCTTGACTTGGTGACTTAGAGCACTGGGAAGTCCATCATTCCAAAAAGCCAAGATTCCTGAACTGAACACTGGCCAAGCAACATAATAAACTGCCTTTCTCACCAACATACAAACCCTCTGCTTTCATATAAAATTACAGTTAGGTGACAACACTGAAGGTGAGTTTTTGGTGGCTAATATCTTAACCTTCATCAAAAATCTACTATAGATCATGTTAGTTGGTTTTCTGTGACTATAACAAATGGCACCACTACATTACGGCGGGTCTTCCCTCCCAGGTAAGCTTCCTTGGACTCACCCTAACGGACATGCCCAAAGGTTGTTTCCTGAATAATTCTAAACCATGTCAAGTTCACAATCAAGACAGACAACACAACACCACCCAATGTTTTAATTTCCCTCTGAATGACTCAAATACCTCCCAATCATACTCCAGATTGGGAAGCAAACCTTTGATACACATGTTTAAAAGACATTGTATGTCTAGACAATTTAAATGACAGCAGTGTTTATGGCCTTATTCCATTCTTTTCTTCACAGATATACCACTTGTTCATAGCTGAGGAAATTAAATCACTGAGAAGTTACTCACCTTGCTTAAAATCAGATATTCATGCTGCTTATATGTCAGCACCTGCACTGAAAACCAAGTCCCTCGGACCCCAAAACTAGCATTATGGCCAGCAAGATGGCTCAGTAAGTAAAAGGCACTTGCTGATGACCCCTGAGACACGAGTTCGTAACCTAGTTTTCACACAGTGGAGGGAGAGAAGCAGCTCCCACAAGCTGTCTTCTGACCTACACATGAGCACCACAGTACCTTCACCACACCCATACACACACACAAATAAATAAATGTAATTAAATAAAAAAAAACTGAAGGTGTCACTACAGAGCTAGCACTAGCAACAGATGTCAGGTGGCTAGGTCACGTGGGATGAGCATTTACTCTACCATTTATCAGCTGTTGCTGAGACCGTAGGGTCTTTATTTTTTTAGATTCCCTCACCTATAAAATGGTCACAATCATAGTAACTACTCAGTAGGCTATATTAAGCAAAATGCAAACTATACACATACTATATACTTAGAACGGTACTTTGTAAGCAATAGTATTGTGTCAAGAAGAGACAGCTCAAAGATCAAAAAGAAATAAGGGGTGGGAGTGGCTCAGGGTTTCAGAGTACGGGCGCACCCAAGAAGAGAAGGTGAAGCTTGTCAGGAAAGAATATGGGCAAGGAAGGTGGAATAGAACCATAATGAAGGCAACCTTAGACATTGTTTGTTCTGTTAAAAATGACTATCCAGAACTTTGCTCTTCTTGGCTCTGTTGGTGGCTGTTTCCTAGTCTTTAAAGAAGAAAGGCATTCACTCTGTTGGATCGTTTCAAAGGGAATTGTGTAGATGATGAAGTCTACCCACTCTGCAGTCCTGAGTGGGATTTATTCCACTTGCTCAGCTCAGGCAGAGGTTTCAGGAAGCAAAACAGTGACTTTGATTCCAAACAGAGCATCATTCCCTGTGGCTCAACTTCTCAATGCTTCCTGCAGCGGGTCTAATAGTTTGAGCTGCACAGCTGGGCTCTGAGCCTGGGGCTCCCGATGACTTTTCAGAGAGCTTCATGATTGGTTTGTTTCCATGGGATTTGGATCAAGATGAAAAATGAACCCAAGGTTATTTGGAAGCCGTTCGCATTTAAGAGACCTTCAAACACCACAAATAAAAAGCGATCTAGAAGTACTGCGTAATAACCCTGTAGTACTCCCTACTTGTTAATGCTCATCAGGGGGGTGAAAATCAGTGACAGGGATACCCATGCTTCAAAAGTTAGAAAATCGACTTCAAATCCAAGTTATTTGGAAGAGTTGTAATTACCATTTTACTCCGAGGGGAAACAGCATCGCGTAAAGGAAGAAGTCACATTTGAATGTCCCAGCATTGTGATAAAGAGCACTCTTCAGAGATGACAGTGCTTCAGAAGCCACCCCAGTCTCCAATACCCTCTCCAGTTCCTGCCCCCACAGGCTCATTTTCCACAATCCATGCAGTTCTATAGCTACCAAAATGGGGTTATGCAGACAGAAAGAGCACATCTATCTTTAATGCATAAAGGAGAGAACCCAATACGGCCATCTCAGGGGCACCTAACTACTAAAATGCCTTTCCAATTGCCATTCATCACCATCTTTTTTTTTGGTGGCATTTGTGTTAACCCTGACCCTGCATTCTGGCCTGGAGCGGCCCTTCTGGACATGCTGTGCCGTCACCAGCCAAATCAGCCATTTTTCATTGTAGACCTGCTGACCGAACAATCACCATTTACAAGGCTGCTTGTGATGCCATGGAGCTTCCAGACAGAAATGTAATAAACAATGTTTGAATTACAGTTTGGACGTTTAAAAAATGCTCTGGGCTCCATTTCATAAGACATTTGCATTTGTAATGAAAGAGAGAAAGATCCATGACTGTTTCCAGGCACAGGTTAACAGGCCCTTTTATGTTGTAAGGGTTTTTTTTTTTTTTCAGGAGCAATTACAAATTGTACACAGATTCATTATTTCTTGAGCACTTTGTCAGGACATTTCCCCATACGTCTAATTTGTCCTGTCTGAAATGTAACTTGACATAAGTGATTTTCTTAATTGCTTTTGAAACACTTCCAAGATAATCACTGCTTTTTGGAGCATGGTAAAAGACAGTAGACAATATTGCCAGTCCGTCTCAGGATCATGCGCTAAAGTTCCAGGGTAAAAGATAGCAATACATAAATAAATAAATAAATAAATAAATAGAAAAATGTCGCGTCCGCTCTCGACCAGCAAGAACGACACGACCACCCGTCCTTCTAACAGCAGTTTATTCAGCAAACTTCTGTCTTCATCTCTCTCGCTTCAACTTTTTCTCTCTCAACTTTATCTCTCTCTCTAACCCGGGCCTCTCACTCTTATATATTCTCAGCCCTCATCCACTCACGGCAGGCCACATCACCTCACCAGGCACACAGCTTCAGATAATCAGGGCAGCAGGGGCATGTCTCCACCAAAATGGATTCGCCAGTATCCCGGTGTATCTGCGCAGCTCTCACAATGGTTGTGGCTTATTTTCAGGTGTATGAGGAAGTCAGGTGCAAGTCATAAGACTTAGCTGCAGTCCCTGGCGCCTTCTTGGGACTGCTGCCACACCCGCTCCTCACATCTCCCCCTTTTTTCTTTTTTGGCAGAGAGAATGTCTGTCTTAGATTGCCCCCTGCAGCAATGCCCCTTACCCGTCCTTGGGAGATAACAGCATTGGTTTGATCCCTGTCTTAGGTTGGTGACATGCCCAGGGAGTCTTATCCGTCACTGACTACTTCTCTATCATGCCAAGCCACACTTGGGGAGATTGTCCTGTTTGCATGCGGCAGGTGCATCAGAAGGCCAGGATGCTGATTAATCTATGGCCAGATCTTGATTGCTGCAAGCAAGCCTCATGGGTGAAGGTAGAGGTCTGATCCCCAGTGTGCAAGCATAGGGGCCCTACACAAAACCATCCCTTAGGCTCATCACCCAGAGAGGTCTTGGCCAGCTCCTGTGTCGTTTTTCCTGGGGGAAGGGAACTAGGACACTGAACCTTCATGCAATCAGATGTGCCTTCCACAGGATGCCAACAGAAAGCTATCCTCTGTGCAGTGCTTAGCCTCACAACCCATGGCATAACGCAGCATTATTTCTTTAGAGCAGCAAACCGAATCTGAGGAGATTGTCCCGCCTCCACTGCGGCAAAAGACTGCGCTACCATGGTGAAAATGCGGGCCTGCACACGCTGCACCTGACACATGCGCCAAACACACAACACACACACTATTACAAGCATACATCCCAGGGCCCCCATCCCCTCTCATCAGCCCTGAAGCAAGGGATAGATAGCCAGAAAGCCATGATTAAAACCAGGTTCATCAAACCAAGTTGCAGACCGATTATAAAGCTGAACACAATCACTACTTTCCTTATTCTGATTAACTATTAAAAAACAAAAAAACAAAATACCCTTTAACTTAATACTAACATTGCCTTCTATAGGGGCTATCTCTTTAAGGGGTATTCAGGGATCTAACAAAAAAGTGTGGGAAAACTTGAACATCATGTCGAACTGGCATCGGCTTCTGGAACACTGAAAGGATCTCCCTCCCATCTCGGCTCCATCGTTTGTGCTTGTGGGATCATCCACCACATTCTCAGGGGCAACTGGATCAGGAGCCTCATTCTTGCAGCGTCTCACCAACCTCTCCAGCACCCAAAGAGGTTCCGTCTGGTCCTGTGGAAACACACAAACAGACTCTCTCGCCCACGTCAACACCGGTGGGCAAGATTTCCACGCCCTTATGGCAATCTGATTCACCTGCTCAAACACCTGCACTGGATATCCTGTCTGTTGTTGTGCAAAGCAACCTTGACCAAGCAGCATATCTCTATCCCATGCTGGATTTCCTGCAGCAGAGTTAGCAGCTGCCTGTTCATTTGCAAATTCAATAAGGAAAGCTTTCCAATCTAAATACTGCCCAGGTGAAAGGCATGCCTTCACCAAGCCTGCCCAATCAGACGGTGTCATGCAGTGTCTATTCAAGGCCTCTACTTGAGCCACAGTATAGGAGGCACTTAGGCCGTATGTCCGCACGGACTCAGCCAAATTCCTGATTACTTTGAAATCTAGAGGCTCATGATATCTCTGCCCTGCTTGGTCGGTGAAAATAGGACATCCCAGCAAGGAGAGTCTAACCTCTCTCCAAACCTCCGGACAGAAGGTCCGCCCATAGGCGGCTGTTGAAGAGGCATAGGGAGGAGGCACAGAAGCTAATTCGCCTTCCTCCTCTGCCTCAACTCTTTTGTTTTGTCCTTTCTGTCCACCTGATGACACTGTGTCTCCTTTCTCATTCTGATTTCCCTCTTCCTTCGACTTCTCCCCTTTTTGCCTAGCCAAGTCAGGGTACAATTTGTTTTCTTCCACTCTCTTTGCCTGCCAATCGCTCTAATTCCTCTTCTGTTTCACTTTCTGAGCTGCTCGACGATGTCTCGGCCTTCTCAGATTGTAACAATCTCTCCTTTTTTAACTGCTCCAGAATTTGCTGACTACCTTCTAGTGCCCTGCAACAGTGTTCATCATCCAAACAGCTCCTTACTATCCTCCACACTGCCTTCATGCCTCCCTTCAAAATCCCCTGCTCCCAGGCAACATCTAAGTCCCTACCTAGCTTCTCCCAGCAAGCAACTGTGAGGTTGCCTGAGACGGCGAACCAAGGCGTGACGGTATCACACCCATCAAGAAACTTTTCTATGGTTTTTCTTTGAATTTTTAAACCTTTAGACTTAAGGAGCTCCTGAAGAGCTGAAGAAATCGGATGCGATGAGGACGCTCCCATGTTTTCACTTTTACTTTGTGCCTGCTTCCTGGCAACTTTATATTCGCCTCTATTTTATCCGAGGTCCTTCCCAAAACTCCTGGGTTACTTTGTGCCTGCTTCCTGGCAACTTTATATTCGCCTCTATTTTATCCGAGGTTCTTCCCAAACTCCTGGGGTCGCAAGTTTCACTCACCGTGAACTTACCCTGCCAGCAAACACTGACTGCTGAAAGTTCTGAACTCGTTGGTGGGGGAGTCGGTTTTCCGTACGGGCCATCAATTGTCATGTCCGCTCTCAACCAGCAAGAACGACACGACCACCCGTCCTTCTAACAGCAGTTTATTCAGCAAACTTCCATCTTCATCTCTCTCGCTTCAACTTTTTCTCTCTCAACTTTATCTCTCTCTCTAACCCGGGCCTCTCACTCTTATATATTCTCAGCCCTCATCCACTCACGGCAGGCCATGTCACCTCACCAGGCATGCAGCTTCAGCTAATCAGGGCAGCAGGGGCATGTCTCCACCAAAATGGATTCGCCAGTATCCTGGTGTACCTGCGCAGCTCTCACAATGGTTGTGGCTTATTTTCAGGTGTATGAGGAAGTCAGGTGCAAGTCATAGAATCCTGGCGCCTTCTTGGGACTGCTGCCACACCCGCTTCTCACAGAAATTAAATAAATTCCATGATGTTGGCCTTAGTGTCTGTGTTTTAATTTCCTTTCAATTTAAACACCATTGTCACATACAAAAATGTCAAAAAGAAGTTGCCCCATTTTTGTCTGCCCTGCTGAAATGACAATTTTCAGGATGTACATTGTTAATAATTACATATATATATACATATATATATATATATATATAATATTTTGTTTTGAGACAGGGTTTCTCTGTGTAGCCCTAACTGCCCCGGAACTCTCTATGTAGATGAAGCTGACCTGAAATCACAGAGAACCACTTGCCTCAACATCTCAAGTGCTGGAATTAAAGGAGTGTGCTCCCATGCATGGCCTTGCTTTGTTTGTTTGTTTGTTTGTTTTTAAGTATTTCCTGTTTTTTTTCTTTTCTTTTATTGGATATTTTCTTTATTTACATTTCAAGTGTTATCTTGTTTCAAACTTGTAAGGTAATAAATTAGGATTGTTCAAGACTACGCATCTCTGGTAATTCTTTGATGCCACATAGAAAGCTAAAACAGTTTGGTAACATCCTGTCATCATATCCTGATTATCCAGGTCACTAAAATCAAATTCAACCACATTTTATAAATGGAAAAGATAGCCTAGTCTCATATGAGAAAGTAGAAATTATTAAGAAACTAATTGGAACATTGGGTAAAAGGTGAAAGCTAATCATTCTCAGATCAAGAATGTTAATATGGATCCTGACCCTTAGTCATATTCCAGTTGCTCTTGGAAGGAATCAGAGCATCCGTCGTTTGCTAGTTTGAAGCTTAACCGTGATACTCTATAGTAAGAAGGCCACCAAAGTTAAAAAACAGTCATGTCTTTGTGACTATAGAAACCAGAAAATAATAGGAATCATGACTAATATTAGCATCCGTTTTGTAGGTGAAGGCAGTCAGTATTAATGGGCAGAAATAAAATGGTTAGCTTCGTGCTTCCTCTGAGTTAAATGATGACCTTACTAACGTTCAGAATGTTCCAGTTGTAGATAATTAACTTTCCCAAAGGCATAATGACAAAGACATACAATTCAAGTAAACCCAAGGTTCACAAACTATTCTGTAAGGTATTGAGCTAAAGAAAGCCGAGACTTTCATCCCATAAGGCAGGTCAGAGGCACACAGCATCCAAGCCCACCATAATCAATAATGGCATACAACTGCTCCATATTAAGAAGCTGAGTGGAAAAACAGATCAAACTTTATTTTAAAAAAAAAAAATCCTCCTTGGGCAAAAGAAATAAGACATAAAGTAATAAGGACAGAAAGAACAGGAAAGGAGAGAGCCATAACAAAAATTTACATACTAGAAAGCAGAGACTAAGTTCAGGGACTTAGCTCCCCATTGTCCATCTGCCCATTCTCCACCACTGAGAAAGCTGGCTTTGAGGCAGCAGTGTGACAGGTAAGGAAGAAATTAAATGAATCTGAAACCTCTTCAAAGCATAGATCTGAATCTTGGAAAAAGGAGGATGAAATAAAAAGGGAACAAATCAATGTCCTCCCCACTGCCTCCAGTTTATTAGACTTTCTTCTATGACACGACCTGGATGAGTTCTGGATTGATGAGATATAGATGGAGAGGCTGAGGATAGAGGGACCTGTAGGAAAATGATCTGAACATAGGAAGGTAGAATGTCAACTTCTGTCTCTTCAAACTCTGTGTGTGTGTGTGTGTGTGTGTGTGTGTGTGTGTGTGTGTGTAATGTCAACATGTTCTAGCAAGATCACAATTGTTTGTCCTACCTTATGAAGCTAGGCCTCCACTAGATTTACTGCAGATTCTTAAGAAATACAGACTATCATATAAAATGCAAATGGTTCAGGCACTGGCCCTCTACGTTACTAATTATGGACTCTCTGAGATGTGATCAGCAGAATAGGAAGGGGTTGGCTTGAGAGAAGACCCCAAGCTGTCTGTCTCCTGCTTCTCTAGGGAGCTTAAAGGCAAGATGGTGAAGCAGTGATGTGCTCAGCCCTGGCCTCTTCTAACTTCTCTGATAAACTTTATCTTTGTGCACTTTCACTGAAAAAGGCTTCCCAATGCAGCTCTGAGACTGTTTCTTACACGCCACAGCCAGAGAATGGACAGTCATACCTTCACTGTTCAGGACCAGTGATGGTGCCACCCACAATGGGTTGGCCTTTCTATCTCAAAAGGCAATCATGGAAATACAGACATGCCCACAGGTCAACTTAATGGATGCAAAATTTTAATTAAAGTTTCCTCTTGCCAAGGGACTCACGGTTATGCTAAGTTCACAGCTGGGGCTAACTATGAGAGTGACCTAGCAAAGCTGGGCTAGGACCTGACACCAGGCACTTAGTCAAGATTAACATTGTTCTCTTATGCATCATTTCTCAGAAAGCTACCGAAAGATGTGCGGTGAAATCTGGAAAGCATGGTACAATACAAGAAATGGACGATCAGGTGTGGGTGACCCAACATAGAGCAGAAGGGACATTTTAGGATGATGGTCAAGAGACTGAATGAAAAAAAGAAATAAAAAGGAAAGGACAAGATTATTCCCAAATATGGGCAGGGGCGGATTTTGTTGTATATAAAAGGAACAGCATAGCCAGAATCAGAGACATCTGGAAGAGTCCAGCATGGACATGACCCTGAGCCATGTGAGGAGAGGGTAGAGGGGAAGGAAGAGAGGAGAGAGGGGAACCAGGTGCAGCACCCAAGAGGGCAAAAGTACAAAAGGGGGGAGGTAATCAAAGTGGCTGGAATTTTTAGAGAAGAGCTTTTGCAGAAAGGCAGCCTGACCCCTGGGCTGGAGGGTTTGGGGTAGAGGGCCTGGTATGCCAGCCATACCCTGAAATGGATAGGGACTGAGGAATAATGGGAGAACCTGGCAAACAGGTCTGCTTTGATGTGTTAAATAGGCACCTCAGCCATTTGTCCTAGGTTTTGAGACTTAATAGAGAGAGATCAGAAATGAAAGGCTATATACATATATGAAGCCAAAGGGTTAGAGACCAAACTTGAGACTTTGGTAATTGGGCCACATTCTGTTGTTCTTGCTTGGCCAGTTTTTATTGATTATTTTTATACTTAATTATTTTATTTTATGTGTATGAGTGTGTTGCTCAAATAAAGGCTGGCACATCATGTATGTACCTCACACCTGTAGAGGTTATAATTGGGAACTGGATTCCCTGCAACTGGAGTTATGGGTGCTCTGCAAGAGCATCAAGTACTCTTAACCACTGAGCCATCTCACCAATTCTGGCTAATTTTTAATCCTAAGTATCTAAGAAAAGCTTAGACCAGCCTGGTATTGTTCACACTCCACTTTTCATGCAAGGATATATAGAATAACCAAGCAGCCTGATTTTACCCTTGAAGAATAGACTTAGAATGTAGAGGGGACAATGACTACCTTAAAACCATCCACTTTTGAGCAGACTAGTCCAACCCAGTCCCTCTTAACAATATTCATCCTGGCCACCTGGTCCCTTCACAAAGTACTGTCTTGAAGACGGTCCAATTTCCCCAAGGTTCATTTGCGTTCTTACCCACTTGACAATTACTAGCTTTGGCATCCATGTGGTGGGTAAACTGGGGCAGACTGGCAGTGGGAGCCAGTGCTTACAGCCCCTGACAGGGTTGAAAAGACATGTGATGAAGGATTCTTCCCTAATGACATGCATGTATTGGTCTGCCTTATATTTCATAGTTGAGCTCCATTTGCCTGGATTCCATAGAGAGAGCCACACTAAAAAAATCTTCTGATGATGTGCTGTGGCTTTTTCGCTGCTTCAGCAGACTTGGGCTGATTGGCAGAGTGATGTCAGCTGAGACATACACATGTGCTGAGGCAAGACCCATGGAGGACATGTGATGGTTGAAGAGTATAAATAGATGGAGGCTGAGCTAGGCTTGCTTATAGAGCTAGCTGTGCAATGCTTGTGGGTCTCATGTCTTCACTGATCTTTACTTTGCTGAGAGAGGCACAGCCAAGAACTCCAGGAGTTCCTCCTGGTCCCTCCTGCTATCAGAGCTGAGGCTGAGGCCTGGCTATCTCTGCTAGGTAGTGCCACCACTGCTGACTAGCTATCCCGACTCTATCCATGAAGTGTTTGTGAATGGATTGAACTGTAACTACTAAGTTAGAATTCTAAACAGCTCCGCTTCCCCCATATCCTTTTTCCCCCCAGTACTTCTGATGGTTGGTGGGCTAAAGGGAGGTTAAAGGGTTTAAGAGTCATCATTAAAAATAGGTTTTGACTGCCCAGTTGGAGACCCAGGGACCTTTTGGTTCCCACCTGAGCCCACCGGGAGCAGAGACCTGATCTGACACAGCACACACAGCGGTGGCAGCTCTACTCCCCAGGTATTCAGACACAGCCATCTTCACAGTTGTAGCTCGACTCCCCAGGATCACAGGAAGGACAGGCTCTGGTCGGAGACAGAGAGACCAGATAGCACCAGAGATAACCAGATGTCCAGAGGCAAGAGTAAGAATATAAGCAACAGAAACCAATTTGACTTGGCAATATCAGAACCCAGTTCTCCAACCATAGTAAGTCCTGGATATCCCAACACACCCTTAAAACAAGATTCAGATTCATGAAGATAATAGAGGACTTTAAGAAGGACATAAAGAACTCCCTAAAGAAATACAGGAGAAGCTGTGCGTGGTGGCGCACACCTTTAATCCCAGCACTCTGGAGGCAGAGGCAGGCGGATTTCTGAGTTCTACAAAGTGAGTTCCAGGACAGCCAGGGCTATACAGAGTAACCCTGTCTCAAAAAAACAAAACAAGCAAACAAAAACAATAAATAAATAAACAAACAAACAAATACAGGAGAACACAAGTAAACAAATGGAAGCCCTTAAAGAGGAAACACACAAATCTCTTTTTTTTAATTAATTTTTTTATTAGGTATTTTCCTCGTTTACATTTTCAATGCTATCGAAGAACGCAACCAAACAGGTGAAGAAATTGAACAAAACCATCCAGGATCTAAAAATGGAAGTAGAATCATTAAAGAAACCTCAAAGGGAAACAGCCCTGGAGATGGAAAACCTAGGAAAGAGAATAGGGGTCACAGATGCAAGCATCAGCAACAGACTACAAGAGATAGAAGAGAGAATCTCAGCAGCAGAAGATACAACACAAGACATAGACACAACAGTCAAGGAAAATACAAAAAGCAAAAAGCTCCTTTCTCAAAACATTCAAGAAATCCAGGACACAATGAAAAGACCCAACCAGCAAATAATAGATATAGAAGAGTGAAGATCCCCAACTCAAAGGGCCAGCAAAATCTTCAACAAAATTATAGAAGAAAACTTTCCTAACTGTGATGGTTTGTATATTCTTGGACCAGAGAGTGGCACCATTTGGAGGAGTGGCCTTGTTGGAAAAAGTGTGACCTGGTTGGAGTAGGTGTGTCACTGTGGGTGTGGGCTTAATACTCTCACCCTAGGTGCCTGGAAGTCAGTCTTCCACTAGCAGCCTTTGCATGAAGATGTAGAACTCTCAGTTCTGCCTGCGCCATGCCTGCCTGGATACTGCCATGCTCTCACCTTGATGATAATGAACTGAACCTCTGAGCCTGTAAGCCAGCCCCAATTAAATGTTTTTTTATAAGCCTTGTTCATGATCATAGGGTTCACAGCAATAAAACCCTAACTAAGACACTAACCTAAAGAAAGAAATGCCCATAAACATACAAGAAGCCTACAGAACACCAAACAGATGGGACCAGAAAAAAATTCCTCTCCTCATATAATAATTAAAACACCAAATGCACAAAACAAAGAAAGAATATTGAAAGCAATAAGCAAAAAATGTCAATTAACATATAAAGGTAGACCTATCAGAGTTACACCAGACTTCTCACCAGAGACTAGAAAAGCCAGAAGAACCTGGGAAGATGTCATACAGACCCTAGGAGAACACAAATGCCAGCCCAGGCTACTATGTCCAGCAAAACTTGCAATTACCACAGATGGAGAAACAAAAAATTTCCAAGACAAAACCAAGTTTAAACAGTATTTTTCTACTAATCCAGTCATACAAGGATAATAGAAGGAAAAGTCCAACACAAGAAAGAAAACTACAACCCCCAAAAAGCAAGAAATTAATCTGTTCACAACAAACCCAAAAGAAGAGAAACACACAAACATTAATCCCAACTTTAACAACAAAAATAACAGGAAGCAATGATCATTGGTCCCTAATATCTCTCAACCTCAATGGACTCAATTCCCAAATAGAAAGACATAGGCTAACAGACTAGAGACAGAATCCAGCATTTTGCTGCATACAGGAAACACACCTCAGAGTCAAAGTAAAAGGAAGGGGCATTTTTTCCAAGCAAATGGTCCCAAGAATCAAGCTGGAGTAGCCGTCCTAATATCCAACAAAATAGACTTTCAACCAAAAGTTATCAGGAAAGATGGGGAATGTCACTATATACTTATCAAAGGAAAAATCCACCGGGATGAACTCTCAATTCTGAATATCTATGCCCCAAATTCAAGGGCACCCACATTTGTGAAATAAATGCTACTAAATCTCAAAACACACATTGAGCCCCACACAATAATAGTAGGAGATTTCAACACCCCACTCTCACCAATGGACAGATCATAGAAACAGAAATTAAACAGAGACACAGTGAAACTAAAAGAAGTTATGAACCAAATGGATTTAATACATATTTAGAGAACATTTCACCCTAAAACCAAAGAATATACCTTCTTCTCAGCACCTCATAGTACCTTCTTAAAAATCGAATATACTTGGACACAAAACAAACCTCAACAGATACAAGAACACAGAAATAACCCCATGTGTTCTATCCTATCTGACCACCACTGACTAAGGCTAATCTTCAATAGCAACAAAAACCCACATACATGCCGGGCGTGGTGGCGCATGCCTTTAATCCCAGCACTTGGAAGGCAGAGGCAGGAGGATTTCTGAGTTCGAAGCCAGCCTGGTCTACAAAGTGAGTTCCAGGACAGCCGGGGCTATACAGAGAAACCCTGTCTCGAAAAAACAAACAAACAAACAAACAAGAAACCCCACATACATGTGGAAGCTAAGCAACTATCTACTCAATGATAACTTGGTCAGGGAAGAAATAAGAAAGAAATTAAAGACTTTTTAGAATTCAATGAAAATGAAGGCACAACATACCCAAACATATGGGACACAATGAGAGCAGTGCTAAGAGGAAAACTCATGGCTCTGAGTGCCTCCATAAAGAAATTGGAGGGGGTTGGAGAGATGGCTCAGTGGTTAAGAGTGGTTAAGTGGACCCCGCCGAATTTGGGAAATTAGGCTGAACAGGTGAGAGGGTGCGCCACAGAACCGGACAGCTTCTGGGACAGGCGGAGGCACAGAGCCACTGGGGCAGCACCCTTTCCAGGCCGCAGACAGCAGGCCACCGTCCGGACCAGAGGACAGGTGGCCACCTGGCTCGGAAGGCCTCAGCCTCGGGAGCAGCAGTCGCCATCTTGGTTCCCGGACTCCACCGAACTTAGGAACTTAGTCTGCACAGGTGAGAGTCTGCACCACAGAAGCTGATAGCTTCTGGGACCTGCCAAAGCAACACAGCTTCTGAGAAAGGTCCTGTTTTGGGCCTTCTTCTTTTGCCAGGAGGAGGTCCAAACACAAGATATCTGCGCACCTTCCCTGTAAGAGCTTGCCAGCAGAGAGTGATCTGAGCACTGAAACTCAGAGGAGAAAATCTGTCTCCCAGGTCTGCTGATAGACGGTAACAGAATCACCAGAAGAACAATGTCTAAACAGAGTCAACTATAACAACTAACTCCAGAGATTACCAGATGGCGAAAGGTAAACGTAGGAATCTTACTAACAGGAACCAAGACCACTCACCATCATCAGAACCCAGCACTCCCACTTCGCCCAGTCCAGGGCACCCCAATACACCCGAATACCTAGACCCAGATTTAAAAGCATATCTCATGATGATGGTAGAGGACATCAAGAAGGACTTTAATAACTCACTTAAAGAAATACAGGAGAACACTGCTAAAGAGTTACAAGTCCTTAAAGAAAAACAGGAAAACACAATCAAACAGGTAGAAGTCCTTACAGAAAAAGAAGAAAAAACAAACAGGAGATGGAAATGAACAAAACCATACTAGACCTAAAAAGGGAAGTAGACACAATAAAGAAAACTCAAAGTGAGGCAACACTGGAGATAGAAACCCTAGGAAAGAAATCTGGAACCATAGATTCGAGCATCAGCAACAGAATACAAGAGATGGAAGAGAGAATCTCAGGTGCAGAAGATTCCATAGAGAACATCGGCACAACAATCAAAGAAAATGGAAAATGCAAAAAGATCCTAACTCAAAATATCCAGGAAATCCAGGACACAATAAGAAGACCAAACCTACGGATAATAGGAGTGGATGAGAATGAAGATTTTCAACTCAAAGGACCAGCAAACATCTTCAACAAAATTATTGAAGAAAACTTCCCAAATCTAAAGAAAGAGATGCCTATGAACATACAAGAAGCCTACAGAACTCCAAATAGACTGGACCAGAAAAGAAATTCCTCCCGACACATAATAATCAGAACAACAAATGCACTAAATAAGGATAGAATACTAAAAGCAGTAAGGGAAAAAGGTCAAGTAACATATAAAGGCAAGCCTATCAAAATTACACCAGATTTTTCACCAGAGACTATGAAAGCCAGAAGAGCCTCGACAGATATTATACAGACACTAAGAGAACACAAATTCCAGCCCAGGCTACTATACCCAGCCAAACTCTCAATTACCATAGATGGAGAAACCAAAGTATTCCACGACAAAACCAAATTCACACATTATCTCTCCACGAATCCAGCCCTTCAAAGGATAATAACAGAAAAAAACCAATACAAGAACGGGAACAACGCCCTAGAAAAAACAAGAAGGTAATCCCTCAACAAACCTAAAAGAAGACAGCCACAAGAACAGAATGCCAACTTAACAACAAAAATAACAGGAAGCAACAATTACTTTTCCTTAATATCTCTTAACATCAATGGTCTCAACTCCCCAATAAAAAGACATAGACTAACAAACTGGCTACACAAACAAGACCCAACATTTTGCTGCTTACAGGAAACTCATCTCAGAGAAAAAGATAGACACTACCTCAGAATGAAAGGCTGGAAAACAATTTTCCAAGCAAATGGTATGAAGAAACAAGCTGGAGTAGCCATCCTAATATCTGATAAGATTGATTTCCAACCCAAAGTCATCAAAAAAGACAAGGAGGGGCACTTCATTCTCATCAAAGGTAAAATCCTCCAAGAGGAACTATCAATTCTGAATATCTATGCTCCAAATACAAGGGCAGCCACATTCATTAAAGGAACTTTAATAAATCTCAAAGCACACATTGCATCTCACACAATAATAGTGGGAGACTTCAACACACCACTTTCACCAATGGACAGATCATGGAAACAGAAACTAAACAGGGACACACTGAAACTAACAGAAGTGATGAAACAAATGGATCTGACAGATATCTACAGAACATTTTATCCTAAAACAAAAGGATATACCTTCTTCTCAGCACCTCATGGTACCTTCTCCAAAATTGACCACATAATAGGTCACAAAACAGGCCTCAACAGATTCAAAAATATTGAAATCGTCCCACGCATCCTATCAGACCACCATGGACTAAGGCTGATCTTCAATAACAACATAAATGTTGGAAAGCCAACATTCACGTGGAAACTGAACAACACTCTTCTCAATGATACCTTGGTCAAGGAAGGAATAAAGAAAGAAATTAAGGACTTCTTAGAGTTCAATGAAAATGAAGCCACTTCATACCCAAACTTATGGGACACAATGAAAGCATTTCTAAGAGGAAAACTCATAGCTCTGAGTGCCTCCAAAAAAAAAAAAAAAACTAGAGAGAGCATACATTAGCAGCTTGACAACACACCTAAAAGCTCTAGAACAAAAGGAAGCAAATTCACCCAAGAGGAGTAGACGGCAGGAAATAATCAAACTCAGGGGCGAAATCAACCAAGTGGAAACAAGAAGAACTATTCAGAGAATCAACCAATCGAGGAGCTGGTTCTTTGAGAAAATCAACAAGATAGACAAACCCTTAGCCAGACTCACTAGAGGGCACAGGGAAAGCATTCTAATTAACAAAATCAGAAATGAAAACGGAGACATAACAACAGATCCTGAAGAAATCCAAAACACCATCAGATCCTTCTACAAAAGGCTATACTCAACAAAACTGGAGAACCTGGATGAAATGGAGAAGTTTCTAGACAGATACCAGGTACCAAAGTTGAATCAAGATCAGGTTAATGATCTAAACAGCCCGATATCCCACAAAGAAATAGAAGCAGTCATTAATAGTCTCCCAACCAAAAAAAGCCCAGGACCAGATGGGTTTAGTGCAGAGTTCTATCAGACCTTCGAAGAAGATCTAATCCCAGTTCTTCACAAACTATTCCACAAAATAGAAACAGAAGGTACTCTACCCAACTCATTCTATGAAGCCACAATTACTCTGATACCTAAACCACAAAAAGACCCCACAAAGATAGAGAACTTTAGACCAATATCCCTTATGAATATTGATGCAAAAATCCTCAATAAAGTTCTTGCTAACCGAATCCAGAACACATCAAAACAATCATCCATCCTGACCAAGTAAGTTTCATCCCAGGGATGCAGGGATGGTTCAATATACGGAAATCCATCAACGTAACCCAGTATATAAACAAACTCAAAGACAAAAACCACATTATCATCTCGTTAGATGCCGAGAAAGCATTTGACAAAATCCAACACCCATTCATGATAAAAGTCTTGGAAAGATCAGGAATTCAAGGCCCATACCTAAACATGATAAAAGCAATCTACAGCAAACCAGTAGCCAGCGTCAAAGTAAATGGTGAGAAGCTTGAAGCAATCCCACTAAAATCAGGGACTAGACAAGGCTGTCCACTCTCTCCCTACCTATTCAACATTGTACTTGAAGTCCTAGCCAGAGCAATTAGACAACAAAAGGAGATCAAGGGGATATAAATTGGAAAGGAAGAAGTCAAAATATCACTTTTTGCAGATGATATGATAGTATATATACGTGACCCTAAAAATTCCACCAGAGAACTCCTAAGCCTGATAAACAGCTTCAGTGAAGTAGCTGGATATAAAATTAACTGAAACAAGTCAATGGCCTTTCTCTACACAAAGGATAAACAGACTGAGAAAGAAATTAGGGAAACAACACCCTTCTCAATAGCCACAAATAATATAAAATACCTAGGCATGACTCTAACTAAGGAAGTGAAAGATCTGTATGACAAGAACTTCAAGTCTCTGAAGAAAGAAATTAAAGAAGATCTCAGAAGATGGAAAGATCTTCCATGCTCATGGATCGGCAGGATCAATATAGTAAAAATGGCTATCTTGCCAAAAGCAATCTACAGATTCAATGCAATCCCCATCAAAATTCCAACTCAATTCTTCAACGAATTAGAAAGGGCAATCGGCAGATTCATCTGGAATAACAAAAAACCTAGGATAGCAAAAACTCTTCTCAAGGATAAAAGAACCTCTGGTCGAATCACCATGCCCGACCTAAAGATGTACTACAGAGCAATTGTGATAAAAACTGCATGGTACTGGTATAGCGACAGACAAGTAGACCAATGGAACAGAATTGAAGACCCAGTGATGAACCCACACACCTATGGTCACTTGATCTTTGACAAGGGAGCTAAAACCATCCAGTGGCAAAAAGACAGCATTTTCAACAAATGGTGCTGGCACAACTGGCTGTTATCATGTAGAAGATTTCGAATTGATCCAGTACTATCTCCTTGTACTAAGGTCAAATCTAAGTGGATTAAGGATCTCCACACAAAACCAGAGACACTGAAACTTATAGAGGAGAAAGTAGGGAAAAGCCTCGAAGATATGGGTACAGGGGAAAAATTCCTGAATAGAACAGCAATGGCTTGTGCTGTAAGATCAAGAATCGATAAACGCGACCTCATAAAATTGCAAAGCTTCTGCAAGGCAAAAGGCACCGTCAATAAGACAAAAAGACCACCAACAGATTGGGAAAGGATCTTTACCTATCCCAAATAGGACAGGGGACTAATATCCAATATATATAAAGAACTCAAGAAGGTAGACTCCATAAAATCAAATAACCCCATTAAAAAATGGGGCTCAGAGCTGAACAAAGATTTCTCACCCGAGGAATACCGAATGGCAGAGAAGCACCTGAAAAAATGTTCAACATCCTTAATCATCAGGGAAATGCAAATCAAAACAACCCTGAGATTCCACCTCACACCAGTCAGAATGGCTAAGATCAAAAATTCAGGTGACAGCAGATGCTGGCGAGGATGTGGAGAAAGAGGAACACTCCTCCATTGTTGGTGAGATTGCAAGCTTGTACAACCACTCTGGAAATCAGTCTGGCGGTTCCTCAGAAAATTGGACATAGTACTACCGGAGGATCCCGCAATACCTCTCCTGGGCATATATCCAGAAGATGTCCCAATGGGTAAGAAGGACACATGCTCCACTATGTTCATAGCAGCCTTATTTATAATAGCCAGAAGCTGGAAAGAACCCAGATGCCCCTCAACAGAGGAATGGATACAGAAAATGTGGTACATTTACACAATTGAGTACTACTCAGCTATTAAAAAGAATAAATTTATGAAATTCCTAGCCAAATGGATGGACCTGGAGGGCATCATCCTGAGTGAGGTAACCCAATCACAAAGGATCTCTCACAATATGTACTCACTGATAAGTGGATATTAGCCCAGAAACTTAGGATACCCAAGATATAAGATATAATTTGCTAAACACATTAAACTCAAGAGAACGAAGACCAAAGAGTGGACACTTTGCTCATTCTTAGAATAGGAAACAAAACACCCATGGAAGGAGTTACAGAGACAAAATTTGGAAGTGTGACGAAAGGATGGACCATCTTGTGATTGCCATATCCAGAGATCCATCCCATGATCTGCTTCCAAACGCTGACACCATTGCATACACTAGCAAGATTTTGCTGAAAGGACCCAGATATAGCTGTCTCTTGTGAGACTATGCCAGGGCCTAGCAAACACAGAAGTGGATGCTCACAGTCAGCTATTGAATGGACCACAGGGCCCCCAATGGAGGAACTAGAGAAAGCACCCAAGGAACTAAAGGGATCTGCAACCCTATAGGTGGAACAACAATATGAACTAAGCAGTACCCCGGAGCTCTTGTCTCTAGCTGCATATGTATCAAAAGATGGCCTAGTCGGCCATCACTGCAAAGAGAGGCCCATTTGGACTTGCAAACTTTATATGCCCCAGTACAGGGGAACGCCAGGGCCAAAAAGGGGGAGTGGGTGGGTAGGGGAGTGGGTGGGTGGGTATGGGGGACTTTTGGTATAGCATTGGAAATGTAAATGAGCTAAATACCTAATAAAAAATGGAAAAAAAAAAAAAAGAGTGGTTAAGTGTTCTTCCAGAGGTCCTGAGTTCAATTCCCAGAAACCACACGATGACTCACAACCATCTGTAACGGTATCTGATGCTCTCTTCTGGTTTGTCTGAAGAGAGTGATAGTAAACTCACATACATTAAATAAATAAATAAATAAATAAATAAATAAATAAATAAATACATCTTTAAAAAATTTGGAGAGATCATACACTAGCAGCTTAACAGCTCACCTGAAAGCTCTAGAACAAAAAGAAGCAATTATACTCACGAGAAAAAGAAGGCAGGAAATAATCAAACTCAGGGCTAAAATCAAGCAAGTAGAAACAAAAAGAACTATACAAAGAATCAACCAAACTAGGAGCTGGTTCTTTGAGAAAATCAACAAGATAGATAAACCCTTAGCCAGACTAACCAAAGGGCACAAAGACAGTATCCACATTAACAAAATTAGGAATAAAAAGGGAGACATAACAACAGAAACCAAAGAAATTAAAAAAATAATGAGATCCTATTACACAAGTCTATACTAAACAAAACAGGAAAATCTGGATGAAATGGATTATTTTCTAGACAGATACCAGATACCAAAGTTACATCAGAGCCAGGCAGTGGTGGCACACACTTTTAATCCCAGCACTTGGGAGGCAGAGGCAGGTGGATTTCTGAGTTCAAGGCCAGCCTGGTCTACGGAGTGAGTTCTAGGACAGCTATGGCTACACAGAGAAACCCTGTCTCGAAAACAAACAAAAAACAAAAAACAAACAACAACAACAACAAACACCAAAAAACAAACAAACAAACAAAAAACCCAAAAACAAAAACAAAGTTATATCAGGATCAGATAAATCATCTAAACAGCCCGATAGTCCCCAAGGAAATAGATGCATTCATTAAAAGTCTCCCAACCAAAAAAAGCTCAGAACCAGATGGTTTTAGTGCAGAATTCTATCAGCCCTTCAAAGAAGATCTAATTCCAATACTCCTCAAACTATTCCATAAAATAGGAACAGAAGGAACACTACCCAATTCTTTCTATGAAACCTCAGTTACACTGATATCTAAACCACAAAAAGACCCAACAATTAAATAAAACTACATACCAATTTCCCTTATGAATATTGATGCAAAAATATTCAATAAATTCTCCCAAACCAAATCCAAGAACACATCAAAAGGATCATTCACCATGATCAAGTAGGCTTCATGCCAGGGATGCAGGGATGGATCAACATACAGATATCCATCAATGTAATCCACTATATAAACAAACTGAAAGGAAAAAAAAAAACCCACATGATCATCTCATTAGATGATGAGAAAGCCTTTGACAAAATCCAACACCCCTTCATAACAAAAGTATTGGAAAGATCAGGAATTCAAGGTGCATGCCTAAACATAGTAAAAGCAATATACAACAAACCAGTAGCCAACATCAAACTAAATGGAGAGAAACACAAATCAATCCCACTAAAATCAGGGACTGGAGAAGGCTACCCACTCTCTCTCTACCTATTCAATATAGTACTTGAAGTTCTAGCCAGAGCAATTAGACAACAAAAAGAGATCAAAGGGATACAAATTGGGAAGGAGGAAGTCAATATATCACTATTAGCAGATGATATGATAATATATTTAAATGACCCCAAAAATTCCACCAGAGAACTCCTACAGCTGATAAACAACTTCACCAAAGTGGCTGGATATAAAATTAACTCAAACAAATCATTAGCCTTCCTCTATTCAAAGGATAAAAGGGATGAGAAAGAAATTAGGGGAACAACACCCTTCACAATAGTCACAAATTATATAAAATATCTTGGTGTGACCCTAACCAAGCAAGTAAAAGATCTGTATAACAAGAACTTCAAGTCCCTGAAGAAAGAAATTGAAGAAGACCTTAGAAGATGGAAAGATCTCCCATGCTCATGGATTTGGCAGGGTTAATATAGTCAAAATGGCCATCTTACCACAAGCATGGTGATCTTACCACAAGCAATCTACAGATTCAATGTAATCCACATTAAAATCCCAACTCAACTCTTCATAGACTTAGAAAGAGCAATTCTCAAATTCATTTGGAATGGCAAAACAAAACAAAACAAAACAAAAAAAAAAAACCTAGGATAGCAAAAACTATTCTCAACAATAAAATAACTTCTGGGGGGAAATCACCATCCCAGACCTCAAGCTGTACTACAGAGCAATAGTGATAAGAACTGTGTGGTACTGGTACAGAGACAGGCAGAAAGATCAATGAAATAGAATTATAGACCCAGAAATGAACCCACACACCTGGTCACTTGATCTTTGACAAAGGAGCTAAAACCACCCAGTGGAAAAAGACAGCATTTTCAACAAATGGTGCTGTTTCAACTGGTAGTTAGGATGTAGAAGAATGCAAATAGATCCATACCTATCTCCTTGCACAAAGCTCAAGTCCAATTGAATCAGGACCTCCACATAAAACCAGATACACTGAATCCAATAAAAGAGAAAGCAGAGAAGAGGCTCGAATACTTGGGCACAGGGAATAACTTCCTGAACAGAACACCAATGGCTTATGCTTTAAGAGCAACAATTGACAAATGGGACTTCATAAAATTGAAAATCTTCTGTAAAGCAAGAGACACTATCAATAGGACAAAACGGCAACCCACATATTGAGAAAAGATATTTACCAACCCTACATCCGATAGAAGGCTAATATGCAAAATGTACAAAGAACTCAAGAAGGCAGACTCCAGAGAACCAAATAACTCTATTAAAAAGTGGAGTACAGAGCTAAATAGAGAATTCTCAACTGAGGAGTCTCGAATGGCTGAGAAACACTTACAGAAATGTTCAACATCCTTAGTCATCAGGGAAATGCAAATCAAATGACCCTGAGATTCCACCTCACACCAGTCATAATGGCTAAGATAAAAAAACGCAGGTGACATCAGATATTGTCTAGAATGTGGAGAAAGAGGAACACTCCTCCATTGCTGGTGGGACTGCAGGCTAGTAAAACCACTGTGGAAATCAGTATGGTGGTTCCTGAGAAAACTGGATAAAGTTCTACCTGAAGATTCAGCTATACTGCTCATGGGCATATACCCAAAAGATGCCCCATCATATAACAAGGACACATGCCCCACTATGCTCATAGCAGCCTTATTTATAATAGCCAGAAGCTGGAAAGAACCCGGATGTCCTTCAAAAGAATAGATACAGAAAATGTGGTACATTACACAATGGAATACTTTGTAGTGATTAAAAAACAATGACTTCATAAAATTCACAGGCAAATGGATAGAACTAGAAAACATCATCCCGAGTGAGGTGACCCAGACACATAAGAACATGGTATGTACTCACTAATAAATGGATACTAATCCAAAACCTCACAATGCCTATGATACAACCTACAGACCATATGGAGAGCAGAGGGAAGGAAGACCAGGAGGTGGATGCTTCAGTCTTGCATTGAGTGGGGAACAAGATGACTGCGGGAGATGGAAGGAAAGGGAGACAAGGGAGGGAGAAAGGAGGAGGAGGAAATAAGGGTGGCAGTATCAGAATCTGGAGATATGAGAGAGGTACAGAGGGTCAGGAAATCAAAGAAAAGGAGGTAGCAGAGGGGATGAGGAACTGGGGATAGCCACTGGAGGATCCCAGACACCAGAGAAAGATGAGGCTCCCAGGACCCAATGGATTGACCTTAGCCATAATGGGCAGTGAAGGGGTAGATAGTACCTGTGGAGAACATCTCCAGCAGATAGATAGGTAAGGGCCCCTGGGCGAGGAAAGTTTTTTAACCCAGAAATGTTTCTGTCCAAAGGAAGAACAGGGACAAAAATTGGAACAGAGACTGAAGGAATGGCCAAATGGGAAACAGCCCCACCTGGGGATATATCCTGTCTATAAACACTAAACCCAACACTGTTGCTGTGGTCAAGAGGCACTTGCAGACAAGAACCAAGTGTGGCAGTTCCTGGGGAGGTCTGACCAGCAACTGCCCAATGCAGATGCAGATGCTTGGAGCCAACCATCAGACTGAACTCAGGGAACCTGGTGGGGGAGCTGGACTGGAGGAGCAGAGGGGGATTGCAACCCCATTGGAAAAATAACATAGGCTGGCCTGACCACCCAGTTCTCCCAACCAAGGAATGTACCTAGAGAGATGTATGGCTCCAGATATATATGTAGCAGAGGATGGCCTTGCCTGACAGCATTGGAAGGGGAAGCCCTTGGTCCTGGGTAAGTTTGATGTCCCAGAGTAGGGGATGCTGGAGCAGTAGGGTGGGGGAGTGTGGGTAGGTGGGGGAGCACTCTCATACAGGCAAAAGGGAGGGCAAATGTGGGATGGTGGGGTGGCAGAAGGGTAACCAGAAAGTGGGATATCATGAGATGGGGGGTTTGGTGGAGGGGGTAACAGGAAAGTGGGATATCATTTGAGAGGTAAACGAATAGAATGATTAATAATAATAAAAAAGGAAAAAATAGGTTTTGAAAAAGTAAAGTTACAGACAGACATATACATATTCACACATAGAATGGTTAAAGAAAAGCTCCAGCAAGCAGACTCCAAGCTTTTCACATACACATATATGTATATGTATATATATACACACACACACACACACACACACACACACACACACACAATTGATGGATGGAGCAAGCTCCAACATACACACACATATATGTACATATATATGTGTGTGTATATATATATGTGTGTGTGTGTGTGTATGTGTATATATATATATATGTACACATACATACATATATACATACACATATGTTCCAACCCCAAGTCATACAAACCTTACACATATACATACATACATACATACATACACACACACATAGTTGATGGATGGAAGGAACAATGTTCCGTCCCCCACCCCTTATTCTTTTTTCCATTGTTTATGTATCCCAGCAAAATCTTTCAAGCAGTATAAAATTACAATGTGATAAAGTTTAAGTTTTCCTCTAGTGAATGATTGTGAAAAACAGTGTGTTCCCCAAAACCTTTACAAGAAATAACATTACATAGTATGGGTAGAGAAAACAAATTAGTCCCAAAAACCCATGTACATTCGTAACTAAGCAACTTGTTATAGACTAACAAAGTGTAAGCAAGCAAGATAGCAAGTCAGTTTCTCTTACTGCAGGCAGCAATTTGTGGTTACAAAGAAAGGAATAATTGTCGTATTATTTACTTTTAAAGGTAATGTAAGCATCTTAAAAGAATGACAAATCTAAACTTTTATATATAAAATCAATTATATCTACCTTAAATCCTCAGAATGCATATCTACTCATCAGCATTTCTTTTTTTTTTTTCACAAAAGTTTTTATTTGAGGCAAGGAGAAGTCTGACCCAAAGGATTACAGTTCTAAGCACTCACATTTAAGTGTTAGTGGCACGGCTTGGACTCTAAAGCTTGCTTCTCTTTGGTTGGAAAGGGTACTTGTGTTAAAGTCCTCCAGGTGGGTAAGAAGAAAGACCAAGGAAGGCTGGAAGAAACACCTTGGCTACTGGTACTGCCCTCCAGACTCTATGTCAAACTAACTAACTCTCACCATCTGGTTTGCAAGGTGCCACCTAGTGCAGAGACACAGGACACTTGCAAGGGCAGATGAGGCAGAAAGAACAGGTGCAAGCCACTTGAGGAGGAGCAGGGATCCGCTCGCCACAGCTTCAGACTTCGGCGTGGAAGGGGTAATCCTTGTGTTTGGCACAGCTCATCAAGGCGCACACCCTCCAGTTCCTGTTGTAGCTGAGTAGAGTGGCCATGTCCTCGCTGCTCAGCTCAAAGTCAAAGACCTTCAAGTTCTCAGCAATGCGCACTGGTGTCACAGACTTGGGGATCACTACCAAGTTCCTCTGAATGGGGAACCGGATCAGCACCTGGGCTGTAGTTTTATTGTACTTGGCTGCAATTGCTTTGATCCTGGGATCCTCCAGGAGAGACGGATCTTCAGGCTTGGCCCAGGGCCTGTCAGGAGAACCAAGGGGACTGTATGCTGTCACCACGATGCCTTTGCTGTGGCAGTACTCAATCAGCTTCTCCTGAGTTAGGTACGGGTGGCACTCGATCTGGTTCACCGCAGGCTTATATTTTAAGCCAGGTTTGTTCAAGATCCTCTCAATCTGAAGAGGGTTGAAGTTGGAGACACCGATTGTTTTCACCAAACCTTCATCCACTAGTTGTTCCATAGCCGTCCAAGTGTCCACAAAATCGGTGTCACTAGGTATCACGTTCCCTGAGGCATCCAGTGGGAAATAGTCGGGCCCAGGCTTGAACCCCGTTGTCCAGTGAATAAGGTAGAGATCCAGGTAGTCCAGCTGCAGGTCGCTCAGTGTCTTCTGGAAGGCTCCTTTCACCATGCTCTTGTCATGGAACGTGCACCACAGCTTGCTGACGATGAAGAGATCCTGGCGCTTCACAACCTGCTCCTTGAGCTTCTCCTGGAGGGCCACTCCCACCTCCTTCTCATTCTGGTAGACCTGGGCGCAGTCAATGTGGCGGTACCCCAAGTCAATAGCAACCTTCACGGCCTCAGTCACCTGGCCAGGAGGGGACTTCCAGGTGCCCAGGCCCAGGGTGGGCATCTTGGTGCCGTTGTTGAGTTCCAGATGGCTGGCCATGATCGCTGCACGTTACAAACCCGGACCGGCAAATGTGCCTCATCAGCATTTCTTAACAAATCATATCAGGAAGCTGAGGGCAAAAATGGGTATATATAAAAAAAAAAGTCAACTACCACCAGTCCAGCATCAGTGAGAGTCATGTCAGCCAGCACTGTCATTGTTCTAGTTCCCTGACCATAAAAAGTCCTTAACTTAATTACTAAGAGTGTGCCTTTCTGGACTTCAAGTTGTTTCCTAAGATTTTGTAATTCAAAGGTAGTAGTAATAAAACCATGTCAACCTAGCTTCACTAACAACTTCATTTTTCCGAAGGTTTTCTAAGGGTGGGGGTGACTGCTGACGATTTGCATCTCTGAGTTCCTTCCTAGGATGGAAACTGAGTCATTAATCTGCTCCAGCAGCAGTGCCTGAAAGAGATCAAGCATTAGTATTGTGAGTGCCAGTGATTCTGTCCAGTGACGGCCTGGAAGCCCCCTTAAAGTTTTCATATAATTCTTTCATTAAGAGGGATGTGAGGGCAGCAAGCAGAGTAGAACTCCTCAGGACATGTGTTCCTTGGGGTAGTGCCACACCGAGACTCACCCAGGTGGCTGTGATAACCAGTGGACCACATTCTATGAGTGCTAATGCCCTCTAGTCTGTAGCACCCACTGCACCCAAGGAACTCCAAAAATTCTCAGGGAAGTTAAGAGTTAAGAGGTATCGATACAGTTAATCTGCTGAGAACTGCGACATAGTAGGAGTATCATGTTTTTCTTTGCTGGCTGTGTGCTCGAAATACACTTCAAAACGTTAACATATCAGAACAGACCTGGCCACCAGGTTGTCCTAGCATTCCTAAGTCCCTACCTGTTGCAGGGTCCTCCTGGCTTGCAAACCCCAGCTGCTACCCTGAACTCTCCAGCCCCAACAGCTGGGCTGCTCTTCTCTATAATCTAGTCATTTTAGTTATCTGCCTCTCTTGTACCTTTGTTTTCCTGGCTGCTACACCTGGTTCCTTCTTCTTTCCCCTCCTCCTCTCTGCCCAAGGCCCAGGGTCATAATCACATTGGACTCTCACAGATGTCTCTAACTCGATGCTCTACTGCATAAATCTATAATGGGATCTGATGCCCTATTCTGATGTTTCTGCAGACAGCAACAGTATACTCATGTACAATAAATAAATCTTTTTAAAAAGTATCTATAGTAAACTTTCTCCTCCACCATACCTGGGATCAACCATGTTCTTTCCTTTGTATTTCTTTTTTTCATTCACATAAAAGGGGCTGAGAGAAGAATTCATAATTAAGGGAGTGTATTGCTCTTGCAAATTTCAGTTCTCAGAGCCTACTTCTGGTGACTCACAACAGCCTGTTACTTCAGCTGTAGAGGATCCAAGAGCCTCTTCTGGATGCATACAACAGCACACAGACATATAATTTTTTTAAAAAAATCCATCTTTAAAATTAACTAAAAAGGTAGATAGTTGGAAATACACGGGTTATAAATATTTCTATAGATGCTAAATATACTGATAAGAAAATCAGAACATCATCATGTATGCACCGGGTTGTTCACTGTCAGGGACAGGGGGAAGGTAGCAAAATAACATTAAGGAAGTAGAGAAATTGGGACTCTGTGTTCTCCCAGGGAGAATGTAAAGTGTGCAGCTACTATAAAAAGCAATCCAATAGTCCTCCCAAGACTAAAATTAGAATTACCACACAGTCGATCCAGCAACTCAACTTCTGAATATTTATATAAGTGAATCGAAAGCAAGGTCTCAGAGGAATAGCTGACATGCAGGTTTGCTACAACACTATTCACAATAGCCAAGAGGTAGAAGCAACCCAAATGTCCATCAGCAGGGTAATAAAATGTGGTACATACAGAGACCAGGGCATGATTTAGCATTTGGAAAGAAAGTGTGGCAAATACTATGAGGATGACCCTTTGGGGACATTATGATGCTAATAAAACAAACCAAATTCAAGCACTGTATGATTTTCCTTATGTGTGAATTGAACTCAGAAATTGAAGAATGGCTATGGGTACGGACAGGAGTGACTGGGAGAGCTGTCATGAGTACAAAGGTTCAAGTTCTGGAAAGAAATGTGTGAATATACTTAACTGTACCATAATGTTCACCTTAAAGTGATAAAGGTTATATTAGATATTTTTCCCATAATTTTTTAAAGGTTGAACGTCTAGGGATGCTGGCACTATTTTGTTGTTTTGTTTGTTTTTTTGAGACAGGGTTTCTCTTTAGCACTGGCTGCACTGGGACTCACACTAGAATAGGCTGGCCTGAAACTCAGAAATCCACCTGCCTCTGCCTCCCAAGTGCTGGGATTAAAGGTGTGCAACACCACTGCCCAGCGGCACTATGATTCTTAATTACATTTTGTCTCACAACTTGGTTGGGGCCAAGGGGCATCCAGATATTTGGCCAAACATTACTCTGGGTGTTTTCATGTAGTGTTTTGCATTACAGTAGACTGAGAGTCAAGCATGTATCCCTGAATAATATGAGAGGGTTGAAGACTTGGGTAGAATGGGAAGAATGGATTTCTCCAGGCAATAGAAGTCTCTCTTTTATGAAAGCATATTGTAGTGGTTTGAATGAGAGTGGCCTTCATGGCACACCTGTGAATGCTTAGTTCCCAATTGGTACAACTGTTCCTGAAGGTCTAGGTGTGGCCTTGTTGTAGGTGACTAGAGGCGGGCTTGGAAGGTTCAAAAGTCCATAGCATTCCAACAATTTCTCCCCGTCTCATACTTGGGGATCAGCTCCAGCACCGTACCTGTCTGCCATGAAGCTTCTGCCATAACGTTAGGTCATGGACTCATCTTCTCAAAGTGTTAAAGAAGCCCCCAATTAAATATGTTTTCTTTGATGAGTTGCCTTGATCATTGTGTCTCCACAGCAACAGAGAAGGCACACACAAAGTACCAGGGTAACTTTAAGTACTGAACTATTATCCCCAGCCCTCCAACACTGCAGTGTCTATCACTCATCAAGCTTTAGCATCTCAAACCCAAACATTCTGAAACCCTGTTGTCAAATTCACATTTTAAAAATGGCAGCCTTAGCGATCTATAACACACTGAGGGAAAACTGAAATTGCTCAGTGACATGTAGTTATGTATGTATGCTATAAAATAGAATCAAGTAAGGGATAGCAGAAAACAGCTGTTTGGAGGACTAAGCAACTTCATGGACATCTTTTGATATAATCTGTTGTAAGTAAATACATAAACTTTAATGGCTCAGCTTCCAGGGATAACCATATGTTCCCCGGGACTTGTGAAAATAGGTGGTATTTCCTTAAATCCTATTATGTTGACATTTATGAGGCTAAAATACAGAAACAAGCTTTCAGAAGTCATTTGACAAAACAACAAAGTAATTTCCCTTTAAAATCTATTGAAATATATTTCCAGAGCAATATAAATATGCTCATGGCAGAAAATCAGGGAGATCATGTGCACATGTGTGTGGTTATGTGCATGAGCGCAGGTTCCTGTGGGGCCAGAAGAGGGCACCAAAGCCTGTGGAACAGGAGCTCCAAAGGGACACCTTCCCAAATATCCAGATGCTTCAAGTCTCTGTCCAGAGGGTGACATTTATTCTGTAATGGAATTTCTAGAAGTAGGGGGTTCTTGAGTCACTGGGACAATACTTTCTCAAGTGCCATGACAGCAGGTGAGACATGAAGCAGGAGGCATGAAGCCGAGACAGAGGATCTTAAGTTTGAAGCCAGCGAGGAAAACTCAAGAAATTTAAAAATACTTAACATTCAGCATAACTGATACAAAACTCGAAGTCAAAAAAATGTGTGCTGTGCCGTTGGTTAAACAGAGAACAAGAGTGTGAGCTTGTGCACGGTGGTGGTTTGAAGATGTTTGGTCCAGAGAGTGGCACTGTTAGGAGATGTGGTCTTCTTGGAGTAGGTGTGGCCTTGTTGGAGGAAGTATGTCATTCTGGGGGTGGGCATTGAGACCCTCCTCCTAGCTGCCTGGAAGACAGTCTCTTCTGGTTGCCTTTGGGTCAAGATGTTGAACTCTTTTTTTTTTTTTTTTTTTTTTTTTGGTTTTTCGAGACAGGGTTTCTCTGTATAGCCCTGGCTGTCCTGGAACTCACTTTGTAGACCAGGGTGGCCTCGAACTCAGAAATCCACTTGCCTCTGCCTCCCGGGATTAAAGGAGTGCGCCACCATGCCCGGCTAAGATGTTGAACTCTTAGCTCCTTATCCAGCACCACGTCTGGACATTGCCATATTTGCTGCCAAACTAATGAACTGAACCACCTCTGAACCTGTAAACCAGCCCCGATTAAATGTCCTTATAAGGGTTACCTTGGTCATGGGTGTCTCTTTGCAACAATGAAAACCCAAACTTAGACATGCATGTGATATTAACATACTCTCAATATACAAAGTCCTAGATACACAGTGGGGATTTGCTCCAAAAGAATGGCAGTCCACACAAACTTACATTTTGCACTGTGTGAAAAACAACAATTAGGGGGATGGAGAGAGATAGCTCAGCAGTGAAGAACACTGGTTGCTCTTGCAAAGGACCCAGGTTCTATTCCCAGCACCCATAGGGTGCCTCCCAAATCTTTTAACTCTAGGTTCCAGAGGACCTTATCTGGCAGCAGGCATCCATGCAGTATACTTACATTGCAGGTAAAACACTCTCTCACACACACATATTTTAAAAACTGGACAACTTGAAGAAAATTCCCAAATTCTCAATTCCACTTTTTAGCTTTTGCTATGTAATGGAGGCTGGCCTTAAACTCATGGTAATCCTGCCTCAATCTCCCGAGGCTGAGAACACAGGAAATATACCATCATGCCCAGCTAGCATGCCACAATTTATATATTCTATAACAGTGCATCAGTCCACGGTATCAGAAATTACATAGTTAATTTCAAAACATAATGCAGTCTGGGGACTGCTGCTGTAACCAAATGGTCTAAGTAGGATCTACTCTAGTTCCCAAACTCCAGGTAAACTTTTAAAAAATAGTTAAGACAGTGTTGAGGCCAAAGTCATCTGACAGTCCAGATGAGACACGTAAGACACTGTCATCCTCCTGACAGCACTTCCTACGTGGAAGATGTGACAAGATCATGGCGTTGTTTCTAATTCATCGGTGCAGAGATACTTCTAGATCCAGTGTTAAGTTCATCAGCGTCCACTTCTACCTCACCGGTGTTACAAGTATGTAATCTACAAACTAAACCTGGAGAGTGATTGGTTGACAGTTAGCCCTCACATTTACTTATTTTCTTGAAACAAGATCCCAGTAGGTAGCCCTGTCTGGCCTGATAGTTGATATTTAAACCAGGCTGGACTCAAAGGCAGAGGTCTACCTGCTTCTGGTGGGACTGAAGACACGTACTACCATATCCAGTAGTCCTTATGTTAAAAAGGAAGCAAATACAAAATAAAGCCAAAGTGTTACATGCTAGCAAGTATTTATTATTATTTAGAAGTGGTCAAAAGACTTACAAGGCTCATTATTATAACCACATGTATGAAACATCACTTAGTAAGATAGAAGGAAAGAGACATATATATGTATTTATATTAAAAAAATACACACACGTGCACTCTCTCAAGTGTTTGCCACACAGTGCTATGAAGTAGGCATCAGGCTATACAGGTTCTGATATACATAACACATTAAAGAATCAAGCGTTTAAAAACCATACTTACAGTTGCAAAAATAAAGTTTTCTTTTCTCCAAGCATTTTGATCTGGGCTCAAGCAAAGCAAGTAATGAACACCGATGATTATCATGAGATTCTACACACACTGAAGCTATCAATATACAAGAGCCAACAAACAAAACAACAGCAAGAAAGGAAGCTGTAGGAATGAACAATGCATTTCATCCAAAGTCTAACAGTCTGTTTCATCCCGCCCTCGGACATTACAGATCATAATTTACATTACTTGTATAGCGAGGTAAGCCAGACAAAACAAAACAATCCACAGAAAGTCATGACCGCTCTCAGCCGGTCCAACATTCCCCTAGTGCAACAGCATTGTTTACCTGAAGGATCATGTGTCACAATTAAGGAGTACTCATACAAAACTATTTCCTTTATTCTTGAAAAAGTGCCACATACTATACTTTTCATTTAAAAAAATACACAACACATGAGCTAATGAAAGACAGTCTGTCTCCATCTCTTGTCGATGAGGAAAGGCCAGAGAGATTCTTTGATTCCAGTTCGAAATGGTGTCCTCTGGCCAATGCCCAACGTCTCCAATTTGGAGCAATCGAGCTGAGCATTTTTGGGGCGCTGTGCTCCTATGACAGGACTGTCAGTAATCTTTAAAGAAAAACAAAACAGAGCATGAGTAAAGGAAGCAGCATCTTGAAAGCTTAATAACTTTATTTCAGTTTTCTTCTAGTGCCAGAAAACTGGTTATTATCAGAGCTATAAAAAAAAGAGGCATGCTGCCATTAAGGCAGCACACAGTGTGCACCTGCAGATTATCAGAAGCCAGCCAGTGGGCGTCACCTGCCACCATGTAGATGGCGTCAGTTGTCAGGCTTTGGAGCAGGTAACCCCCTCCACCTCCCAGCCACCTCACCAGCCCCACCTAGTCTCTAGACTTCATCACTATGCTCAGACTTCTCTAGGGATAACTTTCCACCAGATACTGACATGCTCCAAGCAAAGTTCATTGTGACTAGCTATCCAAAAAAGAAAAGCAATATCAACCAACACAACAGCCTTAAGAAGTCAGGAGGGGGCGGGCTGGCGGGCGGGCGGTTGTCGAGACTTACAGGTCTTAAGTGGCTGCTGGGGAGGTTGAAGGCATCTGCAATTGCACACGCCATTTCATACTTGGTCATCTGCTCATTGCCAGACCAGTGAAAGGTTCCCTTAATGGATGGATCCTGACAACAATTACAAGGAAAAAAAAAAAAAAATCAACACAGTTTCAATTTTCTGCTTCCATATAGTAAGGTTTGACAGAGAAAGTTATTTTGAAAGGTCCAAGAATGTAAACCTACTTTTATGAAATATTATCTTCGAAAGACCTAAAATCAATGTCCATAAATATTCTGACACTAAAAGTAATTTATAGAAATAAGAACGTTTTGAAAAATACAAATTGCTTCAATTTTAGACAGTGACTAATTTTAATGACCTTTTTAAATTATTCTAAGGTAGAATTAAAATTTAACATAGTTTTGAGACAGGATGGGCAAGCACTCTGCCATCTGAACCACATTCCCGGTGCCACGTTTTTCTGTTTTAGGCAGTTTTGCGATGTAACCTTGGCTGGTCTGAATTCAGTATACAGGGATAGCAGGCCTAGGATTCACAGGGTCCTCTTTCCTTTGCCTCAAATGCTGATATTACAAATTCGCACCACTAAGCTCAGTCAGAAAATAATTTTGAAACGAACCTGATAAACACAGTAACACACAGCAGTAACCCTAGCATTTGGGAAAGCTGAGGCAGAACAACAGCCTTGAATGGGAGGCCACCCTGAGCAATAAAAACCCTGTCTCAAGAAACCAGAAGAGATGAACTAACTAGTTAAGTACTACTATTCCATCTATTTTAAGAAAGGGCCAGTTTATGCTCTATATATACTCACATAATTTTCATACATCAAAAACTGTAGTCATGCTGCAGCCAGCATTATTAGTACTCTAAATTAAGCTGTGCCCAATCTTTTACTAATACTGTATTTAGTGCCAATTTCCCCAAATGCTTAAAATTCATTCCTACCCTGGGTTGGAAGATGGCTGAGTGCATATGAGTGCTTACTGGTCTTTGCAGAGGACCTGGCTTCTCTGGACACTTGCACACATGTGGTATACACAAATTCATGAAGATATACACATGCATAATACAACAAACAAACAAATAAAAACAAGAACTTGAACTGTGTGTAGTTAATCTGCTAGGTCTTTAATCTTAGCATTAGGAAGACAGAGACAAGATTTCTGTGTTTGAATTTATTTCCTGCATACAAACCTCACGAATACAGCCTCTACAATGTATAACTTGCTTTTGTTCCATTTTCCACTTTTAAGTAGCACATTCAGGGGCTGGAGAGATGGCTCAGCAATTAGAACACTGGCTGCTCTTCCAGAGGACTCAAGTTCAATTCCCCCCAACCACACGGCAGCTCACAATTGTCTATAACTCCATTTCCATGGGATCTGACACCCTCACAGACATACATTCAGGCAAAACACCAATGCACATAAAATAAAATTAAATAAAGTATTTAAAAAATAAAGCAAAACAAAACAAAGACAAAAACACATGTTCTGGGGCTGGAGAGATGGCTCAGTGGTTAGGAACACTGACTGTTCATCCAGAGGTCCTGAGTTCAATTCCCAGAAACCACATGGTGGCTCACAATCATCTGTAATGGGATCTGATGCCTTCTCTGCGATGTGTGAAGACAGCTACAGTGTACTCACATACATAAACTAAATAAATCTTTTAAAATAACAAAACCATGTTCAACTTTCAGTCTGTGATAATCCATGTACACACAAGTTGAAGCATGGAAGAAAAGCAGACCTTTTACTAAGACAGAAGTCAGGCCCCATCCTTCAGGACTCACCAGCATCCTCTTCTCTGCCAGCTGCCGGCACACACTGGCTACGTCTTTCACATGTGTGGGGAACCTCTGCTGCCAATGGTCCATGTTTGCTGACTTGTTGCTGAACTGCACCTTGTCGAACATAACAGTCACAGCACTTTCTTCAAGCTTTTCAACTTCCCCATACAGAACAGGAATTCTCAACACAGCAGCCCCTAGGGACAATACATGAATATTTTTTATGGCTGACTCATACATTTCCAAGTTTTGGCAGAAAGAGAAATTGTGTGGATGTAAACAGTAGAAAAGTAGAAACTTTGCCTTTTAATAAAAATACACTAGGATGGTAAGTAGTAGCTCATACTGGATGAACTTAAGGAAAATCAGGAATATTTTAAGTATCTACTGGCATATACAGAATTTCATCTAGTTTGTTATTATGGTCATGATAAATAAAGCCTATCTGGACAACCAAATGAAATGAATACTCATGACTGATGAACAAAACAGGATAATAGCACTGAAGTACAATTTAGGATCAAGAACAGGTGGGAAGCCATCTTTACAAGCTACATATTTGATAGAAGGAGTATAAAAGTTTTCCTAACTGTGTAAGCATGCTGTTGATTATGGTAATATCGTGGCTGTCCCTAGAAGATACACAACCAAGTGTTTGAGGACTGATACACCACTGAATATGGCCAAGTATACGCGCACAAAAAAGCATCAAACAGAAACTGATCAATCTGAGTGTAGGGTTGATTGCTCATACTCTTACAACCTTGGATGAAGAATTATTCAGAATTAGACTTTATACTGGTCCCAGGTGAGAGGTTTGATAGTCTTTGGATGACTAGCACTTTAAGTAGTATTTCCTTTTATAATTACTGAGCAAGTAAACAAAGGTCTTGTTATGGTCTGAATGTTGTACCAGAAACTATATACTGAAATTTAATTCCTAGTCCAACAGTGTCTGGGTGAGGGGGATGGCAGGAGGGGCATGTTGGTGTGTGGGAGTGGATGTTGCTGTGGGGAGGTGCACTGGGGTAATGGTTAGGTCATGAAGACAGCACTACAAAAGAGCTTAATGGGGAGCCATCTGGTTAGGGTCTTTGAGGCCAAGCATAAACGAGGCCTTTACCACCTGCGGGCTGTTGGATTTCACAGCCTCCACAATTGTGAGAAGTACATTCCAGTTCTCTATAAATAATCCGTTCTCCTCATTGTTAAGAAGCAAAGCAAGAGGAGACTTCTGCAGGATTGCTGGCTCATTTATAATGTACCTTGTCTGCCATACTGCAGATTTAACTCTGGGCCCCGTGCACGCCCAGCAAGTTCTCTACCACCGAGTCAGAATATTACAAAAGCAAAAGCCCTGACAAGTTAAATGCCTGTAACAAGGGCATCACAAGCTGGTGGTAGGCTGTCAGGGGTACTCTATGATATAAAGCATCAGTTTCCACAGGGGTCATGACGTTGAACATGATGCTGCCACAGACAGAAATTAAGTTGACCAGGGTACTTCCACAGACAGGAAGAAGCCATGGCAGAACTGGTACCACATATAATGAGAAGCAAGTCAGAGTATGGATCAAAACAGAAACACCTGAAAAAATATTATACAAAAATTCCTGTCTTAAGAACCTTCATTTTGTGCTTGTCTTCCTGAGGAATCAGCACATGAGAGAGATTTCATGCTCCCAGTTTTAAAGTCCTTATTGTTTTTAAATAAGTTATTTTTACATATACATGTGTAAACATAAACAAGGGGAAAAAAGAAAAAGATGGTATAGAATACCTTGAAAGATGTTATTATACTTATTTATGTGTATGTGTGTGTGTGTGTGTGGTGTGTGGTGTGTGTGTGTGGTATGTGTGTACATGTGTGAAGGTCAGAGGACAACTGCAGGGAGCTGGTTCTCTCTGCCCACCACATGGACCTTGACAATCACCTTTGCTTACTGACCTCTCACCTGCCCATACTGTCTAATTTCTATTAACCTATAGACCCTGGTTTCCCTTTTCTTTCTTTAATTAGAAGAGATGCCAGGAGCTCACTATATAGCCCAGTATATCCTGATCCTCCTGCCTCAGCTTCCAAGGGCTGGGGTTCAGGAATGTAAAACTTAACCTCCCAACATATACACCAATTCTGTATATTTTTAATAAATTAAGAACATGTCTACTCATGAACAACAGTCTTAAAAAAATGATCAGAGTCAAGGACCCTGGATCTTACCTAAATTATTCTCCAGGACTGCTTTTTCTCCATCTAATTTTGTTTTTCCATATAGATTCAGGGGACTTGGTATATCTTCTTCTGTGTAAGGGGGATTTGTGCCATCAAACACATAATCTGAGCTAATGTAGATGAGAAATGCTCCAATCGCAGCTACAGAAAGAGAAGATAAATCCACTGCATTACTTTTGTGGAATTTGGAGTGTTTTGTGTGTCTCATGTTTTGCTTTGTTTTCCTTGAGATAAACAAAAACATATGTAAGACAGCTATGAAAATTTCATCTTAAAAAAAAAAAAAAAAAAAAAAAAAAAAACCCAGTGAAGGAGGCTCTGGAGATGGCTCAGCACCTACAGGCACTGGCTGCGCTTCCAGAGGCCCTGCCTGGGTTTGGCTCCAAGGACCCACATGAATGTTCAGAACCACCTGCAACCCCAATCCCAGGGGATCTGAGGCCCTCTCTTCTGGGCCCCAAGGATACCAGGCATGCATATGGAGCACAGACACCACGTCTTGAAAGCACAGTCCAGTGGCAATGTAGCCTTACCTGCCTCCTTTGCCAAGTTCCCAGAGGCACCCACATTCAGCTGGGAAGCAGCATCTGGCTGACTCTCAACAACATCAGGTCTTCTCTCTGCAGCACAATGCACTATGACATGAGGCTGAAACAAACAGAGTTTTAACCCAAAATGGAGAGAACAGAGAACCATGGCTTCCTTAGGGTAACTTCAGGGGAAGAAAAGGCTCCTTAAGTCAACATGCCTTCAATTAAGAATAAATTGGTTTAACTTGTTTTCCTTTTATTTCACTTACCTTTTTTTTGTTTGTTTTTTGTTTTTCAAGACAGAGATTTTGTATAACCCTAGCTGTTCTGGAACTCAAATATTCACCTGCCTCTGTCTAAAGAACTGGGATTAAAGCTGCGTGCTACCACCATTTCTCTTACTTTTTTCTTAAAACAATAAAGAAACATAGAAAACACACACATATTCTGCAAAGGAAAGAACAATTTATTTTGTTGAATGTTTATTAGGCAGTGCTAGAGATCCCAGAACTTAACACTGTACCTTAGCCAGGTGCGTGAACCCCTGAGCTATATTCCTAGCCAAGGTAAAAACAACTTAGCAATCCTTAGACAAAAACGCAGAAAAAAGCTATTAGTAACTCCCTATAACTAAAATAAACCTCTGTCCCATGTAGTGGGAAAGTAACCTTGGACATGACAACTGTGACTGTACTCACCAAACCCCAGGCCCCACAGACAGCCAAGTGCTCTGCCAAGATGCGATGCCCCAACCCTAACAGTTACCAAACTCATGACAAACGGCAAGTAGTATCAGTTGCGAGTTAAATTCATAAATTCAAGCTTTTTTGACCACTCATTTAACAAGAATCAGCTATTTACAGAAATCACATGTCCACTTGACTATAAAAGCAGTAAGCCCCCATGTCTTAGCTATTTTTCTATTACTGTGGATCCAAAGCAACTTGAGGAAGAAATGGCTTATCACTTACAGCCCAAAGTCCATCACCAAAGAAAGTCAAAGAAGGGACTGGTAACTGGTAGCAAGGAAATGGATGAACTCTGCTCACAGGCTTGCTCCCCATAGCATGTTCAACCTATTTTCATAAGCAACTCAGGCTCAGCCACAGTCATATTAATCACAAAACCCCCACGGACCACACTGTTAGAGGCATTTCCCAATTGAAATTCCCTTTGCAGATGACAACTAACCACCACACACCAGTAAGGCCACAGACAAGGTCTTCACATCTGGGTGAAAGAGATACACATCAAAACAAGGATGCAGATCTTCTAAAGAAAAGGCTTTTTTAATGCAAGAACAGAGCAAGAACTAAGATTGGTGTTCAATGTCTGTGTGCTGGAGGCTGGAACGCACATGGCTAACAACCATTTATAGCTCCAGTTTCAGAGGCTGGAGAGAGATCTCAGTGGTTAAAAGCACAGGCTGCTCTTCCAGAGGATCCAGGTTCAGTTCCCAACACCCACAAGGCAGCTCAGAACTCACTGGAATTGCAGGGGATCTGACACTCACAGAGACATACGCACAGACAAACACCAATGCATACAAAACAAGAATAAATAGATCAGGAGATCAGGCACCCTTTTCTGACTTCCACAGGTACTACATGTATGTGTTATATAGACATACATGCAGGCAAAACACCCGTACACAGAAAACAAATAAAAATAAACGAGAGACAGACAGATAGACTGTCCACACACCCATTTTCTCAAAAATTGCTCAAGGATTGCTAAGAATTGTTTTCAAACTTGAATGTGGGGAATCTGGGATGTTTCAAATACAATATCCTAGGCCCGCCCCAGACTTAAAACATCACACTCTGGGCATGCAGTCTGCAATCAGGCTTCTGTGTGTTTCTAATACTCATGCTTCCAGAATCACACTTAGAGAGAACCAAAGCTGAAATCGGATGGCAAGGAGAACAAAGTCTTCATTTTCCTCTAACTTTTGTCAGGTTACAGCAAACAGGTTACTGAAGTTCCCCTGATCATACTTTCTTAACATTAAAGCAGAAATATTTCCACCCCCCCCCAACCCCCACCCCGTTCCCAGACAGCACCCTAACACTTCACGGCAAGCATCACAAGGAAAGTACTGCATCAACACAAGCCATGCCTCCCCACATGCTGTGGAGGACAGGGAAGAGGATCCAGCTCTGGGACAGAACACCTGCCAGCACGCTCGGGAACCTCTTGCCTCAACACCAAGCACCACTCCACAGCATGCCACACAAGGACACTCTGCATTGTGGTGGCTCAACGGGTCACAACTTTCAAGCACAACTTCCCGCAACCAAACCAAGCACACACTTTCTGTATAAGCCAGGCAAGTCCTAAGAGAACACATAACAACTGCAGACATACAAGCCCATACCTGGAAATCATGAATGAGGTGATGAACAGCTTCAGAATCCAACAGGTTCACTTGTTCGAATTTTGGTCTTGCTCTTCGAAAGCCACAGCCAACGGTGTGCCAGTTGCTCTGCTGAAACTCTTTGTAAACTGCTCTGCCAAGAAGCCCAGTGGCACCAGTAATGAGAACCCGCCGGCTAGGGATGTTCACTTCCTCCTAGAAGAATAAAGGGGTTAAAGCCATAATTCTCTTAAAGGCATTATTGTGTACCACATACCTGAAATGTTAACTATTTTTTTAAATTAATTCCACTACCTAAAAGTCAGTTTTAAAGTTAGATTAATCAATCCACCTGCATCAACAACTGCAAGACTTAATGAGTTTGTGTTTATTTTATTTGCTCTGTCTGAGTGTTTTTGCTCTGTATGCATATGTGTGTACTACCTGCATTGCCTGGGGAGATCAGAAGACGGTATAAAATCATCTGGAACTGGAGTTACAGTGAGCCTGGGTCCTCTGCAAATCCACACAGAACTCTTAACCACAGCCATCTTTCCAGTCCCCACTGACAATCAGCCTCCTCGAGACAAGGAAGACTTGTTTATGAGCACACCGTTTTTGTAGAAGACAAACATTGGATGGCTTACAATTATCCATTACTGCAGATCTGATTGCCCTCTTCTGGTCATACGTGTGTGTGTGTGTGTGTGTGTGTGTGTGTGTGTGAGAGAGAGAGGGGGGGGGAGGGAGGGAGGGAGAGGGAGAGAGGGAGAGAGGGAGAGAGAGAGAGAGAGAGAGAGAGAGAGAGAATGAATGGGTAGAAGAGATGGCAGACCTGGGTTTGATTCCCAGCATTCAAATGGCAGCTAACATCTGTCCTTAGCTCCCGTTTCAGAGGATCTGATGCCCTCTTCTGGCTTCTGTGGGTACCAGGCGTGCACATGGTTATGGTACACATACATACACTCATGTACATAAAGTAAGTTTACTTTTTTTAGATGAGTAAGAATAAAGTTTTAGTAATCAAGAAAAAGAACCTGAGATCACTAACAACTTCCCCATTTGATTTAGATTTCATATTAACAATGGAAGTTACTTTCTTTATGATGGATGAAGTGATCATATCACCCCATAATTAGTCAACAGGCGTTTCACATCTTCTAAGATATTCTGAAAATGCACAAGGCTCAGATGAGTCACATTTTGACAGGACTGAAAATCGGTCAGGGCTGGAGAAATGGCTCAGCTGCTAAGAGCACTGACTACTCTTCCAAAGGTCCTGAGTTCAATTCCCAGCAAACACATGGTGGCTCACAACCATCTGTAATGGGTTCTGACACCCTCTTCTGGTTTGTCTGAAGTCAGCTATAATTGTACTCATACATAAAATAAATAAATAAATCTTTAAAAAAAAGAAAATTGGTCGACATTTCATAGGAGTTTATTTGGAATAAAGTCAACTAATATGTCCCTCGGTCAGCACTAAATTTACTTACACAAAATACTTATGACTAACAGATACAGATAGAAAAAAAAACTGAAAAAACATTTGTGTTCACAGTAAAAATTTAAAATTACTGCTTAAAGAATATTTTGATTTTTGTATACTCAAGGCAAAGTTCCAAAAATTGAGTAACACTTTCCTGCCAAATTCTTAAGTAAAGCCAACTTTTCCTTTTTAAAAATAATGTTTTCAGCCAGCAGAGAGTCACACACCTGTAGCCAAAGCATGAGCTCTGGGGCTCAAACTTTCATTAGATTTTATCACAAGGTCCTATTTCTGTTAAAGTCACATAATTCTGAGTTGGAAAAAAAAAGTGTGCACACACACATATATACAGGCAATATCCAAAGACATTTTCGGGTAAATGATTTAGTAAACATACATACTTTAATTAAGGACCCCCAAATCAGCTGTTTCTAGCATTTAACAAAAGCTGAAATCCAAAGGGCAGGGATGGGGGAGGGCAGCATAGAAAAAAAAATCTATTAAGGATTTTAATTCAATGAATTTCAAAACATTTTTAAAAAAACATTAATGAGACTTCATGTGGTGTCCTTTATAACACTTGGCTCTAAGCCAGGCAATTTATGAAAATGAAGACTTGATCCGGCAAAATGTTTTCTTCGAACTTTGGCAAGAAAATAACTCTCCAAAGGCTTAACTCTAAACCAGGTGCAGTGATGACCTCAGTGAACAGGAGGGTGCCAGCAGCCTGAGCATAGCCTGCTCTACGGAGGGGATTCCAGGCCAGTGCGGCCCACTAGGCAAGACCCTGTCTCAAAAACTATACTTGTACACGTACACACACACACACACACACACACACCACACACACAGCTGAAATAAACGGGGTCAAAGCATGCTAAGTCTAGTATAGATTCACAACACTGTACATGTAACAAATACCATGAAGAGGTCTGGGAAAACACCATAAAGGAAAACAGATGGGGCTGGAGAGCGTGGTTTGAGTCCCAACACCTACACGGCAGGTATCAACAATATGTGTGACTCCAGTTCCTTGGGGAGCCAACATCCTCTGTGGACCTCAAAGGGTACTGCATGCATGTGGTGAACAAACATACAGGCCAAACACCCACACACATAACATTTAAAAACCTAAAAAAAAAAAAAAAAAAAAAAAAGTTGCTCTTGCAGAGGACTGGCATTGGGTCCTCAGAGTCCATCCTGGGCAGCTCACACCTCCCTGTAACTCCAGCTCTACTGGAATGGACACCTTCTATTGGCCCTAGTAGGTATCAGACACATGGTACACGGCTATACACTTAGCAATCATGCATAATTGAAAAAAAAAATCATCTGATGCAGGAGGGTCTCAATGAATTCAAGACCAGCCCTGATCTGTCTGGGAAAACAAATACAAAACAACCAGAAAGTTTCACATTCACTTTCAACACTTTCAAGTTTTCACATTCACTCTCTACCTCTCTAACATCCTTGGACACCCTTGGGATTTAAGAAACAAGATATCTAGATTGCTTAATAGGAATGGAATTCAGAGGGGAACAGCTCAACTCCCTGTACGTACACACAGGCAGTGTTCTTAACAGGAATTGGTATCAGGCTGCCTCACTAACATTAACTATGCCAAGTCTCAGCTGGCAACAAGAGTGAATGTCAGTTGCACAGGTTGAGAGAGCAACACCAGCATGCAGATTCCAGCTGTCTGCACCTTCTGCCTGTTATCTGCTTTTATGAAACAGGGTCTCACTATGTAACCTTGGCTTGCCTGATAATCATTCCTGCCTCAGCTTTTAGAGTGATGGGACTGAAGTATAAGCCGCCACGCTCAGCTACTGTACCATTTTTTTTTTTAATGAAAAAGGTTGCTGGGTGTGGTGGCATCATCAATCCCAGCCCACTGGAGGTGGAGCCACGCAGATCTCCGGGGATTTGAGGACAGCCATGAATACACAGTGAGACTGTTTAAAACAAACAAACAAATGCAACAACAGAAAGAAAAAACAAACAAACAAACAAAAAACCACCCTAAAAAGCAATCACATCTCCTCACCACTACAAACTTCCTGAGTACTGAGATTACAGACATGAGTTAGCACACTCAGTTTACCACTCTCTACTTTTCTTTTACTGAACTGGGGAAATGCATTAAGCCTACACGAATACATGCTCATACGCACACACCTTTGGTCACATGCCGTCACCAGTCTGGAACTGCAAATACATTCGAACTTTGGCTAAGGCCCAGCCATTTGGAGATAATATTGAATGTGCATCACGCAAATGTAAAAATTTCCCATTATCAACTGGTTGTGGTGGCTCAGATCTTCAATCCCAGCACTCCTCGAGGCAGAAGCATCTGAGTCCAAGGCCAGCCTGGACAACACATACTGAGTTCTAGTTTGGGTTTCTATTGCTGTGTGAAAACATCAAAGCATTGTTTGGCAGGAGGTACTTAGCTTACCATTTCCACATCACTGTTCGCCCCTGAAGGAAGTTAGGACAAGACCCTGGAGGCAGGAGCTCACACAGGCCTTGTGAAAACTGCTTAATTCCTCAGCCAGCTTTCCTAAACAACTCAGGACTATAACAGCCCAGGGGCTCCGTCCTCCCAAGTCAATCGCCAATTAAGAAAAGGCGCTACAGGTTCACCTAATAATAGCCTAATCTTATGGCGGTATACTCTTAACAAGAATCCCTCATCTCAATAGGGACTCCCTTATCTCTAGTAACTCTAGCAAGCACAGGACCCTCCCCCAAATTAAAAGTTTGCATTAAAAAAAAAAAAAAAACTGGCCACATCCTAGGCGTTTTTATATCAGCAAGACACATTAGTTCATCGACTGTGCTGGATACATTCTGTAGGTCAGTAAGTACTTAACGGGCTTGAAACACGGGACCGTGGACCAGACTTGGAAACATGCTGGGGGAAGTTTACCAGACATGCAATTTCTTTCAGCAGTCTTCCACCACGCAAAATACAGCGGTTCAGAAAACGTAGAAGCTAAAAGCCCAACACTGGAATTCCTGCTCAAACCTTCCTGAATAAACTCGAGGCGGTGCCCGTCTGCCTACCAGGGAGCCTGAGCGTTCACAGCACCGCACAGTCGGAAATCCTGACAGCCTTAAAAGTGCCTCAAGGAACCCGCCCCGTGCAAACTATGAATTCACCAAGTTGACCCCGCCGACACCGCCATTTATGGAAAGTCACTCTCCCCCTGTCCTTAAAGATCCAGGAACACAAAACAAAGATGATGACTACTGAAACGGGAGCCAGCCCGCGGGAGGCGGCGGGAGGCACCGGGAGTCTCCACCTCCGCGCTCCCCGGGCTGCAGCGGGCGTGAGCGCAGCCCTACAGGGAGAGAGGTAAACAAACTCAAAGGCGCCACCCCGGCTCCATGCCCCGAAGCTCACCTCCACCAGCTGGCAGCAGCCGGGGACGAAGTGGATGGAGAGCTCCTTCTCCCGGCCCACCATGCCCGCAGTCTTTGCGCCGCTTCAGTCGCGACCGCAAGCTCCACTAGCGCAGCACTGCCAGGGGCCGCAGCGCCCGCGCCCTTGGCCCTCCTCCCCTAGGCCCAGGCCGACCCCGGCTGCCGCTTCCGGCTTCCGCCGCCCTGGCCGCGCCTGTTGATTGGCCGCCTCTCGCCACGCGTTCAAAAAGGGGCGGAACCTCAAGGGACGCTGTCAGCCCATGTGCCAGTTCTTAAGGAGATAGAGCGTTAGAACGCAGGCACTGGTGCCAAGCGATGGATGCAGGCTTCCTTGGGTTTAAGAGTGTTGGCTTTTTTGTTTGTTTTTTTAAAATCTCTCCTACTTATTCCTTCTTAGTGAAGGGTAAGGAATCGATTCGCCTAGGTTTGCAGACTGCGAAATGCCTAGGAGTCAACCAAGCATGTATTATAGAAAATAGACTAAAACATCTGTAAAGTTAGGAGGCAAGAAGGTAAGGGTTGTCCCGTGAACACAGAGCTAAGGCTGGACTGAGTTGGTTTTAGGCAGTCCGAACCTCAGGCTGGCCTTGGGCTCAGAGAAAGACCTGCAATTTCTGATCCTCTCTAGTTTCCTTGTCCAAAGGCATCAAAGGGTTACAGGAGTGAACAACCAACCTAGGCAAGGTGCGGTTCGTCCTTTAAGGCAAGAAGAAAGAATAAAAATAGGACTGTGCTCAGAGTCATTAACATCCCTGAAAGCTATGTTTTTCTGGAATGCTAAAAAAAAAATGCTGTGAAGTTTGAAAACTGTTTATTTTTAGCTAATTAAAAATAAAAAGGTGTGGGAGAGAATGTTACTTTCTAAAAGGCAGGTTCTTCGTATTTCCCCCCCCGCAGAACCACAGGAGAAACTCAACTGTGCTAACAAGCCCAGTCAACTTTTAAGTAGATTTAACAGGCGTCCTGGCTGCCCTTTGGAGGCTTCACTTAGGGGACGACGACGCCCGGGGCTGCTGGAGCCAAGCCAAGGAGGAGCTGCTAAGACTTAAAATGAGGGAGCCAAGGAAGGGCGGAATGCCAGGCGCTCCTTCCAGCCCTGTGTGGTTGTTCAAAAGTTAATCAGAAACAACAGCTCGCAGGGTCTGACTCAGCTCTCAACTGTAACCTGCAGGTTACAAGCTCCGAAGCACAGCAACAGGCAAGCCAGTGAAATTTACCCTGAAAAAAAGCCCGGGCACACTTTTTCTCCGCCCACTCTCTACCCAACAATCTATTCCCATCCAGACACCCACGATAAGGGATTTCAAAACTCGCCCCAAAACGTGACCACTGCCTGAATTACCCCCAAAGGCCTCATTTTCAGAATCCTTTTGGTTTATTTTTAGACTAAGGATTAAGCTGCCCCTTGGGAAAAGTTTTCCTCAGTCAGGTGATAGTTTTTCTCCCACCCCCCCACCCCACCCCCCCCCACTAAAGAATTTATTCCCTCACTCTTTGGAAGAGCAAACAAAGGCAGCCTAAGGCTCCCTACTTTTCGAATTTTTTTTTTATAATCCGGGTCTTATGGTTATTAAAAGGGCTAGCTATCCCAACACTAAATTATAATAATAATTAGAAGTCCGAGGGAGGGACAAATCCAAGATCCCTCATCCTAATTAAAAGTGAGAATATTTCAAGTTTCTGGTTGATGTGTGTGTAGTTTGCTTCCTAGAGGGGATCATAAAATGTACTCAATAGGAAGACTCAAAATTTTCCACAATTAGTGTGATTCTCAGAGCAACCTTGTGAAGAGAGTGAGAAAATGTTTGCTTGCCTATATATAAGAGTACGGTTTGACACAAGTCAGGCAAAAGTTGGGTATAGCTTATTTAATAAGAAAAGGCTCTGTTTACAGCCAATGTCTGACTTCCGATGGGGGTTGGGGAGTCACGTCTCAAAGAGTGCAAACTGGAACTGAAAGTCCCATTAGCAGATTCAAGCTCCACAAGACAAAAGACAAAAGACAAAAAACCTGGGCATGCACCACGGGTTAAATCTTGCACTACACAGAGCCTTCACTACAGTTGCACTCAATGTGGAGAATGAAATTATCGTTCTGCTTCACGTCTTATTTATTAAACTGGGCTTGATTTCCTGGGTCAGAAACCCTAGATAGTTTATTCTGTGTACCAAGCTTACGTTTCTTAAGGAAATAAATGGTACCGGCTAGCATTTTATTTACACCCTTTCTGCTCGTAGCAGCGGTTTGGAATCGATTTTAGCGCATCGCCGAGCCGCCACCGAGTCTTGAATTGCTAGCTCTTACCTGTTCCATGGCCTCCGGCATTTCAGGCATGATTCCAGAACTATTTTGGGGAAACGCAGCGAGAGGGATCTGGGCGTCTGGCTCCTCTGGCCCGGTCTTTGTTCGCTCCGCCCGCACGGAGCACACGGACGCCAAAAACGTGAGGCGCAGCTCCGCTTGACCTTTTAAATTAGCATTTCCATTCCAACCCTGGAATCTCGTGCAGCTTTCCACAGTGCAGTAAGCTAGCAGCTGATTCCTCCTGCTAGTTTTGAAACTACCCAATGAGAAGTTTCATGCTTAACTGCAAGTCAAGGGAGGACCCATTACTGAAATCCATATGGCAGAACTAAAAACAAACAAGCAAGCAAACAAACAAACCCCTGCAATTCCCTGGTAGAACTTGTTGACTTTGTCTCTTGTAGAAAGACAAGAATGAGCCAACGGTTGGGAAGTACAAGCAATTGATTCCTGTTGTGAAATATTCCACACGTTTCACACATTACGGTAACGGAAACTTGAGTTAAAAACTCCCCCCCCCCATTCCTTTTTTTTAACTTAATGATTCCAAATGCCAATTTAAAAACTCTAGGGGTGGCCCAGCGTGGTGGCGCACGCCTTTAATCCCAGCACTCGGGAGGCAGAGGCAGGCAGATTTCTGAGTTCGAGGCCAGCCTGGTCTACAAAGTGAGCTCCAGGACAGCCAGGGCTATACAGAGAAACCCTGTCTTGAAAAACCAAAAAAAAAAAAAAAAAATCCAAAAAAACAAACAAACAAACAAATAAAGTACATATTTTAACAATTAGTCAAGCCGGGAGTGGTGGCGCACGCCTTTAATCCCAGCACTTGGGAGGCAGAGGCAGGCGGATTTCTGGGTTGGAGGCCAGCCTAGCCTGGTCTACAAAGTGAGTTCCAGGACAGCCAGGGCTATCCAGAAAAACCCTGTCTCAAAAAAAATAAAAATAAAAAAATAAAATAAATAAATAAATAAAATACAGACTGAAAAAATAATTTGAATACATATACCTAAAGAGAACATACTCAGAATATTTAAAGAACTGTAGGTCAGTAATTTGAATGGTAATAAGCTTTGCTTCTAGGGAAGAAAGTGCCTCTACAGCCACTTGCTCTCCTACCTTCAAGAAATGAAGCAAGCTCAGACTCACGTCTTTTGCACCTGGTTTTTAAGTGTCTTTAGGTCAAAACAGTGACTGTGTTACTGTGGCTCATTCATTCTTTTTTCGTTTGGTTGGGTTTTTTTGCTTTTTGTTTTTTTGGTTTTTTGAGACAGGGTTTCTCTATGTAGCCCTGGCTGTCCTGACACTCACTTTGTAGACCAGGCTGGCCTCGAACTCAGAAATCCACCTGCCTCTGCCTCCCGAGTGCTGAGATTAAAGGCGTGCGCTACCACACCCAGAGGCTCATTCATTCTTAATGCCTTTACTTGCAAACATTTTCAACAATCAGACCCCTTAATTTGAAATGGCCCAAAATTTAGATAAACCAAACAGCTGTCAACAGATGGATGGAGAAACAAATGAACATGGAACTCTACGACAGCGGGAGTATGGAAATAATGAAACCATTTGAGAAAACTTGTTGGATGTATTCATGAAGAATGAAAGCATAGACCCCATTCAAGAAGACTTCTACATGAGTATCCGTAGCTGCCTAAGTGCACTTTTTGACATGTATTCTTTCTGTGCCTGTTGCTGAGGGGAAATGGAGAATGAGTGACATAGTGTGTGTGCATACGTGCGCTTGTAGGAAGGAGCTGCTTTGCTCCTGTCTGGACCTAGGTGATTGAATGCATGTTCTCAGGCTTGACGGACAGCAGGAAACTTGAAACCAACCTATCAGTCATCAACAGATAAATGGATAAACAAATTCTGGTTCATCCGTACTGGGAATATTACTTAGGGATATAAAGAAAAGAAGCTACAGAAATGAATCTAAATCATTTCTCTGGGTGAATGAAGCTAGGCACAGAGAATGTGATTCCAAAGCTGGTGAAAATTCTATCTTTGTGAAAGGCATAATCTTGTCTTGGTAGAAGAGTAGGGACTGAAGCCTACGTGAACTTTCTGGGGAATGAGCCTTATCAGTATCTGTAGAGAGCGTATTGCAAGCATATAGCCACTTACCAGAACTCCTGTTAAAATATATAAGATGTTTATTTTACTCTGTTGCTATGTAGTTTGTATCCAAGTTATTATTTTATAAGACAGGGTCTCCCTACAAAGCCAGGCTGGCCTTGAATTTACATCTTCCTGCCTCAGACTCTCAAGTGCTGGAATTACAGGTGTGCACAACCACACATGGTGATATCTGCATTGAAAAATAATGGTATAATTATATTTTGGATGCTTTAAGTCACAACTTTAGACTCAGCCAACATTTTCTAGGATATGAGCCATTGCACTGATAATCAAGTAATAAAATAAATGGACAATCAATTTCTAAATTCATTTTGACCTAAAATCAATGTCAAAATATGCTTTCCTTTATAGAGTGTGTACATATTTTGCAAGTTTTAAAGGTATCTTTAAGTTATTATGAGAGTCTAAGGCTAAATTTTCCTTTTTTCTTTTCACAAGTTTTGCACCTCCACAAAAAAGTAGAAATGAAATGAGTGCAATCTAAGAATTTCTCTTTTGAATTTCCATGCAGCATTCCCCATTTAAAATCAAAACAAGGGCTAATCAGGTGGGCTCCGGTAGTAACGGTGCCACCAGTGTGATGTGAGTTTAACCCTGGAGAACCAACTCTTACAAATTATCCCCTGGTTTCCACAAGTGTGCCATGGCACAAGTGTAAGAACATCCACACATGTGCACACTCACACACACACAAACACACACACACACACACACACACACACACACACACACACACACACACATAATTAGTAAAGCTGCTGTAGTGATCTTGCTACCACTATGCTGAGTAGAAGCATTCACTCTATTCGAATATGAATCATGTTGAATGCTGCTACAGTGCTGACAATTTGAGGTGTGTGTCCAAGGAGGGGGCTAATAAACCTAGAAGCTTAACCAAAAACACAGGGTTCTAGGATTTCATTTTGAAGGCTTATCATTCTGTGTTTTAACCACCAGCAGCCCTGGTCCTTGGCACATTCTATAAATGGCTTCTGTCAGCAATGGGGCTTTGGCAGCAGAGAGCAACAGGCTATGGCACCTTCTGCTGTTACAAGCTTCATAGTTATGGATGTTGAGATTCTTAACCCTAGAGTGCAGTGTTACAGTTCTGGCATCAATTCCTTAACCCATAAGTCTTGGTAGCTTTCTGGGACTCTTTTGGCCATAACAGCTCACATGTCTGCTTGTTCTTTGTTTTAACTTTGTAGGTATGGGTATTTGGTCTGCATCTTTGTATGCCCCATGTGTACAGTGTCTGTGAAAGGCAGAAGGGTCTATAAGATCACTTAGAACTGGAGCTAGACAGTTGTTAGCTGCCATGTAGGTGATGGACTTGAACTCAGGTCCTCTGGGAGACCAGCTGGTGCTCTTAACCACAGAGGTACCTTTCTGGTTGTTCTCAGCTCTTTACAACCCCCTTCTTGTCACTTCTGATCTGTCCTTTCTATCTTGGCTGTTTGGATTCTTCTATCCTGACAATATTGCCAAAGAGGTCACCACTCTTGCCATTGCCTTTACCACCATCCTCTTTCTTTTTATTACTAGCACAGTCCACTCTAAGGTTTAGAAGTAGGCAAGGAAGTGCCATTCAAGAGAAGCCTAAGCTTCAAGACAGAGGCAACAACCACAAGTTTCTCCTCTGCATAAGGAACTGTGTCTTGCATGGTATAAATGTAACTTTCCAGACAAGTGTGGAAGCAAGCATTCAGATTTACTTTGTGGGCCAGTCAGGAGAACACTAGGATACTGGGGATAGCAAGGGCTTTTCTGTAGTGGGTTGGTTTGGTACTGGTATAGATTCAAGTGCTAAATATTGGCCCCCAAGATCTGGCTGCCCCTGACAAGATCCTAACATATACCAAATGCTGCTATGTAACTTTGCTCCTCAAGCTTATTGGTAATAAAAGGCTATAGCCTGTGATTGGACAATAGGTAGAGGTAGGTGAGTTTTTAGTTACCTGAATGGGAGTTGCAGGTAGAAAGTGGGAGGAAGATATGAATGGAGGTGGAGGAGGCTGCCATTGAGAGGAGAAGGACCATGAGCATGTAGCCAGTAGCAACAGCAAGTAACAAGACATTATGGCTGGGAAATAAGTTAGAATAGCACCAAACCTCCCATTCTAGGATTATGGTTTATAAATAAAATTGTATTGTTTGTCTTTTATATGGGCTTGCTGGAATGCAGAATTCTTTATGCACATTTGAATCCTCAAAGTCTAGTGATACAAATCCTTCCACAAAGCCTTCCCTCACAGTGGTGACCAAGCATTTAAATACATGTGTTTATGGGGGCCATTCTCATTCAAACCACCACAAATGGTATGCCCCCAGGGTCTTCATTTATTTCCAGTTATCCAACATCAAAGAATTCCATGGGAGTAACAACCACAAGATGGAAGGGCCCAAGGATTAAAAAAAAAAAAAAAGTGTCAAAGAACAATCAGAAAAGTATGAAAGCACCGTGAGACCCCGACTTAAAGCGTTTCTCTCTGAAAGGTAAAGCCCCTAAAACATTTTCCCAAGCTTGTTTTCCCTGATCTCTAAAAATACAGCCAGAAAGAAGCTCTTTGTTCTCTATAGCCAGCAAAAAGCCGTTTTGTTTCTGTGCTTTACAGCCAGAGATGTGATGATTGTGGGGAGACCTAGCCAGGCGCTTGCTTGGCTTCCTGTGCCAAGGACAGGGAGATCGATTTCACAGAGATGAGCTGTAGCCAAACTCCTCCCAATTCCTCAGCTAGCTGCTAAAAGCCCCCTACTGTTACCGCTTGGGGTCGAACTCCCCTAACTCCCCTGCCCTGCGTGGTGGAAGTTCATCCTAGCTGACAACAAAGCCTCTTGCAGTTTACATCAGGTGTGGTTTTCTCTCGAGTCATTGGGGTGCCGGCCAGCTCATCCCGGGACTTGAGCGGAGGCCCAGCTTCGGGGGTCTTACAGCATAAACCCACATATGCTTAGGATATTGGATACGATTTGCTCATGAGTCAAAGATAGGAGTCTTACTTAACCTAGTAAGGTCTACTAAGCCTAATAGTTTTATTGTCATGTGTGTCGAGTGTGCAATAGGAAGTGGCTCTCTATCCCTAGCCACTCGTTCCTCTGACATAGGATCTCTTCCTGAACCTGAAGCTTGCTGTCTTTGTGGCTAGGCTGTGAGTCCTAGTGATTCTATTACAGGTCTCAGACCTGGGTTTCAGGTGAGCACCAGATGCCTGGCTTGTTGACTGGGTGGATCCTAAGACTCAAACTCTGGTCCTCCTGATTGTGCTGTAAGCACTCAATCATTGAAGCGAATCTTCAGTTCCACAGATGCTACCTGGTAAGATAGTCATTACAAAACCAGTAGTCCACAAAAGAGCTGACTATCCTGTTTTTCCTGTGTATAGTTACTATGACTAAAGGCTATATGTTTCTACAAAATACTAAAAGAAGAATGACTAACATAAATTTTCAATGTAAAAATAAATATGTAGTCAGAAGTGGCAATTTCTTTCTTTGGAGACCATTTATTTTGTCATGTGATGTTTTTCTGGAAACATCGTATGAGAGGATGTTTTTGCTAAAGCAGACACGTGGGAGGGATGTTTTGCTGAAGCAGTCTGTTGTTTTTCTGGAAGCTGCTTGGAAAAAGGGCATGTGATGTCTTGGTGGAGCAGACACTCGGCAGAACATGTGATGTTGGGATAGGGTATAAGTGTAACCCAACAAACAGACAGTGAACTATGCTAGTTGGTATTGGTTCACCTTGCCACTCTTTGGTGGTCTTGTTTGACAATGCTGTGGCATTGGTTTGGCTTGCCTTCCTTGCTGATCACTGTTGTGACTTCTTTAAAGTATAGAATATAGTTTATTTAGGGGAGGGGTGTTAAGAGTAGTAGAGACAGAGAGAAGATAAGTGGAGACCGGCCATGACCATGTGGACAGAGGGAGGAAGGGAGTGAGGAGAGAGCGAGCACAAGGAGGCAAAAGAGCAAGAGTGTAAGAGCTGTTGTGACTTTGTAGAGAGAAATGCGCCATTTGTATAGATGTTTCAAGTGGATCAAACTACTGCTGCTGATTCTGTGAGCTGAACTGCTGATATCCTGACAAAGCAGATTGGATTCACCAAAGAATTGTTTCTGAACAGGGCCACATCCTCCTTTGACCTTTTATGATGAGTGGAAGGCTAGAAAGGAGTTTAAAGCATTTTAGTACACGTATTAACGTAGGTTTAGAAAAAAGGGCCTACAATAGTCTTGGCTGGCCTGGGACTTGCTATGTAGTCCGATCTTATCCGTCTGCCTCTACCTCCAGAATGCTAGGATAAAAGGTGTGTTACACTACCCCTGGCATATATTGGGAAAGGTATCATTTATTATTCTGGGGGAAAATTAGGAGGAAAGATAGACACAATTAAATCTTAACCAGAAGCAATATTGAAATTCATTAAATAAAAATTAATCACTGATTGGGTGTATGAGTTTTTATATTACTTTATTTTATATTACACACACATTCAGAGGATATGCAGATGATAAATTCTCTAAAAATCATACATGTAAAGTTTTTCAGATTTGCTTGAGAGCCTGGCCATGTGATGCTTGCCTTAAATCCTAGTAATTGGGAGACATAAGCAAGGAGATCTGAGTAAAAGGCCTGCCTAGTCATAGGAGGGAAGTGTTTTCTGAGAGCACAAAGAGGCTGTGTTCCAGAGATAGACAAGGTTCTACCTTAGCTGCAGCTGGACTTGGTTATGTTTAAGAGTCATACTGGTTTTGAAGACATAAAGAGCAGCTGAGGCTTGGCATGTGAGAGGCCATGGAAGGCCACTGGTAAAGGTGCAGCCTCAGTAGCAGTTGATGGCCCAGGACTGAAGGGGTCATGCAAAGGATTTGAGGCTTGGCACCATGAAGAGAGCCTATGAGAGGCTATTGGTGAAGCCTAGTTACAGCAAAGACAACAGTGTTTTGGAGATGCCAGTACCATAAATGACTACCAAGAACAGCAGCAGCAGTGGAGTACAGGCATCTGGAGCCTAGAAGACAAGTTGTGTGCTACAAAGGGCAGAGCTAGAGAAGTGACCCAAGCCCTTGGAGGGTCCCAGACGTTTGAGGTTGTAGTTTGATTTTGCTTTTAATTGTTTGTGACTGTGCCCTGATATTTTTCCCTCTTGAAGGAAGAAAGTATTTTAGTGGAGACCACAGTTAAGAGACTTTTTAATTGTAAAAAGACTTTGAATTTTAAAAGAGATTGGATATTTTAAAGGGATTGAAATTTTAAGAATTTTCAAAGACTGTGGGACTTTTAAAGTTATTTTGATCATGGGGATTAATAAGAAAGTAAGGGTTGAGGCTTAATAGTAATGTGTTTGTGTGTCAACTTGACACCACCTGGAGTTATCACAGAGAAAGGAGCTTCAGGTGAGAAAATGCCTTCATGAGATCCAACTGTAAGGCATTTTTCTCAATTATTGATCAAGGGTGGGAGGGCCCCTTGTGGTTGGTGCTGTCTCTAGGCTGGTAGACTTGGGTTCTGTAAGAAAGCAAGCTGAGCAAGCCAGGGGAAGCAAGCCAGTAAGGAATGTCCCTCCATGGCCTCTGCATCAGCTCCTACTTCCTGACCTGCTTGAGTTCCAGTCCTGACTTCCTTTGGTGATGAACAGCAGTATGGAAGTGTAAGCTGAATAAACCCTTTCCTCCCCAGCTTGTTTCTTGGTCTGATGTTTATGCAGGAACAGAAACCCTGACTAAGACAGAGAACAAATGCTGAATTACCGTTTCATATACCTAAGACTAGGCAGTAGAAATTAAATACATTATATAATATATACTATAAACATAATATCAAGAACAATGAAGAAAATAATCTTCAACAAGTATTTCAGACGTATACTTCCATGATTCTTGAAGTTGCATCTGAACTCAGCAGCAGTTTGGGTTGCCTGAAAAAGAGTATGACAAGGAGCTTTAAGTCTTTTATATTAAAACTACTAACAGATGAGCCAGGCTATCGATGTAGCTCAGGTACAACTTGCCTAGTATGTTCATGGGCCTGGAAATAAATCCTTGAAAATCAAACCAAACCAAATTCCTAAGCCATTATAAACTAAAACTAATCTAGTTTTAGATATGGTACTATAGAAGTACCATAATTATATGTATAATATATCATAGTATAATATACATATATATTACACACATATAGTACAGTACATATATACATATAATATATATTTGGTATTTCAAACAGTTAGGACTCAATATACAAAGTTTCTGTTAAGAAAAAAGCCTCTCGGGCTGGTGAGATGGCTCAGTGGGTAAGAGCACCTGACTGCTCTTCCGATGGTCCAGAGTTCAAATCCCAGCAACCACATGGTGGCTCACAACCATCCATAACAGGATCTGACTCCCTCTTCTGGAGTGTCTGAAGACAACTACAGTGTACTTACATATAATCAATAAATAAATCTTTAAAAAAAAAAAAAAAGAAAAAGAAAAAAGCCTCTCTAAGCTTGAAATGTAAAAGCCGATTATGGATCTAAGATATACTTAGGTTTCAATGTGGGCTCTATACAGAGGGATTAACCTTTGGCAAAGAGAAATGTAATTCAGAGGGAGACTGCTGGTAGGAGCAATGAAAGACAGACTAGGGAAGATGCAATGGAGCTTGAAGGTCAGCGGATCTGGATAGACAGAAGCAGAGTAGGGGAGGAGAAAATGGTATTGCACACGTCAACTTGGTAAGCATTCCTTCTACATTAGAAGATACCAACAGTTTCATAGGTTATAAAGTTATGTCACCAACTGCCGTGAAAACAAAGAGGAAAAAGGCGAATGACAGGAGCATAAGCACACTTTTTTTTACCTTCTTTTAATGGAGTAAAATTCTCCTTAGATGCATGACAAAAAGCCTTGGAAGGGTCAAAGTGTCTGATGCCCAGAGCTTTATCTAATTCTCCCTGAAGTCTGAGCTCATTTTGTTTCCTTTTAACAAGCTGAGATCGGAGTTTTGACACCTCCTGTGAAAGAAAAATATAAATAATCACTAAAGTGCACAGTGGTTATCATGGTTGTAGACATATTCCAGAAAGTTGCTTATGTATAAATGCAAATGGCAAAAATATCTATTACTTATTCACTAAGACCAAATTACAAAGTGATTTGGAACAGCTCTGGCAAAATAAAGAATTTTAAAATTTCTTGTCCTTCCACAGTTATGTGTGCACTTTTCTGATCAAATATGAAGTAAAAATAAATTGCCCAGGGCTGGAGAGATGGCTCAGCAGTTAAGAGCACTGACTGCTCTTCCCGAGGTTCTGAGTTCAAATCCCAGCAACCACATGGTAGCTCACAACCATGTGTAAGGAGCTCTGATGCCCTCTTCTGGTGTGTCTGAGGACAGCTACAGTGTACTTATATATAATAAATAAGTAAATCTTTAAAAAAAATTGCCCCCAATTCAACTTTTGGTTTGACAGCCTAACGGTTTGTGGCAGGCTTCCTAGTAAAACCAGACAACAGAAAGAGTTAAGCAATTGTGTTCTGCCTCTGGAGACTGTCCTAAAAGCAGACTAACAAAAGAAGAAAGAACTATTTATTCAGAAAAACCCACAAAAGTTTGCTTGCCTGGCATTTGAAACCAAGGAACTCCTTACTAGAAACTGCATCGTCAAGAATGCAAGCTTTTCTTTCCCCAACTCCCAAAGACTCCTAACCACATAGAGGCCATTTTGCCAGCAGCCCCTACTTGCTGAGGTGACCGATGTCTGTGGGAAAATTATTAAGGATAGATCTCTTTTGCTCACCCACACTTGTGGAGGTGTGGAATCACTGAGCCTGATCTCCCTGGCTCTAGCACATAACGGTTCTGAGGAGATGCAAAACTGGGAGAAACCGAGGCTATTCCTCACTCCCTTTCCTTGTAAGTCACTAAGACCCACAGTTCCAAGGGTAGAGGTGGCACTGAGAGAGAGGGTTATTTATTTCCCTGTCCCCAGTTTCTTGTGCTAAAATACTAGCTCCGAGTCTGCCCAAGGAGAATACTGCAGAGAAGACAGATGAGAGTAGCCTCCTGGGGTCACATCTTCAGAGTCCTTAGACCCTACAGAACTGCTCTGTAGAGCGGAAGCCCCAGTGAGCCACTGATCTTGGGCTCAGGGCTACCTTAGCTTATCGAGTCACTGCCTGGGCTAAACCACGTACTGCCTGAACTATGGCTTGTGGGCAACTGCTCAGGCTGTCTCCCACCTCAGGAGCCACATGTGGCAGGTTAACTTCAGGCTCCCTACTTGTGATTGTTTCCCAGTCGCAGGCCTCCGTGGTAGTTTCCTTTTAAACAATAGGTCCCTTCTCAAGATGGCTCCCGACCACTGTCCTCTCAGTTGTACAGTGACAAAATGGCTTTCTTTCTGCTGACCCATCCATAGGGAACTGCATTCTTATCAAATCTCAAAATTGGAGACGTGTAAGTGCCAAGGGCTTATGCTGATGGAGGACTGCCAGGCTCTTTTCACCAGGACCTATGCAAGTTAGTATCAAAGTTCTTCAGAAACGCAAATTAGCATTACTACATGATCCAGCTTACAGCTTCTGGGTATATACCAGAAAATATCAAAATCAACATAATACAAACACCCATATCTCAGGTAATATAACCCATTGTTTTGTATAATATATGCCAAAAATAAATATAAACAGACTTTCTAAAAGGAAAGAGAAATTCAATAATCATTCTTTCGAATACTACTTATCTTTATGGAATTTACAAAAAGGAATGGCTATATTGTAAGTAGAAATGAATATGTAAAATTTTATACAGTTTCCAAGTATAACAGCCGTTATAAAACTAAGTAAAACTGAATATCAACCTGGTCAACACTAAGTAAGTCATTAGTTCTCAGACAAATTTTCCTCTATAAATTGTTCAGTTTTTTGGTTTTTAATATATATATGACTATGATCATTATTTTACAAACCGATTTGAGTTGGCTATTTTCATCTTTCAATTTCACAACATGTTTGATTTTTTGCTTTAGGTTCTGGTGACCAAGTAGCTGTGCATAGGAGTCTCTGATTTTATTTAGCTGCTCCTGAGTTGCACCATGTTCATTCAACAATGCCTGTTTCTCGGCTTCAAAGGCATCCAGTTGTTGCTGGAAAAGATAGATTTGCACATATTAGTACTGAGACCAGGACTACACCTTGCTGAATATGTGCACACTTGCTCCTGCCTCACACCAGCATCACATTTGTGACCATGCTTGGACCAAACTTTTCCAACACCTGCTTCCAGTCCAATTAGACCTTCCTCTTGTTTGTTTGTAGGCTTGTTTGCTAGTTTGGGGATAAAGTCTCACTCTATAGTCCTGGCTGTCCAGGAACTTACAGTCAGGCAGTCCTCAAACTCAAAAGATCCTCTTGCATCTGCTTCCTGAGTTGCTGGGATTAAAGGTGTGTGCTACCACACCTGGCATTTTTTCTTATAAAAAGATCAGGGTATTTCCACGTATGATGGTCTATGACCATAAATTCAGCATTCAGGAGGCAGAAGCAAGAGGTCAGGAATTCAACGACAAATGGAGCTCCGCAGAGCACTCTAGGCCAGCCTAGAATCTCAAGGGAAAAGATAGTCAGGCATAGAGGCTGATATTCTTAATGCTAGAACTTGGGGGGGAGAAGGGGAGTAGATCCCAGGCTTGGCACAGTGAGCACCAGGCCAGCTTGGGTTATAGAGCAATACCTTATCTTAAAACCAAAGGACAAAACACAACACAAAAGATCGCTACAGTAACTTGAGAACTACTGGGATGGATCATATCATATGGAAAAACACATCACAGGGTAACATACTGCCTGATGTTCCTACCAGGAGAGCCTTCAAGGACTATTGATTAGAAAGCATTTCTTATATTTTAACAACTACATTAAAATTTAGTGTCTGCTAAATGTGTCAGTTGGCTGGAAAAATGATAGTAATACAAAATGCCATTTTTATCACTTTAGTTTGGTTTTGTGTAGTACTGGGAATTGAACCCTGGCCCTTGTACATGCCGAGCAGACTCTACCGCTGAGGTCATTACCAGATAAAACTTGAAGACTATTGTAACCATGAAGACATACTGCAGAAGCACCAAGCCATGGTCAAGGGAGGAAATACATTCTTAAAACAGATCAAAATAAGTTTATTTATCTATTTTTATTTTATTTAATTTTATTTTATGAGTATGGGTGTTGTACTACATGTATGTCTGTGCAACACGGTGCCCAGAAAGCCTGAAGAAGTTGTTGGATAGCCCGAAACTGGAGTTACAGCCAGTTTGGAACCACCATCTGAGTACTGGGAATTGAACGTGGGACCTCTGCAAGAGTAGGTACTATCTTAACCACAGAGTCATCTTCCAGCCTACAAGTAGGCTTAATAACAAGCAACAAACCTGAAAAGGTTTAGTTTTTTCATATAGTTCTTCATATAGGAGACGCCATTTATTAATTTCCATGGTTAATTCTGTCATTACATTTTCTTTCTCTGCTGTTCTGTATGGGAAAATTAAATTTAAAAAATTATTTATTTTCAATTTGTTAGAAAAAAACAAAAAAAACAAAAAACAAAAAACATGTTCCATGGCATTCAAGGTCTAGCCTGACTTACCTTTTTCCTTTCTCTTCCAGCTGCTTCCTAAAGTCTTCATCTTGTTGTCTGAGTTGATTTTTCAAATCAGTTATTTTCTCAAGAAATGAAGATGTGATTTCTTTAATTTCTTCTTCTTTTAAGGTTGATCTGTTCTGCAAATCTTGAACCATCCTTAGATTTGAGAAAGAAGAATGCACTAAACATCTGGTAGTGATTTCAATTTTTACCCCCTTCTTTTCGGAAAAACAAAACAAAGAACAAACAGAAACAGTTCTTAAAAGTTGCAATTCTAACTGGGTGTGGTGGGCCGGCTTCTGTCTTTAACTGCAGCACGGAGGAGGCAGGGTCAGGAGGCTCTCCATTCAGAGCAGCCTGCTCTACACAGCAGGTTCCAGCCAAGACTAAATTGTGAGACCGTCTCAAAACAAACACCTGTTGATATTGTTAAGGACTGAGTTTGTTACTCACCTTGCATATTCTTGATTTGTGCTCTCAGCTGTCAATATCTGCTGTTGAACATCTTCTACACTTTTTTCAGCCATAGCTACTTTTTCTTGTAGAGTCAAATTCTCCAGTTTAAGATCTTCTATTTCTTTAAGTGTTGATGACTTATAGCTTATAAAAAAGGAAAACATTAACACTTTTTTCTTTCTACTGTATCCACAAGGTTCAGATTTTACATACTTCTTGGCAGAAGAAAATGCTAATATCATGCGCTTTAAGAATTTAGTTCTCAGCCGGGCATGGTGGCGCACGCCTTTAATCCCACCACTCGGGAGGTAGAGGCCGAGGCAGGCGGATTTCTGAGTTCCAGGCCAGCCTGGTCTACAGAGTGAGTTCCAGGACAGCCAGGGCTATACAGAGAAACCCTGTCTCACCCCCCCACCCCAGACCCCCACAAAAAGAAAAAAAAAAAAAAAAGAAGAATTTAGTTCTGAGTAGTGAGTTTACATAACATTGTCTGTTTATGAGTGTCTTGCCTGGACGTTATGTCTGTGAACCACATGTGTGCGGTGCATGACGACTCGATATCCAGGAACTGAAGTTACAGATGGCTGAGCCCCCATGTGGATGCTAGAAACTGAACCTGAGTCCTTTGGAAGAGATTCAGTGCTCTTAAACACCAAGTCAACATTGCATCTCTCCAGCCCCAGGGACCTTTTTTTAAAAAAAGAAAATAGTGCCAGGTGTAGCAGCATATACCTTTACTCCCAGCACCTGGGAGGCAGAGGCAGCCAGAGCTCTGTGAAGTCAAGGCCAGCTTGGTTTACATAGAAAATTCCAGGACAGCCAGGGCTACAAAAAGAGACCCTATTTCCAAACAAGTAAGTAAGTAAGTAAGTAAGTAAATAAAAATAGGAGAAAGAAAAAAATATGGGAACCATAAAGTCGCTGCAGTAGGAGTAGAGGGAAATGTGTACAGCTGTGTACAGTATGGAGACAATTGTTTCCCAAGAGGATAGATGTGAGAGGAATAGAATTTGGTGCTGGTGCTGGGAATGATTGTTAATGAAGAAAGTTGAGTGTCCATAAAGTTGTTTTCTTTTTAAATTATGTATTTAAAAAATTACTGCACATAAAAACGTATTCATATTGACTGAAGACAGTACTAATTTTCTCTTTTGCATTCTGATAGGGTCACACTCTCTATGCCAGGTTGAACTAGAAACCACTATGTAGTTTGGTCTGGCCTCAAGCTTACTATAATTGTTTTACAGTTCGCAAGTGAAGGGAACACACCTGTGAGCCACCAAGCCTAGCCAAGAATAATTTCAAAAGACAAGGAACAATGATACAACTTAAGGACTCACTGAGCATTAAAAGGATAAAATGTTAGCTTCTACACACAAGAGAGCATTCCGGTAACATCAGCACTTCAAGGCTGAGGTAGGACTGCCATGTATTTCAGGCTGATCTGGGGCACACAGGTAACACCAGGCTAGCCAGTGATATCTACCAAGGCAAGAGTATCTAAGAAAGTGTGGGGAAGGGGGTGAGGGAGGCAGAGAGAAACAGAAACTAAGAAATTATCGAATAAGCAGGAAGATAGGATAAATGTCAGTGCTCCGATGTTAGATGAAGATCTAAAAGCTTTTGATTTCCCCCCCACCCCCCAATGGTGCTATGAGACAAGTAAGATGGTGGTGCTAAAGGTGCAGGAGGTTTGAACTGGATGGTAGGAAAGGGGACATCTACAGAAGTATAGGAGATTACTAGGTGGCACCAAGTGCCCATGGAGAGCCAGTCATGGTATTTACGGTAATGGCAGCCATCATCCACTGGAGTGCTTTGTTCATAGCTATCTGCAGGTAAACACTTCTCTCCACTCACATAGTCCCCAGTAGGTACAAAGGAAAATACCTTTCCAACTGAGCAGTGACGTCCCTCAGACTCTGTGCTGTGTCATTGTACTTCTCTTGCACACTTTCCAACTGAGCAGTGACGTCCCTCAGACTCTGTGCTGTGTCATTGTACTTCTCTTGCTCACTTTCCAACTGAGCAGTGACGTCCCTCAGACTCTGTGCTGTGTCATTGTACTTCTCTTGCTCACTTTCCAACTGAGCAGTGACGTCCCTCAGACTCTGTGCTGTGTCATTATACTTCTCTTGCACACTTTCCAACTGAGCAGTGACGTCCCTCAGACTCTGTGCTGTGTCATTATACTTCTCTTGTGCAATCAAGATGGCTTGGGCGTGAGCAGCAATATGTTTCTCCAGTTCAACTTCTTTCCTAAGAACAAGAAAATGTTAGTAATGACCAAGAACTATGCTCCGTATGTATGTCTCATATGACCCTGTGCAGTAACTGCTGTACAGTTTTAAGACATACACTTAGCATTTCATCTCCTTACATGATGGTTTTACTAACTTATTTACTTGCTTCATCTGTATCTATTTTCATCTGGATTGTTTTTCATGTCTCCTAAATTACGTAGGTAATACAGAGGAAAGACCAAGCAAAACCTTTACAGCAACCTGTAAAGCCAACTTTACAGAACAGTCAGGTCTAAGGACTGAATGCAATGCCAACTAGAAGCTTTGAGACTTAGTAAACCTTCATTCCTTGTATTGAGACAGTAGATACTACACATAGCTAAAGGCACTTCACATCAAAAGCTATTTTTAAAGGTAGTTATGATACTATGTTCAATGATGTTATTATCTCATTTTCTTTTTTGAGCTTAGATCTTGCTATTTAGCCCAAGCTGGCCTTGAACTCAGGACCCTCTTAGCTCAGCCTACAAGTGAAAGGATCCCAGATGTCCAACCGTAATGAAAATTTTAACAGTTTTGTTTAGTAACAAATAGGTTCTAAGTCATTTTTCTACATGTGTACTACAAGTCCCAAGTATCTTTATCAATACTGCATGTTAAACTCGACAGCGTGTTCGGATAGGGGTATGAGCTTATGAAGGATCTCAACGAGAATTTGGTGAATTAAAAATAAACACTGCACAATTCCAAGAGAACACTCACATAAGACAAAACGTCGATCAAAGCCACTGCACAGCGAGGAAGATGAAAGAAAAACAATCGCTACTCAGTGCTTTGCAATAAAAATATTTTCCTTGTCCCTTAGAAGAGTGACTTTCAGTTTTTTTAAAATTCTGAGCCTAAAATGTCCAGAGTCGGAAGGACCTGAGAAAGCATCTCACATACTCAGTGAGCAGCAAGTGAAGGCAGCAAGGCCATTTCTCTGGGAATCACACAGGTATCTAGTTAAGCCGCCAAATAAAGACCTGCTGTAAAAGATCTTGGTGTAATTAGAACTTGGTGTAATTAGGCAGAGTGAATGACGCCTAAGCCCCCTTTAGGAAATGGATTGTCTACTCAGTTTATTAGGGCTCCTGTTCCCTCACATCTGTTATAGTTAAGAATAATTTCCATAATAACACCTCTGTACTGCTCCCTAAAGTCAGGGAATACAAAGACCTGGGGTGCCTTTTTCGAAGAATCACAAAGACAGACAAACCAACCAAAAACCAAAGCAGAGGAGATTTAGAAAAGTCCTCAGTTGCTGGGCCGTCCTACTCTGGACATTTTAGGCTCAGATTAAAAAAAAAAAAAAAATTGAAAATTACTCTTCTAAGGGACAAGGAAAATATTTTTATTACAAACCACTGAGTAGTAAGTACACCTTTAATTCCAGCACTCGGGAGGCAGAGGCAGGCGAATTTCTGAGTTCCAGGCCAACCTGGTCTACAGAGTGAGTTCCAGGCCAGCCAGGACTACACAGAGAAACCCTGTCTCGAAAAACCAAAAACAAATAAACAAACAAAAAAAAAGAAAAGTCCTCCACAGGGCAGGCATGAGACACACTATAATGCCACAGGAGCTTATCCCATCCACAGTAGATTGTTTCCTTGATGGCATTTCAAGGACTTAGATGATAAACTTATTTGTAGTTTAAATTCTACAATCAAATTGCCAGGTCCAGATAAAAGAATTTGCTGTGTAGCCTTGATCACCTATGTCTGGCCATTGAAACCATGGCAGAGAGGAGTGACACCTAAACTCTGTCCTCTGATCTCTACCCACTCCTGTGCTCACACACACCTCATATACCTGCCCAACAACAAGAAGTGGATATATGTATTTAGTTTTGATTTTCCAAGTTAGAGTTCTGTGAAATCCTGGCTTTGTAGGCCTTGAACTCACAGACATCTGCCTGACTTGCCTCCCAAGTATGAGGATTAAAGGCATGTACCACCATGGTTGGCTAAAATATAATTTTAAAGTAAATAATAAAAATTAAAGATAAAAGAATAAAATTGTCTCTGGGGCAGTGGTGGAGCACACCTTCAATCTCAGCACTCAGGAGGCAGAGGCAGGCAGATTTCTGAGTTAGAGGCCAGCCTGGTCTACAGAGTGAGTTCCAGGACAGCCAGAGCTACACAAAGAAACCCTGTCTTGCAAAACAAAACAAAACAAAACAAAACAAAACAAAACAAAACAAAACAGAATAAAATTGTCACTTTTAAATTAAATGCAACTTCTAGAGAAGAAAGTGTTTTTGTTTTTTGTTTTTTGTTTTGGTAGGGGTTGGTTTTTCCTTTGATTGCTCTTAGTTTTTCTCAACACAGGATTTCTCTGTGCAGCCCTGGCTTTCTTGGAACTCACTCTGTAGACAAGGTTGGCCTTAAATTCAAGAGATCTGCCTGCTTCTGCCTCCCAAATGCTGGACCTAAAGGAGTATGCCACCACACTCAGCAAGAAGAAAGTTTTAACAGGCATTATTATTATTATTATTATTTTTTTTTACTTTTACTGAGAATGTTGTTGAATGTATATCAGCTATTTGTGATTGTTTTACTTCTGCATTTATTTTTATTTGAGATAGCACTCCATTCTACAACACAGGCTGGCCTCAAGCTCACTGTACTCTTCTGGCCTCAGCATCTGAAGTGCTGGTATTACATGTCTGAGCCACTGTAACTGGCTTTCTGACTGTTACATCTCCTCTCTCTCTCTCTCTCTCTCTCTCTCTCTCTCTCTCTCTCTCTCTCTCTCCCTCCCTCCCTCCCTCCCTCCCTCCCTCCCTCCCTCCCTCCCTCTCTCTTATATGTAAGTACACTGTAGCTGTCTTCAGATGCACCAGAGAGGGTGTCAGATCCCATTACAGATGGTTGTGAGCCACCATGTGGTTGCTGGGAATTGAACTCAGGAACTTTGGAAGAACAGCCAGTGCTCAACCGCTGAGCCATCTCTCCAGCCCCGCTTGTTATTTCTGAAGCAAGATTGGCTAAGGGGATAAAGGCACTCACTTGTTAACCTTGGGGATCTGAGTTATGCTCTGAGGAGCCCACAGAGTGGGAAGAGAAGCAACTTCTGAAAGTTGTCCTCTGACTTCCACGAGCCAGCAGCTTGTGGACGACATGGGTGTTTGTGCATGTACATGGGTGCACACACACAAACCAATGAGTGTTTGTATTCTCTCAAGAAAGCTATTTAAAACATTAAAAGGCCTAGATGTTTTCAAATATAAAACAAATTGCTTTAACTCTGATGTCTAACAACTTTTAGAAAATGTGGTAGGAAAGAATCACATAAATATGTTTTTCACTTTAGGAAAAGAAAAGGGCTCTGTTTGTTTTATGGAGCCAAAGTGTCACTATTATAGCCTAGGATGCCTTGAACTCAGTGTGCAATCAAGACCAACCTGCAACTCATTCTCCTCCTGTTTTAATCTCTGGGTCCTGGGATTAAAAATGTTAACAGGCCAGCTTTTACTTTGACTGCCATACTTGTTTACATACATGAGTGCATACGTATGAGTGTATGTATAGTCTTAAAATGTTTTTCTCTTTCTTACTTTGAAAGATAATTCCAACCTCCATGCGTGTACTTGGGTGACATAAGAATTCTAAAACAAGCTAGAAAATAGTTCCTGTCTCTAGGCCTGCATGAGCATGAGATCACATTAATACAAACTCTCTCAGCAGGTTGTCCAGCCGCGTCAGTTGTTCTGCAGTTGACTTCGTTTCCTCTTCCAGCTGTTTAACCAGCCTTTCACTCTGCTCCTCCTTCTGCTGGACCGCATCCAACTCAGCCAGGGCGAGCTTTAGCTCTTCTTTAAAGACGTTCTTCTCAGAAGTCATTTCCTCTTGGAAAGAGCAGAGCTGCTGCTGCAGACGAGCAGACAGTTCCTGCATTCAGACAGGTAAGCACAATTAGACATGGCACCAGGAACTTTCCTGGAGACAAGAAGGAAGTACAGATAATGAACTGGAAACCAAGCAAGGACGTTTAAAGGAAACACAGAAAATACAAACACCATATTCACTTTCCCTAGATTACATATTATAACTAAACACTGGAAAAACGTAATTGCTAGCTCTTTTTAGTGTAAAATCATCACACTGCCCTTTTTTTTTTTTTTTTTTGGTTTTTTGAGACAGGGTTTCTCTGTGTACCCCTGGCTGTCCTGGAAATCACTCTGTAGACCAGGTTGACCTTGAACTTACAGAGATCCACCTGCCTCTACCTCCTGAGTACCAGGATTAAAGATGTGAGCCATCATGCCCAGCCTAGACATTCTTTTTAAAATAATTACAAATATGTAGCTCATCTACTTAATACAAACATATGCCAATATCTGTGGCTAAACATTCAAAGGATATACTCCAGGTTTTTCCGACATACATAAACAAATGTAGGTAGCTACCTTCTCTTGCTGCAGAAGTGACTGGCTTTGCAATTCTTTTTGTTGCAGCTTTTCATATTCTTGCCTTTCCAGAGCCAGCCTCTCTGTCAGGATCTGCATCTCAGCACTGAGAGTTTCAGCCCTTTCTCTATCCTTGCTGACAAGGTTGTCTGTAAGAGAGAAGCAGGAAGCATCCATCACTCACTGTTGTTGAGGAACCCAGTTCCTGTGATATTTCAGTGCTTTGGCACACTATACAGATAAAGCATCTCCAAAGAGGGAAGACGATTATAGTCATTACCTTATTACATTCCCTACACAGATATTTAGTTTTGAGTTTGCACCAATTATAAATGTCACCCAGAGAAGAAGTCATCAAGTCCTTATTTCCAAAGAGTGCAATATGTCAAAATAAATAGAAAACACTACACTGTTATAAAACTTCTCAAGTACAGCACATGAATTTTCTTATTTACATAATTATGAAAATGTGCATTTTTTATAGACAGTCTAAGGCTTCACAGAGCAAAGCGATAGAAACAGCACAGTACCTCTTTCTGTTTCAAGTAGCTGGCATTTAACAGTCAGGTCTTCTATTTGCTTAGAAAATGTAATGTTTTCCTCAAGAGACTGCTTAAGACTTAAAATCTCACGATCCTTCTCTTTCAAATCTTCTTCTAACTGGGCAATATCTACTTTGCATTTTTCCACTTGATCAGATGCACAGCTGTATTAAAAGATATTTTGAAGAAAATTTCTCTTAAGGTACAGGAAAAACATGTTCAACAAAATAAGGTGCTTTTGTTTTCTCTGTGCAAAAAACCTGATACTGATTCCAGGGCTTCCCATATGCCAGGCATATGCTCTACCAACAAAGTCATATCGCAAACCAGTAAGGTTCATTCTCTTTACTAAATTTTCATTTCAATTATTTGTTTATTCAATGTGTATGCGTGTTTGCCCACATGTATGTTTGTGCACCACATGTATGCAGTGCCCACAGAGGCCAGAAGGTGGCACTGGATAAATTCTCTCGGGCACTGGAGTTACAGATGGTTGTGAGCCACCATGTGGGTGCTAAGAAATGCAATGGATCTTCTGGAAGAGCAGCCGGTGCTCTTAACTGCTGAGCCATCTCTCCAGCCCAGAAGTTAATTTTAAAGCTACTATTTATATTACCTAATTTCTTGGATGTATTCTAAGAGTTTTTCTGTTTCACATTTTTCATCGATCTTTTCTTTCTCTATTGAAACACTGAAAAAGAAAAAAGAAAGAGTAAATATAGATGGTTCACTTATTAATAACCATGTATAGTACTTAATAGATAGTATTATTATGTCATGTAAGGTAACACTAGAGGTCAAACTCTTACAACTTAATGTGAGTTCTTTCAGATGAACAACTCCTAGCGACCCAGGAGCTTGGATTTATTAACATAAGCTTCCCAACCCTGATCTGCACGACAAGAACCACTTTATAAATCAGAATCATCTTATTTTGCAGCTTTCCTAGTTCCTTCCCAGTCCAAGGCACATTTTGTGTGCCAAGAGGCTTTTGCTCCAGGCTATATGGTATTCAATTACTTCCATGGTTTAGGCTCTTCAGGATGATCTAGTTTGAGGAATGAGTAAGATTTAAATAGACATTTCAGAATAGAAGATATGTGACGCCTACAAATCCACATACAAGAAATTAAAGTAATAGATTATTGCCAGGTTGTATGGTTCAGGTCTGTAAATCCTAGCAATGTGGGAGGCTGAAGCAGGAGGATGGAGACTATGAAGACCTCCTGGGCTACTTGAGACCCAGGACCTTGTTTCAAACAGGAAGAACAAAGACAAATGACAAATCAGCATTTTATGCCATTAGAAAGGGGGAACAGACCAGCAATATCAAACAGTATGAATGCAGAACAACTCTAAAGAGCATTCCTTGCTGTAGTTATAAAGCAGCACAGCTCCGTGTGCATGTGATGTGTATGTGTAAGTGCTGTGTGTGATATGTTTATGTGTGCAGGTAGACACAAGCATGTGTGTGCTTATGGAGGCCAGAAGCCAAGATCAGGTGCCTCTTCTGTTGCACTTGACTTTATTTTCAGAGACAGGGCCTCTCTCAATGTAGAGCTCATTGTTTTGGTCTTCACTTGCTGTCCAGTAGACACCCAACATCTACCTGTCTCTGCTCACCAGAGTCGAAGACATAGACAGATCCCCAAGCCCAGTACTCTATGCGTGAACTGGGGATCTAAACTCAGGCCCCCTGGTTTTTTCAGCAGGTACTGTGTTCAGTGATTTATCTCCCAGCCCTTATGTCCAATTTGCATGATTCTGGTTTGAGACTCCCACTCCTATATGCTTACTAAAGAGGTATAAAAGATACATATTCACAAAGACATACAGCATGTTCATAGCTGTCATATTCAGTAGTCAAAAGACCAAAACCAACTCAAGTAATGCTCATATGGTTAATTTATAGAGAAATACTCATATAGTGAATTTAAGCTAAGCAATGAAAATGAAAAAAATTATAGTATATATGATATGAATTATGATGAACAAGTCTTGTACCCTGAGTAGTGATAACCTTTTCCTATAGCAAGTTTAAAAGACAGAGAACTGTGGGGATGGGGAGCATTACAAGGTTACAGAGGCAGCATTCCCAGGGGTGCAAATGTTTTCAGTTTTCACAAGTGTATATGGCTATGATGTCATTGAACTACAAACATATGATCACTACATGGTATTATGTTATATGGAACTTATAGCTCAGTAATTTTCTAACAAAGTAATAATTGGACATTAATCGTACCTTCCTGTCCCAAGGTTTCAGTTGAGATAGTTTTAGACAACTATCTCAATGTAATGATGTTAGAAGAGCGATCTTAAGACCTTCCCTGTTCTTAATTGCGGAGGCATGAAAGCGTGAAAGGTAACACACTCCTGCGTTTGAGAATGATTAGGTTTTAACTGGCACATAAGGGGTTAAGGGAAGGACTGACCAAAGTATTGAGGAAAGTCTTAGTAGCTCTAGCTTTCAGAGAAAAGCAAACACAAAAGGGTTAACAACTTGCTGCAGTCTTTTTTTTTTTGTTTGTTTTTGGTTTTCCGAGACAGGGTTTCTCTGTGTAGCCCTGGCTGTCCTGGAACTCACTCTGTAGACCAGGCTGGCCTCAAACTCAGAAATCCGCCTGCCTCTGCCTCCCAAGTGCTGGGATTAAAGACGTGCGCCACCACACCCGGCAAGTTTGCTGCAGTCTTAATAAAAGGAAGTGTAAAAGTCAGAGCAGAAATGAACAAAACAGAGCCTAGACAAAGCCAGCTTCCTTGGTAGCCAGAATCACGGTGACCCCCTGATGCTCCTGCCTTCACCTCACACATGGTGCAGCATTATATCTGGCTCTTTTCGTTGACCCCTTGCAATTTCTTGTTTTGTTTTAAAGTTTCCAAGGACCTATCCTCATAGGCCTACTTCCTCTAGCTGTGCCCCACAACCTCCTCAAGGTCCCACAGCCTGCCAACATGACCAACTAGGAACAGGTTCAAAACAGGAGCGTGTATGGGGCATGTGCCATTCAAACCACAACAGAGGGGATCCGTTTTCTACAATAAAAATGATAAAGTGTTGCAGGATATTTGATCACACTGTGAACCCTTTACTAGAAAAACTTGTTTTTAGTTTAGGCATGACTCAGCCCTAACACACACCTTTAACCTGAGGCTTTCTGTTTACTGTAAATAGGATTAAATAAAGTCAACCAGAGGTTAAGGGCAAGCAACAAGGTTGACAGGGAGTGAACACAGGAAAAACCATAGAGAAAGTAAGAGGAAGTCAGGAGGATGGAGAGGCACACACACAGGAAATAGAAGGGAGGGACATGCTGATTGAAGGGAGGTTTATGATGGTGTAGAGGAGAACTTCCTTTTTGGGACATTGGCTGAGGAAGAAGATAAGCTGGGTGATGGGTGCTTTCTCTGTCTCTCTGAACTATCAAATTTTCACCCTAGCTTCTGGCTCCTGAGTCTTTACTGGTAAAAATCAAATGATTGAGATTTTGTTAAAAAAAAAATATCGGATATACAAATTTTTAAGAGGATATAAGTAATTCTTCATATTTATAGATGGTAAAATTATCAAAGTAGCTTATAAATTCAATGAGACCTCTAACTAGACATCAAGGACATTCTTCACAAAGCAAGAAAGAAATCTATAATTTTTAAAAAAATATGAAATAATGAAAAACCATATAAGCAAAAGACATCTTGAGCAAAAAGCAATACAAGAGTGATTCCACTATATGATTTAATATACTACAAAGCTACTGAAGTGAGAGCACTGTGTTAGAGTGAAAAAAGACAACTGGATATATTAACAGTGTAGAGCCAAGGAAGCAACAAACACGCCATAGCACAAGCACCAGTGACAGGAGAATCCTCCCAGACTGTGCCATTAACACTGAATCCTCATGAGGAAAAATGACAGTAGGTCTCTTTCACCCATCAGCTTCCAAAGTCAACTCAAAATTAACTATGTATTTAACACTTAATCATACTGCTAGCACACACTCAGGGGTAATGCTTCAGGACCCTGGATTTGGCACGTGTGCTTGTGTATGTGTGTACAAATCCTCAAAGCAGACAGAAAAAGCAAAAACAGATGATTGCAACTACATCAACATTCTAGACAGCAAAAGAAGTGACTAGATAACGAGACCACTTATAGAACTGGAGAAAATATTTATAAAGCGTATCTTTAATAGTTTTGATACGGTGGAGGTTTGAATAGTAATGGCCCTCAGAGACTTGTGTGTTTGAATACTTGGCCCACAGGGAGTGGCATTATTAGGGGTGGCCTTGTTGGAAGAAGTGTGTCACTGTGGAGGTGGGATTTGAGGTTTTATAAGCTCAAGTTAGGCCTAGTGTGGCACAGTCTCCTTTTGCTGCCTGTGGATCAAGATGTAGAACTCTCAGCTCCTTCTCTAGCACCATGTCAGCCCGCACACTGCCATGCTTCCCGTCATGATGACAGACTAAACCTCTGAAGCTGTAAGCCAGCCCCAATTAAATGTTTTTCTTTATAAGAGTTGGGGTGGTCATGATGTCTCTTCACATCAAAGTAAGGAACTTTCAAAATTTAGCAGTAAAAAAAACCAAAACAACAACAACAAAAAAACTCAACCCAATTAAAAAATTGGCAACAGATATAAATGGACATATTCTCAGAAATTACAAAAAAGCTTAATATCATTAATTCCTAGGAAAATGCAAATAAAAATAAAATGAAGTATTAATTCACAAATGGTCATTAAATAACGTGTGCACCTCTCACTGTCTCTCTCACACATATACACAGCATGTGCATGGGTAACACTAATAATAAAAGGGCTGGAGAGATGGCTCAGTGGTTAAGAGCACTGACTGCTCTTCCGAAGGTCCTGAGTTCAAATCCCAGCAACCACATGGTGGCTCACAACCATCCGTAATGAGATCTGACGTCCTCTTCTGGTGTGTCTGAAGACAGCTACAGTGTACGCATTTATAATAATAAATAATTAAAAAATAATAAAAGAAAAGGACTATCAACTTCAAAGTGGGGGGTCCATAGGAAGGGTTAGAAGGAGGGTATCTGGGAGGGGCTAAAGAGAGGAAATAATATAATTCTCTTTCAGTTAAAAATGTACTTTGATTATAAAAGGACTAGGGTCGCAGGGATAGTTCAGCGGCCAGGAGCACATGCTGCTGTTCCTGATGATCCAGGTTCAGGTCTTAGCAGCACATGACGGTTAACAACAGCTGTAGTTCCAGCACAGAAGCTTGCTTTCTGGATTCTGTGGAAACTGTCTGCAAATGCTGCGCAGATACACTTGTAGGCCACCCCCTTCCCATCACTGTACCACAAAAGGTCTGTGTGTGTGTGTGTGATTTTGGAGTCTGGAGAGATTGCTTAGCAGCTAAGAGTTCTCATTGCTCTTACAGAGGATCTCAGTTCTTAGCGTCCCATGGGGATTACAACTATCTAGTCCTACAGTTCCAGGGGATCCAATGTTCTCTTCTGACCCCCACGGGCACCAGCACGCACACAGGCAAAATACTCACACAGAGACAGAGAAGTAAAAGGGCTGAAGTTAACAAGTGCTGATAAGCATGTGGAAGAAAAGGAACCTTTGTATACTGGTGATAGGAAAGCCATTTGGCATAGTTATGGAAAACAGAATGTAGATTTTTCTTTTATTAAAAATAAAGTACCATAAGATCAACAACTGCACTTGTGTGTGGGTACAGGCAAAGAAAACAAAATCACTATACAGAAGTGTGGCTAGTCTCATGCTTAATGTCAGCACTATACAGGAGAGCCATGTCATAGAAGCCATGGACATCGATTCAAGAGATGAGTAGATAAGGAAAATGTATCAATGGTACAGAATGGAATAGCATTTAAGCATATATAAAAAGAGTGCAATTTCTAACATCATGGATGGAACTAGAGTTCATTGTGTCAAATGAAATAAGGGAGGCACAGAAAGACAAATACCATACCATCGTACAAAACTGTGACAATAAAAAATTCATTATTGGAGAGAACTGTTACTGAAGCTGGGAAAGCAGGGGAAGGTCAGCATGGGGATGGCTGGGGATGGCTGGGGATGGCTGGGGATGGCTGGGGATGGCTGGTCCGGGGTGTGGTACGTCAATGAGTTCTAATACAGACAGGAGCAGGAAGTCGGTGGGCTACAGTAAGGTGAGGACAGACTGTGTAACTCAGAAAGCTGGGCTGTTTTCAGTATAACGAAACGAGGAGATTCATATATTTGATTTCTTCATTAAAAATATGTATGTACATTGAAACATGAGAAAGAACCCTGTTAATCTGTACAGTTTGAGAGAACAGTTAAATGCAGGAAAAAGATTAAGCCATTGTCACAGTCAGAAATCCTTTCCTTTGTGCCACTTACAGCTTTCCCTCCAGCTGGACTATTTTTCCCTTAGACTCCGTGAGGTCCTTCTGAGTGGCCTGCAGCTTCAGCTCCATGCCTTCCTGTTTGACCATCATACTCTGCACAACACAGAGAACTATTTTAGGAAATGAGACATTCTTAGGGCCCCAGAGTCAACAGACAGGATACACACTAAAGCAAGCACTCACCCTCATCTTTGTCTCTCTCTTATTTCTGAGTTTCATCAATTCCAGGCTTAGAGCTCTCATATTCTTTTGGTGACCATCTTCAGAAAACTACAATAAACATAAGAACTCAGATATCTATTCTGCCACATCATAAATATAATTATTTAAGGCTAGGTGTGGTATCAGATACTTGTAATCTCAGTGCTTGAGAGAGAGAGGCAAGGCTGGTCAAGAGCTCAAGGTCAGCTTGGACTTCATAGGACATTGTCTCAAAAAACAAAAACAAAAAAACCAAAAAAAACCAAAAAACAACAACCGGAAGAAAAAGAATTACTTAAATACCGACTAAGGGAGCTGGGCAGTGCTTGTGTTCCCCTTTAGTCCCAGTTTGCAGGAGACAGAGTCAGGTGGCTCTCTGAGGTCGAGGCCAGTTTGGTTAACAGAGTAAGTTCTAGGACAGCCAGAGCTACAGAGAAACCATGTCTCGAACAAACGAGCAGACACATGACTGAGTACTGTGCCTGTCACCGGAACTACTCACAGTGTGGCAGAGAAGAACCCGGAGCACAGCAAGCACGGACTGTCCGCTCCTGTCTTTTTTCTGGTTTATTTTTAAACAGTCTAAGCGGCCACTTACGGCTATATGCTAGAAAGGCCTTTGTAAGGTCTAAGCAAAGCTCACAAAGACTTGTGGAACTAGGTTTTGCTAGACTGGTCTCAGCTACTTGGGGCATCTACAGTATGCAGATGTGGTGCCTAGTCAGGGCCTTCTAGGTCAGAATGCACCTTGGGCTCTAATACACCTTTTACTGTCTGCATAATGAGCAAGTACTCCCGACATCAAGCCTATCACAGGCCCTGCATAAATGACGAATTCAACCAAACCCTGACTTGTCTCTTCCTTCTCTTTCTACCATTGCGTACATATAAACACAATTTCTGTATTGAGCACACTCACTCCATTAATTATTTCCAACTGCATTCCCCCAAAACCTTTAGAAGAGTAAGCTTAGTTTTTTTTTTTTTTTGAGACATGTTGTCTTGTAGTGTAGGCTGGCCTAAAACCCTCCTGCCTCAGCTCCCGAGTGCAGTATTACTCCTATTTGACACTATGTCTTTTCAGGGGAGGATTTTTTAAAAAGAGACTTCAAAATGTAAATTGTGTAATAGCCTGATGGTCATATTTACTGGGGTGTGGCAGGGGTGAAAAAATATCGGGCATGGGAACAAATAGCTGCCTTTTGTTTAACCCATGCCAAATCCCCTTTAATTAAAAAGGTAAGACTCGCCTACAGAAGTAGTTAATTTAACAGTCACAGCCAGACTAATGGTTTGCCATTATCTACTGCATTCTGTTCAGAACCGTTACAGCTTCCTTGAAATAGACCAGTACTCAGCCTTGCGAACTGTGTCTCTGGTTTGTGTGATCAGGCACAGTGTAAGCAAGAGCTCCTCTACTTACAGTGTAAGTGAATGAACAGCCTCAGCTGCACTGGTAAGCGTCACAGCTTAAGCTGCCAAACAACCTGAACGTGAAGGTGCGTGCGTATCAGCCATTCACTTCTGACGCTGTCACGAAGCTCAAGTACCTTAGCCTTTAGTAGCTCGTTGGCTCTGGTTAATTCAGTAAGCCGTTTTTCCAGTGAAGCATTACTCGCAGAGAGAGATGTTTTCTCTCTGACTGCTGCATTGAGCTTTGCTTCTGTCTTCTCCAATTCAGATTCCATGTCCTGGATCCGTTTGTCCTGAGTCCCTCGCTCTTGCAAAAGAGCGCGAATCTGGGAGAAAATGAGAAAAAACAAAAAACACTGGATTGATCCCAGTGGTACCAGAAGTCTCAAAACTAGCAAACCTACATTTTGATATGGTGTTTAGATATTCTTATTTTACTTGCTACTTGATTTATTTCCCTTATGACACATCTTAAAGATATGCCTTATAAATGCAGATTAGCATTTGAGAGGCAGAAGCAGGTGGATGTCTGTGATTTTTCAGGCCAGGCTGGTCCACCTGGCCATTTGGAGCTACATACTGAGAACCTGTCTCAAACATACACACAGACACAGTCATAGTCACATACACAGAGATACATACACACTGTCACACACAGACACAGTCATAGTCACAGACACAGAGATACATACACACTGTCACACACAGACACAGTCATAGTCACAGACACAGAGATACATACACACTGTCACACACAAATACCACCAACAAAATACAATGACTTTTAATTGCCATAAACATACAAGTGTAAGCTAGCTCTATTTAGTCACTTAAAACTTATAACAGTTCTCATTTTCGCCAGTCCTAATGACACAAACTATAGTTTGAAGTACTAAATATTTTGAGAAAGCAGGCCTCAGTAGAATCTAATAGGTAGCCGTGAGGCATCAGTTTCATTGTTCCTACTAGTTAAACAGCAGCAAAACAAAGAAGCTAACATTTGTCAATAGTAAACAAGGGCTTGCTGCTGAAACCTGACAGTGGGAGTTTAGAGCTCCAGGGCCCACGTAAATGCCACTAAGGTGCTGTGGCACACTTCTAATCCCACACTGCTTTGGATGGAAACATCTCTGGAGCCAGCTGGCTGGGCAGGCGAGCTGAAATGACGAGCTAAGATTCTGAAAAATTCTACCTCAATATTTGAAGGTGAAGAGCAACCTATGAAGACACTGGCTCCCACATCCACGCACGTGTGAATACATGTACATACAGGTATGCATACCCCACATTCATGGAAAAAAAAAAAAAAAGGTCTGGGTAGAAGCTTGCCAACTTAAACTCTGATGCAAATAATCAGTCGTAGTCTCCGCAGTGCGACCAGCAATGTCACTAAGCCATCACTGCATGTGTGAGCATCAAACATCAGCCTCACTGCCATGGAGCCTCAGAAAAGACCAGTGATACTGAAGTAAAGAGAGACCGGTGCCTATGCCAAGGAACCATTTCCTAAAGGTTCTGATAGAAAATTGACAGAATCTTAGCCTCCGAGGCTATATAATTTGCTTCTCGTTATATAGCAATTATTTTTCTGTAAGTTGAAAGTATGGCTTACCTCTTTTTCTAATCTCTTCACATCTTTATCATTCTTCTGAGAGTCCTTCTGTTTAAAAGTCAAAGAACAACTATGAATTTACATGCCAAAAACATCAAAGCTCAATCTGATATTTAATCATTTATTTTTGGTCCTCTTCCAAATTAAAAAAGAATTCCCATGTATGTGTGTTTTGTGAGCTTATATGACTATGGAGCAGTCTGGTGTGTGCCTGGTGCCTGCAAAGGCCAGAAAGGGACACTGAATCCTCTGGACTGCACTTCTAACTGTGGTGAAATGCCAAGGGAATGCTGGGAACTGAACCTAGGTCCCCTGAGAGAGCAGCTGCGCAGCCATTTCTCTAGCCTCTAATTTTTAGTCTTTTGAGATATCTTACTATGTACTACACACTAACCATGAACTCTCAATCCAACTTTCATGGGATGGGATTAAAACTGCACATAACACACCCATCTTTGTGTCTATTTAAAACACTGCAGAAGGTCGTGAAATATCTTATAAACAATTTTTTGAGACATACAATGTATTTTTGTTTTGTTTTGTTTTGAGACTGGGTTTCTCTGAGTAGCCTGGCTGTCCTAGCATTCCGTAGACCAGTCCAGCTTTTAATTGAATTTACAGAGATCCGCCTGCCTCTGCCTCTCAAGTGCTGGATCGAAGGTGTGTGTCATTACTTCCCAGCTAAAATGTTCCGAAAAACTAGAAATATTTTAGTTTTCAAAATTTCAGCCCATTAGAAAAATAGCTTTTCCTTTACAATATACGTAGAGTTCTGTGACTAAAACTTCATTTTCCCTTTCAACACTAGACAGCAGCATATTTTGAATAATTATACTACCTAACAAAAAAATCTTTTAAGGAAAAATCATTTTAAAGTTTACTATCCCCCCCAGCCTGATTAGATTCAAAGAAAAATTATAACCCTACAACCTATGATTTTTCATGGCATTTATTTACATAAGACATTCAATCTTGTGTGTAAAACCTTTCTGACACAATGAAAGAAAATGTAGTTTATACAGTATTAAGAACAGGTTTGCTGCCAGGCAGTGGTGGCGCACGCCTTTAATCCCAGCACTCGGGAGGCAGAGGCAGGCGGATTTCTAAGTTCAAGGCCAGCCTAGTCTACAGAGTGAGTTCCAGGGCTATACAGAGAAACCCTGTCTCAAAAAAACAAAACAAAAACAAAAAACAAAACAAGAACAGGTTTGTTCTAGGTGTTTCTAAGTTGAGAGAAAGGCCCAACTTTATTCACTTAAAAATTGATAGCATTTTCTACTAGAAAAGGTCTATCATTTGGTAAATATAGTCATAGTAATTATATATACTACATATATTATATATATTGTCAGAGAGTCTGAGTTTGTGAATTCTATAATTTAAAAATTTAAAATTGTTTCACCAAAAATGTCAAGTCATGTCATTCATATCCATTCCCACAAAAATACTTTACATATCTGCTAACAAATAAAAATATAACATAAGCCAAATACATACTTCATTTTTTCTAATGATATTAGTATAAACTTAGGAGAGTTGTCTTATCAAATTAAATGTATATTTTTTGGGAGGTGGGGATTCAAGCCAGATTTACTCTGTGTAGATCCAGCTGTTCTAGAACTCACTCTGTAGACCAGGTTGGCCTCGAACTCAGGGATCCACCTGCCTTGACCTCCCAAGTGCTGGGATTAAAGGCAGGCACCACCACTTCCTGGTTTAAATCCAAAAATTCTGTCAGACGTATTTATGTTCATTTTATAAAAAAATGCAGTTTACCTGTTTTTCTAAAAAAAAATTAGAAATTTTCTAAATTCAGGATTGCTTCTAGTGGTGAATCAGTTGCCTACCATGTTTAAGCTTTGTGCTTGATTCCCAGTACCACATACAAAAAAGGTGGGAGAACCAAAAACTTGCGTTCCTAGGACAGGAGAGATGGCTCAGCAGTTAAAAATATGTAGTGCTTTTTTAGAGGACCCCAGTTTGGTTCTTAGCATCTATGTTGGCTGGCTCATGACTACCTGTCACTCCAGCTCCATGGTACCGGCCACTGTCTTCTGGCCTTCATGGGCACTGCATGCATGCACGTACACATGCTCACACACTCTTAGGGTTACTTTTGGTGTGAGGAAATGCCATGACCAGAAGCAATCTGGGGAGGAATGGGTTTATTTTCCCTGCTATCAGTCCATCATTGAAGAAAATCAGGGCAGGTACTCAAACAAGGTAGGAACTTGGAGGCAGGACCTGATGGAAGGGTGCTTCTTACTGGCTTGTTCCTCATGGCTTACTTAGCCTGCTTTCTTACAGCACCCAGGCACAGTAGCCCTGGGGTGGCCCACAATGGACTAAGCCCCCTCACAATAAATCACCAATTAAGAGAATGCCCTCTAGCTTCCTAAGGTCAATTGTGTGGAGGCTGCCTCCTCTCAGATGACTCCAGATTTCATCAAGTCGCATAACAATCAGCCAGCACCAGCCACAGTACTCTGTAGCCTTCCATGGTAGACACTTCCACAATGGAGGGCATAACTCTATGATACAGAATAAGAGACCGTAGCAACTGCCCAATACATCAACAGTAGATTGGTTGCAAGATAATATCTGTTAATCTCTACAACTCCTAACAAAGTGACATTCTTAGGAACTAATGAAAAACAGTAGGGAGTCTTGGATAAACAACATTGTACAGCCCATAGGAGTTGTTTTGTTCTTTTCCTTTTCAAACTTTCTGAGAAAGGGTCTCACATAACCCAGGCTAGTCTTGAGGTCTCTATGTAGTCAAGTGTGGGCTTGAAGTCTGCAAAGCCAAGCCCTCCTGACTCTGCTACTCAAGTGCTCCATCAAAGGCTCACGTGACCACCATGAGCTCTGTTATGAAGAACTTAATCTACTGCTCAACAGTTTGAGTCACTGATATTTCAATTTTTCTCTCACTCACACTTATCCTTCCCTACCAAAAAAATCAGACAAGCTAACAATAAAACAAACACACACAACTACGATGGTGATGACAATGCAGAGCAGGACATGTTTGCAGATTCTTACAAGGTGACCTTCTCTATAAAGAAATGCCTTTGTGGTTATAAACCAGGAGCACCTTCAAATAGATCCCCTAGTAACCGAGGCAGGATGAAAAACCTGCCAGAGTCCTAATGATACTTATTTCATTAACTATATTTTATTCATTTTATTAATGATAGATTTTTAACTACAGTTCCAGATCCTGGGACCTGAAGCAGGCCTTTTGAGGAGTAACGAGTGCTCCTATTGAGTGAGCTAACTCTCAAGCCCCAACTTACTTACACATTTGATTTACACACTTAGCTCTTTTTTTTTTTTAATTTGTTTTTTTTTCGAGACAGGGTTTCTCTGTGTAGCCCTGGCTGTCCTCAAACTCAGAAATCCGCCTGCCTCTGCCTCCCAAGTGCTGGGATTAAAGGCGTGCGCCACCACGCCCGGCTCCACACTTAGCTATTTTAATCAGACACCGAATCTTGTAGGTATAGAGTCAGTGACATAAAGAATATATTAATTTTCTTACAGATGTTTCTCACCTTTGACACAGACTTCTTTGCTTTTTTAGCCGAAGCAAGCAAGGTTGTATCTTTGTCAATGTTAAGATTTTGTTGAGACTCTGAAAAACGAAAAACGTTAATATGGCCACCGTTGATGTTTACATGTTTTAAGCAAATATAATAAAATTTCCAAACTTCTCACTGCAGACAGCAATTGAAGTATATGTACACTTTCCATTGGATTGTATGATTCAAATAATTACTTGCACAATTATTTGTTATAGACCTAAAACCTTCCCCATATTCTTTACTTTCAAAAGAACAACTTATTTTTTAAAACAAATACACTTGTTTGCGTGTGGGGTGGGGTTATGTGTACTTGAGCACCTTTAACCTAACTCAGGTCTTCTGCGAGAGCAGTATGGGTTCTTAAAACTGCTGGGCTTGCTCTCCGACCCCTTCTTGACAGTCCCTACATTCTGATAGAAAGGATAAACAAAGTATTAAAAGGAAAACTACATGGAAACATCTTGCTCGACGTCTCTCGTTACCTACAGTCTAACTAAAAATAGCACTACGTACTCTGCTCTTTCATAAACATCCCTAATAAGGATATTAAGATACACTTCTGACCAGGAAACTCTACAAGTGCAAAAGCATTTTAAAGTTTCAACAGTATTGCTCATGTCAGCTTCTAAGGCCTGTTAACCATTGTTTGTTTAAGGACACATTACCTCTTTGGTTTTTAAATCTTTGTGATTTCTGAAAAGACACTGGTCCTTTAGTTGCTTCTGAAGTTTTAACATCATAAGCACCCGGAGATGGAGCACAACCTACAGGAAAAACAAAACAGCAATGTTTCACTTAATACTACTTATTTTTTTTTAGATTTATTTATTATTGTAATAAGTGTAAGTACACTGTAGCTGTCTTCAGACACTCCAGAAGAGGACACCAGATCTTGTTATGGATGGTTGTGAGCCACCATGTGGTTGCTGTTGATGATTCAATATAAACTGCTCCAGAAAACTTTTATTTCCCAAGATCTACTGATATGATGCTTTACTTAATATTCTTTCTTCCTTGGTCTTGAAAAAGGGTTCCACATTGCTGTTCATTACCAAAGGAAGTCAGGACTGGAACTCAAGCAGGTCAGGAAGCAGGAGCTGATGCAGAGGCCATGGAAGGATGTTCTTTACTGGCTTGCTTCCCCTGGCTTGCTCAGCGTGCTCTCTTATAGAACCCAAGACTACCAGCCCAGGAATGGCACCAACCACAAGGGCCCCTTCCCACTTGATCACTAGTTGAGAAAATGCCTTACAGTTGGATCTCATGGAGGCATTTCCTCACCGGAAGCTCCTTTCTCTGTGATAACTCCAGCCTGTGTCAATTTGACACACAAAACCAGCCAGTACAACTGACCCCTTGTCAACTTGACACACAAACACATGACTATTAAACCTCAACCCTTACTTTCTTATTAATCCCCAAAATCTAAATAACTTGAAAAGTCGCAGTCTTTACATATCAAAGGTTCAATCCGTTTAAAATGTCCAATATCTTTTAAAATTCAAAGTCTGTTAACTGTGGGCTCCACTAAAATACTTTCTTCTTTCAGGAGGGAAAAATATCAGGACTCAGTCACAATCAAAAGCAAAACCAAACTACAACCGTCAAATGTCTGGGATCCAACTCATGATCTTCTGGGCTCCTCCAAGGGCTTGGGTCACTTCTCTAGCTCTGCCCTTTGTAGCACATACCTAGTCTTCTAGGCTCCAGATGCCTGTACTCCACTGCTGCTACTGTTCTTGGTGGTCATCTCATGGTACTGTCATCTCCAAAACAGTGCTGTCTTGCTGTAATTAGGCTTCACCAATAGCCTCTCTTCATGGTGCCAAGCCTCAACTACTTTGCATGACCACTTCAGTCCTGGGCCATCAATTGCAACTGAGACTGCACCTTCACCAATGACCTTCCATGGCCTCTCACAGTGACCCCTCAGCATGACCCCTTCATGCCTTCAAAACCAGTACCACGTAAGTGACTCTTACACATTACTAAGTCCAGCCACAACACAAGGTAAAGCCTTGGCTATCTCTGGAACACAGTCTCTGTCCTCTTAGAAAACACTTTCTAGAAGATTTTACCTCAATTGATGCTGGTTCCTTTTTAATCACTGCTAATTTCTTAGCTCCAGCTAACCAGCATCAATAGTCCCAGTAATGCAAAAGTTTCGATTTAGTAGTTCTGGTATCTTGTTAATCACAGCTGATTCTTCAGCCCCAGCTAACCAAAACCACAGAACCTTCACAATCAATACAGCAACAGCCCTGATAAGAGTCTTCCCTCTGAAATTTCACAAGCCAGGCCTCCATCTTCTGTGCTGTTCTCAACATTATCTTCCAAGCTCCTACACAACATCCCACAGAGCTCTTAACATCCCAATGGTTCTTCTAGCCCAAAGTTCCAAATTCCTTCCATAGTCCTCCAGAAAACATGGTCAGGCTGTCACAGGAATTCCTCACTATGTTGGTACCAATTTGGTTTAGTCAGGGTTTCTATTCCTGCATAAACATCATGACCAAGGAACAAGTTGGAGAGGAAAGGGTTTATTCATCTTACTCTTCCACATTGCTGTTCATCACCAAAGGAAATCAGGACTGGAACTCAAGCAGGTCAGGAAGCAGGAGCTGATGCAGAGGCCATGGAAGGATAGTCTTCACTGGCTTGCTTTCCCTGGCTTGCTCAGCCTGGTCTTTATTATTATTATTATTAATTAATTAATTTATTTATTGGTTTTTTTGAAACAGGGTTTCTCTGTGTAGCCCTGGCTGTCCTTGAACTCAGAAATCCGCCTGCCTCTGCCTCCCTAGTGCTGGGATTAAAGGCGTGCACCACCATGCCCGGCTTCAGCCTGCTCTCTTATAGAATTTAAAATCTACTTTCAATTTTGTTCAGCCCATTCTCATTCACCTTCCAGATCTCCATGTGGCCATCTAGCTTTTGCAGAATCCCCCCCCCCCCCTCAAAAAAAATCAGGCTAGAAAATTCTCATAGCACTGTCTATAATTCCTAACAGCTTATTATGCTTTCATAAGGACTTATTTACTTTATCTCTACATTAGACTTAAGTGCTTGCAATTTGGGAGTAGCTTCTATTCTTCTAGTATTTAGCTCATAGTTATGTTGAGCAGTATAGAAAAAAAATATCTTGTTTGGGATGTGAGAATGGACTAGGCTTTTGTAATTAGCCACAGGAGTACTCAAAATCACCTGTGTCTGACAAGCTACAGAAAATACCATGCCAGACACTTTGTAGACATAGGGAGAACACACCAAATTTTAAAAAAAAAAAAAGTTAGATTCCCTCCTTTATCCCAGGATGCTTTAAGTTTCCTTGAGGTAGAAAAAGCTGCCATGGACTTACAAATATTAAATATCTGACATATTATCTTTGACACTGTAAGCCTTAACTACTGCTCCTTAAAACCAAACAGCAGCTGAGCCATGTGTGTTGTGCAGGTCTCTTAAGTTTCAGTACTTGGGAGGTGGCAGCAGGAGTACAAGGCTAGCCTGTGCTACAAGAGACCTTGTCTCAAAACAAAAACATCTACCCTGTTCTGTAGAACCTAAGTTGTCTGAGTTCCCTGGAAATGGTGTGGCCATGGAGATGGCTGTGTCTGATCACTCACTTGACCTTGTGAATGGAGGAACGTTGATAGAAACCAGATAGAGACTACTAACCAGTACATGCTACAGAGGATATAAACCGGCCTTTCATCTTCCGCTCCATCACTTACTTGCTGGCTGCATAATATAGTCAGAAACTCTCTCAATGTTCTCATTTGTAAAGAGTACAACTTTGGTACTTTTCTCGTCTAGCTGTTCAAAGGAATAACATATAGACCTTACGACAGTACAGCTGCACAGTTAGCATCTATCACCTCACACCCAAGGCTCTAGTTACTTGTGCATAAACCACAGCCCTTAAGAGCATAGCATATATCCTTGGAAGTCTGGGTTCCCACTCCATTTCTGCCAATTTAGTTTCATAAAATTGAGTGGATTTCAGTCTCATTTTTCATTTACTTCCAACATGCTATTAATTTGTTGTAGGTGTGAGTTACTGACAGTCTATGTAGCTCAGGCCACTAGGTCTGGAAGTGTCTATTTCTTACAGGTGAAAACATTAAAAATTACTTTATTCTAACTGTTTAAATGCTATCACCATCTACACTCAATTTACTCTGTCATCTACACACCAAGTTCCACTATTCTATTGTTAAAATGCTGAACATTACTTAAGAATTGTTTCATGAGATGGCTCAGTGGGTAAGAGCACTGACTGCTCTTTCAAAGGTCATGAGTTCAAATCCCAGCAACCACATGGTGGCTCACAACCATCTGTTATGGGATCTGAGGCCCTCTTCTGGTGTGTGAGGACAGCTACAGTATACTCATGTTAATAAATCAACCTTAAAAAAATAAAATATTAAAAAAGAAATTCCAAAGAACTGTTTCACGAGTGGAAAAGAATCCGTGGGCAGCTGTCTTTACTGAACAGATTTCTCAGTCTTTATGCTTTTATATCTGAATGCAATGTCAATGCAGAAAATTCTAAAGAGAGTAACTTCTTTTTAAAAAGAAAAGTAGCGCCTGCCAACTCCTAATCCCCTTCAACCAGCTGTGGTTTCTCCATGGTGTTGATGGCATATTTTGGAATCTCACGCTTGAAGACTCGCTGTGTGCAGGGATGACCTCATTTCACGTAGGGCCGCGTCTCTACCATCCCACACTGCGCTAACCAGGTGTTTACTGCGTGAATTTGGAGAAAAACAAACACCGCCCCAGCCCTAACCTGGCTTTCGAATGACTGGGAAACGAGGGCACATCCCCTTCCCACCCTGTTCCCCCACCCGTACGTACCCGAAGGGTCATTGAATCTCTTCAGGGGCGCCTTAGGAAAGGACATTCTGACGCCTGGGTCCAGATGAGACAGCAATCAAACGCCCCAGCAAACTGTCAGCTCGCCTGAATTCAAATTTACCTCAACTTTCCCCCTCAGCCAATCAGAAAACCTAAACCTATCTGGCCAATCCTGCATGGTCCAAAGAGCATGCGCACTAGATTCCTACCGCCGCCCAATCGGAAGGTTTGTAAGTTTAAGCTAGTAGCCAATAAGAGGCTGCTCCTGATCGTCGCCGCAAACAGCTCTATCCAATCACTTCTGGTTTTACTCAGTTTTACTGGGTAGCCCAGTTCGCGCAAGCGCACTTCACAGGCCGGTGGACGCGTCGGAATTTTGGCGTCACACAGGTTTAAAGATCGCAGGCACTTTTCTCCTTTGTTCCGGCGTCAGTGTTCTTTGGATGTCAACATCTCTAGGCTTCGGTCGATTTCACCAGGGCTCACGAGTGTCTTAAATGGGCTCTGAAAGGGAGAATTTTGCACACTCGGACACGCCAGTTTGGACTCTTGCGCATGTGCAGTGACCCCAAGGCGCCGAGGGCAAGCCCAGAGCCTAGTCCCGCCGGTGTAGTGCTCTCCCGGAGCCGTGTGCCTGCGTGGCGTCTTCAGAATGTCCGCCCCGTTTGAGGAGCGCAGCGGGGTGGTTCCTTGCGGGACTCCGTGGGGACAGTGGTACCAGACCCTGGAGGAGGTGTTCATTGAAGTCCAGGTGCCCCCCGGCACTCGCGCGCAGGACATCCAGTGCGGCCTGCAGAGTCGGCACGTGGCTCTGGCCGTGGGTGGCCGCGAGATCCTCAAGGTAGCAAGCCAGGGCTTGTCCCGAGTTCCTTCTTCTGGCTTTCCCGCACCCCGAGCCCTAAAATTCACGGTGTCAGAGGGATGACTGCTGGGTGTGGCAAGGTTAGTTCCTGGCTGGTAGAAAGAAGTGGTAAATTGTTCTGGCGAGGGGTCTCCACGGAGCACTGCACCCACAGAGCAGATTTTGCGCGGGTAGAACTCAAAGATTTTGTTCTCCACTTTATTTCTAAAATAGGTTTGGGGTGCTTTTATTTCCTCCGGAGTTCCTGCTGACAGAAGGCTAAGTAGGTCAAAAGAACGAATATGCGTCTTCTGGGCACCGATGGGAGTCCCAGAGACTAGACAAAAGGATTCTGAACTCTGTTCATGACGTGTAGGCTAATACAGGCACTTACAAGCAAGGCTAGGGTAATGGGATGAGGATTCCAAGATGTCAGATTGGTTTTCTAAATAACAAGTTTCTTGCATGTTGATCTTCATCGTAGTGAAAAGGTGTGTGAAGTTACCTAATTTCACCAAATTTTTAATCTGGTCACATTTCCCCGTTTTTGGTTAAGAATTTATTAAGACTCACATAACAATCAGGCTATACTTTACACCTAGATTAGATGCATAGCCTGTTGGAGGATGACTGTATAATGTAGTGGTGAACGGAGACATGATACTGTGTTTTGTAACCTTGGGCAGGAGAAGGAAAATTAGTCAACAGCTAATTGGATATCAATTTCTGCAACATGTGATTTGAACCTTTTTAAGAAACTGGCCTTTTCTAGTGCCAGCTTCTCAAAAGAGATTGAACTAGCTTTAATAACATTGAGTTTAAAAGAGAGAGCACTTTTAAGGCAGGTGTTGTGGTGCACGCTTTTAATCCCAGCATTTGGGAACCTTAGGCAGGTAGATCTCAGCTCAGCGAATTAGGCCAGCAAGCCAGATGTACTAAGCCAGCTCCATGACTCCATAGAGCAGTGGTTTTCAGCCTTTCCTAATGCTTCGCTCCATTAATAAAGTTCCTCATGGCCGGGTGTGGTGGGCACACGCCTTTAATCCTAGCACTCAGGAGGCAGAGGCAGGGGGATTTCTGAGTTTGAGGCCAGCCTGGTCTACAAAATGAGTTCCAGGACAGCCAGGGCTTTACAGAGAAACCCTGTCTTCAAAAACAAACAAAAAAGTTCCTCATGCTGTGGTGGCCCCCAACAATAAAAACAGTGTCCTTGATACTTCATAAGTGTAATTTTGCATTTACGAATCTGTCATTAAATATCTGGTATGTAGGATATCTGATATGTGACCTTGAAAGAGGTTGAGATGAACAGGCTGAGGACTGACAGACTCTGCTTCAAGAAAACAAAACATAGTCACCAGGTGGTGGCTGTACACACCTTTAATACTAGCATTCAGGAGGCAGAGACAGGATTTCTGTGAGTTTGAGGCTCTTGGTCTATAGAGCAAGTTCCTGGGCAGCCAGGGCTACACAGGGAACACCCACCCCCTTAAAAAATGCAAAACAAAAGAAGGAAAACAAAAAATAGGACATTTTTTCTAGTTTTAGTAGGAGTCCCTGTCTTGTTCATATTAATTAATTGGTAAAGCGTTTTATATGTTAATGTTGCGTTCTATCATAAAGAGTAGTATGTCTTCTCCTGTTTTGTGTAGTGGTGGTGGTCCCTGTGTGTTTCTTCCATGGTAAAGTTGTCAGATTTGTAAACTGGACTCTGATTAGGCGAAAGTTCAAGGTTGAGCACCTACAGGTAGGGGAACTTGGCCTAAGATGTGCCTTAGCTTGGAATGAGCCAAATCTTAATGATGAGAATTTATAAAGCTTAATGAAATACTGTAATTCTATTACCTTATATTGATTTTCCAGGGGAAACTGTTTGATTCTACAATTGCTGATGAAGGAACATGGACTTTGGGTAAGAGAAATCTGTTATGATTCATACACTTAAAAATTGGATCATGGTATCATTTCTCCTTTATATTGTCTTGTCTTTGTAGCTGTGAAAGATGGAGAAAAACGTGTTGAGAGCAATTGTCTATCAAAACTACCTAATAGGGGGCTGGTGAGATGGCTCAGCGGTTAAGAGCACTGACTACTCTTCCGAAGGTCCTGAGTTCAGATCCCAGCAACCACATGGTGGCTCACAACCACCCGTAATGAGATCTGATGCCCTCTTCTGGTGTGTCTGAAGACAGTTACAGTGTACTTATATATAATAATAAATAAACTTTAAGCAAACAGACAAAAACAAAAAAAAAAAATAGTACCTAATAGCCTTTGGAAAGTACAATGTTTAATGATGCACTGTAATTTCTCTGTAACTACTTTCTTTTTATCTTAGAGGACAGAAAAATGGTCCGCATTGTCCTGACAAAAACCAAGAGAGATGCAGCAAACTGTTGGACTTCTCTTTTAGAGTCTGAATATGCAGCTGACCCCTGGGTGCAAGACCAAATGCAGAGAAAACTTACATTAGAGCGATTCCAGAAAGAAGTAAGTCAGATGTGGGAGTGAGTGTGTACAGATACTCCATTCAAACGCACAGGGGGTCATAAGCTATACAAAGGTGTAAAAAGCCTTTTAGGTGAATTTTAAAGTGAATGGTTAGAAAATTGCTTATTATGTAGGTTTCAAATTTCACAAATGTATGCATTTCTGTAAGACCGATGCTGAATGCACACCAGTAATTCATGAATAATTAACCTAAAGAACTGGACCGCTGTAGGTATATAGTATGAAAGGGAGCTGTCCCTTCATTGGATTCTCCACCTCTTGCTTCTGCCTCTTGATCGGCCTTTTTTAGTGGTAGTTTCCACCGGCATCATGCTGACTTCCAGGTATATGTCTGACCTAGACTTCTCGGTTCCTTGTTGCGTATACTCATTTTTCTGTCTGCCAGACGTTTTGTGTCCAAGGTGAGCAATCTAAGCAATCTAATTTCGCTCCCACATTTATTCTACTTTTTATTGTAGTTAGTGGAGACTGGTTGTTCATGATTTAGGGTTGGGAGGAGGGGGTCAGAGAAAGCCCAGTGGCTATGGCACTTACCATGCAAGCATGAGGACCAAAGGCCTACTAGACGATCCCCAGAAACCATGCAGAAGCTGCACAGATATGGTGGCCGCCTGAGCCCAGTGCTCCGGCGGCAGAGAAAAAGGATCTCCCAGGCGAGCTAGCTGGCTGCAGTACCTAGAATGTGGGAGTTTGAGGTTTCTTGAGAGACACTCCCTCAGTAACGGAAGCAGGGAGAACAAATGTAGGAGACACCTGATGTCTACCTTAGTTCTTACCATTGTCTTCCACTCCCATTCACTATGCTACCACTTCACACTGCCCCATCTGCTTGCATTCTGGTCTGGATTACTTGAATAAAGTGCTAACTCACCTCCTGGACTCTTACAAGCAGTCCTCGGACTTTAGCAATGGCAGAAGTCTTGATAGGGCAAGTCAGATCATGCATTGTTCTTCTCCAATGTATTGTTCTTAGACTTCTCCAGGTTCTTTCTTCCCTTAATGGGGTCATTGATACACTTTCTTGCCGTACCCTTCCTTTGTTTTTCCCTTTTTGTTTTTCTGAGACTGTCTCAATGTGTATGTAGCAGGCTGACCTTCAACCTAAAGAGTTCTGCCTCCTAAGTACTGGAATTAAAGGTATGTACCAGCATGCCTGGCTCTCCGCTGATTCTGACTGGAGTGTTCTGTAGCTTTCAGCTCATTGCTCAGTGAAACACATTTTGACACTGGGCAGTGGTGGTGCACACCTTTAATCCCAGCACTTGGGAGACAGGCAGATTTTCTGAGTTTGAGGCCAGCCTGGTCTACAGAATGAGTTCTAGGACAGCCAGGGCTATACAGAGAATCTTCATCTCTAAAAACAAAAACAAAACCAAACAAATAAAAATCCACATTTTGACTATCCCATTAAAGTCTATAATTTTCTCTCCTAGTTATTTCTCCAATCATACTTCCTGTTTATCTTTTTTATAGCACTTACAAGCTTTAACACTGAGTCAGGTTGACAAAATGTGGTTTGAGGAAAATCGGCCTCCTAACCCTAACCCTAACCCTAACCCTAACCCTAACCCTAACCATGTCTCCACGGGTTTTACTGAGACATACCTGTGCTTACTCATCAGGATGTTACCTTACACGTTGCAGTTTTTTGTAATTGAGTAAGACAGTTCATGTACTCTGCAGAGCCTAAAGTGATTATTACCTGACTCTTGGACAAATCACATTTCCCAAGTTCTGTGCTCTGTATTTATGGTTTCTTATTTGTATTTCCCTGCTACAATATAAGCTCCTCTAGAACAACTTATTTGCTAATTTTTGAAGTTCACATTTGTTTAAATGGTATTTTCCAAATAGTAGTTCAAAAAAGGTCCATTAAACAAATGAAATTTCCCCTGAAAAGTCTAAAGCTTGAATGAGTACTTCATACTATACAATATGTATCAATATGCTAGTGTAAATATCACTCTTAGAACTCTGCATGCCACACAGGAAGCTTCAGAACACCGCTGACTATTAGTTGAGCTTGGTGATACAGCCCTTCGTTCTAGCCACTTGGGAGGGTGAGAGAAGAGAACCTCAAGTTCAAGGCCAGCCTGGGTGATACAGCTAGACCATGGCTCAGGAGTAAAAATTAAATTTAAAATGAAAAAGCTCAGCATAAGTACTTGCTTAGTTTCAAGGGCTGTGTTAAGTCCATAATGTGCCCTCCAGGAAGGAAAAAAGCTTTTAATATGTGTTTATACAAATAAACAGATTTTATTTGTTTGTGAAATGGAAAGGAATGTTTCATTATCCAGTTTTATGGTGCTCACACAGGTGCAGGTATCACTCTAATAAGTGTTTATAGTCTGAAAGCTGGAGTGGCCTCTTAGTTTTACCTTAGGTGATTTCAAGTTTGACATTGTTTCTTATTTTTTGACTTTTTTGTTTTTGTTTTTTGTCAATTATGAATTCAACTTATCCTTGTAAGTTTTAATATTTTATGTCTTTCAGAATCCTGGTTTTGACTTTAGTGGAGCAGAAATCTCAGGGAACTACACGAAGGGCGGACCAGATTTCTCAAACCTTGAGAAATGACTGCTATTGCTTAGTGTTTCTCTGTCTCGTGGATCCCGGCAGGTGCTGGCAACTTAATGCAGTTGATGAGGAGAAGGATGGAGCAGCCAGTGTCTACAGTTAAAGATTGCCAAGTGTATTTCAATATGGTTGTAAAGATCACATTCAGATATGGTTTGCACAGGAGGCAGAGCAGCTCTAATGTGGATAGATGATAACTTTTACTGCTCTGCAGTAAGTTTTATAGGCTACATTTTCCTAATTTCATATTTAATTGTATTTTTACTACAAAAAACATTGGAGTACAAATCATATGAAATGAAAAAGGTGCCTTCATGGAAAAATATTTTTTTTGTATGTGTGTGATATAAAAATAATGTTGAGTAAATTTCTGAGTAAGAGTTGTATACCCTTTGTCTAAATATGCTTGTCTGTTCACGGAAAGGACAGAACTGGAAATTTTAAGAAAGGAAAAAAAGTACACTGAAGTACTTTGGATAACTTGAGTTAATGAAAAGTTCTAACTGGTTTGGTGCTGCCTAAGTGATTATGTCAAGAAATTGAAAAATGATAAACCCCTAACAACGGAAGAGTTAATTGCCTCTTAATGTCAGACAACAGTTGAGGCCCCTGAGTATAAGTCAGTGGCTTCATTTCATTTTAAACATTCAGACAAGGTGGTCTAGAAAAAAAGTCTTGCATCCTCTGTGTTTTTTAATTCTTAAAAAAAAAAAAATTGAAATGTGTGAAAAGCTTATGAGTAAAATATTAACAGATTGAAAATCTTACACTTTTTTCTAATAAATTGACATGTTGTCACCTCAATATTTTACTTTTTCTTTTCTTCAAAAAAGTATTTTCTCTCAACAATGTAACCATTAAAGTTAGAAAATCAACATGGACATGGTACTACTGTTTAGGCCTCAGACCTATGCCATCTGTGTTGGCCTAATACCTACAGTGTACTTAAAATAAGAAAGTCCTGTATTCAGGGTGTGCTGCTCCAGCAGAGGTCCGGAGTTCACGTCAGCCTGGAACAAGTTCCCTCGTTTTCCTTGGCTTTACTGCTTACATCTGTTCTCATGATAGTACCTTGCTGGCATGTGGCATCTAACTCACGGTGACATTCTGGCCTTAGTTCCCAGACCCTATGATTGATAGTAGTCTCCTGTGCTTGGCTTAGCTTTTGGACTTGAAAATGATGGAAGTTTTGTCTGTTGACTGTTCAGGATGAGGTCTGTTGTCTACAATATTCCTGCATCCGGTACCCTGTCATGAATTAAGAATGTCACCCTATTGCTGATGCTGACAGCGTTGCCTTGGTCAGGGAGTAAGATAGTATGTGCTGGGTTTTTTCACTGTGATAACAAGTTTTGGGTGCTTCCTTTGTGGGAAACTAGTTTTAAAGCACCTCTTGTTTCTAACCAAACTTTGAACTTACTGTTTTACTCAGGCGGTAAACATTACTATTCTCATTACTTTTATGCTTACAATTATATAATTTGGGTAGTGTAAAACCAGTCTAGGTGGCTTCTGTGCCCTTTCACGTGTTTACATCATTGTTTGAGCAATTTCTTACTCTCCAGACTTTGGCCTTCCCTGCCACCGTTCAATAATCGAACATTTTGCGCTAAAGAACCCGGTTCTCTTTGGTGGATATATGTTTTCTTTAACAGCAAGGTGTGCACGCTGCTGTATGAACACTGTTGCTGTGTGCTGACCGTGCACACATTGAACCTCTACATGCACTGCAAATCATGAATCCCCATTAGACACCCAGTTCTAATCTGACGGGGTTTATTTTAGTTTTTCTCTCTTGAGTAGACTGGTTTCCAACACTCTTACTGTATTTGACATCCCGGTGTAGGTCATCTCCTTACAAGTGCCTTTCACGTGTGAAGCTCACTGCCTGAGCCCAGCATTGAACACTGGCAGCTGGGCTACTCTATGATGCCTTCCTTTTTTGATGACTTCCCTTAATGAATTTAGGAATGAATTCTTGGGAGGAAAAGGCCTTTTCTTTGGTTGGTTTTGACATTGTTTTCAATAATATTTTGAACCGACTTACAGGTAAAATTAATGTTTTCTAATGTACAATTTGGTGAATTTTAGCACATATAGATTCCTGTAAGTGCCTCCCATTTACCCTAAAACTGCAGTCAACTGAGAAACATTGAAGTTCTTTCTTTGTAATCACACTATTAGCTTTTGACTCTGGAAGCCAGTGTCTCTTGTTTATAGCTCTTCTGAATAGTTTTGTCTCTTAGAATATATAATGTAAACAAAATCACGCAGTCTTTTCAAAGTGTTTGTTGAGACAATTTGCGTACCATAGATTCACCCATTCTAAGTATGTAACTGAGCCCGTCAAGAGTACACAGCCATCATCTTGGTAAATTGTCAAGCATTTCATCATCACAAATAGCCTTGTGTTAGTCAGCTGACATGCCTTTCTGCCCCAGCCAGCTTTGGATATTCTGTTTCGTAGATCTCATTAAAAGACAATGCACATGCATGGCACCATAGACTGTGTGGTCTTTGGGAAGTTCACCCATGCTTGTTTTATGTCTGAATAGTGTCTCATGATATGGCCTTATCACACATCCATTCTCAAGATGTCTGTGTAGATATCGTGGTTGGGTTCCGCTCAATAGCGCTGCTGTAAATGTGTGGGACCAGCAAGCCGTGAGAAGCGAGCCAGTAAGCAGCACCGGCCATGGCCGCTGCATCAGCTCTGTCTGCTTCCTTCTGGGTTTGAGTTCCTGTCTTGGCCTCCCTCCGTGGATTGTGACTCAGGTTCTGTAAACTGGAGACACCTTTCCTCGCCAGGTTGGGGTTGGTCATTGTGTGTCATCACAGAAATATTAACCCCTAGCTACGACACTTTCATAGTGGAACGTTTTGGTTATGTGCTAAGCCTTCAGTGTAACCATTTGAAGAACTGCCAAGCTGTTTTCCAAAGCAGCAGCTGCCTATTTACCTGTCTGTGGTGGTCAGGGTGTTGGTTGCTCCACATAGCTCCCTACACTTATTATTAGCTGGCTTTTCCAATCGAGTCATTCTAGTGATAGCAACTAGTTTAGTGTCTTTATGAATATAAACACATATATGTTATATGCTTATTGTTTTTTTTTTATTAAATATTTTCTTTATTTGTGTTTCAAATGTTTTCCCCTTTCCTAGTTACATTTATTCATTGTTATGTTGAGGAGCGGGGGGGTGGGGGGGGTGGGGGGTGATGCATATTCCACAGTGTGCAGAGAGATTGCTTTTCTGTTTTGAACCATGTAGGTCTCAGGTCTTGGTGACAAGGTCTTTTACCCACTGAGGCTCACAGGCCTCTGTGGTTTTGATTTACATTTCTGTGAAGGCAAGCTAAAGCTACTATTCTCGTGTTTATTGAACATTTGTGTATCTTCCTTAAAGAATGTTTATTCAAATCTTTTGCCCATTTTTAGATTGGGTTGTCTTTTTGTTGTTAAGTAGTTAATCTGGGTACAGGTTATCAGCTATATGGTTTTTAAGTAATTTCCTGTGGACTTTGTTTGGTTTTTGTTGTTTTGTTTTTAGATAGACTTGCTTTGTAATACTGACAGGCCGTGAACTGGAATGCCTCCTGTATTAGCTGCTGATGATGAGGGATTGCAGGCACTCCACCCTCCAGCCATTATTTTTACTATCTATTTAATAGTGGTTTTGGAAGATTTTTCATTTTGGCAAAGTCTAGTTTATCGTATTGTGAATGCACTATGCTTTTGGTATCTTGTCTTCCCATGAGAACTCTTATGGAAACTTCTAGTCATAAAAGTTTTTTCTTTGTCTTTATCTTAAGATTTTATTGGTTTTTTTTTTTAAACCAAAATTGAGGTTTTATTAAATAAAGCTGTTTTAATACAGACAATGCACAAAGGTTAAGAGAAGTGTTCAGAAAGATATTCCAAAGCATAGATAGGCTTCTCAAAGAAGGGTCATGGATTGTTGACAAACCTAACTAAGAGAAATATGCACAGAGAAGCCATGAGACTACCCAGTGTGGAAATGGGGCAGTTACTGACTGGATGTTTTATATTTACCTTTAACCTGTTTTTAACATATTTCACATAAACTGGAAAGTGTAGATGGAAATTCAGTATTTCTTTCAGTTAGATACCTACCCACTAGTCTCAGAATCATTTTATTGAAAAAACTAAGCAGGCTCGAGCCTGGGCTACAGACTCACACCCTGTGTCAAAACAAACACCCGTTCCATATTTAAGTGAGTCTGGTTTTGGACTCTTTCCTTCTGAACCATGTGTCAATCTGTCTATTTGCCAGCAGCACACTACCTTGATTATCATTGGCTTACAGTCCAAGACTCAAAATTGAATAGCATGATTACAACTTTATTCTTTTTCAAAACTGCATTGACCTTTTAGTTCCTGTGTCTTTCTGAGTTCAGATCCATCCAGTCTTTATGAGAGATCTCACTGAGAATAGTAATGTGTTTTCTAGAGTAACAACTTAGAGAGCGAATCTCTTTATATATAGAAGGGATTTATTTGAATGGTGTACAGTCTGTGGTCTATTTAGTCCAGTATTTAGTGCCTATGAATGGAAGGCCCATGAATCCAGTAGTTGTTCAGTCTACAAGGCAGGATGTCTCAGCTGGTCTTAAGTATACCCTGGAATCCCGAAAACGTAGGCTGTAATGTCTGTGAAAGAATGGACTTGCTAGAACCAGAGCAGGCAGACAAGAAGAAAGCAGGCTGCCTTCTGTGTCTTTTATGTAGGTTGTCAGCAGAAGCTCTGGTCCAGATTAAAGGTGGATCTTCCTGCCTCAAAGATCCAGATTAGAAGTATGTCTTGTTACTTCAAATGATGTAATTAAAAAAATCCCTCAGAGATGTGCCATCAGGTGGGTTTTAGTTAATTCTTTCATAGGTACAGATTAGACAGATCTGAATTCAGAAAGACAATCACAGGGTGGAATTTCATAAATCTTTCCAGTCTACAAGTAGAGTCTCTACATTGAGTCCCTCTTTGATTTCAGTTATTGGCGTTACAGTTTACAGATCCTGTGTCTTCATTCCCCCAATACTCATTTTTAGGTGGAACAATTTAAAGTGTCATTGATTTTATAATTTAGTATTATCATTTATACAGATAGGCAGTATTATTATTTATACAGATAGGTGTGATTTGAGTTTGTTGACTTTGTACTTTATAGTCTTGTTAAATTCAGTTTGTTTCACCTTGGTTTATTTTTGTGGGTTCTTTTTGATTTCTTGAGTTTCCTGTGTAAGTCAGTTTCATTTTACCCTTTTTAGTTCGTAGGCTCCCCCCTCCCCTTTTTGGTCTGTTTGTTTTGGAGATGGAGTCTTCACGAAGTCTATGCTGATCTTGAAATGACTTTGTGACTGAGATGTCCTTGGGTGCCTGATCTCCTGCCTCCCAGGTGCTGAGATGAAGCCTATTAACCACATCATCTTTCTTGGTTATACTGCCTAGACAATAGAGAAGTCGATCAGCCTGGTATTAGCTATGCTTTAGGACGGTGAACACATTGCTCTTCATCAGTACGTGGAATGCTACCTGTTATCCATTCTTCCTTTTTTAAATCAGGCTGAAATTTCCCAAAATTTCTAGCTAGCTAAACTTCAGGAAAGGGTGTAAAAGTCCCGTGTGATGGTGCGCCAGCTTTAATCCCAGCGTGGCAGGCAGGTGGGTCTCTGAACTCAAGGCTAGCCTGGTCCACAGAGCCAGATAGCTACACAGAGGAAAACCTGTTTTGAAAAACAACAAAAGCAGAATAACAGAAAACAAGATGAGAAAAGTTGTTTAATACTTCCAGATCATGTCTCTGTGGTACCTGGTTTGACCATTTTCTTGTCTGGACTGTTAATGTGGTGAGCTGTACTTACTTTCAGATTGTGAAATAGCTTGTCACAATCCCTCACCCAAACCTAGCCATGAGTATCACTCAGTTTACATATTTACATTCATCTCAGATTTGTGTTCATTTGGAATACTGATAATTTTTCTGCTGTCTTCCTCTTGTCTTCATGCATTAATTCTGATCCTGTAAGATGAACTGTGAAATAGCTCTGTCTAGAAGAGAGTTATTAGAACCTTGTGACCCTTTTACATTTAAAAAAATATTTATTATTCTATGTGCATTCGTGTTTTGCCTACATATATGTCTGTGTGAGAGTGTTAGATTCCCTAGAGGTGGAGATAGAGGCACTTGCGAGCTGCCACATGGGTGTTGGGAATTGAACCTGGGCCCTCTGGAAGAACAGCCAGTGCTCTTAACTGCCGAGTCATCTGTACAGTTCACTCCTTTAAACATCTTTTAGAACTATAAGAAATTATTCAAATTATATAGTTCATTTTAGTTAAATTTTGGCAGTTCTTTTTAAAGTTTTTTCCCCACTTTATGTGTATGAGTATTTTTTCCTGCATGAATGAGCACCACACGTGTAGTGCTCACAGAGACCATACCAGGGCATTGGATCCCCTGAAATTAGAGTTGTAGACAGCTGTGAGCTGCCAAGAGGGTGCTGGGAAGTGAACCCAGGTCTTCTGCAGGAGCAGCCAGTGCTCTTCACCCCTCAGGTCTCCAGCCCCATACATTGTGGCAGTTTTGTATTTCAAGAACTGACTTAAATTATTTGAACTCTGTATAGGTAGACTTGCTTATCATATCTTCTTTTTAAAAAAAAAAACAAAAACATTTATTTATGCATATGAGTACACCACCTTTACTCTCTTCAGACACACCAGAAGAGGGCACCAGATCCCATTACAGATGGTTGTGAGCCACCATGTGTTTGCTGGGAATTGAATTCAGGACCTCTGAAGAGGAGTCTGTGCTCTTAACCCCTGAGCCATCTCTCTAGCCCTTATCTTCTTCATGGCCCATTTTTCTGTTTAAAATTACTTATTTTGTATGTGCATGCAGACATATTTGGCAGCACTTGGAGATGTCTGAGAACAGCTTCGGAAAGTCTGTTCTTCCTTTCCATCCACGTGTTTTCCGGAGACCCCACTCAGCTCACCATGCCAGCCCGCGCGCCTTTACTCTGAGCCTCCTCTCCAGCCCCCATGAATGTCTTCCAGTGTCTGTAGTAGTATATCTTTTTTTTTTTTTTTTCTAATACCAGAGTTAATCTCTTAGTTTTTCTATCGTTTATCACTCTTTCCAAAGAGCCAGTTTTCGGTTTTGATTTTTCTCTTGCTAATTTGTTAGAATTTTATCACCCCATCTTTTTCATTGCTTCCTTCCGCTTGCTCGCTCGCCTGGGTTTCACTTGGCCTCCCACCCCCGTTTCATAAGTAGAATCTTTATTGGCTTTTAAGACCGTCGTCGTAGTCAGTACAGGCAGTGACTGTAGTTTGCACTGATACAGTGCGCTCCACATATGGTGTTCCTTCGTTTCCACTCAGTCTAGAGTGCGTTGTATTTTGATGCTTATCCTTAGAACCACAAATTGTTTGGAAGTCTCAGGTTTCACTTTTAAGTTCTTAGAATTTTGCCTGTTACTCATTTCTACTTTATTACGCAAACACGCTTTGCATGATTTCAGCTTTTTGCTTTTTGGGACCCAAGACCCAGTCTGTCTTGATGACTGTTCCACACGGAGCTGCAAATAGTTACAGGCTGGTTAAGGATGCAATGCCTAGTCAATTCGTTCTGTACGTTTCCAAGAGGAATGTCCTGTTTCCCAACTAATACCTGACCATTTCTCCTTTCATTGCTAGGCATTTGCTTCACAGTTTGTATGTAGTGATAGATTTAGTGATTTTTCGGTTATGTTCTGTCCTCTTCTAGCTGTTTATATTGCTCCAGTGTCTTATTTGTTGAACTAATGTAAAAAAACAAAACAAACAAACAAACAAACCAAAACGATCTGGTTTTGGATTGGGATATAAGCTTCCCAGTGAACACTAAAATGTAGCACATTTTGTTAGGTTGTTTTGTGACGACATGTTTGATAAAGACTACTCTGCTCTTATAAGAGAGGGAAAGTCATCATATTATCCTCTCATGGTAGCACAGAATATGGTTTGCATCATGGGGATTATGCAATTTCATATGTATTAATTCTCCATTTTGGGACAGAATATGCAGAATCATAAGAGCGAAAGGTCCTGGAGTCCAAAGCATGTGAATTTTAATGTTACTTCTAGTACCATGAGTATTCCAGGTATTACTCACTTCTTGTGTCTGTTGTATTTGCTGATTATCTTCATTCAGTTTAGAACTTATGTGAGGTGGGTTATAGTTATACCAACAAATCACTGCTGGCCACAGTCGTTAGATCAGAAATAGCAATTATTTATATACGTATATCTTGTATTTGTTCAAGTGCTTGGAAAGGAAACTTCTGACTAACATGAATCAAGTACAACAGGTTAGGGTCACTTCCTCACAGTGCCTGCTTTATCCCTCATTTAAAGGCCCTAAGAAACATTAACATATCTTGGGAAGGGTTCCTGTGGCCCCACCTATCCCCGAGGGACTGTTGACAAAGGTGACTAAGGGAAGGGATGTGTCTAATTTAGGATTTCTAGTGCTGTGAGAAAATCCCAGGATTCAAAGCAAGTCAGGAAGGAAAGGGTTTGTTGTGCTTACACTTGCACACCACAGACTATCCTAGAAGGGAGTCAGGGCAGGATCAGGCAGATGGTGAGGGGTGCTGCTTCATGGCCTGTTCCTCACAGCTGGCCCAGACGCCAGTCCAGTGGAGGCATTCTCTCAGTTGAAGTTAGCCCTTCCTGTGTGAAGCTGACATGAAACTAGAGAGCACAGTTGTTTTCTGCAAGGTTGCATCCATTGAGAAGCCTCCCATGTTCCAATAAATAACTTTCTACCCATGCTCAAGTGAATAACCTTAATTAAGCTCCCTAAGAAGTGCACGCATACATTTTTATTATGAATACTATCCATAGCACTGGTGGGTCTAAATGAAAAACCTGATTCACAATAATGCATACAAAATACATTGTTTGAGGTCCATTCAACCAATACACTTAACCTATGGGTTTTTGTTTGTTTGTTTGTTTTGTTTTTTAAATTAAAGTAACTGGTGCTGGTTACTATATTTTTTGAGATAGGGTCTCACCATGTAGGCTTGGCTGGCCTGGAGCTTCCTATGAGGACCGGGCTGGTTCCCAGTTGGAATTAAAACTGTGTAGCACCATTCCCAGCTTGATAACTGCACTACTAAGAGATTTTGTTTCTGCTTCTGTGTATCTGACTTTAGTAAGATTAATATACAATATAAAGAAAGCTTATTTTATAATACTGCTAAAATACTTAAACCACAAAAGAAACCAAAACAAGGAAGGTTGCATTTCAATCATTTTATTGAAAGGTGTATTCAAAACATAATGGTAGTTGGTTAGTTAACTTCTGTCCACTCCAAATCAATATTGTTTTCAGACTGAAGCCTATCAACCTTTAGGAAGAACTGAAGTGTTCTCAGTGTAACGTGGTTTACAGAGGTTAAGGATAAAATACACCCGTTCTTTGGTTTATTGTTCAGCTTCTCAATGGATAATTTTCTTATCCATTACATGTCAAAATGGTTCCAGCTACTCTAGGTTGACTCAGGCTGTCCAGGGCCCTGAGCTGCTGCCTATGTTTTAACAGTGTGGATCATACATTCAAGCCAGCATGGAGACTCTGAGCACAACGGCTCTTATAATTATGGAGGTGTCTCCTTACGTCCCATAAGACTTAGAGAAAGGTTTTGCAGATAAACTCAGCAATTTTATTTCTTTTAAAATAAAATTCTCCATTAGAAGCAATGGCAGTTTTATAGAAACAGTCTGTAGTAAAAATGTCTGGAGTGTTTTATCAAGCCTAAACTAACTTTAGTGCAATAAATACATTTTCAGAGTGATAATTCATCCAGTTATTAAGACAGTAAAGACAATTCTCTCAAATGGGATTAGATTGAAGCAGCAGTTCTGACAAATTTTTCTTTTATTATGGATACAAACACCTATTCTCTAGAAGAAATATTAAAGGTAACAAATTTTCAAAACTTGTGATATCTGCTTTATATAAAACACCCACAATTTTAAATGTAATTCTCATAGCAATAAAAAAAAATCCCACCTGTAAATTAACTATTACTTGGTTATGGGTGCCAAGAAACCATTTACCGCTTAAGTACCCCTTTTAATACCTTAAAAGTGCATTCATGAAATGTTGGTTTTTATGTAAACCTCATAATTTAAATTTTGAGATTTAAATTAAGCAGTTTACCATTTTTAATACCACCTAAGAATATATTGATCAAATCTGGGAAGTCAGATGAACTTTAGAATGAAGGTTCACAGTTTTATTTCACATTTATGTCTTTAGCCTTGATTTGAATGCTTCCTGGGTGAATTCAAATCTAAGCGTAGCTCTCCCAAGCTTAGAATCAGGAGTTTCCCTAACCGTGAGGCCATTCTGCCAAGGCTACTGTGGCAAGGTGCTGAGGTTTCTCAGAGTAAATCCTGTACCGTAGGAAACTCAGGTCAGAGTGGCAGAAAGACTTGAGGGACCGTTTTTGCTGCTGCTGTAATCCTGCTACATAGGCAAACAACACAGACCCAACTTAACAGAAATCTGCCTACAAACTGCGAGCTGCTAAAGGTGAACTGGTGATATCTCAGACGCATGATCATGTATTTCCTGCGGGGGGTGGTGAGGTATGTGCATATGTGAGAGAACTTGGGAGTTCTTCGTTCTCTCCTTCCATCATGTGGGTCCTGAAGAATGAAGTCAGGTTGTCAGGCTTCCCTTCTAAACCATCTTCCCTGACTTCCCAGCAACATTTACCCCTGGTGTTTGGTTGTTTTGAGTGTTTTTGAGACAAGGTCTCTAGCTGTCTTGGAACTCACTGTGTAGACCAGCCTGGCTTTGAACTCAGAGATCTACCTGTCTCTGCCTCTCTAGTGCTGGGATTAAAGGCATGTGCTGCCATGCATTAAGGAAAAAATTGTTTTTAATCATAAAAAGATAAATCTTTGCTATGATTAAGAAATTTAGATGTCAAAAATGTGTATGTATCAGAGACCAATTTTATATTTTCATGCATATAATTACTTTGTATTAGTCCAAATGCTATAGAGGTAAAATACTAGCTATAGAATTAAGACACTCTGGCAGTTTCCAGAAACCTAACATGGGCATGCCCTATATTACTTTGTAAGTCCATCACCCAGGTTTGTACTTCATTTTCATAGTCGATGGGCAGATTAAAATTTGTTCATATATGGGTCACATTGCTTGTTGTTCTGCATGGGCTTATGCAACTTTAAATAAGCTACAGTGGGGTGGTACGTAATTTAAAGAAGTGCTATTTCAGTAACTACTTTTAAAATTCGAGTTTAAAGTATTCTCTTTGCTACTACGCTAATCTTTTGATGAAAAGTATTAGCGTATATCTAGGGGTTTGATATGTCTTTTCTCTTAAAACTGCTACGCACTGTACACAGTGAATGCCTTCCAGTATTCTCTATCTAGACCAGTCAACAATTCACTTTTCCTTTATGTTTTCATCCCATATTCTTTATATTGAAGATAGTATTTCAATTCTTCAGTTGTAGCAGAAAATGATCATACTGGAAAATTTTCTGTATACAGAGAATAACAACCAGATTTATCAACTAACAAATGGTCTCAGGAATCGTTGGGAGGTGAGTTATTCTATAATAACTGTGCTTCAGTTGCCGTGCAGTGCGTCCAGACACAATCCATTTCAACTTCTGACCGTTAGGTTTGGAGCACTTGTTTGATGAATATTCAGTTAAACACTTGGAAACAAGCTCTTGCCAGAAGGTCAAATCTCGGCCACTTATCTGTACATAAATTAAAAAAAAAAGCCCCACTGTATTTATAGTAATATATTCTCATTAATATCCACATCATCCAAAGGGAACTAAGGGAGAACCATGTAAGCTTCAGATCAATACACAGCGTCTTGTTCTACTTTAGCACGTACAGTGGATACATTTCTCTTGTAGCTTGCTAATAGGACCAGTGCTATAACCTTGGCATACCTTGGAATGTTTCTGAATACATTCTACTCCTTCTGTTAACTCTACGTATTTCAGTGCTTGGATCTCCAACGCAAGGATAGATAGCGCCAGCACAGAAGGCTGAAAAGGATAAATATAAAGTAAATGTCAATGACAAAAATAGGTTTCTGTAATTAGGATTAATCATATAAAATATGTACCTTTGCCTTAGAAAATATGATCCTGCAGTGGCAGGCCTTAAGTTGGGCTTCTAGTCTTTCAAAATTCAGATCGTTTCTCCTTTAAAAAGAAAATGGGATTGATTTTATGTGGACATATCTAGTTGGCAGTTTTAAAAATGTATTGAAGGTAGTTTTTAAAATAAAACTCATACACACTATATAAAAATTATTTTAAGAAAAGGAAATTCTCTCCTATCAGTGTCAGGAACGTCTTAAACGAGTTTTAAATGATTCTGGTCAAAAACCATTTAGTGAACAGTAGTATACCACAAATACCATGATTTTATTTCAATAAAAATTCTGCATCTTTTGAATGTATTTCGATAATTTATGTTAAATGTTTATTTCCTAGGTTCTGTAGAGTAGAAACGTGCCACTTATCTGTACATAAATTAAAAAACAAAAGCCCCACTGCATTTATAGTAATATATTCTCATTAATATGTTTCTTAAGAAGGAACTTTCACTAAATGACTGGCAGGCATCTTTTCACTTCTGTTAGGCAGCAAAGTACAAGGGACCATAGGTCCTTATTTTGATCCGAATTCTATGATGAAAATCCCGATTTTATGAAACCTTCAGACAGTATCCCTTTGATTTCCAAGCTTTTTTTTTTTTTTTTGTTCGAAACAAATTTCACATACCTCTCAAATGGCAAGGTGTCGTGAACGAGTGAATAATAGAGCTGCAGAAATTGAAAGGCAGTAGTAGCTTTGACTTTCCAACACACTTTCTCCAACACAATCTTCTCCATTCTCATCAGGTCTGAAACCGTGAACCTATACTGACTTATTCGGATCAAATCAGTCGCCAGTGGGACATTCCTTTCCTCTTCAGTCGCTTTCACAGCCAAATAAAAGCAGCTCAGTCCAACACACCCAAGATGCTTCGCCTGTACCTACAAACACACCAGTGTCTTTACAGTGCTTCAGTAGGACACAGAGGGAACCTAGGACGACTCAGACCGTCATTATGAAAAGTATATCAAGACAAATCGCTACAACAGATTTGACAGGAGCCTGACAGTCTTCTGTACCCTACTTGAAACCAGTGGCTTTGGGTGGATAGGGAAGATAGTTGCTGTCTTAAGAGTTAAGCTTTGAAAGCCATATGAATATTTTGTCAGTTACTGGGAAATAACTCCGTAAACCCTTCCTTTTCTATTGCATGCAACCTGGAGCTGGAAATGCCAGATGGCTAAGGGAATTAGAATTTTTATATATGGGTAGTAATTAAGAAATACACCCTAATTCCTAATCCACAACCTAACATTCAGACTTTAACGGAGATTTAACTTTAAATCTATGATGTGAATAGATGAGTGGAAATATCCAGTCTATCAAGAAAGGTTTTGATTGGGGCTAGTGTGGTGGCTCAGTGGGAAAGGCGGCTGATGACCTGGGTTCAATCCCCAGGATCCGTATTCCTGCAGTGGTCCTCATCTCTACATAATATTGCAGCATGGGTGTGTCCATATGCACACAAACACACACAAACATACAAATATATGTAAGACAGTTTTTAAGAAATTTCTATGTTTTTGTTTTTTGTTTTTTGTTTTAATTTTTATCTTTTGAAATGGTCTCACTGTGTATCCTTGACTGTCCTGGAAGTCACTATGTCTACCTGGCTGGCCTCGAACTCACAGAAACCTGCCTGTCTTTGCCATCCGAGTGCTAGGATTAAAGGCATTTCACCAGGCCCTTAATTTTATTTTGATTATTCCTCTGTGTAAGGGAGAGTTAGCTAGGAGGGCGTGTGTCTGCCCTAGTGTATGTGTGAAGGTCAGAGGACAGATTTGGGGACTTGGTTCATTCTCTTCACTTAAGTGTTCCAGGGACAGCACTCAGACTTGACTCTCTGAGGCCTGTGTAACAAGTACTCTCTGTGTTCAGCTACTTTGCTGGCTCAAGACAGTTTGTTACATAGAGCCAGCTTTCCCGCTACTGGAGTACTACAATTAATGGCTTGATGTTAAATTACTTTCTACTTCAGTATACAACTAATAAGTGATGTTTTACAAGTCTTCATTATGGAAAGGAAGCATTGCCACATTTGAAAGTGGTTTTTGTATACCAGCCCTAATCCAGAAATTTGATGGCTTTTTTTCCTTTTTATTAATTTGATGTGTGTGTGAGTGTGTTTGGTACATTTGTGCATGTGCCAGAGGAGGCTAGAAGAGGGCCTCAGATTTCAACTGCCCACCTAGCTGTTGGAACTTAATTTAGATTTTCTGGAAGACCAACATGCACTCCTAGCTACTGAGCCATTTCTCCAGCCCTCTGCAATTTGATCTCTTAAACACATGGAGCGAAATTAAGAGCTGAGATATTGTAACATAAACATACCTTCATTTTAGACAAGAATCTGTCCAGTAAATTCACAGCTAGGGAAAATGTCTCCGTGTCAAAGCCAAAGAACTGAGTTAGACTAAGTAGATCTTTTACTTCAAAGTCCCGTAATCTTGCAGTCATTCTGAGGCCATTATCATGGGCCGACTCAATTAGTTTCAAGCCGCAGACCTTTGGCTGACATCTAGACTCCTGTTCCAACAGGGTGTTCAGCTGGTGTAGCAGTTTCTGAGAGTCAGTTGTCAGTACTTCTATCATCTATAAATAGAACAAACCCAGAAAAGAGCATAAGAACCCTGCCTGGCTATCTCTGCATTGTGGCAAAAAGTGCTTTATAGTGCATGCCCCCTCCACCCCCCACCCCATTTCCATTACGTCTAAGACGAAGACACTGCAAAGCCAAGGTCTGTAAGTATTTTTACCTTCTCCCAGTAGGTCACATTCCTAAATTGTGAGTTTGTATAGGACATAAACTATGGCTTAAAAATTTTTTTTCTCTACTTAAGCAAAGACTTCTTCATTGTCAGTACATGCCACAAATAGATACTGCCCCACATGATACACCCAAACTAAAAGTCAAATGATAGTACATACTCTGCCATATATGTTAACAACGTGAACCTTAGTTCCTTACCTATGAAGTAGAAATACGATTATTACCTACAATCTCATAGCTCATAGATTGGGTAGCTTAAAAGGAGTCACACAAACCGCTTAGCACACAGGTGCCCATTTATTTCCAGGTAATGAGCTTATTTTTACACCTGTGAAATGAGGGTGACAACATCTGTTTCTTGGAGTGGCTGTGAATAACACACGATATGACTCAGTGTGGCACGGTGCTTAGCACTCAGTGCTCCGAATAGTCTAACGCCATTTAAAAACCAAAAGAAAAAGTTAGGTGAAGCTGGGGAGTTGCATTGGTGGAAGTATGCATTACACTTCCTCTGAGTCCTGGGCACAACCTAAGCCCTGGATACAGAGGACGATTCTTCCCTGGGCAGTTTAAAGATGTGACAGGAAGGTCGTCTTGGTGAGGAACCACTAACTCAGTTCAGGGGTGCAGGTTGGGACTGGGAGGCATGACATAGGAATACCGCTCCCGCTGCGCCTCTCTCTAGGCGCAGACTAGCCCGGGCTTGCGTTCCGGAGTGCAGGGTTCTGAGATCCACCCCATAGTCCCCTCTCACCTTGACAGCCACGTCTTCACCACGGTGACCACCCACCCCGGGCCTGCTCTCAGCTCGCCCCACGTCCCCGATCCGACAGGCCTACTAAGGGGACGGACTAGGGAGTGGGGGTCAAGTGAGCAGAGGCCCGGGGAGGGGCCGGCGTCCCGGTGGAGGGTCCCTCAGCGCCCTGACCAAGTACTGCCTTCCTCGGGGTCAGCGCGCAGCGAAGGACTGCGCCGGGCAGTGGGGGAACAAGCTGGAGACCTGGCTCTCTAGCTGGGACGCATCTACGTCGCTGATTGGTGTGGTTCTTTTGATGGATGGTCTCTGAGGAAGCTCGGCCAATCAGCGCACACTTCCCGTTGTCCAGACTTCAATTCTCCTCCCCTTTCGAGCCACGCCCGACTCTCGCAGCCTCTCTCATTGGAGCATTTCCGAACTGTCCTTCCTTAAGCTGCGGAACTGAGTGTTCAGTGCCAAGGCTTGCCCGGGCAGGTCTGGCCTCTATTAGCCAGATTGGTCTGGGTAGCGGACCAGAATGTACTGTGAGGGTTTTTGTTTTGCATTGTTTTGGTTTTTGCTTTTTTCCTTTTGTTGTTGTTCACTGCAGCTCAGTCCCCTCTTTCTAAAAACACAATGGCAAGTTAAAAAAAAAAAATGCTTTCGTTCTCTTTACAGATAATGAGATGGTAGGCTTCTCTATAGTGTTCTCTATAGGCTTCTCTAGAGTGTTCTCTCTGAGTTTTAGGAATCAGTTCATCGTTATCTTATTTTGTTTCTTGCAAAACTTCTCAGATGTTACAATGATGTCAGAGTATGTAGTTTCTTGGTCCTCTGCTAATTTTCTGAATTTGTTCTTGTAGCACCCTCATACTATCATCAGTGACTTAAAATGCCATATGTCTGGCAGAAAACAGCAAAGAACAGTGCCTGGAAAACCCCATCTGCAGTGAGCCGAATCTCAGGCTTCAGAATAGGGTGTGAAGGAACATTATTCTTACAAAATTAATCTCTATAAGCCTCTTCTCTACCAGGTTAACGGAAAAATAATTATCCTGAACTCTTGCTGGACTCCTTTCGGGGGTAGCGGGGAAGGGCATGTCCTCAGGAGCAATGCACAGAGAGTAGGTTCTCAGCTCGCATGGCTGCAGTGGGGGTGAGGGTGAGGAGTTGGGGTGGTGACGGTGGTGTTCAGGATTTTGTCCATTCCAGTACATCTCATGAAAATAAGAAAGAGCCAAGCCGGCTGGCCGTCCATAACGGTCATTAACTAGATACAAGTGATGTTTTATTTGAGACAGGGTCTTTATGTAGTCCAAGCTGTCCTGGAACTCCTTAGCTATGTAAACTAGGCTGGTCTTGAACTTAGAGATCCACCTGCCTCTGACTCTCCTAGTGCTGGGATTAAAAACATGCACCATCATGCCTGGCCTTTTCTCTTTAATTAAAAAAAAAGTTTTAGATTTTAAAATTATATCTGGGGGTGTTGGTGAAGTGGGGAATGTATGGCACAGGAATGTGGCTACCCTCAGAGACCAGAGATGTTGGATCTGGCATTTCAGGCAGTTAGCTGTGAGTTGACCAAGGAACAGTATTCATTTGGATCCCTGGTTCTGTAAATCTACAAAACCAGTAATTTATAAGTGCTCTGTGGTGGTGTGAATAAAAATAGCCCCCATAAGTTCATAGAGAGTGGCACTATTAGAAGGTGTGGCTTTGTCGGAGAAAGTGCTTCAGTAGCAATTGGCTTTGAGATCTCTGAAGCTCAAAATCAGACCTACTGGCTCATTTGCTCTTCCTGCTGCCTGTGAATCCAGAGGCAGAGCTCTCAGCTCCTTCTCCAGAACCATGTCTGCCTGCCACGCTTCCTGCCATGACAATAATGGACTAAACCTCTGAAACTGTAAGCCAGCCCCAGTGAAATGTTTTCCTTTATAACAGCTGCTGTGATGATTGTGTCTGTTCACAGCAATAAAATCCCAACTTAAGACATGCTCTAGTGAGCCATCTCTCTCCTCCCATTTTTTTTTTTTTTTCAATTTGGGTTTCTATCTTGGCTGCTCAAAAATAGGCAGGAGAAATGTCTTAATCCTATATAAGTGGGAAGATTAAGTGCTGGGAAGCATGTGGTAAATGGTAGCCTTTTATGATTAACTGTGTTCTTAAGTGCTTTATGTAAATAGTTGGTTCTGTTTATTCTTTTATCGGTTTTCTTAACTTTGAAGGAAGCTTAAAGAGTGTTAATGCTAATAAGAATTTTCAAATGACTTTTGTTACCTTCTACGTCTTATGTTTAAAATTCCTGTTGAGAATTTGTTGGCAGTACATTATGTGTTAAAAAATATTTTCTCTTAGGATCCTGTGTTTTCTTTTTTAATTCTCAATTCTTTATATGAAAATTATTTTACTGACACGTTTAAGAAACAAATATAATAGGCAGTCTTTGCTTATTTCTCCTTTTCTATTTCAATTAAAATACACTTTACTTTCATTTTTAATTATTTATATATTTGTGTGTATGTATGGGTGTTTGTGCAATGCCCTAGGAAATGGGGAGGAGAATGTTAGAGCTCTGCAGTTGCAACCCGGGTGCTCTAAACTTTGGAGCTGTCTTTCTGGCCTCTGCTGTCGCGTGTGTGTGTGTGTGTGTGTGTGTGTTCTGGTCTTATGAACACAGTCACAAATACTGTAACTTTCTGACTGCAATGGACATGTCATGTCCAGAAGATAGCGTTTGATGGCACCATGCCCCTTCAGCTCTGAAAGCCTTTCCATCCTCTCCTAGTATTCCTAGGCCTTGGAGGGGTTGTTACAGAAGTCCTGCTCAGAGCTGAGCACTCTATACTTGCTTACTCTCAATACCTTGATCAGTTATAAATTTCTGCTTTAAATAGCGACTATCCTGGTAAGAGACTTTTCTGACCAAGGCTGAGAGAAGTTCTAGTCTATGACACAGTACTGTAACTTTGATTCTATAATATTGGAATAGAGAGCATCTTTTGAGTAATTTAAAAGAGGTGCAGAATTTAAAACAAGCAAATATCTATTCTTGTAAAAGTATGAAAGCAAGTATTTCATTATAACCCAGACCCAGAAAGACAAGTATGGCATGTATTCACTTATAAGTGGATAGTAGCTGCTAAGTAAATGATAATCAAACTATAATCTACAGACCCAGAGAGGTTTGGTAAAGAGGAGGGATCTAGTGGGGATGCATGGACCTCCCTGGGAAGGGGAAATAGATTCTAAAGGTGGACTTCGGGGGGAGGGGGGGACAGGTTGGGATGGGAGTGGGAACAATCAGGTAGGGGATGGTGGGAGAGTGTGGTGAGACAGCTGGAATTGGGGGCATTTGGGGTGGGGTGTGTGGAAACCTAGTGTAGTAAAAACTTGCTGGAATCTATGAAGGTGACCCTAGTGTGGACTCCTAGTAACGGGAGATACTGAGTCTGACCTGGTCATCTTTTGTAGCTAGGTGAGACTTAGGTTCTGTAACCACTGGTGAAGCTAGGTTGAATTTGGTTGAGTTGTTGGCTGAGGGCTTCCCATGGAGATCCTAAACAACACAGGCTCATGCTGGGACAGAAGGTCACTGTCTGAAAACTGACATTGGGGTTCCATTGCTAAGGACAACATCCTCCATCAGCCCCCCCTATCCTAAAATATTGGGAACCCTGTGGAGGAGGGGGAGGAAAGATTGTAGAAGTCCTAAGGGATGGAGGACACTAGGAAAACATGGGCACTGGATCACCTAAGCAGGACATTCATATAGGCTCCCAGAGACTGAAGTGGCAGGCACTGGCCTGCCTGGGTCTGTATCAGGCTCTCTCTGTGTATGTTACACCTGTTAGCTGGGTGTTTTTGTGGGACTCTCAACAGATGTGTCTCTGACTGTTTTTTTCCTGCTCTTGGGACTCATTTCTTCCTAGTGAGTTGCCTTGTCCAGCCTTGATATAAGGGCTCTTTGCATTGTCTTGTTTTGTCATGATTGTTTTTTGTCTCTTGGAGGCCTGCTTAGAGGTCATTTCTCACAGAAACGAATAAGGAATGGATCTGGGGCAGAGGGGAGGTAGGGAAGCTGGGAGAAGTGGAGGGGTAGGGGAAACTGGTTGGAGAGTATTGTATAAGAGAAGAATCTATTTTTAATAATGATTTAAAAAGCCTGTATTTGATCATGAGTTCCTATCAGGAAGTTTTCAAATGACTGAGTTCTATATTGTTACCTTGACTCAATGATAAATATTATATATATAATATAATTATATAATATATATATAAATAATTCAACCCTGGTTTAAAATACTCTGTATATAATGATGAAATTTCAAGGTTACAAGATTAACAAAAGTTAATTTAAGATGTATATGGCCAGTGCATATTTGTTTCTGACTGGTCTTGAATGTGTGAATAAATGCTGTTTCTTTTTTGTGACACATCTGCCTTGGACTCAGACTTCACCTCTGGGCTTTTGGCCAAAGGGATTTAATATAATAGAAATTCAAATATTATTTAATTATGGATAATATTGAAATTGTTTCATACTGTTCTTTTTTGATGATTCTGAAGTGGGTTACTCTCTATATATAAATGTATATGTATATACATATATAGGAGACAGGCCCTTTCTATTATGTATCTCTGTCTGTCCTAGAAATTGCTAGAGCTTGCTCTATAGAACAGGCTGGCCTCAAACTTAAAGACATCTACTTGCCCCTGCCTCCTAAGAGCTGGGATTAAAGGTGGAGGCACCACGCCCAGCTTAACAGCACATTTAGTTACCATTTTCCTACTTCCTAATCAACAGTTAAATACAAGCCACAATAATGACTCTGGAGCAGTTAAGAATGCAGCAGTAACAGGGAGACTTGATCATGTTCTCTGGAATAGTCTAAAGGAATGCTCTTGAACAACAGGAATTATAGCAGGTAAGTCCAAAGGCGATGGGTAGTGTTGTCATCTTCACAAAAATCTAGAGTTGCTCCGGAGACGGATCTCCGGTCCTGCCTGCAGGGTATTATCTTGATTGAGTTAACCGTAGTATGAAAACCCACTTACTACGGGTGGCACCGCTCCCTGGCTTGCAGCCTGGAAATGGAGAGGGATCAGAGCCTCAGCAGGCACTCAAGGCTCTCTGCTTCTTGACTGTAGCTGCCAGGTGACCAGCTGCTTCAAGCTCCTATTGCCTAGTCCTCCCTACCCAGGTGGTGTGCCTTGACTGTGAGCCCAAACTAACCCTTTTCCCATTAATTTGCCTTTGTCGGAGTACTTTTGTAACAGCAACAAGAATAATAATAACAACAACAACAACAAAAAGAAAAGAGCAAAGAAAAGCGAGAAAAGAAAAGAAGCCAAGACTTAATGCCAGGTACTTCCCTGACTCATGGGGAAATCTCTAGTTGGTTCTGTCTGCTTCCATCCTAGAAGGGGCTCTTCCTTCCTCCTGCCCACACAATACGCAAGTACCTTATTCTCTAGCCAGTCCCCCTTATAAGCCCATAAAACTTCTGGGCATTAGCCTGTCCATGTCTGGTAAAGGCCTAGGAAGTTGGGGTCCAGAAGAGCTCAGCTGAGTCCCTTCTCTCTGCTTTCTGGCTCATTGCTGTCTCCTCTACAGCCCTTGTTTTCCTTTAGTGAATCTGTTCTGTTTTATTAATTGGCAGATAGCTGGCCTTAAATTTTTTGCTTTAATCTAACGTTCTTCTCTGTTTGCATTGTACTCAAGAAAGGGACCTGGTGGGTCAGAACCCTCATTCCCTAGGTTGATAGTAAACTGACAAGGACCTTTTGGAGTGAGACCACCGCTTGGCTCATTACCATACTGCTGTCTTTTCCTCCTCTTTCTCATCTCTGGTTTATTTGTTTTGTTTTGTTTCATTTTATTTTGTTTGCCTCTGCTGCTTTTCTCTCCCCACACTCCAATTTCCCAATTCTCAGGGAATCCCAAGATTGTTTCCCTTCCCTGGAGTTACACAGTTGTGAGCTGGCATGCAGGTGCCAGGGACTGAATAGGGGTCTTCTGGCAGAACGGCCAGTGTTCTTAAGCAGGGAGCCTTCTCTCTGACCCTCCAGGTTTCACATATGCTGGAGTGTTCCCCTGAGTCCCTCGCTTCCACTGTAGTTTGTGGGTTTGACTGAAGCTTCTGGCATAGGACCGCTTGCAACAAGATCAATAGATTTGCATCCATTAATCAATTGCCTTGTATTAGATGAAGCTTATGATTGATTTGGCAGTTACATGCTTCACCCTCCTCCCCACCCTCATGGCTTTCTTGACATTATTATTATTATTTTTATATATTTTTATTAGGTATTTTCCTCATTTACATTTCCAATGCTATCCCAAAAGTCCCCCATACCCTCCCCCCCCCACTTCTCTACCCACCCATTCCCATTTTTTTGGCCCTGGCGTTCCCCTGTATTGGAGCATATAAAGTTTGCTTGTCCATTGAGCCTCTCTTTCCAGTGATGGCCAACTAGGCCATCTTTTGATACATATGCAGCTAGAGTCAAGAGCTCCGGGGTACTGTTTAGTTCATAATGTTGTTGCACCTACAGGGTTGCAGGTCCCTTTAGCTCCTTGGGTACTTTCTCTAGGTCCTCCATTGGGGGCCCTGTGATCCATTCTATAGCTGACTGTGAGCATCCACTTTTGTGTTTGCTTGGCCCCGGCCTAGAGACAAGAGACACAAGAGACAGCTATATTTGGGTCCTTTCAGCAAAATCTTGCTAGTGTATGCAATGGTGTCAGCATTTGGAGGCTGATTATGGGATGGATCCCCAGATATGGCAGTCTCTAGATGGTCCATCCTTTTGTCTCAGCTCCAAACCTTGTCTCTGTAACTACTTCCATGGGTGTTTTGCTCCCAATTCTAAGAAGGGGCAAAGTGTCCAAACTTTGGTCTTCATTCTTCTTGAGTTTCATGTGTTTTACAAATTGTCTCTTATATCTTGGGTATTGACATTATTTAAACAATTCTTCTTATCTTTGAAAAGTAAGTTATCTCTCACTTCACATCTACTTTCTGGCTTTTGCCTTATCCCTTAACCCTGCAGAATGATTCAAATTTTCATTGGTATGTTTTACTGTCTTGCTCTTGTTGGCCAGGGTCCTCTTTCCCCTTCAGGATATCCATGCAGCCTTGCACACCAGGCTGGACTGGAAGGAATGAAGGTTTGCTGGGTAGGTGAGTTAGATAGGATCTTGGTCAGAGTGAGTGCAGGAAAAAACAGCATTCTCCAGAGATGGTTTTCAGTGAAACAGCTCAGTTTATTGGGGGTAATATGGGTAATATAAATCTTGGGGAGTCGGTAGGGGGCTTGGGGGTGAGTGTATGTTTTTGGCTGGGGCTAAGGTCTTGGGAATGCTTCATTTGCATGAAGAGGAATTCCAGGTGCTTGACGGGACATGTCCATATAAGGAGAGAGGAAGTTTATCCTGAAACCTGGCCAGGAGGCTATCTGATTACCACGAGGGTGGCAGGGAAGGCTACAGCAGGCCCAGAGCAAGGAGGAAGCAGGCCTATTCCTGATAGTCTTAGGACAAGATTGTTGGTGTTTGGACATGCCTTGACCTCATTCTTGCTCAGGACTGGCTCCTTGGGTCACACAGCTTTCCAGATCACACATGATCTTACATTTTATTTTCATGGCAAAATCAGATATTGTGTTCATTTTCCCCTTGAAATATTTTTCCCTGATCCCAAAAGCTGATTCCTTTCAGAGATTCCCTCCTCTTGATTTATATCATCTCATATTTCCTTTTAGTACAAAGTATATAATTTTGCCTGGCATTCATCACTGGTCTCTTCCCTTGATGTTAAAAAATATGTATTTGTTTATTCTTTGAGAATTTCAGACATGTATGTATTCTCATCATTACATGTTGCTGCTTTCATTTCTCTCTTAAAAACTGAACTCCCTATGTAACCCAGGCTGGCCTCAAATTCACAGTAATCCTCCTGCCTTGGTTTCTCCAGTGCTAGGATTGTTGGCATAATCACTGTGCAGCTGACTGGTTTTATCTTAAAGACACACAGCGATGTGGGATGTTGCCCGACTTCAGACTTTTCTCCTCTGCTCTCACTCACCAACCACCGGGGTTCTGAGGGAGAGTGTACTCCATTGATTCCAGCCAGCAGCAGAAACTGACAGCCACAGGAAGACGGGGCCTCGAAACCACAGCTTGGAGCAGTGAAAGGCAATGGTTTTAGGACTTGCTGAGTACCATGAATGCACGTAGTACACTAACATACATGCAGGCAAAGCTTCCGTCACATAAAATAACAATCAAACTAATTTTACTTGGATAGACACTAAAAAAATGGCACTAATTGTTTTACAAATGTTTCTTGTAACTATTTTATATTTATTGTTTTAATTTTCAAATTATTCAAAGTACTTTATTTATTTATTTATTAAAACATTCCAAATGTTGTCCCCCTTACCTCCCTTGTCCTGGATTTTAAAATATTTTTTACTTGGGGCTGAAGAGATGTATCATCAGTTAAGAATATGTACTCTCCTTGCAGAGGATCTAAGTTTGAAATCTAGCACCTAAGTCAGGTAGTTCACAACTGCCTATAATGCTACTGTGGTGTCAGGGTGTCCAGTGCCCTCTTCTGGACACTATTAGCACCTGCACTCACTTGTTCTCATATTTCCCCCACCCCTCTCCCTTCACCCGCCCCTCCTATCAACGCATGTACACATAATTAAATGTAAAACAATATAAGTCCTAAAGCCCCATTTGAAGAAGGAACCCTTACATATTTTTAGTAGGAGATAAGAACCAGCATATGACTTATGGAGAGCAGTATTGAGAGGCCTCAAAAAATTTAAACTATGGCATGGTATTATAGCCAAAATAAGCGAAAGGTGTATGTTGAAGATACATTTGTGTGTCCATGTTCATTGCAGTGTTATAACGGAATCTCTCTCTAATCGAGTGTCCACGAGTGATGAGTAGATAAGAAACACAGCTTGTGCACGCGCGCACACACACACACACACACACACACACACACACACACACACACACAGAGTCTCTGTAGCTAACACATGTCTTCATGTGGTCTCTGTGCACCCTCCTCCTTTTCCTTCTTTTAAAGATTTATTGATTGATTGTATATTGATGTACATCTGTGTACCATGACCCTGCAGTGCCTGCAAAGGCCAGAAGAGAGTGTCAGATCCCCTGGAACTAGAGTTACATTAGAGTTATATTAACCCCCTTCTTAGTGCTGGAAATCAAACTCAGGTCCTTTGGAAGAGCAGATTGTAATCTTAACTACTGAGTCATCTCTCCATTACATGATTAACAATCCTTCTGGAATTGCTTCCTCCATGACTTGTGTTCATGAGATAATTTCAACTTCATAGACAAAGGAGTGTCACTTCCACATAGGAAATCTATGTTCAAAATCATGACTTGGTGAATTTTGTTTTTAATCAAACTAAACCCACTCTCAGAGTTGTCACTATTTTTAGATAGCTATTTCACAGCAAGGATATCAAGGACTAGTTGATGCAAACACTTCCTAGCACAGAGCTTTTTAACAGGAAGCATTCAAAGAAGGAATAACTCTTGTTATGTAATTCCTGGCGATGAGTGTGATAAGAACCTCTTTGGGGTCAGATGATTGCTGCTCTTTTAAACTTCATTTTTAAACAGGGAAATTCATAAGAATGTCTTGTGTGCATCAAAACAAATACAGCAATTCACTTAGGAGCAAAGAGTTTCGGCTCTGCCTTTCACAACCTTGTGGTTCATCAGGAGCAGGCTGCTTTGATTCCTGCTTCACCTAAGGCACAAAAATGTCCTATTTTTCATGGGCTAACTGAAAGTTTGGATTCTGTGATCTCCCAATTTTCCACACACTCTAACTCGTGGCAACCACATTCTACTATTCTGGGAATCTAACATGCGGCATTGTGACTATAGTAAGTTATGTAAAGAAAGCGAAGTTTATGTAAGCCTACATGAGCACACACAAATTTGTCTGCTCCCAATTCAAACTTTTATTCTTGAATCAAGTGAAAATACATGGTAATATTTGAACTCAAAACTTTTCTCTGATCAGATATTGGTTACACTCTTATTTTTCTTGCACTCTTAATCTTGATTCATTGAATAAATGAAAAAATGTTTCATATAAGCTCTCCGAGTCACTGTAAATTTGTAGTCTTCTTAAAAAATTTCCATATGTGTGTATGTGTGTGTAGGTATGAGCATGTGTGTGCCCGAAGAGGCTGTCAGATAGATTCCTTGGAACTAGAGGTACAGGCAGTTGTGAGTCACCTGATGTGGGTGCTGGGGACTGCACTCAAGTATTCTGTAAGGCCAGCAAGTGTTCTTAACCACTGAGCTATCTCTGAAGCCTGATTCCCTGCGTATCTTTAAAAGATGAAGACATTTACGTAGTCAGTATTATTTGAGTCACCTGTCTTCCAAGAAGGGGTAATCTATAGAAAAGTATGTACATATGTGTCCAGAGGAGGGGTACCAAGCCTGTAATTCCAGTGGAAAGGCGTAGGCAGGAGGATTGCAAGAATGAGTCTAACCTGGACTTACATAGGCAGTCTGGGTACCATTTTATCTTCAAACCCCACCCTAATACCAAATCAAATATCAAAATAAACAACAAAAGGAAGAAAAAAAAAGAAAATAGAAAAACGTTGGAGGAAAGTCCCATACCCAGTACAGAGCTACTTGTTGTCTTCTCTTTTAAGACTGAGTTCAAAACGGAAAAGAATTTAATGTGTCTATGGACACTTGAGTCTTTCTGGCTTGGCTTTCTGCCACCTGACTGTGCTTTCCATACATGACCGTATATATCTCTCCTCGCAATGATCATACTGATCTTTAGATTTTCACATCATCTTCTAAAAAGAGGTCAGTTGACATAGTATAAAATTCACTTATCCAACTGTTCAATTCGGCGAATTTGACTATATTCTCTGAACTGTGAAACTCCTGCCATAGACTCAGTTGGAGCCTCTCTCACCACTCAGAAACCCATCTACGGGCTGCTCTATTATTTACCCCAGACCCATAGACGGAGGCTACCATCGATCTACCTTGGATTCTGTATGTTTGTCTGTTCTGCACGGTAGTATAAATGGGGTCATATAATATGAAGTCCTTTCTTACTGGATGGCTTCACTTAAAATAATGTTTGCAGGGCTCCTTCCTGTAGTACTGTGGACCACTATATCATTCTCTTAAAATCCTGTTGCACACAGCACCACATCCTGTATTCACATTATACTTTTCTACTTTTCATTCCTAGTAACACCACATTGACACACACCTTTTGTAGGCATATATATTTAAAAATATTTGTGTATTTTGTATTTGTGTGATGTGTGTGCCCACACATTACATGAATGCAGTGCCCAGGGATGCCAAAACCAAGCATTGAATCCCACGGAGCTAGAATCATAGGCCACTATGGGCCATTTGACATGGGTGCTGGCGAAAAAACTTCCTCTGCAAGAGCGGCGTGTACTCTTAACCACTGGGATATCTCTCCAGCTCTCATTCTATCCACTCTGATACTATTATAAATATAATTCATTTCTTAATTCCCTTTTGGTTTGTTTGTTGTATCTTGGTATGCAATTGATCTTTGTGTTTTTC